>NC_090445.1:982350530-983613863 GCF_031143425.1 Pleurodeles waltl
AATATAAAATATCATAAAGAAATACATTCAAAGGCGACAGGATGAAAATACCCTTGTGTTGATTACAGTACTCATTGCTACGTGATATAAGGTCCTCAACCAATATGTACAGAAAGTTCCTCATCAAGATTCAGACCCACTGGGGCCTTACTGTTGAGAGACACAATATATCCAGACTCCATTATCTGAAGTTTCCGTTCAGTGTTGCCTCACCACCACTCTGTCAATACCAAAAAAGGAAAGTGTGTCAGAATCTTGAGCATGTACTTGTTCCCAATGTCTCACAACACAATAACTGTGGTCACAGTTCCTGATTGCCCTCAAATGTTCTGAAATCTGTTTCTTAACGGGAAAGATAGTACCCCCAATATACTGTAGACCACATGGGCACTCAAGAACATAGACACAGAAATCACTGTTACATGTAATCAGTTTGTTGATCTGCCTACTCTGTCCATTGGGCATCAAATAAGTTTTCAAATTCCTGCTACTCCTTCATGCTTTGCATTTTCCACACTTATAAAAACCCCTCTGTTCCGCTAGCCAGCAAACCTGTTTGGGATCTGACTTGATATCCCAGTGAACCAACATGTCTCTCACTGACCTAGACTTACGATAGGTGATCAAAGGATATGGCAAGACCGTATTGGCAATTATGGAATCAGATTTAACCACATGCCAATGCTTTGAGCTCGTTCTGCTGATTTCCCTTGATTGGACATTGTAATTGGTAACCAGTCTCACCCTCCATTCATCAGTGGAGGCTTTGGGTTTTTTGATAAAAAGATCCTTTCTGTGGACTACTCTTGCTCTGTCTCTAGCTGCCAAGAGTATTTTATTGGGATACCCTCTTGCTTGAAACCTATTCAGCATAATGGCCTCTTCTTTCTCATAAGCCTCAATATTGCTGGCCCTCAGAAGTTCCCCATGGGGGATACTCCATTTCAACTTCGTTGGGTGATAACTTCCTGGATGCAACAGACTATTGCCTGCTGTTTTTATACGATGGAGACAAGTACATTCCTCACCTCCTTTAATCTCTACATGCAATTTCCATAGGGATTTTTGAACAGCTCTACAAACTAAGGCATATTTATACTCTTTTTGTGCCAAATCTGCATCATTTTATTTATGC
The DNA here is from genome assembly GCF_031143425.1 of Pleurodeles waltl. Lineage (NCBI taxonomy): Eukaryota > Metazoa > Chordata > Amphibia > Caudata > Salamandridae > Pleurodeles > Pleurodeles waltl. The sequence continues at coordinate 982,351,666 of NC_090445.1, forward strand.
AAATTCGGCGCAAACGTAACTTCTTATTTATATTTTGTTGGTAGACTCGTTTAGCGTCAAAATATAGAAGTTAGCATCATTTTTTGGTTGCGTGCACCTACCTTGCGTCAATGAGATGCAAGGTGGGCGTTTCCATCCAAAAGATTATGCTAGCCCCATATTTATCCCCGGTGCTAAAATGACTCACAGGTGGGAGGAGGGGCCAAATAATGGTGCAAAGCTTGCTTTGCATCATTATTTAACACCTGGGTCAGGCCAGGCAGTAGGGGACCTGTGGACCCATTTCCATGTTAAAACACCATAGAATGGGTCAACAGGTGCCCTCCCCAAGTTCCAGGAACACCCCCACCAATGCCAGAGGGACACCAGAAGTTGGGACACCACATCCCAGGTAAGTAGAGTAAGCATTATTTCTTTTTAAGTGCTATCGGGGACCCTGACTTTGGGCCCCCTGCATGGCACAGGGTGATGGGCATGACTCCTGTCTTTCCTAAGACAGGAGTCATGTTTTGGGGGATTGTGCGCCAGGACATGTTACTAGTCTGGTTAGAGGCATTTTTTTTTTTGCCTCTAACCAGGCTAGCGTCATTTTCTGACGCACAACCCCCTCCTTCCCTACCGTTATCGCCACCCGGCTAGCGTCTGCTACTAAGACGCTAGCCCAGGTTTAGCGTCGGCTTGCGCCATTCAATAATTAAGATGCCTGGCTGCCATTTATAATGACGCAAGCTGGAGCTAAACTTTTTGCCGCCAAACTGTGTTAGCGCAGGTTTGCTGCAAAAAAGTATAAATCAGGACCTAAATGGCTGAGCGGAATTACACCAAATTGGGCATAATGCTACATCTGGACCCAAAAAAGAATGCTTTTTTATTTAATATAAATCCGTTTATTCATTTTTGAGAAACTAAAGTTCAAACTTTATGTATATCTGGACAGTTGGGTTCATGGGACCCCCCACAAGCATGCAATTTTAAAAAATAGAGCAATCTGATTGTCCATAAGGCTTCTTTTTCTATTGACTGCTTCGCTTCTGTGGGAGTGGGGTGCTCCCATGAGCCCTGTGGAACTTGAACTCTGATTGGCAGGCTGAAGAGACATTTTGCAGCCTCCATTTCAGAACGCATGCCCGCACACCCTGTAATCTGAAAATTAAATAAATATCAGGTATAAGGGGGCAGGGTAGGTGTACCTTGCCCAGCTAGTACTTAATCGGGGAGGGTGGTCCAAGAGGTAACTAGCCTGAGGGCAAATTTAAGAAAACATTTTTTTAAGGTAGCTGTTAACCCACAGGACTCTCACCAGAGCCATTGGTACACCCCTTTTCCTATGAGAGTCTCATGGAAGTGTAATGCTCACCCTGGCACATCCATGAGTCCTGCTGGATGAGAAAACTGTTTAAAATACAAGGGCGGGAGTGAGTGTCTGTGCTGGGTTGGACTTGTACTAGTGTTTGGCCCTGTAGCTAACCAATTCCACATGCAGCCGAAGGCCATGAGCAGCTAGGTGTGCCTGCCCACAGGAGGTTGAGTTAAGAGCCTTGCCAAAGGCCCTACAGCAAACCCCACACTGCACATGGCCTAAAGGGATTCTGGCTGACCTCAGGGATTGGCTGAAGGCCAGGCCCTGTGGTCAACCCCATCCTGTTCACAGCTGAGGGCTGTTCGAGGGGGTTAGCATAGTCAAATTTTCACCAGTTATAGTTATTGTAAGTAACTATAACTTACACCCTGGCCAGTGGACTGCTTATGACCTCATCCATTATATGACTCATAACATCTTCAATGCATCATTGATAACATCAATGATGACATCTGAAATTACATAATTGATGAAAACACTGACATGGAGGGGGCATGAGTTATAGTTTCAATGGTTTTTCAAGTTTAAAATGTTATATTTAAATTGATATTTCACCTAACTATAATGTCACTTTAATATTTGTGTTTTCAGTGATTGACTCTGTGTCCCTGTATCCCCAATACCCAGTGTTGGTGCTGTTATGTCAGTCTCCCAATGTCAGAGTTAGTTACAATCTACATCTGTCAGTGTTACTATATGAATGTCTAGAGATCAGTGTCGATGTTCCAGTATCAATGATGGTGCCCCCGTCGACATGTGCTCCTCTGATGGCTTCAGTATCCCATTGTCAATGTCCTAGTGCCAATATCCTCATCTCAGTGTCTGTGTTATTACCCCAGTATCCCCATCCCACTGCCATTTTCTCTATGGAAGTTTAAACGTCCCAGTGTCGGTGGCTCACAGTTTCACCTTATCTGTGTATGTTACATTGATGGATTTACCAAAGACTTTGGTAGTGTTCCAGTGTCACTATCTATTGCCCTGTTTTTCTTTGCCAATGAACCCATATCTGCACTCTTGTGCATTTTAACTCTGTCAGTATTGGTGCTTTAGTGCCAGCAACCTCAGTGCGACTATGCTGGTGACCATGTATTGTATTGCTTTGGACCGTTAGAGTCTGTGTCCATGTGTCGTAGCACCCTCTGTCGGTGTTGCAATGGCGGTGCCCTAGTTTTATTGTCTTGGCCACTGTGCCCATGCAGCGCAGGATTGTTTGTGGACTTGGCAGTATATCGGCTTCACTAGCCTATGTCAGTGGTGGTGTATATGTGTCACTGTGCCTGTTCGTTTCCCCTGTCTATTAATTCCAATTTCAAAATCCGTGCCCCGTTTACCATCCACCCATGTCCCACTGTCAGTTTCCCTTTTTCAGTGTCTCCATACAAGTGTCACCATGTCCCATCTTGTCTTTTTGTTCATGTGCCAACTTCATCATTCCAACTTCAAAACTGCTATGTACGTTTCAGTGCCGGGACAGTATCACTGTGGCAGAACCCATTGGCAGTGTTGCAGTGCCTAATGTCCATGTTAGGGTCCCATTGTCAGTATCAATACATGTGTCATTATATCAGTGTCCTCAGGTCCATGTCCCACATCAGCACAGGCCAGTATTCCAGTGTCATAATTCCACGGTCAGGTTTCTTGTGTTACTCTCCCTGTGTTGAGTCGCTCTCATGGAATTGTGTATAAGCATCAGTTTCTTTGTGTCAGTATCCTATTGTCTGGATGTCAGTCTCCCAGTGTATCTGCCCCATGCTGTTGTCCCAACATTGGTGTTTGTGCCCACTGTCAGCCTTCCAGTGTCACTGAAGTTCTTGAGTGCCCCACACAAGGTTGGAAGAACTAAATAAATGTTACAAAACTATATAATGCTGGGCCAGATGTAGCAAAATGCTAATTTGCGACTTGCAAATTGCGAGTCGCTGCGACTCGCAATTTGCAACTCGCAAATTGGTATGCAGTACGGTGTCTCAGACACCGTCTGCGACTCGCTATGGGGTCGCAATGACCCACCTCATTAATATTCATGAGGTGGGTCGCTAATTGCGGCCCCATATCGAGTCTAGGCACTCGCAAACATGGAGGCCTGCTGTCGTCAGCAGACCTCCATGTTCGTGACTGCTTTAAATAAAGCAGTTTTTTTTTTTTTTTAAGTGTAGCCCGTTTTCCTTAAAGGAAAACGAGCTGCACTTAAAAAAAAAACGAAACCTTTCGTTTCGGTTTTTTTTCAGGGCAGGTAGTGGTCCCTTGGACCACTACCTACCCTGAAAAAATATTTGTGGGTCCATTCACAAAGTGGAAGGGGTCCCATCGGGACCCCTTCCAATTTGCGAGTGGGTTACCATCCACTTGAAGTGGATGGTAACTGCGACACCATTTGCGACCGCATATGCGGTCGCAAATGGTATTGCATACCACTCAGAATTGCAAATAGGAAGGGAACACCCCTTCCTATTTGCGATTCTGAAATGCATATTGCGAGTCGGTACCGACTCGCAATATGCATTTCTGCATTGGGAAACGCGAATAGCGAGTCGCAAACGGCAATTTTTGCCGTTTGCGACTCGCTATTTGTTTCCTGCATCTGGCCCGCTGTTCCTAATTCAAATTCCCCTTGTCAGTATTGGTGTCCCCGTGTCAGTGTCCCAGTATTTGTTTCCTAGTGTTAGTGCTGTTGTGATAGTGTCATCTTGTGATTGAGGGTACTGTCACGCCTGTGTCCTAGGGTCAGACTTGGAGCCTCTGTGCCAGTGTCCTAGTGTCAATATGTATAGCTCATGTCAAAATTCCATTGGTACTCCTATGCCAAAATCATCATGTCAGTGTTGGTTCCCGTGCATCAATTTTCCAGTAGCAGTGTCGTGGATGCCCTTGTGTCAGCCCACCAATCGGTATCCATATTTCAGTAAAGTTACACATTCACCAGTACCCCTCTGTCTGAGTCCCTATATCAGTGCCCCAGTATCAGTGTTCCCTGTATTCCCTTATCAGTGTGCCATTGACAGATTGGTACACCCTTCTTGGTGCAACGGTCTGATGGGTAGGGCTCCATGTCACTTTCCTTGTGTCAATCTGCCCCCCCGTGAAAATGTACCAGCCGTAGTTTTCGACACGATATCATTGTTTGCTTATAAACCATTTCTGTCTTCCTACGTTCACTTCGAAGCACCGAGGCCTGTGGGTAAAAATGTACGAGAGAGTTGGTGATTTAAAAAGTGGATAAGGGCTAATGAGTGTTTTAGGAAGAATACCATGAAAAAAGTTGTGAAATAACATTTTTGTTAACGAGAGATCCACTTAAAACCATGCATTTCCCCTATGCATATATTAGAGTGACTAATGCTGCATTATGACTATTCGCTACGTCACGCGCATTTCTGCAAGTTACCGTGCAAGAGTAGTTTCACTGATCATTAATATGAGCTAAGTTTTTGTTTTGACAACAATCTCTTGCCCAGCAAGTCTTGTCTTTTGCCAGTTGCATTTATGGTAGGGAAAGCATTACTCTGTGGGTGCCTGACCCTACCTTCTACAAAATGCCACTGCAATGCACAGATGCTGCAGGTGAATCTGTGGCGCTGAAGGGGAGGACACTGAGCGGCTTATTTCACCAGTAGAGGAATCATGCCTTTGCTGATGTGTTACTACTGTATAGATCATCCTGGATATCCCTCTGTAAATACATCACTACCTATATTTAGCCAGTCAATGAGGATTACCTGCTTATCTGACAGGTGTCATAATCTCATGTGTCTGGCATATGTATGGTTTCCTTTTAATTCCTTGCTTTCTTCCATAGTCTGTGTCAAAGGTTTCCCCTCCTCCTTTTATATATATTCACACGAAGAAATGTATTGCCCAAATCTGCAGGAGCAACGATGCACAATTTATTTCCTTATTGGTTCGCATGGTCATTGATTCGGGAAATTTTCATGGCATGTGATTTATCGCTATATATCAAGTTTAAAATGACTCGGAGTAATTCTACTTCTAAAGTGGTTAATTCTAATGTCAGGGGTCGTACGCCTTCTGGCATTATTAGCATTTTTGATTGGCGTGATTTTTAAGACACTTGTCAGTGCTGGACATCACATGTGCTAGTTACTTTGTGCCTAAAACATTCTATATGGTGCTGCTGTTATTTCAATACAGTATTAATATCAAGTTGGTTACATCAATGTATGACAAAAACAACAATAGTGATGAGAGAAAAAACGTGGACAAAGAGAGTGAGGAGATTGATACTTCCACCTGGGCAAATATTTATCTTTTTGTATGCACAAATATTACCAGTAGTAGAGTTAGTAAGATGTATCAGGTGGAGGTTTCCCAGGACCCTAGCAGGAATGTCATGGGAAGTTTTTCTAAGGGCTCTCATGGTAGGCTGGTCAGTGGAGAAGACCAGTTTGATCCCCGCGTGTAATGTCTCGTGAGGACGGGGCCGACAAGCCTCAGGAGGTCAGAAGACCACACACCCCATGCCACACACTCCATCAGGCAAAAATCAGGTGCAGTGATTGGTCTGCGTTATGCAATGCCCTCAATCAGAGGATCGGGCAGTGGTGGCTGGAGAGGTTGAAAGGGGATGTGGGACAGATCCCCCCCCCAAACAAAGACTGACCCACATCATAAGAGTGGGTGTCGCAGTTGCAAGTCTCAACTAGGCTTGGGGGGTGAAGCAAACACAGACAGCCACAAGCACAACAGCTTAAGAGAAGGCCTGCTCAAACAATGTCCGTGGGATGCCTTTCGGCAGGAGTACAGGGGAGCAGGCAGGGGGCCAGCAAAGAGTCAGCAGCGGGCGGGCATAGCACTTGCAGTCTGGCCAAGGCCGAAGAAGGTCCACCCACAGAAATTGGTAGCAAGGTGGGAGCCCAACACTGTGTACCTGACCTACCGGCCGTTGTCAAGGAGGCTGTGTGGAAGATACTATACTGTTGACAAACATTAGTAATAAATGAACCAAAGGATAGTCAGGAAGCGTAAAAACAAATAGAGCATACGTGGAATGTGTTTATGACCACTCGCTGCAAAGTTTTATGTATCATGTATTTTGCTGCAATAAATCTGCGGCCGTTAGTACCGAACAATGGCCCATATGTACGAACACATTTTCCCATAGACACAGAATGGATAAAACCCTTTGGTACATCTGGTCCAATGTCTCCTCTCTGGTCTGTTTGGGAGAGCAATAGGGGACTGGGAAAATCTACGGAAGCATGAATGAGAAACGGGCGGAAGGGGTTTTGCGGCCTCTCTCACATCTGGGAGGAGTTTAATTCCCCCTGTGTGGCTTTCTTCATAGTGGAGAACCACGCACTTGGGGAATATAAAAATACACATTTGTTTTAAGTCCGAAAATTATTTTCTGTGGGGGTAGTCCTAACCCACCTCGCCTGATCTCTGGGTGATGTGTTCTTCTTCCATTACGGAAGGGAAGTCATATTGATATTGATATTTTGTTCTTCAATATTTTTTCCATGATATTTTTGTAGCACATTAATATACATTAGTCTAGTACAATAGTGCCAGGGTTTCCGTTTTCTGACTGCCACCTGGTCCCGATGCTGGAAGATGGTGCGGGAGCATATAGCATTGAAATATGCACAGAAAGAGTGCTCAGACAGTTTCCCTTGGTAGGATAGCTATTGACAGCTAAGTAAATATAACTATTGGTGAATTTAATGTCAGTAAACTAAAATGAAAAAACACATCCCCAACTACTCAGCAGAGAATACCTATCCATGTTTATTACTATTATTAACAATCACTTATAAAGTGCAGCATTCACCTCAGAGGTATCATGGAGCTAACAATCTGCCTGTAACACAAACCCTGGCTACCTATGTACCCCCGGCCCTACTACTTCTTAGGAAGAGACAGGTTTTTAAAGTTCCTCCAAAAGCTGCACAAATGTCTATCCCTTCTGAGGAAGTGCAGAAGTTTATTCCATAGCTGAGCAGCCTTCATCTGGAAAGAACTGCCACCAGACCATACCTTCTTGAAGCTTGGTACACATACTAAATTTGATGACATCGACAGTAGCTGCCTCTGCAGCCTATGACAAAACTTTTTCTTCAGTAGAGTTGGACTAGTCCCATTTAGCATTTTAAAAGCTACACACATTGCTTTAAAAACTATTCTTTCTTTCACTGGTAACCAGATAGCTCTCTTGAGGCACTTGAGGCCGAGTCATATCTGTATTTGATAAGTGCAAGCTTCACTGCCATTCCTTGAACCCTGTCAAGTCTTTTGAGTAAGTACTCAGGGGCTCCCAACAGAAGTACATTGCATTAATCTATTCTGCTGACCACCAAGCCTTGTATCACCAATTTCCTTGCTGGTTGAGGCAGTAATGTGGTAATGTTTCTTAAATTTCTCAGCAGGCCATACCACATTGCTGCTGTTCTGTTGATGTAAGTTTCCATTGAGACATTTTCCTCCATGAAAATCCCTAGATTTTGAACACTTTGGGCAGTACTGATACTGTAATAGCTGTTCCAGGGCCAAAAATTACTTGGGAGTGAGAATTACACTTTTGCAGGTGCACAACAGAGAAACCAGTGGCAGCCCGTCTTTTAGGGCGGATGGGTCACCCCCCCCCCACCTTTTGCCCCCATGAAGAGTGTCTGTCAGGCTGAACAAAGGTCAGCCTGACAGACACTCTTCATGTTCAGGTCAGGCAGCCAGGAGCAGACATGCATGATTTGCGCAGACTCTTGGCTGCCTGAGCTGAACTTTGCTGGGCTGAGGAGATCACAGCTCAGCAAAGGTGCCTCGAGGCCCTCCCCTCGGTGACGAGGAAAGCGTCACCCATTGACTCTCTCCCTGGGTGCTTCAGGTTTAAGCCCTGTGCAGGGCGAGTGTCAATCAGTGACACTTCGTCACAGCAGTCTCACTGACCCCATCCCACTCTGTGACGAGGCTGAGACTGCTGCTTTCCCTCATTGGCTGACCTAGGGTCAGCCAATGAGGGAAGGCAGCAGTCCCAACCCTCCTGGGACCTCTGAGGCTGAAGGTAAGTGTGTGTGTGTGTGTGTGTGTGTGATGTTTCAAATTGAATGTTTGGTGCATGCGTGCATGTTTGAATGGTATGAATGTTGTTAATGGATGTGCATGCGTGTGTGAAAGAATGAGTGTTTGTGATGTTTTAAAATGAATGTTTGGTGCGTGCGTGCATGTTTGAATGGTATGAGTGTTGTTAATGGATGTGCGTGCATGCGTGCGTGTCTGTGTGTGAAAGAATGAGTGTGTGTGTGTGTGTGCCCCGCCCGCTCCCTCCCTCCTAAAGCTGCCAGCCGCCACTGAGAGAAACTCTGTTTTTCTTCCAATAAATGTCAAATAATTTTGTGTGAATCACTTTGCTATCTCTAATAGGCAGGTGTGCAGCCTATGCAATTGGAATAAGCTATTATTGTCAAGTGATAGGGTCAAAGTCTCGTCTGCATAGTTCACAAAAGCAATCACGTGACTTCATTAGCCTCAGTAGTGGTTTTAAATATACATTATAAAGAATGGGGCTTAGCGCAAGCCTGGTGGGACCCCTTAGGTCAACAACCACAGAGGCAAAACTCAAATAGATAATATGAAAAGAATTGGTACTGCTACAAGAACAACATCCTTTGTGGAGAACCTGCAAATTCACTATGTACCTGGAAAGAAGACCTGCTAAGAAAACCAGTACTTAAGGCATATTGCTTAATGGCACATAGGCTAACATTGTATTGATGCAATAGCAACATGCTTTTAGAGTTGCACTGTGCCATGAAACTGACTAGAAGACCTACTAAGAGGATTTGTGCCCATGAGCTGTAGCAGACCCTCTGATCCAAATCTGCAGTTTAAGAGGAGAGGACCATGGGCATATTTGGTCACAAAATGCTAATAGCAAATTGTAACTAGTATTTTGAGACCCGCAAAGATTTGAAAGCACCAAACTATCTACGAATAGTTTGGTTCTTAAAAATCTGAATCATAGTGGGTCACAATCTGTCCTGCCTTATGACTTTTAAAAAGGTAAGGCACAATTTGTGAAACACTAAGGGGGTCATTCTGACCCCGGCGGTCAGAGACCGCCGGGGCCAGGGTCGGCGGGAGCACCGCCGACAGACTGGCGGTGCCCCGCAGGGCATTCTGACCGCGGCGGTTCGGCCGCGGTCAGATGCGGGAAACCGGCGGTCTCCCGCTGCCCTGCAGAATCCTCCATGGCGGCGGAGCGCGCTCCGCCGCCATGGGGATTCTGACACCCCCTACCGCCATCCTGTCCCTGGCGGGTCTCCCGCCAGGAACAGGATGGCGGTAGGGGGTGCCGCGGGGCCCCTGGGGGCCCCTGCAGGGCCCATGCCAATGGCATGGGCACTGCAGGGGCCCCCATAAGAGGGCCCCACAAAGTATTTCAGTGTCTGCTATGCAGACACTGAAATACGCGACGGGTGCCACTGCACCCGTCGCACCTTCCCACTCCGCCGGCTCAATTCTGAGCCAGCGTCCTCGTGGGAAGGTTGATTTGCCCTGGGCTGGTGGGCGGCCTTTTGGCGGCCGCCCGCCAGCCCAGGGCAAATCCCAAAATACCCTCAGCGGTCTTTCGACCGCGGAGCGGTATTTTGGTGGGGGAACTTTGGCGGGCGGCCTCCGCCGCCCGCCGAAGTTAGAATCACCCCCTAAGATTGGAGGTGATCACAGTGATGGTGGTCTGCTGGGGTCAGCTAGTGGCCATTTCCTTATTTGCTTTTAAAATAAAGAAAACATTTCTGTTTAAATGCAGCCCTTTTCCTAAATGCCAACAGGGCTGCATTTAAAATGAAAGATTCATTTTCATTAAAGGTTGTGTAACAGTTTATAGTTAAACATAGTAGTCCCCTACACCACTGCCTACTGTTCAACAAGCTTTTTTATTAATTCACAAAGTGTAAGGGGTCTCAAGAGGACTCTTCCCTTTTGCAAAAATATTACCACTTCCTTTGAGGTCTCTTAACATTTCAATGCCTTCAGACTGAATTTCAGTTGCAAAATATTGACACATAGCACGCAGATTCTGTTTTTGGAAGAGATTCCCTTAAAATGCCCCTTCCAGATACCAAACTGGTATCCAATCACAATCCTATTTTAGGAGTGAGAAAATCTTTTCCAACTCGTAAAATTGAATTAGTAGATATACAAAAGCTGAAATGATTAGTACATCTGGCCCCATGTTCTTTGCAAGGCCTTGCACTGAGCTGCTAAAATATCTATGCCTGCTGCTTTGAGATCTGTAACGCTTGCCAAACTTCCATTCAATGTCAGGACCAGAGGCGAGGATTATGCCTTGCTTTCTTCACTTTATTAAATGAGCAGCCAAGTAATTAATACAAACTACAAGTCCCATGAACAGTTGGGAAAATGAGTACAGTGATAACCAATGAACAGTAAGAATTTTGACCAATTAACAGAAGGCAGTCCATAACGTAGTCCCTTGTTTGTGTTCAGTCTTCCTCTTTCTTCGCTGCTCGCAGCCGAGATAAGTTGTTTTTTCCAGCACTCTACACTTTCTCACAGTTATCTTTCTGTTTATGCTTATTTTATTGTATTGTTATTATAGTGTATTTATTTAACCTTTCAGGGGCTCGCGGGAGAGCTTGACGCCCCTTCGCGAGCATTTTTTCGTGTGGTGCACATACCTTCCCGACAACCGTCAGAGGGCGCTTGTCGGGAAGGTAACCTTGGCAACGAACGAGGAGACGCGCTGAACGCAGCGCGCATATTTTCTCCTCAGAGCGCAACGAGACTGTTTCTCCTCGACGCGCGCTCGTTCGTTTTGAGCCAATTTCAAACAGATTATTCTCTGCCTGGAGAGCGACGCCCTGCTGGGTCCGTAATTATTATTTTTTTTAAAAAGAAGAGAAAGGCTTTGACGCCCCTTACAGGGGTCAGTATTGGCACTATATATATTTTTTTTTTCTTCATACTTAACCCTTTGGGTTATTAGTAGACTGCCTTTTTTTGGGACATTCTCCCAGGCAAGCAACGAAGGTTGCTATCAACCCCCTTTGATTATTTTGGTGCACTGGGGTGTAATTGTCCCTGGCTTTAGCCTCTCGCTCTTGAGTGCTCAGACACTCTTTTTTTCTATCAACTGACGCCCAGTTGTATACAGATATAAGTATATATATATATATATATATATATACTAATTTAAAAAAAAAAAAAAAAAAAGAAGAAGAAAGAAGGAACTTCTGAAACTATTTTACTGTTTAATATTATTCTTTATTGTTCCCATATTTTTTCTAAAATGGATATGGATCCTAATGAGGAGGAGGAATTCTTTGATGCGGTGGACGCGTCCATTTATAGGGCCGTCTCGGAAGCAATTGGTCCTCTTGAGGACAGACTATCGCAACAGATAGCGAATGCGCAAAACTTTCATCCCCTCCTGTTATTCCTTCCGCCCCCCCTGCATCCAATGATACCTTTGCAGACGCGCCGCCAGCTAAGCATCCTCGTGAATCGGGTTTTGATGTGGACCTCTTCGATAGAGTTAGGAATTCTCTGAGTACTCCTTCGGATTCTTCTTTTCCTCCAATCTCTTCAAGGCCTCTGTCACCAACTCTCCTTCACAGTGGGATCAAGAAGTGGATGCCAGTCCATCCAGATCTTGGCTTCCTTCTGGATCGCAATCTGCTCCTTAAATCTCAGACATGTTGGATCCCGATGATATTATCCATCCTAGATCGTCTGAATGGGCGCCATCTGACAAGGTGGCACTTTATGTTGCGTCACGTATAAGGAAACCGCTGGAGAAGGATTCTCGTAATTGCCTTCGAGCAGAGTGTCCGCGACCATCTTTGGCGGACAAGGTAGCCATCACTCCAGATTTAGACCCCAAGATGTCTACCTTTCTGCAGAAATGTATAAAAGACCCTAAGAAAGGAATTGATAGGTCCTGGAGAGCATGTCAAGATAAATTGCTGTATGTCTTGGGACCCTTGACAAAAATGTTGGACATGGCAGAAGATGCTAAGTCTTCTGACGCTATAATTTCTCCTGAGGTTCTCTCAGGTTGGGCACAACGCGCTATCATTTTTTTGGGAAATGCTAACTGCGCCCTTTCCACCGAACGCAGACGTTCTTTATTAATTAAAGTGGACCCCAAACTGGGGGATCTGGCTGACTCTGAAGCAGGTCCGATAGCGCAAGGAGGTTTGTTTGGTGAGCCTTTCATAAAAGAGTTAGGGAAGTTTGTTAATACTTTCACGTCCCTGGACAAGGCGCACTCTTCAATGAAAAAGGTTTTTCCCACTCAGATTTTCCATGGGGCCGGTCGAGGAAGGGGCCGCTCGTCCGGCCGCCCACAATCAACCAACTCCTTCAGGGGGCAAGGCTACAGGCAAACTCAGTTCCAAGATCACAACCGATTTGCCAACTTCTACCCAACAAGGGCCAGACGTTTCAGACATCGTGGTGGCAGAGGATCTTCAGCAACAACCTCTTACGGTAAGTGTTCTCCCTTCTTCCCTTCTAAAAGTAGGGGGTCGTTTGGCGAGTTTTATCCACGAATGGAATCAAATTACACAAGATGCATGGGTCCTACAAACAATTCAAGGTTTCCATATAGAGTTTGTGGGAACTCCCACACAAGTTTCGCTTCCAAAACCCCTAGTGTTCTCTTCGCAAGACTCCCTTTTAGTAGACACCGAAATTTCAGATTTACTACAAAAACAAGCCATTTGCCCAACAACCCCACATCCGAGGAGTTTCATAAGCAACATCTTTTAGTGGACAAAACGGATGGCGGTCGTCGACCAGTCATCAATCTAAAAGAGTTCAACGAGTGGCTTGTGTATCGCCACTTCAAAATGGAAGGAATCCACCTTCTTCGAGATGTTTTGCGCCCCCTAGATTGGATGGCTCGTCTCGACTTAAAAGACACCTACCTCACTATTCCTGTCTATCCACCCCACAGACGTTTTCTTCAGTTTTTCTGGGGCGATCAAACTTTCAAATTCACTACCCTTCCATTCGGTCTTTCCTCAGCCCCGTGGTGCTTCACCAAGGTACTCAAACCAGTGGTGGAACGCCTCAGGGCTCAGGGAATTCGGTTAATTGTTTACCTCGACGATATTTTACTTCTGGCCCAGTGTCCCAAACAACTTTCAACGCATCTACAGACAACCGTCAACTTGCTCCAAAACCTAGGGTTCATCATAAACGAGGCCAAGTCTCTTTTAATTCCTTCTCAAAAACTGTTTTTTCTAGGTTTCACTATCGATTCGGTGTCCGCGACTCTAAGCCTTCCCTCCCGCAAGATGACGAAAATACGTCACGAACGTCGTCGTACCTTGGTCAAACACAAGGTCTCTCTACGTCAGATTGCCCGCCTCATAGGACTTCTCTCCTCCTCTATTCAGGCAATTTTCCCGGGTCCACTGCATTACCGAGCTCTTCAACGGCTCAGGGCAGCCCACCTGCGCAAACGCCTATCGTATTCTCAAAAAGTGATTCTTTCACAAGAAGCAGTAGAAGAAATTTGTTGGTGGCTTTCACATATGGAAGCCTGGAACGGCAGAGCTATTTTTGGCTCGGCTCCAGATTTGGTTATAGAGTCGGACGCCAGCAGAGTAGGCTGGGGTGTTCGATGTGGCAATTTTTCTACCGGAGGGACGTGGTCACTACAAGAACAGAACTTACATATAAACTGTCTCGAATTACTAGCCGGTTCATTTGCAGTCAAATGCTGGACCAAGGATTCTATCAAGTCCAACGTCCTCTTGAAGATGGACAATATTTCGGCGGTCCGATATATCAATCATCTAGGTGGCTCTCGTTCCGAAACACTTTCCAATCTGGCATCCAGTTTTTGCCAATATTGCCTGGACCATCAGGTTTCTGTGACAGCACAGTATCTCCCGGGAAGCCAGAATCAGATTGTGGACATTCATTCGCGACACCTCAAGGATTCCAGTCTATGGAAACTTCATCCGGAAGTTTTCTCCGCTCTGTCCCAACTTTGGGGACCGTTCTCAATCGATCTCTTTGCTTCCAGGTTGGATCACCAGATTCCCAGATTCTTCAGCTGGAGGCCAGATCCTTTGGCAACAGCTACGGATGCATTTCTACAAGATTGGAGTCAGGAGAAAGCTTATGCTTTCCCTCCCTTTGCGATGATTACTCGAACATCCGTACAGGTGCGTCGTCAATCGGCATCCATTGCGATCATAACTCCAATCTGGAGGTCTCAAGTGTGGTTTCTGGTTCTTCTGGAACTTTCTTGGGATTTTCCAATCCGACTCCCCCTGTTTCCCTCGCTTCTTCTCAGTCCGAATGGTACCCCTCATCAGATGGTCCTCGAGGGTTCTCTAACCTTGATGGCGTGGCGGATTTCCGGGGACGCTGGTCGGTGTCGGGGCTTTCGCAACAGGCTGAGGAATTATTATCCAAGGCATGGGCCCCCAGCACTTGTAAACGCTACAGATCTGCGTGGGGAAGATGGTCCCGTTGGTGTTTGCGAAGGGGTTTTAATCCTGTGGAGACAAACATAGTTCATATCCTGAACTTCCTTGCTGACCTCGCTTCCAAAGGTTTAGCTTATCGTTCTATTAATACTTATCGATCTGCGATTTCAGCTGGACACGTAGTAGTTGATGGTTTGCCTGTCGGCGAACATAAACTGGTGTGTCGTCTTCTTCGGGGTATAAGACTTTCTTTGCCTCCGGAGCCCCGGTATTCTTTCCTTTGGGATGTTAATCAGGTTCTGAACCTCTTCTTATCTTGGCAACATAATCACTATCTTTCCAGGAAGGAGCTGTCGGCTAAGCTAGCCATGTTACTTTGTCTCGTTTCTTGTAGAAGGGTCTCTGATGTTCGTGCTCTCGACATTTCCCATAGATCCTTTTCTCCTTCAGGAGTCTCGTTTACAGTAGGTAGACGCACAAAAACTAATACCAGGGTTATATCTTATCCGGCTTTTCCTGACGCTCCAAAACTATGTGTGGTTCAATGCCTTAAATCATACGAGGACATGTCCTCCGAACTCCGTCCTCCTGGTGAAGATCAGCTCCTTATCTCATTACGTAAACCTCATAGAGCTGTTTCTTCTCCTACTATTGCTCGCTGGGTTCGTTAGGTCATGCATGAAGCGGGCATTGATCTTTCCCTTTTTGGTGCACATTCTGCTCGTGGGGCTATGGCCTCTAAGGCATTCCACTTAGGTGCTTGTCTGGAAGACATCATTAATGCAGCAGACTGGTCGTCAGATTCTACCTTCAAAAGGTTTTACTTCAAACCAGTTCTGAACATAGCACAGTTGGTTGTCAACGAGCTTTAAACTAGCATAATCCTCGCCTCCGGTCCTGACATAGAATGAAAAATTTCCTAGCTATCGTAACGGAAAGTTTCAATTCTAATAAGGACTCGGAGGCGAGGATTATCCCACCCTGATCACCTTTATAATACTACAAAGTTTAGGTGAACCCACCCCGTATTTAGTAAGTAAATTCTATCTTATATTTCACATTTTTCTCATACTTATACTGCATTTAAAAAATTAAAAAATAAAATGTATTCATTTAATTTAAACAACAACCTATTTAGTTTCAGAATGAAAGTTTTTTCCTTAATCTATTTTATTTTTCATAGGATCTGATACGACAAAACAAGAGGCTCCATGATCGTTCTTGACTGGCTCGCGCTTCGAAAGAGGAAGTCTGAACACAAACAAGGGACTACGTTATGGACTGCCTTCTGTTAATTGGTCAAAATTCTTACTGTTCATTGGTTATCACTGTACTCATTTTCCCAACTGTTCATGGGACTTGTAGTTTGTATTAATTACTTGGCTGCTCATTTAATAAAGTGAAGAAAGCAAGGCATAATCCTTGCCTCCGAGTCCTTAATAGAATTGAAACTTTCCGTTACGATAGCTAGGAAATTTTTCATTCTCTCCCATAAGGATGAGAACAGAGAGGGTTTTAATCTCTTCAGATGATCTGCAAAACTCTGCACGGAATTCATTGAATAAAATGTATTTTTTTCAATCCAGTGTCTAAATTCTTTTACAGAGACATCTCATTAACCTAGCAAATGCCTAAAATGTGCCATCATAGAAAGTTAAGATCCACAGACAAACTGGACCCAATTCTACTTTATCATTTTAATGCAATATTCGGATATTTGTGTGTAGGGCCATTTCATTGTGGTCCAGGATGCTTGTTCTTAGGATGAGAGAATTTTTCATTTTCTGCATATTTGGTTGAAATTGCTTAATTTGGGGCTTGTCAAGGTTTTAGGATATGGTGCACTAAAAACATAAAGGCCTTCCTTCTAATGACAGGTGGGACATCATGGAGCAGTTAAACCCTGGTTATAGATTCCGTCAAGGGTAGCAGCAAGCAGTGGGGCAGCCTGCTGCATGTTGAATATATGCCAGTGAGGCAATGAGTGGGAAGCTGCTTCTGTATTGTGGTGTGGTTCTAGGCTAACTGAGCCAGATGGGGAAAACCAGTCAGTGGGATAGGGGTTCTCAAGCCAGGAAACGTTTTGTACGATGGCAGAGGTAGGAGAGATTGCTGGCGAGCAGCACTAAAGCCATCCTCTGCAGTAGACTCTTGCAGCAGAGGGAGCAGTTTCTGCCACAAACAGGTGCTTACTCGACCTTTTTTTAAATCCAAATTTCCCGTCGTTTAAGAACTATGCAAAGTTTCGGGTCCATGGACTTCACAGCTTTGCACGAACCTAGTTTCTCCCTACAATAGACGCAGTTTTGAGGGCCACTTTTATAGAAAGACTTCTATAAAGAGATTTGACCTTTATAACGACCACTGTGCAGATCATATTCCGGGATATTATGAAGCGGCATAAAAGATGTTGTGGAAGAGAGACGTGGGAGAGCACAAGCATTGTCCACCGAGTAAGTATTCAGACTGGCAGATCCAGCTGACTGGACAGAACCGTGTGTGTATGTGTGTGGTGTGTGTAATGTGAGGTGTCTGAAATGATTTGGGAGGAAACTTGAAAGCTGTAGACCCATAAGAGCCTAGAGTTGACAGCAGAACATGTTCTTACAGATTCTATGAGGATCGAGGGCATCAGGAATGCCTGCAGGTTTGAATGCTATATAGTTTCTTTATAATACATTCGGAGAAGAGTTCTAGGCACCCTGTATGACAACCCAAGGCATAGTGCCACCATACAATGGAATCTGAAGCAGATGAGAGATTGACCCTGCGATACTAGTCGCACAGGTGCAGGACAGAATGCTGACAATCTTTGGATTTCACTTATGATACATTTGTTCAAACTAGACAGTTGGGCGACCACGTAGGCTAAAAATGAGGATCTGGGAAAATGAAAGTGAAGGGGGGAATGGTAGCATATTGATTTCATTCACACACTGAGTGGTTGGTTTTGAAAGATCCCTTGCAGTGGAATGGTTACCCATTTTTAAAATCATTATTTAAGATGGCACACTTTCAGGATTAAAAATAATATTTTTTATGTAGACAGACGTAAACATGCAGCATTAAGATACAATCATAAAAATGGGCCATCTTAAATTCTAAGGACTTTATTGACCTGACCCTTTTGCCGCCATAGCATCCTTATTTATGCTACGGTGGCGCAAACAGTCCCCCACACAGTGCCGCATTTACAAACTGGTGCAATGGTACTATGGGGCACATTTGTAAAGCCTCCCACCACAGTATACCTGCACCAGATATTATGTATGCAAGGTAGGCATTCCACCTCAAAAAGCCCCACAGAAATGGTGCAGTGAAATCTACAAGATTTTACTGCGTCATTCTGCAGAGTCACAGTGTCATTTCTTTAATTTCTTTAATGCCTGCCCAAGGCAGGAGTTAAAGTGATGCTGTGCTGTTTTCAGTGGGGCCCCCTTAGCATTGGTGCACTATCGTAATAATGTTTGTTGCTAGTCCAGCAATGCTGAGGTTTAGCGCCACAACTGTGTCAGAATTCCTGGCGCAGATGTGGACACTGTGTGTTATGGAGCACTGCATTGTAAATATAGCACTCCCATGGCGTTGGTAGGGGGTGGTGCAAGAAAACTGGCACATCAATCATGATACACCTGTTTTTTGTAAATGAGGCCCTTAGAAACTTATCCTGCGCATTTTCCAGCCACTATTTTGGAATCACTAGTTTGGGACGTGCAGCAGAGCAATGTAACCTGTCATGGTGTTTGAAATTAAACTAATATGACAAATATAGTAGGGAGAGCACATCTAAGGCTGTCTACACAACACACCAACTTTTATGTTTTATGTGTTCTTCGATTGCCAACCAGACAGAGTGCTCACAATAGCTGAAAATATTTATTAAACCAAAAATGATTCTAATGGCCAGGAGGATCTTAACATATTTCTTTTAGAGGAGTAAATGTATGGTAGTGTAGTCGAACAATCATGAGATTTCCAGGGCTTGAATCAACTGATTTAAATAACCTGTGTTCATGGAAGGCCCTTTTTCTGAGAGATTATATAAATGAAAATAATCAATTGTAGCACTCACAAGCACCTGGAAGTAAACATGTAAATTGGAGTCAATGAAAACATTCAGGTTTCTACCAGTTGGATTACACATGAATGAGTATCAATCAATCAGTCAATCAATCAAACAGTAATTTGTATAGCACAGCTTACCACCCATGGAGTCTCAAGGTCCTGTGAAAAGGGAGCCGGTCAGCCGAAGAGACAGGTCTTGAGGTCCTTCTTGAATGGATTCAGTGAGGGGACCTGCCTTAGGTGGATAGGCAGCATGTTCCAGGTCTGTGCTGTGTGGTAGGAGAAAGATCTGCCTCACACAGTGCTTTTCCTGATTCTAGATGTGTTGGTAAAGGCAAGTTGAGAAGATTGGAGCTGTCTGACGGTAGTGTAGAAAGATAGGCGGTGATTGAGGTAAGCTGGCCCGATGTGCAGAGCCTTATAGGTGTGTGTCAGGAGCTGAAAGTGATGCATTTGTTGATGAGGAACCAGTGCAGGCCTCTAAGGATTGGCAGATATGAGGCTGTGGCGGAGGATGTCTAGGTTGAATCTGACTGCTGTGTTCTGAGTTCTCTGGAGTCCTGCTTGGAGCTTCTTCGTGATTCCTGCATAGTCAGCATTGCTGTAGTTAAGTTTGCTGCTTACGAGTGCATGGGTGACTGTCCTTCTTGCCTAGGCAGAGATCCACTTGAAGATCTTTTGGAGGAGGCGAAGAATGTGGAAGCATGACGATACAACAGCATTGACTTGGCGAGTCATAGACAGCATGGAGTCCAGGATGATGCCCAGGTTGTGTGCATGGTCAGTGAGTAGGGGAGCGCTTCCAAGGGTAGCTGGGTACCAGGAGTTGTTCCAGGCAGAGGCAGTGGGACCCAGGATGAGGATCTCAGTCTTGTCCGAGTTGAGCTTGAGGCAACTGTTTTACATCCAGTCGGTGAATGCTGTCATTTTACGTGGAAGTTGTTCTTGGCTGTTGATGGTTCATTGGTGAGGGAAAGAATAAGTTGTGTATCATCAACGTAGGAGACTATGTTGAGGCTGTGCTGTCTGATGATTTAGGTGAGTGGAGCCATGTAGATATTGAAGAGGGTTTGGCTCTTGAGGAGCTTTGGGGGACTCCACAGTGGGCTTCTCTAAGTTCATAAATGATTGTTGGGAGTTTGACTCTATGGGTACTTCCGGTGAGGAAGGAGTGGATCCATTCCAGGGCCTCACAGCGGATGCCGGCTTCATGAAGTCTGGTGCATATGGTGGTGTGGGATACGGTGTGGAAGGCAGCGGAGAGGTCAAAAAGAAGGAGGGCAGCTGTGTCTCTGTGGTCCAGTATGGTACCAATGTCATCCGTGGCTGCTAGAAGGGCGATTTTGATGCAATGTTGCTCCTGAAGCCAGATTAGGAGGGGTCCAGGATGTGGTTTGCCTCAAACAATTCCATGAGCTGCATGTTGATGACCTTTTCGGTCACCTTGGCTGGGAAGGGGAGAAAAGAGATGGTTCTGTAGTTTTCAATGTCTCTGGGATCTGTGGTGGGTTTCTTTAGTAGCGGGTTGATCTTGGCGTGCTTCCAGTCATTCCGGAAGGTGGCAGTTTCAATGGAGCTGTTGATTGTCTGGTACAGCTCAGGGGTAATGGTGGCACTTTCTCATTTGAAGATGTGGTGTGGGCACAGGTCTGGGGGGCCCCTGAGTGGATTGAGTTCATGAGCTTTCGAGGTCTTCTGTGGAGTTGGAGGTCCATTGGCTCAGGGTCCGTAGTGGTGCTGGTCCATGGTGAAGGTGGGATTTGGCTCTCAAAACCTTCGTAGAGGTTCTGGATTTTGTGGTGGGAAAAGTTGGCAAGGTTTGCACAGAGGTCTTGAGAGGCGGGATATCTGTGGAGTCCGTGCCGGGGTTTGTTAATTCCTTGACTATGCTGAAAGCTCTTTGCTGTTGTGTGCATTTGTGCTGATGCGTTCCTGGATGGCGGCCTTTCTAGAAGCTCTGATCCATTGGTGGTGCTCAGTGACTGCGTCTTTGTATGCTATGCAATCTGCCATGTTTTTGATGTTCCTCCAATTTCATTTGAATTGTCTGCAGGTGCATTTAGAGTCTTGGCGGTGAACCAGCTGGGGTTTTTGCGGTGTTGGTTTCCGGCGGGTTTTCTTTGGGGGCGACGGTGTTTGCGCAGTCAGTGATCCAGTGTTGGAGATTGCAAGCGGAGTCATTTGCGTCTGTGGTCTCCAGTGGATGGGAGAGGCTGATTGTGTCAGTGAGCTGGGCTTCGGTGTGGGGGGCATGGTGGGGTATGGTGGTTTTGGTGAATGTGAAGTGGATGCACTGGTGGTCAGTCCAGAAGTTCGGAGGTGTGAGAGAGGGAGATGTTGTTTCCTGCTTAGAAGACGGGGTCAAGGCTGTGTCCTGGTGAGTGATTAGGGAGGTTGACTAGTTGCTTGAGTCCAAGAGAGACAAGACTTTCTAGGAGGAATGTGGTGTTTGGGTCATTGCAGTTTTTTTAAGTGAACGTTGAGGTTACCAAGGAGAATGTATTTGGTGGAGGCGAAGGCTTGGTCAGGGAAATGAGATTGGCAATGGCTTTGCTGAACTAGGGGTTGGATCTGGAAGGTCCGTAGACAAGAGTGCCGGGGAGAGAGGTGTTTGGGTCGGTCTAGATTTGGAAGTGCAGGTGTTCGCTGGTGGTTGTCTGGGTCTGGGCCTCAATGATGGTTGTAAGTGTGTTCCAGTAGATTATGGTAATGCTTCCTCCTGGTCAGTTGAAGCGTTTTTCTGGATGGTTTTGTAGCCATCTGGGATAGCTGTGGCAATGTCCGGGGCTGACGTGAAGGGTTTTCCAGGTCTCTGTGCAGAAGCGACATCAGGGGCAATTGAGTAGAGGAGGTCCCAAACTTCTACTGCATGCTTGACGAGAGAGCGGATGTTGAGAAGTATACATCTGAGGTGTCCAGCTGGGCTCAGGGTGGGCACTGTGGCATGCAAGGGCAGGTGAAGGTGCAGTTGCGACAGGAGAAAGGGCCTAATCTGTCCTTCGGAGAGGTGAGGTAGCATGTGGCAGAGCCTCCAGTGTTCAGGGCATGTAGGGTGCAGGCGTTGTACCGATGAATGATGCAGGGACCAGGGTCTTTGTTGCTAGGCATGGTCTGGGTACAGACAAGTGCAGACAGGCTTGGCTTTGGCGTGCCTTCGTCACTCCAGTGGCTGCCATTAAGAAGGAGAGGGAGGCGGGAGATGTCGGTCAGCTGGGCAGCAGGAGGGCAGGAAAGCACATCACAAGGAGGGGGGTGGAGCCGCAGGGGCAGCAGCGGTGGCGAGCAAGCGCCGAAAAACAAAAAGGCAGAAAAGCAAAAAAAGGAGAAAAATAAAGAAAGGCAGAAAAAAGCAGAAAGAAGCAGAGAGAAGCAGAAAGGCAGCAGAGACAGACAGAGGCCACTGCTAGGCCACTAGGGTTGCGGCGCAGGTGGGTGCCTATGGGTGGAGGAGGGTCTCAAACTAGGAGCCAAGCAGGCAGGGCAGCAGCAGCAACAGGTGGAGTTGTGCGGAAGGAGGCAACACAAATGCTGACCAAGGTCAGTGTAGGTTCACCCCTTCACAACACAGCAGGCACCATCAAGTACTGAGAGTCAGCCAAAACCCATGAGGAAGAGTGATCCATGCCTATAGAATTAATTTTCTTCTGGCATTTACGTATAAGTAAGTGGTGATTATTCAGGCTTTTATTTTTTACAAACTGATGATGATAGAGCAGTAATCAGATAGGGCATCACCTAGATCCACCTATGTTCATGTAAAGCAATAGGCTGTAGGCTGCAACTATTGGTGCCCTGGAGGCTGCTTACGTATTGAATAGAAGAAGGGAAACAGTGGATCTCTGGGTAAGCCAGTAACAGGGAGATGTTGAAAAACAGCGAAGGCTACCGTCCTGTCCAAAAGCTGCTCCAGCCAGTTGCTCATAACCTTTAAATCATGAACAAAATGCAAATAATTATAAAAGAAGGAAAATACCAAGAATAACCTAAAGCATAGAAATGGAAATCATTGTCTGCTATTGCATAAAATCTAAATCAATATGTCATGATAACTTGAAACATATGTCAGCATACAATTGGGCATTTTTGGCCTGAAACATACACCTTTGGTTGAAAATGCCTTCATTTATGCCAGCCAGGAATTCACAAAAGAAATCCTGGTAGGTATAAATGGGTTTAGTACTGTGTATGAGAAACTTGTTGCTATAACTCTCACGCATGGGTAGGGAAATGAGTGGAGCAAGCTCGTCAATATTGTAAATTTTCGAACACCAACAAGCTTGTACATATGTGACCATTCACAAATTTCGATCCAATTCCTTTCCACCCTGGAAATGGCCAGAAATGTATTCAAGCAGAGGGCTGGAGTAACTTGGCTTCCAGGATGGGAAGGGAATGGATTACCTCCAGATTTGGATGAAAAGAAGGGAAGGAGACATCTCCAGGAGGGAAAATGAATTACTGCGAAAATAAAGATGTGCATTTGCACATGGGGCACAATTTCCCCACTCCCTAAGTGCACAACATGTAGAGTTATGTATTGGGGCTTTGGAAAATGTCACAGTACAGTCCCAATAGTATCTCTGGAAAGCTGAGCCATGTGCAGCCTTTCTGGTGTGCTACTGGCAGTGAGATTTCCTATAAGTCATATATCTGCACTTGTTTGTATGTGTACTTTCATGGGTCTGGATTTACGAATGGTTTTGTGAATTGCTGAAATCCTGTCTGATAACCACTGGAACATTTAAGTCGTCAAGAAAAAAAAAAAAAAAAGATGAGACATATTGCAAAAAATGCCTTCCGGGCGCAGTTGGTTTTGTGTGCACATTGGCATGGTAGAAAGGCACAGATGCTGGTACAAATTCTCCTATAACACAATTTCTGCTTGCTTCTAATTTATACAAGCAAGATTACAATTGGGAGTTCCCTCATTTGCATGGAGTTTGACCAGCAGTGGTTCCTCTGCTGAGGCGGAGGAGCATCGCCCCACTGCTTTGTGCAGTGAAGAAAAAGGAAAAATTAAATTGTAGGAACGCAAAGTTATTATCATTTTATTCTTCCTATCGAGACAGGTTAGGGTGAGGTGGGGGTGGGCTGGGCTGGTGGAGGAATGGTGACTGCACCATAAGTACCCATGACCATTTGGCCAGCCCAACCTACATTTAGCATTTCTCCACCCGGCTGTATTGCACAGCCGGAAGGAGAAAGTGCACAGGATCCCACTCCCTGTTTGAGTGCTGAGCCAGGCCGCTCAGACCAATCACTATGCTGCTGTCATGCTAGTAACAGCACCGTTGTAATTGGAGGGGAGTCTGGGAGCCTGTGTGCTACCGGGAGTCAGGGAAAAGAAGAGGATGAGGGGGAGAGACGGAACCGTTTCTCCCGACGTAAAATGTAGTAGGATTTTTTAAATATTTTTTTTTTATACCCCCCACCTCTTCAGCCTGGTGGAAAAGTAGCCGCCACTGAGTGAGGAAACACATTGTCTTTGCATCTGTGCTGTACGACAGACATGCAGGTACAGGCTCTCGGGAGACACACACGCTGCTAGCGTCAGAGGTGAGATCTACACCCAGGCATGTCTCTTGTCAAACATAAGCACTCTGTTTTCAGTGAAAGGTCGTTCCAAAAGGCTGCCCTCTTGTTCACTAGTGCACTTTCCTCAGTGCAGGAACAACCACTTTTTTGTTATTTGGGTGCAACGCCCTGGAACGCGCTGGGCACACCTAGTTAAGGGAGGGTGACTTACATGTAGTAAAAGGGGAGCTCTGGGCCTGGCAAGTAAATTTAGATGCGAGGTCCCTGTGGCAGTAAACTGCACATGCAGACCCTGCGCTAGCAAGCCTGAGACAGGTGTGAAAGGCTACTTCAGTGGGTGGTGCAAGCAGCACTGCAGGCCCACTGGGACCATTTAATTTACAGGCCCTGGGTATAGAGATACCACTGTACAAGGGTCTTAAAGGTAAATTAAATATGCCAATTAGGTATAAGCCAATCATACCAACTTTAGAAGGGAGAGCAGCTGCACTTTAGCACTGATCAGCAGGGATAAAGTGCTCAGAGTCCTAAAGCCAACAGTGAGAGGTCAGAAAAAATAGGAGGAAGGAGGCAAAAAGTCAGGGGATGAACCTGCCTAAAGGGCCAGGTCCAACACTCAGGAACTTGGTGATTGTTTTTTTTGTGAAAGCATTTGATTGCGTTTTCAAGTTTAGCAGGCCATGCCACCATAACGTGAGGACATGGTGAATCATACACAGGCAACTTCTATATTACACTTATTGACAAAAAAAAGTCCATCTGGGCGAACTCCACCCCTTGCACCCTTTGCTCGTCTGTGGATACAGTCTCATAAAGGTCCCCGAAGTCTTTTCAAATTGGCATGTTTATTCCACGTCTTTAGCTCTTGTTTTTCTTCACATCAAGCCTAGATTGCTGCATATCAGGGGGGGGTCCTTTCCCCTTGTTTCAATCAAACGACCAAAGAGCTGTCAATCTGAGGGGGGAGGACGTAGCTTGTATGCTCTGCTTATCAATATACTCTATAATCTGTTACCAAACTAAAAGGTAGTCTTTAAGCAAGTGTATGGCTAATTATTGCACCGTATTTCATACTATGTCATACCGCAGGTTCAGTGGCGGAGAGGTTTTTTGCTTCCACGTGAATGCTGTAAATATTTTTGCTGCAACCAGAGCTACAAAACTAGTGACCATACCATTTTCCCAATACCCAACACACAGGGGTCCCCTGAGATCCGAAAGCTTGTCAACTCTTTTTATTGATGCTAATGCTTATTCAAACAAATTGCTACAGTGGGAAGGAAGTCTCTCCAGATATAAGTAGGGTCTCTTGGAGTCCCCTACTTACTCCACCAATGGTCGGTGCACCCTAGTTGTTCAATCTATTGGGCATGAAGCATCGACACACTATAATCTGCTAGTAGTCTGTGCCACTCCTGTAGACCCATAACCTACGATCCTCCTAGAGATCATTCACTAGGAATAGTCAGGAATTAGTAATGACTGTCACACATTTAACAACCTAAGAAGAGCAGTACGCCACATAAAAAAAACACTCAAATTAAAAAGAGCATCTTGCTGGTACTGTCATCTTTAGATGCTGGGGATATGTTTAATATAGTCAGCTCCGACAGCCGAGATATTGATCAATGACATCATTTTGGGAAAACTGCAGATTTCGAGAGGGACCAGGCGTGATAGTAATGTCCCCAATGTTATTGAAATGACAGTCGAGCCACTGCCCATTTTAGTATGTATCCCTATGTGTATAAAGGCTTTGAGGGTGTAGCTCATAAATTCTCATTATTCGTGGACAATGTCATTCTGTTATTTATGTTCTACCTGGGCATGCCCTGTAGGAATTATTTAAAATTGTATCTGGATACAAGGTAAGGGAAGAAAAATCTGAAATGTTTCTCATTCAGGCAGAAAAAGAAGTGGCAGCAGCCATGAGCAAAGCTTTACTCTTTAAAATTTCCACTCCCCTAAATACTTAGGCCCATATTTATACTTTTTTAGCGCCGCATTTGCGTCATTTTTTGATGCAAAATCGGCACAAACTTACAAAGTACAATGGTATTTTGTAAGTTTGCCCCGCTTTTGCGTCAAAAAAGTATAAATATGGGCCTTAAGGTTTCATCTTGAAAAGACTCCCCCCCCCCTTGTTCCAGGGCGATATAACTCCCTTGCAAGGCAAATATTAGGCTTAACTTTGAAAGGTGATTCCCTTTGCACATATTCTTGCTAGGGGCATGTGAAAGTCACGTAATTTGCTCTTGCAAAATATCGAAAAAATTATAAAAGATTACTCTTAATTTTGTGAAATGCAAATCTGTCATTACTCATCATATTTTAGAATGCAGTGTGTCCTTCGCATCATTTTCTGACATGAAGATGCCTTCAAAAGAGTTATAGCAAACCAAAAAATCCATTCCCTATGGAAACCTGGTCCTAGCTACAGCTACCCCAAGGCACCCATCACTAAGTAACATATATATTAAAATATATATAGCAGTTGTTATAGTTATACTTATCGCAAGATACTGTAACTCGTTTCCTAAGGTAACTATAACTTGCGCCCCACTTTTCTCATCAATAATTGTATTGCAAATGTTTCAGTGATATTATCAATGGTGTCATAGAAGATGTCATGACTGATGTGATTTGTGGGGGTAAGGGGTCATTAACAGGGCATGGCGAGGGGGGCGAGTCATAGTTACCTTACGGCTCAAGTTCTATAGCGTACCTGTAACTTTTGCTTTTCCAGTGAATTTCTAGTTTTTTTTAAACACAAAATAATACTTAATTACCATATGTTAATCCAAACGCTGCTCCACACATGTACTGCAGCCAGACTCTGCGACCAACCCCCTCATTCAGTCAACCCCATGCTGTGGGTCTGTGAGTGGGTGTGTGAGTTTATGAGTGAGCCTGTGAGTACGTGTGAGTGGCTGTATGTGGATGTGAGTGGGTATGTGAGTGGTTTTGTGGGTCTGTGAGTGGGTGTGTGAGTGGCTGTATAGGTGTGTGAGTAGTTGTGTAGTTGTATAAGTGGGTGTGTGAGTGTGTAACTGAGTGTGTGAGTGGGTGTGTGAATGAGTGAATGGGTGTGTGAGTGTATATGTGAGTGTATGAATGGGTGTGTGAGTGGGTGTAGTAGTGGTTTTGTAAGTGGTGAGTGAATGAGCGAGTGTGTGAGTGAGTCTGTGAGTGAGTGTATTTTTTTTTTATTAGGGTCTGGATCCACAGATTTGTCACAGATTCATATGGGAGCTGTGCTGAGTGGATCCTCGCACACCCCCATAAATGTGTTTTGGGCAATTTCTTGTTCATTAGAGGCCTCTCACTAACCCCTCTATCAGTCTCCTGGGTTCAGGATACCTCTATCCCGACCACTTATTCCTGTTTACACTTTATTTACCTCCCAAGAACCGTGATACGATTCACAAAATGGCTGCTGCAACTTTTCTCTCAGGATGAGACCAGCCACTCATGGCATTGCTGTTGGCGCATGAATCCACTGATTTGTGGGTGGGTACCCTGGGACATAGCAGGAACTGGCCCTGGAGGGTGGCGGTCCCCAGGACACTTATTGGCTCCATGCGGGGGACCCCACAGCCCACCTCCAATGTGCAATAGGCCCATGGAGGTGGTGGTTCCTGGGGTTCCGTGACGGACCCCCTTCTTTCTCTAAATTCACATCTGGGGAGGTGGCATTACCCTGGGCTGCGGGGGGTCGCAGGACTGAAGCTGAGTTCCAAGATGGCAACCAATACTTCCTGCTTTGAAGTTTTGGCAGCCAAACAGAGCTCTGTAGTTCTCTGCATGAGCTCTTTATCATTCTTGAAGTCGTCTGGGAGGATCCGCGGCTCTAGATATACAAATTTACTTTCCGTTTAATGTATCAAAACCTACTGAAAGGATGTAACCAACTAACCAAAAGCACTATCTGCAGAACAAAATCTAGCTTTCTGACAAATTTGGTATAATTCCATCTAGCAGTTTGGGGCGCAGTCGTGTTTAAAACTCCTTTTGGAATTATCATGGGAAATGCACATTTTTTTAATGCCGCCCCCTTTTTATTTTATCAGCCCTGGCTTGACAGATAACCTGTAAACTCCTCATGTGCAACATAAATCACTGGCTCACTTTTTTTTGGAAACGTGTGAAGATTTGTCAAATGGTGCCAAAGATTTAGGCAAGTCAAAAAATGTTTTTTTTCAATAGAAACTTGGTCCTAACTATAAATACCTAATGGCGACTGCCAGTAAGTAATATGTATGTGTGTGTGTGTGCGTGTGTGTGTGTGCGCGCACGCGTGTGTGTGCGCACGTGTGTGTGTGTAAATAATTTAACATTGTTCCCTATGGGTTGTTACTTTAAATCTCCACATCCATTATTTCATTATTTACTATTTGCTAGTGGAATGTGCTGCAGTACCTCTATGTGCCCATGTGTAGTGCTGGATTTACTCCTACTCAAAGTCTGTATTGGAGTATATTGATGACTGATTTGTGACCTTATGGCCTGTAAAAACTTTATAAGTGTAGTTTGTTAATAGCAGTGGTCTTACTATTTTGTGCTAGGTGTCTGTATTAGCATGTACTCCTCCCTAAACCCCTCCTGTATTATAGTTAGTATTCTCAATTTTCCAGCCACTCCACCTGCTCTCTCTCACATGTACTAGTAAACTTACATGTGTGGTGAGCTCCCCATAGAAAAGGTGGGGTAGGTGGAAGCCGAGATTTTGACCCCTACTCTTATGAATAGCAGTTTGTAACAAGTAACTGTTCCAATACTTTGCATACTAAAAAAACAGTTATGATTTGGATCCTGTGTCTTTCAACTAGCATTGTAACACTTGTGGGAAGTTAATTCATTTCAGGTTAAAGAAGGTTTGAGTACATTGATAATTTAATGCTTCTGATTTTAATTTCGTACATACAGTTCTGGATTGTACTTGTGCACTTTTGCACTAACATTTACAACCATCAATCACACTTTACAGTCAGTTTATACTTCATTTTTACAGTTGTCAGCAATGTAAATAGGCTTTGTGCTTATCAGGCGCTCCAAAGTTCTGTTCAAAATGGCATAACCAGGAGTGCAATCCAAAATATCATAACTGATTTACAGCCATATTGTTAAAATTACAGCACTGCCTACATAAGGTGTAAGAACCTGTTGGATATAGGGCACCTTTGAAAGTTGAAGAAATGGCTGAGCTACTTAAAATGAGATGAAGATGGCCATTTTTTCAAGACCACCAAATGTAGGGCCTGATTTAGAGTAAAACTGGTGTATCACATCCAACTCATTTACCTTTTGTGGGTGACCCTTAACAATGTTAGAAAATGGTATGCATTCAGTGTTGCATAAATTACCACCTGTAAAACTATTTTGATATTCTACCAGGTATTGGCTAAAATCTGATACGTATTGGATTTACCATTCACCGTAGCAAATATATTGATTGTCTCTGAAGAATGAAAAAGCATATTGGAATATAGTCTTATGGTTTGTCTTTTTGTGCAAGTGGTGCAGTGACCTGCATCAATGCTTTGATTCCACATGGTGTCCAATTTGTGATTTTACATTCAGCTCCTTGGTTCTTCATGATTCATGAATGTTTTTATGTCAGGGGTGGCTCCCCCGCAATGGTGGAGGGGTGTCATCCCCCGGCTAACAGCCAGCAAATGAAATACAAAACAATAGCTTGCTATCATATTATTTTTCATCTACTGGCTCAGCCAGCAGTGCAGGGAGGGGCGGGGCTGGGCCATGGGATAGGGGAGGGGACAGAGGGAAGAAAGAGAGATTGCACACCTAAGTGTGCATGTGTGTTTGGCCGGCCATCTCAGGCCGGGCAAACACACATGCACACTTAGGTTTCGCAAACCGAGCTGTGTACACAGCCAGGCTGGAGAAACTGCACAGGTCTCTGGCTTGTGTCTGAGCAGCAGTCCAAGCCGCTCAGGCCAATCCTGACGCTGCTTTCATGCTATATTTAGCAGGAAAGCAGTGCCAGTATTGCTGGGGATCTTGTGCTGGTGTCCCAGTGAATGCTGGGACATCAGAAGATGAGCGTGGCAGCGGCGACGACAGAGATGAGGAGGAGAACAGTACATGATTTTTCTTTTCTTTTTTTTGTTTCTCTGTCACTGTCATCACCCCCCTTGACATTTGCAGCTGCCGTCGCTTCCTGATGTAAAGCAATTAATATCATGCAAATGAATGTCTGTCCCTGGACTGTGGCACTCATTGGCCTCCCCAGTTATATCTTATTCATAAAGTGACCTGGTTTAAATCGGTTTATAGTGTTTGAAGTATTGATCTGATTCACATAAGCACTTTCACAGGCTGGATACTGAGATAAACGTGTTCAGGTCAGTATATCAAGTATCTTGTTTAATGGAATTTATGGCATTTCCCACAGCTGACCTATGAAAGAAAATCAATAACCAATGTCTTAAAGCACCAATTATGGTGACTTACCCAAACAATCATTCACTCCTTCCCAGATAATTGATAAATTAACCATAATTAAAAGGTAAGAAGTTGGTTAGTGTTCATTGCCTCTAGAAGACATCTAGAATGGAAATGATCCAATTTAGTTAAATATATTTTCTTTGATTATAATTGCTTAAAAGAAAATAACTGCCAGAAATATAGATTTACAAAAGCCCATCTCCGAAAGTAACTATTGTGGATAAAACACAGTTGTTATGGAATGGCAGGACAGAGACTGATGGAAAATCCACAGGCAAAGCATATGCTGCCAATAATGCACACAGCAAAGCTCATACAGGCAAATGGGGAGACATTCAGAGTCTAAACACAAATCCTTATTTGATAAACAGAACACAGTGCTTCAGGGCCTGAGTGTGAGAGCCAACAATCTACCTAGTTGTCACACACTGACAAAAAGTAGGTTAGATATATGTATTAAGTGTGAGCTGAGTGGAAATAACAATTTCCCAGTAGGTGCTTACACTCCGGTAGTGGTGTCAGAAAGATATTTTGCTCGCAGTAGTTGGGGCGGTTTTGCTTTAAGCATCAAACACTCATACGGTTCAAGTGGCGGCTGATTGCTTTTGAAAGTAGTGGGACGATCAGATTGGGCACTCCAGGCATGCCCTTAGGTTCAACCCCAGAGCTCTCAATCATGGTCTGTAATGAACAGTGTTTATAATGGGCCACAATTGAGAGCTCTGGGGTTGAGGCTGAAGGCAGTGCAAGTTTCTCGCACAGCCTGGCAGTGTGTAAAAATAAATGAAAAAGTATATTACATTTTAAAAAAGTACTTACCTACTCCTCACTGGTCCCACCACAAAAAGGCAGGAAGGGGTCTCTAAGCCAACCCACCTAACTAATCCAGACACTGCTCTCATGCTGTTAACCAGCATGACAGAAACACCAGGATTGGTTGGAGCGGGCTGGCTCAGAGGTCTTACAGGCACTGGAGGTCT
This sequence comes from Pleurodeles waltl, assembly GCF_031143425.1. Taxonomy (NCBI): domain Eukaryota; kingdom Metazoa; phylum Chordata; class Amphibia; order Caudata; family Salamandridae; genus Pleurodeles; species Pleurodeles waltl. Next base: position 982,383,501 of record NC_090445.1, read on the forward strand.
GTGGCTGCTCTCCACCCAAGTGTGTAAGACAGCTCAGGTTGAAGAGGTTTAAAGTGTGCATGTCAGGTTGGCCGTCGCAAGACAGCTGGCCAAAGTGACAACCGCTTGTTAAACTTAAAGTGAGCACCAGTCCTCCTACCCTGCTGCCAACCAGCAGTAATGACCCCACCCCAACACTTGCCTCAGGCTGGCCGGCTGCTCTGAAAAATAAAATAATTTTGTCACCATTTTAAAACTATTTTATTACCATTTTATTTTTCAGCTTTGCTGCACTGGCATCAGAGTAGGTGATGCGCCTTCGTCCTACTGGTGACACTGCCACTGGGTTTATGGCAGATTATTACAGCAAAGATTGATATTACAGGAAGAGGAGTCAAAAACACTTTTTGTTAATAAAATTGACTAATGAAATGCATTTAAGACATGTGGTCAGTGCCAATGTGTTTTTTAGGAGCTTCCTGCTAGGGCTTCCGAATAAGAGGGTTGCCAAACACCAAGGCTTCCTACTCTTGGTTCCACAGTATGTAACTTGTGCATCTACTACCCTAGGTGTCTTGTCTCGTTTTTCTTACTCCTGCTCGTTCTTTTCATCCCAGCTTTCTCCCTTGTCACTATTTTTCTATATTTCCCTTCATCTCCCTTTTCTACATTTCTCACTCTCAGGTTCTGGGTCAAAGTCTGGTGGGTTGTAAAAAATACGTCCTTAATTTTTTGGGTATATCTGTGCTACAGGTGAAGGTACACAGAATTCATCAAACTCACAAAGGTCCTGATTTAGAGTGCGGTGGACATGATTTACTCTGGCAAGGCAATGGAGTAAAGCACTCCGTCACCCTGACAGAGTACCTGCTCGCTGAATTTATAGATGTCTGCAGGCCGAGTGTACACCTCCTGTATTGGCAGGAACTGCCCTCACAGCGGTTCCTTTCAGAGCATTGGAAGTTTGATGGACGGCTTCAGAACAATATGCCAAACATTCAGTACATTTTTCCTTACAAAACAAAATTCCCAAACTGGGTTTTTTGTGACCCCCTCCCCCTTCACCATAGGAGATTTCTGTCATGAAGTGGGGGTCAAAGTTTTCACTACCCATTTTGTGCCCCCTCTGTGTGACAGACAGTGAAAATTGGCCACCTGGCCACCTTGTCTAAATCGTGCTGTTAGTCAAATTTCCAAACCTCCACCAGCCTTTACTCAGTCGGGCCATAGGAGCTGCATGTCAGTGGCAGAGATACAACACTGTCCACCACTGACATACTTCAGTTTCCCCCAACTCTAAATAAGGAGGGGGAAACCATTTTGGTGGCGAGGGTACTCAGATGTATTTGCGATGGAGAACCATTTATGCCAAACTCTAAAGCAAGCCCAAAGTCTAGCTGTCCAGCCAAGTTTATGTGTTCACAACATGTTTAATAGCTTACATGTGTATATTATATGTTCAGAATACAACAGTAGTAACATCAAAAGAAACCCACTGTTAGCAAACTCCAAAAATGACAACAGACGCTAAACTCGAGCCAGCATATAATATTTGTGATCAGTTGAGGTTTACGAAGCTCGGAAACGTATAAAGAACGTGAGAGCACACAGCCAAGAGAACATAATGTGGAACTTATATTCTCTAGAAGTGATGTCCGCAAATGGCTGATATTCTTGGACATTAAATAAATATTTTACCAACAATTGAGAATCACATCCATCCCAACTAAATGCGGGTTATGTTATTAACGGTAACTGTTACAAATACCACAACACAAAGAAACCACAGAGACCGCACCTGTAAAGAAACTGGACAGTGTATCAGAGTTTGTGGGTTCAGAAAGAGAACTGAGGGGCGCAGTAGGAATGTGAAAACGGAAAAAAACTTCACAACTGCTGGAGCTTGCACATGTGCAAGATGTTCTTAGCCATAAGAGGACTGGTTGGCAGGTACGCTCTTGTATTGTTTCCTAAACACAATGAATCGCTTTTAGATATCATTTTTTAAAAGTTACACTTAGAAATATGAATTTTAATAAAATATAAGTTATTGTTTCTCAGTTTAAGCCATAACAAATAAAAGTTTGAAACTTGAAATCTTTCACAACTACTCAAATCCCTATCTTCAACAGTATAAAATAATAAATCATCAATAAAAAAAGACCTTTAACAAAATGAAATGTAGTAGGGTTTTAAAAGTCGTATCAACTATGGTACATGCACCCATGGCCAGCTTTTGAGCGGCGCGAGTGGTGCAGCCGCACCGGGCGCTGTCATCAGGGGGACACTGTGTTTATCAATAACTTCCTAACCTTGCGAGTTAAAAGCAACTGCTGAAAAGTTCCTTGAGCGTTTAGCCTTCAGGAAACAATTAAAATGTCAAGATACCTCTTGTGAATAATGTTCCTGATAGGGAGAGATACTGGAGTTTTGCCCAGTGGCAGCACTGACTCAACATAAAGTAGCATAGAGGGTTACTATGCCTGTTGAAAGAAACAGAATTATGGGACATATTTAAGAAAAGTGGCGCCACTTTTCTTGCACCCCTTAGCGCCCCCCTCTAACTCCACCATGTGTGCGTCATATTTAAAATATGGCACACCATGGCTGTAGTTAGGGTACTAGCATCAGAATGTTTTACGCTAGTCCAGCGCTTTGCAGGATTAGCATCCAATACGCTGATGCTAATCCTGCAAAGCACCCAGAGGCACATTATAAACAATGGAAGCCTCCTTTAAAGGCCTGCTCTGAGCAGGCGTTAAAACTGGCAGAAAAAAATGCAGCAAAGAAATCTGTCAGATTTCTTTGCGCCATTTTTTTGGGCCCCCCCTAACGGGGGGTTGCTCCCTTTGCATAAATTATGCCTGGCGCAGGCATAATGTAGCACATAGTGTTACAAAGTGGTGCAATGCATGCATTGCGCCACTTTGTAAATATGGCACAGCTTTTTTGGCCTTCTAACGCCACATTAGCATTAAAAAAATGACGCTAGGGGCTCCTAAATATGCCCCTACATTTTATGTGCATAGCTGAGTGGATTAGTAAAGCCAGCCGTTACAAGTGGTTTGAAACACGTGAATGTATGTGAAAGGGGAGCGAAGGAGAGATGAGGGGCACATTTGCTGGGTTGTAGTGAGTGAAACTGAGGAGGAGGTCATGGGGTGAGAGGGGAGCCAAAATAAACTGTCGAACAGGGTGCCACCAGTCCTAAAGCCAGACCTGCATGCACCTATCTAGGACATAAACTAAGGGGGTCATTTAGAGTTTGATTAAACTGGTGAATGTCTTTCCCCACCCCAAACCTGTGGCTTGCCTGCCTGGTTGATAAGTGGAGAAACCATCCTTTTTCAAACAGTGGAGCTCTGCCGCCGACACCAATTTCCAGCGACTCATCAGAGCTGTGACCTCAGCTTCAGACGACCTTCCATAGTTAGTGTACCTTCTGCTGCGTGTTCGGCCTTCCTGGGAGTGCTATGTAAGACATGAGGGTCTCGATCAAACATTTGCAGTTAGTCCCCAGGCACAGAGGAAACTCCATTCCCGTCAGAGCTTTCGTTCTTATCTTAAACCAAAGAAAAGCCAAGAATTTGAGGGTTAAGCAAAAATTATAGCAACGCCCTTCAGTTTAGAAATAAACATTTGGGAGAAAAGTGGTGGAGATGATCACGAGGGGTACAGTAAGTGCTGGCATACAACCCTGTGCCCAGAATTACTAAAACTGTGCAGCATCTCCCTGTCATCACCGTGACTTTAACTGATAACGACCCAGTAAGGGATAATGGCAGGCAGACAAGGGCCTGTGCTCATGATTACACATCTTCACATTTACTCGCCGTTTTTCTGTCCGAGTTCCACCTGCATTTAGCATTTGGCCCAACCGATATTTGTGTATTTGTTGATGCAGTGATATTTAGGGTAGAGGTGCTCCCCTTAAAAATCCACTCACCTGACGTGTGATTTGGCCCTTTGCAGCGTGCACAGTGTGGTAACCTGTCATCATTATGCCTGTTTTTGTTGGTTAACTTGAGCTTTGAAGTCCTTACAGCTCTAACTACAACCGGAGTGTTTTCCTAAATGCCTCTAAGGCTGAATTACAGATGACCTATTTCCTCCATTGCTGATTTACATATGCCCTACCCATTGCTTAATTTGTAAATAAAAACGTGCCGGTGCCCAGATCCCTCCTCTTAACCCCTTAGCTGCTGGGCCTTTTCCCCCCCAGTGCTGAGCCCTTTTTTGGCTATTTGGGGTAGTTCGGGCTTAGGGCTTCATAACTTTTTGTCCACATAAGCTAACCACGCCAAATTTGCGTCCTTTTTTTCCAACATCCTAGGGATTCTAATGGTACCCAGAGTTGGTGGTTTCCCCTGGAGGAGACCAAGAAAATAGCCAAAATACAGTGACAATTTGGTTTTTTTTTAAAAAATGGGAAAAAAGGGCTGCCGAAGAAGGCTTGTGGTTTTTTCCCTGAAAATGCCATCAACAAAGGGTTTCTGGTGCTGAAATCACTATCTTCCCACCTTTCAGGAACGGGCAGACTTGAATCAGAAAACCAAATTTTTCAACACAAATTTAGCATTTTACTGGGACATACCCCATTTCTACTATATTTGGTGCTTTCAGCCTCCTTCCAGTTAGTGACAGGAATGGGTGTGAAACCAATGCTGGATCCCGGAATGCTAAACATTTCTGAAAACTAGACAAAATTCTGAATTCAGCAAGGGGTCATTTGTGTAGATCCTACAAGGTTTTCCTACAGAAAATAACAGCTGAAATAAAAAAATATTGAAATTGAGCTGAAAACAACAGCCATTTTTCTTTATGTTTTACTCTGTAACTTTTTCCTGCGATGTCAGATTTCTGAAGGCAATATACCGTTTTGTCTGCTGGACTCTTCTGGTTGCGGGGATATAAAGGGCTTGTAGGTTCATCAAGAACCCTAGGTACCCAGAGCCAATAAATGAGCTGCACCCTGCAGTTGGTTTTCATTCTATACTGGGTATACAGCAATTCATTTGCTGAAATATGAAGAGTGAAAAAGAGGTATCAAGAAAACCTTTGCATTTCCAAAATGGGATCAAGATAAGGTTTTGAGGAGCAGTGGTTATTTGCACATCGCTGAATTCCGAGGTGCCCATACTAGCATGTGAATTGCAGGGCATTTCCCAAATAGACGTCTTTTTTACACACTCTCTTATATTTGGAAGGAAAAAATGTAGTTAAAGATAAGGGGCAATAACAATTGTTTTGCTATTCTATGTTCCCCCAAGTCTCCCGATAAAAATGATACCTCACTTGTGTGGGTAGGCCTAGTGCCCGCGACAGGAAAGGCCCCAAAACACAACATGGACACATCCTATTTTTTTTATAGAAAACACAGCTGTTTTTTCCAAAGTGCCTACCTGTAGATTTTGGCCTCTAGCTCAGCCGGCACCTAGGGAAACCTACCAAACCTGTGCATTTCTGAAAACTAGAGACCTAGGGGAATCCAAGGAGGGGTGACTTGCGGGGCTCGGACCAGGTTCTGTTACCCAGAATCCTTTGCAAACCTCAAAAAGTGGCTAAAAAAACAAGTTTTCCTAACATTTCGGTGACAGAAAGTTCTGGAATCTGAGAAAATCCTCACATTTCCTTCCACCCAGCGTTCCTCCAAGTCTCCCGATAAAAATTATACCTCACTTGTGTGGCTAGGCCTAGCGCCCGCGACAGGAAACGCCCCAAAGCGCAACGTTGACACATCCACATTTTTTGAAGAAAACAGAGGTGTTTTTTGCGAAGTGCCTACCTGTAGATTTTGGCCTCTAGCTCAGCCGGCACCTAGGGAAACCTACCAAACCTGTGCATTTATGAAAACTAGAGACCTAGGGGAATCCAAGGAGGGGTGACTTGCGGGGCTCGGACCAGGTTCTGTTACCCAGAATCCTTTGCAAACCTCAAAAAAGTGGCTAAAAAAACAAGTTTTCCTCACATTTCGGTGACAGAAAGTTCTGGAATCTGAGAGGAGCCACAAATTTCCTTCCACCCGGCGTTCCCCCAAGTCTCCCGATAAAAATGATACCTCACTTGTGTGGGTAGGCCTAGCGCCCGCGACAGGAAACGCCCCAAAGCGCAACGTGGACACATCCACATTTTTGGAAGAAAACAGAGGTGTTTTTTGAGAAGTGCCTACCTGTAGATTTTGGCCTCTAGCTCAGCCGGCACCTAGGGAAACCTACCAAACCTGTGCATTTCTGAAAACTAGAGACCTAGGGGAATCCAAGGAGGGGTGACTTGCGGGGCTCGGACCAGGTTCTGTTACCCAGAATCCTTTGCAAACCTCAAAAAGAGGCTAAAAAAACAAGTTTTCCTCACATTTCGGTGACAGAAAGTTCTGGAATCTGAGAGGAACCACAAATTTCCTTCCACCCGGCGTTCCCCCAAGTCTCCCGATAAAAATGATACCTCACTTGTGTGGGTAGGCCTAGCGCCTGCGACAGGAAACGGCCCAAAGCGCAACGTGGACACATCCAAATTTTTGGAAGAAAACAGAGGTGTTTTTTGCGAAGTGCCTACCTGTAGATTTTGGCCTCTAGCTCAGACGGCACCTAGGGAAACCTACCAAACCTGTGCATTTCTGAAAACTAGAGACCTAGGGGAATCCAAGGAGGGGTGACTTGCGGGGCTCGGACCAGGTTCTGTTACCCAGAATCCTTTGCAAACCTCAAAAAGTGGCTAAAAAAACAAGTTTTCCTCACATTTCAGTGACAGAAAGTTCTGGAATCTGAGAGGAGCCACAAATTTCCTTCCACCCGGCGTTCCCCCAAGTCTTCCGATAAAAATGATACCTCACTTGTGTGGGTAGGCCTAGCGCCCGCGACAGGAAATGCCCCAAAACAGAACGTGGACACATCACATTTTTTCATAGAAAACAGTGCCTACCTGTGGAGTTTGGCCTCTAGCTCAGCCGGCACCTGGGGAAACCTAGCAAACCAGCACATTTTTGAAAACTAGAAACCCAGGGGAATCCAAGATGAGGTGACTTGTGGGGCTCGGACCAGGTTCTGTTACCCAGAATCCTTTGCAAACCTCAAAATGTGGCTAAAATAACACGTTTTCCTCACATTTCGGTGACAGAAAGTTCTGGAATCTGAGAGGAGCCACAAATTTCCTTCCACCCAGCGTTCCCCCAAGTCTCCCGATAAATATGATACCTCACTTGTGTGGTTAGGCCTGGTGCCTGCGACAGGAATAGATCACACAACGGTCAATGTTGGTCCTTACGTGAGGCAGCTGTTGACCCTGGGGTGATCAATTCCTGACACAGGCACTAGGTGTAGGCACTCAAGTGGGGTAGTGTTTTTATCAGGACAGGTGAGGAGTCACTGGGTGGTAGGAATGTTGTGGATCCCAGCATATTCCTGTAGTTTGCGTGACAGAAATGCGAGAAAAATAGAGTTTTTTTGCAACATTTCAGCTTTGCAGGGTATTCTGGGTAAGAAAACTTTGGGCAATCCACACAAGTCACACCTCTGTGGACTCCCCCGAATGTCTAGTTTCCAGAAATGTTTGGGTTTAGTGTGTTTCTCTATATGGCCGCCGAATCCAGGACCAAAAACACAGGTGCCTGCCTTACAAAACCAGTTTGTTTTGCCATAGACAATTTTGATGTCTCCACAATATGATTTGGGTGGTGGAATTTGGGGCTGAACTAAATTGGGGAGCTCCCAAGAGAGCACTCTCTCTCTGCTTGCCGCCGCATTCACCTGCTCTCTGGGTTGGCCTAACCCACTATTACCCAGTTGCACGAACAGCTTGCGAAGGGACAGCAGGACTGTCCTCATCACCTCCCTCATAATGTACTGGAAGAGGAGTTTTCGAATGGGACTCCTCTGACTGAAAAATCACTCCCAGAGTCTGCGCCATTGTCCTATCCCTCAGATGCTGTCTCAGTATCTGATGTCTCAGTCTCTGATCCTATGTCAGAGCGGTCCTCTATAACCCGAGTGCAGGCAGCAGTCATCCATCAAGATGCCATCTCTGCTATTGGCTAAACTGTTGCTCTAAAACACTAGCCTACGTAGACAGTCACAAAATCGATGGTGTGTGTGAGATACGTGCAACAGTAGAGGCCACCTTACCTGCGCTTCTTCCCTCAATCAGCACGTACTTTCAAGACACTCAAAAAACACCTTGTCACATACCATTCGTCACAGTCTTTAGCACCTCCTGCGCCCAGTCCAACAATCATTATTGGTGCTCCCACTCCCTCCTCCTCGGATTCCCTCATTACCACCCAGCAAAAGTGCCCTTCATCTCTCCATAGACTTTACTAATGTACTCAGCTATTTACATAAAATACAGATGTGCTCTTTGCAGTAGGCATATAAACCTTCTGCGCTTCTTTATGGCACTAAAACTGCCACTAGACAAGTCGGACCCTTTTCCCCCCAGGGAAACCACACACATATTGACAAAAGTGATATATATATGACAGCCAACCACCTGAAACTCAACTCAAGCAAAACCGAAATAATCCTCTTTGGCCCACACAAAAACACCTGGGACCCCCCATGGTGGGCCACCACGCTAGGCCCTGCACCCACCCCGCCAACCAGGCACGCAACCTCAGCATCATCCTAGACTCCTCCCTCTCGATGACCCAACAAATCAACGCTCTTACCTCCTCATGCTTCAACAAACTCCGTATACTGAAAAACATTCAAATGGATCCCCACAGAGACCAGAAAAACTGTCACTCACTCACTCATCAGCAGCAGGCTTGATTACGGAAACGCCCTCTACGCCGGCACCACTCTAAAACTCAAGCGCAAACTACACGCATCCAGAACTCAGCAGCACGACTCATCCTCGACCTCCGCCGACACGAACACATCTCTCCACACCTCAAATCCCTCCACTGGCTCCCCATTGACAAAAGGATCACCTTCAAGATCCTCATCCTCGCACACAAATCACACCACAACACAGGCCCTGCCTACCTCAACGAGAGTCACCTTCCACACCCCCACACGAAACGTCCGCTCAGCTGACCTCTCTCTCGCCTCTGTCCTCCGCATCAAACACACCACCACCGGGGGCAGATCCTTCTCCTAACTTGCACCCAAAACCTGGAACGCACTCACAACCCACCTTCGCAAGACCCAAAACCTACTTCTTTTCAGGAAGGGCCTCAAAACCTGGCTTTTTGAACAGTGAACCTCCCAGCCCCTTTCCCTCCCCCCATCCACCCCTCCCCCCAGCGCCTTGAGACCCTCACAGGTGAGTAGCGCGCTTTATAAATCTCTTTGATACAGATCTACCTCTATATAAATATATATATATATATATATATCTACATAGATATATCTATAGATATATCCATGTACCTAGATATATCTATCTACATAGATATATATACTTAAATATATACATATATTTTTTTTAGTTGTTGTATGGTTTCCTTGGGGGCCAAAATGGCCCCCAGGGAAACCCTACAACATCTAAAAAAAAATTGCCCCCACAGGGGATCACCCTGCCCACGGGCGACCCCCTGTCATTTCATTTTTTTTTTTTTGAAAAAAAAAAATCCCCTGGGGGGGGGGGGCGCGATCGCGCCCCCCCCCAGGGGGCACCTACCTTTAAAAAAATAATAATAATTATGCCGGGGGGGGGGGGCGTTTTCCGGGGGGGCCGCCCCCCAAAAGTGAAATCCCTGGTGTCTAGTGGGGTTTCCTGGCCCCCGATCGCAGCTGTGCTGCGATCGGGGGCCAGGAAACCATTTCAGAAGGCCTCGTAAGAAAGGGGAGACTCTCCCCTTTCTTATGAGGCCTTCTGAAACTGTTTCTGGCCCCGATCGCAGCCAGAAACAGTTTCAGAAGGCCTCGTAAGAAAGGGGAGAGTCTCCCCTTTCTTACGAGGCCTTTTCAAAGTGTTTCCTGGCCCCCCGATCGCAGCACAGCTGCGATCGGGGGGGCCAGGAAACCTGAAAGTGTTTCCTGGCCCCCGATCGCAGCACAGCTGCGACCGGGGGCCAGGAAACACTTTCAGGAAGGCCTCGTAAGAAAGGGGAGACTCTCCCCTTTCTTACGTGGCCTTCCCGAACGTGGAAAAAGCAGTTTTCCCCATCAAAGCAGGAAGCGGCCGCAAGGCTGCTTCCTGCTTTGATGGGGAAAACACCTTTGAAATGTCAGCGCGACGTCACAAAGGGGCGGGTGTGGGGCGGGGGGAGACACGGTAGCTTCCGTGTCTCCCGGGGGGAGTAAAAAAATAATAATAAAATCCTCGGGTGCGACGCACCCGAGGATTTATTAATGCCCTTCCTGGTGTCGGCCACTGGTCGTGACCCGCACCAGGGAGGGTGTGTGGGCGTCGGCCAGTGGCCGACGCCCGCACCAAAGCGGTTAAACACACGAATGCTGCAATGAAATGTGCGAACACGAAATACTGAGGCAGCAGGTGGTGTAGGAGACACAAAGGCCCTCATTACAACCCTGGCGTTCGGTGGAGAAATGGAGGTAATACCGCCAACAGGCCGGCGGAAAAAATGGCATTACAAGCATGGTGGTGACCGCCATGCTAAACTGCCATTTCTCCACTCCAACCGCCAGGATGGTAACGACTGCTGGTCTGGAGACTTCGGTCTCCAGACCAGTATCTGTTACAACACCGCCGGCGGTATCACGACCCTGCATACCACCATGGATTTTGTGGGGTTTTGTACTACCACGAAATCCATGCTGCATACCACCATGGATTTCGTGGGGTTTTGTACCACCACGAAATCCATGGCTGTAGGCACTATCAGTGCCAGGGAATTCCTTCCCTGGCACTGATAGGGGTCTCCCTCCCCCCCTCTCCCACCCTGAGTCCTCCCCCCACACCCGACCCCCCTTCCATCCCCCAAAGGTGGCAGGACCCCCCTCCCCACCCCCCAAACATCGACACCCCCCCACACACACACAGACACTACCACTACACATACCTGCACACATACTAACAAACATTCCAACAGACACACACAGTCATACACGCACACATACATACAGACATACATGCACACATACTCACAGACATACAGACAGACACGCACACATTTCAAAACACAGAACACCCCCACATGCATACACGCACTCACACACCCCCTCTACACACTCACATCCCCATGCACGCACAAAACACACAACACTCCCCCACCCCCCTAATGGACGATCACCTTACCTGGTCTGGTGATCCTCCGGGATGGAATGGGATCCATGGGGCTGCTCCGCCGCCAGCACCCCGTCACCAGAGCACCGCCACGCCGAATCATGGGCGGTGTTCTGATGACGTGGAGGTGGAGCAGCCTCCACTTCCCCGCCGATCACCAGTATGGCTGCTGGTGGCTCTCCGTCCGAAAAAGGACAGAGGGCTGCCAGCAGTCATAATACGCTGCACAGAAAACCACATGCACTGGCGGTCTTCAGCACGGCAGTACATCGGCGGTCTTTAAAAAAGACCGCCAAGGTCGAAATGAGGGCCAGAATGTCTGGAGGGGACAGCCTTGAGGACTTTTGATTGACCCTATAGGAGATGCCCGCTGTCTAAGAGCAGGATGCTTTGATAAATGTAAACAGTCAGGTAGTTCAGAAATGCAATAGCAAGAAAGAAGGGCATGTCATCAGAGTCTACAAGTATGCTTTATCGTTAATTGCATTCTGGAAAGCAATTAAAAAATATGTGAATTTTTTTTATCTTTGCTTCTTTATGCACCGAGCAACAAGAGTGGGAGAGAAAAAAAAGAATAAACAAAATTTTCTGAGTGACATTCATAAACCTCAAAATTGCAACTGGATTAATCAGAAACCATTCTTTGTGCTACTAATAAAATACTGAACTTATATTCAAAAACCCAAATATTTTCTTGTGTTATTCAGTTTGTGGAGAACAAATTATTTTGTTATTGTCTGTGGGTCAAATGATTCCATCATCTCTTTATATATATTGCATATGGCATTATCTGTTTTTTTTATGTGACATAATTGACCTCCACAAAGTTTTGCACTGGTGGAGTCCAGTGAAGTTTCTTTCAGCCTCAAAGAAGATAGTGGAATAACTAAGATGAACTGTTGTAGGCCATAAACCTGTGTTTAAAAATATCTCTCTTGGAAGCATTTTTTCAAAGTATGACTGCAAGTTCTGGCCTTGAAGAGTACTTAAACATACTTGATGATACAGTTAACTGAAGTGAGGGTAGCAAATGGTCAATGTCTTAGTAACAAGCAATGGTGTCTTGTGTGTGTCTCTGTGCCCATTTTTGAGGTTCAAATCCATGCCATCATTCTCTACAATAAGCCCTTAGTCTTTTAAAAGACAAAGCTGCAATCAGTCATTGAATTTTAAAGTGTATGATTCATGTATCATGCTGTAAGGAAGTCACCATCCCTCTATTACTGCAACAAAACCTTGACTGCCCACAGTTGGCACTCTTTAAGAGTGAGCTGTATAAAGGCTTAATGAATTGGAATTTAGGAGCATCTTAAGCAATGGGACACCAATAAGTATCTGTTGTACTTGGCACTAAGGTGGTCATTCTAACCCTGGCGGTAAAAACCGCCAGGGCGAATGACCGCGGTAGCACCGCCAACAGGCTGGCGGTGCACCGCTGGGCATTCTGACCGCGGCGGTTCTGCCGCGGTCAGTAGCGGGAAACCGGGAGTCCCGCTGCCGTGCAGAATCCCCCATGGCGGCGGAGCGCGCTCCGCCGCCATGGGGATTCTGACACCCCCTACCGCCATCCTGTTCCTGGCGGGTCTCCCGCCAGGAACAGGATGGCGGTAGGGGGTGCCACGGGGCCCCTGGGGGCCCCTGCAGTGCCCATGCCAATGGCATGGGCACTGCAGGGGCCCCCGTAAGCGGGCCCCAAAAGGAATTTCAGTGTCTGCTTTGCAGACACTGAAATTCGCGACGGGTGCTACTGCACCCGTCGCACTCCAGCAACTCCGCCGGCTCCATTCGGAGCCGGCTTCATTGTTGCTGGGTCTTTCCCGCTGTGCTGGCGGGCGGCCTTTTGGCGGTCGCCCGCCAGCACAGCGGGAAAGCCAGAATGGCCGCTGCGGTCTTGTGACCGCGGTGCAGTCATTTGGCGGTAACCGCATGGCGGGCGGCGACCGCCGCCCGCCGCAGTTAGAATCACCGCCTAAATGTAGGGTCACTTCAAAACTTTTTGCCTTTGCCCGTCCTGTTTTCCGAACCTGTTTTTGTTGGCCATGTGGTTTTAAGTTGTACATGTGCTGGTGGTGAAAAACTCTTAAATTCCTCTTTCACTACTGTGAGGCTTGCAAGGCTTGCCTCTTCATTAGGATAACATTGGGTTACCTTATTACTTTTAATAAGTGATACATTCAATTGGGACAAGGTAGGAAGGTCAAGTTTGGGGCCTAAAGAATTGTAATTTAAACCTATTTTTAATGTTAAAGTTGGATTTTAAGCCTCCATTCTAAAAATAGCACTTTTAGAAAGTTGCCATCTTCTTGTCCTAACCATTTGGTGCCTGCAGCCTGTGTCCTGGGTCAAATGACTGGATGTAGTTGGCAGTTGGCCTTTTTGTATTCCTCCTAGACAGTAAGAGGGGGGGCTAGGTGTTGGTACGATGGAAGGGACAGAGTTGTTCCCTGGCCCAATTACTTTTCGAAGGGGCTGCCTCAGCACACTCACAAAGACCTTGACACCAGTCTATTGTCATCTCAGATCCCTTGGAGTCTGGCAGGGGAAGGAAGTAAATCCCAGAATCAGATGTGGGGGAAGCCTAGAAGGTTCTCTCACTTCAGAGTCTGGCACCAGCTATAGATACTGGACCCTCAGATCAACTCATCAATACACTCCTGGTACTGTGGAAAACTACAGAAGGACTGCCTTGTACTCCAGGGTACTGCCTTGCTGTTTGAGGCATGCCTTGTTTCTCAGACGACTGCCCTCCTGCTTGAGACCTGAGCTGTTTCTCAGGTGACTGCCCTGCTGATTGAGTCCTGCCTTGTTCCTCAGAGGACTGCCCTGTTGTTTGAGGCCTGCCTTGCCCTTCAGAAGACTGCCCTGCTTCTTGAGGCCTGCCTTGTTTACTTGAACGATAGAGGACCATCACGTTGAACCCAGGACTACCAGAGTGACTCTAATGGTCAGGTAGCTGTCCTCCTTTTATGGGTTACAGGGACACAAAAAGCTCCAAGCGCCTCACTACACCTGCCAAACTGACCTGCTGCAACTGACCCTTCCTAGACCTGCCTGAGCCATGCTTGTCTCTGCTGGAATGAGCTCCTGATCCCCAAGAGGTCCTCCTGTGAAATCCTGATTCTTTGAACTCTGCACGCATGACTTTGAGGGGGTAACCTTTTCAGCAGGACTAACCATGTCCCTGTATCCGTCCCACACTCCATCTTAATCAGTCTGCATGTATAACTTTGTACAGGTCTACCAACCAGATAGCCACAAAGCTTTCTGCTTCTTCATGCTATTTGTACTTAAACCTTTATAATTTCATATCTCCAGTTCTACTGATAGGATTTTGTCATTTTCGTCTCATTTTATTTATTGCATTTCACTTTGTTTTTTATATTGGTATGGGATTTGCCTTGTGTTGTGTTTTCACTTTACTACAGTTTGATTGCTGCATAAATACTTAGTGCAGTGTCTCTGAGTTAGGCCTGACTGCTTTTGTGCCAAGATACCAGAGGGTTAAGCACAGGTTAATGTAGTGACTTCTGTGGTTCACCCTAACCAAGACTGTGGTTGTTGCTTGAGAAGGGTTTTCACCCCACTCAATCAAAAAACAAATTTCTTACAGTATATAACGTTCAATAACCACTTTCTATCCAAGGCCTCTAGAAGAGGCATCTCTGAGAATTAAAACACTTAGGCCCATATTTATACTTTTTTAGTGCCGCATTTGAGCCGCTTTTTAACGCAAAAGCGGCACAAACTTACAAAATACAATTGTATTTTGTAAGTTTGCGCCGCTTTTCCTTCAAAAAATGACGCAAATGCGTCGCTAAAAAAGTATAAATATGGGCCTTAGAAACAATGCTATTAAAATATCCTTGACCAGAACTCCAGTTGGCAATTCACTAGCATTAGCAGACAGCACCACTTCATTAAATGTGATTGATGCTGTGTGTATGTTTTAGCCAAAGAACTATAAGATTTCTAATCCCAGCTTCTCCCTTTTTAATAAAAGTATTATATAATAAGCACTGCATTAAATTCTGCATAAGACTCCCAACAGCCTCATTTGTCCACAAGGGCAATCTCTGGGAATTTTCCTCAGGACCTACCCCAACATAACTTCAGTGCTGTGGGGAATGTGGAACAAGATAAATTGATTATTATTCCTAGCCTCCCCACTAAACAATGGTGTGCTCATGGTTAATCACATTTTCAACATATAATTCTGCTGCCATTTGCTTAATCATTGCACAGGAAGGTGAGTGAGGATACGATACACCCAAAGCCAGCTGAAGTGTATTGCTTGCTCTCTTGTGGCCGTAAGGCTGAGATCAAGGCACTGTATGCAATCGATGCAGCACAAAAGAAAAAACACAACAAAAAAACGTTAAACTTGTGCTGTCATATCTGCTGGAACAGTTAGTGCAAATGGATGTCACAGGAGTAGAGTGGTCACAAACCGAAAATCTGAAGATGCAAATAAACATCACATGAAATATGCCTTATGTATGAAATGCTCGCAAAATGGGACGCTCAGTGTGTGTGTATTGGAGATAGATGCTTTACAAATGTGAAAAACCTGATGTTAAATAAAATGAGATACATAAAGCCTAGTATGTGAGATGCCATCAAAAACAGATGCAGAGTGTATGTGTTTGTGTGTAATATGTTCGCAAAAACGTGATGCAGTGTGTGAGAGACGGGTCATACAAACAGATAATGCTTGATATACGAGACACAGTGTACCATATGTCGAGACATGCATGAAACAATGAAAATGTGGCACTCGCTTGTGAGAAGCTCACAGAAATTCAGTATAGTAAAATATGCCAAACTAGATGAGTGAGGATGATGCTTGGTTAATAAGCAAATCTAAGGTCTCCTTTGGAGCCAGTACAGGCTTTAATTAATAGAATCATTTGAAGCCTCATGAAGTCAGAGAGGTATGGTGCCAGTTTTATCTCTCCGATGCACATTTGTCTGCCTTACGTCAGTGCACACATCTATGTACGTTAGTGTACAGGAGTGTGTGTTTGATGTCAAGCATAGGTTTTTGTAGTGTAAGGGGACCGTTCTGTAGAAATAATATGCTTTAACATAGTTTAACATTTTGACCACTCTATGTATTCTGTAAAGTGTTGTACATATATAAAGTTTCAAAAGATTAGGGAAAATAAAACTTTACTCATTCTTTATGCTTGCCTAATGGAGGTGTAAATGTTTGGCACAAAGTCCTATATACTTTAAAAAATATATATTTTAAGTAAATAAGGCTTTGCACCAAAAACCATGGATGGTTTTCTGGAAATTAGAGGTGGGTGAGCCACTGAAAGCTCAAGCCAGTCTTGAGCAGGAAGCCTGGCTTTGGCTCAGCTCGGGGTCCTGTTGGGACCTCAAACCCATAACGAGCCGAGCTTTGGCTTCTGGCTGCCCCCCTCCCTCTACCCAGGATGTGGTGTTACAGTCAGAGCTGCTGAATGTGGAAATGGGGGAACTAGGTTCAAGTCTAGCATTGGCTCAACATCCTGTGATTCTAGGCTAATCACTTAAACTCACTATGCCAGTAAACAATGCATGTGATCTTCTATATTGTAAATGGTGCTCATATAAAGCACTCAAAATCTTCGGGTTGAGTTTGCACTATGTTTCAAAAACTGCAGACAAATGCACTAAGAGGTCAAAATAAACCTTCAACATAAGGAGGAACAAATAAATACCAATTTAGTGGCTGATTTGTACAAAGTGTACCCTGAAAAGTTGAAGTAATCACAGCTTGCCCAGTTAAATTGTGTGATCTTAGGCAAATATTTTATTTCACCAACACTATTTTTCCTTCATTATCACCAATGAGAGCACCTTCAAATTTGTGAGTTGAGACTACCAGTGATAGAGAACAATCACCTTTAACAAGTACTTCCTGGTGGAGTGCTAAAATGCTCTTTGTTATTGTCAAGGCTTCATCTTGAAGAAATAAACAATTTTGAAGAGACACTATCATATTGTATGTGATGTTTCTTGAATGATTTACACAGCAAATAATTTCAGGGCTTGGCTCATGCCCAGCGTCTAAGATGTGAGCCAAACCCTTGGCTCTTCCTGTCAATTTGTTGGCTCACCCACCTCCATATTAACCAACTGAGGTTTACTCTCAGAGCAATGGATTGCCCTCAGATCATGGAGAACCAAATTGACTAAATTATGCAGCAATAAAAAGCAAATTGTGCTGTACAATGTGACACTTTTTATGATTGAATTACTAAATTACTACATTACATTGCCATGTTTACTATCCTAATACTGTATGGGAATAGGTTTCACCTTATTAGTGCAGGCTTCACGCCCAAAGGTTGCATATATGTTGTATGTGGTGATCAGAGTTGTGGTCCTACCCAGGGCCGGCTTTAGGGCCGTGCGAGTGGTGCAGCTGCACCGGGCACTGACCTGTATTGCGAGCGCTGACCTCAGTGGGGTGCTGTTTTTGGCAACAACTTATGCAATTTGCGATTTAAAAGCACCTGCTGAAAAGTTTCTTGTGCGTCCAACCTTCAGGAAACAATTCAAATGTCAAGAAACCTCTTGTGATTAATGTTCCGGCTAGGGCGAGAGATGGGAGTTTTGTCCAGCGGCAGCTTTGACTCGCCATGAATAGCACAGATGGTTAAAGTGCCTGCTGCAAAGAACAGGTATGTATGCTGTGTGCACAGCTGAGTTGATTAGTAAAGCCACCCTTTACAAGGACTTTAAAACAAACTAATGTATGTGAGAGGGGCAATGGAGAGATGGGGGGCACATTTGCTGGATGTTAGTAAGTGAATCCGCGGAGATGGTCATTTGATGGGGGGGTGGCAAAAAAACAAATGTTGCACAGTGCGCCACCAGCACTAAAGCCGGCCCTGGTCCTACCATGTGGGTTCGCTGCTCTTTTGCATTCATTTAAGGTGAAAAGGATAGGTTGGTTTCAACTGATTCTAATATATGGATGAAAGTGTGTGAGTGGCTTGTGGCCTATGTTCAGAATATTTTGGTATGAATTAAAGGGTACCAATCTTCAGACGCACAAAACCAGTGTTTCATGCATGAGTTAAAAGGCCCATAAATTCAACAATCCCTCTCAAAGCTTCTCCCATAGAATGAAAATACGACATGCACTGTACAGTGCAACAGGGCCTATAACACTCATAATATACTTTCCTAAATGCAACAATTACCTTGAAGGAGAAGAGTGGTTGGATGTGGAGGGCTGGGCCATTAAATAATATCAGTTATTGAACCTGATGACAGAATATAACTTTTTCATTAAAAATTCTAATCAATCAATCAATCACAGAAATTTATAGAGCGCGCTACTTACCCGTTAGGGTTCCAAGGCGCTGGGGGAGGGGGGGGACTGCTACTGCTCGAAGAGCCAGGTCTTGAGGAGTCTTCTGAAGGCGAGTAGGTCTTGAGTCTGTCGGAGGTAGGTAGGGAGCATGTTCCAGGTCTTGGCGGCGAGGTATGTGAAGGATCTGCTGCCGGAGGAGGCTCGTTGGATGCGGGGGACGGTGGCGAGGGCGAGGCTCGCGGATCATAGATGGCGGGTTGGGGTGTAGAAGTTGAGTCTGTCGTTGAGGTAGGATGGGCCGGTGTTGTGGAGTGCTTTGTGTGCGTGGGTGAGGAGCTTGAAGGTGACCCTTTTGTTCATGGGGAGCCAGTGGAGTCCTTTGAGGTGAGGGGTGATGTGGCTGTGGCGGGGGTGCGTTGGTGATGAGTCGGGCTGAGGCGTTTTGGATGCGTTGGAGTCGCTGTAGGTGTTTCGCTGGGATTCCTGCATAGAGTGCGTTGCCGTAGTCCAGTCTGCTGCTGACGAGGGCGTGAGTCACTGTCTTCCTGGTGTCGGTCGGGATCCACTTGTAGATCCTGCGGAGGGTGTTGTAGCAGGAGGAGGTGATGGCGCTGACTTGTCTGTTCATGGAGAGTGCGGAGTCGAGGATGAATCCCAAGTTGCGGGCGTGGTTGGTGGGCGTCGGGGGGGTTCCGAGGGTGGTGGGCCACCACAAGTCGTTCCAGGCGGAGGGGGATGTCCCGAGGATGAGGATTTCTGTCTTGTTGGTGTTGAGCTTCAGGCGGCTATTTCTCATCCAGTCGGCGACTGCTTTCATTCCCTCGTGGAGGTTGGCTTTGGCGGTGGCAGGGTCGTTGGTGAGGGAGAGGATGAGCTGGGTGTCGTCGGCGTCGGTGATGATGTTGAGGTCGAAGCAGCGGGCCACTTGTGCGAGAGGGGCATGTAAATGTTGAACAGCGTAGGGCTCAGGGAGGGACGCCGCAGATGATGTTGTTGGCTTCTGATCGGAAGGGTGGGAGGCGTATGGTCTGTGTTCTGCCGGAGAGGAAGGATGAGGTCCAGGCTAGGGCTTTTTCTTGGATTCCGGCTTCTTGGAGGCGTGACAGTAGGGTGTGGTGGCAGACTGTGTCGAAGGCCGCGGAGAGGTCTAGGAGAATGAGGGCGGAGGTCTCGCCGCGGTCGAGTTGGCGTCTGATGTCATCTGTTGCGGCGATGAGGGCGGTCTCGGTGCTGTGGTTGCATCTAAATCCGGTTTGGGAGGAGTCGAGGACGTTGTTGTCTTCGATGTGGCGTGTCAGCTGAAGGTTGACGATCTTTTCTGCGACTTTAGCTGGGTAGTGGAGGAGGGAGATGGGGCGGAAATTCTTGAGGTCTTTGGGGTCGGCTTTTGGTTTCTTGAGAAGGGCGTTGATATCTGCGTGCTTCCAGCTTTCTGGGAAGGTGCCTGTTTCGAAGGAGGCATTGATGATCTTGCAGAGTTGGGGCGCGATGATAGAGTCGGCTTTGTTGAAGATGTGGTGGGGGCAGGGGGCAGTCAGTGATCCGGAGTGGATGGAGTTCATGATTTTGCGTGTTGCGTAGTCATCGATGTTGGACCAGGCGGTGATGGGGTTGGTGATGCTAGGGTACGAGGTGGTGACGGAGGTGGGTGAGGTAGGGGTTTTGAAGCTGCTGTGGATGTCGGCGATCTTGCTGTGGAAAAAGGCGGCGAGGGAGTCGCAAAGTTCCTGAGATGGCGGGATGTCGTTGACGTTGGTGCTGGGGGTGGATAGTTCCTTCACGATGCGGAAAAGCTCTTTGCTGTTGTGTGCGTTGTTGTCTAGGCGGTCTTTGAAGGAGGACCTCTTGGTGGTCCTGATGAGGTGGTGGTGTCGGCGGGTTGAGTCTTTGAGGACAGCGTGATTGTCCGGCGTGCGTTCTTGGAGCCATTTCTTTTCCAGTTTCCTGCAGGCACGTTTGGAGGCCAGGAGTTCGTCGGTGAACCAGGAGGCTTTCTTGCTGGTGGGGTTGTTGGGGGGTTTCTTCAGTGGGGCGAGGGTGTTGGCGCAGTTGTTGATCCATTGACTGAAGTTGCAGGCCTCGGTGTCTGGGTCAGTGGGCTCGTTTGGTGGGTTCTGGGCGAGGGTGCTGAGAAGTTGTTCTTTGGTGACTTTGCCCCAGTTGCGGCGGGGGAGTTGGCGTCTGCGGTGGTGTGCGGTGGTTTTGTTGTAGGTGAAGTGGACGCAGTGGTGATCGGTCCAGTAGGGTTCGGTGGTGTCGTTGAAGGTAACGTGGTCGCTGGTGGAGAAGATGGCGTCCAGTGTGTGTCCGGCGGCGTGGGTTGTTGACGTGACAAGTTGTCTGAGTCCGAGGTTTGCGAGGTTGTTGATCAACGTGGTGGAGTTGTGGTCGTTGTTGTTCTCGAGGTGAAAGTTGAGTATGTAGTCCGTGGAGGCGAGTGCATGGGTGCTTGCGAGGTCGGCGATGGAGTCGCAGAACTGGCCCGTGGTCCGGGGGGCCTGTAGACGAGCGTTCCTCTGAGGGTGGTGTTGGGGTCGGTGTTGATCCCGAAGTGTAGAAGCTCTGCGGTGTTGAAATGGTCATCGGTGTGGGTGGTGATCTTGAGGGAGGATTTGTGGACGATGGCGAGTCCTCCTCCATAGCAGTTGGTGCGGTCCCTGCGGGAGATCTTGTATCCGTCTGGTATGGCGATGGTGATGTCTGGCGCGGATGATTCGTTCCACCATGTCTCTGTCAGGAAGGCTACGTCCGGGGCGGTGCTGTCGAGCAGGTCCCAGAGTTCTACGGCGTGTTTGCGTGCGGAGCGGGTGTTGAGGAGTATGCAGCGGAGGAGGCTCGGTCTGGCGGTCGTTGGTTTGGAGGTTCGGTCGCAGGAGAAGTGGCAGGTGCAGCAGGCGAACGGTCCGTGTGTGTGCTTTGGTGCGGCTAGGTAGCAGTGTTGGTTTTGGTTTCGGCCGTTGTTGAGTGCGTGGAGGGCGGTAGCGTCGTAGCTGAGCCTGGGTGGGGTGTGGAGCGGGGGGCGAGGGCCAGGGGTTCTGGCGCTGGATGCGGTCCGGGCCCGGACGGGCGCAGACTGGCTTGCCTCTGGCGCGCCTCCGGCGCGCCATCAGCGCGCCCGCTGCGCGGGCACGCAGTGACCTGCATTAAGAGGGGGTGGAGGGGGTGGAGGGAGTGGAGGGGGTGGAGGGGGTGGAGGGGGTGGAGGGGGTGGAGGGAGGGAGGAGGAGCTGGGGGCGGGGCCGAAGCGGCGAGAAAAACGGGCGAGGGAGCGGCAGTGTGGAGGGGGGTTGAAAATAGCACTGGGTAGCTAGAGGGGCGGGGGAGGTGGGAGGGCAGGGGCTGTAGAGAAGGGGAAAAAATCAGGGAAGCGGGCGGATGGCGATGGATTGGGGGTGGGGGGGTCAGAGGAGGAGGGAGACGCGCAGGGGAAAGAGCGGGATCGAGCGCACAGAAAAGGCAATAGCAAAAGAGTCACTACTGGGCAATACAGCTACAGAGTACAGGTACTAATGGACACAGTGGGCACAATAGGGACAACAGCAACACAACAGAGACAGAAACGAAGAGCCAAACGAGGAGAATACAGAGACACGACAGAAGCAAACCTTACTGCCCACCACTGGGCCACCGGGGATGAGGCGCAGGCGGGGGCCTGCGGGTGGAGGAGGGCCTTGAACACGGGCAGCAGCGGCAGTCAGGGAACAGGGCACCTGCAGGGTGCGCTGCGTGGCGGGGGGAGCGTCCTGTACTGACAACGAGGTCAGAGAACGCTAATTAAATAGTGTCTTACGTTAATAATGGTGTCAAGGTGCTAAGAAAATTTTTAAAAAGACATTGTCAAATATTTATGTTACAGAACCTTGGAACTCACAAGGAATGGGAGAGCTCTATAGAAATACCAATATATTAGTAAAATGTCACTGTGTTGCTCATTTATATTTTAAAGGAAACTTGCATAACCTCTCCTTTGTAGTAGTTTTAAGCTTGACAAGGTACTACTGCAGTGTATGTGTCAATGGGAATAGATACGCTAATGGAGCCATTCATCCCTGTTTATCCGTCCCCACCAAGACCTTAAATGACACCTTGCAAGTGGGCTGAAGAGAGGGTCATACTGCAGGGGGCACAAGAAGCAATTAAAGAAAACAAAGCCTCCTCTCTACATTTGAAAGACCTTTAAATAACCTGTAAAGCACTGGAGTCCAGCTCACAGATCAGATAAGAATCCTTGGTGTCAGGGAAGCTGCAGCCGACCCAGCAACAGGGATTGCGAGCTTTGATTCTGGAAAAAATCAGCAACCCAGTTTAAACTTTATTCTTGTTCAGTGCCCATGCTTTTAATGCACTGAAAAATGAATAACGTTTAAACAGGGAAGGCATCACTGTCTCCTTTTAAACGTCAAGGTTGTTTGTCTCAAGTCCCCCCACTTTGGTCGCTCGTGTCCCCTCACCTCCAAAATCTGGGGAATCAATCGCCTGCACCCCCCACAGTTCCTACGCCCATGGAGGCAGCATAATCCTGAAGTCTTCTCAGGCCTCTTCAATCAATTTAAAGCCACTCCCTGCCCCTTCAGCTCACTCTTGCAGCTTTCTGCTTTCGCTCCATAATGACTCTTTTTTGTTTTTCTCTTCCTCCGTCTTTTCCGTATGTGTCTTTTACACGCAGTAAATGCTTGAGGCAGAAAAATAAGTGCCAGCCCTCAAAAATAAGTGCAGATGCCCCACACCGGAAACCACAAGCACAAATGCCCACCTCCTCCATTGTTGATTAACGTATGGCACATCTCCTCCATTGCTAATTTATATATGGCCCATCTCCTCCATTGCTGATTTACATACTGCCCATATCCTCCATCTTCTCCATTGCTGATTTACATATGGCCCATCTCCTCCATAGCTGATTTAAATATGGCCCGTCTCCTAGCTTGCTGATTTACATATGGCCCATCTCCTCCATTGCTGATTTACATATGGCCCATCTCCTCCATTGCTAATTTACATATGGCCCATCTCCGCCATTGCTGATTTGCAGATGGCCCATATCCTCCATTGCTGAATTACACATGGCCCATCTCCTTCATTGCTCATTTATATATGCCCATCTCCGCCATTGCTGATTTGCAGATGGCATATCTCTTCCATTTAAGTAAGTAATAATGCTCTGCTTACCAAATATGTTCTAGCACAAACGAAAGTCTCCAGATAGCTGTAAACATAAGCTCCAGCTAAATCATTAAACCATGTTTCCGCCAGAGCTAAATTTTGTGGAACCCTTTGGTCATGTACAGCGTGGACACTGCATATGAGAAATAACTTTAATTTGTTGAACCTCTCTATTTAATCTCAATTTATAATGTCATGTAATGTAAACTAGTGGGTAACAATTGCTGTTATCTGTGGTTAAACTTACAGAAGGTAGCCTAAAATGCCTTTCAAGAAATAAATTAGGCGAAGAAGGGGCTAGGAGTTTAATTTGCAACAGTAATAGCACAGAGCTGTATGTAGTCTAAAGAATGGTATATTTCTTGCCTGACGATTTGTGTATGCATGCACTGTAACACGCACCTTCCAGATGTCTATTTAGATTGCAAATAGAACAGTTAAACATTGACTTTGTTGCGCAGTCCGCTGCCGCTTTAGAAGTGTTAAATGGGCATCGTATGAGTCATGTCTGAAATAGTTGGCTCTAAATACCGTCCATTATCCGGGACATTCGACCCTTCAAGTGGAAAAACGATTACACTGACTTAGCACATTACCAGCTTGTTTCTTATATTATGCCTACAGGTATTAAAATACATTATTTTGATCTAGTATCGCCAAGACCAGTGGGTCTGGCTGTAATGTGCTAAGGCATGCAAACGCTGGCATGCTGAAAAGCTGATTGCCCATTCTACATACACACATGCTTTTAAACACATTAAAGTCAGACCTATTGGCTTTGGCTATCATGGGTAGAGAAAGTAGCAGACGTGATTGCTTTCTGCATAGAATGATTAGGAGATAAACACCTGAATGTGACAGTGTGATGATTGACTTGTAACATGCAAACAGCCCCCCTTGCATTCCTATGGAAGCAGCTCCTAGAAGGCGGGAATATTCACCAAACAGTCAATAGTTGAGCGAAGCCAAATACTACTCTGCAGACAACTGCACTCGGAAGCGAGACTTAAAAAGTGTGATATCAAACACTGATAACCAGAAAACACTAATAATGCAGGCATTACTTAGGGATTTTCGGAATAAGAGAAAAGGGACTTACACTAAACACAAGACTTTCAACTCAGTAGGTCAATGAAATTGGACCCCGTGCAAACTCCTGTGTGACTTGGCTGTACAAGCCCTTCTGAGCAGTGTGACACGCAAGCAAAGACAAGAGACCTTTTTGTGATTGCCCTAGAATTAAAGTAATGGCTGCATGGAAAAAAGTGGTTTCTGCCAATAAAACCTGGCAACTTCAGAACTGAATTTCAGTTTTCAAAGCAAGAACCCAAAAATTCAGAAGGTTGTTTAGCTTGGTTTATTTGAATTGCTTATTTAGGTGGTGCAGAAAATAACACTACAACCGCCGACAGCACATGTCTTCTCTGTGGTGTTATATTATACAATCCCTCAATGCTCCCCAAATCGTTATGGACACAAGTTGTATGATGTCAGCACATTTTTAAATTTCTAGCACATATTTTCACCCACCGTTTGTCACTAACGCCCCAAACGTGGAATTATGAGGGTAATTTCTACTGGATATGGTGAATATGAGCAGTTGTAAAGCAATGTTAGTAGCACAGGCCCTGGTTTGACTAAGGGGACGGAAGTGGGCTTCAGCAAGGCAATAAGACTCATTCATGTCATTGGTGACAAAATGTGTGAACACTGGCTTGGATGATCACTATGTTTCGGTTTTCGGTATAGTTGCGGTGCTCAATACCAGGTTCATTGTTTGCCGACAAGGTGCGAAGAAATGAAACTCTAAGGGCCATATGTACGAAAGCTTTTTCCCATAGACACAGAATGGGGAAAATCCTTTCGTACATCTGGCCCTAAGTAACTCACAGAGTGGCTTAGTTACTTCATTGGACCTTACGTGCAAGGATATCATCTACACAACAACTTGTCATTAGCCAAATTGCAAAATGAACTGCAGAATGTCAAAATGCATGTTGCACACATATTAGGGCATGCAGGTGGAAGCTGTATGCACAAGGGTCATCCCTAAACATGCAGAAGCAAAATGTGCAATGCACAAGGATAAGAACTTCTACTTGTAGGGTTTTTGTTAGATACCTGTATGCATTTGCATTACAGATTATTTGCAATATGTTGGTAGCAGTATTTTAGTCTTGGCTTTCTACTGCCTATGCAACGACCGGTGTATATGTGTGTCTTTGTTACTGTGTTTGTTAGGTCTGCCAGCCTTAGGGTTGTGTTGCCTGAGTTTGTTGGTGATAAGCAAAACACAGCACACTATGTATCAGGGCTCAGTCGGACCTTTATTTTATTATTAACAATCTTGCCCTTCTCCATTATAGTTTATCAGTCTTTTTAGGTAGGCTTCCATCGGAGTTCAGCAACGAAGATGATTGGGCGATGTAGTAAGGGTTTCTCTATTTGGTCTTCCCTTTTAGAGGTAAACCTTCCCATCTGGAGTCCCTTCGGAAAGCATACAGTAAAGCACAGGTATGTTCTTTATTCTTAGGGGTTAAATAATTATCCATTTTCATATCTACTGTCATCTTCTATCATTCTCTTCTTTCTCTCTGTTCTCTTCTTGCTCTTCTATTCACTTCAATTGCTTTACACTGTTTTTCTTTCTGAGTTTAGTCTAAGACCTGTCTTCTTACTGTTCTCTCCTATGTGTAGCTTTCTTCAGCTTCTCTGAATCTCCGTGGTAGGCATCCTACAAATTACGAGATGGTAATAGTTTGTATACAAAATTCCACTAAACACAAGGGTGTCAAGAGGAAAAAAACAATGACTTTCTCAGTAGTAAGCGACTTTTACAGACTTTCCCACCCTTACACTATATCTTCTCACAGGTGCAAATGCGCCTGGTCCTTAATAAGTAAACTTACAAGGGGACGCATTTAGGCGATGAATCTTTTGGATCGCATGGAGTATCCCAATCACGTAGTAATCAGTGGCATCAATAATCAATGTAATCAATCAGTAATCACTTAAAAAATCATTAGTCAATAGACAATTATAATCAACATTTCATGAATAACCACAACTCAAAAAAGTGTTTATCAATTTTTATTTCCCTATTAATTACAATTCTAATGCATTCAGTTATCTCAAACTTTATTCAATCAGCTTAAATTTAGTTTATTAGCAACCATCAAGAACATAATCTAATCAGAACCTTGGAAAACATGTGCTCAAAAGCTTCAGCATAAGCCAACAAAGATGAATATATCAACATTAATAGCAGAGTTCAGCAATCAGTCCATCAATCATTTGTCACTGTCAATGTCACCCATGGAAAACCTATTTTACCCAGATTAGCATCAGCATGTGGGACTTCATGCAAAAATAAATTTAGAAAAACGTTAATTTGGAAAAACATCTACTTAGAAGAAAACTATAAAACAGCGCAGTTGGTACCTAGAAGAAAAGGCACAAAGTTAATCAGTCACATTGTCATAGCTACATATCCACGGAATGGATCAGCAATAAAGTCAGTCTTTGTCTTCAGGTCATCAATCGATCAGCAACACATTAGGCTCTCAAGAGCATGAGCCCAATGACAGAATCTCCCCTCGCATCTCGAATTTGCCCTCACATCTGAAGTTTTAGCCCCTTGTCATGACTTTTTATTACAGTTTTTCAGTCCATCCCCCTAATTCCTAATTGGTCAATCAGTCTTCCATATGTGACGTTACCCAATACATTTTATTCTATATATCTATGAGTTCTAGGATTTCATTATTCTCAGTTCATGGATTGGTCCACTGTACGATGTCTTCATCATCCGGCTCTTCAGGTATCGAACATTTTGCATGTTCCTCTTCAGGCAGTGCTCTGATTGTTCAAGTCCTGGGAAAGTACATTCAGCCTACCCTACACATAATTATATCAAATTGACTTCATCATTTCCTGTCCGTCAGTGCATTGCAGAAACTTCTAGCTAAGCAAACTTTAACATTGGGTAGGTCAGGGTCCGGTTAGCATTGTCGCTTTCCTCCAGCATGTTCTAATAAATCAGCTTCTGCATGAGGCATGGAAAAACTAGAGTTAATCATTTTACAAACTCCACCGTCTTACGCTAAAAGAATGTCTACAGCAAGCCTATTTTGAAGCGTCAGAGCTCTATCTGCGGCTAATTCAGTATCTATCAGGAGTATTGCCCCTGTAAAATTGCCCCTTTAAAGCATGTTATCCATAATAGTAGACAACTTTCGTATCTTGATTGACTTCATAATGACTCCCACTGAAGGAATCACTGCACCAAAGATATCTCCCACAATTGCAGAAGAGGTTTCCCTCCTCTGCTGCTTATGATGTAATTCAGTCAATTTCAAAAACTTCTTTAAGTCATCTATCTGGTAAATTTTAGGGAAAACTATCCCCAAATAACATACCATCCTCTTGGAAGATGGTAATAAGCATTAAATCCACAAATATAGTAGATTTCAGGAATTGGAGGGTCCTGACCATTCAACATAAAAGTCCATTTACTCTGAAACAAAAACACATGCCTACATTCACTTGTTCCCACAAAAAAAGTGTCAGTGCATGATTTTGGCCTATATATACAAAGGTTCCCTACATGTAATGCATCTAATGCTAATTTCCCTTGCCTTTTAATAGCAGTGTAAGCTTAATCATTCTTGTAAGTTCTTTTCTTTAAGCTTTTTTCTAATTTTTCTTTCAATGCCTTTCTTCTATCATCAGTATACCCTATAAAGCTCTTTTCTAAAGGTTTAAGCAAGCATGGCAGGTTATTGTTATGCACGTAAGCTGACCCAAATGTTAGTGTAGGTTCAAAGAATCCTCTAAAAAGCACTATATCATGCTCCCTAGCTACTTTACTCAAATATCTAATAAGAGGAACAAATCATGGTTGGAATAAAAATACTGAATTTACTCTTGGTTATAGAATCTTGTTAGTAGCAAACTACAGTTTTTTCACATGTTAACGGAAGACCATTGTACGTAACCCCTTCTTCTACTGATGAAGGAATTTGCGTGCGCACAAGACAATTCCTCGCATCCATCGTTTCAACATACTCGCTCAACAAGCGATAGAGAATATTAGAAGAAAGCTCTCCTTGAGCATTAGTATAGTCATGCAAATACTTCTCATCTAACTTAAATCTCTGTAAAGCTGTTAGTGTAGTAGTTTCAGGAGCAGAAGTAATAGTAGCTCTTTTCATATCATGAACAGTCATTCCCACAATCATTACTATAAACATTATTCCACACATAATTGCCAATCCAATACTCATGTATCTACAGCGCCTAATATCTCTATCTTGATTATTCAGCTCAGTCATGATCTGTAAAGAATCAGAAAGCAGAAGTAACTCTTAGATAAAGGTTTAAGCAAGCATGGCAGGTTATTGTTATGCACGTAAGCTGACCCAAATGTTAGTGTAGGTTCAAAGAATCCTCTAAAAAGCACTATATCATGCTCCCTAGCTACTTTACTCAAATATCTAATAAGGGGAACAAATCATGGTTGGAATAAAAATACTGAATTTACTCTTGGTTATAGAATCTTGTTAGTAGCAAACTACAGTTTTTTCACATGTTAACGGAAGACCATTGTACGTAACCCCTTCTTCTACTGATGAAGGAATTTGCGTGCGCACAAGACAATTCCTCGCATCCATCGTTTCAACATACTCGCTCAACAAGCAATAGAGAATATTAGAAGAAAGCTCTCCTTGAGCATTAGTATAGTCATGCAAATACTTCTCATCTAACTTAAATCTCTGTAAAGCTGTTAGTGTAGTAGTTTCAGGAGCAGAAGTAATAGTAGCTCTTTTCATATCATGAACAGTCATTCCCACAATCATTAATATAAACATTATTCCATACATAATTGTAAATCCAATACTCATGTATCTACAGCGCCTAATATCTCTATCTTGATTATTCAGCTCAGTCATGATCTGTAAAGAATCAGAAAGCAGAAGTAACTCTTAGATAAAGTGCAGTAATATCAAAAACGAAGAAAAATTCTCTTTTCACAATTCGGTTTTACATCCAGGAACCCTTTTCTTTTGTCTAAATCGATTAGCAGCTTGTCACATCCAGTTTTCAATTTGTCAAATCAGGTTATCAATGTCTCTTTCAGTTTTATTTTCAATCAGTCTCTTTTAAGTTTTCCAGATGAGCTCAACAATTCATCTTCCCGATCACATTCAGATTACAACAAAATACTGACTCTATCAAAACAAAAAGACATAAACTTGTGTTGCCATTCATTGTTAGTTGCATATGCCCATTCAGGACCTGCGTAACATCGACTTGCTATTCTCTTTCTTTTCAACCTTCGGTCACCACTTAATTCTCCTTCACTTAATTCTTCCTTTCTCGTAGTGTCCACTTCTTCCTCTATTGTTTAATTTATGACCAATTCCTTTTTCTTCCCAATCTGTGATTCAGGCCAATTCTCTCCTTTTCTTGTTCCTTCTGTCAATATTCTTGTCAGGATTAGACTCTTCTCCTTCTCTTTCTCTATGGTGTTTTCTCTTGATGGACCTGCAACAGGTTCCAGAGGAGTCAGATCATTTTGACTTTGATCCGTCTCAACTCTTTCCCCCTCTTGGTCTGGCACTTGCTCTGTCTGCTTTTCAGCACCGTCTGCTTCTGGGAGAACCTCTACTGAGCTAGGCTCTCCTGCTGTATCCGTCGAGATAGGTTCTTGCACACCCGCCTGTAATTCTTCACTGTCGTCTCTTACAGTGGTAATGGAACCATCTTCCACAAGCTCTGGTTCAATTTCAGGCTCTGTTGGCTCTTTTTCTGGCTCAGGTGCAACACCTTGTTTCGCTGTTGTTGGTACTTTCAACAACACTTCTTCATGATCCTGTGGACATACCACTCTCTTTGTATGGCTCGTGTGCATCCAGTTCGGGAGTTGTGCATACTTCACAGCTGGCGTAGTTGTTAACACCACCTGATAAGGACCCCTCCAACGCAGTTCCAACAAGTCTTGTGAACATGCTTTCTGACAACAACCCAGTCACTGGCTCTCAGGTTGTGCCCTGGATCGTGGATGGATGGCAGAGTGGTGGCCTGCACCTGCTGAGAGAAAGATCTAACCACATCAGCCATACCCTTGCAGTAGTCCAACACCATGTCATCTCTAATCTTTACAAGTGCATTGGCTGGACCTGCTGGTAATCTCATTGCTCTGCCCATGAGGATCTCATAGGGCTACAGCCCTGTCTTCCTGTCAGGTGTGTTTCTCATTGACATCAACACCAAAGGCAATGCATTTGGCCATTTCAGATTTGTAGCTGCACACATCTTTGCAATCCTTGATTTCAAGGTACCATTCATCTATTCCACCATTCCTGATGCTTCAGGGCGATAGCTACAATGCAACTTTTGCTTTGATGTTTACTGTTGCACATAAGTGTTTAATCACCTCGTTATTGAAGTGAGTTCCCCTATCTGCTTCTAAAGAGATCGGAAACCCAAACGTGGTATCAACTCCCTACGCAACAACTTTGCTGCTGTGAGACTGTCATTCCTTCTTGTAGGGTATGCTTCAATCCAGTGACTAAAGGCACACACAATCACCAACATGTACTTCAAACCTCTACACGCAGGCATTTCAATGAAATCCAGTTGCATTCTGCTTAATGGACCTCCTGCTCTTCCAATATGGCTCAAATTCACCACTGTCCCTTTTCCCATGTTTAGATGCTGACAAACTATACAGCGATGACATACTGCCTCTGCTAATTAAATATAGGTACACTGTTCCAATTAGAGTAGTCAAACCGGGAGACCTGTGATCTCAGGAGCTGGGACCCTCAAGCATCACTTTGGATGACTAGCATCATCATCGGGAAATGCTCCTCACCAGGCCGGCTCTGCAATGCCTAGTGGGCACCCCGATGTGGGGGGCTCTCAGCCGGACTCTTGTGATAGTGACTGGTAAGTTCAACTATACAAATTGTAATGCTTAAAGTCACCACCAATAAACAAAATGACAGAGAGGTTAAAATTGGTTATTCATCCACTGGACACCATAATTTAATCAATCTGATATAACAAGGATGAAGACCAAGTTTAAAATCAAAAAACTTGAAAGAAAAATTGAGGATTATGCTCAAAACCTTTCAAAAGTAGTGAATATTGTAGAGAGTCCTAAATATTAAAAGAACCTCTATACTCTGGTCGACATGTTTCGCGTCTATTGGTCCAGCCGGATCCATTGACGCTTCACCAGGACCTACACAAACTAAATAATCAGACCTCTTCAAAGTAAGTATCACAGATTAGGATACATAGATACCGGTCACTTACTTAAAGTTGACTGGTTAACACGGGTACCCTGGAAGATAAAAAACGAAAAACGAAAGAACATAGAGCACATCTCGAAATTTCAAAATGTCTAGAATCTGAGTATAAGTTATCATAACCAAAATTAGGTCAAAAAACGAAATACGGGACACCACATGTCAAATCATTCTTACCGACCCCTAGTCGAGACCAGGTTCCTTGGGTGGTACGTTTCAAGGACTCAAGGTGACACTAAGTATAGTAAATGACAACGAGATACAAGACCATTATTGAGACACCAAATGGAAAATAAAAAATATAAAATAATGCTAATATCTAATAATGTAAAAATGGTTAAAAATTGAAGGGCAACTATGGGAAGTAGTGCCTCATATTGCCACAATTACTAATATTATTAATTGTCAAATTGTGCTGCCTAAGTGAGCAAATACGCAAGGTAATAGTGCTAAAAGTTAACACATTTACCGTGCTCATGGTTACCAAATGAGAATACATGGCTCATATTAAAGTAGATAATAAAGAGAGTGTAATAACTAAGGTCACGTATGGACAAAAGCCGAGATTGCCTCACTAAAAAGACCGGTATGCGCCCGTGAAATGTGAGGGAGAAATTACATTAAAATAAATTGCCCCATTTTCAAATTAATGGCGCCCGTCATTCTATTTATACACGGACTGTGTACTCACATAGTAATCACCGGTCCAGCTTGTTGGACCTAGCCTCGGAAACGGACGACCCGGAAAACAACCGGATCGGACGATTTCCGAGTTATAAATAGACACTGCGGGGCCCGTGTCCGAGCGCGTCTTTTCATGGAAGTAGAGGGAGGACTACCAGGAGTCCAAAATGTCTTAAAAATGGAAGATGGACTACAAGTGCGAAATCGCACTTGTAGTTCCAATCGTTCAGAATAGAAACGGCTCGTAGTCCGTTTGATCTATGTTGCTGACCACCAACTAAAAGAAAAAGATGGGTATAATTATCCTCACTGGAATCTGACTTAAGAATCAGTACAAATTTAAATGAATGTATGAAAATATAATTCAGGAAAAAGTATTGGTACAGAAGAAATGACGAGTAGATGGAATATACGCTATGTGAACGAATCATGTTAGAGGAATACCATGGTGACGAAAAGCCTAATATAGGCTATGGGGGTCATTCTAAGTTTGGCGGGCGGCGGTCGCCGCCCGCCAAACTTACGCCACCAAATTACCGCTCCGCGGTCAAAAGACCGCGGGGGCCATTCAGACTTTCCCGCTGGGCCGGCGGGCGCCAATGGAGCGCCCGCCGGCCCAGCGGGAAACGCCCTGCAACACAGAAGCCGGCTCCGAATGGAGCCAGTGGTGTTGCAGGGGTGCGACGGGTGCAGTGGCACCCGTCGCGATTTTCACTGTCTGCTATGCAGACAGTGAAAATCATGCTGGGGCCCTGTTAGGGGGGCCCTGCACTGCCCATGCCCATGGCCAGTGGCATGGGCAGTGCAGGGGCCCCCAGGGGCCCCACGACACCCATTCCCGCCAGCCTGTTTCTGGCGGTAAAAACGCCAGAAAACAGGCTGGCGGGAAGGGGCGTCGGAATCCCCATGGCGGCGCTGCTTGCAGCGCCGCCATGGAGGATTCTCCCAGCCGGGGCTAATCCGGCGGGAAACCGCCGGACCCGGCTGGGCGACCGCGGCTGGAATACCACATGAAGCACCGCCAGCCTGTTGGCGGTGCTTCCGTGGACAGCCACCCTGGCGGTCTGTGACCGCCAGGGTTGGAATGAGGGCCTATGTCTGGAAAGACAAGGGAAAAACAAAATAAGGGTAATAAGAGGGAGCCCCCAAAGGGGCAAAAATATAATCAAAGCTATATCCAAATAGCTGGAAGTGAGTAAACTGGGGTCATGTATTCAGGGCGATAGGGAAGTCCAGGGATATCATCATTGAGTCCCCGTAGATGCGTCCCTAGTTTAAATACCCATTGTTGTTCAATCCTGAAAAGAGCCTTTGAGTCGTCAGGGCGAATTGTAGGTGCTTCAATTACCACCCACCAAAGATCATCAGGTGAATGTTGGACCTCCAAAAAATGGACACTTAGTTTTGTAGTGATCCTTTTACATCTAATATTACTTCTGTGCTCATTAATACGTGTCTTAACGGGTCTAGACGTCATCCCGATGTAAAGTAAATCACAGGGACACGATATCATGTAGATACAGTTCTTGGTATTACAGTTGGTATGTTTTTTGAGATACCAAGAACCAATGGAGTCAAAATCCAGTTTTGTCAGGTGTCTTGTCAAGCCACATACATTACAGTTCCCACAGGGGTGGTGACCCACGACTGGTGGTAGGCCCCAGAGCGTCTTTTGGTTGGAGGGGTCACATTGAATTCGTGGACGTGTATGAACCACTAGATCTTTTATGTTGGCAGTCCGTTTGAAAGCAAAGAGACGCCTTGGTAAGTTGCAACCGCCACTCGTGAGGATAGACCACCTTTTAATAATCAGTTTCTTGATAGAATTCGATAAAGGAGTGTAAGTCGAGACACACGTCAGCCTAGACTGAGGACTTTTTTCTTTAGGAGCCAATAGAGCCTCTCTGTTATTGTTCCTGGCTCTCTTTCGTGCTTGATTAACAATTCTTGATGGATAGTTGCGATCAGAAAGTTTATTTTGAAGGGAGTCGGCTTGGCGGTCAAATTCTCTAGGTAGACTACAATTATGTCTCAGACGTAGATATTGCCCAAAGGGTAAATTGTCCCGCAAAGATTTTAGGTGATGGCTTTTATAGAGTAAAAGAGAGTTGCGATCCGTGGGCTTATGATACACACTGGTCTGTAATTTACCATTGTTGATTTTGATCATTAAGTCTAGAAAAGGTAATTGGCAATCAGACACAGTGGCTGTGAATTTCAAAAAGGGATCAAGGGTGTTAATCCAGGTTATGAATTCCTCAGCCTGAATCAGCGACCCTTGCCAAATAATCAAAATATCATCTATATAGCGACGCCATGACTTAACATGATTGATGTAGGGATTAGTTGGCAATAAAATGTATTTCTTCTCAACGTCCTACATATAAAGGCAGGCTAGACTGGGAGCAAAAGTGCTCCCCATTGAAGTACCTTGAATTTGGTGGTAGAATTGATCCTCGAAGAGGAAGACATTTTCTGTCAAAGCCAACCTAGCACACTGTAGGATGAAAGACACAGGAGAAGACAAGGTTGATGATACTTCTTGCAAGGCAATCTCTATTACTTGTAAGGTTGCTTCTTGAGGAATATTAGTGTATAGTGCCTTTACGTCTAATGCAATGATCGCCTGTGTGGTATCAAAATCATTGATGGTTTCAATTAAGTTCAGCACGTCTTTGGAATCTTTAAGATAGGCAGAGGAATTTCTCACTAGAGGTTGTAAAAAGTGGTCGCAAAAAATCGATAGTGGTTCCAAAATAGAGCCCAAACCTGATACAATAGGACATCCAGGAGGGGGTCTCTTCCCTTTGTGAATTTTTGGCAAACAATAGAAATAGGGAATACGGGGATGAGATGTATCCAAGAATTCTGCTTCCTTTGGTGAGATCCACAAGTTGTTCTTAGCTTCTTCAATAAGAATTCTAAACTGGGTCTGTAATCTCCCTGTGGGATCTTGGTTGATTTTCGCATAATAGGTGGAATCACTCAAAAGGCGTAAGCATTCACAGCTGTAATCTGTAAAATTCATTATCACAATAGCTCCTCCCTTATCAGCTGGTTTGATGGTTATCTCAGGGTCTGATGCTAACGATGTAAGAGCTGTCTTTTCTCTGGTCGGAATGTTGATGTGTTTAGGATGAAGATTGTTTAAATCAGCTAACACTGCTTTTTCAAAGGTCAAGACTTCGCTTGGCATGACTGTTGGAGAGGGAACAAAGGTCGGAGTTTTTTTTAGACCTGAGTCAGACGCCTGAGGTTCCTCTGTTTTGTCTTTAAAGAAAAAATGCAAGCGAATTTTCCGTAAAAATTGGGCTAATTCAATATGCAGACGAAAAAAATCGTCTTGAGGGGTTGGGACAAAACTTAAACCTCTATTGAGCACCGTGGTTTCTTCGTCAGAAAGTTGTCTAGATGAAAGGTTGACAACTAAGGGGGTCATTCCGACTTTGGCGGGCGGCGGAGGCCGCCCGCCAAAGTAACCCCGTCGGAAGACCGCTCTGCGGTCAAGAGACCGCAGGGGTAATTCCGACTTTCCCGCTGGGCCGGCGGGTGACCGCCAAAAGGGCGCCCGCCGGCCCAGCGGGAAAGACCCTGCAACAAGGAAGCCGGCTCCGAATGGAGCCGGCGGAGTTGCAGGGGTGCGACGGGTGCAGTGGCACCCGTCGCGATTTTCACTGTCTGCAAAGCAGACAGTGAAAATCCTGCTGGGGCCCTGTTAAGGGGCCCCTGCACTGCCCATGCCAGTGGCATGGGCAGTGCAGGGGCCCCCAGGGGCCCCACGACACCCTTTCCCACCATCCTGTTTCTGGCGGTGAAAACCGCCAGAAACAGGCTGGCGGGAAGGGGGTCGGAATCCCCATGGCTGCGCTGCAAGTAGCGCCGCCATGGAGGATTCCCCCAGCCGGGGGAAATCCGGCGGGAAACCGCCGGACCCGGCTGGGAGACCGCGGCTGTAAGAATGCCATCTGAAGCACCGCCAGCCTGTTGGCGGTGCTTCCGGCATCCTATGACCGCCAGGGTTGGAATGAGGCCCTAACGACTTCATCGGGGGATTTTTCGACTGACTTCTGGTAACCATCTGAGGTTCGTCTCTGGACCATTGGACGTGCCTGCCTCTTCCTCTCCTTCTGCCTCTGCCTCTGCCCCGGCCTCGGCCTAAAAAAGGGGCAAAAGGCACCATCGGTCGTGGTTGGAAGAAGGGATAAGGAGAATGCCACGGCATAGCCTGATGTACAGGGTACGGAGGATAATTGTAAAAAGGTTGCGGTTGATTATCGTCTGTACTCCACCCATCAGATGAGGATCCACTGCTATAATTACGAGATTTTCTTATAGGTGCAGAGGACTCATCAGATGACTGGGATCGGTTATCCCCATCAAAATCATCTTTTATGTAAGGATAGACTTTTTCACGACTAAATTTGGCGATGTCTTTCTGAAGTTTAGAGATCTTCTGCTGAGTCAGGAATTCCTTAGTCTCGTTCAGCTCAGCAGTGATTTCAGACAGACGGCATTTAAACGCGGTTAATGTGATAGTTGTTTTTAGAGTATTCTCAATAGCGTTAATTTGGATAGTGATGGTGTCGGCCAACCGTTTGGAAGTGTTAATGATCAAAACAAGCCAATCTCTGGTACATTCCAGGCTATTTGAGCCCAGTCCTTTCTGAAGGCTAGATCTTGAAGAAAAATGCGTGGTATGTTAGACACGAGGAGGCCATTTGGAGCGATGTTAGCACGTAAATATTCGGTCATAATTGTCCCATGCATCACAGTTTTTATGAGTTCTCGTTTCAAGGTGGATAATTTGTCCCATTCAGTTTTCAGACTGCCCAACGGGGCAGACCCATCGTTGTCTAGAATGGAAGGTGTTTGTAAAATGGCTGATACCATTTCATCATCATAACTCAGACCCTGAAAATTATCCATTATACGGGTCGCAACCACTATTGTGGGAAAATGAGAAAGAGAAAAAATAGAAAAAGTATATATGGTCCCACAGCTAAGCAGCTGTACATGAAACACAATCAACAAGGAGGGGATGGACCGGGAGTGTTAATGGTCCAGTGTACAATCTCCCATCAATAGTAATTAAATATAGGTACACTGTTCCAATTAGAGTAGTCAAACCGGGAGACCTGTGATCTCAGGAGCTGGGACCCTCAAGCATCACTTTGGATGACTAGCATCTTCATCGGGAAATGCTCCTCACCAGGCCGGCTCTGCAATGCCTAGTGGGCACCCCGATGTGGGGGGCTCTCAGCCGGACTCTTGTGATAGTGACTGGTAAGTTCAACTATACAAATTGTAATGCTTAAAGTCACCACCAATAAACAAAATGACAGAGAGGTTAAAATTGGTTATTCATCCACTGGACACCATCATTTAATCAATCTGATATAACAAGGATGAAGACCAAGGTTAAAATAAAAAAACGTGAAAGAAAAATTGCCTGAATTGAATTTAGGGTTAAACCAATCAATTTGACTCTGCTGCCTGCCTGAATTTAGGGTTAAACCAATCAATTTTAAACAATCTAACCATGGCCTCCCTCCCAATATGTGCCTGTCCATTGTAGTATCGGGCCATTTGCGACAATAAACTATTGGGCAGGACCATCTGACCCTCCTCAGAAACCCAAATCTCACCAGGTCGTTGAGCACATTTTAATCTAGCCCAGAGACGTTTCTCTTCCTTGTCAACATTACTTTGCAATGCTTTCAATTCTTCCAGAGTATCGATCACTTTCAATGCAAAACTTGTACATGTATTGTCATCTTCTGTAATCAATTCCCACTTGTCTTTAAACAATATACAGTTCAATGCGCAAAACCTTGCAACTTGATCCGCACATCCATTTCTCAGTGAGATGTAATCTTGGGCCTTTTGATGTTCACTACATTTTACCACGGCAATTTCTTCAGGTAACTGTATTGCATACAACAATTATTTTATCTTGTCGCCATTTCTCACTGGTATACCAGTGGAAGTCAGAAAACCTCTTTGCGACCACAATTTACCAAAATCCTGAACAATTCCAAATCCATATTGGCTGTCAGTATAGATTGTGACTCTCAGACTTGCAAAAACATGGCATGCCCTAGTAAGAGCTACCAATTCTGCCACTTCTTAAGAATATACACCTCGAAGCCAGGAAGCTTCCAATGTACCTGTGATTGTGCACACAGCATAACCTGCTCTTAATGTCCCTGTACCATCTTTGAGACATGAGCCATCAACAAAGACAATTTGATAATTTTCTTCTAATCGTGTATCTCTGATATCAGGCCTTGGTTTTGTACACAGTTCAGTTACTTCAAGACAATCATGCTCAATGTCTTCCTCTTTTTCAATTTCAGCAGTATCACTTGGAAGTAATGTTGCTGGGTTCAACACTGTACATCTTTTCAATGTTACATTTGAGGCACCTAATATGCTCGTCTCATACCTTGTCAGTCTTGCACCAGTCAAATACTGTGTTTCTGAGCTGTCCTTGTCAGTAAAATCTCAACAGAGTGTGGTACCATTACCGTCAAATGGTAACCCATCACTACTCCCTCACATGGAGAAAGACTTTGACCAACTGCGGCAACTGCACGCAGCCAACCTGGTAAAGTTGCAGCGACTGGGCCCAAGGTAGCTGAAAAATAGGCTACTGGGCGATAAGCACCTCCATGGACCTGTGTCAAAACAGACAAAGAACAAGCATCACGTTCATGACAACACAATGTGAATGGTTTTGTGTAATCAGGCATTCCCAATGCTGAAGCTCTGTACAAATTCTCTCTCAATTCAGTGAACGCTTTCAGCTGATCCTCATCTAGTGTAATGGGGTCAGTAACCTCCTTATGTGTCAGTTTCTGCAATGGTTTGGCAATCTCAGCAAAATTTTGAATCCTCTGTAGACAATAACCTACCATTCCAGAAACATTCTGACATCTCTCTGTGAAGTCGGAGGACTTCACTGCAGAATCATTGTAATCCTCTCTCTGGAGATTCTCCTTGACCCTTTCTCAATTTGGTGTCCCAAGTATTTCACTGACTTCTGACAATACTGCAATTTCAAAGGTGATACTTTATGTTCAAATTTTCCCAAGTGATTCAACAGAGCAATCGAGTCATACTTACACTCGTCCCTTGTCCTGGATGCAATCAGCAAATAATCAATGTACTGCACTAGAGTTGATTGGTACGGTAGTTCCAATGACTCCAAATTCTTTTTCAGGATCTGACTGAACAGAAACGGTGACTCCGTATACCCTTGTGGAAGTCTGCACCAGCTGTAGACTCTGTCTAGGACTTTGAAACTAAAGAGAAACTAACAATCCTCATGAAGAGGCACAGGAAAGAAGGCTTGTGACAAATCAACCACTGTGAACCACTCTGCATCGCATCGAATCTGAAACAGTATCAATGCTGGATTTGGCACTACAGGACAACACTTGATCACCAAGTCATTCACTTTTCTCAAGTCTTGCACAATGCGTACTTTCCCACACAGCTTTTTCAGGCCCATTATCAGTGAATTACATGGGCTGCTCAACACTTCTTTCAAAACCCATTGTTTCAGAAAATCTCCAATTATTTGTGCCACTTTCGTCAGAACATCTTGTGCCATGTTATACTGTGGAAGCTGCGGAAACACTACGTTCGGCTTCAGATTAATTTTAGTTGGCTCCACTCCTTTGATCATACCCACTTCTTTACCTCTCAGGTCCCACACATTTTCCTGTACTGTTCCCTGCAAGTCTGCATGCAATTCTTCCACAGTAAACATTGGGAAAAACTCAATCAATGGGTACTCTTCATTAAAATTTTCATTTGCTGTTTCAGATGTCTGTTCTTCCTCATCTAGCTATTAGACTGGACCTCTATTCCTGAATTCGAACAACTAATGGGACATTTTGTCTTGCACAACAAGTCCCTTCCCAGTAGAGATTCTGGACTTGAGTCGCAAACTACAAACTTATGCAGTCCCTGGAAGTTGCCAATCTCAAACTGCACTGGATCTGTGAATGGAGTTTTTTCAAGTGTCTGTTTGCTACCCCCACAACCTGAACTGTTCTACCTGTGAGGTAAATTCAGAACTTCTGCACTTCTTACTGTAGAGCGTGTAGCTCCTGTGTCCACTAAGAATGAAACTCTGTGACCCATTGCCTTTCCCTTCACAAATGGTTCTCTCTGATCTACTTCTAAGGACGCTGTAAGCATACATGGCTCTTCATCTGAACTAATACTCATCCATTCATCATTTATTTCATTCTCACTATGTAATGGGAATTGGCGCACTGTGTAGTTACTTCTGTCTTGTCTCTGACCTGTGACCTGCTGAGTAAGCATCATCTGTTGCTGTTCCATCGGGGCTTGAGGTATCTGTATTTGCTGTCTAGGTACCATAGGGCCCTGCTGCTGCATTGGTTGCAATTGTGTCACTTGTGCACACGGCACTTGCACCTGCTGGATGTGTTGAAAATGCTGCACTTGATTCTGAACATTCGGATCAAGTACTCTCACTCTAGGGACTTTCAAAGTTTGAAATGTATTGACATCACCACCTTGCTGAGCAACACCATCCTGCACCATCAACGGACACTCCGGCTTCCAGTGTCCCACGTTTCTGCACAGATGACATGGTAACATCTTTTTCATCCCCTGCATATCATTCTGAATCACTACTGTACTCAAATCCGGACCACAAGTCATATTGACTCCACAACCCCTACCTCTCATTTGAGGTTGGAACATGACATTTCCCTGCTGCTGCAGCATCTGTTGCACTAAAGCTCCTTGCACTCCTGTCTGAGCTGCCTTAATCTGCATCACCATCGCTTTCTCCTTCAACTTTTTCTGCTTCAACTCAATCTCATCAGTACAGTATTTCGCATACTGCAATACCTCATCAATCGGCTTCACTTGCCAACAAATCAAATGACTCTTAATCATCTGCCCTATTTCAGGTCTTAATCCTTCGACGAACCTGAACACAAAGTGCAACATGTCTTTCGGCTCAATTGCTTCCTTGCCACTGTACTCCTTGAATGCTTTCAGCAATCTCTCATAATAAGTATGTATTGACTATTTTGCCTCTTGCACTGTCCTGTCAATTCTCTGCCGATCAATATTTTTAGGGGAAATTCTCGTCTTCAGGAACTCAATCACCTTATAATAATGTTTCATCACTTCAGGTGATGGTGCACCTGTAATTCTATCCCTTTCTGGTTCACTCATCGGCCAATCCACTACTCTCTTGCCCTCAACCCACAAATCAGCTAGAACCACTATTTCCAGCAAGGTATTCAAGTCTTCCCACAGACATTTGGAAAGTTTCACAAATCTATCTGTCTGCTGGTACCACTCAACCGGTTACTCTCTCAGTTTTGGGTAATCATTTGTGAATGACAGTATATCACTCCTGTGCCATGGGACATGAACAAACTGCCCTCCTGGAATTTCCCTTATCAGTAAAGTCTTTATTGGATCCTTTTCTTTCTGAACACTTTCAGACCCTTCTTGTGAATCCCATTTCCATTTATCCTTCTTCTTTGCCCATCTGCCTTCCCACTTCTCTAATGCTCCCCAAATCTGAGCACTCTGCAATAATTATTTTAGATGTGCCTTCATCCCTGCTGACCTCATGTGCTCAAAATCCTTTGCCTCAAAATCTAACCTGTAACTTCTTTTCAAGTGCCTGGTTCTCTCAATCTCTATGTCATGTTTGTCTGCCAGATCTGCCAATTTCTAATGGATCTTGCTCACTTCTCTTGTAATCCTTGGACACAAATACCTCAGCTCTTCTTCTGTGTAGGACTCTAACCTGTTCACCCCCATCATTCCCTCAACTAGCTCAGTTATTTCTGTAGCTAATCTTACACGATTTCTCATCTCTTCACCCTTGGATGTATTTCGAGGAGTATTCAAACTATCCAACCACTCGCTCAATTGCTGCGCTGTCAATCCCTGTAACAAGATGTTACTTGCATTCGGCAATGGCACCTGTTGTACCACAGCACCTGGAGTTTGCGGTGTCCAGAACTTCAAACTCTGACTTGCACTCAGGCCATTTACTGCATTTGGAAGCGCAACAAGTGGACTAAGATCCATCAAAGGTCTAGATCCATCAAAGGTCTGACCCGTAGTCGATATCACCTGCACATAATCACCTACTCCCCTCCTCACGAGGCTCTGTGACATCTCACCCTGTTCTCCTGTATTTGATTTCTTTTGTGCAAACAATGGTAGCGCTGGACCAACTGTAATCGGCAACGATATTGCATCTGGTGTTGTTCTGACACCTGCATTTTGTGGAAGGGCTACTCCCATACTCTGATTCATCACTGGTGTCACATCTGACTGTGTCCCTGTTATTAGCGTAAATTTCTGCAAACCCTGTGGCTGTGCCTGAGGCAACAACATTGGAGTTGGCTCAGTCTGAACTATCATTGGCCTCGGAAGCACTTGCTCCGGCGGCACCACTAAGTTCGAAGTTGTCTCAAGGATTTTTACATCTGGATAAATTCTCTGTATCAATGGTGGGTGCATCTGCGCTTGGACCACCGAAGTAGCCACTGCATTAGGAGTACTTTGCACTACCCCTTGTACCTCTTCCATTATCTGTCTGCACTGGTCCCACTGTTCCCATCACTTGAGCTGGAGCAGTTGGCATAGAAATAGTATTTGGACCCCCTTCATGCGCCGCATATGGCGGAGGTCGATCCCTCAATATCTAAATCTTCTTCATCTACATAAGTCTTTTTCTTCTTTTTATTTCCTGAACTGTTGTCACTCTTGTCATCATCCTGTTTTTCATCTGACTCATCTTCCTCTGCAATAGCAGGAAACAATCTAACGCCCTGTAACATTGTCATTCTCCACTTCTTCTGTTCCCAATCCCATCTTACTTCTGCCAAAGACTTCTCTACCTTCCTTATTCTTCTCTGGAATTTCATCTCTTGCTGCTGTCTGGCTACAAGCTCCCAAATTGCAAAAGCCTCAACTGTGCTGGTCTCGGAAGTGGCTTCGTCTCATATAATGTCATTCGCAACTGGTCAAAAAGTTCTCAAATTAAACGTTCCATGCTCCGGAAACCCTAAAGCTACCTGCTTCTCTGTCAATTTGCACCACTGCTTTAATCAAAGACATGGCGCGAAACCTTGCTCTTCCATCACAATATATGCTGGAGAATTATCCAAAGTTAATCAGTCATATTGTCATAGCTACCTATCCACGG
Organism: Pleurodeles waltl; assembly: GCF_031143425.1. NCBI lineage: Eukaryota > Metazoa > Chordata > Amphibia > Caudata > Salamandridae > Pleurodeles > Pleurodeles waltl. The sequence continues at coordinate 982,427,362 of NC_090445.1, forward strand.
AATGGATCAGCAACAAAGTCAGTCTTCGTATTCAGGCCATCAATCAATCAATCAGCAACACATCAGGCTCTCAAGAGCATGAGCCCAATGACAGAATCTCGAACCGCGTCTTCTGACGTCATCAAATCTTCCCTTGTATCTCGAATTTGCCCTCACATCTGAAGTTTTAGCCCTTTGTCATGACTTTTTATTAGAGTTTTTCAGCCTATCCCCCTTGTTCCCAATTTGTCAATCAGTCTTCCATATGTGACGTTACCCAATACATTTTATTCTACATATCTATGAGTTCTAGGATTGAATCTTTCTCAGTTCATGGATTGGTCCACTGTACGATGTCTTCATCATTCGGCTCCTCAGGTATCGAAAATGTTGCATGTTCCTCTTCAGTCAGTGCTCTCATTGTTCAAGTCCTTGGAAAGTAAATTCAGCCCACTCTACACATAATTGTATCAAATTGACTTCATCATCTCCTGTCCGTTGGTACATTGCAGAAAATTCTAGCTAAGCAAACTTTATCATTGGGTGGTTCAGGGTCAAGTTAGCATTGTCGCTTTTCTCCAGCATGTTCTAATAAATCAGCTTCTGCATGAGGCCTGGAAAAACTAGGCCACAACATCAGCTAAGTTAATTCTACAAATTAATGCAAAACATAGGTTATACATCTCAATATGACATATTACTGCATTATTCTTATACATTTTCATTATTTCACACATTTTTTGTTATTTTAGTACAAGTTTTGCATAAGTGGCTGCCATTCTCCGTGGGCACATTTTCAAACGTGCACATTATTTCCTCTACGATTAATTTCCCTATGAACGTTTCGTTAATCAAAACACATAAACATTCATTAATAATTTCGAATTAGCATATCTGCGTCAACACAGGTGACCCACTTTTAACCATCCCTACAGTATATCACCCATCTCCCGTAATATTTACATTCAGATGATCTGAGGTTGGAAGTAGAACTCACTTCATTGCCCACTCGATTTTCGCCAGATGCCACACTCCCGGTACATTAGAACGCACCTGTGCTAGTCACACTCCTCCAGCAGCTATGCTCTCAGGAAACCCTTCAGTGAGGACAGCAGTTTTCTGTTCTTCAGTCCTTCTTTCCATGTCCCTTGCTGTCTTGCATCCCATGCAGGTTTTAAGCATCCTCTGCACCTCTCGCGTACTCCACAACACCTCCAGCTCCTCTCCCTCTCTGAGCACTGCCTCAAGTCCTTCTTCGCTTTCACTGCTTTTTTCCTTAAGAATAGAGTCCTTTCTTTGTTTCTGTCTCTATTATCCTCCTCCCTCTGTGTCCTTTCTCTTTTGAATGGGTTTTTCTTTCTGTATTATATGTTTTGTGCCCAACGCAGACCACCATGTGATGTCAGGTAAGTCCCCTTCTGTTTCCTTCCCCTGTTCTGTTTCCACACACTTTCTGCCTGCACCCTCATATACTGAAATTGTTTTTGCTAGCCTTAGGACTCTGTGCACTTTAACACTGCTAATCACTGCTAATACACTTGGGCTCACTCCCCCACAGCGTAGTAACATTGGCTTATCCCTGATTGACATATTCAATTTACTTATGAGTCTCTATTAAAGTGGTATACCATATATCTGTGGTCCATAAATTAAATGCTGTTAGTGGACCTGAAGCCCTTATTGTGCCAGCCACTTAAGTAGCCCCTTAAACCATGTCCCAGGTCAATGCAGCCTGTATGCAGTTTTAAACTAGCAGTTTGACTTGGTGGTATAACCCCCTTGCCAAGTCAAAAACTCCCTTTTTACTACTTAAAATTAACCCATTAGGTAGACCCTGGGCAACCCATAGGGCATTGTGCATTGCAACTAAAAGGACAAGCACTTTTAAGTTTTATATGTTCTGGTAGTGAAACACTCCTACATTCATTTTTCCTTACTGTGAGGCTTACCTCTCCCATACGATAACATTGGGTTGCCTTATTACATTTATTAAATTATGACTATTGATTGGGAACATATAAGAAAGCCATATTCGATGTCTAACAAATTGTAATTTAAAACTGTCTTTAAAGGTAAAATCATATTTTAAGCCACAGTTCTGAAAACGCCACTTTTAGATAGTTGGCATTTACTTATCCTAACCATTTTGTCCCTTCATCCTGTATCCTGGGTCACATGATTAGATGTAGCTGGCAGTTGGTCTTTGTGTATTACTTCCAGAATGTTAGGCGAGTGGAAATAGGTGTTGGCAGGATGTGCCATCTCTGACTTGATAAGGTAGCAAAGCTCTTACCTACCACACTTGCACACTGCAACGACTCTGCCTCAGAACTCTCATAAAGGGTTTCACACTAGTCTTTTGTGCCCACAGACACATTAGGTCAGGGTAGGGAGGCAGGAAATTCCAGACAACTCTGTAGGGGGAGGACTCTAGAAGCCTCCCGCTTCAAAGTGGGCACCAAGTATAAATAGTGAATCCTCACACCTGTCAAGATTTGCTCCCTGTGCTTTCGTGCCCATTACCAGGGAGCCAAAGTGTGGGACTTTCCAATGCTCTAATAAGCTTCCAGATCTTTCTCTGCATGCATATCCTAACCTAGAATTTGGATGCTATCTGCAAATTACCATCCATTTCCAATTCATGCCAGGTTTTGTGGAAGCCAGTCTGCTCATGCTTGGACTCCAATACCTATAATCCCCTGCTCACGGCTTCGCCTCCACCCGCATAGGCCAAGGATGGGTGGAGGAATTCAGCACTCCTGTGGCTGGCTGCTGCTAGCCTCCTCACACCTGATGCATGTGTTAGTGCATCAGACCTTAATAAGTAAACTTACAGGGGGACGCATACAGGTCGATGAACCTTTTGACTCGCAATTAAGATGTTCCCACCATAGCTCCAGTACATGCAGATCAATAATTAATCAATAATACCAATGACAATAAATCGCATTAGTAATCAATGGAGTCAGTAATTTTCACACACCATGACCTTTCAGTCTCAAATTACCACACCTCTAGTAAAAGTTAGAATATTTATTTCCCTATATTAACAAAGCTGATGCCATGTAAGATAACCTCAATGAAAAGGATAAGCTTATGGAAACATCACTGGCTGTCCAAAGCAGCGAAAGAAATGTAATCTAATCAAAGCTTGAGCCACTTCACATTCTAAAGTTACAGTGCAATTTGATTAACAAGAACTTTTACACAAACAATATCTCATACATTTATTTTCAGCAAAGAAAAGGCATCAACAGTTACTCCATATAGTGAACTCTATTAGTGAGGAATCCTTATCTAACACCAGATTAGCATAAGCATGTTGGGCTTCATGCGAAATAATTTAGTAAGCACAAATTTGGAAAACATCTAACTGTGGCTCTATTAATATAGTGCAGAATCAAAGATCATTCATTGCAATGTATTCATTTTGTTTAGTTCCCAATGTAGTTTTGGTTAAGGAAATTTTAAATATGGATTTTATGAGTATTGGCAACTCAACGTTAGTCGACACTATTACCATACGCGATCTGATATAGACAAGTACAATCTTACTGCGATTGCATGTTACAATAATTTTTGGGAGATTAACTGTACCACTAATGTCTTTTTTTTAATAGGGGCAGCAAAGAGGCAGGTCCGGCAAGAGCTGGGGAGGAGGTGCCTACCACCTGCGCTAGTGCTGAGGGCTCCGCTCACCCCAGTAAGTCCTAAATTTTTTTATTAATATTCACCTAGATTTCACCTTTGCCCACTGGTATACTGCATTTAATTTTGCTGTATTTATTTTTTAATACTGTTTCCTTTTTTCCATCTATGCTATCCAAATTTTGTTTAATTCCTGTTATCCCTGAATTATCTTATCTTTCCTTATTTCGTGTTTTTTTTGGTAGCTGACTTTTGCCAGTCTGTCCTAGTCTGTAGATTTCTTCTGCTTTGTTGGTAATCTTTCCCTCCCCCACATATATCTTGTCATACAGTAAGAATAAGAACAGAATTTTGGTACTCTAATGCCTATTGTGAAGATTGCAGTCCCAAGTAAGGTTTGCTAGTATTATAAACAATATTTATCATATATGTTTGTTGAGAAAGCTTTCTTTTTCTTGCTGATGCTCTAACAGTTAACAAGAGAGTGGCCATGGTCATGGACCACCTCCTCATACCCCAATTGTTGTGCTGTGTAGTTCATTTATACGGTATACCAGCAGTTCCCATGACAGTGCAGCATGGCTGAAAAGTATGAGGTCCCATTGCATTTGCCAACCAACCCCACATGTCTTTTATTGACCGTTATTCTTCCACCCCTTCATTGTGCTTCAATGATTCAGTCAACATAATCTTAGGCTAAAGCTCTGCCCCTGCATTACAAATAGTTTTTGGTTGGCTTGACTTTTTTTGGTTGGCTTTTCTAACATTGTTAACCATCAAAATGCCCAGAGTGATATTTTTGATAGAAGATACTGCAGTGCTGCTAATCAAACTATAGTGATATATTACAATTGTTTTTTTATTTAAAAAATTAAGGGGAGGTATATCTGGCATCTAAAAAATGTACAATTGTTTTTTTAGCCACACAGACTAGTGGCACTGAAGGAAGATTGTCAGTTGGAGGGATAGAAACGGCGGCAGGGACAGGGCAGTTGTAAGTCACATTGCTTGCTTATTGACAATTACTATTATAATTACTAGCTACAAGGGTGTCATTGTGACTCGTGATGGTAAACCCCCTTGCTTTACTGGCTACTGAGGTGGTTGAGTTATGGTCTCTCCTATCTGCAACTCAGCAAAAGCTCACACAATGTATGCTAAAAGTTATGGCTTCATGGAAACAGGAAAGAACAAAAGGTTAAAAGAAAGGATGGGTGAAATAAGTAAAAGGAAAGGATGCATGGGTGGGGAAAATGATGCATGGGTGAGTATTGGGTAAATGGATGAATAGGTAGAAGGATGATTGAAAGAAAGGGTGGATACTGAAAGGATGGATTGGAAATTTTGGTGAAAGACTGGATAAGTAAAGCTTAAATCATGGTGGGTATGGGTCAAAATAGTAGGAAGAATTAAATAATGATTGTATGATTGCTTGGATGAATAAACAAGGAGAGGGGCATGCTGCTCATCTACTTTACTTATTTTGTTTTATGGTTATCAAAGTTATGGTTCAAAGTGAGGGTATTTAAAAAAAAATTCTATTCCTTTGACTCACTGTATTTGTGAGCGAGGCAGATATGTATCTCACCCATCATCATTCATCAACACCCTCCCTGCCCATAGCTGTTTGCCACCTACAACTGAAATGTAGTATGGCTCAATTTATGGCTGAAGTGTTGGCTGTGCAATGTGTATCTGCTTCAGTTAATGTGGCATTTACAAAGTTTTCAAAGCATTGCAAACCAAACACACAAGGTATGTTTCACGTCACCTACTCGGTCACCTCTTTATTCTTTCCTAAATTCTTCCGTCCCAGTCTACCAAAAAATTGAAAAATCCATTCTTGGCATGTGCCACATTTCTATGGCCATGTGAAGTGATTCCAAAATATATTTCATAGTTTCCCATCACTTTATGCCTGTTCAGATTTTTCCCTTTAGACTTCTGTCTATTATAGTTACTGAATAAGCCAAAGCTTAGGCATGTGACAAATTGATGATCAGAGACACCGCTCTATTCTGTAACCAAAAGCTCTTCCTACCCACCTAAAGCCTATACCTTACCCTGCAGTAGAGTAAGTCAAGTTTTCTTTCCTTACTGCCGGGTGAATGAATGGTTTGGAAATAATTTGTGGTGGTGGGTGAGGCCAGTGAGAAAAGTGGGACTAAGAGGCTGAAATTATTTTAAGTTTTGCATAAGGGATACTCTGTGACGAACGTGCCAAATACAATGCAGTCTGTCGTTTTCCCCACCGTCTACTTACAGTAGACAGGATAATAATATCCACATTTTATATATGAAGTGTGTGATGTAGTATCTTATTTCTTCTTCTTCTGCCTCTTTGGAGTCAGTGTAGAAAGTAAAAGGCAGTTTGAGAAAAGCAGGGCCTTTGGAATTAAAGATAGATCATTGTTCACTACGGTGCCGAGCTGCAGACAACAGCAAAGCACCCGAAGCGCTGGCTAGCATGCCTCCATTACTTTAGCAGCACAGCAAGTTGTACTCCCTAGTGCATAATGCCTTACCAGTAATGAGAGGTCATTTGTTTGTATTTTCCACTTAAAGTGTCTGTTTAGCTACTTGAAAAGCCTTGAAAAAAACTAAAATCAAATCACTGTTTTTTTCATCTGGTGTTATTCTGCCTTAATTCTTTTCTACCAGACAGTCAGTGCTTTTTATGTGATGCATATGGGGGTAAAACATATAATTGACCTTGTGACTTTCCTGATCATAATCAAAAATTCTAATGGCCCAAGGAAATCAGCAATATACTCCTACTGTGCCACCCACTACTTAATTTTCAACAAGTGTTTTCACAGAGCATTGTTTATAAATTGTCTTTTTTCTTTTTGTTTTTCTCGATATAGCTACTCCGGCTGGTCCACCAGCACCAACCACCAGGCAGGTGATAGCACATGTCTACGGTGGCAGGGGCTGGAGACCATCTTGCCCGAGTAACGGCGGCTGGTGGTTCTGGAGAATGAAGAGGTGGAAATACAAGCTGCCTCTCACCTGGTCCCCAGTTCAGCAAAGTGGCCTCAGCCTCCAGCTTCCTGGCCATTCATTTGCCACCACTAGCTGTCAGGCACTGCTGCTCCCTCCCAAGCTGACTCGCAGAGGACATTGCTGAGGCCGATCCTGCAGCAGAGAGGTGGGTGGAGAGCCAAATGGTTTGGATTGAGTGGAGCCTGCACCAGCTCTGGACCCACATCAACCGTGCCCCCTTCTGATACCTTTTTTCATTTTTTGATTTGGTTGGAGGGACTTGTTGTGGGTGGAGAGGGTGAGATGGGAGTTGGGATCGAGTTTTGGGCTTTAGACTTTTGTTGTTGACTTTTGCTGCATGCTTTGCCTTTTGGGGATGGGGCCATTTGTTTGGGGAGAGGGTTGACCTGTTGTGGGTGGAATGGGAGGGTGTTCCATTTTTAATATTAATTTTACTTGTTTTGTGCCTCAAATGTTTATTTTGGTGTTTTAGTTTGCACTGCAGTCTTTTAGTGTAGCCTGGTTTTTCAAATCTGGTACAACAAGTGTATGTCATTAACTAATATCTTTGCTCTATTGTCCTCTGTAACTTTATTGACGACTAGGAGATGATTGCCATTGCTTATTTTGCCTGCAAAAATGTAGATACACACAAACAACATCTTCTTCAGTAGAAGTTAATTACTAACTCAACAAGTTCAATCCATAGTTCTTCTCTTGCCTGAATAGAAGAAACAAGGGATAAGAGTACCTCAGTCATCTTACTGCAAGGTTTTTCCTGAGGTGTCATCTTAAAGGAGTGGTAGTAGAAGTAGAAGGCTAGCTCGCTGAGAGGGAAACAGAGAGTTGGTTATATATTATAACCTTTGGAACACTGAGACTAGACTGCCACAATATTCGACAAGCAACAAGGAGGACCTGATATGATAATAAAAACTAGCAATACCAACCTCTTCTGAGCAATGGGGAGCTAATATTTAAAAAATAAACGTAGGAAATTAAGGCCCACATTACGACCCTGGCGGGCGGGGGAGAAGTGGCGGTAATACCGCCAACAGGCTGGCGGAAAAAAAAATGGAATCATGACCGTGGCGGTTACCGCCATCGTCATCCGCCACTTCTCCACTCCGACTGCTGGGCTGGAGGCTTCGGTCTCCAGCCCGGCGGCCGTCGCCAGACTGACAGCTGTATTAGGACCCTGCATAGCACCATGGATTGCAGGTGGTTTGGAACCGCCACAAAATCCATGGTGGTAGGCACAATCAGTGCCAGGGAATTCCTTCCCTGGCACTGATAGGGGTCTCCCCCACCCTCCCCCACCCTGAGTCCTCCCCCAACACCCACCACCCCCTGCCACTCCCCAAAGGTGGCATGACCCCCCCTCCCCACCCCCACCCCCAACATGCACATACACACACCCCCTCCCCACCCCCACCCCCAACATGTACATACACACACCCCTACATGCACACAGACACTACAACAACACATACCCGCACACATACAGACATGCACACAGACGGACCCGCACACATTTCCCATACACACAACACACCCCTGCATGCATACATGCACTCACACACCTCCTCTACATACTCACACACACACCCCCATGCACGCACACAACACACAAACCCCCCCAACCCCCCTCCCCTAACGGACGATCAACTTACCTTGTCCGTTGATCCTCCGCGAGGGGATGGGAACCATGGGGGCTGCTTCACCGCTAGCTCCCCATCACCAGAACACCGCCACGCCGAATCCTGCGTTGGGATTCGGTGGGCGGTGTTCTGATGACGGGCGGTGGAGGTGGAGCAGCTTCCACTTCCCCGCCGACCGCCAGTATGGCTGCTGGCGGCTCTCTGTCCGAAAAAGGAGGGCTGCCAGCAGTCATGATTTGCTGCACGGAAAACCGTCTGCACTGGCGGTCTTCAGCACAGCGGTACCTCGGCGGTCTTGCAAAAATACAGCTGAGGTTGAAATGAGGACCTAAATCCTCAAGTTGGGAGAAGTGAGTTCAGAGTCTGGAGTGGTTGGACAAGGCTAAGCATTTACGCAACACAAAACACAAGGTCTTAATGAGGTTGTTGATGGGGCTGGTGTGAAATACTGCTTAGGTAATAGAAAGTCATGCAGGGAGTTGGTGTTGCTTTCACCACAAACGCCCCAGCAATTGTGTGATCCATTTATGGTGTAAAATTAAATCACACCTCAATTAATCACAAAGCCCATTACAGGGGATTATGGGTTTGATGAATGGATGGGAAAAGAGATTTGGGGAAAGGGGTGATAAAGACAAACACTACACAAAAGAAAGCACAACAGTAATAATTGTTGGGATGCTGAGCAGCACACCATCATCAATCTGCTGTGGAAGGAAACTATAAAGGTCTGAGTATGACACAGTTTAGTTAAATGCATTGCAAACAGTCCTTCTGCTCAAGTGACACCCACAATAGTATATAGCTAAATGTTATGTCTTTTAGGTTTGAAAAATACAAATTATGGAGGATTGAAGTTAACCAACACAGTACTAAAACTTATGATTGTTAAAAGGAAAATGATAATGTATTGCCAAATTGGGCGGTGCATCTCCAGTCTTCTTGGAATGTCGGTCACTCTTGGATGCTTGGCTGAACCCATCCAGTAGGTATGCTGGAGTGTTGAGCTTTCACCAAGTTTTGTTCGTGCAGGAGAGTGGTAGGAGGAGGCCTGCATATTGAAAAGCAGTAACTGTGTTAAATAGTAAAGGAGAAAGGACAAACAGAAGCAAGGTAAGCTTCATGAGGAGTCAGGAGTGTATCAAGAAGACTCAGCCTGTACAGAGGCAGAGCAAGAACATAAAGAGGATTTTTACATTTGGATCAGCAATTCAGCAAACACACACTCAGCAGCATTTCTCAAATTAATGCACCTCCCTCCAGTCCACAGAGATGAATGATTTCTAGGCCTCAGAGTATTCATCATAACCATGGTTTTTCACTGAAGTCGATAACTTTCTCCTTCTAGCTGTTCAGGAAGTCTCACCCTGAGTCCTTCCATCATCCTTCTGCTTCTCCTGAGTCTAAGTAACTCCGTCCCAATCCCAAACCAAGCAAGGTAGACCTGTGTAGTGCACTGCTGTTGAAGAACAAATGCAGAAACAGAAATTGAGTATTTTGTGTAGATTTGTGTTTGTTACCTAAATGACTTATCTGGTCTCTGAGGAACCAGAAAGAATGAATGGACCCTGCAGGTAAATTTCACTAAGGCCAATCACCTTCAAGAAAAAATGATCACCCATCAGCCTCCAAACATTTCAAATCATCAAAGTCAAGTTTACAAATTTAGATTTGTTGAACTACCTCCCTCACTGTCACCAACCATATACACCATCAATCCTCACTCAAAATCACTCAGTATAGCACCATCCATTGCTGCAATATTTAGTAGTTACCTCTTATAATCCAATCATGGTGGTTGATACTAAATATTATCTTCTCTTTGATGGTAGCAACCTACTGGAATTTGGCGTTGGCCCTAGCAGTATTTTCAGTGATCTCCTGGGTCAGCCCAGCTAGATGATGTACAAATAAAAAAGGATAGGCATTAGCATGTGAGGGAGGCAGGCAGTGTCTTGAATATCCTGAAGGGAATGTGGGGGCATCTTCACTACACACAGATCCAACTCCAATCCGGCCATAATGGTGGGTCAGCATAAATCCAACAGAAACAATGTTCCAATAGCAATTTTTTGCAAAGAACTAAAGAAAGAAAGAAAGTATTTCAATGAGAAATAATCAAAAGGTTCTATGGAGGCACTGGCATACTCAGTCCGGGAAGTAGAGTTTGTCCTCAAACTAAGGTTCTTCCACTCATCCTCTTCTTCCTCCTGTGGTGTTTTGGGAACAGCATAATCAGGTGGTATAAAGTGCTAGTTCATTTTTCTCATGGTTAATCTCTCCATGTTGTGAGGTGGGAGATTGGTCCTTCTCACTGTAACAACTGCACCAGCTGCACTTAACACTGGCTGAACACACCTGCTTAGTTGTTGCCATTGGCGCCTCTTCCCATGGGTTTTGATCCACTTACTCCTCTTTTGGGTCATCCAGATACTCCTGGAACATCCTCTGAAGTCTCATTATTGCTGCCACTTGCTTTACCTCTTTTACCTTTGCCATTGCACTGGACATTAGACCTGCCACTTGAAACCAAGCCAATGTAGAGGTTGGGTCCAATTCTTCTGACGCTGTTGTTGTCGCTGTTCTTGTTGCTGGTGTTGGCTGCTGAGAGAGAATACTGCCCTCTCTGGGAGTTGAAGGTGCCACCCCAGAAACATAGAGTGGGACTCCAAGTTCTAGCCATTCTTCTTCCAGTTCTCCAGCTTGCTCAGCAATCCACCTCTTGTATTTTGAACCATCCTCTTCAGAAAAAGGAATGAAAGTGAGAAGAGTTTTTTTGCAGCATGGATCAAGTAGGGTGTCAAAGATGTACTCTTTGGAATTGATAATGTCATGCAACCTTGCATTACAAGTCAAGGGATAGCTTAGGCATGCACATCTGAGTTTTCGTTCAAACCTCCAGGTGCGAACCTTTCAGACATCTTCTTTAGCTTGTCCTGTAGCAGATGCAACAATCAGATAACTTGGCCCATTTTACTGTCCTCCTTGTTAACGTCCTGCGTGAAAAACTAAAAATTGACATTTTGGACTTCAAAATGTCAGACATTTGACTAGCCCCCATTTGTCTGCATCCATAGTCATAGCTTTCCCAATTGCATCTCCTCTTATAATGACATAGGCATTAATCTGTCTGTACTGCTCAAACAGACACTGCAACATATAATAGGTTGAGTTCCAACATGTTGGCACCTCCTGTATCAAAGCTTTAACTGGTACTCTGCTATCATGCTGAATAATCTGCAACAGCTTCCGTGCTTTAAAAGAATGGCTGAAATGAGTGTAGATTCAGCTGCAAGTGGTCAGTATGTTGCTGACTACGTCTTCTTTTTTTAGAAAGTCTTGCACAACCAGGTTGATGCAGTGTGCCAAAGACAGGACCCTAAAATAGCCAGTTTGCTATGGCCTTGAATATATTACTGCCATTGTCCGTGGCAACAAATCCAATTTGGAGACCTCTGGGTTGCAGCCATTCAGACACCTTGCTATTAAATTCATCCAAACTGTTTGCAGTTCTTTGTGATTTCTCCATGGTGAACAGGGCTACTCTTGCATGCTCCCGAGCACACTTACAAATTTCTTCAGGTCAAGGCCTGTAAATAGCTTTTGCTTTTCCCCCACAAAAGAGATTCTGTGTGCAGTGATACACATGTAATCAATAGCCTGACAACTGGCCCACATAGTGTGGACAACACTTTGCTGCAAAGCCTGTCCAACCAATTTGAGCATTTTGTGATGCAGCACTGTAACAACAACTCTGACAAACTAGGTCTGACTTGGAGCCTTCTATTTAGGACAGATGGCTACCTCTTGTGCAGTTGTTGAGGCAGGTAATCCTGGTGCACTGCTGGGGACAGGGCCTCTTTATGTCAGGATATCACCCTTTTATTTCTCACTATCCACCATGATTAGACCAGTCGCTGCTGATGTTTCACAGCTCTCCTCACCTTCACCATTGCAACCATGTTTAGCCATTTTTTTAACATGCTCCTCCCACCAGATGTTTTTTCATATGGGTTGTTCAGCCTCGCGAACAATAATGTGAACCAGGTTTACCTCGACGAACACTCAAGTGGCAAATGGAGCATGTCACAATGTTCTCCTCTTGTTTGCTAATCATAAAAAAGTTCCAAACTGAGGAGGAGTACTTTATTACTGGGCCACTGCTAATGCTTGAAGAAAAACTGATGGTAGGTGGGTGTGTTGATTGCCTCTCTGCAGTGCATACTTCTACTGAGGTACGGGAAGTTGCAGGTTGGGCCTTACAAATTTGGGTGATGGCAATGCTGCTTGTGCCACATCCCTCGGAGCAGGTTGGATAGTAAAGTCAGACTCACCTGTTGTCAGCTTCCACAATGACAGGCTCATCATCATCATCCTCCTCACCATCATCTCCTTCCATGATTCTAAGGGTTTCTTGAGCTTTTCTTTTCCCTTGCCTCTCCTGGCATCTCCTGGACTCTGCCAGGGTCCACTCCACGTCTCTATCATCGTCATCAGAAGTGGTGCTTGGAGAAGATGGCAGAGTAGTAACCTTCCTTTTTCTGGCTTGAGATCTCAGTGCCATTGCTTCTAAAAGAAGAGGTTCTCGCTTGGCAGGAGTCTCAACCTCCTGTTCTGCTCTGAAGTCTACTATTGCTGGCTGAGACTGCTGTCCACTTTGACGATGACAAACACACACACACACACACACACACAATGGCCATAAGTAGGCATGGTGGTAACACTGGATAATTATCCAACATTAATTCTGCAATGCAAAGAAAATGAGCAATACACATTTCAGAAAACAGTACACATCATCTTATGCCATCAAATATTACCCCACAACATATGCACTTTTTGCAAAAAAATGAAATGCAAACGATACCCAATATTTTTTATTTAATCCAACGCCATCCCTGCCCTAACTGAAGTTTTAAAAGCATATACCACTGAATTATTTATTTAATGCACTGATGACCGCTAGTTCTGGGCCTACTGGCTAGATGGCCTTTTGGAAATCTAGGCCACATAGTAAAATAATATTGCAAATATTACAAACATGTAGAAAAGGACAGGTACTAAGCTGTGCAACAATTTTCCTTTACAAAAGATGAAAAAACTATTAAACGCAAAATAAATAACCAGGCCCTTTCTTAAACTTCATCCTACCCACCAATATATATTTTTAAAATTAAATTAAAGTACAAAGAAATACTGGTGCATGTCCAAGCAAACAAACAACATTCTTATTCAATAGTTTTAGAACTTTACTTTTGTAATTTCACAAAAACAAAGGCCCTCATTATGACCTGCTGAGGGCCCGCCGGACCGAAGACTGCCAGTGTTGGCAGTCTTCCGCCAACCATATTATGACTGGTGGTGACCCTTCGCCATTTCTTGGTCGGAGAGCTGCCAGCAGCCATACTGGCGGTCGGCGGTGCAGTGGAGGTTGCTCCTCCGTCACCGCCACGTCATCAGAACACTGAATTACACTTCAGTATTCGGTGTAGCGGTGTTCTGGTGACGGGGTGCTGGAGGTGGAGCAGCCACCATGGAACCCGTTCCCTTCCGGACGACCACTGAGGAAGGTAAGGTGATCGTCTGACAGGGGAGGAGGATGGGGGTGTTGTGTGGTGTGTGCGTGAATGGGGGTGTGAGTGTTTAGAGGGGGTTTGTGGGTGCATGTATGTTAGCGGGGGTGTGATGTGTGTAGTGGGGATGTAACGTATATGTATGTGTGCATGTGTGCATGCGTGTGCACGTGTATGTGTGTGATGGGTTTGTGCGTCTGTGAAGGAGGGTGGGGGGTATGTCAGGTCAGGTATGGAGGTCAGGGGGCAGGGGAGGGGGCCCTACCACCTTTGGGGGATGGTAGGGAGGTCGTGGGTGTTGGGGGTGGACTCTGGGGAGGGGAAAGGGGGGCGGGGGAGACCTCTTTCAGTGCCAGGGAAGGGATTCCCTGGCACTGATAGTGCCTACCGCCATGGTTTTCGTGGCAGTTCAAAAACCACGAAATCCATGGCGGTATGTGGGGTCATGATCCCGCAGGCGGACTAGTAACGGTCGCCGGGCTGGAGACCGGTCGTTACCGCCATGGCAGACGGTTTGGTACATTGGCAGTTTGGCATGTGCCAAACCAACAATGTCATAATTTGGCAGTAATTACCGCCAGCCTATTGGCAGTGCTACTGCCGACTTAACACCGTCGGCCAGGGTTGTAATGAGGGCCAAGGTCCTTAAATACAAAGGTATATCCAGGAGACAAAGAGAGTGGTCCTTTGACCTTAAAATCCAAGTGAAAAGTGACCAGGAGATGGACAAAGCAAATGGAGGAACCTGCCACACAGGAACAGGAAGTTGGAGTCTCTGGAGCACTTCCTTCCTGTTTGAAAAAAAGGCTTCTCAATCTAAAAAACAAATTGAAGGGTCTATTGGAAAAGGAAATCCACTCAAAAAACACTTTTTGACTAGATTTAGATGTATGTGGAGTAGAAAGTCTACTCCAGGTGCATTCGTGCTCGTGAGTGGGACTGTTTTGGCTGCTCTTCCTGCAGAAAGGAGGGGGTGAATTCAAAGTCTTGCGCACACGGCCTGAAACAGCGCAAGCGAACGCAAAGTCTCATGGGCGCTCACTAGCAGCCTTAGAGTATCGTGGCAATCTCGAGAGAACACCAAAACCAAACACTGCATGTGCGAACCAACTCTGCTCCACAACAGATTGCAGAATTCAGGAGCTCCATGCTACTCTATGTAGCACGGAGTGCCTGAATTCTGCAAACTCCGCTGGCGGAGTGGAGTTCTGCACCCAGGCCTACTTGAGGTCTGGACTCTGCTTGCTGTGAATCCTAACACCCTTAGTGGTGCTCTTCCAGGCCTAGACCCTTGAAAGTGGACCTAAAAGTGCTCGGCCAACACAGCTGTGGTCCCATCAGAACGAATGCAGAGCGAAGAAGCCCCAACACAAGTTTGCATTAGAGCCTGCACAGTGCATCAGAATCGCTGCTGTGCGAAGCATCTTTGTCGTGCACCTCGCACCTTCTCACTGGCACCACTGATGTAACACACATCTTCAATGCAGGCCTTGCATCGTTTCTCAGGATCTCTGCTGTATGGTACAACACTCAACAATCAGAATTAAAGGTACATTTTTTAGTAGCACTAATGTGGTCCGACCCGCACTCCATCACGATCCACCTGAACTTTTGACTTTACCCTAGTCTGGCGTAACTAGATAACCACAGTTGGCGCTTTGTGCTTTTCAGCACTATTTCTTTCTAAACCATTAAAATTGCATATCTCTGATTCTACTGATTGGATTGTTGTCATTTAGGTGTCAAATAAATAATTAAAATTACTCTGTGTTTCGAAATTGGTGTGGAATGTTTCTTGTATTGTTTTTTCACTTTATTGCTGCTTGGGGCTGCATAAATACTACTTACACATTTCCGCCAAATTAAGCCTGACCCCGTTTGTGCCAAGCTAGCAGAGAGTTAAGTACAGGCTAATTTAATGACTTTGAGAGTTCACCCTGAAAGGGATTGTGGCTGAGGAGTTTCACCCCACTCAACCAATAGCCCAATTCCTCACAGTGTGCATGTGTGTAGTCTTTCTTCCTCCTATGAAAGGGCCTCTGCATGTGTGCATGTTTCTGTACTGTGCGTGTGTTTGTGTGTGTGTCTGTGCATGTATGTGTGTGTGTGTGTGTGTGTGTGTGTGTGTGCAGGCATGTGGATGCAGTAATGATCTTTAAACTCATTGATATGATCTACCCTTGCAATATCAAAACCAACAAAAGTGCCCCTTGTACATCAAAGAAATCTATTAAATAATTGTGCAATTCATGTTATACAATTCACAGCGGAGATAAATATTTTGATTATTCATGTAAAACACAATTTTAATATACAAGTACTCTATTCATGTCCTCTTTAGGGTGTGAAATTAGAACACCATCACCACTTCCATCTAGAAACAGAAATACAAAATGGGTGAAGTTAACCCTTTAGCTGCTAAGCCTTCCCCTCCACCCTCCTGTGTTAAGCCTTTTTTCACTATTTGGGGTAGTTCCTGGTTAGGCCCCCATAACATTTTGTCCACATAAGCTATCCATGAAAAATTTGCGTCCTTTTTACCAACATCCTGGGGATTCTAAAGGTAGCCAGGGTTTGTGGATTCCCCTGAAGGGAATGAGAAATTACCCAAAATACAGCAAAAAAAAATTTTGGGAGAAAAAATGGGGAAAAGTGCTGCAGAAGAAAGCATCAGATTTTTTCCCTGCAAATGGCATCAACAAAGGGTCTGCTGTGCTAAAATCACCATCTTTCCAGCAGTCAGAAACAGGCAGACTAGAATCAGAAAACCACTTTTCAACACAGTTTTTGCATTTTACTGGGACATACCCCATTTTTCTTATATTTTTGTGCTATCAACCTCCTTCCAGTCAGTTACAGAAATGGGTGTGCAACCAATGGTAAATGCCGGAAAGCTATACATTTATGAAAAGTAGATAAAATTCTGAATTCAGAATGGGGTCATTGTGTATATCATTCAAGGTTTTCATATAGAAAGTAACAATTGAAATTGAGTTGAAAAACTAGCCATTTCTGTCTAGGTTTTCATCTGTAACTTCTTCTAACTATGACAGATTTTCTAAAGCAATATACCATTACATCCACTAGACCCTTCTCGTTGCAGTGATATATAGGGTTTGTAGGTTCTCCAAGATCCCAAGCTACCCAGAGCCAATAACTGAGCTGCGCCTTAAAATTAATTTTCATTGTTAACTGGGTATAAAGCAATTCATTTGATAAACTATAGAATGAAAAATAGGTGTCAAGGAAGCCTATATATTTCCTAAATAAATGGGCACAAGATATGTAGTTTAGAAGCAGTGGTTATTTGTTCATCTTTGAATTTGGGGGTACCAATACTAGCATGTGAATTATAGAGCAGTTCTCAAACTGACTATTTCTTACACACTGTCTTGCATTTGGAAGGCACAAATGCAGAGAAAGACAAATGGTAATAATACTTGTTCTGCTATTCTCTGTTCCCCCAAGTCTCCCGACAAAAATGGTATATCACTTGTTTGGGAAATGCCCCAAAATGCAGTGCACCGAACCACAACACATTTTTTGCAAAGTGTTTAATGTGTATTTTGGGCTCTGGCTCAGCAGGTACCTAAGGAAACCTAGCAAACCTGTAAATTTTTTAAAACTAGATACCTAGGGGAATCCCAGATGGGGTGACTTGTGGGGCTCTCACCAGCTGTTGTCACAGAGAATCCTTTACATACATCAATATTTGTCTAAAAAACATATTTTCCTCACATTTCAGTGATGTAAAGTCTAGAATCTGAGGGAAGCACCAAACTTCCTTACACCCTGCTTTCCCCCAAGCCTTCCGATAAAAATGGTACCTCACTTGTGTAGGTAGGCCTAGTGCCCTTGACAGGAAATGCCCCAAAATGCATTATGTATGCAGCACATTTTCCCACTGTAAACTGACCCTCTTTTTCCCATGTGGGTAGCTCTAGATTTTGGACTCTAGCTCAGCCGGCACCTAGAAAAACCTAGCCAACCTTTACCTTTTTGAAAAAAGACACCTAGAGGAATCCTGGATGGTGTGACTTGCTTGGATCCCATTAGGTTTTCTTACACACAATGCCCTGCAAACCTCAAACCTTTCCTGAAATCATGCATTCTCCTTATATTTCTGTGATGGAAACTTGCATGGATTCTACAGAACTCCTACCACCCAGCATTGCCCAACTTGTGTTCATACAAATTCTGCCCCACTTGTGTGGCTGGGCCTAGTTCCGTGACAGGAACGGATCAGACCAAGCACAATGGGAGAGCTAGTGTGGAGACTCCTATTGACCTCGGTTGGATCCATCCCTGTCACTGGCACTAGATCCAGCCACACAAGTGGGGCAGTTTCTATTGGCAGAGGTAGGGCAATGCTGAGTGGTAGGAATTTTGTATGGATAACTGAAGATTCTGGAAGTTTCAATCCCAGAAATGTAGAGAAAATGTGTGACTTCAGGCAAAGTTGGTGGTTTGCAGGGCATTGTGGGTGAGAAGATAGTGTGGGGTGGTTGTGTAGCACACCACCCTGGACTCCCCCAGATGTCTGTTTTGAGAAGTATCTGGGTCTGGTTGGTTTTTCGACGTGGCAACCTACCCAAGCCCAAAAGACCAGCCATTCACCTTTGCAAGTGGGACGATATATGGAGTTAGCCAAGCTCTCCTGACCCATTTATAAAATCAACACCCAAAAGAGTCAAATGTCCTCTTGCTTGCCATTAGGATATGTTTTAGTATGCAGGGGAAGCACTGCTGTCCCCTTTCAGTTGGGGTGGAGGCATTACCTTCCCCATTGTGGTAGGCAGCCCTCACTTTGCTTTTTTTTTCAAAAACATTTTCCTTGGTGTCAAGTGGCCTTTCTGCCCCCTAGTGGGCAGATCGGGGGTAGTTAACTCATCTGCTCCTGGAGGGGAAAAAATACTGTGCCTATTTTTTATGGGGGTGGGGGCATTACCAGGTATAATCTGGGCAGCCCCCACCCCTAAACATTTCTTTAAAAAAAATCCCTAGTGCTTAGTAGTGTTTCTGCCCCCATTGTGGGACAGAACGGGGTAATTACCCCCTCTATCCCCAGGATGCAGACAGACTGTGCCCATTTTTGGGGGTTGGGGGCCTTGCCAGGCCCAATCTGGGCAGCCCCCATCCCTAGACTAAAAAATCCCTGGTGTCTAGTAGGATTTCTGCCTTCGAGGGAGGGCAGAAAGACTTAGGACCCATTTATTTTGGATGGGGGCACGACCATGCCCATTGTGTGCAGCCCCCAACCCTCTTTTATCTATATATAAAAATAAATCCCTGGTGTTTAGTGCGCTTTCTGTCCTCCCCCGGGGGTGGAAGATAGTGGCTATTTATGCCCATCTGCTTCCCAGGGGGTGCAGAATGTCTGTGCCCGCTTACGTTGGTTAGGGGCATTGGCATTCCCATATTGGGCATCTCCACCCCTATACATTATAATTAAAATTAGTCCCTAGCACCTTGAGCACTTTCTGCCCCCTCAGGGGGCAGATGAGGGGCTTATGCCCCTATCTGCCTGCCAGTGAGGGAAGAAAGACTGAATTGTGCCAAAAAATTAATGGGAGAGCAAAAGCCATTGTCCAAGGGGCCTCTCCCCCTCCCTGGTGTTTAGTGTTTGGATCCGAGCTTGGAAATTGCCCTCCTGCAACGATCCCCAAGCAGGAATTTAGTGGGTGGATGAGTACCTTTGGAAGATACCCTTTCCAATGATACCTTTCACGCCTGCCTCGCTGCTCGTAGGTGATATAGACCCCTGAGCCCCAATGCAGGGAAAGTGAAATGAGCCAATCGACTAATTTCACTTTGGTTTTCATTGAAATTACATCAGCACAACATGCACGCTGATTGTCATCTTAATCAAAACAAAGAAACAGCCTTGTGAGATGGGGAAACTGTTTCTTGTGAAAGAAATTCCTCTGGTGTCTGCACCAGAGGAATTTCAAGTGCCATGTGTGCAGATGGCCAGGAGCCATTCGAAGCACATGTGCCATTTGGCACACAGAACAGGTTAAAAAAAAAGAAATTTATATATATATATATATATACATATACACACACACACATATAAATGTATATATATATATATATATATATACACATATAGATACACACGTATACTTATATATGTATATGTATGAATAAATATAAAATATATCTATACACATATATATATATATATATATATATATATTCACTTTAAAAAATCTAAGGTTACAGGGACAATATAGTTAAGCTCACATTTTAAATGTACCAAACCATAGAAATTCACCTGTTATAGTTAGAGTTATTTCAAGTAACTATAACTTGTGCCCTAAGGTAACTATAACTCACCCCACACCATGCTCAGTTATCTGATCAATAACTTAACTGCAGATGTTACAGTGACATTATCAATGATGCTATTGAAGATGTCTTGAGTGCTATCCTTTGTGAGGTAATTAGCAGTGCATGGTGAGGGGGCGAGTTATAGTTACCTTAGGGAACAACTTATAGTTACTTGAGATAACTCTAACTATAACCGTGAATTTCTATGATTTTGTACGTTTAAATGTGATTCTAACTATAATGTCCCTGTAACCTTTGTTGTTTTAAAGCATTTTTTTTTATTGTATTTCCTAACTTTAACATCCCTGCAACTATTGCTTTTTTCAGTGAATTTCAGTTTTTTTAACGTGAAATATTTTGATTCATTACCATACGTTAATCCAACCACTGCTACGCAAGGCCTTTGACAGTCCTAGCTGGCTCCCAACATCCTGTAAGAGCTACATGAGCAAGGGGCTGCTTTAAGTGGCAGCTCTCTGCATGTGGAAGCAATGTTTTCATCTGATTCCCCTGCATGAATACAGTATTTGCTTGCAGGGAAGACAGATGAAAACTCTGTTTCTGCAAGGGAGACCTGTTGCCAGCTCTCTCCTGCAGATTGCAAATTTTGTTTGCTTTTGCTTGATGGGAAAAGTATACAGCTATATCCTGGGAGTAGGCACCCCAGGACATAGCAGGAGCCGGCCCTGGGGGGTGGCAGTCCCCAGGGCCATCTGTGGCTTCTTGAGGGGGGCTGTACGGCCCCCCTCCAGTTCTGCATGTAGCCCCGGGGAGGTGGTGGTCCCTGGGACTGTAGGGTCTGATATGGACACTCTTTATTGTTTTTTCCAAATTTGCTTTGGGGAGGTCACAGTCCCCATGGCTGTGGGGGGGGGGGGGGGGGGGGGTTGTACCCCTGCATTGAAATAGATGTGTGCCCTGGGAAGGTGGTGGTCCTGTGGAGGTGGCGATCCCCGGGGCTGTGGGGGTACCAGAGGGCCCCCCGTTTTGAAAATATAAATGCCCCTGGGACCTGGCCCACCTGGGGGGCTCCAGTGAAACAAGCATTGGAGACCGCACTAGTTTTTATTTTGATGTTTTTGGCGGATCTACAGACCGGTCACCACTCTGGCCGAAAATGTAAACAAAAATGCTTTTTAGCACTGGGGAGGCCCCTCTGTGACTTCAGCACCAGAGCTAAAGGGTCAGAGTACCTCTACCCTGGCACCTTTTCTTATTGTTTTACTTTTATCTGGGACTCAGCTAAAGCTGAGTCCTACCATGGCTGGCAACACTTTGTTGTTGAAGTGTTGGAAGCCAATCAGATCTCAGCACAAGATCGGGAGGGTTTGCAAAGCTTTTGTGTCCCTCTATATAAAAATCTGTATTTTCTTTAATTTCTCTAAAACTACTGAATGAATTTACACCAAATAACAAAAAGGTCGCTTTCTGGTCCAAGAGCTACATTTCTGCCAAATTTGGTGTAACTCTGTCCATTGGTTCGGCGCTATCGTCGTTCAAAATGTCTTTGGAGAAATGAATGGGGAAAAAGTACTTTGGGGCCCCCTCTTTTTCTCAGCCCCCCACTTGAGGAATCACCCCGAAACCTTCAAGGCAGCAGCTCACATGAGCATCACAATTTATGGGAAATTTTCGTGAAGATTTGTCAACCGACACCAAAGGTATAGGCAAGTAAAAAACACTTTCTCTATAGAAACTAGGTACTTACTATAACTACCTAGTGGTGACCACCACTAGGTGATATATATAAATATATATGTTTATATATTCACTTAAAAAACCAAAGGTTACAGGGACATTATAGTTCGGCTCACATTTTAAACACACAAAATCAAACATTCACAAATCGTTATCTCCCCGGGAAATAGTGTATCAATAATACTTTTAAACAGAGATTCAAATGTTTGTACTGATTCCATGACATATAATCCACTAGTTGTGGGCCAAATTACAACATTAATCGCATATATAGGTAAGTGAATCTCAGTCCTCTTATTGCAAGTTGTTATTGAAGCTAAATTATAATGCCACAAAGTGGCAGAGTGGTTTTAATATTATGCTGGTTACCCAGCCCCTTGCAAAGATATGGTTCAGAGTATTCACCATTGGTGAGTCCGTGCCAGGCCGGGCCCACGGGCCTGGATCCCTGCCCAATCTGGCCCCAAGAGATTGGTCTATGATTCCAAGTTCCTCTATGGATGTAGGCCCGCCACTCCCGAGATATTATTGGAGTCGGGGGAATATATTAAGGGGCATATTTATACTCTGTTTGCACCGGATTTGCGTCGTTTGTTTTACGCAAATCCGACGCAAAACTAACTCCATATTTATACTTTGGCGTTAGACCCGTCTAGCGCCAAAGATCTTGGAGTTTGCGTAATTTTTTAGCGTGGACACCTTCCTTGCGTTAATGATATGCATGTTAGGCGTTCCCTTCTAAAAAATGACTCCGAGGCATGTGCGCCGTATTTACACTCCCGGGCAAAAATGACACCCGGGAGTGGGCGGGTCAAAAAAAATGACGTTCAGCCGCTTTTGCGTCATTTTTTAACGCCTGGTCAGGGCAGGCGTTAAGGGACCTGTGGGCTCGGAAGGAGCCCAGAGGTGCCCTCCCATGCCCCCAGGGACACCCCCTGCCACCCTTGCCCACCCCAGGAGGACGCCCAAGGAAGGAGGGACCCATCCCAGGGAACTTAAGGTAAGTTCAGGTAAGTATTTTTTTTTTGGGTGGTATAGGGGGGCCTGATTTGTGCCTCCCTACATGCCACTATGCCCAATGACCATGCCCAGGGGACATAAGTCCCCTGGGCATGGCCATTGGGCTAGGGGGCATGACTCCTGTCTTTGCTAAGACAGGAGTCATTTCAATGGGGGTTGGGAGTAAAAAAAAATGGCGCTAATCGGGTTGAGGCGAAAATTTTGCCTCAGCCTGACTTGCCCCATTTTTTGACGCCCAAGCTCCATTTTCCCCCACGCCGGTGCTGCCTGGTGTAAGTAATTTTTTTTTACGCACACCAGGCAGCTCCGCCGGCTAACGTCATTCCATAAATAAGGCACCCGCATGGCGCTTTGGAATGGCGTTAGCCGGCGTTGAATTTTTTGACGCACAACTGCGTTGGCGCAGTTGTGCGCCAAAAAGTATAAATACAGCCCTAAGGCTTTTTCTCCTCCTACTGCTGATAATCGTACATATGCTCAAGCTGCTGTGCAGAATAATATCACTACGAATTATACACAGGAAGAACTGGTAAGCAGTCTCTGTTTGGCTAACTGTAGATCCCTAGTGGCGCATAAATTAGATGTTAATCTTCTCCTAAGTACACAGAAACCCACAGTGTTTTTCTTACCAGAGACTTGGCTCCATGAGGGGCCTGGGCCGGATATAGCACTGGCTCTGCCCAGTGACTATTGTATCACAAGATTGGACAGACCCTCAGGAAAATGAGGGGGAATTGCAATCATTTTTAAAGACACAGTAAGAGTCTCTACGTACCCCCTTCACCTCCCTGATTGTGAGAGTCTTCTCTTTTCTATTTATCTGAACCCGCAGTATACCATGACAGGGGCCCTAATATATAGGCCTCCCGGTCCAGTACAAACATTTCTTGACTCCCTTCCTGAGAAGGTCGCGGATCTGGTCTGTATCAGACCGAATTTTATGATTCTTGGGGATTTTAACATCCACGTGGAAACTATGAATAATGCTGCAAGAACTCTTATAGATGATATGAAAGCCTTAGATCTTATTCAGCTGGTTAGAGGCCCTACCCACAACAAAGGGCACACAATTGATTTGGTCTTTATCAACTCTGCTGAATTAAGCATCCTCCCACCTTCCCCTCTAGCCTGGTCAGACCATATGTTAATTCCGCTGACTCTTGCTCTCAAAAAATCTGCCAAGACCTCCTATACAGGATTTCAACCATACAGACGGTGGCACTTGCTGAATTCCAAAGAATGGAGTGGCATGTTAAAAAATTCTATACCAACTTTTAAAGGAAATATAGCCGACTCCTCAGTAGCCTTCAACAGGTGGATAACCAATTGCTTGGATGCTACGCTTCCGTTAAGAAATTAGCACAGTTGGCAATCAGAAAAAATACCACCCCTGGTTCTCCCCCCAGCTTCAAGCTTGAAAAAGAGACTGCAGACGTCTTGAAAGAAAGTGGAGGAAATCATATGATAATTCTATTAAAAAACAATACAGGGATGCTATCAGACAATTTCATGTGGAAATCAAAGCTGCGCAGAGCAGTTACTATGCAACGAAGATAGAACAAACAGCCAACTCTCTTAAAGAAATCTTCTGCATTCTTAAAGAAATAGTATATCCACAGGCTCAAACAGAAGATATAGAAGCCTCTGCTGAACATAGCAATGAGCTTGGCTCTTTTTTTCCAAAAAAGATTGTTGACATATATTCAACCTTCCTTAAACAGTCCTATGGCCCCCAGGAGGGGAGCGGACCAGGTGACGCGGACACAGTCAGCCTAGCGAGGATTCCGGCTCTATCCAGAGAAACAACGTTGAATCTGTTAACTACTCTCAAATCTGGATCCCCACTAGACCCTGCTCCTTCTTCTATCTTAGTCCAGGGAGCATCTACCATTCTTCGCATCCTGACAGATTTATTAAATCTATCATTGACTTGTAGCTCCTTGCCACCTCAGTGGAAGCATGCAATTGTAAAGCCGCTGCTCAAAAAGCCCAATCTGGACTCAGCGGTACTGAACAACTATAGGCCGATTTCCATGCTACCTACTGTCGCAAAAATTCTGGAAAAGCATGTGAATACCCATCTTTCTAAGTTCCTGGAAGATAACCAGATTCTTCACCCCTCTCAGATGGGCTTTATGCCCTCCCCCAGTACTGAGTCAGCTCTGTTGGGAATGACAGAAGAAGTCAGGAAACAAATGGATCAGGGTAAGGCCTCTGCGGTTGTGCTGCTCGATTTGAGCGCTGCCTTTGATACCGTTGACCACGGAATTTTACTTCACAGATTGAAGGAAATTGGAAACACCGGAAATGCCCTGAAATGGTTTACAGATTTTTTGGATGGAATAACCTTTCAGGTTCTCGATCGTTCTTTTCTCTCAGACAGCTTTAAGAGCCTTTGGGGAGTCACGCAGGGCTCATCATTGAGCCCCACGCTTTTCAATGTCTATATAAGTCCACTGGCAAGAATAGTGGAACCCTTTGGTCTCTCGTTGGTGTATTATGCTGACGACACCCAGCTCGTAGTCTCCTTTTTGTCCTTTCACAAGTCTTTTAAATCGCAGCTTGCCCCATGCCTACGAGCGGTCTCAAACTGGATGGCGGAGTGCAAGCTCAAACTTAATGGAGATAAAACAGAGGTCCTGATCATGGCACATCATTCACTACCGTCTCAAGTAACACCTATCCTGGACTCACTAGGTGACCTTCCACCCCCTAAGGATCAGGTTAAGAGCCTTGGTGTATGGTTAGACCCTTGGCTCACAATGGACTATCAGGCTAAGAAAATATCTTCCATTTGTGTTGGGATACTCAGACTTCTTAGAAAAATCTTTAAATTCCTCCCATTTATTGCTAAAAGCATTATTGTACAAGCATTAATTACCTCAAGGCTGGACTATGGTAATGCCCTGTTCCTGGGCTCACCAGTCTATACTAAAGAAGCTGCAGGTGATTCAGAAAACGGCGGCGCACCTCCTCTTCAGTTGGCCTAGACATCAGTCAGCTAAACCAGCCCTCATGGCTCTTCACTGGCTTCCCATGGAGCAAAGACTAAAGTTCAAGACTCTATGTTATTTCCACAGAGCTCTGTATGCTAGGGGTCCCCCACTATTACACTCCTTAACGACTTGTTATGAGCCCTCTAGATGCCTGAGGTCTTCCTCAGCAGCATTAGCAGTGATACCGCCGATAAAAAAAGTTAGATGGGGCGGAAGATCCATGTCCTTTCTTGGTGCTAAGCTTTGGAACTCTCTTCCTCTCTCTCTTCGGCAGACGAGTCATGAACTATCATTCCGTCGTCTCCTAAAAACCAGGTTGTTTTAACACTTGCACTTTTTGCCTATCTGAAGGAGTTTTTCACCTCAAAGCGCTAGGAAGCCTGAGGGCAGCTATGCCCTATATAACTCACACATAACATAACATAACATAACTATATACCTTTGATCATGCATATGTGAAAAAGTACCTCACCAGCCCATTTGCCATTTCTTTCGACATATCTCTCATTTTAAATGCCCCAATGCTTTGTAGCTGGGGGAGTAGGCACTAACTGTTACATGGGGCAGATGTGATGTACCTGAAGCTGTGGTATCAGACACAAGCCCCACCACCTGTGAATAACCTATGCCTCTTATTATCAGGGCGGAATTGTAAAGTTTCCCCAGAGATCCCTGAATTGTTAGTTAAAAACAGATCACCTCAGCATTGTTGTAGACTGACATCACAATTATGAGTCTTGTTCGGCAAGCTGCTTGTAGATGTCCTCGGCTTTGTTCAACTGCACAGACATGCACAGAGGTGTAAATATGTTTTGAACTGGGAATACGTACACATCTGAATTTTGACAAATAATGGCCAAGTGAATGATGTAATCCATTCACAAGTTCAACCTTATAGTTAGAGGTCTTGTCCTCAAAAACCTTTAAAATTGTGTTATTATTGTGGTAATTGTATATTTGTGCAGTGCATAATCTATCAATGGTATAGCATTTTATCGATTTTCTAAATGCTGGGTGACTTTTACAAAATAATTCAAACGTTCCTATCAGAGATTGAAGTCTGATTGTCCATCTTTTTGCTATAATGAATTTTCGAAGACCATGAGCCCTGATTTAATTATCTTCCTCTCACTATAATCAGATAAGATGAAGGTTAACAAAGTCCTAACATGATTCAGTAGTTCTGGATATCTCTTTATATCATTTTTTAATATAATTGTCAGATGTGAGGGCATTCCGATCATTGTTAAATACAATTAACCTCACTTTTTGATTTTCCAAAATATAGGTTGATACCTCATATTTCAGTTCCCCAAGTAAGGATTCTTGTATCTCAGTCTTCGAGTATCATTAACTAACCCCTGCCATCGGTCGTACGAACTTTTGTTCGTTGACAAAGAGAATTGAAAAGGAGCAATCATTTACATCAAACACCTTGACCACTGAATCAGGAAATAATTCAGTGACAGCCATTTAGTGTAAAAGGTCATTTATGAGGACAGGATTGCAATAAGCAACATAACCTTAACTTTTAATAAAAAACCGCAACTTTAATAACGCCCTCCCTTTAACATCTCCTCGCTCATCCTTCCCCTCCAAACCCTTATTTCGTGTCCATTCCCCTACACACTCCCCTTTTCCTTTCATGCCCCATTTGGTTTGTGCTTACCCCCACTCACAGCCTTCACCTGCTTGTTTATTCCCTGGAAGGGTGGCCAACCCTGCATCTGACTCACCACCCTCCCCCATCTACTGCCCACTCATTCCTGCAACCTGCCCTAACTGACGATCCCCCCCTTCCTCTCTAACGCTTAACTCTAACTTCCGCCCTCTCCCATCTCTCTTCTTTTTGCCAGGTGGGTGGGAGGCCAAACTAACCGCGCGATGGGCTGGGCGGAAAGAGGCCAGTCCCTCCCCCCACACCCCTTTTATCCCCACCCTCTAAGCCCACCCCCACTTACCTGGGGACCAATCCTGTCCGGGTGCCGTCACTTCCCCTTCCCGAAAGAGCCCGCGGGGAGACTAGAGCGGTGCTCTTACTCTCCGCGGGCCCCTCCAATGGGAAATAATTCAGTGACAGCCATTTAGTGTAAAAGGTCATTTATTAGGACAGGATTGCAATAAGCAACATAACCTTAACTTTTAATAAAAAAACGCAACTTTAATAACGCCCTCCCTTTAACATCTCCTCGCTCATCCTTCCCCTCCAAACCCTTATTTTGTTTCCATTCCCCTACACACTCCCCTTTTCCTTTCATGCTCCATTTGGTTCGTGCGTACCCCAACTCACAGCCTTCACCTGCTTGTTTGTTCCTTGGAAGGGTGGCCAAGCCCGCATCTGACTCACCACCCTCCCCCATCTACTGCCAACCAGCACAAACCCATTTGGCGTTTTGCTGCCCCACCCCTGCAACCTGATCTCCTCACTCCTTATCCCTGATCCACATATTCTCCCCCCACAAATCCTCAACCAACAGTCTCAAATCCATCAAATAGTATGCGTTCCCCAAAGTGGACAAATGAATGCCATCATCCCTAAATAATGCCACATCCTGCTCTGTAATGTCTTCATGTTTCATGGTTTTTATCCCCTGTGCCCAGCAAAAAACTCTCATCGCTCTGTTAAGTTTCCTGCGAGCCCGCTCCATGGCTCCATATTTGATTGCCCCTCTCCACACTGTACGAGGAACAAATTCTGTCCACACCAAGCATGCGCCATGTAATTTCTGTTTGAGAATCTCCAAGTCTCTCTGCATGTGTTGCAGTAGCGTGAGTACTGATAGTTTAACAAGATCATTCTCACCCAAGTGGATGATTAACAAATCTGGACATCCCCAGTTCAATAAGTTAGATGTGATGAAAGGAAGCAGGTTACCCCACCGCATGCCACTCTTTCCCCACCATAACACCTCATGCCGTTTGCTGGAAAGTCCCAGGGCTCGACCATAGATTTGTTTCTCCGCGAGCTTCGCCGCCCAGTGGATAAATGAATGGCCTACAAGCCAGGTTACCATCTTGCCCCGCAACGTACCAAACGCATCTCCTGTAACGGAAAAATAAC
The DNA here is from genome assembly GCF_031143425.1 of Pleurodeles waltl. Classification (NCBI taxonomy): domain Eukaryota; kingdom Metazoa; phylum Chordata; class Amphibia; order Caudata; family Salamandridae; genus Pleurodeles; species Pleurodeles waltl. Next base: position 982,456,316 of record NC_090445.1, read on the forward strand.
TGTAACATGTGTTTTCATAACGTACCATCCCCCCCCAACCACGCCAAATGTTGTCATTCCTCACCCCTCAGGGCCTCACGTAACGTTCACAACACCTTGACTTCCAGCGACCTATCGCGCTGATCTTCGCCCAATTCCAACCCAAATGCGCCACGGCCGTAGCTGCCCCGATTCTGAACGAATGTGTGTCAACATCAATGGCACGGCGGCACGGCCGTCCCAACGCCATCCTCAACACACGTAAAAGCTGAAAACTAGTAAGCTTGGACCCAGACTTGTGCACAAACACCCCGGCTTCCCTATTCGAAATACTCAAGGATTGAAAATTCCTCCATTCCAAAACTGGACAGGCCAAAGCGTTGCCCCCTTTTTCCAACCACACCCACTTCCCCCTGCCTAGCTGGTCGGTTTTAGATCATCTAAGCCAGATCCCCAATTGTTCGCCGTGTAAGCAAACCTCCCTGTAACAGATCCCAATCGCTGCCCCAACCCCCAACAACTCCGACACACGAAATGCGCCAAAAACATCCACACCATACATAAACGTAACAGTGCTAACTCATATTCGTCAGCGCAACACACAGGCAGCACATGTAACAACTCCAGTAACAATTCAAAATCGATGGGTTCTCTGGCTACTCTACCCTCAGCTAATCTAATCCTGCCCCAACCTTTTAACATCTTCCCCAACAAATCGTTTTTGGCCGGGTTGTGATCGAAAAACAATTTCCCATAAAATGATACGCCCGCTGGTTTTCCACCAATAGTTGCCGCTGACAAACCTTTCTGTATCATGTACAGCACGAAGCGCAAGGCCCGACGCTCTAACTGTTTACCCTGCTGTACCCAAAAATTTCCTGCAAACCGCTCAAATGATTGAAAATCCAACCAGGCCAGCCGATAACTTCGCCGAGTGGATTCCGCTAAAGACATCTCCACCAGCCCCGTGATCGTCATGCCCCCCATTCCCAGAAGTCTGCCGTGACCGCTGTCTTGTTCTGTTCTGCTCCTGGCGCCAGGTTGCGAAAACGCTGCCACTGTGAACGAGACAGGGAATCCGCAATCTCATTGAATACTCCTGGAATATGGACCACTTTAAAAATCACATTCAAAGATAAACACTGCAACATAAAAAGGCGCAACAAGCGCAAAACCCTAAGGTCCCTTGCCTTCTGTCTCTTAACCAACTCCACCACTGCCATGTTGTCAATTCTGAATAAAACTGTCCTATTTGCTAACTCTTGTCCCCATACTGCCATCGCTACCAAAAGGGGAAAAAATTCCAAGAAGGCAATACTCCTCCCTTGCTGTAACCATTATGCTGTCCACGTCTCCGCGCACCACCTGCCGTCCCAAAAGATCCCAAAACCCTTTGCTCCTGCCGCATCCGAAAATATCTGCACCTGCCATACTGTCTCTTCTTCGCAGAAAAACATGGATACCCCATTGTAATGTTTCAGGAATGTTTCCCACACCCTCACGTCTCTCAGGCCCATTGAAACTCTTATTCTGTGGTGTGGCATCACTGCTCCTGACATAGCCAGCCCCAACCTCCTGCAGAAAGTCCTCCCACCTCTGACTACCCTACAAGCAAAGTTGAAATACCCCAACAACCTCTGAGCTGATCGCAAATCAATTTTCCGTGCCTCCTTCACTGTACGCAAGAAAACCAGCATTTCCTTCACTTTTTGTGCCGGTAATCTGTCAGTTAAGGTGATGGATTCTAGCTCAATGCCCAAGAAGGTGAGTACCACCAAAGGTCCTTCGGTCTTTTCCGGGGCCAGAGGCACCCCCATATGGTGCGCCATGTCTTGAAAAACCGCCAGAGCCTTCCCACAAGCCCCGGAATCACCCGTCCCTACAAACAGGAAATCATCCAAGTAATGGGCCACCGCATAATGCCCACTTATCTTGATGAAAACCCACTGCATGAAGGTGCTAAATGCCTCAAACAGGGCGCAAGATATCGCGCAACCCATGGGGAGAACCCTGTCCACATAAATGGCCCCTTCATCTGCATCCCCAGCAAGTCAAAATCTCCTGGGTGTATCGACATTAGCCTGAAGGCTGATTGTATATCACACTTTGCCAGTTCAGCCCCGGAGTTACATCCCCTGACCAGTTTTATAGCATCATCCACTGATGCATATACTACTCTGGTGTCCTGAGCCGCAATGAAGTCATTGACAGATGCGCCCTCCAGCCACGATAGGTGATGTATCAACCTGAACTCACCCGGGGCCTTCTTCAGCACGACTCCTAGTGGGGAGATCATCAGAGTTTGGCTCGGCCACTCATAAAAAGGCCCCGCAATTCTGCCCAATGACACCTCTTTATCAAGCTTACTCCTAACCACCTGTGGTAGTTCCTTTGCAGACTGCAAATTGTCTGTCCATCGCCTCCTACGTGGGCCTTGGTAGCTAACTCTGAAACCCTCTTAAAAACCCTCTGCTAGCTTAATCGCCGTGGCCCTATCCGGATATCTGTGCAGCCATGGTATGAGGAAGTCTAACCTAACTGGCGTAGGCCCCCTTTGGAGCAGGAGCGCCCTGTGTGCCTCTGCCCTTGGATGCTCTCCATTGCTCGGCTGGACTGGAAAGCGAAAAACACTGCGTAACCGGGTGACGGCCCCGCATTTGGAGCAATCGTGTTTAAATTTGCAAGGTTGTCTGGAACAGAACCCATTATTGAAGTTCCAGCAAGCTCCTGTCGTGTTAGACGGTGTTCTCTGCCCCGCGCCCACCCCTCCCGGGGCGGGACATGCCTGAAACTTCTTATAAACCACCGGCAGACCACTGGCCGTGTGGGTAGATGCCATGGATTGCGACGACGCCATCCACTGCATCCATAATTCTGGGTCTACATCCCCCCATGGCTTTTCGGGATTGATACTCACTCGGACTCTGAACTCCTCATCATAACTCAACTAGGCGAAACCCCTGAAGTGCATTTGCGCCTTCCGAATAATGTCCATATATTTAAAGAGTGCTATGGCCCTGTCTGGGTATTTCTCGCAATATATGCTTGCGAAAATCAAAAACGAAGATGTCCAATTAACCATAGTAATTGGTACCCTTGGCCTACGGACTAATTCCCACTCTTCTTCCTTGGAACCCTCCTTGGCTTGAGTTTAAAAACATCTCCATACTCATGTCTCCATATTCTGGCCATTGCTTTTTCTGCTACATGCGAGCCCAAGGGCATAGCCAGCCCCATATAGAGAAGCCTCTTTTTGTGATCTCCCCCCTCCTTCTCCTCTGTCCCTGACTTCTCCCCTGTTACCTTGTCCCCACTCTCATCTTCGGTTGAAGCCCTGCCTTGTAGCTCTTTTCCCTTCTCACTGCCTTGCGTGCCCTTGGTCGCTAATGAGTCAAGGATAGAACAGTCAACTACCCCAATGGACTTACGTCCCAGAGCATCCCCCCCCTACGGCATCCCCCCAAACCGACCACCACTGCTCTTTACCTCTTCCTTGCATTCCCACAAGCCGCGAAACCCTCCAGACCCCTCGGCCACGTTTTTGGTCTTGTCTCCCTTCATGTTGGTCTCCGCTGATATCCCGGTCCTGAAAAATAGAAGCGGAAAGAGGGGTTGCGCCGCTCCTGCGTCCTCTTCCCCTCCCCCTTATGCTGTTCACCTCTGTCTCCTTAATCTCCCCTTCTTTCCATTCATTCAGCTCCTCCTCATAATCAAGTTCCAAAACATCTTCTTCAAACACATCCGTCCTTTTTTCCACACCCCCACTCGTCATCGTGTGGTTAGCTGAAACATCATCGAGACCCTCATGGCGCCCACCATCTCTGTAGAAATCCCGGTCCTGCGGAGTAGAGAAGGCCGCCGAAGACCCCTCTAGTGCTTCAGACCAACGTGCTGGGGCCGTGTTGCGTCCCGTTGGCGTCGCCTTCGTTCTGCCAACCTCGTGTGTTGGCATTGACCTTCCGCGCCAAACGTGGACGCCACTGGCTCCCATTGCGCTACCTAAACCACAGGCCGCACCAGCCTCCTGGCCCCTACCACTCGGAACCCAGACCCAGCTACCTTTACCGGCTTCCTGTGGCATGCTTCCTACACTCCCTGCACTCTCTGCTGGCCTCTTTAGCTACCGGCCGTATGGCGCGGACATATCCCGTTCCATGCACAATTGGGCCCACCTGTCTTCTGTTTCTGCCACTATGAGGCGTTGCTCGCGTATCCTGGCCTCTAAGTCCCATGCCTCGCCCGCGTCCAGCCTGGCTGTCCTGGGGCCACTCTGCCCCGCACTTGTAAAGGGCTTGGGCGTTCCCCCCCCAGCTTTCTTGGGTTGTCCCTTGCTGGCCTTGCCTTTATCTTGTCCACCCCCTTGTCTGGAGCCCTTGCCTTTCTTCTTTACTGTCATGGTGGCCCCTGCCTGATTGGCCCCGCCCCTGGGGAGTGACAGGTCCATAGGCGTCATCTCTATAATGGGTGCTTGGAGCTCCTGCACCACTGGGTCCTGTAAGGGGGCCACGTACCCCAAATTCTGTTCCTGTTGAACCTCAATGCCCCCTTCTTGGTGTATTGGCATTGCCCCTTCGTCTATGGCCTCTGGTTCACTCGCTGGGCCCTCACCCTCTCCCAACTGGCTGGAGGGGGAAGCTGCGCCACGTGCCTACCCCGCCACTGCTTTTTTGGGCTTTTTGGCCCTTTCCAGCGATGTGCATGCGGCTACCACTGCCGCTACCCGGCTAGACGCACTGCGCGTTGGCCACACCATACCCACCCAGGCCTGGTCCAAAACACCAGGCCTGAGGAGGTCAGCCCTGCCAGCTTCACCTAGTACGCGGAGCGCGGCCTGCACCACCTCCGCGTCGTGGCTGGTCGACGTGTCGCCGGTGTGGGGATCCCCACTGTCTTTACTTGGCTGCCCAATCTAATTTTAGGCTGTTTCTGGCCAACCAGGAAAAATATTGAAAGGCCCTGTGGCCGGCGCGATGCTAGAAAAATGCGCCGCCACTTATGCTTATTTATTTCTGTGCCCCTCTAGTTTTTGCGTGCAACCAGGAATAATGTATGGCCCCCTGCGGTCGGTGCGTTGTTTCTAGCGCACCGCCGCTAATAATTCTTCCTTAAATATGTCCAGGCTGGTGGGCGAGGCCCTACGTGCCGCCGGCCGACACGTGTCCTGACTTTGGAAAGGCTTCACTGGTTGCTGTGGAGCCGCTGAATGCGGCCCGGCAACGTGCACGTGTGCGCAGGGGGACGGCGCCTCGCTGCACCAGAAGCGCTGCCGCCCCCAATCAGTGTAGGCGAAAATTGCGGTCCAGCGGAGTGCGCTCATCACTATAACTCCGGAATTAACTAGAGCAGCCCCCCGGCCCTGCCTTCACGTGCACTTGCCTGCATTTAAAACGCCCCGGGACCGGCCAAACTAACTGCTCGATGCGCTGCACGGAAAGAGGCCGGTCCCTCCCCCTAAACCCCTTTTATCCCCACCCTCTAAGCCCACCCCCACTTACCTGGGGACCAATCCTGTCCGGGCGCCGTCACTTCCTCTTCCTGAAAGAGCCCGCGGGGAGACTAGAGCGGTGCTCTTACTCTCCGCGGGCCCCTCCAATCCAATTGCGACTTAACAAGAATGTAAATCTACTAAATCAGATTGTAACAATTGAAACATTCCTTGTTCCTGGTGTTCATTCAGTTCTTGGCAAACTCTGGATGCAGGTGAACTTCTTACTTTCTCACATCTTCACATCAGGTTACAGAATCACGTCCTTGAAATGATACATCTTCCATATTTTGCGGTTCAAGCAGTTCTTCTCACAAGTCACATTTCCTGCCATCTCCTCTCCTCCTAGCGAGAATCTCACTATTAGTTGCCTAATAAATAACACATGCCTATTCACTAGCTAACAAAAGGCTTCTGGAAAGTTACAGCATCTGCAGTGCAAGAGAAAAACATCTTGTGCAAGACAACTACCCTAACGTTTAAATCATTGTTAATTTGGCACAAGTTGTTAGGCTAACATAAGTCAGTGCATTATTTTACTTCATTTGTATGCATGCAATGCTTAAGGATGATTACCACTACAATACTTGCATTTATTTCATGTGTTATTTAACATAATTTCTGGACTTTTCAGTTAAATGCTTCTAATTTGAAAAAAAATCTGGAAATTTGCTCTATCACAGTCACCCCCCATGAACATTTATTACTGAGTCGGGGACCGGGTGGTAAAATTGGTGGCAAGGTCAGATGCACACTGATGAATGCCAGAACCAAGATCACACATTGTGACAGTATTTCATTAGACAATTGTCGTTAATCAGTATTGTAGCTGTCACTGAGCCCTGTCTCAATGAGGTTTCTGCTCTTGCCTTGATGGTGTCTATTCCAGAGGATTTCTCAATGAGAAAATCAGCATAAAAATACCTTGTGGGGGAGATGGCCCTGCTATGCAAGACATGTCTGAAAGTGCAAACATCTAACATTCTTTTCTATTCATCTGTTAAACATGAAGATTGGAAATGTAGATAACACCGACAGAGGAAAGCACCTTTTCTATAGCTTACCACCCACCTAGAGGCCAAAACGATTTTGGAGCTGGTTCCCTAAACCCATTTCTCCCCCTCAGGATTAAAACGGTAAATTCATTTCAACCTGCATTCAATTCTCTGCAGGTTGGTGACAAACAGAGCAGGAAAACAAAAAGTAGAACAAACATTGGACTTCAATCAGCCGGATAAAACGTATGAATTCTAAAGGTCATATCCAAAACTGAGTTCAAGCCCTTTTTTATTTATTAATAATGCACAACAGCAAGCTTTTGTGTGTTTGAATCATGTTATTAATCATTTTTAAATACTTAAGGAGAAAAATATATTACTCCATATCCTCCATTGACTAAATAGCTATAAGATAAAGTGTGTTGCAAAGATTCCAACGTCCCACATATTCAGGAGTGATTGATAGTTCCACTAATATCTTGCCAGTTTATGGGAAAACAAGTTTAACCTATTTTTGCAAGAGCTGTGAAATTAAGACTAAGTTTAGGCGTTGCCATGAGGCCTGACCTCAGAGAAAACCAACAAGAGTTTATGAAATGAAGGAAAGACTCCAAAGTTGTCATCCGTCCCTCTTAAAGTCATTCTTTGCTCAGAAAAGTGTCCTGATGAAAGCAATTGTGGTAAGGGATTGTTTAAAACACTAAATATCTGGCCGTTCCTATGGTACCAACAAACAGAGAGATAAGACGGTTATGCAATGGTGATATATTGTTTTTATTAATAAACAAGGCATTTTCGAAGACCCTTGATATCTCACGGATGCCAATTGCAATGTTGTGTGCTAAGTACGCTGAAACTGCAGCAGTATCAGAGCTCTTGTTTAAATATAACAACATTTTCACTGAGAATGTCTGGTCCATAATTCAGATATTAATATAACCTATTGCACACATGATTGTTAAAGTATCTCCCTGTTCTTTAGGATTCCGAAAAAGTGATTCATTTCAAGGTCTTTCTCGAGTCCTAGAGCATTTGGGAGATTGACAGCCAGGTTTTATAAAATAGGGATGCAGAAGTGTTCCCCATTTACGTACATTCTGCTGCTCTGAATATAAGAGATACATCTCTATTGCTGGCCAATATAAGCCAGGTGGTGAGTGTACCTGACACAGTACACCACAGTTTAGCTGCATCTTAACTAGCAGACTATCTAAAGTAGGTACACTGTTTCATTGTGTAGTCATTCATGACTCACGTTTATCTCTTTCATTATTTAATATATATGTACAGCATTATAGTAACTGTTCTGGGTGTTAGCTTACATGACTATCCAAGTGACATTAAGACTCATCAACTGCCCAAAAGAAGACATCCTGATAATCCAGCAAGTATCCATTGAGAAACAGGCCTGGATTAACAGAAAATGGTTGACACGTAGGGACATATTTAAAATTACTTTTTGAAGATGGGGCTGCAACCTGGTCGCTAAAATCTTATTGGGGATTTTGCAACACATGTTCATCAATTACAGTGCTCAGTAGGATGCCAACTCTGCTGTTTCTTTTCCTGATTTAGGGATGGGCACTGTGACAGCACTAATCATCTTCAGGAGCTTACCTCTGTGTTTAGTTCCACCAGGAGTGGCACTAGTAGGGGTGCAAATGTCTGATAAAACTACAAACCGCTTTGTCCTGTGTCTTCTCATTTGCCAGATCCTTTAATGTCTCCTACACCTCATCTTCTGTTACTGGGCCTCCCAGTGCTACTCTCATGAGGCAAATAAATTAGTAAACTCTATCTAAAATCAACTTAACCGTTTACCTCGCTATCAACCCTTGGGGGCCATAAAGGGACTTGCAGTTGTGTGAAGTTTTGATGTATGCACTGCTGGGTGTAAACAAGCATGCCCTTTGATTTTGTGATATGTGTAATAAGGGCCTGTCTGTTGTCAGGTTGTATCATCCACCCCAACAATTTCCCTGCTCTTTGCCTTTAGAATGGTCTTTGACTACATAATCTTTATTTTATGTCTTAGGTCATGGAGATGGTGTAATGCCTTGATGTATTTCCCACCTGCCCCCAACAATTTAGGTTGTACTGTAGGGTGAGATGAGAGCTTCTGTTCAAGTTGGCACATCTCACCTCTATTTGGACGGTTCTCTATATACTGTGCATTTAACTCCACTGTTTGACTCAAGCAGTGCCCTCGGAATATGACCTTGAAGACCTCCCATTCAGTTATAACTGACTCAGTTAAATGGCTATTGAGTTGAAAATACTACCCGATTTTGTCCCCAAGTGGCTTCCCAAATGTGGTGACCTGGAGATAGGTGACAGGGAGTCTCATTTTGGGGACTGGGACCAATTGATGCCCTCATTTTATACCCACAATCACAGCTTGTTCAGGCCAGGTACTCAGTTTGGGTAATTGTATCACTTACCCTAGCTGATCAAGGTATTTTACCAGTCAGGTGTGTAAATTATGTGCTGTGGAAAGAAACAAATATTCTCTCTGACCTACGTTTTTGACCCTTCAGATGTCCCTGAGCCCCCAATAACTCATCCAGTCCTTATAGTCTTGAACCAGCTCATGAGTTGGAGAATCCCGTGTTGTAGGGGTAGAGCAGTGGGAAATATATTTACCACACAATTAATGTCTCCAACAACTATCATTGGGGTTCCAACATTTCCAACTAGTGTAAGGATGAGGCACTCCAGGAAGTGTGATTGCCCAGCACTGGGTGCACACATAGGGCCTGATTCTAACTTTGGAGGACGGTGTTAAACCGTCCCAAAAGTGGCGGATATACCACCTACCGTATTACGAGTCCATTATATCCTATGGAACTCGTAATACGGTAGGTGGTATATCCGCCACTTTTGGGACGGTTTAACACCGTCCTCCAAAGTTAGAATCAGGCCCATAGTGCCAAGAGTCACTAGAAGGTCATCCAGTCTACCCCAGGCGACCACATTGTGTCCTTTATTATTCATGGATGCACTCATGAGTTCATAGGACACCCCAGCCCTAACCCATACTAGAGGCCTTTTAGCATAGGAGGGAAATCCGGTAGTGTACACAGATCCCTTCCAACTTTTCCCCAGCCTGTCTATTTGTCTATCTCTCCCCCAGTCAGGTGAGTTTCCTGTAGGAATTCTCTGCCAACCCCTTTACATTTTAAGTACACTAGGATCTTATATTGATTTTTTGTCGAACCCATGTTGCGGACATTTCAGTTTACTTGTTTACACAGTGCAAAAATGTTCCTGGCAACCCGCATCCTATGCTGCTTCTCATTAGTGTGCTGGTTCACCATTTCCCTGTAGCAGTTTGAGACTAAACTGTGTTCTATTCTGTAGTTCACCAACCCACCTTCGTCAAATTACATACAACCAGATTGTAAACATATAACCTTAAAAATACATTACCAAATTTCCTCTTCTACTCAGTGGACAAAAGAATCATCGACCCACCATGCAGAGCAATTGAATATGCACAGTTTCAAACAGTTCAGAATTGGTATTATCACCTTCGGGTCTTCACAGGTTACCTGCCCTTTGGTCCATCAAGGTGGGGAGACGCTGGCTCCCCTCAAACACTGCATCTGAGTTGGAATTATCCATTGAGCATTCTGTAGAACTTTCACTCATGGGGAGCTCAGTCGAGGCTTGCAAAGCACAGCAGCTTTGATAGCTGCTAATTGTTCCTTTTCAACTTCTTACCTGTCAGGTCTGCCAGGCATTGGTGTGTTGTGATGACGACAGGCTGTCTCACTGGGGATGAAAGGCTCTTCCCTCAGTTGTGTCTGCTCCCACTCTGTACTTTTCCAGCCAGCCCCATGCACTAGATGAGGAGTCAATAAACATAGTGGGCAGGTTAATAATTGCATTAACTTTTGTCTGGGAACAACAATATATAGCAGAGACTGCCCCCTGGTAGGCTCCTCTTCAAATCTAAGATTGATCTTGTTTTGTACTGTAATGGTGTTGGCTGAAAATATAATGACAGAGCTATTTTTGATCTGTATGAGCCCTAGTGTATGAGCCTTCTGCAGAATTAAATGCAGTCTTTATAGTGGAGTTGTGCCCCAGGCAGATGAGGATGTGTCCCAGGTGGGGGTCTTCTTGCAGGTACCTTATGGGCTCTTTCCAGGGCATAGAATTCTAGGAGTCCCTGTGGTGCCATCTCCTCTGAGAACCACTTCTCCAGGTAACTCACCATGTATCACCTTGATTATTCTCTGAGAGATCCGCCATTGTTTCTTCTGTTATGTCCCTTAGCGTCATCCACCCTTGAATCTAGGCGGTCCACTCTTTATACTGACGTGAGTACTTGTTAATGTAGATCACCCGCAGGATGTCAGGCTCTCATCTGGAATCTTTTCGCTGCAGTGAAATGGACCACCATGAAAGTTCCCAACTTCCCTTTAGGCCAAGAAACCCAACAAATTCAAAGTCACAAATGACCTACTGGGAAGAGGGGATAGAAGGAGTCTGGTATTGTCACTGGGTTGCTACTCAGGTCATCTGACTTTCCTTGCACCATTTTCCTTCTAGAAGTCAAAAAATTAGAATCAGTACAAGAATGCTATTAAAAATAAACCTGCAGCCGATGCTGTGGATACATTTACTTTGAAGTAGCTTGCATCCCCTCCTCCGTGTGTCTAGTGTAGCAAGTCGCTCAAGGAGTGTATTTGCTGAATCTATTGCAAACCAAAGACCCTAATGACTCTAGTATCTTCAGATATCTTGGGTGCAAAGTCTGTATTGTTTACTATAAACACACCTTTGCTGTGTTTTGGGTGCACTGAATAATGGTTCTAGAAAACCTTCTGATATCCAATGTAACCTAAATACATCCACAGTAATGTATATGAAGGCATTCCATTATGCCATATGTATACGCAACAAGCATTAACAGCCTTTATCAATTCAGGCTCAATGAGTTTCTTATAACCACAAATAAGCTTTTAGAACAGTCAAATATCAAAAGTAAATAGCTGAAGAACAAATTCAAGAACTTGATTCAAAATAAGCATCTGCAAATATTATCAGGCCAAAAAATAATTATTGTGCTTCACACATAACCTTTTGTGTCTTTCAGGTTCAAGTTCAACTATATGTTTCTATCAGGACATAATCAGATAAGCAATTTTTAGTATCTATTGTGCCACAAGTGTGTTACCCCCATGAAGAAAAGATGCTGGCTTTGATATGTGGTCTCCATTTGGATTCTTGCAGGTTGCTGAGGTATTCACCACAACGGAACCAGCGCGATGCAGAAATAAAGACCGACCCGAAACAACGCAGACAACAGAATGGATACAATGGACGGAATTCACAAATCCGAAGATCAAAGGACGCTGAAGAACACAGAAAGTCAGGTGAGTGGGGACATGCTTAGGAAGGTTTGCACGACGAGCAGCTTCCCCAGGTGCAGCGATTCAGTCTTAAAGGCTACACGCTCCACCATTTAAAGGAACCACACACTTGTGATCCAACTTTCAGGCAATCTCGACAAAGGAGGACGTACTTCTTCCAGTTTTGCCTCATTTTTCTTGATTTTGCCAGCGTCCTGTTATCATCTCGTAAGAGGACCAGGTCTACTTTTAACATGCCTAGTTTACATTTAAGTACCTCCCTGAATGCATTGATGACCTCCAGATATTGTGTCTGGTAAAGGTTGTATCATGCAATAGTATGCCATGCACTTGTGTCTGACTCTCAGTGTTCATCAATAAAGAAGGTGTATCCTCAGAGTTTCAGTTATGGCCCCCAGTAATATTCTTTACAGATCTACTGCGGCCCATGTTCCCTCTGGAGTAGTGCTTGCAGTTATGAGAAGATGTTGAGTAAGTGAGTTTCCAGATCGGCGTTTGGGGAATCGTTAATACCCCTCATCTCGTCTCAACATTGGTCCCCCCAGATCAGAGGAGGAGGAGAGGATGATAGCAAGGGGGGAAGGGAAGTTAGGTGAGAGCCCAACTCACCACAGCAGCAGCTGAGATTTGATTTATTGTGTTGAGGTCTTAAGTGGTGATAGGAGCCCCTCATCTTTCTGGCTAGATTCATACCTAGATCTCACTTAATAGCCATTAGTGGCATATGCCTGATTTGCAGTTATGGATGCTCTCATCAGACTCCCGGGTCTAAGATGAAACTCCACTACACTCGGAATTCTCTGAGTGCTAGGGTCCTTTATTTGTTTGTCCGACCATTCAGCCCTCATCGTGGGGGTCATTCACAGGGCCTTTATAACACCCTCCTTCTTCTCCCAGTCCTCATTTCTCAAGTTCCGGCAGCCACCTCATTTCTCTTGGCCTCCACTGGGCCGTCATTGGCTCCAATGTTAGGCGCAAGCTTCCCAGCCAAGGGCAGGCCGGCATGTGTGCGGAACCAGCAAGCCTTCCTACTAACTACCTTGTCCCTTATTACCAGACACCATACAAGAATAGCATTAAAGGTTCCTTGCAGACCAACATGGTGCCTGGGGGGGCACAGACTCCAGTATTCCTTGAACCTCTGTCTCTCCTCCTAACTTCCTCTTGAAACCTTGCTCTTTTCTCACTGGGACGCAGACCTCCTCGCAGACCTCCTCCGGGTGGGCACAGGTGCCACAGAATGTCTCTGGTCCACTTACCCCTGAGGGGAAGGGGAGTCAGCACAGCAGTGCCAGTTGATCTACTCTTTGACACCAGTCTAAGTGGCACCGCATCCTTGTCTGTTGACATCATTGGTAGCAGTGATTTCAATCCTGTCCTCAGCTTCAGTTCGCCTTTGGTGTGCCAGCTGGGTTGAGTTACAGGCAATTCCTGTTTTATGAATGTTGGGACAGTAGGGGGGACTGGTGTCGGTGTCCCAAAGCCACAGAATCTATAGAAAAATTGGTGCTAATGGGTCAACCGGGCAGGAGCTGAGCACATAGCGGCCATTTCAGCACGAAGCTTGCCACAACCCCCACTCGAATGAATATCTCTAAGGTGTACTACTCGAGTGAATGCCACTGATGTCTGCTCATGGAAAGCCTTGTCTTAATCTATGCTCTGTACCTAACATAGAGAGATAGCACACCGTTATATTTGCCTTTTACTTATATGTGGCACTAGTCCTACACTTTCAGGAAATAGATGCAGCAATATGATATGGTAATAGCCAGTCACAATATCAGCCAATGAAAATCATTCCTCTTGACATTTTTAGTGGCTGCAAAACGAAGGTCTAACTGAATGCTAAAACTCTATGGTCTGAAGAGACCTTGACAATAGCATCTCAGATATCTATAGAGTTGCGTTCTCTATTAGTGGGTGCTGAGTGGCATTTAATTACTTGTAGAATGCCCTGTAGTCTTAAATTACCTGATATTACTTTTGTTCATTCATCATGCTCTGATCTTTCAATAAATTATTAAACTTCAAATTATTTGGAACACGTTTGCCCATCTTAATGAACATTTATATAAGACTGATTTTAATTTAGTCACTAATACGTGATTATGGTTTATACTGGGTGGCAGTTAAACCGTGTGTTCGGTGTAAGATCTAACATTAATCCATTTATAGATCAATGAACAGGCGCCACGGTATTGCAGCACTTACTTGGCTTTGCGAGTTAGAATTACTGGCACATGGCATATGGCCACACCGCCATGGTTTTTAGTGTTTTGGACGATTGTGAATGCAATTCACTCATTGTGAACATGATCTGTATTTTTCCAGCAATATTGCCTAATCGTTAAGGTTTTGGACTTCCCCCTACCTCCTTCACACAAATGTCATGAAATTTAATAATTAGATTTCGTGGGTGATTTGAAACGATTATACTGGTGTTGGAAGATAGAAGATGCAGCGTATTGCTATTAATACCATTGGTAGGTGGTGGACTTTAGAATCACTTTCATTGATGAGCTATTGGAGAAGTTGTTCATGCAAAATCAGTCCATTGCCTGATAAAAGATTATAATTCTCATTGTCAACCTGCTGGTAAGCCAATGGAGGGGTGATATGATGTGGAAATTAGCATATCAGATATTTTGACCTCATCTGTTCATTTAAACAGTGATAGTGTGCTCTCTCCTAGTAATTACTGACGTTTAATGTCATGAGTTAAAGGCGGTCGAAAATATTGGTCGAAACTACTGAATAATGCAGGAGTGCTTCACAACAATGGGCCTAATTCACATGTTGCACTTTGGGTAAACTTACACTTTTCTATAAGTTTCTTACTTTTTGGTATTCACAAAACTGCTCTTTTGTAATAGCTTACATTTTTGTACTAAGTCCAGCACTACACATGGCCCCATCTTACCAACAACTGCCAGTTTCTCAGCCACTTGGTTTGGTATTGTGCTGCACCCCACCCAGGACACATTCTCCTCAGCCTTACCCTCTTGACCCTACACCTGACTGTGTTGCCCCCGCAATCCTCCCAGCACCTCATAAACTGATAACCGCAAGGACATTTATTGGCAAAATCATATTTCTGGATGCAGCTCTGCCGGGCTTTATCCATAGCAATGATATATGTCTTTATGCTGGCAGATGTTTCACCTTTGGCTTGACAGATGCAGACTATATGTGGCATATCTAAGTGCCCCCCATCCGCTAGTAATAGATGCGTATGGAAGAAAGCAAAATCTTTGGGGAGGTATTGGGCTTGTGGGTATGGTGGGACAAATCAGGTCACTTCCTATTTAGGTCGTTGATGACAGCTACTTGGGAGGAGCAGCTGACCATGCCCCGGAAGTAGGAAATTGAAGTGTTTAGATACCTTGATATCATCATCCTCTACGCAGATTAAACGAACGTAAACTGAATGTAGGCATGGTGAAAGTAGGTTTTAGGAAGGCAGCAACATTCTGGAACAATTCTTCAACTATCACTGATGAGCCCGGTAGTGCTTCTTGAGGCCGTGTTACTGCCTCATTGCCTCAGAGACTTACATAATTAGACCCCAGGAGGACAATTAGGGTTAAACAATTGTCTTACCAAGGTCTTGTGGAGAGGTGTATGTAGACAAGTGAAGTCGGAGGCCTTGAACCAGAGCTATGCAATGTTTTTACTTGGCACAATTACAATATGTTGGCAATGGGATTTCTGAGAGCACTATTTAATGGAAAGGATTCTTGGAGGAAATGAGCTGACATAATTTTTATTCACTCAAGCTTCGACCTCCCTTTCATTTCCGATTGGTATTCTTAGTTTTCTATTTTGAGCAGCACCCTCAGAGCTGCTCTTTCTGCAATACAAAATTGCTATATTTAAATCCTAACTTGGGATTACCAGGGGACAATATTAGAGGCATTTTAAGGCAGCTCAAGACACCAGCGCTCCTTTCTGGAGATGCTACAGGACTCCAATGTCTTGAAGAGCTTGTTAGATCTTATAGATGTGAAAGGCTAATTTACATATCATATGGTGCTTTCCGTACTGAAGTAGGGTACGCACGCAGGCAGGGAGGAGGGTCTGGAAGAAGGACTGTGCTACAGAACTCACAGAAACAGAGTAGGTATGGGCATACCTTTTCATAAAAAGGTATGTAATAATGGCTCAACCATTCAAGGTGCTTCATCATATATATATGAACCCTGGCATGCTACAAAGAATGCACTCAAGAAGGACTTCAGACTGCCACAAAGGTAGACATGTTGATAGTGGCTTTTTTTTAATCTTATGTGACAATTTAGAAAAATGTTTGATTTTTGAAGTCTGTCATTGTATGGCTTCGAAGATCCCTGTGGGCACAAACTGTGCACAACCCAATGCCGTATTAGCAGGCAAACTTCCCCAGAACTATAGGATAGAAGATTATAAAAAAGGGGACAAAATACATGCTTATATGATGAGGCACTGGGTCTATTGTTTTGCCTAAAACACATGGGCCCTCATTCAACCTTGGCGGTCGGTGTTAAAGCGGTGGTAACACCGCCAACAGGCCGGCGGAAAAAAAATGGAATTACGACCATGGCGGAAACCGCCAACATAGGCAGCCACTTTAACACTCCGACCGTCACGGCAGTACAAACAAACACCGCGGCGGTAACCGCCAACAGACAGGCGGAAGAAAATGTACCGCTCACCCTATCACAAGATGCCAATCTGCCACCTTTTCTGGGGCGGAACCAACGCAAACAAAAACACGGCGGAAACAGTACACAGAAGGGGAAATCACTCACCTCTCCACGCCCCACGAAGAACCATGACGCCATGGAGCCAGAACTGCAGATCCTTCCAGCGATCGTCTTCCTGCTCCTCTATCAGGAGCTCCAGAGATGGCGGCGACGACCACGGTGAGTACTGCACCTACACTACAGGGGGGAGGTGGGGAGGGAAAAGAGAGTGACACACACACGCAACACACCCAACCCCACCCTCACCCACAACACCAGACACACAAATACATGCTGCAACATTACATATGCACCCCCCACCCCCCTTCAATAACGCAAGGACAAAAAGAATTGATTAGAACGATTGTAATCAATAACAATCCAGTAGTCAAAACTATAAATACAGTATATACAATTATGTACACCAACTACACAAGTCCGGACAGTGCACAAATCATTGTCCGTGGACCACTGGGCCCAAAATGCATGGGCAAGGCCCACACTAGATACCTGACTCAAAACGGAGAGAACACTGGAGGGGCATCACATATAAAATATGCAGGCACCTTAAGGGGAGTGGGGGCACCTCAGCCTGATGAACGCACTACGCCACTGCTCCACGAGGGGGTTCCATGCCCATTGATGTATTCTGGGGAGTGCAAAGCCACAGTCTCTCAAGTCTCTCCAGTGGGTGGTTTGCCCACTGCATTATCCTGGGGAGTGCAAAGCCACAGTCTCTCACGTCTCTCCAGTGGGTGGTTTGCCCACTGCTTTATCCTGGGGACTGCAAAGCCACAGTATCACAAGTGGATGCCTTTCTCCACTGGTTCTGGAGGGGGCTTTGTGCCCAGAGTGCTTCATCCTGCCAAGGAATGAGGTAGTGGATGCATATCTCCACTGGTTCTGGAGGGGGCTTTGTGCCAAGGACTGAGGTAGTGGATGTATCTCTCCATTGGTTCTGGAGGGGGCTTGGTGCCCACAGTGCTTTATCGGACGAATGACCGCTGGGGATGGCAGCCATGTCTGCGGTGGTGCCACTGGCTCAGGATGTCGTGGGGCTGCTGGCGGTGCTTGCGGTGGTGTCAGTGGCGGCAGTGCTGGCTGCGGGCTCTGTTGCGGCAGTGCTGGCTGCGGGCTCTGTGGCAGCGGTGCTGGCTGCGGGCTCTGTGGCGGTGGTGCTGGCTGCGGGCTCTGTGGCGGGGGTGCTGACTGCAGGCTCTGTGGCAGCGGTGCTGGCTGCGGGCTCTGTGGGGGCGGTGCTGGTGGCGGGCTCAATGACATTGGTGCTGGTGGCGGGCTCTGTGGAGGTGCAGGTGGCGGTCTTTTCCGCAGTACAGGTTGGCGTCGACATTGACAGAAGGTGTGACACTGGTCCCTCAGTCGGTGCCACCATTCCCCTCTCCTGACCTGCCCTTGGGTTTCTGTCCCTTCCCCACCCTGGATGGTGGCGCAGCTGTCTTGCCACTATCGCCTTTCGTTTTCCTTGAGCCCCTGGTGGCAGGTGTTTTCTGCTTCTCCCTTTGGGCGGTGGACAACTTTTTTAGTTTTGCAGGTGGCGGAATGTCCTTGCCCTCGCTCCGTGGCACACTGGCAGCCCTGATGGTTGGTGCACTCCAATAGCCCGCAGTTGCTGGCACCACTGTGCCTGGGGATGTGGTGGCTGAGGTGCTGGGTTGGGACCTTGAAAGCCTGGCCCTAGGGGACGGATGGGGGGGAGGGGAGGAGGTGTAGGGAAGAGGTCAATATTAGCCAGGAAAAGTTTTTTAGACACACTGGGACGGGAAGATGGAGGGGGTTTAGGAGTGGAGGAAGAGGTAGTGGTTGTAGGAGGTGTACGTCTGCTGGATTTGGGTGAAGGTGCATGGGCTGGAGGCTGTTGTGAGGTGGATGGCTGTTGGGTGTGTGTTTTTGCCTGCATTTGTGTAGTTTGGGAGGAGGGCTCACTGACACACTGGGAGAGGACACTAGGGGTGTGTGAATGGTAGTGGGGGTGGTGAGTGCACACGAGCGGTGTGTGGTGATGGGCGTGCTGGTGATGGCAGTAGTTTCTGAAGATGTAGTGCATGCAGGTGTGAGTGGAGATGAGACTGGGAGGGAGGAGGGAGACGTGGAGGAGGGGGACACAGTGGAGGGAGTGGATGTTGGTATGTCTGCATGGGTATGATGCTTGTGTGAGTGCCTGTGGGATGTGTGGTGCTTATGTTTGCCTGAGCCACCTTTGTGTGTTGATGTGTGTGCATGCTGGTCTGATAGTGTGCTTGGGATAGGCTGAGGTACAGGGGATTGGGTCTGGGTGGAGGAAGTTGGAGGGGGGAGGCTAGACACAGGGACAATGGCTGCCATCAGTGCTGAGGCCAGAACCTGAAATGCTCTCTGTTGGGATGCCTGACCAGAATGAATGCCCTCCAGGTATGCATTTGTTTGTTGCAAATGCCTCTTGACACCCTGGATGGCATTCAGAATGGTAGACTGCATAACAGTGAGGGATCTCAGGAGGTCAATAGCCTCCTCACTGAGGGCAGCAGGGCTGCCTGGGGCAGGGCCTGAGGTGCCTGGGGCGTAGGAGATGCCCACCCTCCTGGGTGAGCGGGCACGGGACACACACTTAGGGGCTGCTGGGAGGGCGGGGCTGGTAGGGGGTGGTGGCTGTACCTGGTGATGTGGGGGGCACAGAGGGGCCGGCCACCGCAAGGGAGCTCCCATCAGAGGAGGAGTCACTGTCGCTGGTCTCTGCTCCTGTCCACGCCGTGGAGCTCCCCTCGCCCTCCGTCCCACTGGTGGCTTCAGACTCCGTTGTTTCGTCCTCCAGGGCCAAGTGGAATGCAGCTCCCTCCTGCTCTGGTGCCACTGCTACGCCGCCTGATGATGCTATTGCACACAAGAACAGGGAGACCACAAAAGGGGGGGGGGGAGACAGAAGAAAGACATGTTCAGTGCATGCAACACCACTACTGTTGGCGGACACTACAGACACAGCAGCCCTCTGCATTACGCCATGCACTTATAGTTCCTAGATTATTCACAGGGCCATGGGGTACAAGTCCTATGCCCGATTGCTGCACACATGGAAGTCACAGGAGCCTGGCTAGATGTAGATGCCACTAACCACTAGTGAGGTTGGGGTGCCACTGAGCCTGCCTCACAGGGGACCTTGTCTACCAAGCTCGCCCTGGCCTAGGGGAACCCACTGCCCACCTCCCCTACCCAAACACCTCATAATGCACGCAGAGTCAGATGATTGTGAACGTACTCACACCCTTGTGGCTGCTGTGATGCCCTCAAGCGCCCATCTAACTCCGGATACGCCACCGCCAGGATCCGGAACATCAGGGGGGTCATGGTGCGACGGGCACCCCTCCCACGTTGGGAGGCCATCCCCAGCTGGGCCTCCGCCATCTTCTTGCTTCAGCGGCGAATGTCCTCCATCTTTTCCGGCAGTGGGTTCTCCGTCTATGGTGGACCCCCAGGGCACACCAAATATCCTTCTTCTGGTGGGCGCTGACCTAGAGGAATAGTACAGGGGAAAAGGATAATCTTTAACCATCCGGACCGTCATACTCATTGGCCCACGTTCCCACCCTTGCCCTGACGCACAGACACTCACCGTCCGCACATGCAGGCCTCAGTCCCCCCCCATGTATCTTCCAGCCACACAACTCCAAACAGGCATGGCCCATGCAGCATGCTCACAGTGTACTCACCTGTTTGTCTGGAGGACCGTAGAGTAGCGTGTACTGGGGGAGGACCCCATCCACTAACTTCTCCAACTCCTCTGAAGTGAAGGCAGGGGCCCTTTCCCCAGACACATGAGCCATCGTCACTTCCAGACCCAGGTCACAGCAGCACTTGCAGTGTAGGTCCTCTCCTGTCGAAGGTCAGGTATCAAGTGAGTGAACAGACAGAAAATGGCGGTCACGTCCGCGGCGGTGCGTACCGTCACCGCCGGCGTACAATGGTCATTGGCTCCTGGGACCCATAGGGTCCAATGTTAATCAATGCTGATTTGCGCCGCGGTCTTCGACCGCCTACCGCGACGGTGTTGAACGCCAGCGCAGTTACCTCATATCCCCTTGTCCCACCTTACAGATCAGGCAGCCACCAATTCAGGGTGCCACATGGCATTAATTAAAACTGCGTCACACCTATCTAGGCCTTGCATACAGACAGTAACAGGCACATTGCGGATTAAGAAATGTGTGGTTATGACATTTTGTAATACCTCAGTGTTGGCTGACTCTCTGCACGCTGTTCTCGTCCATAGGGCACGTCTGCTGGGGCAGGTGATGATATGGCGGCATCCTCCGGTGTACAGACCGCTGGTGGACCTGTCGACAATGGAAGAGAGACACATAATAGTCACCTACAGACTTGGTTGTGCAACAATCCATGAACTGTGTGCCCAGTTGGAGCCAGACCTGATGTCAGCTGTCCGCCATCCCACAGGGATCCCCCCTCTAGTGCAGGTCCTGCCAGTACTCCATTTCCTGGCAAGTGGGTCTTTTCAAACCACAGTGGCCATTGCATCAGGGATGTCCCAGCCAATGTTCTCTAACGTGTTGTCTAGAGTGTTGTCTGCCCTGCTGAAACACATGCACAGCTACACAGTTTTCCCGCAGGTGGAGGATTTGCCTACAGTGAAAGGTGACTTCTATGCCCTGGGACATATCCCCAACATCATAGGTGCCATTGATGGGACACATGTGGCCTTGGTACCCCCCGCAGGAGTGAACAGGTGTACAGAAACCGGAAGAACTACCATTCAATGAATGTGCAGATGGTGTGTTTGGCCGACCAGTACATCTCCCATGTGAATGCCAACTTTCCTGGCTCAGTGCATGACGCTTACATTCTGAGGAATAGCAGCATCCCTTATGTGATGGGGCAACTCCAGAGGCACTGTGTGTGGCTAATAGGTGAGGACAAGGGCCCTATACCCTGTGAATAGTTGTCTGAGTCTGGGGTTGTCCCAACGGGTTAGTGTGTTTCTAACAGTTGTTCCTCAATATTTTCAGGTGACTCTGGTTACCTCAACCTGTCATGGCTACTGACCCCAGTGAGAAATCCCAGGACAAGGGCAGAGGAACGCTACAATGAGGCACATGGGCGAACTAGGAGGATTATAGAAAGAACCTTCGGCCTCCTGAAGGCCAGGTTCCGGTGCCTCCATATGACAGGTGGTTCTCTCTACTACTCACCAAAGAAGGTGTGCCAGATCATCGTGGCCTGCTGTATGCTGCACAATCTGGCTTTGCGATGACAAGTGCCTTTTCTGCAGGAGGATGGTCCAGAAGGATGTCTTGTGGCAGCTGTGGAGCCTGTGGACAGTGAAGAAGAGGAGGCTAAAGAAGAGGATATCGACAACAGAAACAACGTTATCCAGCAATACTTCAAGTCAGACACAGGTAAGAAAATATCACTGCCTCCCACATCTCATACTATTGTTTGACCTATCATAAGTCAGTCATTTTCACCCAGTGTATAGACCCTGACTTGTCACTTTGCCTTTCCATTTAACAGATGTGGGTCCCACTTTGTGACCTCTGCTATATTACCTCATGGACTAGAGCTGTGTTGCATCGGTATGTTGATATTTAAATTGACATTGCTATATTCCATAATTATTGCAATTACACATTTGTGAAAGCACGGACTGATTCCAGATTGTTTTGTGATTGATGTGTGTTTATTTTTGTGCAAATAAGGGGAGGGGATTGTAAAATGGTCAGGGGGGATAGTGACGGAATTTGTTTCACAGGTGCATTGTCCAAAGGGGCATAGGAAGTGGAGCAAGGGCAGTTAAAGGATTGACAGGTTGACAAAGTGGGACAGAAGGATGACATTCAGGGGGGTCTCATTTCCTGGTGGGGGTCTTGGCAATGTTCTCTGTCTTGTTCCTGGATCTCAGGGACCGTTTGTGGGGTGGCTCTCCATCTGCAGGGGGTGGGGTGCTGGTGTCATGGTCCTGTGGCGGTGCCTCCTGTCCACTAGCGCCAGCGGAGGTGGTGGGCTGTTCATCATCCACGCTAGTGTCAGGGGCCCCTTGTTGTGCCACAGTGTCCCTCCTGGTGTTGACAAGTTCCTGCAGCACCCCTACAATGGTGACCAGGGTGGTGTTGATGGACTTGAGTTCCTCCCTGAACCCCAAATACTGTTCCTTCTGCAGCCGCTGGGTCTCCTGAAACTTGGCCAGTACAGTTGCCATCGTCTCCTGGGAATGATGGAACGCTCCCATGATGTTGGAGAGGGCCTCATGGAGAGTGGGTTCCCTGGGCCTGTCCTCCCCCTGTCGCACAGAAGTCCTCCCAGTTCCCCTATTTTCCTGTTCCTCTGTCCCCTGAACCGTGTGCCCACTGCCACTGCCCCCAGGTCCCTGATTTTCTTGGGGTGGTGGGTTTGCCTGGGTTCCCTGTAGTGGTGTACACACTGCTGCTTGATGTGTCCTGGGGACAGAGGGATGGGCCCGCTGGGTGGGTGCTGTGCTGGTGTTTCCTGAGGGGGGAGGCTCTGTGGTGGCTTGTGACAGTGTCAGGGGAACCAACTGTCCAGAGGTCCCAGATGGGCCGGGCTGGTCATCTTGATCCAGTTGTGCAGAGCTGCTGTCATCACTGTGGGCCTCTTCTGTGGGGGTACTGGACATGTCTGGAACCTCCTGTCCGGTGACATTGGGTAGGGGTCCTGCAGGGGTGTAAAGGCATGAGTATTGCATCTGTGTGTGCCATTGGGTGCAATTGGTGAGTGACCCTGTACTCCAGTGCCTGCATTCTTGTCTAGGTCCTTGTGTGCATTTGGTTTGGTGTCTGTGTGGGTATCTGTAGTGGACATGCTTTGGTGATGGGTGTCCATGCTTTGGTGTTGCATGCAGGGCTTGGTGTTGGGATGTGTGGGTTGTGATAGGGGGACATATGTGAGGTGTTGGAGTGATGGGGTGAGGGTGAGGGTGGGGGTATGTGATGGCATGCAGGTAGGGTGGGGGATATAATAGTTAAAAGTTGCCTTACCAGAGTCCATTCCTCCTCCTATTCCTGCGAGGCCCTCAGGATGCAGTATTGCCAAAACTTGCTCCTCCCATGTTGTGAGTTGTGGGGGAGGAGGTGGGGGTCCACCGCCAGTCCTCTGTACTGCAATCTGGTGTCTTGAGACCACGGAATGCACCTTCCCCCGTAGGTCGTTCCACCTCTTCCTGATGTCAATCCGTGTTCTGGGGTGCTGTCCCACTGCGTTGACCCTGTCGACGATTCTGCGCCATAGCGCCATCTTCCTAGCAATGGAGGTGTGCTGCACCTGTGATCCGAATAGCTGTGGCTCTACCCGGACGATTTCCTCCACCATGACCCTGAGCTCCTCCTCAGAGAACCTGGGGTGTCATTGAGGTGCCATGATGTGGTGTGGGTGATGTGTGAGGTGGTGTTGGTTGTGATTTGTGAGAAGGGATGTGTTTGTGTGTGTTGTCTGAGGTGCATGGATGTTGTGTGCCTGTGGATGCTAGTGTTGTTTCTGGTGGTGTCTCTCTCTGGCCTTCTATCGCAATTCTGGTCGTAAGGGTTTGTGGGTGATGTGGGTGTGTGTTTTATATTGGATTGGGTGTGTGGGAGTGGTGTGTGTAAGTGTATCAGGTATGTGTATTTTGAATTGTCCAATGTGGATGTGTTATGTAAATGTGTGTGTATTTTGAGCGCGGCTGTGTGTACCGCCAATGGATTACCAAGGTTGAAAGACTGCCACGTGGATTCGTGGGTCGTGATAGTGTGGGCGGATTCCTGTTGGTGTGACGGTGGAGGTTTTGTTATCGCCAGTTTATCACTGACCTTTGGTGTGGTGGACTTGTGTGGGTGTCTGTATTGTGGCGGATTCCGAGCTGTGGGTCGTAATAGCTGTAGCGGAATTCCACTGCAGCAGCAGTGTGTTGGCAGTCTTCTGCACGGCGGGAAGTGGGATTTACCACCAATGTTGTAATGAGGGCCATGGTGTGGATAGAGGCAGAAGTTACATACATGGGAAAGGCACAGAAAGTTAGAGTAAGACTTAACATACTGGAACATTTTACAGGTGAACTGTGTCAGAGTGTGAACCACAAATAATTAATTTGTAGTTCCCTAGTTGTTTGATGATTATAATGTAAAGTTACAGTATCTCGCCAGGATGACTTGGGTGTCACATCATCGGTAGTTGATGTTGATTATTATTCTGTTTGAACTGTGCCTCTCTTCTCTACTCAACTGATTGTGCAATTGCCATTCCATAAGCGCTGTTCTTTACGTTAAACCCACAGAAAGATTTTTAAGAGTACACTTTGCGATGTTAAACCACAAAACAACATCAATAGTTATCTTACAAATTGTACACTCAAATTAAAATGAATAGTATTATTAAACAATAATAATTCAGGTTCATCTCTAGAGGATATTAAAGGATGCTTCTGCATGGCACTCATGACACTATTCATCAGGAGAATTGGGAGAACTGACATCTATGATTGGAATGGTACATACCATATCCTAAGCGCTGGAAGAAAGGCTGCTGTGGTTGATGCAGAACCTTCAAATTGACCATGCTGCAGTTCAGAAGGTGAATTAGCAATAAAGATGCCTTTAAGTGTTGTCTTTATCTGGTAACATTTGCTATACTTCAAATGCAGAGGTCAAATGCCAGACTTAACTGCTGGCACATGTCTGTTTATTCTATTAAAATTGAGATTGGTGTTTAATTTCCCTAACTGCAAAGCAAGATGATTTTGTAGAGTGAACCATGTGGCAATCTTGCAGGTGTACAGTAGGTGTCATTTTTCTAACACATAATACATTTAAATACCTGTAAATGAACAGTACAAGTGCTTCAGTCTATAGCAACAGATCGGAAAAGCACACATGAAGCACATTTTTTTTAATTCTGAAGTATGATGAAGACAAAGATTTTATTAGGAAAATGGTAAAAACTGTCTGGCTTCACAAATTTAGTGGTCATTTCAATGGGAAATGTGCTGTCTGCAAATGTTTTAGTAATATTTTTGAACAGTGTTCTTCTAAACGCGCAACCAGCTACGTACTACATTGCCCTGTTGGATATATTTGCTACACTTGTTCTTTGTGTGATGCTTGGATTTTTTACAATCCCAATGACTTCAGTGATGTAACGTTGATGGCAGAACCCCCACTCGTTCCAGCACCACTGTACCTTCCTATTAGTATACCTAACCCCACCAGGACTACTACAATCGATTGGATGCAATGATAATGCACATATAATCAACTAAAAGCCCTGAAGGGGAGGGATAAGGGTAGCGCTTGAGGTAGAGGTTCCTGGGTAGAGAGCAACAGGAGTGTTTTTAACAGAGGGTCAGCAGACATCACACACTTCTCGGAAGTCTAATAACAAACCAGGTTTGTGTGTTTCAATGGCTGTATCTCCAATTCTGGAAAAAAGAAGCATATTCAATAAAGAACTAACCTACTAAGCTAAATTATAGTTTAAGATCCCGTGCAACACAACTACTACCTACTGGTGAATGTTCACACGAGCGTTGGATGAATGCTTAGTGTGCATGCAGTGACCCACTCTAACATGAAGAAACAATACTTGATACCAGGGCGTCCGGACAGTGGTGTCCTTGATGCATACATAGCTTGAGCAATATATTCAAACCAATGACTCTCCGTTAATTAAAGTAAGGTCAGTGTAAGTTAATGAATGCTGCACATGATAGCATGATAGCTCTGATGAACGCATCCATTTTTCTCCTTGGCTTTGTATGCTTCTGGGTCTTACACAGCACCTACCTATTAAGGCTATGAAACCGGTACCTGGTCTGCTTTCTGTATATCAGTGATCCTTCTGCAACTGCAAACTGGTTGCAAAGGGGATTGAAACCCAGGTCCCAGAGCATCCTAAAATGGAAAGCACTGACGTTAGGGCAGGGCTCTTTTTATCCTTTGAATGTCTTAAATGGCCATACATCATGGAACTTGTTGTTCCTCTGTGAGCTCCAAATGTCTTCCACACATGAATTGTTGTTCCAGGTATGATTTCCTCAGTACATACTCCTCCTGTTGAAAATCAGTATCCCCTAGCATCCCAGGCAAATGGGGACTGTGAGACTTTGGTGGCGCCAAAGGTCCTTGTGCTATAGGCACAACAGTTTGTGTGCCTAGTGTGGTAGTGTTATTGACATTGGTATGGGCCTTACTAAATAGAAAATAGAATAAAACCCAAACAAACATAACAAAACTAATAACCTGGTTCAATAGAGGCTAAATGTGAAAAGGCAAACTAACAGACATTTAAATATTCCCATAAAACGATAACAGATTGCATTGATGTTGTTTAATAGGTTGTCAGATGAAATATTGCCAACAAAAATATAACATAATGCGTATTTGTAAAGCGCATGTTCACCCAGAAGGGTATCCTGGTGTTGAATAATAGATGTCTAATGTTACCCAGCTCAATAGTACTCATTTTATCAACTTCAGACAGATGAAAGGCTGAGTGAACCTACCAGGATTTGAACCTGTGACCATGAGGTTAAACACAGAACCCTGGTCTACCAAGCCACCTGACCCACTTAAAAATTTAGCCAACATAACATATTCCCCAAAAATATTGATGCCACAGATATCGATTTCTAAATCTTTGTATGTAAAGTCAAAATATTGACAACAAAATATGGCGCCGCCAACGTTTGGTCTGGCTCTAATGTTTGGGTCCGACTGACTCTCTCGGTCTCGTATATATTTTGACTCCTCGGTTCCGTATGCGGAGACGTCCGTGGGGCTGAGGGTTTCCGCAACCACAGGTTGGGTACATCCTATTACTTAGTGGTTGGTTGTTCAAGCTTGAACTTTGAAAGGAAATACCCCGATATTGGTGTGCCTTCTCTGTCCTAGAGCTATTATTGTTATACTAATGGCGAATCCAGTTGTAGTAAATATACCGCTTAATATGCGATTTCCGCTCACGGGTCATCTGATAGCACATGGACTGACGGTCCAGGGGGGTCCGGTCACTTTTGTGGTGGACACCCATGCAGCCTATAGAACAGAACTTTTTTATTCTTGGGTCGTATTTCCAGCAGCTGATGGGGGTACAAATACTTTTCACGAATATACTGTTGCGAATGTCCCTGGACAATACAGGGCTTATGCATACTTAGAAATACCTTTATCTTATCAAGAACACCATAATTGGCTTGATGGCGCCCTCCCACATTCAGTAACACCAGTACGGTTAGGTCCGTTGAGTAATGATGGTCCGACCTGGCCTTTATTGGCTACATATACACCATATCCTGGAGTGGCAAATGTGGCAGTGGCTGAAGTGCGTCGTTTATATGTGGAATTAACTGCAACGTACAGACGATTAGTTCAGTTTGTGATGCAGAAAAAAATGGGTACATATAATGAATTTTAATAATTATACACTGCATTAACTCAACATTGCTTTACAAAATGTAGGACCTGATTCACAAAGATAAATTTACACTTTTGTTAAATCTTACAATTTTTGCAATTCACAAAGTAAGTTTATGAGTCGTACCTTTATGACTGCGGAGTCTCTGCACTTGTGGCAGAGACTCAGCACATTAAAAAATAGGCAATCGTAAAGATACTACTTGTAAAATTCCTTTGTGAATTCCAAAAAATCATAAGCTTAGACAAAAATGTAAACATACCTTTGTGAATCAGGCCCATATACTTTTAATATAAAGTATATATTAAAAAGTGTAACACAGAATAAAAAATTATATTTGAAAATAGTTGCAAAAAATAAGCATATCTTTAAAATATTTACTCATAATACAAAATACAAACAAAAGGAATTCTAACAACAAAACACTAGATATTTAAAAAATGTAATGTAGAAAGTAAAACAAAAAGTAAATTAATAAAATATTGCTACAAAAATAAAAAAAACAATAGCATAACTTTTTAAATTTAAAACAAATATATATTTGTATATATAACTTAAAAAATCAGATAAAAAAATGAGACTTGGAAAGGTGCTCCCACTCCATCCTAAGCATTGGTAGGGAAAGTGTTGGACTTTGTAAGGATCAGATTTACTATATTTGCTTCAATATAGGCAACATGGAGGAAAGTGCAGGGCTTTGGAGGGGTTACAATTATTACTCCCACTCACACGTAATCAACAGTAGGGAAAGTGTGGGACTTTTGAGGGCCATATCTACTATTCTCACTCAACCAGAACATCAACAGGAAATGTGTTGGACTTGGGGGGGGGGGTAGAATTAATACTCATACTCCAACCTGAACAACAGTAGGGAAAGTGTTGGAATTTGGAGAGGTTTTCTATAAATTGTTAAAAACTACAAATATGAAATAAGTGTATATAATTAGTATTATTTAAAAATGAAATCAATCAAAAAATTTTAAAAAAATGTATTTAAAATAAGTCCCTTACTAGTATTTTAAAACACCAACAACTACAAACACATACTGAATTATTAACAGAAAAAAGTAACAATACACATTAATATAAATTATAATAAAAATACAAAATTAATTATTAAATAAATAATAAAAATACTTCCCACCAAATTCCCCTACAAAGCCAAGAACCCACCAAAAAACATAAAATTGACATAGAATTGGTTGTACACCTCACCTGACACTAGATGAGTTAAAATGATTGCTGAGCAATAAAGTCTTTGGTAACGGCTGATAGCGCTTGTGTCTTCCTCCTTGGCTCACCAGCTCTATCCCCACACCATGATTCCATCTGCTGTTTCCAGACACTGCTTGGAATTCGCCCACTCGTGTTTGCCTGATTTGTGTGGCTCATAGACGTGGTGCTGTGTCTGCACTTTGGAGTAAAGTTTTGTTGATGCACCTTCTTTTGGATGAGCCCATGTAGCTGCAGGTCAGCAGCTCTCACAGCCAGTCTCACAAGATGTGTATCATATTTGTTGCCTTGGCTGTAGAAGCTGGAGCAGCTTTCATAATAGCTGAAGTTAGTTCATGGGCAGTGAATGTCGTTGT
This sequence comes from Pleurodeles waltl, assembly GCF_031143425.1. Lineage (NCBI taxonomy): Eukaryota > Metazoa > Chordata > Amphibia > Caudata > Salamandridae > Pleurodeles > Pleurodeles waltl. Next base: position 982,485,875 of record NC_090445.1, read on the forward strand.
AGTACATTACGGAGGTGTCACTGTATGCTCTGTGCACTTAATCATTTTTACTTTTCAAATACAAATTTGGAGCAAAGATTTGGGGCATTCCTCTTGTAACTATACAGCACCAGTGAAGATTAGAAAACTTCACACAAGGACACCGCCATCAGAAGACCCACTGTGACTCAACATATATAATCATTGAGGCGTAAATCACTGTTTATGGATACCTCGTCTGGTCTCCCAACTGTTCTGTCCTTCTTAACACAGACTATCAAATATAAAGGGTTTTATTCTTACAAGTCCCCAAAGAAAGGAAAATGAGACCAGTAAAAATTTAAAAACAAAATGATTTTACTAATCCTGAAGCACATTTGGCCTTCTAAATAACAGCTTGACCACATGGGAAAGAGATGCTAAGCTCAAGAAGTGAAAGACTCAGACTTTACCCTCTGGAATAACACAATCATACAACTATTTACACTTTCACGGTATGGGCCTCCTTAAGCAACATTGACTCTCTTCAACAGGACACTACAGTACAGTCTGATCTTGAATCCTAACACTCTGGATATACATTAAGATGACTCTTTTAAACACACTGGACATCATGTACAAATGTCTGAAGCATTCCAGGCCTTGATCAGAATTTTGGGATAAATTCTAGCATTATTAGAAAAATCTACCTGGAACACAGACCATAATTTTAAAGACCGTTACCTATTCTTTCATAACTTACGAGAGGTGATACAGTAACTCTAAATCCCTGTGCAATGTAATAATCATACAACTCCAGTCCAACATATACAAATAAATTTTTGATGATGATTTAAATAAACAAGCACAGGTTCATCTCGAATTGAATAAAAGGGGAGAGTTCAGTACAAAACATTCTCACCAAGAAGCCTCTGATATTATGTATTCATTTAAAAAGTTGTTTTATGAAGAGTCACCAATTACACAATTAGAGCCACCCAAAGCTAGCACAGGAGAAATTTCACTCTACCAAACTTCAAAACTACAAAGTATGTTGAAATAGGTGACCTAACCACACCACGCCCTCCACTCCGCCCCCATGGAAGAATCATAAACCCCAAACAGAACTGGAGTTAAAATGAGTGATAACGAAGGAGAGAATTAGATTATTAAACCCGATACTATCAAAATGTGCATTTCTCCTGGAACAGAAGCAACAAATATAAACAGACAACAAAAGAAACACATAAAGAAAAAAGTTAACATACGTAGACACTCAAAAAAGAGTCCTAGTAGTCTGCAATCTCGAAATTATTTAGATTTCCAGAAGAAAGCAGAAGTCTTGAGCACCCCATCTAATCCGCCCTCAGACCCCGAGGAGGATGTAAATAAATCCAGTGTATTAAGAACTCCTTTGAGGTACTTTACATGTACATAGTCTCTGATAAAACACCCACAAGGTTTGAACTAAACATACACACCATAAATTACACAAAAAAAGTTCCATTGCAAGAGCACGACAAGTTAACACCCCACACCTCTTAATAGATAAGTGCTCTTCTGGTTCCCCTAAATATCATGGGAAACGCCCATATTGCCTATAAACATTGAATTTGTTGATTTATTTAAAGCAGAAAATATATATTTTAATAGATCAATTATGTTATCACTTTATGTATGGACCCAAAGCTGATAGTAAACTTGTATCTCTTTGGGGAAATGTTGCTCAGTCAACTGCACAAGTACATTAAATTCTTTCAATCATTTTAAACTCTAGAGACATTTTTAAAGTTGTAGGATCAATGTACACCCTATATAGAATTGCACTTTATAATCAAGAGCAAAGTAAAATGTAGCACCACCTCAACCATTGATCATTTGGCTGAACCTATGATGCCAGATCATTCTTTAATGGGTGTCTGTGATTCTTTGAGCCGCACTGTAACTACCCCGGATATTCTAAAATAACTGTTACAAGAGATATTGATAATGGTAATGACTGGTATTGGTTAGCAGGTGCCCTTAATATAACAACTTCTCTCTTGAAAACTACTATGCAATTGATGGTCTGATTTCATGCAGCATCAGGGGTTGTAGGTGTGGAGGTGTGTCTATTCTTCTGTCTGTGATTTTGAACGGTTTTATGAAATATTACCATTATCTAAGGAATAACACTTACTTGTATTTTACTTGGCTCAAGTAAAAAAATCTATGTGCTTATTTGTTTCCTATTTAATGTATATTCATCACCAGGTAACAAGTATAATAGGAAACTAATTTATTTTTTTAAGCCAAAATCCTATCTCAGATATTTTGACCAGCTTTAGTGGATTTTAATTTTATGGAATTTAAATGCAAACCATTCTAATAATCTTTCAGAAGCTTTTAGAGACAAATCTTAAGGAGTTCTGTTATATTTGAAGTTATTACTATAGTTTAAGAATTATAATCAATGCTAGAGACACTATCACAGTTCTGTGATTACTTCTTCCATCCACTAGTAAAGAAAATGCCATCAAAAATAAAAGACACAAAAGATACACTTAAAATCTTAAAGAGCATTCCATATAACCAAGATTCTGAACTGTTGATAGGTTTGGATGTTGAATTACTCTATACTACTATTCCACATGAGGAAACTTCAAGAGACTTAGAAGATCTGCCAATGGAAAACTGTTGGGACAACCTCACACCATTACATTTTATCTTGGACTTAGCAAGAATCATCAGAAAATGTATTTGAATTTGAAGGACATTCTATCTGCAGAAACACAGGATCACTATGGGCAGCACATTTGTTAAAAGTCTAGTATTTTTGTATGTACACGATTGATGACATCTTCATGGTCTGGCACAGTGACATAGAAAAGTCCAAACAAATCTTGAGCTGGATGCACACTTTTTCCTCTAATGGTTTTGGATGTCCACCTCAAAAAAGTCTGATGGTAACAGCCTCATTTATTTGGCAGTTTCTACCCTCGACCCCCAAGGGAACATCTCCCTTTTGACCAATTCCTATGATTAAGCAGGAATTGTTAAAATGCTAAGGGCTTAAAAACACTGACAGAGATAGTATCCTTCAGATGGAAAATGGCCCTTTCTGAAGGCTGAAGGGTTACCCCAAACTTTTTTGCCTTCCTCCTCCTCTTTTTCTGACCTTGTTATTGTTGGCTATAGGACTCCGAGCACTTTACCACTGCTTACCAGAGCCAAAGTGCATGCGCTCTCCCCTTTAAACATGGTAACATCAGCTCATACCCAATTGACCTATTTATTTTAGCTATAAGTCCCTTGTAAAGTGGTATACCATATACCCAGGAACTGTAAATTAAATGCTTCTAGATGGTCTGCAGCACTGCTTGTGCCACCCACACAAGTAGGCTCTGTAAACGTGTCTCAAGCCTGACACTGCAGAGCCTGAGTGTGCAGTATTACTGTCACTTCGAATTGGCATTTAAAACCCTTTGCAAAGTCTAAAACGTCCCTTTCACTACACATATGTCACCCCTAAGGTAGCCCATAGGGTAGATTTCTGTGTAAGGGCATGTACTTTTAAGTTTTTCATGTCCTAGTAGCGAAAAACACCTAAATTAGTTTTTAGCCTACTCCTTTCATATGTTAATATGTTAATATTGGGAATTCATTATTACACTTTTAAAAGCTGTAATTCCTAATTGAGAAAGAATAGCTATGTCATGTTTCATATCACTGGGTAGGTCATGATATATCCTCTTTACTTGTAAAGTTGGATTTACCATTACTATTTTAGAAATGCCACTTTTAGAGAATGGGCATTTCTCTGCTTTATAGCTCTGTGTGCCTGCAGCGCCTGTCTCCAATCTGGGGTGGGTGATAGGTACACTTTGTGCATTCCCTCTTTTTGTGGACCCTATTTGGTTTTAATTGGAATCAGCAGTTTAGCTTAGCCTTCTGGTTTGCAGGCCGGTCCCCCTGTCACCTAGTGACTTTTAACCTACATAGCTCGCTCTGTTTTGGAACATTTATTTAATTATTTCTTCCAAGATGGCTGCCATGTTTATAGTTAGCAAGATGTTATAGTTTCACATTATCAGTGTCACTCTGTAAAGGTGTCACTATCAGCGTCAAAGATAAATGGGATACATAGATATTCACATCATGTACTTTCCCACTTTCGTGCAACAGTAACATAATCTACATTTTCAGGGAATTGTTTATATAATTGCCTACCCAAGCATGCCTTCTCATCTATTGTTTGGGAACATACCTGCATCAGAGGTCCTACAAGATTTGTATAAATACATCTCGCACAGACAAGATAATCAGAGGGATTCCTACCAGATGCCGTTTACGCTATCTATGCTACGCGTCGCCTTGATGTAGACCCAGCCATTGTGTCACCACGAAGTCTGATATAGAAATCTCATTCCAAGGTAGAGTGTTGGGGGCTCTTCTTATGTAGATGGTACTGGCAGACTAGGTTTAACAAACCTAGCTCTCTTCAGGTTAGAGATCAGGTTCATCATGCTACATATACATCATACATCTATTTCATATTATATGTTATTGCAAGATGGTGGGGGCCTTTGTATTCATGAATCTCATTTTTACCATTCTGTTTCTTGCATTGTTCATTATCCTAATCATTGCAGCCCATGCAATTTACAGTAAATTGCAGTCTTGTTAAGAAAACCTACTGAAAGCTTACTGCATCTCCCTGAGATGTCGCACTCTTGTGTCCATGCATAAAGGCTGCCACAAATCACCTTTTACTGTTTGTGTTTTTGGTGATGTACTGCTTGTGAGCCAGGAGGGTTGGGATAACTGTTGCAACTTGTAGGATTGGCCTAGTCACCTACAAACAAAAGTGCTGCCATCCCTAAACCAGCAGTCTTGCCTAGAGCAAGAGTCAAACTACGACACTCCAAACAGCCTCAAACACAGGAAGGTTAGTTGTGTCTGAGTGCTCATCTGCATTCATCTGCATTCTGATGGCTCTCTCTGGGCATGAAGGGCAGGAGGGGATGCCACTTACAGTTGAATAGGCAGTGCCTGTGACCACGCAAAGGGCTGATTACCACCTACTGATAGTCTGGAGCCAGGGCTGAGGAAAAAAAGATACTTGTGCACTTCAAAGACCCTTCTTTGAAGTCACCCTGACTTCTAAGGCACATTTGGGTATAAGTACTGGGGCCACCAAATCAGACACTTCTGGACCTACAACGGGGCTTTGTCAGAAGAACTGTTGTGCTTCATCAAGGGCTGCTACTCTGCTGGACTGCTGACCTGGAAGGACCGCTTTTCTGCTGTGCTGTCATGCTGCCTGATGCACACTGACCTTGCTGAGGGAGAGCTGGAATTTGCCTTGTACCCCAACCTGATCTCCAAAGGTGTGTTGGCTTGCCTCCTGTTGCTAGAGAGCTAGGGATGTCAAAGTGTCTACCCCTGCTCCTGTGTCTGGTTCACTGGAAGTGCACTCAGATATTTGCACAAATTAAATTTACCAATCTGCTGCCTGCTGGAAGTGTCTACTGAAGCATCAACCTTATTGTGGGGGTTAAATCCACATATCGCACTTGGGGCCCGAGCAGCACCTCTGGAACCACCCTATTGACTGATGTACCCCCGCCTGCTGGAAGCCGCACCCGGTGCATCGACACAACACTGAAACCACCACGTAGCTACCATCTCTGAAGGACGATCAACACACCCCTTAGACACCGTGGAGAATACCGTTGCATCAGCTTCAAATTCAACCCATTGCAGTTTCAACAGTCATCTTCAGAAACCAGTGCATCACCATCAGCACATGCGAAAAATCAATGCATGCTTTGGCTGCAGAAGTGACATTAACGCATCTACGGATGCAACAAGGTACTCTGTTCTCTGGGCCTGTGTGGCTCCTGTACTTGGCCTGCACACCATTGGGGGCGGCTTGAACCGTTGACTTTTCCCCGGTCCAGTGTGACCTCAAGTAACCCTTAATGCGCTATTCGCTTTTAAGTGCTAAAACTCTTTTATTCTTCTAAAATCCATATCTCAACTTCTACTCATTGGATTTTTGTTGTTTTGGTCTTAAATTATTTATAAAATCATAATCTATTTTTCTAACCGGATGTGGAGTCTTTTTGTGGTGTTTTCATTGTGTTACTGTGTGTGTGCTGCACAAATACTTAACACATTTCCTCTTTAGATAAGCCTGAATGCCCTGTGCCAAGCTATCAGTGGGCGAGCACAGCTTATCCTTCAGTGTGTATCTAACTTACCCTAAGTACAGTGGTGGTGCCCCATTTCTAACATCTTCAAACTAAGAGAATGCAGATATCGAAAATAAATAATTGAGAGGGACAGAAAATAAGCACACAGTAACAACAGAGAAGTGCTGTGTGAAACATAACGTAATACATGATAGCTTGATATGCCCCCACAATACTCAACACAGCTTCCAACCAGGTAAAAGTATAATTAGAAAAAATGGTATTCTACATCAAATACTTATAACTTGGAAAAACTCATGTTTCATACAGAAAAATCTAAATTCAGTTTGAAATTCAAATGAAGTCTGAGATAGGATTAAAAACAAACAATTTGGGAAGATTTTGCATTATGCTGGCGCAATTAGTGTAATTTTAGTAATTTGAATTACTCTTTTTACGTGACATTCACAAAATTATACTTTTATGACACACTCTATAATTGCATGCAATTTGCAGTAACAATTTACAGCAAATGCCCCTTCCATGATAAAAATTTACAGCAAGCTCTTTGGAATAATATGAATGACAAAGTGCAAATGGCTGTTCTTCGCAGTGCTTCTGTTTTTTGCATTATGTTTTTATCTCTAAAATATATCCTCACATACAAAGTGGATCCAAGGTTTCATTTTGCATTAAAATATAGAGCTAGATGCCACTGTTGCATTTCACTTCATGTTGCCAAACTTATGCGTAATTGCGCAAATGCAAATTACACAAATTTTGCACACCACTAGTCTAAAGCTGCTTAGCATTCTGCGTATAATTGCACAAAAATCCTCTAGGCATCATAATGTTGGAGTCACCAGAATTAAAATTTAAACCTTGGATCTCCTTCAATATAGCATTATGTAACTGCAATTTAGTCATGTAATCTATATTCAAAATTATGTAAATTTCCCAACAATCAAGGAAAGAATTTGCCCATTCCAGTTGTTGCAACTCGAGAGCCTGAAGTATGAAGAATTTGATTAATGTGACACAGCTTTGATATTGAGAGCTGAAGAAACATAAATCCCTCAAGGGTCTGCCCTATTTACTTCTCTCAGTTGCCAATGCAAAGAAATCTATATCACCTGATAGACTTAGGGTTCTTTGGCGGTTCTATGGTGGGATCCCTAGGTGCAATGGTGTTGTTCAGATCCTTGATGGATGTGTGACTATAGGATGACACCCCCACCGGACACGCATGACGAATGAACCACCCAGAAATAGGCTACATTGGAAAGCGAGCCCCTCCAGCATCAGGTGAGAGCATTCGGCATCACATGTATGTTTGAGATGGTTTAGTGATAGGCACGGATGGTTACAACAGCCCTGACAAAGGTCCCTAGACCTACAGGGCTCATTGAGAAGGGTGGAAACATGTTGGCTTATGATGAAGGTCCCTTGGAACATTGTGGCCATTAGAGACCCAATAAATCTGTTTTTTATTCATACCTTTGGTACCCTCTAATAAAAGGATATATTTGGGGTATACCAATAGGTATTTTTATAAAAAGATCTGGATCCCTGCTTATATCTAGCTGATATTTTATATAAGTACTCCCAAGAATTTTGTTTGAGTCTGCCCTGGTAATACCATCATGCCAGGGTGTGGATAGACTGCCTATGATGAAGCATGCCACGATCAGTGGGTGAGGCGTCTATTCCAATTCTTGGATGAATCCATAGGCTGACTGTCGGTAGTTCATTGACATATGAAAGATAAAACAAAATGTTGATCCTTTTTCTTCTCTCACTATGGTTTCAGTGGCTTAGCTACTTTGATGTGTATGATGATATAGTTTGGGAGAGTGTAGCTAAGCGTCTTCCTCTCACTCTCTAATTGTGGGAACTAGACTTAGGGATCTGAGTCACCAGGTTTCTTGCAACAACACATATCCTAGTTAATTAGAAAGGTCTGGCATCTGTCTCATTATAATGTCATTTTTGGCTCTCCAACCTATATTTAGGCTGCAGCTAATAATGGGGTGGTTTCTGTGCTAGAATTGAGGCTAACCAACTCCAATCTCCTGAAGTACAATCAGTTGAAGGTAGTGGAAGCAGATTACATTTTCTTCCCCTATCTGAAAATTCCTTCCTTTTCATGGCTGCTTGATGTCTATCTTTATTTTGGTTCTTGCTTTGTAGTAAAACAAAAGGATATTTTTCATGATACAGCCTTTCTACTACTACACCCCATGAAGAACATGGGTATCTTCTGCTGTACATCAAGCCAGGTAGTCCCACAGATCCACATTACTACTATATGATCCCTCTCTGGATGTGGCTTTAGGGTTAGAAACTGGGCTGCTACCCTATGCTAATATAAACCATTTTTGGGGAATTAACTGTAAAATGTTGCCTCAATTTAAAATGTTGGGCACCTGTCTAGATGTGTATTATGGAGTGAATAGTGATGGTCAAATAAAGCTATGACTGATGTTCTGAGAAAGTAATTATATTAAAAAATGCATGCCTCTCTTTTCTGAAAAGTTTACCTCACTTCCCAAAGGGATCAGGGTGTGAGATCCTACAAGGCCACTCGAAGAGTGTGCTGTCTCTTTTGCATTGGCCCTGTCTAAGACAGGCTCTGTACATCATGCTTTACCTAAAATAGAGCTACATTAAAAAAGGTTTAGATTTTGTATTAATAAAATTAGGGATTTTCGTACACCTTAATTTTTTCACTAGGGGCGTCCAGCCTATGCATGATCTTACAATTGAATATTAGTTGTGAGACCTTACCTAAATGAACTGATAGTTCCATTGGGATGGATCATGCTCTCATGACTAGATCTATGGTAAGAACTGAATTATTAATGAGCTCGGCCAATCTGCAAGAAGCCACCTCCAGACCTGTGGACATCTTGGACAGCAGTCAAACTTGGAGTGAGCTAAGCCCCAGCATCAATCCATGAAAATGCAAGTTGCAAGTTTTTTAATAAGGTTTCCCATATAGTTGCAGTGTTTCTAGTAATGGCCTAAGGGCATATTTATGGGAAAGTCATGCAGCACAGCAGAGGAAGTCACCCTGCTTAGTTGTGCTGCGTGACAGGTAAAGGACAGGAATGCGCTGTATCTAAAAGAACACCCCAGCAACAACCAGGGAATGCCTCCCTAATGCAGAGTAATGCAATGCAGCAATTTGCACTGCACTGCGTTATTCTGGATTCATCAAGCCACTCAGGGCCATGCAAGGTGGCCTTGCATGGCTTGATAAACTGAATTTTGGGCTTGCCTTGTGCATGCACCACTTTGCATGGTGCAAGAGCAACGCAACCCCTATTATAAATATGCCCCTAAGTTTATCGATATTCAGAGAACAGGCGCACAGTCTGAGCTGGTGTTATAAAGGGAGCGATAAAAACATTTAAGTTTTTAATTTTTTAAACATTATACGTTCCTATGTTTTCAATAGATTGATTAGTAGTTCGATGTCATCTGATTGCCATTTGAGAGCCTTTGTAGTTACTGCGGATAAGGAACACCAGTTAGAGGGGTCAGTCTTAATGAAGTTTCTATATCTTTGCAGTTGCCAGTTTGCAAACTTACATTGGCCACACCAGCTGTCACAATTCTCAGCTGGATGAAGTTTGGTAAAAATCTCTAACGTTGCAGTTTTCATGGAAGGACCAGAATTAGACTGAACACTAGAAATAGGCCCACAAAAAGCTCCTTTTAATGTCCGACCTGTCAATAGCTGAACTCACAGCGTAAAGCAAAATTGAAACAGAATCTTTATGCTGAGGGCTGAAGGAGGAACTGCTGAATTGGATGCATTTTTCCTCCTGAGCCCCCCATTTCAAACCACCAAAAGTACCAACTTTGGTGAGTGCTGAGTCTTCATGGTGGACATTCAGAAGGGTCTTTGGACTAGACTCCTGGTCCTCTGGAGAGACAACACAATAGTGTGTACTCTGCACAGTCCACATGCAGCTGAGGCTCCGTTGTTGCGCCTATCATGCCGGCTTCATGACGACCCATGTGCTTCTTGCTTTTGATTACCAGGTGGCCAATCCCAGAGAGTCACTGCTTTAGGTCTTTCCCCACTGTTTCAACTTCACCACTTGCACCCTTGAGACAGAGCATAACTGAGGCTGACATAATCTGAGGATAGCAAGAACGGCAGTGGAGGACTAATGTTTAAAGTGTAGCACCAAAGTTTTTACAGTGATCAATGAAAACGCTGCTCTGGTGTGATTCCTGGTCTTAACAGCTGGGTGGCCCATTCCAATGGACCACTGCTGTACCTCCTCCCCTGGTCTTCCAACTTCCCTGCTTGTGCACCCGAGTCAATGTGTCATTGGGCTTGAGGTCTCATGAGTGCAGGGATGGCAGAGAGAAGAGAAGGGTAAAGCTCAGGTGCAAAGCAGTACATTGATCTACTCGTATGCAAGAGTAAATGAGTGAGTAGATAAATTTAAGAATGAAGTATTTGGTGGATGGTGGGATGAATCAGTGAGGGTGAAGAACAGGGGAATGACTGAGTGTGCATTAACAGTAGAGTGAGTGTGTAACAGAGTTGCTCGGCCTCTTCGGTATAATGAGAATACGGGGGCGACACCTCTGTACCCCAGGGGCACTTTCAACGGAAAAAGGGGTCCGGACCCTCCACGCAAACCCGGATATCCGGGAGGAGAACGCAACAGGAGAGAGATGCGGAGAAAGAAGAGGAGAGAAATCAGGCATCAGAAGAAGACGAAACTGGTGGTGAAACGCTGGAGAGACCACGCACTGGGGAAGAAGACACACATGACGGAGGAAGGACGAGTGAGCCGAACATATCATCGGGAGAACGACCAGGCGTGAGAGGAAACAAGGGAACCTGCCACGTTCCTGGAGGGACGTGGCTTATGCAGGTATGTGCCTGCATACAGAATCCTACCAAGTACTTGCCAAAGTGGGGAGGGGGGAAGATAGACTGAGGGAGGGAGAAGCTTAGTACAGAGGGAAAAAGGTTAAGATGTGGCTATTGTTTGTTTTGTTTTTTTATTGGACACCATCCTTTATGGTCTCCACCGTTCACCGGCACAAGATTACAAATAATACCCACTCAAATAAAAGACAGTACCACCAGCACTATCCTCACCATACTAAGAGGAGAATTTACTTTTCTTTCTGCATGGGCTTTTCTCTCTTCTCCCTGTTTTTTTTCCTTTTCCCCTTTTTGCCCACCTCTTTAAAACAATGATATATAAACAAGAAAATACAGTCCACTTACCTTTTCTTTTGAATCTGTTCTCTGTTCCCGGCAATTCGGCCTGTGGTGGTGGAAGCTACCTCTGACAAGATCCCTGAGATTACATCTACAAGGCGAAAAGAAAAAGAAGAACATAAGAAAAACACATAGGCAAGAATAGAAAGAGCCAAAGACAACAGAAAATAGCAAAGAAGAACAACTAAGCAAGAAATTGGCAGGGATCATATAAAATGGCAGGGACCATATAAAATATTAGAGAAGGTGAGCCCCGTTACTTACATAATACTCATATCCGAAACACCCAGGAAGACACACATTTATCTCATTAATTTACTAAAAAAATGCGAAGAGGCAGATAGTCCCCCTTCACCAATAAATATTGGGTTCTTGGTAAACAAAGCAAAACCCCTAGAAATCAATTTACGTCCACAATCTGAGGAGTCGGGTGATTGTTTTCCTTTAATTCATTCTAACCTTTCGGGAGAACAGAAAACCCAATTAAGTGGGGTATTATATAAACATCAGAAATTGCTTTCTTTGATCTCTGGGAAAACTCCTTTAATACAGCATGCTATAAGGACTCAAAAGGGTAAGATTATCCGTCTCCGACCATACCGACTATCAGGAGCACGTAAGAGGGTAGTAGAACAAGAAGTCCAACACATACTAAAATTGGGTATCATAGAGCCCTCCATAACTCCATGGTGTTCCCCAGTCGTTTTGGTCCCAAAACCAAATTTATCTGTGCCTTTCTGTATTGACTTCCGACAATTGAATAATATTTCTCAGTTTGATACATATCCAATACCCATAGTTGATGAACTCCTCAAACAACCAGGGAAAGCACAATACATGTCCACCCTGGATCTCACGAAAGGATATTGGCAGATTCCCTTGAATCCCCAAGATAAAAAGAAAACAGCCTTTTCCACCCTGTCCAGGTTATGCCACTTCACAGTACTACCTTTCGGTTTGCATGGGGCCCCTGCTACATTTCAGAGGTTAATGGATAGATTATTACTTACTCATATAGGATATGCTGCTGCATATCTCGATGCCATTGTTATATATAGCGAAACTTGAGGAGATAATTTACTACATCTCTCCAAGGTGTTCAACACACTAGCCGAAGCAGGATTAACCGCTAACCCTGAGTAGTGTAATCTAGCACAAGATGCTATTTCATATCTAGGATATCACATACGGAAAGGACAAATATGACCACAGTTGAACAAAGTTGAGGCTATTCTTAACATTCCTCCACCTACCACCAAGAAAGAAGTGAGGTCATTTTTAGGAATGGGGGGATGATTCCGTCGTTTTATCCCAAACTATTCCACTATCGCAGCCCACTGGACTGATCTTTTAAAGAAAGACCAACCCTCCAAAATCAAACATTTAAATCCAAATCAACTCAATAATTATGAGACACTTAAAAAAAAATTGACAACAGAGCCAGTGTTACATTGTCCAGACTTTACAAAAAACAATTATTTACAAATGGATGCATCTGATGTAGGTATTAGTGCTGTCTTATCGCAAAAAAATGAATAGCACATAAGTCACCCCGTTGTTTTCATAAGCAGGAAGTTACTACCCCGAGAACAACGTTACCCCGTGATAGAGAGAGAATGTTTAGGGATTAAATTGGTAGTCAAAAGTCTACAATATTATCTACTAGGTCATCAATTTGTCTTGTATACTGATCATGCTCCCCTCACTTGGCTGGCCCAGAATAAAAATACGAATCCTAGAATATTAAGATGGTTTATGGAGCTCGAACCGTTTATGTTTCAGATACACCACCTTCCAGGCAGTCAGTTACATGCTGCGGATTATTTATCTAGACATCCCGTGGAACAAGGCCTCAATCAGTCCTTCTCAATGGGGGGTGTATGTAACAGGGTTGCTCGGCCTCCTTTGTATAATGAGAATACGGAGCCGCTACATCTGTACCCCGGGGGCACTTTCGACGGAATAAGGGGCCGGACCCTCCACGTCAACCCGGATATCCAGGAGGAGAACGCGACTAGAGAGAGAGACGCGGAGAGAGAAGAGGCGAGGAAGCAGGCATCAGAAGAAGATGAAACAGGTGGTTAAATGCAGGAGAGACCACGTCCCGGCAAGAAGACGCACATGACGGAGGAAGGACGAGTGAGCCGAACATTTCATAGGGAGAAAGACCAGGTGTGAGAGGAAACGAGGGAACCTGCCATATCCCTGGAGGGATGTGACTTATGCAGGTACGTATTCGACACCATCCTTTATGGTCTCCACCATTCACCGGCACAAGATTACAAATAGTACCCACTTAAATAAAAGTCAGTACCACCAGCACTATCCTCACTATAACAAGAGGAGAATTTACTTTTCTTTCTGCACAGGCTTTTCTCTCTTTTCCCCGTTTTTTTCCTTTTCCACTTTTTCCCCACCCCTTTAAAACAACAATATATAAACAAGAAAATACAGTCCACTTACCTTTTCTTTTGAATCTGTTCTCTGTTCCCAGTAATTCAGCCTGTGGTGGTGGAAGCTACCCCTGACAAGATCCCTGAGATGACATCTAGAAGGCGAAAAGAAAAAGAAGAACATAAGAAAAACACATAGGCAAGAATAGAAAGAGCCAAAGACAACAGAAAATAGCAAAGAAGAACAACTAAGCAAGAAACTGGTTGATTAAGATTGATGTCCACATAGGGAAATCAAATAAATAATAACGTCCACATATGTAAAGATGGTTCAGGTCCCTTCTTTGACCTATCTTGGTATAAAAACTAAGAACAACCCACTACAGAGTGAATGTCTGAAAGAATGAGTAAGTGTATGGTTGGGACATCGGTGTGTGCATCAATGGATGACTGTCTGTGTGAGTGTAGAATGAATGGGTAAATGGATGCAGGAACATACTAGAGTATGCTGACTAACTTTCGGTCCCTTGGATCTCCCTACTACCTCAGTCAAGAAAAGTATATTTTTTGGCTGGACCATGCCTCATGACACTCTGCGATGGCATATCTCAAAAGTATGACTACCCCTCTGGTGCCCTTGTACAATTCAGAATCCTTACTGAATCATTTTCCCGAAAGAAGCTCTTTTGAGACAGAGAACTAACTTAAGAACTTCAAAAAAGCCATGCATCATAAGTTACCTGTTTTTCACCTCCTACCACCTTCAGGCCAGTGGATTTCTGGAGCACTTTAGTAGAACTTCACTTATATTATGGGCACTGCAAGAGGCCCACTGTGAAGTAAATCTGGATTTTTATTTTTGTTTGCGTCTAAAATAAATAGAGCAAAGGTTATTGGACTTTTCACTGGCGCTGACCCACACTGTAGGTGTCTGTGATTTATGCGAGAAACAATCTGATGAAATTATTATTTTAATGCCAGTTGTGTCACATATTTGTTCAGTTATAAGTTGACTTCTACATTGTTCAACCTGCTGAATTTGGTTGGTTTTTCTTTTTAACGATGTTAAATTGATTATTTCCATTGAAAATCACAAATCACGTGGTGCATAACATAAATAAAGCTTTTTCCAAAGTAGCTACATACGAGCAAGACAAATTAGCAAACCCAGAGCTGCAGCTGTAGTTCCCGTGCAAGTATAAACCAGCTTGCCAACAATAGCTGACAGTTACAAAGAAAAATACACGATCACGAGTTTTAACTTGGACTCTTTTAAAAAGATAACCGTTTCATAGTTTACTTTCTCCTCTTGCATTTGCATGTCTCAGAAGGTCACAACGTTCCACCATGGAGACACCAGAACACTTTGCGGAAACACGGCAATAAATTATATCGTTTTAAAGTCGCTGTTGATTGTGCTGAGCCAAACTCGTTAAATACTGTACATTCTGCCAAAAAAGGACACAATAGGAAATGTTTTTTTTCCCCAAAGGCCACTTTTAAAGCAGCTTCCTCCATCTTGCTTATACAAGCCTGAAAGGGATCAGGGCGCTCAAGCAGTTCTCCAGTGCTAGCAACACGCATTAAATATGGCATTATAAACAATTTGTTCGATTTTAACAAACTGTTTATATAGATAAACTAATTTACTTTTGCGACCTACGGTCACATCATCTCAATTTCATTTTCTCTTTTTACCTTTGCAGAGGAGTGTCCTATGATGTTTTGGGTGAGTCAGACCTCTATCACATGGTAAAATATGACTATATGCAGTCTAAGACCTTGCAAGGCAACGGAATAAAGCTTCATACAGGGTAGAAAAATAACAGTGAGGTCAACTGAAAGGAATTGAGAAAGAATAAATAAAAACCTCAGGGCAATGCCTCTCACTAGCTGAGAGGTGGGTGGCCAGAGAATTCATGGGCAGTGAGGCTGGGGTCCAGCTCGGCTCATTCGAACACGCAAAAGAGGAGGCTAAGTCGGTGGAAAAATAGTTTTGAGAATACTCTCCCTTTCGGTAATTTTCATTTATGTTGCTCTCTGGCGCCCGTTCCTTTTTTCCCTTTGTCAGTGCTTTAAGTGGGCCGCTGGCCGTTTCGAGATCCGGCGCTTTTTCATTTTCTCCCCTTCAGTATCAGAACTTCTCATGCTCATAGGGGTCTGGCTTTCACGCAGGTAGTGCTGCTCTAATCAACAAGTAACTCTTTCAGCAAGCCCTGCACTGGTTCAAGCACGCCTTTCACTCACCATGGAAGGCCAAAGTGGTACAAGAGCGCATGAACAGCAGCTCTTGTCCCCAGGACACGCCGCTCTTCTCTGAGAGCACAAGGCATTGTGGCAACAGCTGCCTATCTTGGAACTAGGGGCCGTATTTTTAGGCCCCTAGCCACGGGAGCGTCACTCTTTGTGACGTTCCTGTGGCGCTAAGCACAGTGCCGTATTTACAAGGTGGTGTAAAGCCACTTTTTGTGGCTTAATGCTACCCTGTAAATACGGCCCCTTCTCAGGCAGCACTGTGCGTGGAAGGGGCATGTAATGGGTGTGGCTGTGGGCGTGCCACAACAACACCCATTGCATTTTGACACTGCCTCAGATTAATGAAATTTCATAAACCTGAGGCAGCACCAAAATCTAACGCCACCCGATGGGTGGCGTTAGTAGGGTGCAACGAGGAGGAATACTTTTATTGCTCCTTGTCTTTTGCTTTTTCTATGTGTGCTGCATTCTGCCACACGCATAGAAGAAGCAAAATGTCGGAAATTATTGTTTATGTGTGAGAAGGTGTCCCTTCCCGCACATAAACAATAATTTGTAAATGACGCTTTGGCACTTCTGTGTGTGCTTTATTGTGAAGCACACACAGAAGTGCCAAAGCGCCATTAGTGATAGTTTATCTGCAGGAAGGGACACCTTCCCGCACATAAACAATCATACCCCTCAACACAGACATCCTTGCACGATGGTGCAAGGATGTCTGCGTTGGCGCAGGCAGCTAAATTTAGCACCAGTGCAGGGGGAAACGCACGGGTGCACAGTATTCCCTTGAATACTGCGCATACCTGCGATTTCTAAAGTGACGCAGTGCGTCGCTGCCAGTTTTGGTGCAGCACCGCGCTGCCCCAGTTTTCTCTTTAGTCTGACCCTAGGTTCGAGTCTATGCAAATCACCTCATCACCCCATAATTTAAAAAAAAGACAAGAATGCGAGATTGTATAATGCAGCTGGTGCTCAAGTAAAGTGCTCCAATCCCGTCGGCACTGTATAAAAACTTTAAAAAAAGGCTATGAAGCGTGCGGCTTCAGGGTATTTTCGCAGACCTTACACTGTGAGGGCTTCTGTCCAAGTTTTTCTTTCTCTCTCACACACACTGCTCTGTTTCTTAATGACACTGATTTTTCTCTGTCCTCCTTTGCCTCCTCCTTCCATCTCTGTATATGTTTCTTCGTTTTCCATCCTCTCTCACTTTCTTTGTCTTTGCTCCATATGTTCAGTTAACTATTAGCTCTACGTTCTCCTTCCCTTTCTTTTTGTTTCTCCACCCTCTCCTGTGCTCCCTGGTTCAGTGAGCATGCCTCTAGCAAGCAACTTAGCCCCCCCCCCTAATCCCCTGTTGGGTATAGGTAACCAGGGGAGCAAGAGGTACTTTCAGATCGAGTTGTTTGGCAGGGTAGCACACTGTTTCTGGGAGCTGGGTAGGCGCCCATGGTCAGACGTCTGTGATGGACGTAGCGTGGTCAGGGAACAAAACATCAAATTTTAAAATATTTATTAAAAAAAAAAAAGTTTTCTGACATCCCCATCTCAGCAGCTCTGTACAGAATTTGTTATGTAGGCATCATCTTGCATAGTTTCCGAATTTAGCATTAGATGAACTGACATTTTCACCATTTTACATAACGCAAACTTTGCCTACTTTTTGTCTGTGTGAGGCTGGTTAGAATGTCATCCGTGGACATTTTCTCGCGCACAAGATATTTTCCCCAACAAGCAGTGTCCTGCTGGTATCTGACATGATCTACTGTCCAGCTCAGTTCTAGGTAATGTGCACAATTTTGCAGATTTTATTAAATATACACTTGCAAATTGCACGCACTGTCAGACAGCTCGCTGGGCTGATTGACAGAAGGTTAGAGGGATCTTTCACTTGCTAAACAGACTAGCTATAAACTGGTCACTGCTCATGACAGCGGGATGCATTTAATTTACTGATTCATCTTCCCGGCTATTCTACAATTTGATTTGGAGATATTTTATATTATTAGCACCAAACCATTTAGATCAAATGTCATTTATTAATGTTCAAAATGCTTCGCCATCAGCTTAGCTAACACTTGGAGCATTTTGTGCCACGTACCTACACCAAACTGTACTGCACTATAATAAATCCACAATAAATCACATGAAAACTGCAGCTGTGCTGCATCTGCTCATGCACCTCTAGGTCATTACAATTGGACAGTAATTCGGACACTCGCGTGATGGATTATTGTGAGCACAGAGATTCGTTTAAAAACGTTTAAGAGGATTTAGTTATTTTTAAAACGCGACAAAAATAGAAAGACTGCAGGAGCCTAACAGACTTGTTACACTTGACTAAACCTCACAGTTTCATCTAATGTGACTGCAGTGATCACACATTTTGCAGAATGGCTGATTTTGTGCCTGTTGGTGTGTGTGAAGTGGCAGACTCTGTCTGCAAGGAGAAACACTGAAACTCAAGTTTAAAAGTCGCTGTAGAAATTTCGCAGATACGTTTATTGACCAAAATGGGCCTTACACTGCCAGCGATTTCAGACGCATGTGTGTGTGTGTGGTGGGGGAGGGAGCTAGTCGTAGTCACGTGCTGTGGCTCATTTTGATGGTGAGCACATAACACAACATTTAATTAGTGGCCACCCTATTCAAGATTACCAGCAGTGATCACTTTAGTAGGGGGTTGCCAGCAGTAATGTAAGAAGACTTTGACAATTTGGAATACCTCTAAATGAGTAAAACCTAACAGATATAGCTGCCATGCCCCTGGTACCAAGATAATAGTGTCGTTTGATTTATCACTAGAATATCAGCTTCAAATATACTTGGACATTTTGAGTTCTTACATTTTCATCTTGAATACACAGTTTTCCATTTTGGCAGACATATATTAATTTAGGTAGCAGCTATTTACCCAGCAGCCAGGAAAATAGTGAATTTTCTCTGCTATTTAGCCATCCGCTTGATAATTGGTAGAGCTTCTGCACCTTTTGTCTGGCTCCCATGCCAGTTCAGATAGCAGACAAACCTCATTATTTACCTAGCTGCTGTCTAAATAGTAGAGATCCTACACTGTTCAGCCATTGGTCATGCAAATAGCAGAAAACATCACTATTTACATATCTGCTGGCTAAACAGAAGATATTCTGCACTGTTTGGCAGGCAGCCATGTAAATAATAAGGAAACTTCACCAGTGGCTAAATTGTGGCAGTTCTGTACTATTTGGCTAGCAGTCAAGCCAGCAAAAAAGCATGACATATTACCCAGCTGCTGCCAAAATAGCAGGACATGTGCAAACAGGCCAGCACCCATGTAAATAGCAAATACACTTAATTATTTATGTGGTTGGTTGTTAACCCCTTCGCTTCCAGGCCTTTTCCCCCTCAGGTGGCAAGCCTTTTTTTGGTTGTTTGGGGCAGTTTGCGCGTAGGCCCTCATAACTTTTTGTCCACATAAGCTACCCATGCCACATTTGCGTCCTTTTTTTCCAACATCCTAGGGATTCTAGAGGTACCCAGACTTTGTGGATTCCCCTAAAGGAGACCAATAAATTAGCCAAAATAGAGAGAAAATTTCGTTTTTTTAAAAACAAATGGGAAAAAAGGGCTTGTGTTTTTTTCCCTGAAAATGGCATCAACAAAAAGTTTGTGGTGCTAAAATCACCATCTTCCCAGCTTTCAGGAACAGGCAGACTTGAATCAGACAACCCGATTTTGGCATTTTACTGGCACATACCCAATTTTTAATATTTTTTGTGCTTTCAGCCTCCTTTCACTTAGTGACAGAAATGGGTGTGAAACCAATGCTGGATCCCGGAAAGCTAAACATTTCTGAAAAGTAGACAAAATTCTGAATTCAGCAAGGGGTCATTTGTGTAGATCCTACAAGGGTTTCCTACAGAAAATAACAGCTGCAATGAAAAAATATTGAAATTGAGGTGAAAAAACAGCAATTTTTCTCCACGTTTTACTCTTTAACCTTTTCCTGTGATGTCAACTTTTTTAAAGCACTATACCGTTATGTCTGCTGGACTCTTCTGGTTGCGGGGATACATAGGGCTTTTAGGTTCATTAAGAACCCTAGGTACCCAGAGCCAATAAATGAGCTGCACCTTGCAATGGGTTTTCATTCTAAACTGGGCATACAGCAATTCATTTGCTGAAATATAAAGGGTGAAAAATAGGTATCAAGAAAACCTTTGTATTTCCAAAATGGGCATAAGATAAGGTGTTGCGAAGAAGTGGTTATTTGCACATCTCTGAATTACATGGTGCCCATACTAGCATGTGAATTACAGGGCAATTCTCAAATAGACGTCTTTTTTACACATTGTCTTACATTAGGAAGGAAAAAATGTAGAGAAAGACAAGGGGCAATAACACTTGTTTTGCTATTCTGTGTTCCCCCAAGTCTCCCGATAAAAATGGTACTTCACTTGTGTTGGTAGGCCTAAGCTCGCGACAGGAAACGCAACATGGACACATCACATTTTTACATTGATATCTGACGTGTTTTCTGCAAAGTGCTCAGCTGTAGATTTTGAGCTCTAGCTCAGCCGGCACCTAGGGAAACCTACCAAACATTTTTGAAAACTAGACACCTAGGGGAATCCAAGATAGGATGACTTGTGGGGCTCTCACCAGGTTCTGTTACCAGAATCCTTTGCAAACCTCAAAATTGGCCAAAAAACACTTTTCCTCGCATTTCGTGACAGAAAGTTCTAGAATCTGTGAGGATCCACAAATTTCCTTCCCCCCAGTTTTCCCTCAAGTCTCCCGATAAAAATGGTACCGGTAGGCCTAGCGCCCGCGACAAGAAATGCCCCAAAACACAATCTGGACACATCACATTGCTCAAAAGAAAACCAGAGCTGTTTTTTGCAAAGTGCCTAGCTGTAGATTTTGGCCTCTAGCTCAGCCGGCACCTTGGGAAACCTACCAAACCTGCACATTTTTGAAAACTAGACACCTAGGGGAATCTAAGATGGGGTGACTTGTGGGGCTCTTACCAGGTTCTGTTACCCAGAATCCTTTGCAAACCTCAGAATTTGCCCAAAAAACACTTTTTCCTCTCATTTCGGTGACAGAAAGTTCTGGAATCTGAGAGGAGCCATGAATTTCCTTCCCACCAGCGTTCCCCAAGTCCCCAGATAAAAATGATACCTCACTTGAGTGGGTAGGCCTAGCGCCGGCGACAGGAAATTCCCCAAAACACAACCTGGAGTCATCACATTTTTCCAAAGAAAACAGAGCTGTTTTTTGCAAAGTGCCTAGCTGTGGATTCTGGCCTCTAGCTCAGCTAGCACCTAGGGAAACCTACCAAACCTGTGGATTTTTGAAAACTAGACACCTAGGGAAATCCAATATGGAGTGACTTGTGGGGGTCTCACCAGGTCCTGTTACCTAGAATCCTTTGCAAACCTCACAATTTGGCCCCAAAACACTTTTTCCTCAGATTTCGGTGACATGCCGTTCTGGAATCTGAGCGGGGCCACAAATTTCCTTCCACCCAGCGTCCTGCTAAGTCTCTGAATGAAAAACATATCTCACTTGAGTGGGTAGGCCTAGTGCCCGTGACAGGAAATGTCCCAAAACACAACGTGGACACATCACATTTTTCCAAAGAAAACACAGCTGTTTTTTGCAAAGTGCCTAGCTGTGGATTTTGGCCTCTAGCTCAGCCGGCACCTAGGGAAACCTACCAAACCTGCACATTTGTGAAAACTAGACACCCAGGGGAATCCAAGATGGGGTGACTTGTGGGGCTCTCACCAGGTTCTGTTACCCAGAATCCTTTGCAAACCTCACAATTTGGCTAAAAAACACCTTTTCCTCACATCTCTGTGACAGAAAGTTCTTGAATCTGAGAGGAGCCACAAATGTCCTTCCACCCAGTGTTCCCGCAAGTCTCCACATAAAAATGGTACCTCACTTCGGTGGGTAGGCCTAGTGGCTGCTACAGGAAATGCCCCAAAACACAACGTGGACACATCACATTTTCCCAAAGAAAACAGAGCTGCTTTTTGCAAAGTGCCTAGCTGTGGAGTTTGGCCTCCAGATCACCTGGCACATAGGGAAACCTACCAAACCCGTGCATTTTTTTAAACTAGACATCTAGGGGAATCCAAGATGGGATGACTTGTGGGGCTCTCCCCAGGTTCTGTTACCCAGAATCATTTGCAAACCTGACAATGTGGCTAAAAATACACTTTTTCCTCACATTTTGGTGACAGACAGTTGAGGAACCTGAGAGGAGCCACATTTTCCTTCCACTCAGCGTTTCCCCAAGTCTCCCGATAAAAATGGTACCTCACTTGAGTGAGTAGGCCTAGTGCCCACGACAGGAAATGCCCGAAAACACAACGTGGACACATCATATTTTCCCAAAGAAAACAGTGCTGTTTTTTGCAAAGTGCCTAGCTGTGGATTTTGGCCTCTAGCTCATCCTGCACCTAGGGAAACCTACCAAACCTGTGCATTTTTGAAGACTAGACACTCAGAGGAATCCAAGATGGGGTGACTTGTGAGGCTCTCACCAGGTTCTGTTACCCAGAATCCCTTGCAAACCTCTAAATTGGGCTTAAAAAACTCCTTTTCCTCACATTTGGGTGAAATAGCATTCTGGAATCTGAGCAGAGCCACAAATTTCCTTCCATCCAGCGTTCCGCCAAGTCTCCCAATAAAAAAGATACCTCACTTGTGTGGGTAGGCCTAGTGCCCGCGACAGGAAATGCCCCAAAACACAACCTGGACACATCACATTTTTCCAAAGAAAACACAGCTGTTTTTTGCAAAGTGCTTAGCTGTGGAGTTTGGTCTCTAGCTCAGCCAGCACTTAGGGAAACCTACCAAACCTGCTCTTTTATGAAAACTAGACACCTAGGGGAATCAAAGATTGGGTGACTTGTGGGGCTCTCACCAGGTTCTGTTACCCAGAATCCTTTGCAAACCTCAAAATTTGGCTAAAAAAACACCTTTTCCTCACATTTCGGTGACAGAGAGTTCTGGAATCTGAGAGGAGCCACAAATGTCCTTCCACTCAGTGTTCCCCCAAGTCTACAGATAAAAATGGTACCTCACTTGTGTGGGTAGGCCTAGTGCCTTCGACAGGAAATGCCCCAAAACACAACATGGACACATCACATTTTTCCAAAGAAAACAGAGCTGTTTTTTACAAAGTGCCTAGCTGTGGATTCTGGCCTCTAGCTCAGCCAGCACCTAGGGAAACCTACCAAACCTGTGGGTTTTTGAAAACTAGACACCTAGGGGAATCCAATATGGGGTGACTTG
The DNA here is from genome assembly GCF_031143425.1 of Pleurodeles waltl. NCBI lineage: Eukaryota > Metazoa > Chordata > Amphibia > Caudata > Salamandridae > Pleurodeles > Pleurodeles waltl. Next base: position 982,509,202 of record NC_090445.1, read on the forward strand.
TGGGGATCTCACCAGGTCCTGTTACCTAGAATCCTTTGCAAACCTCACAATTTGGCCCAAAAACACTTTTTCCTCACATTTCGGTGACATACCATTCTGGAATCTTAGCGGAGCCACACATTTCCTTCCAACCAGAGTTCTGCCAATTCTATGAATAAAAAAGATACCTCACTTGAGTGGGTAGGCCTAGTGCCCGCGACAGGAAATGCCCCAAAACACAACCTGGACACATCACATTTTTCCAAAGAAAACACAGATGTTTTTTGCAAAGTGCCTAGCTGTGGATTTTGGCCTCTAGGTCAGCCGGCACCTAGGGAAACCTACCAAACCTTCACATTTTTGAAAACTAGACACCCAGGGGAATCCAAGATGGGGTGACTTGTGGGGCTCTCACCAGGTTCTGTTACCCAGAATCCTTTGCAAACCTCACAATTTGGCTAAAAAACACCTTTACCTCATATCACGGTGACAGAAAGTTCTGGAATCTGAGAGGAGCCACAAATGTCCTTCCACCCAGCGTTCCCGCAAGTCTCCAGATAAAAATGGTACCTCACTTGTGTGGGTAGGCCTAGTGGCTGCTACAGGAAATGCCCCAAAACACAACCTGGACACATCACATTTTCCCAAAGAAAACAGAGCTGCTTTTTGCAAAGTGCCTAGCTGTGGATTTTGGCCTCCAGCTCACCTGGCACATAGGGAAACCTACCAAACCTGGGCATTTTTGAAAACTAGACATCTAGGGGAATCCAAGATGGGGTGACTTGTGGGGCTCTTACCGGGTTCTGTTACCCAGAATCCTTTGCAAACCTGACAGTTTGGCTAAAAATACACTTTTTCCTCACTTTTTGGTGACAGACAGTTGAGGAACCTGAGAGGGGCCACATTTTCCTTCCACTCAACGTTTCCCCAAGTCTCCCGATAAAAATGGTACCTCACTTGTGTGGGTAGGCCTAGTGCCCACGACAGGAAATGCCCGAAAACACAACGTGGACACATCACATTTTCCCAAATAAAACAGTGCTGTTTTTTGCAAAGTGCCTAGCTGTGGATTTTGGCCTCTAGCTCATCCAGCACCTAGGGAAACCTACCAAACCTGTGCATTTTTGAAAACTAGACAGTCAGGGGAATCCAAGATGAGGTGACTTGTGGGGCTCTCACCAGGTTCTGTTACCCAGAATCCCTTGCAAACCTCTAAATTGAGCCCAAAAAACACTTTTCCTCACATTTGGGTGACATAACGTTCTGGAATCTGAGCAGAGCCACTAATTTCCTTCCACACAGCATTACACCAAGTCTCCCGACAAAAAAAGATACCTCACTTGAGTGAGTAGACCTAGTGCCCGCGACAGGAAATGCCTCAAAACACAAGCTGGACACATCACATTGTTCCAAAGAAAACAGCTGTTTTTTGCAAAGTGCCTGGCTGTGGATTTTGGCCTCTAGCTCATCCAACACCTAGGGAAACCTACCAAACCTGTGCATTTTTTAAAACTAAACACTCAGGGGAATCCAAGATGGGGTGACTTGTGGGGCTCTCACTAGGTTCGGTTACCCAGAATCCCTTGCAAACCTCAAAAAGTGGCAAAAACACTTTTTCCTTTCGTTGCCTTCCCAGCGTTTCCCCAGGTCTCTCGATAAAAATGGTACCTCACTTATGTGGGTAGACCCAGTGCCCCAGACAGTAAAAGCCCCAAATCACAACATGAACACATCAAAATGATTTCTTACAAAACGACCTGTTTTTCCAGGGCAGGGGAGCACCTGAGTGTTTGGTCCCAGGTGCACCGGTCATCTAGGGAAACCTACCAAACCCAGATTTTTTTTATATTAGACACCGGTGGAGTCCAGGGAGGTGTGGCTTGCATGGATCCCCCAACATTTTCTTACCAAGCCTCCCTGCAAACCTCAAACTTTGGTTACAAAAGTATATTTTCCTCACTTTTCTTTGTAGGATCACCACGCTAGCACAAATTTCCTACCTGCACCCAGGACCAAAAACGCAGGTGTCCCCTCTGCAAAAACAGGTCGTTTTGTAATAGATCATTTTGATGTGTCCACCTCTTTTTGTGATGTTCCAAACATTCAAATTGTGAAAAGAAATGCCCTTAGTTTATGCTAAAAAGACCCCTCACCCACCAACCTAGTTGATGGCATGCTTCATCATCGGGGTCTCACAGAGAAACCTAGCATGGCATGGGTGTGGCAGAATCCACTTAGCGCCAGGGACCATGTGTGTGTGTGTGTGTGTGTGCTTTGTGTGGGGGGGGTGGCGCCTTGGACAAGGGTCGCCCCCTAAGGGGGGTAATATATTCTATGCTGTTTCTTCCCCCTTTGGGAGCAGATTGGCATATTCTTTTTAGGCCCTTCTGCCCCCAAGCAGAGAACCACTAGACACCAGGGAAAATGTATAAATGGTTGGTGGTAGGGTGTATGTCAACTGGCGAAGTATTTGCATTTATGATAATAACAGTTTATTTCTCCTTTTTGTTCTAGTTCACAGCTTTTGCTTCCTTTGCTGTGGCTTGTTGCGGTTTTGGCAGTGGTTGTCCTGCGGTTTGCGTAGTTGCACGTTTTAGGTAAGTAAATAAATTTACTCCAAAGGAGTATTGTTGCCATGCATGAATGACATGTTTGTAGGTGGTGTACTGAATGCAGAATTGTGTGTGAAATTGTCCTTAAATTTATGCACAATGATTATTGTGTTGTCTTATGTCTAATTTGCTTATCTTTTTTCTTTTTAGTGGGATATCATTGGTGATTGCTGTGGCTGTGCAGAGTAGTTGCTGATGAGTCAAGCTTTTTCAGGCAAGTGAGTAGTATCGTTTTTTAGTTTATAACTCGTGGTGATAAAGCTGCACTTTGTTTATTACTTACCTTACACAGTGCTGGTTGTTGTTGGTGCATTTGTCCAGTTACTTTTTGAAGGAAGGATCATGGCTAGCCGTAGGATGACTGCTCAGCAGGTTACTGCTGTGCTTTTTGCGTCGTCTTCTGACCATGATTATGAGACTGACTCTGCTTTTGAGGCAGAGGAGAAAGTGTAAGATTCTGGAAGCGAATTTTCTTTCACAGAGGATTCATCTGATGATGAAGCCATTCTCAGTGCTTATGAAGGGCCTGTTTTAGAGGAGGACACTGATGTGCCAATGGTGCAGCAGCCAGAGGCTGAAAGGCTTCCCATTGGAAGACCTGACACGTGGGTTGCACCAAACATGGAGCAGCCACAGTTGCCTGCATTTACTGGTTTCCCAGGGTGTTGAGTTAATACGGAAAACTTTTTGCCTGCCAACTTCTTAGAGTTGTTTATGGACAATATATTTTTGGAAGAGATTGTTGAGCAGACTAATTTGTATGCAGAGCAGTATTTGAGGGACAACGCTGCCAGACTTAGGCCACACTCTAGAGCGACGTTACTCAAAGTACAACCCGCGGGCCGCCAGCGGCCCCACGGACCTACCTTGGCGGCCCGCGGACACGTCCGAGAAACACCATATAATAATGGCCGCAGTACATAAACATAGAAGAGGGCCACGGGAGCATGCGCAATAGTGGCTTCTTTGCGCATGCTCCCGCGGCCCTCCTCTATGTTTACGTACAGCGGCCATTATTTATGGCGTTTCCATGACGATCCTGGCTAGTGGCGGGAAGCCAAAGCCCCTTAAAGTCAGCGCTTGCAGCTAACATTTACGGGGCTTTTTCGTCTGCTTCCTGTCACCGTCTCCACGTCTGCCGCCCATCCGCCTGCCTGCCGTTGTACATTTGTGGCATCTTTACAGTGCTTTATTGAGGCAGGTAAGGCTCTTTGGTTATTTATTTATTTGTTTCTATGTAATGTGTGTGTTACTGGGGTAGGGGTGAGAGCAGATTGCGCTGTGTGTGTGCACTGTGTGTGTGTGTTACTGGGGTAGGGGTGAGAGCAGATGGCGCTGTGTGTGATACTGGGGTAGGGGTAAGAGCAGATGGCGCTGTGTGTGTGCGCTGTGTGTGTGTTACTGGGGTAGGGGTGAGAGCAGATGGCGCTGTGTGTGTGCGCTGTGTGTGTGTTACTGGGGTAGGGGTGAGTAGATGGCACTGTGTGCAGATGGCGCTGTGTGTGTTACTGGGGTAGGGGTGAGAGCAGATGGCGCTGTGTGTGATACTGGGGTAGGGGTGAGAGCAGATGGCGCTGTGTGTGTTACTGGGGTAGGGGTGAGAGCAGATGGCGCTATGTGCAGATGGCGCTGTGTGTGTATGGCGCTGTGTGTGTTACTGGGGTAGGGGTGAGAGTAGATGGCGCTGTGTGCAGATGGCGCTGTGTGTGTTACTGGGGTAGGGGTGAGAGCAGATGGTGCTGTGTGTGTGTTACTGGGGTAGGGGTGAGAGCAGATAGTGCTGTGTGTGATACTGGGGTAGGGGTGAGAGCAGATGGCGCTGTGTGCAGATGGCGCTGTGTGGGTTACTGGGGTAGGGGTGAGAGCAGATGGCGCTGTGTGTGATACTGGGGTAGGGGTGAGAGCAGATGGCGCTGTGTGTGTTACTGGGGTAGGGGTGAGAGCAGATGGCGCTGTGTGTGATACTGGGGTAGGGGTGAGAGCAGATGGCGCTGTGTGTGTTACTGGGGTAGGGGTGAGAGCAGATGGCGCTGTGTGTGTTACTGGGGTAGGGGTGAGAGCAGATGGCGCTGTGTGTGATACTGGGGTAGGGGTGAGAGCAGATGCGGCATTGTTTAGCAATGTTTTGAAAAAGGGAGCGGGTGGTTGTGCCCCCTATAAGCCCCGCCCCCCCCACCCCCGCTGCCACTTCAGTGCGGCCCTCGGCCGCAAACCATACTGCAATTTTGGCCCGAGAAAAAGTTTGTGAGTACCCATGCTCTAGAGCTAACCAGTGGATTCCCACAAACCTGGAAGAGTTGAAAAAGTTCTTGGGTTTGACTTTTTTGATGGGGCTTATAAGGAAGCCATCACTGTCTTCATATTGGTCTACTAGTCCCTTGATGGCAGCTGCTATATTTCCTGCAATCAGGAGTCGTAACCGGTATGAGCTTCTTCTTCAGATGTTGCATTTAGTAGATAATGCTTTAGTCTTGCCACAAGATCACCCTGATTCTGACCGTCTTTTTAAGATTAGACCTGTCCTTGATCATTTGGTAGTTTGGCTTTCAGAGATCAATGTTCTAGGCAAAGAAATATCTGTAGATGAGTCTTTGGTCCTGTTCAAGGGTCGTTTGGTTTTTAGGCAGCAAATTCCAAGCAAGAGAGCATGGTATGGAACAGCTCTGTTTTCTTTGGGAAAATGTGATGTGTCCACCTTGTGTTTTGGGGCATTTCCTGTTGCGGGCACTAGGCCTACCCACACAAGTGAGATACCATTTTTATCTGGAGACTTGGCAAAAAGCTGAGTGGAAAGAAATTTGTCGCTCCACTCAGAATCCAGAACGTTATGTGACTGAAATGTGAAGATAAAGTGTTTTTTGGGCCAAATTCTGAGGTTTGCAAAGGATTCTGGGTAACAAAACCTGGTGAGAGTCCCACAAGTCACCTAATCTTAGATTTCCCTAGGTGTCTAGTTTTAAAAAATGCACAGGTTTAGTAGGTTTCCCTAGGTTCCCGGCTGAGCCAGAGGCCAAAATCCACAGCTAGGCACTTTGCAAAAAACAGCTCTGTTTTCTTTGGAAAAATCTGATGTGTCCAGTTTGCGTTTTAGGGCATTTCCTGTTGCAGGCGCTAGGCCTACCCACTCAAGTGTGGTACCATTTTTATCAGGAGGCTTGAGGGAATGCTGGGGGGAAGGAAATTTGCGGCTCCTCTCAGATTCCATAACTTTCTGTCACCGAAATGTAAGGAAGAAGTATTTTTTAGCCACATTTTGAGGTTTGCAAAGGATTCTGGGTAACAGAACCTGGCGTGAGCCCCACAAGTCAACCCATTTTGGATTCCCCTGAGTAACTAGTTTTAAAAAATGCACAGGTTTGATAGGTTTCCCTAGGTGCTGGATGAGCTAGAGGCCAAAATCCACAGCTAGTCACTTTAGAAAAAGCAGCTCTGTTTTCTTTGGGAAAATGTGATGTGTCCATGTTGTGTTTTGGGGCATTTCCTGTTGTGGGGACTAGGCCTACCCACACAAGAGAGGTACCATTTTTATCAGGGGACTTGGGGGAACAAATAATAGAGGAACAAGTGTAATTGGCCCTTGTCTTTCTCTACATGTATTCCTTTCAAATGTTAGACAGTGTGTAAGGAAGAAGTCTATTTGAGAAATGTCCTGTAATTCACATGCTAGTATGGGGACCCGGAATTCAGAGATGTGCAAATAAACACTGCTTATCAACAGCTTATCTTGTGCCCATTTTGGAAACTGGAACTGCTGTCTTGGTGGTTTCTGTCTATGCACAAACCGCTTGAAGGGCAGTACTATTAGACATCATGGGACCAGCCAGCAGACTTTTAGAAAATGTTTTGTTTTTCAAAAATAGACCCCCAAAGTGAGAATTTGTTTTTGAAAAACATAAAAAACTAAGGGTCCCACATGCTGGGAGAGTTTGCACAGGGTGATGGGGTCAGTGTGTTTTCTTCTATCTCTTAGAGTCAGGTTTTACCCTAAATAGGGTAGATGGTATAAAGTCTTTAATTCAATGGACCCTACTCTGTCAAGCCATCAGTGGAAGTATTTCATTAAGGAGCCTCAAGCAAAGGAATCAGGCTGTAATTAATTGAAATGATGTAATTGATATAAAAATGCATTTTCCCAGTAATTCGGGTAAAGACATATAGGTAGGCCTGGGTGGAGTTCACGTAGCAGCGCTATGCGTAACTCCACAGAGTCGAAAAAAACCCTGACACTCTATGCAGAGTTCCACTAGTGGGCAGAGTTTCTTGCCATGCCCGTTCTCATGACATTTAACATCAGTAGCAATGCACAGTCTTCCTTGCATTGGAATTCTCGAGTGAACAGCACCACGTGGTTTGCATGGGCACGCCCATTATGTTTTTTTTTGCTTGTTATGGTACTGGGGCCAACTTTTCTATCCCTCTATATCCCTCCCATCCCTCTGTTTTAAAACCTATTTTCCCCTATTATCTTTTTATTATATTACCTTTTCTCATTCTCTTTTTATATATTAATTTTTCTACTACTTTTGTGAGTTTTTTTTTGTGACTTTATTATTTTTACATTTTGTTGCTTTACTTTTTTTCCCTCTTCCTTTTTCCTAATCCTTCCTTATCTCTACTCCCACTCCCCCAAGTACCCAGTGCCATGGCACAGCAGGGGAGCGACAGTGCCAGGCCCCCAACTGTTAGCCACCTTCATTGTGGGCGTCGGCGACGTCAAGGGGTGCAGTCCCGCACCATATTTTCCAAGGTGGAGGTGGCTGCCTTGGTGTTCTATGTGCAGCACCGCCCCTCCCCACCAATTTGGCAGCAGGCGGCAGGCCCGGGTCTGGCTACGGCCTCTGGGAGCACCAGCAGCGATGGGAGAGAGTGCGATGGGCTTTGCAATGCAGCTCTGAGGTCCTGGCACCCAGCAACAGCTGACGCACTGGTGGGCTGCCACCCTAGATCAGGAGATGGACCTGCTCGACCTGCCAGGCGTCGAGGTTGTGGGGATGGGTGAGTAAAAATTAATAATTGTGCTCTGTGCTAATAGTTTCTTCCCAAATAGCGAGTATGCTGCTCATACGCTGGTAAGTTAACTTTATGTTACAAATATAATATTATGGGATTGTCATCTAGACAGGTGCTCAGTGCTACCTAATTGTATTTGTTTTTGGCGTTTGCTTGGGCTGATTAAGAAGTAATGCAGAGACTCCTCCTGTGCCCTGTCTAAGACAGTCAACATTAATATGTTAGTATAAGTGAGTTTGCATGTTCTCTCAGTTTTCTGTGCCTTTAATTTTTGTAGCTTGTACAGTGCCAACTGTCATGCAATTTCCCAGTGATGTGTAGTAGTTTTTCATGCATCCAGTCTATGTATTGAGAGATTGAAATGAGCACTGTAGAAATCATTCATTGTAATTTATTAGTAATTCCAAAATGTAGTTTGGGAAATTTGGAATAGGTTTAGGAAATTTGGAATAGGAAGGTCCATGATACTAGTATTTTTAATATACGGGCGCTCTGAACCTCTGATTTAGAAAGGTTACTTTGTTTGCCTTTTCCCTTAAAAAAAATTAATATTCTTGGAGAGATTATTTATTAACAGTACTGCTAATCTTTTTTTTTTCATACATCATTCAGCATCCAGGGGCAGGAAGAGAGCTTGTGGTGACAAGGTGGGTGAGGCAGCTGAAGGTGGACCCTCCACAAGTGCTCAGGCAGATGGATCTGCCGGGCCCCAGTAAGTCCTCCTGTTGTTAATATTAATATTTATTTCCCTAACTTTTACCACTCCACAATTGGAATTATTTTCTACCTTTGTACTGCGCCTGTCTCCTAATTTTTTTCCAACTTCCAAATTCACTTCAATTTATCTGTTTCGTAAATTATTCTTATCCCTGCCTTATCCTATGTACTTATTTTCTATATTTCAAGTTTCTTTACTTCAAACATTCTGGCTGTACTAGTCTGTCTGTAACTTCCTTTCTTCTGCTTTGTCAGTGAGCTTTCCCCCCCCCCCCTATGTATCTTATCTTGTGAAGTGGTGGTAAGGCTCAGAGAACACATGTACTGAAGATTGCATGCCCATGTAAGGTATTCTACACGTTTTGTGCGAAGGCCTTTCTTTTTCTTGTTCCAGGCTCCAAAGCAATCACAAAAAAAGAAAAGAAAAAAAAACGTCTTTTAACAGGGTCATGTAATTGTTTGCACCCTCCAATGTTGTGTATGTATTATTAGTATACTGGCAGTTGATAATGAGTATGGTTCCATTGCATTAGCCAACCAAGACCTTACGTCCTTCATTGGCCAATTATTGCACCTTTTTATTTGAGTATATGGATTTTAAAAAATTGCCAACCAATAAAATGCCCACCTGATATTTTGATAGAAGAGAATCTGTAACCGAAAAATAGTGCTATATTGCGGTTATATTTTTCTGTTACAAAAAACAATAGGGGGAGGAGTATGTGGGGTCTAAATTGTGTAATTTGTTTTCTAGCTGCACCAACCACTAGTGCTGGGCCAGCAGCGACAGCACCAGCCTCAATGCAGCTGCTGGAGCCGCAGTGGTGGGCGGTGGTAAGTCCTATTGCTTGCTTACTTATTGACAATTAGTAATATAGTCACTACAAGGGTGTACTAGTTTTACTGACTCACTTGTCAACACCCTGCTTTTACAGATACAGCGGAAGTTAAGTAAGTATTGGCCTCTTCTATCTGCAACTCAGCAGACTGAGGTTTATAAAATGAACTTGAACTATTATGTGTTTTGGAAAATTAAAAGAAGAATGAAGTAGAATGGATGGGTGAAATATAATATGAGTGAAAGAATGTGTGTGTGGATGAAAGGGTGCACAATAATAATCATAAAGGTGGGTGATGAGGAGGATGATAGGATGCATGGGTGTGTGAAGGATGGATGAAAGGGTATATGGGTGAAGGATCCCAGGCCAGGTGGGTGAAAGGGTATGGGTGAAAGGATTCCATGCCTGGATCGGTGAACGGACTCCTCAGGTGGGTTCGATCTCCTGGATGGGTGAGTGGGTGAAAGGATGCATGGGTTGTTATTGGGTAAATGGATGTTGGAGAAAGGGTAGTAGAGAGCCATGTTTGGTAAAAGGCGAAGGACTGGATCTTCTCACCTAATTTACTTACTTAAAATGGTTTTTATCAAAGGTTTGATGCAAAGGTTAGAATGGTACTTTGACTCACAGTATTTTTCAAGTGAGGCAGGTAATATCTATCCCAGTATCCATTTACCGTTGCCTCCCTCCCTCGCTATGGCATTTCACCAGTGTCACCTATGATGACCTAACTGCTGCATGGTTCAATTTGGCAGCATCAGCGCTGCAATGTTGGCTGTGCAATGTGCATCAGCCAGTTTAAGTTAAGTTAATTTGTCAAACACTTTTCAATGCATGGCAATGCAAAAACAAGGTGTGTTTTCCTTTCCTCCCAGTACCCACTGTGTCAGTCACTTCCTAGTACTTAACTCCTTTAATCTATCTTAGGTTGCGTCCCAGACTTCCGAATAATTTGAAAAATCCAATATTTGCTTGCTCCACATTTTTCAATCCAAGTGATAAATATAATTCACTATGGCTTCCATCATGGATTTCCTTCTGTTCTAATTTTTCCCTTTCAACATTTGCCAACCACAGTGAGTCACACTACTAGCCAAATCTTAGGCACATGATGCTGATGATGAGGAATTGATTGAACTGTAAAGTGTGTACTCAACCAACCCATCCTAATCCCCCCACCTTACCCTGCAGTTGAGTAGTTAGGATGGTTCCTTTCCATACTGCAAAGCAGATGTATTATTTTGGAAAAAAGTGGTTATTACAAAGTGTGGTTGAGGAAGGGCATGAGGACAGTCAGTAAATTAGTCCATAAGTAAATGCCTTGATTTTCCTGAATGGGATAGTTTGTGACGATGTGAATGCGTCAAAAACAATCTATATCTCATAACTTAATCGTTTCCCTGTATTGCAGTGCACTGCTTTTCCAACTGCCTACTTATGGCAGACATATGTCTGCATGATTGATTATGTTATGTGGTGTGTTTCATTCTTAGTATTTATCGGCCTGTAGTCCAGGTACAAAGAAAAACAAGGCCATTGGAAAAAATAATTTTCTAGTACAGCTGCCTCAGCTGCAGACAATAATGAGTATGACTATGGCACCAGCTGAGCTAACAATGCCACCATTAATTTAGCACAACAGGAGAGAGAAGAATACTTGTACTCCGTAGTGCATATTATGGCTGTGACAGTTATCACCTTAAAATTGAATGTCCTGAGGTTACCACCAAATGTACTGCTACTGTGCCACTACACTACCTGATTTTAAACAAGTGTTTTGCTCAGAACATTGTTCACAATGTCTATTTTTTCTATCTTGATATAGCTATTCCTGTTGGTCCACCATCACTGCAGGAAATTACAGCCTGGCCACAGTGGACGAAGCAGGAGGCTACACAAACTGAATACCAGTCGCTGGTGATCCTTGAGGAAGAGAAGGATGAAGTGGCAGCAATTGCTGCCAGTACTCTGGGTCCCAGCCAGGCCCCAGCACCTCTAGCCCAGCATCACCTCCGCCGCAGTGCCAGGGCAGCCAGCTGCCATTGTGTCATCCCTGCTGCCCACCCTTGGAGACTTTGTTCCAATGCCGCGTCCTTCGGAGGCTAGTGCTGTTAGAGGCCCGTAAGGCACGCATAGAGGGGCTCCTCAGGAGAAGCCTGGCCTGCCTTTAGTGCCCTCTTCTGCCCCCTTTTTAACCTTTTATTTTGGTGGGTGGGACTTGTTGTGGGTGGAGAGGGTGGGAATGTGTTTTGTCAGGACTTTTTTGTTTGTTTTTCAATTCATTTGGACAAATGGACATTTTTTGTTTGGAACATTGGTTGGGGAAAGGGACATTTGTCTGGGGATAGGGGTGGGCCACTTGTGGTTGGAAGGGGTGGATATTTATTCTTTGTGTTATGGACGGGGTAACATAACTAATTATTTACAATTCTTTATGCCTAAAATCTTTTTTGGGGTGTTTTACTTCACACTGCTGCATGTTTTCAAAATCTGTTGATAGTGTATTCCTTTAAGTGCAGCATCTTTTACAAATCTGCTGACGGTGTAAAACAATTATTTATACAGTTAGGTAACCTTGTGCTAATACTCTTCTAGTCCTAGCAGTGCATTCTGCAAAATTTGACCAATAGGAGTGGGGCGGAGAGATTTGTCATTGCCAATTATATTGCCTAAACTAAAGGTAACACAATGCTCCATAATTCTATTACTTGAATGGATGAAGCGAGGGCTGCATAGTTTCTCAAGGTACCATGGTGGTGTAGTAGTAGTAGAATGCTAGTGCATTAACAGTGGAGATATCGGAAGTGAGGTCCTACTCCAATTAGGTGAACTCAAATGAAGATCCTGCACATTGAGTTGAGGTTGCTTCTACCACATCCGCCCCACCAAGTATGTGATTAATCAGTGGTGGAAATTATTAAGTAACACCTCAATCAATCACACAGCCCGGGGGAATAAGGTTAGGGATTTGTTAAATGGACGAGAATGGGATTTTGGGAAAGGTGTGATAAAAAGACAAACACAACACAAACACAATATTCATCTGAGAAATGATCAGTAGCCGTTCTGGGAGGAATAGAAAAACATGAATATGTATGACGCAGACAGCTTTACTTTCTATCAGTCAAGGTGAGACCCAAGTTGTATATATCTAAAAATGTTCGATTAGCTATGTTTGCAAAATAGTACATATAATTAATCTTGGGGTGAAGCTAACACACATAGTTCTAAAAAAAAAAGAATATAAAAAAAAAAATCATACTAGTCTGTATTGCCAAATTGGGTGGTGCATCTGCAGTCTTCTTGGACTGCCCCGTCAATCTTCTTGGGTGCCTTTCGGAACTGGTCCAATAAGGTAAGCATGAGTGTTATGGTGCAGGAGAAGAGAAGGCCTGTGGTTTGCAAAACAGAAATGATTATCATCATGATATTGTAAAATCAAGAAGGATGGAATGGAAGATAAGCTCCAGGAGGAAAAGTGTACCAAGAAGACTCAGAGGTGGCAGAGCAAGAGCAAAGACCTTTGTGATCATTCACCAACAATCACAGACTAATGGCAACATGTATAGGGGTTGATCAAACTCACAACTGTCATGCTCATCATAACATTTAGCCTAGAGCACTGCATAATGTGACATTATCATTCATCACATGTGTGTCTCCTCCAGTTTCCTACAACAGGCCCCCACCTGAAAGCATAGTTTCAAGTTTGAGGCAGCCAGAAGGCACACACAGCAGAATGGTATTTCTCAAATCAAGTAATTGAAGCACTTCTCACCACCAGTCCGCAGATTGGAGTAGGCCTCTTAGACTCATCCTCATATCACCCATGTTGATTTCAATGAAGTTGATGACTTCTTTCTTCTGGCAGGTGTTTAAGTTGCCAAATCATGCTCTGATTCCTTCCATCATCCTCCAGAGTCTGATTAAAGATTATTATGTCCAACTCCATACCAACAGTTCCCAAAAGTAACAGTCTCACGACCCAATTGAGATAGAGCAACCTGTAACTATTTAACAAGAGAAACATTGCGTATTTTTTTCTGAACTAGAACTTTGTTTGCTAGCTAAATGGACTGGTCGGGACTTCTTTGACAAATATGAACCAGAAAGTAGAGCACCAGAAAAAAGCAGTATGAGAGTGCTGGCAAAAACATTTCGGTAAGTGTCAAAGGGGAAGGGGAAAAAAAATCACCTTCAGGAAAAAAATTATCACCCATTATTATTTTTATGCCACCAACACTGCAAATCGAGCATGACACAAGCACAAGCCAGCATATATCTAAACAATATAAACACCCACTCTCACTATCTGCCATCACTAGACATGATGAGTCACACGAACCATCTCAATTCTCAACATTGAAACAAGTATCCCTCATTTCAATTGTTGAGGCATATATAGCATTACTTACCTGTTCCAATTAAGCATGGTGGCACATTGCTGATCCTTTTCGATTCAGGAAGCAAAACACACATTGGCCAGTAAGTTGGAAATCAAACATCTGGGACAGTCCTGCTAGGGGAAAAAAGAAAGGATGGGTACAGAATGGAGGCAGATATTGGCCCTCAAATCTCCTTGAAGTGAATATGGGTGGTTTGGGAGCGTCTTCAATGCACACTGGTCCAACTACAATTCGGCCATACATGTTCCTAAAACAGTTGCAGTTCATTAGTCATTTAGACAGAAACAAACAAATGTAATAATACGGTTTCCACAGACAGCTACTTTTTTTCCTCAAAACAGTTCATAGTAGAAAGTAGAAAGTTCTATTGTGTGCCAGGTCTAGTCAGGGAAGTAAAGGTTGTCCTCAAACTCAGGTGGTTCACCTAGATTTTGGTCAGCTAACAGGCTACCGTTACTTGAGTCTGACCAATCATCACCCTGTGGAAAAATAGTTTCTCACCCTTCGTGCAACCACTGTTCATTTGACATCAGGACAACCATATTGAATATGGCATCCATTTTGTGAGTGTTTTAAACACCCTGTCGCAGAGGAAATAGGCAGAAAAAGATGCAGCTTGAAAGCAGCTACATCGTGTAATATGCCTAAGGCCGAATACCAGACCGGCCACATACCTGCGGTTAGCCAATTTTGAGAAAAACTAATTTCCACGGAATAACTGCAATTGGAACAAGGTCATACCTGCCATTTACTACACACTTTTGTACGCTTCAGCTATTTGCAAATTTTTGTTTGTAAGCAATCTCCCACTCCTCTCCCCTGAGGCATACAAATGTTTTTATACCTAACTAGTGGAAAATGATTGAACCTCTGCCATTTGTTTGCGTGTAGTAGAAAAATGTATAAAAGCTCTATGCTGCGCGAAGTAAGACAGACTACTCCCTAACCCGCTTGGTGAAGGAGCTCTCCCTTAACTCGAGTTATTGAATAAATCCCGATTATTCTCTACATCTCGGACCCCGTCTCTTTCCTTTTTTTAATTATTTATTTAACTTACAAGGCAAATTCAGAGGTATTTTAAATTATTTACCACATTTTGGCGCCCGAAAAGGGACTTTCCCTTCTCTACTCGCGCCGGTTTTACCGGTCGCGGGTTTTTCCCCTACTCTCTCTAGCGACGGACTTTAGGTGCACCCGGTGGGGATTTCCCACCGAACTCCCTCGGAGACCCAGGGGCGGACCAGCGCCTGGCATACACATGAGGCAGTGAGAGACGCGGAAAGTCCGAGACGTCCGAGATCCCTCAAAACGCGCAGCGTCTGGATTCGATCGAAGAATAACGAGTTTGCTTTTCGGTGAGTACTGCTGAAAAGTATCAAGACGTTTTCTGTTTAAACAGAAACGGTACAGATATATATTAAGAATGTTATTATTTAATTCAAGTATCAGGCAAAAGAGAAAAAATTGTTAGAGAGGGCGATTGCACTCCCACCCAAGGACACTCCAGCTAGGTTCATGTATAACAAACATGGTATGCCCGCCATTGTATTCTTTGACCTATGGGTAGAATATACTAGTCAATTAGCAGAACGATTTAAATGGCCAAGTACGGGGACTTTTGATATAGAAAATGTCCTCAAAGTAGAGGAACAGTTGTTCAGGAGAAAAGCAAGACAGGGCCAGTTAGAGGCCACAGAATGGTGGAGGAAAGAAGCCCAACGGAGGCAAGAGAAAGCGCAAGGAAAAGTTGAGAAAGCCCAGAGAATGTCAGGAAAAAATAGACAGGAGGAACTACAAGAGAAAGGAAAGGAGGTAGTTCTCGAGCGGATGATAAGAGAAAGTCAAGGAAATGTTACAGGTTTATACCCCGTACTGCCAAGTTGTGAAAATTCCTGCCCCGATAAATCAAAAAAAGAATCCTCTCCTTCCCAGTGCACCTATGCCCCCTGAAGATTCGGCGCTTATAGACTTATTAGATGTGCCACCCCCATATTCTACCAATACACGACCACTCTTACCTGTACATAATCTACCACCATTGGTTTCTCCTGAAACTGTCGAGGATCTTTCTGAAGCCGCAAGATTTCTCTCTATAGCAGAAAAGGATAAGAAGGACGAAGCAGGAGGGGGAGAACCAGAAGGACAGTGCCCACACGATCTCTTATCCACGATATACCCCGCCTTAGGGGACGAGGGAAAAAGACTAGTTGCCATTTGGAAAAAAATAGAAAAGATCCCCGCTGTACAAAATAATATCAATGGTATGCTAGAATTCATGTTAAGAGGGGGCGACTCTACTCCCTACCAAGATGTCCTGAAAGGAAGAAACAGAAAACAACAAATGTATATATATACCTTCATGTTATATCTATTTGCTCGATACTTCCAATTTAAGAGATTAAGAAATCCGGCGAAATTAGAAGATTTAATGGAAGAGGTGGCGGAGGAAGAGGAAGAGGGGGATAAGGGAGAAGGAGTGGATTCCAAATTAAACAAATTATTAGATCTCATGAGGGAACATAGACATAAATTTAAAGAAGGAGCAGTAACTCCCGAGAGGAAAATCAGTAAACAGCACCCTGTATGATGCGTACCACCCCTAGGAGATAGGTTTGCTCCCCTACTCGCGTTCCCAGAACCTCCCAGTAGCGAAGAATTATATGAGGAAACTGAGGAAGCTCTCGACTGGTTCTTTGAACAAGAACCACCATTGACAGCAGAGGAACAAGAACTGGTCCGTACTGCTACCCTATGGACTTCACAACCGAAGATTTATAATTCGGACATTATAGCCCAGTTATACTCTAGTTTACCACTCACCCAGCGAAGGTTAGCAAGTCTGTACATGACACAACACTTGATGACACTGAATAGAGTTTTCAGACCCCATCAATCAGCCCTTGAAGGCTTGTTATCCAAATGTACCTGCTTGGCCTTCTTGCAAGATCCTGCACACTTCCTTAACATATTTTTAGATGCACGACAGGAATATCATGATGAAGTGGCTAGGACACTCCTTCGGGCCCGCCATACTGATTATCGGGAGAAAGAAATGTATCAACAATACCCTCTCAGAGAGGTCCATCCTAGAGTAAACGCCGCAAATGAATTGCAGAAAGTTTTTGTGTATACACCTCTTACTAAATTAGAAATAATGAAAATGAAAGAAATGGTACCACCGCATTCTAAGGATCCTGTTGGGTTTTTTAAGGAACTCACAGACGTCCTTACTATGGGAATATATACCTTAACAGATCTAACAATTATACAAAAAAATTTGCTGCCCCCAGGTATATATGAGAAATTAAGGGGACAAGACTGGTTAGTGGATAACGGTAATTTGAATTGGGCCGCCTTAGAGACAAATGACAACGCCAGGACAGCTGGAGCCGACATACCAGATGATGTGAAATTAGCACCGACCCTCATTCTTAAAGTGTTGCCCCAACTTCTTACCACAAGGAAAGAGGATTGGGATGCTATCTCCGCCTGTAAACAAAAGCCAGGTGAAGATATAGGGGATTATTACACGAGATTAGAGAAATGTTTCACTGCCAATAGTGGTCTTAAATTAGAAAGTGATTCATATGCACATCTTTTTGTATCCAAATTGGTGGAAAACAGCCTCCCGAAGTTAAGGGAAAGAGTTCAAAAGGTAGAGAGCTCCTGGCAAGCACAAAGTCCCTCCCAAGTCCTACGAATATTACAATACCACCAAAACAGGATATGGGGGGAAGAAGAAAGCGAAAAGGTTAGGGTAAAGGAGACTAAGTTAAGAGCACTAGTGGCACAAACAGTGATGCCCAAATCAGGGCCACAACCTCAGGTACAAAGAAAGGGTAATAATTCTAAAGGTGTTTGTAACTATTGTAAAAAACCAGGACATTATGTTAAAGATTTACAAGGGAACGTTACGTGCCCAGTTTTAAAACATAATGTGGCCACTGGGAAAACTACACCCAGAATACATGTTCCTCGAGATCAGTACAGACCTCAAGAAGGAACGCCCCAAGAACAGAATCAGGGAATACCAAACACAACGCAAATGTACATATCTGATGAAAATACTGGATATGCAGATTTTCCCAGTTTTTTATGAGGCTGCCCAGGGGGTGTTGAGGATAAATTGCCCCTTATTCCTATACCTGTGGACCAAACTGGTCCATATGTAGACGTTCACCTCCTGGGACAAGACAAGAAATTCCTATTGGATACAGGGGCAAGTAAGACAACGATAGATCATAACGAGCTTCCGCAAGCTCCACTCTCTGGGAATACAATTATTTCACTGGGTTTCTCTGGTCAACCCATTACAAGTAATACATCAGAGCCACTACCTTTACAAATTGGCCCCCTTACCACTACGACAGATCTTCTCTTGACTGATGCTTGCCCCGAGAATCTATTAGGAATAAAACAATTGAAAGAATTAGGAGCCATAATAGTGTGCTCCCCCCAGGATGTGCATCTGTTACTTCGAGACTTCAAGGGCCATTATACAGTCAGAGATTTAGATCCTCGATTGGCCCACCTCCCAGCCGAGTTGTGGGCCACCAGTCCCACATCGGTCGGGCGGATGGTCATTACGCCCCACAAGATCATTTTAAAGGAGGGAGCCATACTACCACGACTCCGTCAATATAAAATGCCTCCACAAGCTGAGAAAGACCTTATTTCCATTATAGAGGACCTCATCACTAGTGGAGTGGTGATCGAAGTACCATCAAATACCGTGAATTCACTCGTATTACCTGTGGCAAAGAAAGTACAACAAGGAGAAAATACCAACTATAGACTTGTGGTAGACTTACGGGAATTAAATAAATGTGTTGTGGCACAACATCCTGTCGTACCAGACATATCTACCCTTTTAACAATAATTGATTGTGAAGCCACACATTTTACCGTTATCGATCTCAAAAACGCGTTTTTCAGTGTACCAATACATGAAGACAGTCAATATTTGTTTGGGTTCTCATTATCCGGAAGGAGTTTCCGGTTTACCCGAGCTCCTCAAGGATTTACTGACAGCCCGAGCATCTATAGCCAAGCACTAAAAAGACAGCTAGACACTATACAAATGCCTGATCAAACAGCCCTTCTGCAGTATGTCGATGATATACTCATTACGGCCAGATCTGAACAGTCATGTGTCGAAGCTTCATTATTGGTATTAACATTCTTGGCTGAAAATGGCCACAAAGTGTCGCCAAAGAAATTGCAATTCTGTCAACAGCAAGTGACCTACTTAGGGCACTTGCTGTCAAAGGAGGGAAGGCAGCTAACAAAGGAGAGAATACAATTGATACAAAATATACCACAGCCAAAAACACAGAGACAGGTACGCGAATTCATAGGACTAACGTCCTACTGCAGACAATGGATACCCCAATTTGCACTAATATCAAAACCACTTGTAAAATTGACAACATTAGAAGCGAGCACGTCACCCCAGCTTCCATGGACAGAGGAACACACGCTCGCTTTCAAAACATTGAAAGAGGCGATGTGTCAGGCCCCGGTGTTGGCCACCCCTGATTATCATAAAGATTTTACACTATTCGTCACTGAAAAGAATGGGACTGCTCTATCGGTCCTGACACAAGAGCAAGCTGGAAAACAAAGACCATGTGGGTATTTTTCATCCACCTTAGATCCTGTAGCACAAGCTCTTCCCGCATGCCTGAAGGCTGTAGCAGCAACAGCTCAAGCTATTAGACAAAGCGATGCTATAGTATTGGGACACCCTTTGATAGTACGAGTTCCCCATGCAGTAGAACTATTACTTAACCGAACACAGACACAACATCTAACAATAGCAAGACTGTCAGGGTATAAACTGACACTTTTTCAACCTCACATACAGATCTTAAGATGCAATACCCTGAACCCTGCCACACTATTACCCATTCACGAGAACATAGATGAGGTACATGATTGTATGGAAGTGATTGAACAAGTGACGAAACCACGAACAGATTTAAAAGACACTCCGTTACCAGATGCAGAAGAAAATAT
Source organism: Pleurodeles waltl (assembly GCF_031143425.1). Classification (NCBI taxonomy): domain Eukaryota; kingdom Metazoa; phylum Chordata; class Amphibia; order Caudata; family Salamandridae; genus Pleurodeles; species Pleurodeles waltl. The sequence continues at coordinate 982,528,783 of NC_090445.1, forward strand.
TTACGTGGATGGTTCCTGTAAAAGAACAGAAAAGGGGGAGATAAGGGCCGCCTATGCTGTTACCACAAATACTCAAATTTTAGAAAGTAAACAGATACCCATTCTCTCAGCACAAGCAGCCGAGTTGATAGCATTGAGCAGGGCCTGTCGATTGGGTAAAGGAAAATAAATAAATATTTATACTGATTCACAGTACGCTTTTGGAGTAGTACACAATTTTGGAACATTATGGAGAGAAAGAGGATTCATGACATCGCATGGATCAAAAATACAACATGCAGACTTGATAACACAATTGTTAGATGATATACATCTACCAGAGCAAATAGCTATAATAAAATGCAAAGCACACACAAAGGGGACAGATCATGTTATATTAGGAAATGCATTAGCAGATCAAACAGCTCAAGACATGACACAGAAAGACGTAGAGAGTACGCTGCATCACGGTCCCGAATTTATGCATATGCAGGTCACACGAGATATAACTATGGATATCCAAGACATACAGAGTCACGCCACAAATGAGGAAAAAGAAAAATGGAAAGAGGAAGGAGGGATACTAACTGATCAAGGATGGATGACATCACATAAAGCAGTCTGGTATCTTCCCGATGCCATGGTGCAGATTATTATAGATACAATACATGGACCAGCCCACCTAGGGGAAAAAGCTATGCTAGACGCAATACAACATATATGGGACAATAAACATCTTAGGGCAGCAGCCAAACAAAGAGTCCAAACATGTATGATATGTTGTCAGTATAATATTGGAAAAGGCACAACAGTAGGGGCAGGGGGATTTCATCCTCCTGAGCACCCTTTTGAAGTTATACAGATGGCCTATATACAAATGGAAAGGTCCAGAGGACAGAAGTATGTACTCGTAGTAGTATGTGCATTAACACGATGGACCGAAGCTTATCCTGTACCTGACTATACTGCCAGCACTACAGCTAAACAATTGATTAAGGAGTATTTCCCTAGGTTCGGTCTGCCCTGAGTTATATATTCTGATAATGGTCAACCATTCTCGTCTGAATTAATGAAAAAGATATTGCTCCTGTTGGGATACCAGTGGAAATTTCACTGTGTGCGTCATCCACAGGCAGCAGGACTGGTTGAGCGACATAACCAGACTTTAAAAAACAAGATGGCAAAGATATGTGCTGAAAAGGGAGTTGATTGGATTACTGCTTTACCTGTAGCACTGTTCTATATGAGAATGGTCTCCCATTCCAGGATAGGATTAGCGCCCTACAAGATAGTTTTTGGTAGGCCTCCTAACATATGGGGAATACCACGTGCGAAAGCTATAACAGATATTGAAATGCCTGTACTGACTGATTACCTGGCTTCCTTGATGTCTGCACTTCAATCTTGTCGTTCACAGGTTGCAGCCGCATTTCCTGATAATACTGAGCCCAAAGAGCACCAGATCAAACCAGGCGATTGGGTTTATATTCGCAATTTTGATCGAACAACACCTCTTGAGCCTCGATGGAAGGAACCGAAGCTCGTTCTACTGGTTACCAGGACAGCTGTAAAAGTCGAAGGTCGTAAGGGATGGCTCCATGCCAGTCACTGTAAGAAACATTTTCCCAAGGAAAAAAGTGGACAAACATCGCCACTTCAGACACAACAGAACGCAGAACAATTGACATTACCCACAGAAGAAAGTCTCCACCAGATTTATAGATCTAAACTCAGGTCATCTACTCGAGCCCAGGTCAATTAAGTCCAAACAAGCTCTACTTGTTGGTGAAACGGCAGGGGCTCTGAGAAGTATACCTGACAAAAATGACGACAGAGACAGTGAAGCAGAAGATGTTGAGAGACAAATACAGAAAGAAAATGTGTGCGAAAAGAAATTTTTGTATAATGATGTTAATGTTGTTTCTGGCAGCAGCAATGTGTTTAGGTTGGGTTTTACATTTAATTTTTCCATCTAGTCAACTCCCTATATTCTCACCCAACAGTACACAAGAACATACCTATTATGATCTTACGCCTCATGAACGGGCCCACAGATTATCTATGCAAAATAACTCCTTTGTACGGATGTTACACTATACTCACCAGGTTGCCAATACTACCGATTGCTGGATATGCGGACAGATTCCCCCTCATCAGAATGACGGAGGGATGCCACTGGTACCTTTTCCATTTTCATATAATGGTACCTGTGAGGCTTGGTTTGCCTTAATAACAGCGTACAATACCTCCAATTCCGCATGCCCTGAAGGAGATGTTGGGATATGTAAGAATGGGTGGCCGTGGGGAGATCTGAATACCGTCCTTAATCAAGTCTGTTATCCCGACGATAATGGAATACCACAGGCTAAGGGGACTATATTCGAAAGTGAACAGTATAAACAGGAGTATTGGTCTTCCAAATTAGTAAATACCAAGCCTAAAAAGAAAGGCGGACCAACCTCCATATCTGTTTCCACAATGAAAGGACAGCTGTGTGTCCAGAAGACTGGTATAATCCAGGTAGGACACAGTGAATGTAATATTACTGTGAGTTTCGAGGATAAAGGCCAATCAACGTTTCCAGCGTCTAGACATACATATTTTGTCTGTGGAGAGATAGACTATATACGTCTTCCCCTCGGATGGGGAGGAAGATGCTATATATCTTTCCTATTGCCTCCCGTTTTCCTTGCCCCGCCGATGTATCATAAGGATCGCCTACTCCCTAATGAGAGGCATAAAAGATCTATAGATACTTCGGGGATAGACCAAACAGAGACTACCCTGGAACAGTATACAGACTTCAATAGAGGTTTCTTCTTCTTTATTGGACCGATTCAGAATAGTAAGCTTATCCGTAGGCTTACTCGAACAGTAGAAGCAGTTGTAAATCAGACTATAGCCGCTCTGGGAAATTTGACACAGGAACAATCCGCTATCAGAATGGTAGCGCTTCAAAATCGTCTTGTTCTTGATGTCATACTAGCAGAGAGGGGCAGAGCATGTAAAATTATCGGGTCGAGCTGCTGTGTTTTCATACCTGATAATGCCCCCTCTGTCTATGAGGCTATTTCTAGATTGCACAAAATTGTGTCCAGCTTACACCAGTATCCTGGCAACTGGACCTGGTCAGGATGGTTTTGGGGACTAGTCTCCACATGGGGCTGGAAATTGATTTCTGCTATTGGCATAGCATTGTTTACATTAATGGGATGCTGCCTGTGCATCCAGTGTGGCCCGCCACTCTGTGGATTGTGTGCTACCATGTGCATTCCTAAACCACACATCCAGAAAAAAGAAAATGTTAAGATTATGCTCCAAGATCATATTGATGATCTTATGGCCATCGAAATAGAGGACAATGGTTGTACTCTGGTACAAGGAGGGAATGTGGAAAAATAGTTTCTCACCCTTCATGCAACCACTGTTCATTTGACATCAGGACAACCATATTGAATGAGGCATCCATTTTGTGAGTGTTTTAAACACCCCGTCGCAGAGGAAATAGGCAGAAAAAGATGCAGCTTGAAAGCAGCTACATCGTGTAATATGCCTAAGGCCGAATACCAGACCGGCCACATACCTGCGGTTAAGCCAATTTTGAGAAAAACTAATTTCCACGGAATAACCCGCAATTGGAACAAGGTCATACCTGCCATTTACTACACACTATTATACGCTTCAGCTATTTGCACATTTTTGTTTGTAAGCAATCTCCCACTCCTCTCCCCTGAGGCATACAAATGTTTTTATACCTAACTAGTGGAAAATGATTGAACCTCTGCCATTTGTTTGCATGTAGTAGAAAAATGTATAAAAGCTCTATGCTGCGCGAAGTAAGACAGACTACTCCCTAACCCGCTTGGTGAAGGAGCTCTCCCTTAACTCGAGTTATTGAATAAATCCCGATTATTCTCTACATCTCGGACCCCGTCTCTTTCCTTTTTTTTATTATTTATTTAACTTACAAGGCAAATTCAGAGGCATTTTAAATTATTTACCACAACCCTCATCCACCTCCTGCTGCACTAATTTGGTGGTAGAAAGTGCTGACTAATTTTTGATCATGGTCAATCTCTTGACGTTTTGGGGTGAGAGACTGGTCCTTCTCACTGTCGCAACTGCACCAGCTGCACTGAACACATGCTCAGCATACACACTGGCTACAGGGCAAGCCAGATACTTTATTGCCAGCCTGCTGAGCACTGCCCATTGATACCTCTTCCCGTACCAGTACACCAGTGGGTTTTGATGTAGATAGACCTCCGTTGGATCATCCAATAGCCAGTGGTGCTTCATCTTGCTCGAGCTCTTTTGCCTTTGCCTCTGCAGTGGACTTAAGCCCTGCCTTTAGAATCCAATCAAATGCAGATTTTGGAGCTCCTGTTCCTGTTGTTGTCACAGGTGTTGATTTTTTTCTGCTGTGAGCCAACAGCACTGTCTGCAGACTCTATGGAAGTAGTAGGCTACACCCCAGAATGTATGCCCATGAATGGGCCTCTAATTTCAAGTCGTTCATATTCTATGTCTCTGACTTGCTCATCAATCCATGTCTTGTCGGTTGAAACATCCCCATCTGAAAAAGGAATGAAAGTGGCCAGTAATTGTTTGAACCGTTGGTCAAGATTTGTGGCACAGATGTGATATTTGGATAGCACAATGTCTCTTTGAAGCCTTGTAGTAACAGAAAAGTGAAGGATTAAGCTCTCCGTCAACTCCTGCACATCTGTTTTTTCATCCACACCTGCACACATTTCAGACACCTCCTTTAGCTGTTTCTGCAGCTTATGCACCAATGGGATAGTTTGACCCATGGCACAATCCTCGTTGCTCAGTTCCCATGTGAAGATTTCAAAAGGAAGCAGCATCTCTGTCAGGCATTTGGCCATGCCCCATTGGTCTATCTCTTTGATCACGACTTTCACATTTGCATCCCCTCTTTGCATGACATATTCATTGATCGGTCTGTACTGCTCAAACAGACGCTGTAACATGTAATAATTAGAATTCCAACATTTTGGCACCACCTATATGAGGGCGTTAACTGGCATTCTATTATGACGCTGGATAATCCTCAACAGTTTGCAGGCTTTAAAAGAATGGCTAAAATGAGTGCAGATTCTTATGCATGTGGACAGTAAGTTACTGACTCAGTGTTCTTTTTTGAGGAAGTCCTGTACAATGCTGTTTATGCAGTGTGCCAAACACAGGACCCTGAAATAGACACCATTTGACACAGCCTTAACTATATTACTGCCATTGTCTGTTGCAACAAATCCTATGTTAAGCCTTCTGGTGCGCAGCCATTCAAAGACCTTGTTGTTAAAGTCATCCACGATGTTTGCAGCTGTATGGGGTTTCTCCATGGGGAACATAGCTACTGCTGCATGCTTCTGAGCACCATTAAAAATGTAAGCTATATCAACACCTGCAGATATCATTTCTCTAACCCCCAGAAAAGAGATCCAGTGTGAAGTGATGCACATGTAATCAGTGGCTTAGCAACTGGTCCACATGTCTGTGGTCAGGTTGATTGTCTGGACAGCACTCTGCTGCAAAGCTTGTCCAACCAATTCCAGCACTTCATGATGCAGCAACTCTGATGAGAAAGGTCCATCTGGGGACCTTCCATTTCGGGCAGATAGCCACCACAAATTCTAGAAAACCCACTCCTTCCACAAAAGAAAAAGGGAGGAGGTCCAACACTAACATTTTAGCCAGCTTCCCGTTGTACAAACATGCCGTTGGGTGGTTGAGTTCGTACTGCCCCTCCTGCCTAAACATGGCAGTAATAGTAGCCTGGATATTTTTCTTTGCTGGTGCCACTGATGCAGGCGACTTAGAAGGTAATGGTAGACTCAATGTACGTCTCAGAGGAGCAGTCACTGTAGGTTCTTGTCTTGGTGTTTCAACCTGACTCTGAGTCTTCCTGTGCCATTGTGATGTTGCTGATGTGGGTGACAATATTACTGCACTGCTGGGGACAGGGCTGATTTGTGTAACAAAAATGTCACCCTCTTCTTCACCTTCACCTTCCACCATGATTGGACCAGATTCGCTGCTTTCAACACCTTCACTAACACCGCCTGCAGGCTTTTCCTTTTGGCCGGCAAGGTGGGCCTCCCAACGAATTGCATGGTGTTTTCTCAAATGGGTTGTTTGACCTCTGGTTCCATAGTTTGCACGAAGCTTACCCCAACCAATACTTGCTTGGCAAATGGAGCATATGGCAATGTTTGGCTCCTTTTCACCAACTGTAAAGAAGTCCCAAACTGGGGAGGTCAACTTTCTTACACTGATGCCAATGTCTGAAGAAGTGGAGGTGGGTTGTTGTTGTTTTGATGACGTTTGTCTCTCTGCAGTGCCTTTTTCTACTGAGGTGGGTGTGGATCTAGGTCACACCCAGGGCCTTGTAAATATGGAAGACGGTGGAGGTGGTGGTATCAGTGCCAAATTTCACAGGAGTCACAATGAATCCCTTTTTATGCCATCAGAGATGATCTATTTGAAGCCTCCCTTCTTCTGCTCATCAAGGCATCTTATGATTTTGAGATCCCCATTGCTGATTGTCATAGCCCTTTACTCCTTTGTTAGCTATTAACCATTTTTTCCTTCCTTCAGCCGCCATCTGAGTTTCTCAACCCCTTTCTGTCATCCTTTCTAGACCACACTAATTTTCGCTCATCCACCTTTAAACTCCTCCATAACGTTTTGTCCCTCTGTCCTTAGGCCCACCCCTAGTCTGCCATGGCAGCATCAGAGAGCATCTTCTATCATTCAGAGGTCAGAGTTTGACATTCTCAGCTTTTTATTCACTTTGCATGCTCTGGTTTTTCAGCAAATACTTACCAGTTCTTTACGTGGGCTGAAGAGTTCAGGGTTTCAAGGGGTTGGCAGCATAAGACTTATGCATAAGAACCATTTACAAATGGGATGGACTAGACTCACGTAGGTGTCACCCTGCTCATAGTCTTCTTCCTTCTTTTCCAGCTCCTTTTGTGCTCTTAAGCATTGATTCTCATCCTAGCTCTCTTCCACATGTCTCTTTTCTTTTGGTGTTTTGGCCCTCCTGATTCTCATCCTGGCCCTCGTTTAACTAATTCTGGTCACCCCAGTACTGGTTTCCTGATTCTGATAGTCCTATTTGTAGTTCTTCCTGACCCTTATCTTACTGGTCCTGATCCTAGCTCATCCTTGTATTAGCCTTTCCTAGGTCTCCGCATCCTGGTACTTCTGATCCTACCTCTGATCCTAATGGTCTGCTTTGTCCCTAGCCATCTAGTCTTGTTGTCCTAGATCATTTTGGCCATGGTCTGGTCCCATTGGTCCTCTTGGTTCTGGTTATCCTGGTACCCCTGATCCTTGCCAGCTTGGTCCTAATACCCCAGTTTCTAGTCCTCCTGGTTCACTTGAAACTTCAGGTCCTGGTGTCCTTAGTTGGTAATAGACCTGTTCTTCACACAACATTAGGTCATGTCTTTGTTTCCCGCCTGGACAGTTTGCTACATCTTTAATTTTGATTTGCCCTTGTGATAATCAATCACCTCAGACTTTGGAACATCTGGTTCTTTTTTGTGAGCTTTATGGCCCCGCACGCTAGAGGTTTCTCCCTTTTTTAGGGCAAGGGGTTATTATCAACATAGGCCTGTGTTCTTGCATGTGCTTTTGTTGGGTGATCAGGCAGTGGCATTTGTGGCCTGCTGTTTTCTGAAAAGTGCCTTGTTCTTGAACAAAATTATACATTTTGTATTTTAGCTGCTGCATTTTTATCTATTGAAATGGATCATGTATTTTTTTCTATTAGCTACTGGCTGTATGTGATATTTTATGATGATGTTTTATGATATTTTTTATTCTTTTCTGATTAAATTTTTATAATCGAAATGAAAATAATCAATCAATCAATCAATCACCCTGCTTATTCTGATCCAGGTCCACCTACTCCGTCTGGACTAACTTGTCCACTTTGTTCTGATCCTCTTTGATCAGGTCATCTGTTCTTGTCCACCCAACTTGGGCCCATGTTTATACTCTGCGTCGGATTTGCGTCATTTTTTTGAATGCAAATCCAGCACAAACTTAACTCCATATTTATATTTCAAATGCTAGACCCGTCTAGTGTAAAAAATATGGAGTTTGCATCATTTTAAGGATGCGTGCAACCGCCTTGCATTAAGGAGATGCAAGGTAGGCGTTCCCGTCCAAAAAATGACTCAAATACCTTAGCGCTATATTTCTGCAACAGGAGAAAAATGACACACGGGTGGGAGGTGGACCCGAAAAATAACGGTAAGCCCGATTTGTGTAAAATTCTAACTCCTGGGTCAAGGCAGGCATTAAAATGAGGCAAACACACCACTACTTAAGGAAAACACACACAAGCAACATCATTGCTCAATAGGGACCACATGGAGGTGCTACTGATGCAGCATGCTAGACGACGCAAAGCACAGGACCAACAGCAGCAAACACCACCACTCCAATGTGGCCCCCAAAAGCAACGCAGAAGGCAGGAGACGGTCTTCAGGACCAGGACAACTATCCAGGGCCTCAGGGAACAGGACGTCATCCAGAGGTATGGACTCAACTGGCAAGCCATCCAGCAGCTGCTGCGCCAAATTGAGCCACATATAACAGCTAGCCTGCAGACACCACACAATATACCACCGGTGACCAAGTTGATAGCTGTCCTGCATATGTTGGCAAGTGGCTCCTTCCAAACAATGGGTGCCCTGGTCGCTGGGGTATCACACCCCTCATTCTCCGCCTTCCTTTCCAAGGTCCTAGATGCCATCATCTCCCTCACACCCCACCACATCAGCTTCCCCAACACCCAGCAGAAGCAGCAGAAGATTAAACAGGGGTTTTATAAAATACATAGCTTCCCGCATGTGCTTGGTGCAATTGTTTGCACCCATGTCCGGATTGTACCACCTGTAGCAACAGAGCATCTATACTGGAACAGAAAGCACACCCACTCCATAAATGTGCGGGCCGTAGTTAACCACCAGGGATTGTTTACCAACATCTTGGCCAAGTATCCTGGGAGTGTACATGATTCCTTCGTCCTTTGCCACAGCACCATCAATCAACACTTCCAGGATGGACGATATGGCAATGGCCTTCTTGTCGGTAAGTCCATAAACCTGGCAATATACACATGGCACAGCAAACCTGTAGGACACACAATACATACACCACTACATTGACACGTAGGCAGAAAGACACTGAGGTGTGACACAGGTAGTTATGTTGTACACCCTGACACAATGGGATAAACACCTATGGACAAATGACGGCTGCCAATAACATTAACTGCCACTCTAGAGCTATAAGGGACCTTTGTCAAAGCACAAAGTGACAATGACATGGCCTGCACTGGAAGTACAACTTGGAAGATGAACCATTTCCTATTACATTAGGCCACATAGTCAATCCGACACCCTCCCAAGCAATATGTACCGTGGAAGAGTGTGCAATATGTGTTGCTGCACGTCTAACACCATGAGACACATAGCATGATTATGCAGACTCACATGTAGGTGAGACGGAAATACTGAGGCAGTCCTAACATCGTACATCACTCCTGGGGTGCCGTTGCCAGGTAGCAATAAGGAAGTGGACTGTGCTATGAACACATATTGATGTGCCACTAATGCAAACTACACACTGCTGCACACACTGAAAGAGCCAATTGTCCATCAAAATAACAGATGTACAGGGAGATGGCCCTTCCTGCACAGATATATCCACCTCCACAAGGCAGTTAGCCAGGTTACCTGGAGCAAGTTTGGTAGTGTAGGTACACGGTTGCACATGAGCCACTGGCAGAGGGAACTACAAAGGTTTGAATAGAACCAAGTCACATATGGGGCAATTGTGCAGTGTCAATACTGAACACGTCTGTGCTGCCAACTTATGGAGATGTGCTGTGCATTGTCACCAAGCCTAATCAAAGGGCCTCACTGTTGCATTTCATCTGCAATGACATATGTCTAATTGGATGGGATGTCCAGGCCATGTAGTGCAACCATGTTACCACCACATTGGAATCTATTGTGTGTGTGGAAGTATCATGTCCCCTCCAGTGAAAGCACACTAAAACATGTTGCCCACTACATAACGCATGGCACATACATACTTACCAGCAGTTCGGAAACAAAATCATAGATACCAGGTCAATGAGCCAAATACAAGTTGTCAAGTCAATCAACCCGCTGCAGAAAAAACCTCACAGAAGCCCAGGATCTCACACAATACCACAAACACATATGAGTCACAGACGACACAAGATATCATCTGCCATGCTACATGACATTCCTGTTGCAAGCACTAACAAAATACTCACTCCTTTTTTCTTTTTCTGCTGATCAGGGTTACGGGATCCAGCCATGGATCATGACCCCATTCTCCAACCCAAGCACAAAAGCAGAGCATGCCTATTATGAGGCACATCGGAGGACACACTCCATTGTAGAAAGGACCTTTGGCATCATGAAGTCCAGATTCAGGTGCCTGGACATCACAGGAGGCAGCGTCCTACATGCCGCACACATTGTTTGTAAAATAATACTTACATGTGCCATCCTGTACAACATTTGTGTGAGGAGGAACATCCCCCTATATGAGCCCGAGCAAGAACTGCCTGAGGAGGATGAGGAGGATGGTGCCATGGAAAATGAGGGGGAACATCAAAACACAGTGCAAGGAATGCACCGCAGACAGCACATTGTTCAAAACTTTTTTAACCAATAGTCACTCTAAACACCTTGTTAGGATATGTAATTAAACACCTTACTTTATCACACAATCCTGCTCTGGTTACTTATTTCTCCATCACATGTTCTTTAGGAATGTGAGCATTACCTCAGAGAGCATGTCATGAAGACAAATATGACTGCTTCCGATGAAACATCACATGTGATGCGTATGATTGTACAGCAAACATCACACACATATAAAAATAGTCACCTTTTGGATTTCACATATAAAGGACCAAATCATAGGACCACAGCATAGGACACACATCCATGCTGCCAACATGGTCTACTGTAGCACATGACACACAACTATGACATCTCTAATCATAAGGTAAATAAGCGCACCATACATGAGGCATCTGACGTGAAATATCAGTGGTAACAGGAATGTATGAACAGACCCCTGATATTAGTAAGTGTGACATTTGTTTTCTCTGCAAGGAGCTTGTGTGACAAGAGGCGCATAATTTCTGAAAATGGATAGCATGAGTGTCCCAGGTATGACAAGCAATGTTCACAGCAAATGCCCTGCGCAGTCCATCCCTGGAAATAAGCCCTGCCACTGCCATGTGTTAAGTCTCTGCCCTCCCATCTCCGGGGGCAGCGACTTAACACATGGCATCACCCAGACTCCCTTTCTGACTCCTGTTTGCTTCCTTTTTCCATATGGCATGCTATAGAAGAACTACATTAGCCTGCATGTACTTCATGTCCCATAATGCACTGCCTGGTAGTCGGTAAGACCTGCAATCTTCTGTCCATTGCTTCCGATGAGAAAAGTCCAGTTGTCCTTTTATATTGGATTCTCTCTTCCAGGGCCTGTGAGAGACTGAAGCTGCACACACCTGTAACCTCTCTTGTGCAGCCCAGCCATGTGTCTCTGCCCTGGCCTTGCTGCTGCCAGGAACTGCTTAGAAACTGCCATTCCCTGAAGCTTCTCGTCATACATTGGGGAAATAATTCCTTTGTGTTCTAGACCCCTTGCTGGATTGTTTTACAGTCCTGATTCAGCCTGAATCTGCTTTCTGTTTACGCAGTGCTGTTCCTGCTTGTACCAGTCAGACTCTGCTCCCTGTTTCTCAGCCTTGTTCATGTTTGTTTCTGCCAGAGCCTGCTTTCTGTTACCCAGACCTGTTCCAGCCTTTGTGTCAACCAGAGCCTGTTCCTTGTGCCTGGCTTTGCCTCCTAGTTGGTTCCCTTGCTTTCTGTTTCCTCTTGGGGTATTTTTTCTCGTAAGTGTACTGTCAGTCCTCACCTATCTAGAAATGTTTTACTTTGTTTTTGGTCTGGCACGTGATTTCCAGGAGGCTAATCCAGCCCCCATCCTTTGTCTAGTGTTGCATGTAGTCATTAGTGCCTAACAGTGACAGTGTGCTATGTCTGTATTCCAAGAATTGTTACTGTTTCTCCAGCCCGACCAACAAGGGCTAGTCTCGTGTATGTGAGTACAATCCTTGTTTGTGCCCTAAGGAGCCAGACACAGATTCACTTCTGCTGCCACCTTTCTATGAGGCTTGCGTGGTGACTAGCTGTGAGATTAATCTGCACAGAGGCACTGACGTTCCCTGTTGCTGTGGAAAGTTCTGAGCCCAACCCTGTGTACAATCTTAGTGATAAGCCCTGCGTGTTTGTCCATTACTGACCGGTTCCATATTTGTCCACACTAAGGTTGCTCTGTATTCACTTTTCTGTTTTATCTGCCTTACTATAGCTGCTCTATCCCCTTGTATTCCATTAGCTGCTCTTCTGCATTGGTACACTTCTTCCTTGCAAGATACTCTGTGAACTCAAGGGGTGCCCGTAACAGACTCCTGACTAGACCCACACAAAACCGTAACACCATGATGGCCAATCCTGACACAGGGTACACATACCCACACACTTGAACTGGACACTTCTGTGGAATGCACATCTTAAAATATTTGACCACATGCAGCCAGGGCAGGAGGTTCACCACAGCAACATGAGTAACATAGGTAATTTTCATGAGTCTGATGTGTACATAACATTTGTATGGGTGGAATTAAGGCACAGTGTCTCACACACTGTGGGGGTCATTACGACCTTGGCGGGCGGCTGCGGTAACCGCGGCCGCACTCACGCGGCCCCCATTATGACATTCCCACTGGGCCGGCGGGCGCAAACCAAGTTTGCGCCCGCCGGCCCAGCGGGGATGAGGCCGCAACATAGGAGCCGGCTCCTAATGGAGCCGGTGGTGTTGCGGCCGTGCGACGGGTGCAGTTGCACCATTCGCGTTTTTCACTGTCTGCTATGCAGACAGTGAAAAGCTGGCCGGGGCCCTGTTAGGGGGCCCCTGCACTGCCCATTCCAGTGGCATGGGCAGTGCAGGGGCCCCCAGGGGCCCCAGGACACCCCTTACCGCCAGCCTCTTCCTGGCGGTGTAAATCGCCAGAAACAGGCTGGCTGTAGGGGTGTCATAATCCCCAGGGCAGCGCTGCTTGCAGCGCTGCCCTGGCGGATTATCACCACCGGGGCTAAAACGGCGGGAAACCGCCGGCCCCGGCGGTGCGACCGAGGTGCTTCCGCCGCGGTCGTAATATGACTGGAAGCACCGCCAGCCTGTTGGCGGTGCTTCCGTCCTTTTAGCCCTGGTGGTCTCGGACCGCCAGGGTCAAAATGACCCCCTGTATGTACCAAACATGTACACATGGCCAACATATGGGTAGTTCACACATAAGTCGCCATGAAGTCATAGCCAACAATTAATGACATATGAGGGGTAACATATCTACCCTAGCCAATCAGCCATTCTCAACCACCCCTGAGTTTTGTTTGTCGTGTCCCAAAGTCAAACAACTACACACATCAAATGAGTCTGCACATATTACAAAAACATATCATGACTGTGGTACATCACTGATTGCCATCTGAAGTAGATAACCATTTGTAACACATTCATACATGAGCATTACGTCAAATGTATTGCATGCCATCCCTTCAGAAGCATACATATTGTTCTTACAGATCATTCACACACAAAACACACAATGCCAGGATTCATACTTTGTTTGTGTCGCATTTCCTTCATTTTCTGACACAAAAGCGGCTCAAATTACAAAATACAATTGTATTTTCCAAGTTTGCGCCGCTTTTGTGTCAGAAAATGAAGGCAATGCGACACAAACAAAGTATGAATCTGGGCCCCAGTTGCATACTCTACCACTATACCACACACTGCAGGCCATACCATCCTATCTCCATCTTGATACAGGGTGCACGCATGTTAAATAATTGAAAATCACACAAACACAGCTTGAGTCAAAATGTTTGACGCAAATGCATCGAAAAACAATGCAAACGCTGTCTAAACATACATGAGCCTTTAGCGCTAATTCCACCAGCGCACCACACGTATGGGGATATCCATTAAAATAGAAGTTTCCCGGTAATGCTGCACATGTTGGTTATGCATTCAAAATATTCACGCAAACATCGTATGTGTCAAAAGAATTACACGCAAGATGAAAAACGGGCCGGGAAGTGATGTAATAGGAAATCCTGTTTACAGACATGGTACTGTGGGTGTACTTTCACTTTCACTTTACAGTCTGTGCTTTTTCTTGACTGTGTGGCTGTGTCTTGGTGTTGCTCATGTCTGGAATGTGTTTCTTGTATCTTGTGGTGTCTCTCTTGTGTCTTTTTGTGCATTCTATTTGTAAATTGTACCTGTCTAAGTGCTTTTGTGTAGTTTAGTGTTTTTTGGATTGTATTTGTACTGTCGGGTGTCTGTGTGGGGGTTACATTAGTTGGGTTAGTTGGGGTTCGTAGTTTGGGTTGTAAGCTCCTTTTTTCACATTTATTTTCCTTCCTTTTTCCCTTTTTCTGTTTAAATTGTTGTACACGGACATGTCGGGAAAGGCGAGGCTGACCAGCATGGGTGAGGAGGAGCTTGGGGCCTTTATGTGGCTGGTGTGCCACTTTCTTCCGTTGATGCTAGAGATGGGTGGGCGTGTGATACAGGGGTATTACACAGAGGCAAGGCGGCTACGGTGGGGCAAGGTGCTCCACCAACTCAAACGTGCATTCAACACAACAAGGAATGAGCACCAGCTCAGGCATCACTGAGCTGACCTGGTGGCCCAAGAACAGGACCTGCTGGACCACCTGGGTTTGGTGATCAGTGGCCCTGTTGGTGAGTATCACATTGACAAATGTGTACATTTGAATGCTCCTGAGTGACAGTAGCAGATGTCTTGACGTACTGCATGCAATGTTTGTGGCCATGTTGAATGCAAGTAGAACAAACTGTCAGTGACCCAGTACTGAGATGTATTCCACATGTCTATGCATGTTAACAATGCAGTCCTGAGCTTTGTTGAGTCATGTCTGACTATTACTTAGGGCCACATGTACCAATCTATTTTTAATTCTCACAAACGGCCAAGTTTTCAGATTTATTGTGTTTACGTCAGGAAAATGTTCATTCAAATGCACCCCCCCAATTTTGCCATTCTGATGTCACATTGCCCAATCACAAAACAGGGTTTGCTAGTGGCATTTAGGAAGAGGCGTTCCTTTCCTATTCGTGAGTCGCAGTCCACTGATTGATTCTTTGTTGACCGCAAATGCTGGCACTAAACAATTGCAGTTACCATCCGTTTCAAGTTGATGTTAACCCATTTGCAAAAGGTGAGGGGTCCCCATGGGATCCCTTCCCCTTTGTGAATGCATGCGAAAAAATAGTTTCTGAGCAGATAATTGTCCCACAGACCACTGGCTGCTTAAAAAAAATGATTTGAGTCATAATATTGGTTTTTGAAATGCTTTCAGTATACCCCTGATGAAATAAGGCTGCATTTAAACGAAAATATACATCTCTATTTGAAAGCAGTCACACCCATGGTGGTCTGCTGAGCCCAGGAGGCCAGCATCTCTGTGAGTGCCGCCATTCCGAAGGAGACTGCAAAATGAGACCTACCTCATCAAAATTCATGAGGTAGGTAATTTGCTACTCCATTTGTGATTTGCAAACAGTGTCATTGAGCGTGGTGTACCTCAGGTCGTCCTACTTGCAAATTGCGAGTTGCTAAGTCTCGCAATGTGTGACTCACAAAACATGATCTTGGTACTTGTGTCCCTGAGTAACACATTTCAGGTGCAATGACAGCACCTGTGCCCATGCATTCTGTCAATGATGATCAGATAATCCACTGTAAGCATACCACATTTCACTGTATTGGGACAGCATAGTGGGCTATCCATGTTTAGCGCTACATTGTCATCATTACACACACATGATCCCCTGCCATTATGTTGGCAAAGGGGGCATATGCGGCTTAGGGGACACTGCCAATGGGGCATTTGTTACCAACATACAACTGTGCCACATCTGTCATGGAGCACTGAATGCATGATAATTGCTGACTGAAAATTGAGCCACATTTCCATCACACAGTAACTCAGTGTTCCTTGATGCACAAGCCACAATACCTGAGTCACTTGTATTGCAGTGCACTAGGGAAGTGCCATTGAAATTGTCATGCTATTACAAATCATGACATGGAGTACCATCTGAAATGGATTACCCACAAATGATTGTAGTCAGGTTTAGTACCACATGATTGTTAGGCCCAGTGCATGTGTGCAGATGTTTGTATATCACTCACTGGAGTGTCAGTGTCAATGTGAATTCTCAGTGGTATGTCTGTTGGAGTGTCTACATGCAGGATCAGCAGCTCACTCATATAAAATGTTACACACTGTGATATGTTGTCCATACGTTTGTACAGTGATCTGACATTGAGCATATATTTCCTTTCCATGTCTTACAGGTGGACCGGCTCCCTATACCATCGGGGAAGTGGCTCGATTTGAGGACCCAGACGTATCCAGGAAGTGTGATAATGTCTGTCCTGTGTAGTGATTGCAGCTGTTGTGTGAGTGACTCTTGTGTGTTGCACTCATTGCACGATATGATGAGCTGGCACGTGGTCTGATGTATTACTTGACTGGATGTTGACATAGCCTTCCATGAAGCATGGGTTCAACATTCACAGGCAGAGAGTCATATCTGGGGGTCTTGTTCTGCGCAATAGGGAGCAGCATGTGAACAAGGTGATTAGTAGCCACATGTAGGCCCACGTGTGACTAAGAAGTACTCCAGTGTCAGAATATTGTCACCAAGTCATACCCTCATTTTCACAAGACAGTGATGCATAATTTTTCAACACAAAAATACGCATCCCTGTATTGTGATGTACATGTAGGACTGTATGGGTAACTGTTCCCCACATCTAGCCCCATAAGTTGTACTCCATTTACGTGACACCTATGTGGTATGTAATAGGCGTGCAAACATGTCAGGGCCAGACGTGTGCTGTCATCAATGTGGGTGATTTTGGAATTCTGTTGGCAGATCAGGTGTTGATGATTGTCCACAATTGGACACATGAATGTAGATGTGATTGACCTATTGATACCTCATTCGTAGGTGGCAGCCATCCTCACAATTGTTCCACTCACTAAATCCATGTCCAAGTGGACATGGCTTTGTGGTTGTCCTCAACAGTTGTGATGATGTATTGCATGTCCATCCCCCCTGAGGCACAGGGGCAGGGGAAGAACATATATGTAGGTAGATGTGATGGTCACAGTGTAGATGGCAGTCATCTCATTCAAGCATGCATGTGTCCCAAACAACACTGACCCCTCATGATTAGCAACTGCATACCATCCTGACAATTACATCTACAAATCACTGGTTTTGTGTGCCTTGAAGGTGACTCAGATAATAAAGATTAGTCTGCGTGGCCCTTGTGAAGTACTTGCTGCATTTGCATTGTAACACATTCCACTACATCAATGCACAGATCACTTTAAATGGTACAGCTCTTGTTGTGCTTTGCTGTGCAGTTAAATACTTGATGGGTAGGCAGCATTGCAATTTCATTTGTCAGGGACACTATGGGGGTCATTCTGACCCTGGGGGCCGGTGGCCGCCAGGGCCACCGACCACGGGAGCACCGCCAACAGGCTGGCGGTGCTCCCACGAGCATTCTGACCGCGGCGGTTCAGCCGCGGTCAGAAGCGGCAAGTCGGCGGGCTCCCGCCGACTTACCGCTGCTCGGGGGAATCCTTCATGGCGGCGGAGCGCGCTCCGCCGCCATGAGGATTCTGACAGCCCCTACCGCCATCCTGTTCATGGCGGGAAACCCGCCATGAACAGGATGGCGGTAGGGGGTGCCGCGGGGCCCCTGGGGGCCCCTGCCGTGGCCAAAGGCATGGGCACGGCAGGGGCCCCCGTAAGAGGGCCCCGCAAAGTATTTCAGTGTCTGCCTTGCAGACACTGAAATACGCGACGGGTGCAACTGCACCCGTCGCACCCCTGCAACTACGCCGGCTCAATTCTGAGCCGGCGTCCTCGTTGCAGGGGCATTTCCTCTGGGCCGGCGGGCGCTCTTTCGGAGAGCGCCCGCCGGCCCAGAGGAAATGTTTAAATGGCCGCCGCGGTCTTTTGACCGCGGTGCGGTCATTTCACGGCGGTACCTTGGCGGACGGCCTCCGCCGTCCGCCAAGGTTAGAATCACCCCCTATGTCATCTGTAATGTGATTTGGACTGCATGTGCAATTTGAGGGAGAGTGTTAGATTATCATCTGTACATGCATCACACATTGATGACACTGATTGTTGCCTATCTAATTTTTACAGCTGCCAACATGAATGCTGCGGAGATCAGGGATTTCTAGAAGCGGGCAGTGAGGTACAGACACATCTTGGATGTCGAATCTGGGTACCGGAGGATGGCAAGACGCTATCAGAGAGAGAGAGCCACAGGAGAATGGTGGGGTTTCAGCCAAGGGGGACCGGCATTAGCCACAATGGGCAGAGCCACGGAGCCACCACCACAAATGCTCCCAGTTGTACAGTGGCCACTGTGACATCAGCCTCACCTGCTGCACCGTCAGCCTCAGAAGCAACTACCACCACACCTGCTGCATCTTCCACTTCAGCACCACCGACCACCACACCTGCAGGAGCAACAACCGCTGCAACAAAGACTACCTCATCTGCTGATTTGGACGTGGCCGCCATTTCCCAGCTCCAGAGGGACATGCATAAAGTAATGAAAAAGCTTGACAATCTCCAGTGGAACGTAGACAAAAATAGCCACAGGCTAAAACCTAGGAAGACTCTGAGGAGGGCAAACCTCTGAAGTCCTGCCTCCCCTCACCCCTTGTCACGTAGGCTCTCATTATTCTAATGAGACTACTGGATTTTGAGCAGCAAGATCATCCACTGTGTGGGAGACTGAGTCTGACCCACTGTGGGTGACACCTGTCACCCTAAATCCAGGTTTTGCTCCGGCTGACTAGCAGTGCCTCATCTCTACCAGAAGATAGGGATGATTGGGCAGCTGAGCGCATGACATATTAGGCTTCTCAGGGAAATCGTGGTCACTCAGGTCGCATCCGGTTCTCTCATTCACACTTCGGTCTCATATATAAATGACAATAAGAAGAAGTATGAGTTTTAATAACTGGTTTAATAAAACAACTGCATTTTAGATAGCAAAGCGTGAGCTGCAATAACCAGGACGACACAACATGACAATATTAACATGGTGACGAGGAGAGTGAAGCATAAGAATAATGCTATCATATTGTCACTAGGATTTATGGACTATTTCCTATCTAAGTCATAATCTGAGCACAGCATGTTAAGGTCTAATTCTGCCTTTCAGGTTCCCTCGGGAGGAAATCAACCCTCATACCTGAGCAAAGGCCTGCAGTCTGCGTTAGCATCTGCAGCGAAGCATTCAGCAATCAGCATACAGTCGTGGTTCCCTGGCTGGAATCTCCCTCTTAACGTGTAATGAGACTAGGAAGTGCTTTTATAATAACACAGCTGATAACCTAAGAAAATGTCCCTACTTAACGATGTGTATTTCCTACGAATGTTGGAGACTAAACTTCTACTACGTTCACCGGCAATGTACCAAACTGTAGCCTTGACTGAAGCACAAAGTGATCAAGAATGTCTTGTTTGAGAATACAGTGCTGGGCTAGTTAGATACATGAAAATAAAACAAGACCGTAAAACTGGTTATTGTAAAAATAACAATGTGAAGCCAAATAAAATATATCTAGGCCAAAGTGCACAGCGTCCTAGTGTGTTAAACTAACGTGCAAGGAGCTATAACTAAAATGGCTAAACAAAACACTCCCCTTGTTGGTTGAAAGTGGTTCAAAGCCAAAATTAAAATTTCATTGCTAAAAAGCTCAACCTAAGATATATATAAAAAACAGATCAATTTTGACAAGTTAAAAGGGCACACAAGCATATTACGTGGCAATTTAAAACATGAGCATGTGACTTGTAACCGAATTCAAAAGACATGTCAATTTAGAAAAGTTCCAAACTAAGTGCGAGCCATGGAGAACAGGAGTTCTTCCACTTCGGCAGGTATCAGAACCTAAAAGTCCGTGCCAAAAATGATCAAGGAGCAAGTGTGTTCCATAGCCCCAGTGTTAACCAAGGCGGCATCCCGTGGAGTGCCCATTGATGAGTTGTCGGCAACTTCCTCCAGGAAGGGTAACTCATAATTAGCTTCACGTAGCAAACGCAACCTCAGTGAGCATGTCTGGTAATAAACCCTCAGCGAGAACATAAACAGATCAGCATCTATTGCTGGGGGGCGCTGCTGTGAAAGACAAACTTCCAGTGCATGTTCGAAAGAGCACCAGAGGCACAGAAACACGGGCTGCACACAATACAGAACCGGTATGAATGACAAAGACCAGTCACACTCCAATTGCTCCAGGAGTGTTGCTCCAAAATGCTGCATCATATGCTCATGACACAGCTGCGCTGATGGGAGCGCCGTCATTTCTCCTCGTTGTGGCGGGACAGCCATTGCGCATAAACAACAGCAACAGCAGGATGCCAGCTAATAAAGCCAAAGTTAACGGAAATCCCCTAAAAATACCGCCAAAAAATGAGTGGATAGCTGAAGGTATCAAACCGAATATGGAGGAGAAGGTGTGAACGAAACAAGAACGAACAGCTTTGAAACAATTTGCAATTCCAGTCATGCTGGACGCATTAAATATTCGTCCCACAAGTTCACCAAAGTGTCTCGGATAGTTCATATTTAACAGGGACTGTATTTCTGCTGATGACCTTGCCACTTGAAGTGCGTAGGTCTCGCGCGCAGATGTAAGTGCTTTTTAAACAGTAAAGCCTTGAGTCTACTCAACTTGTCAAAATTCACGTTTGAAGAAGCAATGTAAGGCCAAATATCAGCTACCTCCTTAAATTTAGTGGGGGGAAACAGTGCGTTCCCACAGCATGTAACTACCTTAGAGACCGAAACAACGTAAACTATTCCGGCCTGCATGCCACAACAGCCTTCACTACTGAGAAGGACGTAGCTACCGTTTGAAAGCACCTGGAACGTGGGTCTAATCAAAGGGACTGGGACTCTCTTCAGATAACAAGCCAAGTTTGCATCCGAGGCGTTACACGCCCCATGCAAGGACAGCTGTTTACAAATCATCGAATGGCTGACTGAAGTCTCGCATTCACTACCGCTAAGAAAGACCTCTTTTATGCCATTGAAGCATTTGTACGAGAAGGGAAGCTCCCACACCTCATGGATGTAACTATCTCCCAGCTTTTCATACCTGCCTACCGGAATGTGTTTTAAACAGGAGGTGAATTGTAGTGTGGAAATAGGCAGATTAATAGCCCCATGTATTAACCACTCAGCCGATGGTATTTCAGCCACGGTAGAAGGCAACTTTTCTAATTTCTCGATGTTAAGCATGACATAAGTCACTTCCTTCTTAGCCATTAGTTGTTGTTGTTGTGTTTGATTAAAAGAAGAGAATATCTCCCTTGCACTGACGTGCTGCCATGGAACACGACCCGCCTTCAGTGTTTGAAGCGTCCAAACCACCAGCATAATGGACCTGATCTGACTCTGTCCATGGTGTAAGGAAGACATATCGGATTGTATAATGTCTAACCGGGCAGCAGCATCTTGTTGGGAAAGTTTGGAGCCGGCGGAGTGGAAGGGGTGCGACGGGTGCAGTTGCACCCGTCGCGATTTTCAGTGTCTGCATGGCAGACACTGAAAATCATGGTGGGGCCCTCTTACTGGGGCCCCTGCAGTGCCCATGCCACTGGCGGCTTACAGGATGGCGGTATGGGGGTCGGAATCCCCATGGCGGCGCAGCAAGCTGCGCCGCCATGGAGGATTCCCCAGGGCAGCGGAAATCCGGCGGTACACCGCCGGTTTTCCGTTTCTGACCGCGGCTGTACCGCCGCGGTCAGAATGCCCTTGGGAGCACCGCCAGCCTGTTGGCGGTGCTCCCGCGGTCCCCGGTCAGAATGACCGCCTATATGTTGTAATTATGTCTGCATGCTCTGGTGATATATACCGAGGGTCTGGCCTACTCGTCCTAAACCCCCCGAGGAGTTAATAAAACGTTGATGATACCCTTTGGTAACTATTGGCCACAATAACCACCCACCAGGACGTGTCAGTGAAGCATTAAACGTACCATTCTGGACCCACTCATCGAGCTCATCTTTATTTGCATTCGTATATTTTTGCCATTTGCAAAAATTTTGCGGGGCAGGTATACTGGGCATGTTTAATTCCCTTATTGTTGCTAAGCCTAAACAACTCGTTTGTTGCACTGTTTCATTTAAAAAGATCATTTGTACAGGAATGAGGCATGCTCTAAACAATGTTTCTTTTCCCTTAATTTGCCAATTTTTTGTTCCCCAGACACTTTTCAGATCAATTGATTTGGACCAATATTCATAGCCTTCTATCGATAACCGGGAATCAAAGGATTTCGAATATATAAATTTCGTATTGGCCAGTAACATGTGTATATCCTTAGTAGGTGGTACCTTAAAATAATATGACTCAGCATTCTTTTGATTGTGCCCAGAAAAATATGCAAACTTTTCAGAATATGTTTTGGAACTCCCTTGCGGTGGAGTTGGGCAATGTTCCCATTGCGTGTAATTAATACAGTTTTGGGACTGCTCGCTCTATGTATGAAATGGTGTCCATAGTAATTATAGCAAAAGTATCACCATAATTTTCTTTAAATTGGTAAACATCTTTGTTTTCAAAGACAGTATAATATTGCAATTCAGTCATCATAGAATCAACTGTTTTCACATCCCAATCATCAGAAACAATGCCTGGTATCACTATATCATTCATTGATAATTTGAACACATACGGTATCTGAATAACTTCTGTGGGACCGTATATATCAAACATTACTTTGTCCCAAACAATCTCATCAGGAATTGGCACTGCGGAGATGTTCACAAAGGATAAGTCTCTTCGGACTTTATGTGAAGAGAAATATGGTTTCAAAACCTCTTCCACCAGTTCAACTGTTGATCTTTCAGGTAAAAACTGACCATGTATTAACAAGAAAAAGGTAATGACAAAACCAATCCAAAGTAGGAAGGCTAGGACAGTCAAAGAGAGCCATAGATAGTTCCATGGAAAAAGAAAATACGTTTCTTTAAGCCAGTTTGTTAGCTGACGCGTACTTGACAAATCAGCTGTCAAAGAGGCGAATAAGTCTGAGAAATCATTGTTGAAGTCGGCAAAATAACCAGAGGCAGTTTGTGCAAATGGCGGAGCCGTTGTCAGTGGTCGAGTTGGTGTTTCCTGCGGTGGCACACTATAGATAACACCATCTGTTTGGCTTGAAGTCGAACTGACTTGGTCAAATGTTTCTAAATTAGTTGACGTTAGTGGAACTAATGCAAGATCATCTTCCACCCTCCCCGTGCTCGGAGAAGTGTCGGTGTAAACAACTTGTAGAGGAACCTCTTCGCCAGTAGTGAGAGGGATTCTGGAACTGCTGGATGTTCCTCTTGGTCGGCTGTGCAGAATCGGCCACATGGTGTAGTTTGACATTGTCAATAGAGACAAAACTATTTTCTTTGGCACCTGCCAACAGTGGTAGAATAACAGTTCTGGTACCGTGTATCCCTAGTACAGGGACTGGTGTTCGATAAGAAGGGCCAAATTCCTTTTTCACTGTGACTTTTTCACATACAAGATCCCCAACTCTGGGAATCTAGCCGGTAGATGTTACAGGCACATCCTTAATTCTTGTGGAGGCGGCACTTTTGGAAGAATTATCATCACAGAACTGTTGTGATTCGTGTTAGACACGTTCATTTATGTCAAAAGGTGTTTCTGCTGCCTCCACGCCAGGACCATCAAGATCCGGAACATACATTTGAGTTCCGAACAGGCACTCATATGAAGTATGACCCCCCCAGGGACCTTCTAGGCAGGTTATTTAGTGCTCTCTGTACTCCATACAGGTGATTGAGCCAACTACGACCCGTACCTAAGACTCTGGCTGTTAAGGATTGCTTTACATCACAGTTTAATCGCTCCACAACAATATTTCCCTCGGGATGAAATGGAGACGAGTACTGGAGTTGGACCCCCAATGAAGCCATGGCATCCCTGAATGCCCTTGAGGCGAAAGCAGGGCCCTGGTCCGAATGGAAAGCCGCAACTGCATATGTACAAATAAATATTCGCAAATATTTAATAACAGTCCGAGCATCAGCCGAGCGTTGTGGCCACACCCATACAAATCTGGACCATGAATCAACAGCGACTAAGATATATTTGTAGGAACTATCAGGTGTTAAGGGACCACAGTGGTCCAAATACACACATTGTAACGGTTTGTTTGAAAATAAGAGGGGTGTCTGCGGCGGGCGCTTGGCAGTGGAAACTTTGATTTGTTGACAGATGTCACAACAAAGGGCATACTGCTTAGTCTCTTTGTAGAGACCTGGCCACCAATAGTGGGCCTGCAAGATCGAAATTGTAGAAGCCACACCAGCATGGGCAGATACCACCCCCTCATGCGCTGCTTTAATCAATTGTGATCTTATGTCTTTGTTGGGGATGTCTCGTACACCTACGCCTTGTATCTTAACCTCAGCGTTCAGCATACCTCCCATACGATAGTGATATTTGTTAGGAAATCCTTTAGGATAGGGCGTACCATCAGCCGTAGCTGTCACGGCAGCCCAAATGTCTGCGTTCGGTTTTGAACTCAAACGAGTCACGGCAGCTACAGCGGCCACAGCCACTGCTGACTTTGTGGCTTCATCAGCCAGTGTATTTCCAGCAACGTGTATTCCAATGCGCTGGTGTCCAAGTGTGTGTACAACATGGACATTCGGTAGGGTCTCTTTCAGGTCAGCTACTTTCCCCCAAAGTAGTCTGTGTTTAATGGTGTTGCCTTTGGAATCTGTGAACCCATTCTGGTGCCAATAATGAAGGTATTCATTAAAGGACTGGACACAGTAATATGAATCACAAACAATCAGCGTAGGCTGTGCAGGATCCGTGTGTTCCAGTGCCATCAGCAGAGCTTTTAGCTCAGCCAATTGCGCTGTACAATCCCCTAGGGTCTGTGTAAAGGTATGCAGAGGACAAAATTTATCGCCCTCCATATAGCCACTTACGACTGTGCAAGCAGCAGAATATTGATGTTTAGTTCCAATTGCAGGTTGTGCAGAGCCATTGGTGTACATAACTCTATGATACTGATCAATAGGCAAAGTATTTGCTGGAACTGGATATTCTATTTCACATTGTAGAAATTCCTGAGTTTATGGCTTTGGGTAAAAAATGTAGTCTACATCAGTGGTTGTCAGAGACGTAGCCCATTGTATCCAATGTGGATGTAATGATTTTGGGTTTGGAACACTAGCTTTTGTAACAGCCTCTAGCGCTGGGATTGGAGAAACGACAATAATGTGTTTTCTTTGGGCATGAGGTCTTTGTTTAATGACAGCCATCTGTACAGCAGTGAGAATTTTCTCTGTGGGAGCAAAGCGTTGTTCTGCTGCTGAGTACAAATGCGATTTGTATGCAATCGGGACTGTCTCACCTTCATTAAACGTCACATAGGTGAAACCGATGGCCCCAGCTATTACTCTGATGACCAAATGTGTTTTGTTGTCCCTTGTGTGTAAATGTTGTGCTGCAAGCATGTCTGTCTGCAACTCTCGAAGAATGCGTGTATCTTCAATTGTCCAGAATTTACTTGAAAAATCGGGACGTATTAAGTCATATAAAGGTTTTATGCATGTAGCATAATCTGGAATTTTAGGTCCAATCAATTATGATTGGAGTTTTTTAATCGTATTCAGTGGTTGTAACTGTGCGCACTTCTCTAAGAATTGTGGTGCTAGGCTCTTTCCCTTCACTTGACAGCTCATATCCTAGGAAGAGGACGCGGAGGAAGGCTATTTTTGTTTTTTGTAAGTTAAATTTGTAGCCAAATTTTGCAAACCCTACAACAATGCGGTCTACCCGTCTTAAATGTTGTAGTAGTTCATCATCCGTGAGATATATATCATCTACATAGGACAATGCTTCAGGGTCAATCTCGTGCAATATAGCAGTGACACGAGCTGCGTACAGTCCTGGGCTGTTCTTATATCCCTGAGGTAAATGACAGAATTTTTTCTGGGAGCCTAGTGCGGAAACTGAACCCATTGGAAATGTCTTGTATTTTTTACGCACTATGTTGCTCATTAGTGCGTGCTATGAGAATTTTGGATAGCATAGGTACGTGTATGACTGTTTAAATGTCTGCAGTCTAAGACTATTCTGTATGAATGGTCTGGTTTAGCTACGGGGAATAATGGGTTATTCATTGGTGAGACACAGGGTTCAATCACACCCTGGTACTCTAATTGCGTTAGTATTTCTCTCACTGGTGCTTTTGCTTCATGTTTTATAGGATACTGCGGCTGTGGCTGAGGTTAGTTTTTAATTGAAATTACATGGTAGGGGGATTCTTTATCCCATCCCACATGATTTCTGTATAATGCAGGTGCTTGTGCCAAAGCCCATTCAATGGAATAGGATTCAGCGAGTTCCTCTGGAACAAGGGGCGAGAAAGAAGGCTTAATGACATCTTCTCCATATGGGCAGGTACGGACAAAGTCAGGCGGCCAATCTTGTTCGGCCAACAAGACATCATATACTTTTACTATGCGACCCCAAAAGATTGCGTCTATTGTGCGTTCAGTGTCTCCTTCTAACTGTAGCGTTACTTTGTACCCCCTATCAGGTGTGGAAACACGCATATCCGTAGTTTCTACTTGTATAAAGTCATCAGTTGCTTTCACCTCCGGATGCTCTAGAAGATTCCGGCGAACTATTGTGACCTCTGCCGCGCTGTTTAGCAAGGCTAGAGCCCAATTCTTGTTCTTCAAGAGGACCCTCTTCCTGTGTGGCATGTCGGACTGCGACTGCTGCCACTTTTTTCTTTTTAAATTGTTGTTTTTGTTGGGAGGGTTTCTCTTCCTTTTTAACAGCAACCTCCAAAGAGCGTTGTGATTCCTGTCTCTGTTTCACGTACTCTGTTCTTCGCTCTGATCACCCACCTCTCTCATTTCTTTTTTCCGATGAGTCCTGAAAGGAACGGGATTGGAGTGTATCAGTATATTGATATCTATCAGGCGTTTTTATATTATCTCTGTTTCTGAGATTATACCTATTTTGTGGGGTCTCCATACGCGGAGATTCTCCCCCCTCTTTCTTAGGAGTTTGTTTCTTTTTATCCCAGCGTTTCTTATTACCCTAAGGTGCTTGCTTGGGGGTATCTTTGTTTGATTTACCCTGAAATTGAGGTTTTTGTGGTCTGGTCCCTAAGCTATCTCAACCAATATTTGAATAGGTCTCTGCTATTATTTTAGGCAGCTCTCATTCTTGGTCCTGCTGTGGAACGTCACAAAGCCGCATGCGCACTGCAAGTGCAACTTCTTCCCTTTTAAGGTTACTTAAAATTATTGCGGACACTGTGGCAAAATTACCCATCAATTGCATCCCCAAATCTAGGGCCAGGACAGCCCCATATTCATCTTGAATTTGTTTCAACACTTCCGGTAAATTGGCAAGTGTCGGTGTACCGTGTGCGGTTGTGTAGAGCGCGGCAAATACTGTGCCCCAAATATTACAGGTTTCTACTGTAGGGACCATCCCAAAGGGTAAGCACATCGTTAATATTCTATGTTTATCCTGAGGTCCCGTATTGGGAAACACTGCCTCCAGCGTATTAATTTTCTGTGCTAACCAAAACTGAGTTTCCTCTCGTTTGGCGGGTACTCTACCCATAATCGAATGTACAGTCGCAGGATTTATACTTGGCGTTACTGCATGTGGATGCACTGGAGCAGCACGTGCTGGGTTTGTATTTAGTGTTTGCATCACAAATTGTACTAGTCATCTATATATTGCCATTAATTCAAGATATAAGCGATGAACCTCAGTAACTGCTGAATTTGCAACCGCAGGATGCGGTGTATGGGTGGCCAATAAAGGCCAGATAGGACCGTCATTACTTAGTAGACCTAACCTTACTTGTAATATTGTGTGGGGTAGGGTGCCATCAAGCCAATTATTATGTTCTTGATAAGATAGAGGTATCTCTAAATATGCATATGCTCTGTATTGTCCAGGCGCATTCACAGGTGTATATTGGTGAAATGTATTTGTGTTTCCATCAACTGCTGGAAATGTGACCCAAGAGTAAAAAAGTTCTGTTTTATAAGCTGCATGGGCGTCCACCACAAATGTGACTGGACCTCCCTGGGCTGTTAGGCCATTTGCTAGTAAGTGTGCTGTTAGAGGTTGTCTCATATTAACAGCTATTTGTACCTGTTGGGGATAAGCCATGATAGTAACACTATGAGTTCAGAGAAGGCACACCAACATTTTCAAGTTTTTAAAGTTCAAGCTTCAACAACCGACAGTTGTAGTAGGATTACCTGCACAGCTGTGGTGGAAATCCTCAGCACCACGGATGTCTCCGCATACGGCACTGAGGTGTCATTATATATAATGAGACAGAGGTATTCCGGAGGACCCGAAAATTAGAGCCTGACCAAACGTTGGCGGCGCCATGTCACGTAGGCTCTCATTATTCTAATGCGACTACTGGATTTTGAGCAGCAAGATCGGCCACGGTCTGGAAGACTGAGTCTGACCCACTGTGGGTGACACCTGTCGCCCTAAATCCGGGTTTTGCTCTGGCTAATTAGCAGTGCCTCATCTCTACCAGAAGATAGGGATGATTGGGTAGCCGAGCGCATGACATATTAGGCTTCTCAGGGAAGTCGTGGTCACTCAGGTCGCATCCGGGTCTCTCATTCACACTTCGGTCTCATATATAAATGAGAATAAGAAGCAGTATGAGTTTTAATAACTGGTTTAATAAAATGACTGCATTTTAGATAGCAAAGTGTGAGCTGCAATAACCAGGACGACACAACATGACAATATTAAAATGGTGACGAGGAGAGTGAAGCATAAGAATAATGCTATCATATTGTCACTAGGATTTATGGACTATTTCCTATCTAAGTCATAATCTGAGCACAGCATGTTAAGCTCTAATTCTGCCTTTCAGGTTCCCCCGGGAGGACATCAACCCTCACACCTGAGCAAAGGCCTGTAGTTTGTGTTAGCATCTGCAGCCAAGCATTCTGCAATCAGCATAAAGTCGTGGTTCCCTGGCTGGACTCTCCCTTTTAACGTACCGGCAATGTACCAAACTATAGCCTTGACTGAAGCACAAAGTGATCAAGAATGTCTTGTTTGAGAACACAGTGCTGGGCTAAGTGAAAACAGTTAGATAGATGAAAATAAAACAAGACCGTAAAACTAGTTATTGTAAAAATAGCAATGCGAAGCCGAATAAAATATATCTAGGTCAAAGTGCACAGCGGCCTAGTGTGTTAAACTAAAGTGCATGGAGCTATAACTAAAATGGCTACACAACAACCTAATTCCGTCCCCTCCATCCTCATTCCTTATCCAATTTTTTGTGGGTTTAGGGGGCTTAGTGATAGGTTAGAGTAGGGTAGAGTTTAGATAGGATAAGTAGGTGGGGGCTTCATCCTATTACATGTTAGGTTGTGGGTGAGGGTTAATGTTGGGGCTTTTGTGTATTTTAATTAAAACAAAATATATATATATATATATATATGAACTCCATTAGGTCCAGGAAGAAGGCGTGCTCTACATCGGTGCTGGCATCAGGGAAGGACATATTCCCATCATTCTTAATACCAGTTTAACCCTCAAGTTAAAGATGCCGCACTCACAGGATTCTTTCAATCTTCTTTTATTTTGTACAAGAAAACCCCACCAGCTAACACCAACGCGTTTTGACCTTCCCGGTCTTGATCACGGTAAATCATTGATCCATTACATGCCCTACTTATACTCTTCCTCTAAGCCATGCCTTTATGTGGCATTCTGGGATATGTAGTTTTTTACAAAATATATAGTGCTATACACCACACCAAAGTTAAATACTACCCATGTCAGTGCACTGACATGTCAAATTGATGTATATGTATTCTCAGCACTTTTTGTTACATTAGAAAGATTTATGGGTAGTATTTAAGTTTGGTGTGGTGTATAGCACTATATATTTTGTAAAAAAACTACATATCCCAGAATGCCACATAAAGGCATGGCTTAGAGGAAGAGTATAAGTAGGGCATGTAATGGATCAATGATTTACCGTGATCAAGACCGGGAAGGTTGAAACACGTTGGTGTTAGCTGGTGGGGTTTTCTTGTACAAAATAAAAGAAGATTGAAGGAATC
This sequence comes from Pleurodeles waltl, assembly GCF_031143425.1. Classification (NCBI taxonomy): domain Eukaryota; kingdom Metazoa; phylum Chordata; class Amphibia; order Caudata; family Salamandridae; genus Pleurodeles; species Pleurodeles waltl. The sequence goes on from NC_090445.1 coordinate 982,559,191, forward strand.
CTGTGAGTGCGGCATCTTTAACTTGAGGGTTAAACTGGTATTAATATATATATATATATATATATATATATATATATATATATATATATATATACATATATATATATATATATATATTTGTTTAGTATTAGTTAGTATCTGTTTAGGTTAGTATATGTCGTCCTACATATGTCTCGTCATATAAGGGGGGTGGGGTGCAAATGTTTAGAGTGTGTTGTTAAATGTGGTAAGGAAGCTTAGCATAGGGTAGTTAGGGCTAGTTGTGGGTAATGTATAGTTAGGATAGATTAGGTTAGTATAGGTGTGTTACATAGTTTTAAGTTCTGTTTTGTACATAATCATTAAAGATTTAGGTACTCCCTTACTGCATGTGTCATTTGCTTGGGGCTCTGGGTCTTTGCATGAGTGTACAGTGCCAATTGTCTGTTGGCCTGTGTATTCCGTCCTGCATCCACATCCCTTTCTTGACATGTTAATTCCCAATTCCTACTGAGCTGTCACATTGACAGCTACAACAAATCAAAATCTCTATATATCTGCCATCCATTGTACCCACCACTCAACGTGACTATGGTTCCCATGTATTGGACAGGTAGGTGTGGTTTTAAAGCTGTCATCGTTTGGGTCCTGTGTCGGAATGTTGGGCACTGTGGGACATCTGCCTGCAGCCTGATGTTCATGTGAACACTGCTAAACTGAGTAGGGTCAATTTCAGATGAGGTCAAGAATACAAATTTCATGCCTACGTGTTTTAATTGTACTCCCAGCTGATGTTTTTGGCCAAACACTCTTACACAGCCATTCCTGCTGTATGTTGTGGGTGAGGCATGTATGTTTTAAAGCAAATTTCACATACACAATGACTTTCTTGTATGGAGTGTGGCCAGCATTGAGTTTCATCTTGTAGATGCCTTCGGCCAGAAATATACTATTATTGCACTGCATTTGCCTCATTTTTTGACGTAAAAGCAGCGCAAACTTACAAAATACAATGATATTTTGTAAGTTTGTGCTGCTTTTGCTTAAAAAATGATGCAAATGCAGCGCTGAAGAATTAGAATTCATAGCCCTTGAGCATAAATATCTGCCCACGTTATTTCTGCACCCGGATATTGAGACTCTGTGACCATAGACATGTTACTTGCATCACAAATCTCCATCAGAGTAGATGTTTCACATTACACAGAGACAAAGTGGTTGTGTAGGTGCTGTTTATTTTAAAGTGCTGTAGTGCAATATTTACATAGTCCAGGTTTGTGATCCCATTAGTGTAAAGCATTCTATTCTGACGCAACACAAGTGCAAGGTTGAGGGACATGTCATTGGACATGCTGAGATGAAGTGTCATTTGGTGCAGAGGAACATGAATTGCCACTTGAGTAGTGAGAGACAATTGCAGTCCATAGTGGTAGGGTTAACACAGTGTCGGTGAAGAGTGCATGTCACCAACTGTAGCAACACTGGCATGTTGTCAAGCACAGGACAAAGGAAAATCAGTGCCCATGTGGCATGGGCTGGAGCTACTGGGTACTCCTACGGGTGAATATGATCTGTTCCACATCTTCATCCTCTGATGTGTGTGTTGTCTCCTCTGCCTTTGATGGTTGTGGAGGTGGGTTAGAGGGGGCAACACACACTTCAGTGGTTGGAGAAGTGGACTCCAAATTCCCAGCAGCTGCAATCTGTGGAACTACATATGGCATAACTGCAGCAAGGAGGAGCTGCTGATTATTGAGTATGGCAGCAACATCCCTGTGGTAGGCAGCCATGTCTGCCCTGATGGAGTCCAGCCTGTTGTCATGCATGCAGTTGCAAGATTGGAAGGGCAGGTGTTGTGGCAACTCCCTAACAGCAGTGGTGAGGTCTCTCACACACTGTTGGACTCCTTGCAGCAGGGATTGTATGACTTGTATGGCTGCTGACTGTTCTGTGGACGTCATCATACACATGTGCATCCCCTCAAGACTGGCTGCCATAGTTTGCATACCCAATCGCAGCTCCTTGGCCAGCTCCCACTGTACTCCCACTACTGTCTTCTCAAAGGTGGTCCCTGTATCATCAGAGTCCTCAGCTGTGTTTCAGCTGGCAGGTCGTACTATTTCCTCTGGGATGGCTGCTACAAGTGTGCTCCTCCTTGCGACTGGAGGAGGTGTCTGGAGGGTTCCCTGGACATCTTGGAGGGTTTCCTGGCTGATGGTTGTCAGCTCATCATCCAGGTCATCAGGGTGGTCCAGGACAGACAGATTCACAGGAGAGCCATCCTCTGCAAAGAGATATTGTACAATTAGTGTGTCTGTGTTGTGCCAGTTGTAATGTGACGTCGCTGATTTCCTATTGGTGGTACATTGTTATCTTGGTTCCCATGCATTGTTCCTGTCATTAATGTTTGCAGTCAGCCCTGTGCCCCACCTGCATGTCACATGTAGTGTGGGCAGCTTGGGCAATTGTCTGTGTCAAGTCTTCTAGCTGTGGGTTCTGTCCAAATTGTGGCTTGCCACCTTCTTGTCCTCATCAACCCTCCCTCTGCTTCCATTAGCATGACGAGGCATGGCAATGGTTGTTGGTGTGCTGATGCCACATGCACCACACATAACAATATGGGCCTGTCCCAGTCTATCATTTTTTCACATACACCTATACGTGCTGAGACCTAGCACGATACCATGTATTGCATTTCCATGAAATAATACAGGTGTCAGCATTGGAAGTTTCTCATGTTGATGTTTGTGTATGTGTGCTACATTGCATTGCACTGATGGGCCTGGCAGAGTTCCATTTCCTCTTATGACTGTGCGGGTATGTTTGCCTAGCTACACACATATGTCCCCCCCTCGATGCTGTTGTCTTAGCACTATGACACCTGAGATGTTGGATGGTGGCATTGCAGATATTATGACCCAGGCACGGGGGTAACCCTGGAATAGACTGCTGTGTACATCATAATGTATGTGACAGTGCCTTATGGATATACAGTCTATGGACATGAGCAGTTGACAGGAGTTGCACTTGGATAGGGATTGATGGGGATTGATCACGTAGTCATACTGAACCCTCATATTGAGTGTGTTTGTGCCTTGGGCACCTAACTGCCATTTCCTAATTGACCAGCGCACACAGCACAGGTAGCAGTGGCAAGTGTTGTCAATGGTAAATGTTGCTTGAGCCAATGGCCTGAGACTGAGCATTGTTCTGTAGTTTACATTCTGATAATACCAGTTGTCCAGTGACACCAGACCAGTTTTACGTTCTTCCCTACCCTCCTGGTCTGCTTCAGCATTGCCAGCAACCTTGACATGGTGGTGTACCCCCATGCAAAGGTTGCTGGTGTTATGTTGTGCTGTGCCCCTGGATGCCCCTGCACAGCCCATGCACCTGGCATGGGCTGTGCAGGGAGTCCCGTGCCGTGCCCCTTTGGCCTTTACACTGCCTGATTTTCAGGGCTGGCATGCATTGTGTAGTAGGTATGTGCCTCCCTCTTCTTGCACTTGACATTGAGGCATTTTTGTCCCCCATTCAACTTACCCTGCATATGTGTTGTTTCATGGTAGTCTGCGCTGTCCTGTCCTGTGATACCAGTGACGATTTCCTCCGGGATGACGGCTGCAACCATCTCCTCCATCTCTTCCAGGTCCTCTTGCGGTGCTGGACTCCCACCTCCGGTCTGTAGTGCTGCCTTCCTGTTCCTTGCCATTTTCTCCTTTGTCCTGCGCTTGCAGTCATGCCAGCGTTTCTTGCACTCCGTGACAGTTCTCCTGACCTCTGCCACACTGTTAATCTTGTCCACAATCTGTTACCAAATTGCCTCACTCCTCCCAATTGGCCATTTAGAGGTGATGAAGAGTTGATGCTGGTGCTCCGTCACCTCTCTGACCAGGATTTCCTGCTCCTCTGCACTGACGCCACACTTCTTCTTCTTCTTGTCTCTCCCCTGGGTCTTGTCTGTGTCCTCCTGGCTGGTTCCTGGTTGTGTGGGGTCTTCCTGGGCTCTCTCCTGGGATCCATTTTGGGGCTCCTTAACAGTGTTTGCGTCTCTTTTTGACGCTATTGCCGTGAAAAAAGGCGCATATCCGTTTTTCACCATTTTTCCATGTCGCAAACCGGATTAGAGTCATTTTTCCTGCGTTAAAATCATTTTGCCTTACGACAAGGCTCAATGTTTAGCGTCAGGAAAAATTACTCTAACCTGTTCGTAGTGCCACCCAGCGTCAAAGTATAAATTTGACGCCTGGGTGGCATTAAGAAATGACGCTAGCCAGCGCTAACATTTTTGATGCAAAACTGCGTTAGTGCAGTTTTGCGTCAAGAAGTATAAATCTGGCCCTTGGTATTCATGGCTCCTGTCATCCCGGCCTTCCTTGTTGTGGTCCTTCTTTTCGTCCTTCTCCTGGTCCAGCTTGTCCTGGTATACCTGTCCAGCTATTCCTGGGCTTCTGTGATTTGAGCTTCCATTTCTCATTGGTTGAGGCCCTACTGGTACTCCCTGGCCTGGTCCTCTTAGCTCTTCTCATGCTGGCTCAATTTGCCTAGCCGTCTCCTCATGTTTCTTCAGGTCCTGTTCTCCTAGTTTTCCCCACTCTGTATCTGGATTGCCTATTAATGAATTTCCTATCCTTAGTTGTCACAGCCTGTGTTCTCTTTCTGGTTTTGTGCCCACCATACTTGATCCTTTTGTTTCTAGTCTTCTTTACTTGTGTTTTTGTATGTCTAATCCTCTTGATGCTGGTCCTCCTGGCCATCCTGGTCCTTTCAGGCTCCCTTCTAATAGCTTTTACTTTTCTTTCCTGATCCTCCTGACCCTTGCCCATTCGACCTGGTCCTTCCCATCCTCCTTACCCTGCTCATCTGATTCCTAGTACATCAGTTACTCGTCCTGTGGGTCCCCTCGGTCTACCTGGCCTCTTGTGTCCTGGCCCACTTAGGATTTCTCCTCTTGGTTCTTGTCCTTCCGGTTTGGATCATCCTTGTCCTCCTGGTGCTGTGCCTTGTCTTTAAAGCACTTCTATCCTTTCACCAAATGGTCTTGGCCCTCTTGGTCCTGGTTTGTTTTGTCTGGGTCCTTTTGAGCATCATCCTTTTGGTTCTGGTCCTCTTGGACCACCAGGTTCAGTTTCCTTAGTCCCCTTAGGCCTCCTAGCTCAGACTGTTCTAGTCCTCTTGTTATTCCTCATTCTGGTGCTGTTACCACCATGGACTTGTCTTTCTGCTCCATGTGGTACTCTAGGCCATAGACCTATGATCATAGTTTACCTGGTATCCCTAGGTCTTTTTCTGGTCCTCCTAGTGCTGATCCTTCTAATCCTTTCTGCTCTGGTCCTCCTGGCTCTGGTTCTACTGGTATTCTTTGCACAGGCCCCTCATCTTCCTTGCTTATTCTGCCCCCCGGGTCCCATTGGCCATAGTCCTCATGCCCTTAATCCTTCTGCTGTTTGTCCTCATGCTTCTACAATAACTGATCAGGGTCCTCCTTGCTCTGGTTGTCTTGGTACTGACCATCCTGTTCCTCACCTTCCTGACCATCTTGTTCCTAGCTCACTGGCATCAACCTCCAGGTTGTGGTCATCCCACTCTTGATCTCACTAGTCCTGATCCTCCTTTTCTGCTTCACCCTCATATTCTTGGTACTCAACATCCTGACCTTCCCCTGATCGTGTTTGCCATGGTCTTCCTGGTCCCACTAGTCATTTTTTGCTTCTCCTCTTAGAACATTTCTTTGGTTGCCTGTGTCCCTGGTCTCACCTCCCTGCCATCCCTGGCCATGGTTAAGGTATTCTTGTTTTTCATAGTCCTTGTCCTTCTTTAAATTATGTGCTCTTGGCCCAGATCCTCTTGGTCTTGGTCCTTATAGCTTGGCTTCATCTGGGCTTAGTTGTCATGGATCTGGCTCACCATCCATCCTAGCCTAGTTTTCCTTGGACCTGGTCGGCCTGGTCCTTCTTGTAGTATTGTGTTTATTATCATAAATTGTGCCTTTTGGCTATTCTGTCCCTCATTGGTTTCCCCAGTCTTGTCCTGGTTCTTCGCATCCTGAACCTCCTAGCCCTTGTACTGCAGTTCCTTGTCCTTCTGGCCTCTTGTGTCCTGGCCCTCTGAGTGTTTGTCCTCCTGGTTTGGGTTCTCTTGGTCCTCTTCGATTTTTCTCCTTGTCTTTTTAGTCCTGCTGGTACTACATTCATTGATCTTGACCCTCTTGATCCAAGTTCACCTTGTTCAGGTCCTCCTAAGAGTGGTCACTTTGGTATTCCTGGCAGCCACTGTCCAGTCCCTTTGCTCTGTCCCAGTTGGAAATCTGAGCCCTGATCCCCTTGGTCCTAATCTTCATGGCGTTCTTAGCCATGGCATGGTCAGGATCCTTATACTTCACCCAGTCCTCCTGTCTCTGGTCTTCTGTGTCACTTTGGTACTGGTCCCCTTGGCCTTCCTAGTCCTTGTCCTGCTTATCCTAGTTTCCTGGTCTGACTTGACATTGCCTTTCAGGTCCTAACCTTTGTAGTGCATGTTAGTCTGATCCTAATACTCCTGACTCTAGATCTCCTGCACTTTACCCTCATGGTTCTACAGCTAGCTTTAGAAATTGCTGACCCTGCCCTTCTTGGCCTGTCTGGTCATCATTCCCATGTACTTCTGCTCCTAGTCCTGTCTATCCTGGGTCTCCTGTTTCACAGTCTCCCAGTCTTGGATCTTTTCATCCCCCTCTCCCTAATTCTCATCCATCCATCCCCCTGGTCCTGCTCTCCTGGTTTATCTGCTCACCTTTTTTGACTGTGCCTAGTCCTTCTGCCCCTGGTTCTATTGGTCCATGTAGCCCTAGTCTTGTTTCTGGTACTTCTTTGTTTGGTCCTCAGCTATTGGGCCTTCTGGTGTTGGGCCCACTGACCTTGGATCCCCTAGCCCTCCCAGTCACCAAGTCCACATGCCCCATCCTAGTTCTACTAATTCTCCAGGTCTTCCGGTTTAGCTGTTCCACCTTGATCAATCTAACCCTGATCCCCTCCATCATGGTCCTCCTGGGGCCGGTCTTCTTCATCCCCTTGGCACTGGTTTTCCTAGTTCTTGTGGTGCAGGTAAAACTGGTTCATGTAGTCCTTATCACGCTGGTTTAGAATCCCCATGAGTCTAACCCTCATATACCCTCTGATTCTGGTCCCACTGGGACCAGACTTCCTGGACCTTTATTTCCCTCCCTGGTTATTCTAATCAAGGGTATCCAATTCCTGCTAGCCCAGGTCCTTCCTGGTGTGGTCTTCCTGGCAGTTTGTGGACAGGAAGACTACATTTTAATGCCAACCAAGGGTCCAATATGTGGGGGTACCTTTTTGGGATTAAGGCTCAATCCAGGAGAGGCCAGTAGTAGAGTTCAGGCAGATCCCGGGAGTGGTAAGCAGGAAAATCAGGAAAATTACAGAAGCTAGCCTTTGGAAACTTGTTGTGTCCCTGTAGCTCACACAGGAGGTTACCCAACTGACCCTTGGAGTTACTTCTGAGGTCCTGGGTTGAAGGCAAGCAGGTCCAGTCTTCCTTCAAGCTTCAGACAGCAAGACAGTCCATCTTCTGAGTCTTAATGAGTGCAGAAGTGTTATGATTTCAGGTCCTGGGTGTAAACAAATGTGCCATTAGTTGTGTGGCCGGAAAAAGTAATGGGTCCACATTCGTTCTCCACTGAGTATCAAACATCCCAATACAGCACTGGACTCTCTCAGGGTAGCGGAGCAGAGCAATCCAAGGCCTACTCAAGGGAGGTGGTGTGAGCTAGTAATCACCATTCCCTGGTGGCAAGCAATTATAACACTCAATAAATAATTGGCCAGTCTGTGCTTTTTCATTTGAAAAAGGAAAAGTACATTTATTACACTCATACCACTTAACACTATGCAGTAATTAACAGACATGAGACTGATGGAAGTACCTTTTGATGACATTGCATGATTTCCTCCAACCACCTAGAGGTGTACAGTTTAACAAACCACATGTCAACAAAAATCTTCTTTTCAGAAGTAAATGCAATAATCAAATATAATCATGGGTGAATGCACTTATTAATGACAATACAGAATATATACTTTGATTACAAGTTGCTGTCAACATAATTATTTCAATAAAACATTTACAACAAAATGAAATATGCATGTCACATGGGCTGTGTGCTTTTTTAGGTCGAGCGCACCAGCGCGTCCGACCGGTTGTTATCTATTCTCTGGGTTTTAACCACAACCATCTCATGCCCATCACTTTCATTTGTTCGTGGGGTTCCGTTTCAAAATTCCCTTCATTTTATTTGTTAAAGACATGCGTATGTCATGCCTTTTCTGGTGTTTAGCCCTCCTCAAGCGCACCAGCCAACTACTGTTGACATACGCTGCATCATTGTTGTGCGGACGGTTTGTGGACTACTTTTTTACTTTTAGCTTGACCTTCTGTCGATCGGCAGTATTGGAGAGATTTGCATAACCTACTGTTACTTGTTATTGTTACTCTTTTAGACGGTCTCATAACGCTTACAATTGTTATACAGCGGGAACTCGATCAGCAGTATTGGAGAGCTTTATGCAAATTGCTCCAATACTACCAATCAAGTTCCCGTTGTATAAAAATTAAAAGCACCATGAGCACTACTAAAAAACAAAAGATACAATGAAAAGTAACTGGGAGCTATGCAAATCACTTCAATGCTGCCGATCGAGTTCCAGCAGAACAAATGAGTGGAAGAAGTACTTGTCTAGCTGTTCCGGAACTGAATTTAGCAATTATTAAATGTAGTAAGGTAAACCAGTATTAGTCCATGGGATGCCAGCTTTGCTTTAGTGAAAAACGACTTTAGGGTTTTTCACTGCCAGGACATGAAAAACATTAAATATACATGTCCTGTTGACTGGGGGTGAATGTCGCTCTAAGTGGGAAGAATATGCCCGAACGTGGGTCCTGTGCTCCCTGTGCCACAGGATTCAAGCTAGCCTGGTTGATGATGGGGGGTGATACCCTAAAACCGGTCCCAGGATGCTTGTTTCCGGTCCAGGGAAGGCCTGGCCTGGCAGTTCGGGATGGAATGTTCCCATGGGAAGCAGGGTCAAGACTCATTTCCATATGGTTGAGTCCAAACTGAGATAGCGTGTTGAGCAAAATAATGATGATTTAAACCCAGATTTGTTCAGCATTACATCCATCATCTGTTCTTTTTGCTTTTGTCAACCTAAGTGGGAAGGTATGCCCAGATGTGGGTCCTGAGCTCACTGTACCACTGGATTCAAGCTAGCCTGGCTGATGAGAGGAAATACCCTGAAATGGGTCCCAGATTACTTGATTCCTGTCCAGAGAGGACCTGGCCAGGCAGTTCAGGCTGGACTGTTCCCATGGAGATGAGGGTCATGACTGATTTGCATATAGATGCGTCCAAACTGGGGTGGGGTGGTGAGCAGAAAAACAATGGATTAAACCCAGATCTGTGACAGGGGGTAAATGTTTGCATTGTTCAGCATTCCGTCCCTTATCTGTTCTTTTTAATTTTGTTGCCCTAAGTGGGAAGCGTATGCTCAGACGTGGGTCCTGTGCTCACTGTGCCACTGGATTCAAGCTAGCCTGGCTGATGAGGGGTGATACTTCAAAACTGGTCAAAGGATGCTTGCTTCCGGACCAGTGAGGACCTGGCATGGCAGCTCGGCTGGACTGTTCCCAAGGGGAGCAGGATTAGGACTGATTTGCATTTGGCTGGATCCAAACTGGGATTGCCTGGTGAGCAAAAAAAACAATGGATTAAACCCAGATCTATGACTGGGGGTGAGTATCTGAAAAGTTTCAGAATGGATATTACCAAAACAGAAGTCAAACAGGAGGGGAGCTTATGGACCATTAGTAACTGTGATCTCTTATGGCTTTCTCCAGAAGGGACAGTAACCTTTCCTGTGTACTGCTTTGTGACTGACTTGCGAATTAGTCAGTGGTATCAAAGGTGTGTTATAATGCATGGTGTCTCCCATGACGGGAGAGGGAAAGCTGTGACAGACACTAAATCTGTTGAACAGAGGACCATAGGTTGTTGGAGGTGACATCAGCTCTCTAGCACTGAATTCAGATCCATGGATCATGATGATACCATTCTTGTAGATGTTTATTATCAATACTGGTTGGAGATAGGATTTTGGAAGAGTCAGCTAAGGCTGTGTCGCCAGGAATTACCTTGAGGAAGTGAATGGATTAAACACTTTTAACACATCACCTCATAGTTTGGGGTAAACAGAGAAGAAAATTAACTTTGATTTAGCATAGCCCTTGAAAGGATAGATGAGGTAGTTTGATGTGTTTTTTCCTGGATTAGTAATTGCGAGTAGAGAAAAATACAGAAAAATTTGCACGGAATATAGCCAATAACTATTATCCAGTCACTGGATGTCATAAACCTTTTTGGGAATTGAGGGCTTTGCACAAGCATATTGTACAATGAATATTTGTCCAAACCGTTTTTAGAGATATGGCATACATATAAAAATCACATTTTTAAATTGGGCATGTTGGGCAGATTGAGTTTTTATCAAATGTGTGCGCGTATTTCAAACATACATGTTGGGGAAAAAAAACGTTTGAAACATGGGCCCCAGCACTGAATCTGCATCAATGTTAAATTAAAATATATTGTTCTGGGAATTGCTAATCATGCAGATCGCTGTAATCATAAAGCTACAGTTAGACAATAAAGAAGCTGTATTACAGAGCATTGGGCCACTTAGCAATTACACATTGTCATCTCATTACTTATTTTAGTCTCCCTATCATTCTGCCAGTGTTTGAAATGAGAGATGAACTGCACGCTATATTTAGGGGCAGAAATCCGCTGTCGGAATTTTCACTCTAGTTAGTAATGTCAGGCTGTTACGCACGGATGCTGAACATATTAACGATTTCACATGGTTGACGCAAGCTCAAGCAATATTTATATCGAATTGTACATGTTTTGTTCAGTTTACTTTCTTGTAAAACTCTCACCTGATGTTGGGACAAATATCAGGGTGTGTTTACTAAACCCTTCTGATCAACTCAAAAACAATGAGTTAAATAAAAAATAATAAACATCACTACTGACATAAAAACATACCATAAACGTGCACGGCTGTGTTGTCACACGATGTTCACATTTAGTAACCCACTGTGTTTTGAGAACTACAATAAAGTGTGTGCCAGTCTTTGGTATGTTCAAGTCTTACACCAAATTAAAGACTAGTGTAGGCATGAGCTACACTGTCAGATCAAACTCAGTGAATTTTTGACAATGGCTTGTTAAAACCAAAAGCCAATCAGTGCTGAATGAACATCTGCCTATTGTACTGAGTGTTAGACCTGACAGCCTTAAGGTGGTCACCCCCCACCTTTTTGCCTTCCTTCCTCCACTTTTCTGACACTGTTGTTGCTGGTTTTAGGACTCTGCACACTTTACCACTGCTAACCAGTTCTACAGTGCATATGCTCTCTCCCTTAAACATGGTAACATTGGTTCATCCCCAATTGGCATATTTGAGTCCCTAATAAAGTACACTACATGTGCCCAGGGCCTGTAAATTAAATGCTACTAGTGGGCATGCAGCACTGATTGTGCCACCCACATAAGTAGCCCCTTAACCATCTCTCCGGCCTGCCACTGCAAGGCCTGTGTGTGCAGGTTCACTGCCACTTCGACTTGGCATTTAAAAGTACTTGCCAAGCCTTAAACTCCCCTTTGTCTACTTATGTCACCCCTAAGGTGACCCCTAGGTAACCCATAGGTCAGGGTGCTATGTCGGTAAAAGGCAGGACATCTACATATGTGTTTTATATGTCCTGGTGGTGGAAAACTGCTAAATTCGTTTTCCACTACTGTGAGGCCTGCTCCTTTCATAGGACAGAATTAGGGTTACCCCCATATACTGTTTGAGAGGTAGATTCTGATCAGAAAGGGGTAACCAGGGGTAATAAAAAATCCTGTTTATTTGTGAGGTTGGATTTTATATTAATATTTTAGAAATGCCACTTTTAGGAAGTGAGCATTTCTCTGCACTTAAATTCCATCTGTGCCTTACAGCCTCTCTCCAATCAATGTCTGGGCTGGGCTGGTTGACAGTTCCTTGTGCATTTCACCCAGACAACCACAAACACAGGACACTTAGTCACACCTGCACTCATCTGCATACTGAATGGGTCTTCCTGGTCTGGAAGGGTGGATGGCTAGATACTTACATTTCAAAGGCTAGTCGCCTGACCTCACACAATGGACTGCCATACCTCCTACGAGGACCCTCACAGACAGGCCTGTACAGAAAGGGGTACTTGTGCCCCTCAAAATCACTCTTTGAAGTCTCCCCCACGTCAAAGGCATTTTTGGGTATATAAACTGGGTCTCTGGCCCCATCAAACCAGGCACTTCTGGACCTACAACTGCACCCTGTCAGAGAAACTGCCTGGCTGCCCAAAGAACTCATCTGTACTGCTTTGCTGAGAAGGACTGATACCCTGCTGCTGCCCTGCTGCCATGCTGACCTTTGACTTTTGGCTTTTCTGATAAGAACTCTGCCTTCCCCAAAGGTGCTCTCCAAGGGCTTGGATTGAGCTTTTTTTTTTTTAAATGTGTTTTTATTATTTATTATCACACAACAAAATTACACAAGTGAAAGCTGTCAATAAGAATAACATTTGCAACAGGTTCGTTCATCACATCATCCTAGACAGCTTATGTACCATGACTGGGCTATGCTGTACTTCGCCCACTTCCGCGCCACTGCCAGAGAGAACGTGTTGCCACGGGCTGGAGCAGGGGGGGGAATAGTCCTGACTGGGCATCATATTAAAGCATCCTGTTGCATTGGAAAGAAAGAGAAAAAAAAAAAAAAAAAAAACAGAAAAGAGAAAAGAAAGAAAGAGAAAGAGGGGAAATACTGTGGGGGGGGGACAAAGGCCGGGGGGGGCCCTCAAGACGGAGGAAGCGGGGGCAGAGGAGGAAAGGAAGACACGCGCGCGAGCATTGGGTCATGCGTCCCTTTGTGTGCTGGTGTTATTGCTAGTTGGTTACCGCCTGTTAGGTTATACAATTTCATGTTGTCTCTCCCAGCTCCTGTCCGCCTTCCTCTATTTGACATTCTGATTCGAGCCTGATGAAGGGTGGTTGCGCGCTATCACTGGGGGGTTACAGCTATTTAGGACTATAAAATGCAGATTTTAATGTTCGTTGGGGGGATCGTTCAGGGCGGGCGTTCGTCATCTTTTCTTTCTATTATTGCTACGAAAGAGTTCCAGGTGTCAAGACCTTTGACCAGAACACCCTTTGTTGATAGGAGCTGCAGCGTGTCGGCTTCGGCCCTGGCCCAACGCCGCAGCTCCGATCGCCATTGTTCAATGCTCGGCGCGGCTGGTGCCTTCCAGTGCATGGCTATGAGGCGTCTGTACAACACCAGTGCCAGCGCTATGCATCTTAGGGTTTGTTTCCGTCTTTTAAGGCTTGGACCTACACCCAGCAAACACAGCTCCGGGGTGGGGGACATTTCAACAGCTGTCCAATCAACAAGCAGTACTATTATGTCTTCCCATACTTTCCGGATTGGGGGGCATTCCCAGGTCATGTGGTAAAAGGTGGCTTCGGGAGTGGCGCATCTAGGGCATGTTTGCTTTGAGTGGGGGAAAATACGGGTTATTCGATGAGGTGATAAATATGTTTGATGTAAATAATTAAACTGGGTATAGCGAAAACGCGGGTTGCGTGATACTTCTTTTGTCATTGTCAACGCCTGATTCCAAGCGGGTTGTGGTAGAGGCTCTGCTAGCACTGCATCCCACTTGTTCTTTGATTGTACTTGTTTATCTTCAGCGCAAGAAGTTAAGATTATGTATGCTCTTGACACATTTATTGAATCTTCTATGCTACCTAGCAACTCATGCAATCTAGGGGAGATATTTGGTTCTGAGTTTTCATTGCCCCAGCAAAACCTTAGTGTCTGGCGTACAGCTCCATATGCTATAAAGCTTCCGCGCCCCAGTTCATATTTATCAATTAGTGTATTGAAAGTTAGGAGGCGTCCTTCACTATAGATGTCGCCGATGGTGCGTATTCCCTTTTCTGACCAACTGTTCAGGCCAACTCTAGCTGCTATGTTGGCTATTTTCGAGATGGCCAAAAATGGAAGCCTGGGGGAATATTGTGGTGTTTTATTGTTCATGATCACATGGTGGCCCCATATCCAGTGCGCAATTTTCAGTAGTATGTTGCGTGGGTGTTTGGGGGATTCGCGATTCATCAAGTATTGTATTAAGCCCCTGTTCCCCAAAGACGAGTGGATCATCTGTGATTCAGCTCCGTCTGGACGGCTTAGCCAGGATGAGATCCATTGTAACTGGGAAGCTGCGTAGTACATTTCGAATCTAGGCGCTCCCATTCCACCCATTGTTAGTGGGTGGTATAATTTTGTTAGTGCCACTCGGCGTCTGCCGTTGCCCCATATGAGATTTATTAATAGGCTATTCAGAGGTTTAAAGAAAGAGGCTGGGAGAGTCAGTGGGAGGGCCATGAAGAAGTACAACAATCGGGGCAGGATCACCATCTTCGCTATGGCTACTCTGCCCAATGGTGATAGAGGGAGTGAGCACCAGAAGGGCAGGGAGCCTCTAATGGATCGAATCGCCTGCCCCAAGTTGCCGTCCCTGAGATCTCGTGCGTCGTGATATATGTTTACACCCAAGTATTTGAAAGTGGTGTAACACCATTTCAGTTCGCCAGGGTTGGAGGATAATCTGTGTGCTTCAGGGACAGGACACATAGGGAATATGCACGACTTAGACCAATTTACCTTGAGTCCGGCCAACGTGCCAAACCTGTGCAGTAACTTCAGCACTTCAGGTAGGGATTTTTGGTGATCTCGTAAGAAAATAAGTGCATCGTCTGCATATAGCGACACTATACGGTGTGTGTGGTCGTCTCGGATGCCCCATGCAGGGGCTACCGCTCGTAGGTGAGCTGCTAAGGGTTCGATTGCGAGGGCGAATAAAAGCGGGGATAATGGGCAGCCCTGCCTGGTTCCTCTCTCTATTTTAAACGGTTGCGAAATCGTGTCGCCCGTTTTGACTCTTGCAGAAGGGTTAGTGTAGAGTACCTCTATCCATCTGATGAATGTTCGACCGAAGCCCATACGGCGCAACGTCTCCATCAAGAAGGGCCAACCCAGCGTGTCGAATGCTTTTTCTATGTCCAGTGATACTGCCACTTGAGCATAGTCATCCGTTCGTGAGTTCGCCATAAGGCGCAATAAGTTTCGGATATTGCTAAATGTGCTCCGGCCAGGTATGAATCCAGCCTGGTCGTGATGTATCAGGTCCGGCATACATGGGAGCAAACGGTTGGCTAGCAGTTTACCGAGTAGCTTACAGTCTGTGTTCAGTAGTGATAGTGGTCTATATGAACGTACATCCAATGGGTCTCTCCCCGGCTTAGGTAGCACTGCTATCAGCGCTTCACGGCATGTGTCTGGTAATTGTCCACGCTCTAGCGCCTCCGTCAGCATCTCTAGATATGGGGTTTGTGTTTGAGTCGGGAACATGCTATAGTATTCAATAGGCAGTCCATCGTTGCCTGGTGCTTTGCCATGCGGCAATTGTTTTAGGGCCTGCTGTATCTCATTGATATCAATTGGTCTTTCCAGGTCTGCAACCTGGGCGGTCGTTAGTTGTTTCAGCTCGATATCAGTAAAAAACTCGCTCAGTGATGTTTCGGGTGGGGGGACGGGAGCTTTGTATAGTGTGCTGTAATACTCCTTAAAGGCTAGGTTAATATCGGCCTGTGCATTTACTATTAGTCCTGTTTCTAATCGGATGGCTCCTATGGGGGATTTCCGGCCACCATTGTGTATGAGCCATGACAGTAATTTACCCGATCTGTCACCCTCTGCGTGGTTACGAGCTATGTAGTGTCGATGGTCAAACAGACCTAGTCGTCTATCAGCTTCGTACCATTGTGCGCGCTTTCCAGCTAGTTCTGTGTGTGTAATCTCGCCCCTGGCGAAGTCTTTCTCAAAAGAATGTACTTCCTTTTCTAAGTTACTAAGCTCACGTGCTAGTGTTTGACGCGCGCCGACTGTTGCTGAGATGCATGTTCCTCATATGACTGCCTTATGTGCGTCCCATTCTGTTGATCTAGAGCCCGTTGTCCCCTTGTTTTGGATGAAGTAAGAGGATATGTGTATAGCTAATTCATCTCGGAAAGGGGGGTCTTGTAGCAATCGGGTCTGGAGGCGCCAAGTTGGGATGCATGCGCGCGGGCTGCCCCATCTGAAATGAGCGATGAGAGGGGAGTGATCTGAGATTACCCTAGCGGTGTAATCAGCGCTAGTGATCTTGTGGGTGATGTCTTGGGAGATGAGGATAAGGTCTATGCGAGTGTGGAGGAGGTGTACTGGGGAGTAGTATGAGTATTCGCGGTCATGGGGGTGTATATGCCTCCAGGTATCTATGAGACGGTGGTCTACCATCCATTGACGCAGCATCTGCGAATTTTTGATTGCTTGGGAGGCTGCTATGGGGGGGTGTGATCTATCCGTATCTATATGTGGAACGCAGTTCATATCCCCGCCCCAGATACATGTAGAGGGTAGGTCGTTTGAGAAGTGTGAGATTGTTTTGTGTAGGAATTCACTTTGTCCGACGTTCGGGACGTACAGTCCGTTCAGTGTTACTGGTTCCCCATCTAAGTGGCCTGTTAAATGTATGTATCTGCCCTCTATGTCAAAAACGCCGCGCCGCACAGTGTACGGGACCCCCGGGGCTATCCATATCAAAACCCCTCTTGCGTATGATGAATTTCCCGACCCGTGGACCTGCCCGCCCCACTTTCTTTCCAACCAGGGAATATCTACAGGGGTAATGTGCGTTTCTTGGAGAATGGCTATATGAATATTGTGACGCTTTAGGTGCGCGTGTATCCTATTGCGCTTTCTTATGCCCGCCATACCCTTAACATTCCACGTCATTATATTATATGTTGGTTCCTTTTTTGTCATGTTAAGTTAGGTTGTTGCACACCTATTTTTTTGTACAGTTGGGTCGATCCCGTGACGCGTCCAGAGACTGCTGTTAGTCTAGTGCGCGCCGCCCACCCACGTCTCCCCTCCGCCACCAGCGCCCGCCCGCCAGCCCCCCCAGTCCTACAAAACAACATTATCAAAAGAGAATAATAAAAATGAGAGCAAAAAAAATAATAGGCAAAAGGATATTTCGAGTAAAGCCCGGAGATAAACATAATGGCACAACTGGTGCCTAAACTGCAAACTGCGAAGTTAAGTTCCATTCGGGAGTGACTTGGTTGTCGGAGAGCGTGGTTTTGGTATAGCCGGGCGGGAACCGACCCGTCTCCAGGATGATTTTGTCCCTGCTCGGTCCAAATTGTAAGTACAACCGCTTTGGTTACCCTGTTAGTCCCAGTCAAGGAAGCTAGCGGCCAGATCCCATCCCAAAGAAACCACCAAGCACCGCTCTAGGCCGCATAAGGGCGGGAGGTCGCGTATCCCAACGCCGGACTCATGTCTGTGGCGCAGTTCATATTCCCTCACGAGGTCTAGAGATCATCCGCAACGCGCGGTGTAAGGTCAGGGCCGGCCAGTAGGAAGGAGGAGGATGCACTTGATTCCCCTCCTGGGGATCCGCTGTCTGTAGCATCTGTGTCACTTCGGGTTTTGGATTGTGGTCGAGTGAAGGAGCTAGTTTCCCTTAATATTTGAGCTTGCTCTGATTCCATTTGCGATTTCGTTGGGCGCAATGTGGTCTTGCTTTGTTTTTTTTTCCTCCTGGAGCTGGGTGTTATCCAGTCCTCAGTTGTTGTCTTTTCCGTTGGCGGGCTGATCAAACCTTTGGCGTGAATCCAAGTCCATGCATCCTCTGGGGTAGGGAATAAGAGCGTTTTCTCATCTATGGTGATACGCAGGCGGGCTGGGAACATGAGAGAATAAGTTATATTATTTTGTCGCAAGATTTGTTTGATCTTTACAAAGGTTGCTCTTCTACGTTGTACTTCCAGCGTATAGTCCGGGTATGCAGATATGTTATTATTTTCCAAGCTGATTTGACTGGAAGATCTAAAGTGTTGAAGAACAGAATCTCTGTCTCTGTGGTTAAGAAATCTAGCTATCATGGGTCGGGGTGGCGCTCCAGGCCGAGGGGGTCTGCCCGGTTTTCTGTGGGCTCTCTCTATCATTGGTGATTTTGTGGCATCCTGAGTTTTCATTATTTCTTTCAGCCAGTTTTCTAAGAAATCCTCGGCTTTGGGTAGTTCCAATCGTTCTGGGATGCCAATGAATCTGATATTGTTACGTCTTGAGCGCCCCTCTGCTTCTTCAGCTCGGCGTTGTAGCTGTGCCAACTCAGTTTCCATCTGTTTGAATTTGCTTTTCATGTCTTTCATTTCCGGGTGAACCGTTTCTAGCGACAGTTCAGCATTATGCACTCTGTCAGACAGTTTGCGGTGGTCAGCTCGGAGTAGGGAGACCTCCAGCACTGCGGCATAAATTTTCCCTTCTAGCGAAGTTTTGGTTTCCATAATTGCCTGCATAATTTTATCAAATTGCTGGGAGTGTGCGCGTAGCGTCTCGCTCAGTTGAAGTTGCGTTGCCTTTTGCATGTCCAGTTGGCCCATGGAGGGGGGGGTTTCTCCCTCCGCAGAAGTCCCTGTTTTGGAATGCTTAGGCTTGACCATTGTGACCACTATGCGACCGGGGAGAATTAGGCCGTATGAAATCAGCTATGTGTACTGGTGGGGCGAAGCAGAGCCACGCACGTCAAAGTGGGTGATTTTAGCGTTATCAGTGGTCCAGGCGTGGTTGCTTATTTTCAGGGATATTAGGAGTTAGTATGTTAATTTGTTGACTGAGGCCCTCCTCGTTGCAAGGCAGAGAGCTGAATGCCACTGGCCTGGTACAGGTGCGTTGGGTTTTTCACTTATTTGCTTGTGGCTTGATACTTTGGTGACCCACCGTGGTTGTTTTATGTGCGTTTAATTTATTCTGTGCCAGCGCTCACAATCTACTTGCTTCAATTTCTTTATCTTCTTCCTGTTTTTGTTTTTTTCATTCTTTTTTTTTTTTTTCTCTTTTTTATTTCTTTTTTTCCTTTATTCTGATTTTATTGGCTCCTCCTCTCTTTTTTATTTATGTATTTTTATTTTATTTTTTGTAAATTTTTTCCTTCTTCCTTTCTTTCCCGCTCCTCCGCCTCTGCTTCCTACTTTTTTATCTTCTGTGCTGGGTGCTGGTGCTTGAGGGTCGTTGTCGCTGGCCCAGTGCTCTGCACGGGAGGAGAGGCCGAAGGTCCCCTCAGCCGGTCCGGTACACTCCACCAAAGGCACGCCGGGGCCCCCACTCCACCCGGGCACGCGTCCGCCGGCCGCCTCCACAGATCAAGGGCGGAGTGCCAGGGCGAGCCAGACGCCCGTTCCCGGCGCCGACACGTCCAAGGCCCGACCCCGCAAGGAAACACCGCCCAGTGCTCTCGCCGCAGCGTCACCGCACGACGCTGCTACCAGTTCTTGGTAGGGGGGCCACGTGGAGCTGTAGGGATGCTAAGCCATATCAGGGGGGGCTCGCTCACTGCCGCGCGCCCCCCGTGTTTCTTGTTGCTCCGATGGAGCGCGGCCGAACCGGAAGCCGCGGCGTCCCCTAGGCCGCGCCCCAGCCAGCAGGCCCGCTCCCAGGGCCCACCGCAGTCCAGGCCCAACAGCCCTCGACCCCCCCGGCGATCCCACGGGGAAGCCGAACGGGGCGACCCGACCGCCGTGCCCACGTCACGCCGGCCGCGGGAGGGCCGCCTCACCTCCCGATCCACAGCACCAGGCGCGTCTTGCTTCCTCGAATCCGGCAGTTGATCACGGGGCCATCCGCAGCTACTTCTGTGTCCTTGAGGGCTGCCCCCGGCACTGGGGGGGTAGCCTCAGCATTTTATGGCCGACCGGGAACCAGGGACCAGGATATTCGGCAAGAAGGAGGGCCGCGAGCGGAGCTCTTTTCTCAAGCGTGCGCTCCGGCCGCCATCTTGGCCACGCCCCCGCTTGGATTGAGCTTGCCCCCTGTTTTCTGAAGTCTCAGGGCCAAAAAGTCTTCACCTTTTCAGGAAATTCCTTGTGCATCGAAAATCAATGCACCGCCTGCTGAAATCGTCACGAAGCCTGCATTGCGACTGAGAAATTGTTGCACAGCTGACCGGAACAACACAGTCTGACATCCCGACTAGAAATTCAACAGAGCACCTGCCTTGCAAACCTCTTACAGTGTGGAAAGAAACAACGCATCGTCTGTGCCACATAGGAAAATTAGACTCAACAACCAATTTTTCCACGCATCTCCTCCACTGTGGTCTCCATGCGTCGTTATTTTTTACACATACCAGGTACTGTGTATAACAAAGAGACAAATATTTATTTCTAAGGATTAAGACTCTTTTAAACCTTTTAAAAGTGATATTTCAAGTTGTGCTTATTGGATATTTGTCATTATGACCTTATTTTAATCAGATAAATACTATCTATTTTTCTAAACCTGTGTGGTGTATTTTTGTGGTGTTTTCACTGTGTGACTGTATGATTCATTGCACAAATACTTTCCACATTGCCTTCTAAGTTAAGCCTGACTGTTCATTGCCAAGCTACCAGAGGGTGGGCACAGGATAATTTGGACTGTATGTGATTTACCCTGACTAGGATTGTTATCCCGACATGGACAACAGTGTCTACCTCTGCCAACTAGAGATCGCATTTCTAACATTGGTGATCAGCAGTGAGGATAGGACTTGTGCAGTGCCTTTCAATACCTATGTGTACGCTACCTACCCTCAGTAAAGGTCAATTTGATTTGTTTTCTTTTTTCTGCAATTTCCCTTCTTGAACTTATAATCTAAATCCTATACAACATGTCTCCGGCTAGGTCCACAAGTGGAGCTGGAGAGTTTG
This sequence comes from Pleurodeles waltl, assembly GCF_031143425.1. Taxonomy (NCBI): domain Eukaryota; kingdom Metazoa; phylum Chordata; class Amphibia; order Caudata; family Salamandridae; genus Pleurodeles; species Pleurodeles waltl. The sequence goes on from NC_090445.1 coordinate 982,580,117, forward strand.
ACCTAGACAAGCTGGAGATATATACCGTCATCCAGCTGAAGGGTTTCTGCAAAGGGATGGGGGTACCTACCCGTGGAGCTTCCAAAAAGGATGTGACCAAAAGGCGCCGATGGCCTGGGCAAAAGGCCATTCACAAGAGCATGTTGAGTTGGGAGAGCAAGTGGATGGCTCTCCCAAGGATTTGCCAACAGCAATGGGTGATGACACCCCTAGATTTGTGCCCCCTGCTAATCCAGGGAGCAGTGTCTCAAGTCACTGCCTGACCCCAGAGGAAAGGGGAGAGAAGAGAGAATTCAGGCTGCAGTTGGCAAGATTAAAAATGAAGGCAGAGGAGAGAAAGGCTGAGAGGGAAGCTGAGAGGGCCTTGGCAGAAAAGAAACTACTTCTGGCTCATTAACTGAGTATAAAAGAGCTGGACCTCAAGGCTAGGTAGTCTGAGTCCAGCAGTGATGGTGGCAGCATACATATAGGACCAGCTGGAGATAAAAAAGGTTTGCATAGCAAAGGATGTGGGGCCAAGTTATGTGGTAGGAGATGACATTGGTAAGTGGATTTCTGCATTTGAAGTTGCACTAAGGGCTCATGAGGTTCCTAAAGAGCAATGAGGGGAGGGCATGTGGAAACACGTGCCAATACTTGGGAGGGACACGCTTCTCACTTTAGAGGCTGGGGACCAGACCAAGTATACCCCTGTGAAGGCCATTTTAATTCCCAAATTTTGGCTGACCCCTGAAACGTACTGCCAAAACGTCAGGGACAGTAGCAAGCTCCCCAACCAAAACTGGGTAGATTTTATTGATTCTTCTAGAATGGCACTAAATGGCTGGGCGTGGGGCTGTGAAGTAAATGATTACATGGGTTTGTACAATCTGATCCTGAGGGAGCATATGCTCAGCATTTGTTTTACAGAGTTGCGCCAGCACCTGGTTGACCGTAAGCTGACTGATCCCAGGAAACCTGCTGAGGAGGCGGACCTCTGGGCTAGCACCAGAGTGTCCAAAAAGGTATCGGGGGGGATACCTACAAAGGTGGTCAGAGTCCTCAACAAAAGAAAGAGGGGGGAGAAAAACTTAAAAATAAGGAGTTCTCAAAAGCCCCCCAAAAAAATTCTCAAGGGAATAGCGGCAACCAGTTCCAGTCTGAGTCTAAAAAGAAAGGGTTCTTTGACCATGAGACAGGGAGGTTTGTACCCCAATGCATAGAGTGCTCTAAATATGGTCACTCTAAGGGTGACTCTAAATGTTCAAAGAGGGCACAGCCCCACAATGGAGGGCAGACGCCCTGAGTTGGCTAGTGTAGCGCTCGCGGAGGAGGTAGTCCCAGTTAGTTTTAGGGAACAGACAGAGCTAATCCTAGTGTCCCGGGGGATGCAGAAATGGTGCCAAAAGCCCACAGCCTGCTAATAATTCCAAGTATAGGCAGTGGGTCACCATTAATGGGCAATGGGCGGAGGCTCTGCATGACACAGGAGCCATCATGACTACTGTCAGGGGTCAGCTGGCGTCAGCAGAGCAGGTCCTACTGAACACAACCTACCAAGTCATAGTCGCCAAGAATCGTGAGAGCCACCTACCAGTAGCTCTGGTTCCCTTTGAGTGGGGGGGTGTCTTTGGTACTCTGAAAGTAGCTGTGATTCCTGCCATGTCTGTAGGTTGTCTGTTAGGCAATGACCTTGAGCACACTACCTGGAGTTGGGCTAGAGCTAATGTCTCACTTGGAGATCTTGGGATTGCCTGAGTCAGTCTGCATGATCACAAGGTCCATGGCTGCTCGGGAGAAGAGTCAAGGGCGTCTGGAGCCTAGAAGAATGGCCCAGACACCTGCCAAGGAGAGGGGCAAGAGGTCCAGGAAACCAGTCCCAGAAGTTCCCTTTGTGGTAAACGGGGGTCCCTGATGAGGAGGCCCCTGAGCAAACCGAGGAAGACATTGCTGTCCTGGGTGACCTACCTGAGCTTGCTAGCTGGCAAGATGAGAGTGGGCAAACCAGTGAAGAATGCTGCAAGGCGCAGAAAGATTGTCTTACTATTGTGTGCTTGAGGCAACAGGCCTCAGCCAAGCAGCAGGTGAATCCTCTGATGATCACTTTATATATTGAGAGAATTATCTCCTTTACAGTGAGCCTCAGGTACCAGAGGCTGGGACAGCACGTGTGCTGGTGGTCCCCCATTGTTACTGGGCCTGGCTCATGGCATTCCCCTGGCAGGACATTTAGGGCAAGACAAGTCCTTTGCTAGGCTTGTCACTCAATTCTATTGGCCCCTAATGCAGACAGCTTCAGATGCATTCTGTAGGTCCTGTACCACCTGCCAGACCAGTAGGAAGACAGGGAAAAGGCTCAAGGCCCCCCTAATCCTACTCCCCACCGTTGACACCCCCTTTGAAAAGGTGGGCATCAATGTCATTGGTCCATTGGGCCCCAAAACTGCCCTGGGCAACAGGTTTATCCTGGTTTTGGTGGCCCATGCAACCTGCTACCCAGAGGCAATCCCTCTGAGGACGGTGATGGCACCGGTGTTGACCAGAACTCTGATGGGGTTCTTTACCCATGTAGGATTCACAAAGGAGATTGTGTTTGACAGAGGCACAAACTTCATGTCTACATACATGAAGTCAATGTGGGATGTGTATGGGTTGACCTACAAGTTCACCACACCCTATCATCCTCAATCCAATGGTCTTGTGAAGCGATTCAACAAGACCTTGAAGGGCAAGATCACAGGCCTCTGTAAAGCCATAAGGCATAAGTGGGAAAGTGGGACACCCTCTTGCCATGCCTTCTCTTTGTTTAAAGAGAGATACCCAGAAGGGGGTAGGGCTCAGCCCCTTTGAGCTCCTCTATGCGTAGGGAACCTCTAAGCATTGTCAAGAAAGCTCCCAAGAAACCCCCCCAGGATGGTGTAAGCTACATGTTGGCCCTCGGAAACCAGATGCACCACTTCTGGAAGAAGGCCAAGAGCAACCTCGAGTCCAGTCAAGAGGTTATGAAATGCTGGTATGACCAGAAGATCACCCTGGTACAGCTTCAGCCTGAAGACAAAGTATGGATGATAAGGCCAGTAGAGCCTAAAGCTCTCCAGGACCACTGGACTGGCCAATATGAGATCAAGGGGCACAAAGAGGAGGCCACTTATTTAGTGGATTTCCAGTCTCCTGGCAGCCCCCTAAGGGTGTTCCATGTGAATAGACTAAAGCCTCATTTTGAGAGGACTGAAGTCAACATGTTTCTAGTGACAGATGAGGGTATGGAGGAGAAGAGTGAACCTCTCCCCCACCTTCTCTCTGCTGAACAGGGTGATGGGTCAGTGGGGGATGTCAATCTTTCTGGCTCCCTGTCCCTGAACCAGCGTGGGGGCTGCTACCAGCTGCTGGAGCCATTCTCCTCCCTGTTTTCCTTCACCCTTGGACTCACACATTTGTGTACCCATGGTATTGACAATGGAGACAGTTCCCGTGTAAAGAATAAAATGTACAGGTTGTCAGACAAGGTGAAGGTCAGCATCAAGGATGAAGTTGCCAAGATGCTGGCTCTAGGGGTAATTGAGAAATCCAGCAGTCCCTGGTCCGGCCTGTGGTGCGGGTGCCAAAGGCTGCCGCACCCAGTGCCAAGCCAGAACATAGGTTCTGCATGGATTACTGGGGTCTCAATTCAGTAACTAAAACTGATGCTTACTCCATCCCCAAGATGATGAGCTCCTAGACAGGCTAGACGCTGCCAAATTCCTCAGTACTTTTGATCTCAAATAAAGGTACTGGCAGATCGCCTTGACTGAGGGGGCCAAAGACAGATCTGCATTTTCAACTCCTGAGGGTTTACCAGATCAGGGTGATACCCTTTGCTTTGAAAAATGCCTTGGCTACCTTCCAGTGTTTGGTTAACAGGGTCCTGGCTGTAAGGATTCATTCTGCGCTGCCTATCTAGACGACATTGCCATCTACAGTTCCAGCTGGGAGGAACACGTGCTCCACCTCCAAGATGTGCTCCAGGCCCTACAACAGGCAGGCCTGACAATCAAGGCCAGTAAGTGCCAGATTGGGAAGGGTTCCGTGGTGTACTTGGGACACCTAGTAGGTGGTAGCAAGGTGCAGCCCCTCCAGGCCAAGATTGAGACAATCATGGTCTGGCAACCACCTACAACCCAAACCGAGGTGAGAGCCTTTCCAGGCCTCACTGGGTACTACTGTAGGTTTGTTAAGTGTAATGGCACCATGGTGGCCCCCTTAACAGAAGTAACTTCCAAAAAGCAACCTAGGTTGGTGATTTGGACAGAGGCTTGCCAGAAAGCCTAAAGGAAGCCATGTGATCTGCACCGATGCTCAGGGACCTTGACTACTCCAAGGAGTTCATCATGCAGACAGATGCTTCAGAGCATGGCATTGGAGCAGTTCTAGCATAGCTGAATGAGGAGGGCCTAAACCAACCAGTAGCCTTTATTAGCAGAAGGCTATTACCACAGGAACAGAGGTGGAGTGCCATTGAAAGAGAAACATTTGCTGGGAACTGAAGAAGCCAAGACCATACCTGTTTGGGACTCCCTTCTGGGTTCAGACAGACCACAGGCCCCTCAAATGGTTCATGCAATTGAGGCGTGAAAATCCTAAACTCTTGAGTTGGTCTATCTCCCTACAGGGAATGGTCTTTACGGTGGAACATCGCCCAGGGACTGACCACTCCAATGCTGATGGTGTCTCCAGATTCTTCCACTTAGTGATGAGAGCTCCCAAAGGGTTTGGTAGCTCTCTCCACTTTCAGCTGGGGGGGACACATGTTAGACCTGACAGCCTAGGGTGTTTACCCCCCAACTTTTTGCCTGCCTCCGTCCACTTTTCTGACACTGTTTTTGCTGGTTTTAGGACTCTGGGCACTTTACCGCTGCTAACCAGTGCTAAAGTGCATATGCTCTCTCCCTTAAACATGGTAACATTGGTTCATCCCCAATTGGCATATTTTATTTACTTAGAAGTCCCTAGTAAAGTGCACTGCATGTGCCCAGGGCCTGTAAATGAAATGCTACTGGTGGGTCTGCAGCACTGTTTGTGCCACCCACGTAAGTAGCCCCTTAACCATGTCTCCGGCCTGCCACTGCAAGGCCTGTGTGTGCAGTTTCACTGTCACTTCGATTTGGCATTTAAAAGTACTTTCCAGGCCTGAAACTCCCCTTTTTCTACATATAAGTCACCCCTGAGGTAGGCCCTAGGTATCCCATAGGACAGGGTGCTATGTAGGTAAAAGGCAGGACATGTACATATGTGTTTTATATGTCCTGGTAGTGAAAAACTCCTAAATTTGTTTTCCACTACTGTGATGCCTGTTCTTTTAATAGACTAGCATTAGGTCTGCCCTCATATACTTTTTGAGTGGTAGATTCGGATCTGAAAGAGGTAACCAGGTCATATTTAGCATGGCCAGAATGGTAATGGAAAATCCTGCTTACTGGTGAGGTTGGATTTTATATTAGTATTTTAGAAATGCCACTTTTAGAAAGTGAGCATTTTTCTGCACTTAAAACCGTCTTTGCCTTACAGCCTGTCTCCAATCAACATCTGATATGTGTTGGTTGACAGCTCGCTTGTGCATTTCACCCAGACAACCACAAACACAGGACACTCAGTCACACATGCTTTCATCTTCATATTGAATGGGTCTTCCTGGGCTGGAAGGGTGGAGGGCCTGACACTTACATTTCAAAGGCCAATGCCATGCCCTCACACAATGGACTTCTAAACCCCCTACTGAGACCCTGGCAGTTAGGACTGAACATAAAGGGGAACTTCTGCACTTCTAAACCACTCTTTGAAGTCTTCCCAACTTCAAAGGCTTTTTTGGGGTATATAAACTGGGTCTCTGACCCCACCAAACCAGACACTTTTGGACCTATACCTGCACCCTGTCACAGGAGCTGCCCGGCTGGCCAAAGGACTCATCTGGACTGCTTTGCTGAGAAGGACTGCTGCCCTGCTGCTCTGCTATCCTCTGACTTTGCTAAGAAGGACTCTGCCTTCCCCAAAAGTGCTCTCCATGGGCTTGGATTGAGCTTGCCTGCTGTTTTCTGAAGTCTCGGGCCAAAAAGACTTAGGGGGTCATTCCGAAACCGCCCAAACACCGCCCCGCGGTCAGATGACCGCGGGGGACATTCCGACTTTCCCGCTGGGCCGGCGGGCGATCTGCAAAAGATCGCCCGCCGGCCCAGCGGGAAAGCCCCAGCAAAGATGAAGCCGGCTCCGAATGGAGCTGGCGGATTTGCTGCGGTGCGACGGGTGCATTGGCACCCGTCGCAATTTTCAGTGTCTGCCAAGCAGACACTGAAAATCTTTATGGGGCCCTGTTAGGGGGCCCCACGACACCCGTTCCCGCCAGCCTCTTCCTGGCGGTGTAAACCGCCAGGAACAGGCTGGCGGGAAGGGGGTCGGAATCCCCATGGCGGCGCTGCTTGCAGCGCCGCCATGGAGGATTCCTTTGGCCAGGGGAAAACCGGCGGGAAACCGCTGGTTCCCCTTTTCTGACCGCGGCTTTACCGCCGCGGTCAGAATTGGCCAGGAAGCACCGCCAGCCTGTTGGCGGTGCTTCCACGGTCCCCGGCCCGGGCGGTCATGGACCGCCAGGGTCGGAATGACCCCCTTAATCTCTTCAGGAAACTCTTTGTGCATTGAAAATCGGCACACTGCCTGCCGAAATCGACATGAAGCCTGCATTGCAACTGAGAAACCGCAGCACAGCTGACGTGAACGATGCCGCCCCGACTTCCTGCCTGGAAATTCGACAGAGCAACTGCCTTGCAACGTCAAATTTGACATATCACCTACCGGATCGATACAGCACCCCGTGCCTTCTTCTAGCGCATCAAGGACTTTCCCCGCATCGCCCCTGGGTGTCAAAATATCCCCGCACCGCAGTGAGGAACCAAGACTGCGTGCCGAAAAACAACACAAACACCATGCCGCATCGGAAAATTTGACAAGACAAGTTCACTAGGGTCAAAAGCGGACTAAAGGGTCACACTGCAACGCAAACTATTATCCCAAGTGACTTGCCATCCTTTTCCCCTTTGGAGCCATCTTGTTACCCAGCAAGTCTATAGTAAAGAGTTAAATGTCCCTGCACACAACCATACGGTATATTGAAAATACGGTCATTTTGTTAATCAGGCCCAATGACATAGGTTTATATTTATTTATAGGGCATTGCTTGCAAACTTAGTCATTGTATTGTAACATGATCTACATTTGCTTACATTCTATGCTTGGAACAGTCTTCCTCACCGGGATTAATATGAAATGCCAACTTGAAGCAGCTCTTGCCACCTGTCGCTCATGTTTTATGCTCTCTCGTTGCTTAACAAATGATGCCCTCAGTTCTCAGTAACATTAGGCGTGCAAGTAGAACGCACACGTTAACAAATGGGAAGTAAAATATGGAAATGTGGGTCCCAAAATAAAGGACCCATTCTCACAAAGCTGTGATTCAATCCTAAAACAGGCGTCCCTGCCTAATTATGAGTTGGAATAATATGTGTCAATATTTTGCAACTGCACTTGTAGTTGCAAACCATTGATCAGCCTATGGCCCATCAAAGTAGATGCTAACTGATTCACAACAAGCATTAGCAAAGTCAATAGGTCGGTCCTCTCCAAGAGCTATGGGCTTGCCAATGTCTTTTAGCTATGGTGTACAGCAGCATCTCTGCTGTGCAACAAGGCTAAAAATTAGAAAACCAGCACAGGTTGCCCCATAGTGCTTTTTTTCCACGGGACAGGTGTGGTGGGCAACAACCAGATGAAGGGTAGGAAGGAAGGGGCAATACAATACAGACAACAAGTAACGTGCAATACTGGCCACGTCACAGCAATGAGTATCTTATGGGGTGGTGAGGCAAAAGAGACAATGTGAGATTTGTGAAGCAACACAGAGAATGGGAGGGAGAGTGAGAGGAGAAAGCAACATAGACAACAGGGGGTGGGAGAAAAGAAGAAACACAGACAAGGGGAGTGGATGGGGAAGAGGTAACATGAAAAATGGGTTCAGGAGGGTAAAAATGCATCACAAACAAGAACAGAGGAAGTATGGAAAAAAAAGTAAACCAATCATAGCCAAGCAACAAATGGACACTAAACAAGATGAAGCAATCAGTACTTGGTCCATGCTCCGAACAAAAGAAGAGAAAGTCAAGTGGGCACACACTGGCCCATTAGGAGGCAGCAAACAAATAGTGACAATCTAGCCAAAGAATGGTAAACAATTAATAGGGTCCAAAACTCTTGTAATAAACAATAACTCTCGCAAGTGAGAGCTCATGCATTAGCGCTCCTCTGTCACAGCTGAGACATAAATAGGAAGGAGTTCCTCTAAGACAACTTGACATTTGTGAATCGTCTCAGGTGCCTTCAGAGGCTGGAGGAACGGCAGTGTTTTCCCAATCATTTTGTTTTTTAAAGAAGCACTGGTCTTTTTTAAGGAACATGAGCTACTATAAAAAAGTGTTTCTCATTTGGAAGTGCAAACAAAGGGATGTTAGTGTACTATTATTTGCAGGACACTCTCCCTGTGTTTATAGCCAATAACTGGGTGTTGCAAGTACCAAAATGACTAATCTTTATCTACTCCCTGCTGCTGGAGACATTACAGTGTGCTCTATTGCCACATAGCTCACATCACAAACTTAAAATGTCAGTGCGCAATTTACAACTTTGTGAGCCATTAGGCCCATTTGTGAATTTTTGTGCAAATGCCCCAAACGTAGTCCTATTTCATTTGTACTTGTATTGATCTGCCTCTCTTGTTTTCACTTGTCTGTCCTTCATTGTTCCTGTCCTCGACCGCAGACTACCCAATCCAGCAAATGTTCTTGTTCCTGAAATGGTCATACTTTAAAAGTTCGTTTAGCCACCATCTCCCAACATGAAGGAAATGAGTGACAGCTGTTTAAACAAAATATATTACACACGATTAGAAAACAATGAACGCGTAGGCACTGTCTGTGAACAATAATGACCTTTAACTTTTATGGTGTTTTTTTAACAGCAGCATTGGCGCTATGTCATATCTGTTGATTGTCTGCTAAGTATCTGATGATTTTTCCATATGCAGCCCGTAATATCTGCTGTGAATGTCTTGGCATATTTTGTTAACAGTGATGCAGTTCAACAATCTGCTCTGGTGAAGTTTAGTATACATGATATCCCCTGTTTAGGATCTGCCCAACCAGAAACTCTTCCTATAGAATAGTGCACACAAATAAATGGCTAGTTCTCGAGGTGGGCATCTTGCCATGCAAGTCACCCAAGAGCTATTTACAGGCGTTAAAGCAGCTGATGTACCAGTCATGTGAATGCCATTACTCATGAACTAGACAGGAAGGGCAGGCTGTAAATATGATAGGGTACAGACTCTTCCTTCAACTTTGAAGTATTTGACCGGGAAAGGATTGGTAATCCTCTTCTGTTTCACGCAACTTCTCCTTGGCGCTTGGAACCTATTCCTGTATGGAACAGAGAATAGCGTTCAGAATTAGGCGCCTCTGTAAGCTTTTAGATATCTTAGTGGTGCTGCCTGTCCCTCAGTGTGATTCCTGTCCGCTCGCGCTCATGTGTTTGGCAAGCCAGAAGAATTGTCCTCATGTCCCCTTCTAGCTGAGCATATCAAGCATTGCTAGGAATCCGGCAGCGTAAAATGATCTAAAGCAATAAGAAGGTGCTTACTTGTTGCAAGTGAGCAGCAGGCTTTGATGCATTTCCACTATACAATGTTCGCACAAATGCTTCTTTTGTTCAGCCACCAGAGAACTGGCCTGTGCAATTGACTCCCCACGGTCAAAACTTCGCCACCTGCATGGACTCGAATGCAGTGACGTAACACAAGATGATGGGGCCCGCATGCAAAATGGCATCAGAGGCTCCTGAGACTTCCTTGACAAACAGACATTGATAGGCTTGCGATTGCTGAGGGAACTCCTAAAGGGTGCTGTGGAAGTGTGAAGCCTTGAGGACGGTCGTCAGGGGCCTTTTTTACGCCCCTGCTGAAATACACATTTATGTGATACAATTGAAGGATTGTCCTGCTTCCCAGGACAGCACTGGCTTCCTTGTGCCTTCCTTGTAGCAGAGTCTAGTGGGTGGGAGCTTAGCGTGGACAGTGCTCACTAGACGCTACTGGTTTGTGCTCTACAGATCCTAAAGAACAGACAAACACATGCATTTTAGCAGTTGTGCAGCAACTAGTTGCCCCATGACTAACATATACATTGCTATAGGTTTCCATCTCGTTGCAGTAATCCCATTCATTATAAAAACGCTTCGGACAGTTGTCTGGGTTTTATTCACAATTCTTGCTGTCTGCTTCTTTTCTTTCCTAAAGCTTCCTTCCTGCTTGCCTCTTTATGTCTCCCTGGAGCTGTTTGGGAGACCTCATATTATCAATACTTTTAAGAGTAAATACATCGAAGAAGTCATACAGCCATTAGTTCTTAAGAGTCAGTCTCCTGTAGCCATTGCTTGAAGAATATGTCATTCTCATTTTGGATGAGGCTCGAGGAGTGTTTCAGTCGAACCATTTGATTTTGATAAACTAAGGGCCTCATTTTCGAGGCCCTAGCCACACACTGCACGACCAGAGCATCATTTTGTTTACTCTCTTGTGGCGCAGTGTGCCAGGCCCTAGTTACAAGGCCACACAATGCCACCTTGCAACAACTTTCACTTATAACACTGTGTGAAAGGGGCGTTGCTTGGGGTGTTCCCGTACAACACCCCTGGAACCCAAAGGAATCTGATGCATTCCCAGATTTACAAGTCTGGGAATGCATCAGGGTCCTACGCCACCTCAGGGGTGGTGTAAGAATGATGCAACGGGGAAAAATATATTTTCTTTCCCCCCATTTTTTCCTCTTTCTATGTGTGCTGCTTTCTGCACCACTGGCCTCATTAATGAGGCCCTAAGCATTTTAACCTGCCTGCCTAAAAGTGCTGTCCAGTGGAATGCATAGAAAGTGAAGTGAAGCATCCATGTATGAAAACAGAGGCACATTTGGCCTCCTTGGAGTGTTTTTACACTCTTGTTGATGGCACACATGTGATACCATAATTCATCTTATTTTACAGTAGTTGTGATTTAACTGTTAATCACATAAGCCCATACTGAAGTGACTTCTTACTGCCACATTTTGTCTTTACATAGCGCTCCGTTCAGTTTCGCATCAATAGAGTACATATTTTTTGTGCAATCTTATTGTGGCCTCCAAAACTAAAATAATGATAACTTGATATTAGATCAGACTCCAGAATGCATGTGAGAGATCTTCAGAGATTCTAATTTCCCAGGATTTATCCAAACCTGTGGTCAAATACCACAAACTCTGAACACAGCAAGAACATTTATCACTAACAAATACCATAGTCTCAGACTGGACTCCATTAGAACTGGCTTTCTCTTTTATTTTTGCTAAGGACATACCCTCTTGCGCACACACATCCCGCATTTTCTTCTGAGGCTCATTCATCACAAATACCCTTTAGGAACAAAGTGTACATCACAGTTTGACATAGCCTGAAAGGTGAACTACACATTACTCTGTACCAAAATTTGAGGGTCCTGATCCAAATTCAGATTTCAACCTCCATTTCTTCACAACGTTGTTTGATACCCAGATGGCTCTCAAAGATTCTACTATGGCTAAGCACATTCACACCAATACCATGCCTACCATTTCTACTGACTGCAACGTGATGATGTCACTCTCCTCCGCTCTCAATGATCCCCATTATCCCACATACTCCCCTAGCAGAATGAAACGAAACTGAATAATCCTAGCATACCTCAAGTCAGTCAATTCACCACCTGGAACAAAGCTACTCTGACATAGACACAGACTGAAATACTAGTTAGGACCAAATCAACAACCCTCATGAGAGCTTTTACATTCCCTTGAAACATTTTTCACCAGTCAAACAATTCCTTGTCCATTCAAGTAACTTCAAACCAACAGCACACAATCTGCCTCACCACAGAAGGACTTAACCTCCAATGGGCATGATTTGCATGAGAAGTGGAATTACGTACCTCATATTTCAGTACAGCCACTGCCTATTGATTAGAGCACAGATCTTTATTCCCCATAATTAACTGCTCAACCTTATGGTGAAGGTGGCTCACCTACATGAGATAATGCAAAGTATGCAAACCACACTCAATCTCTGTTGCACAAGCACATTCCTTCATGGAATCGTCCTATTAGTCCTCCTATTACACTGCACCCAAAATATCTACTTCTAAAGAGCTCAAAATGAACATCAACCAAATGTGTAAGAATTTTCCTCCACACACATTACCTCTAATGCTCCCCAAACATACATATACTTTGTGACCATAGTTTCCACAACATGTCCTATTAGGATTATCTCCATACTTCGATGTCCAAAATTAATGGTTATGTGTCTAAGATCTGATCTTGCTTGCTTCTTCTTCATCCATCACATTAAGTACATGATATAGCTGTCTGTTAACAGTCCCCTATTGACTTGTATTTTTTAGTTGTTAGACCTGACAGCCTTAGGGTAGTCACCCCTAACTTTTTGCCTGCCTCCCTCCATTTTTTTGGACACTGTTTTTGCTGGTTTATAGACTCTGCGCACTTTACCACTGCTAACCAGTGCTAAAGTGCATATGCTCTCTCCCTTAAAACATGGTAACCTGGAATCCTACCTGATTGGACTATTAATTTACTTATAAGTCCCTAGTAAGGTGCACTTTATGTGCATAGGGCTGGTAAATTAAATGCTACTAGTGGGCCTGCAGCACTGGTTGTGCCACCCACTTAAGTAGCCCCTTTTTCCTTGTCTCAGGCCTGCCATTGCAAGGCCTGTGTGTGCAGTTTCACTGCCACCTCGACTTGGCATTTAAAAGTACTTGCCAAGCCTAGAACTCCCCTTTTTCTACATATAAGTCACCCTTAAGGAGTGCCCTAGGTAACCCCTAGGGCAGGGTGCTGTGTAGGTAAAAGGCAGGACATGTACCTGTGTAGTTATATGTCCTGGTAGTGTAAAACTCCTAAATTCGTTTTCACACTACTGAGAGGCCTGCTCCCTTCATAGGCTAACATTAGGGCTGCCCTCATACACTGTTGAAGTGGCAGCTGCTGATCTGAAAGGAGCAGGGAGGTCATATTTAGTATGGCCAGAATGGTAATACAAAGTCCTACTGACTGGTGAAGTCGGATTTAATATTACTATTCTAGAAATGCCGCTTTTAGAAAGTGAGCATTTCTTTGCACTTAAATCCTTCTGTGCCTTACAATCCACGTCTGGCTGGGCTTGGTTGACAGCTCCTTGTGCATTCACTCAGACACACCCCAAACACAGGGTACTCAGCCTCACTTGCATACATCTGCATTTTGAATGGGTCTTCCTGGGCTGGGAGGGTGGAGGGTCTGCTCTCACACAAAGGACTGCCACACCCCCTACTGGGACCCTGGCAGACAGGAGTAAACTGAAAGGGGACCTGGTGCACTTCTTAGCCACTCTTTGAAGTCTCCCCCACTTCAAAGGCACATTTGGGTATAAAACAGGGCCTCTGCCCTACCTCATCAGACACTTGCTGGAGAAGAAACCTGAACCAGAAACTACATCCTGCGAAGAAGAACTGCCTGGCTGCTCAAAGGACTCACCTGTCTGCTTTCTACAAAGGACTGCTGTCTTGCTGTTGCCCTGCTGCCTTGCTGAACTCTTGTCTGGCTGTGAAAGTGCTCTCCAAGGGCTTGGATAGAGCTTGCCTCCTGTTCCTTGAAGTCTCAGGACCAAAAAGACTTCTTCCTTTCACTTGGACGCTCCGTGCGCCGAAAATTTCGACGCACAGCTTGTTTCGCGGCGAGAAAAACGCCGCACACCGACGCTGATCGACGCGACGCCCTCAGGACGATCGAGACTTCGACGCACAACCTCGCAAGGACAAAGCCGCCCGACTTTCCAGGAGAAATCGACGCGACGCCTACCGTGAGTGCGAAACTTTGACGCACGGCCTCGCAAGGACACCGCCGCCCGACTTCCAAGGAGAAATCGACGCGACGCCTACCGTGAGATCGAAACTTCGACGCGCAGCCCCGCAGAACGACGCGCAGCCGGAAAATAAGCAGGAGAATCCACGCACAAACCCGGGACATCTGGTAATCCCCGCGATCCACAAAAAGAGACTGTCTGCGCGCCGGAAAACGACGCCCGACTTCCCCGCGTGGAAAAGAACGACGCAAGTCTGGGTGTACTGAGAGGAAATCGACGCACACACCCCTTTTTCCACGCATCTCTTCTCCTGTGGCCCTCTGAGGAGATTTTCCACCAGAAACCAGGTACTTTGTGCTTGAAAGACACTTTATTGCATTCTAAAGACTTAAGACACTTTGGTGGTCATTCTGACCCTGGCGGTCTTTGACCGCCAGGGCGGAGGACCGCGGGAGCACCGCCGACAGGCCAGCGGTGCTCCAATGGGGATTCCGACCGCGGCGGTAAAGCCGCGGTCGGACCGGCACCACTGGCGGGGTCCCGCCAGTGTACCGCGGCCCCATTGAATCCTCCGCGGCGGCGCAGCTTGCTGCACCGCCGCGGGGATTCCGACCCCCCCTACCGCCATCCAGATCCCGGCGGTCGGACCGCCGAGATCCGGATGGCGGTAGGGGGGGTCGCGGGGCCCCTGGGGGCCCCTGCAGTGCCCATGCCACTGGCATGGGCATTGCAGGGGCCCCCGTAAGAGGGCCCCTACATGTATTTCACTGTCTGCTGCGCAGACAGTGAAATACGCGACGGGTGCAACTGCACCCGTCGCACAGCTTCCACTCCGCCGGCTCGATTCCGAGCCGGCTTCATCGTGGAAGCCTCTTTCCCGCTGGGCTGGCTGGCGGTCTGAAGGCGACCGCCCGCCAGCCCAGCGGGAAAGTCAGAATTACCGCTGCGGTCTTTCGACCGCGGAACGGTAACCTGACGGCGGGACTTTGGCGGGCGGCCTCCGCCGCCCGCCAAGGTCAGAATGAGGGCCTTTATATCACTTCCCTGTGGTATTTCTACAATTTTCCATTGCAACTTTATTCTTTTTTTTTTGACCTACAATTATCCTGATAAATATTATATATTTTTCTAAACACTGTGTGGTGTATTTTTGTGGTGCTATATGGTGATATTGTATGATTTATTGCACAAATACTTTACACATTGCCTTCTAAGTTAAGCCTGACTGCTCGTGCCAAGCTACCAGAGGGTGGGCACAGGATAATCTTGGATAGTGTGTGACTTACCCTGACTAGAGTGAGGGCTTTTGCTTGGACAGAGGGTAACCTGACTGCCAACCAAAAACCCCATTTCTAACATTGGTGATCAGCGGTGAGGATAGGACTTGTATTTGTGCAGTGACATACAGTAGCTAAGTATCTCACTACCTACCCACAGTTGAAGGTCAACTTGGTTTTTATCTCTTTTTGAAAATCCGTTTTTTCCTGACAATTTTCAAAAACTAAATCCTCACTCAACATGTCTCTGACTGGGTCTCAGACAGGGGACTTTGACCTAGTCCAGTTGGATACATACACGGTCAAACAACTAAGAGGATTCTGCAGGGCATTAAGGGTACCCACCCAAGGGGCCTCCAGAAAGGAGGACTTTCAAGTGGCGCTGAGGGCCTGGGCAGAAGCCCATTTAGAGGATGATGAGGAAGGGGAGCCAGAAAATGGCCCCTCAGAAGGATTTTCACTATCTATGGATGGTGTTACCACTGCAATTGTGCACCCTTCCAGACCAGGGAGCAGTGTCTCCATGCAAAGCCTGACCGCAGAGGAAAGGAGAGAGGAAAGGGAGTTCCAATTGCAAATGGCAAAACTGAAAATTGAGGCGCAACAGGAGGAGAGGAGGGCAGAAAGAGAAGCCAAACAAGCTGAGGCTGAAAGAGCAGCCAAACAGATTGAAGCTGAAAGGACAGCCAAACAGATTCAAGCAGAAGCTGAAAGGGCAGCCAAACAAGCAGAAGCTGAAAGAGCAGCCAAACAAGTGGAAGCTGAAAGAGCTTTGGCTGAAAAGAAACTATTGTTGGCTCATGAACTGAGTCTCAAGGAGCTGGAGATCAAGGCAAGACAGTCTGAATCCAGCAATAATGGTGGCAGCATACAGACAGGACCTGCTGGAGAAAAGAAGGTTCGTATACCCAAAAATGTGGTGCCCAGTTTTGTGGTGGGAGATGACATAGATAAATGGTTAGATGCTTATGAAGTTGCACTAAGGGCTCATGAGGTTCCTGAAGGGCAATGGGGGGTAGCTATGTGGGGTTATGTGCCGCCATTGGGGAGGGACACACTTCTCACATTGGATCCACCGGATCAAAACACATACCCACTCCAGAAAGCCACTTTACTTGCCAAGTTTGGGCTGACCCCTGAGAGATACCGTCAGAGGTTCAGGGACAGCACCAAACAAACCACACAAACATGGGTAGATTTCTTTGATTTCTCTAGTAAGGCACTGAATGGATGGGTGCGGGGCAACAAAGTAGCAGATTATAAAGGTTTATATGACTTGATCCTGAGAGAGCATATGCTTAATGTTACTTATACAGATTTGCGCCAGCACCTAGTGGATAGTAAGCTGACTGATCCCAGGAAGCTTGCTGAGGAGGCGGACCTCTGGGTTAGCACCAGAGTGTCCAAAAAGGTACCTGGGGGGGACTCCCACAAAGGTGGTCAGTGTTCCCAACAGAAGAAAGAGGGGGGAGATAAACTTACAGATAAGGAACTCTCTAAAGGCCCCCAAAAGAATTCCCAGGGAGGGGGTGGCAACCCTTCCTTTTCCAAATTTGGGAAAAAGCCAGGGACATTTGACAAGTCAGGAAAATCTAGCCCCAAATGCATGGAGTGTTACCAATATGGTCACTACAAAGGCGATCCACAGTGCCCCAAGAGGGCACCGTCCACTACCGGACAGGCACCTGGGTTGACTAGTGTAGCACTCGGGGGGGAGATGGACCCAACTAGCTTTGGGGAGCAGGTAGAGATTTCCCTAGTGTCCCTGGGAGAAGGAGAAATGGTGCCCAAGGCCCACATGCCCAGAAATACTTCCAAGTACCGGCAGTGGGTCACCATTGATGGGCAGAGGGTGGAGGCTCTGCGTGACACAGGAGCCAGTATGACTACTATCAAGAGTCAGCTGGTGTCAGCAGAGCAGATAGTACCTAATACATTCCACCAGGTCAGAGTCGCTGACAATCGCAAGAGTCACCTACCGGTGGCTCTGGTTCCCTTTGAGTGGGGGGGGGGGTCTCTGGTACTCTGAAAGTAGCTGTGAGTCCTGCCATGCCTGTAGATTGTCTGTTAGGCAATGACCTTGAGCACACTGCTTGGAAAGAAGTGGAGCTCAGGTCTCACCTGGAGATGTTAGGGTTACCTGAGTGGGTCTGCATGACCACACGGTCCATGGCTGACCGAGAGGGAAGTCAAGGGCATCTGGAGCCTGGATCGATGGCCCAGATAGCTGCCAGGAGGAAGGACCAGGGGTGCGGGAAACCGGCCCCCGCTGTTCCCACAGTGGCTGACGGGGCTCCTGAGGAGGAGGCTTCCGAGCCAACTGGGGAAGACATCGCCGCCCTAGGTGACTTACCTGAGCTTGCTGGCTGGCAAGTTGAGGGTGGACCCACCAGGGAGGAATTCTGCAAGGCGCAGAAAGAATGTCCCACTCTAGAAGGGTTGAGGAAACAAGCCTCAAACCAGGCAGCCGGCGACGCCTCTGGCGATCACCACCTATATTGGGAGAATGATCTCCTCTACAGTGAGCCTAAGGTTCCGGGCTTTGGGGCAGCACGTGTGCTGGTGGTCCCCCAATGTTACCGAACCTTCCTACTGGGTCTGGCTCACGACATTCCCCTGGCAGGACATTTGGGGCAGGGCAAGACCTTTAACAGGCTTGTCACCCACTTTTATTGGCCCAAAATGAGGACACACTCAGACAAGTTCTGCAGATCCTGTCCTACCTGCCAGGCCACTGGTAAAGCAGGAAAAAGGGTTAAAACCCCCCTGATTCCACTTCCTGTCGTTGGCACCCCCTTTGAAAGGGTGGGCATCGACATTGTTGGTCCCTTGGACCCCAAAACTGCCTTAGGCAACAGGTTCATCCTGGTTTTGGTGGACCATGCCACCCGTTACCCAGAGGCAATCCCTCTAAGGACAGTAACTGCACCGGTGGTGGCCAGAACCCTGATGGGGATATTTACCCGTGTGGGATTCCCCAAGGAAATAGTGTCTGACAGAGGCACTAACTTCATGTCTGCATACATGAAGTCTCTGTGGGATGCGTGTGGTGTAACTTACAAGTTCACCACACCCTATCACCCCCAGACGAACGGTCTTGTGGAGAGATTCAACAAGACCCTGAAAGGCATGATTGGTGGCCTCCCTGAGGCCATGAGGCGTAAGTGGGACATCCTCTTACCATGCCTTCTCTTTGCTTACAGAGAGGTCCCCCAGAGAGGGGTAGGGTTCAGTCCCTTTGAACTTCTCTATGGGTACCCTGTCAGGGGACCCTTAAGCATTGTCCAGGAGGGATTGGAGAAAGCTCCAAAGACACCTCCTCAGGATGTGGTCAGCTATATGTTGGCCCTCCGCAACCAGATGACCCGCTTCTGGAAAGAAGCCCAAGATAACCTTGAGGCCAGTCAAGAGGTGATGAAACAATGGTATGACCAGAAGGCCACCCTCGTAGAGTTTCAACCTGGAGACAAAGTGTGGGTAATGGAGCCAGTAGAGCCCAGAGCTCTCCAGGACCGCTGGTCTGGCCCATTTGAAATAAAGGAGCGGAAAGGGGAGGCCACTTACCTAGTGGACCTCAAAACCCCTAGGAATCCCCTAAGGGTGCTCCATGTGAACCGACTAAAAGCTCATTTTGAGAGGTCGGAGATCAACATGCTTCTGGTCACAGATGAAGGAACGGAAGAGGAGAGTGAACCTCTCCCCGACCTCCTCTCTGCCCAAGAAGGTGATGGGTCAGTAAGCGGGGTCATTCTGTCTGACTCCCTGACTCTAAATCAGAAAGGAGACTGTTATGAGCTGTTGGAGCAGTTCTCCCCCCTGTTCTCCCTTACTCCTGGGCTGACCCACCTCTGTGTTCATGATATTGACACCGGTGACAGTCTCCCTGTGAAAAACAAAATTTACAGGTTGTCGGATAAGGTGAAGGCCAGCATCAAGGAGGAGGTCTCCAAGAGGTTGACTCTAGGGGTCATTGAGAAATCCAGTAGTCCCTGGGCCAGCCCAGTGGTATTGGTCCCTAAGGCTACTGCCCCAGGTGCGAAGCCAGAACTCCGGTTCTGTGTGGACTACCGGGGTCTCAACTCAGTCACACGGACTGATGCTCACCCCATCCCCCGAGCTGATGAGCTCGTGGACAGGCTAGGCGCTGCCAAGTTCCTGAGTACGTTTGATCTTACTTCAGGGTACTGGCAGATCGGCCTAACTGAGGGGGCCAAGGAAAGATCCGCATTTTCAACCCCGGATGGCCATTACCAGTTCCGGGTGTTGCCGTTTGGGTTGAAAAATGCCCCCGCTACCTTCCAACGGTTGGTTAACGGGGTCCTAGCTGGCAAGGATGCCTTCTGTGCAGCCTACCTGGATGACATAGCTGTCTACAGTTCCAGCTGGGAGGAACACCTGCTTCACCTCAAGGAGGTGCTTCAGGCCCTGCAACAGGCAGGCCTGACCATCAAGGCCAGTAAGTGCCAGATTGGGCAGGGTTCCGTGGTGTACTTAGGACACCTAGTGGGTGGTGGCAAGGTGCAGCCACTCCAGGCCAAGATTGAAACTATCAAGGCCTGGCAACCACCCCGAACACAGACGGAGGTGAGAGCCTTTCTAGGCCTCACAGGATACTACCGCCGATTTGTCAAGGGCTATGGTACCATTGTAACACCCTTGACAGAACTCACTTCCAAGAAGCAACCTAAGTTGGTGAATTGGACAGAGGCTTGTCAGAAAGCCTTTGACGCCCTGAAGGAAGCCATGTGCACGGCCCCCGTACTCATGGCCCCTGACTACTCCCAGGAATTTATCGTGCAGACAGACGCTTCAGAGCATGGCATAGGGGCAGTCCTAGCACAGCTGAATGAGGAGGGCAGAGATCAACCGGTAGTCTTTATTAGCAGAAGGCTATTACCACGGGAACAGAGGTGGAGTGCTATTGAACAAGAAGCTTTTGCTGTGGTCTGGGCACTGAAGAAGCTAAGACCCTACCTGTTTGGGACTCACTTCCTGGTTCAGACAGACCACAGGCCCCTCAGATGGCTCATGCAGATGAGGGGTGAGAATCCAAAACTCTTGAGGTGGTCCATTTCCCTACAGGGGATGGACTTTACGGTGGAACATCGCCCAGGGGTTGACCACGCCAATGCTGATGGTCTCTCCAGGTACTTCCGCCTTAGCGATGAGAGCTCCCAGGAGGTCGGGTAGCTCTCCCCACTTTCAGCTGGGGGGGACACATGTTAGACCTGACAGCCTTAGGGTAGTCACCCCTAACTTTTTGCCTGCCTCCCTCCATTTTTTTGGACACTGTTTTTGCTGGTTTATAGACTCTGCGCACTTTACCACTGCTAACCAGTGCTAAAGTGCATATGCTCTCTCCCTTAAAACATGGTAACCTGGAATCCTACCTGATTGGACTATTAATTTACTTATAAGTCCCTAGTAAGGTGCACTTTATGTGCATAGGGCTGGTAAATTAAATGCTACTAGTGGGCCTGCAGCACTGGTTGTGCCACCCACTTAAGTAGCCCCTTTTTCCTTGTCTCAGGCCTGCCATTGCAAGGCCTGTGTGTGCAGTTTCACTGCCACCTCTACTTGGCATTTAAAAGTACTTGCCAAGCCTAGAACTCCCCTTTTTCTACATATAAGTCACCCTTAAAGTGTGCCCTAGGTAACCCCTAGGGCAGGGTGCTGTGTAGGTAAAAGGCAGGACATGTACCTGTGTAGTTATATGTCCTGGTAGTGTAAAACTCCTAAATTCGTTTTCACATTACTGAGAGGCCTGCTCCCTTCATAGGCTAACATTAGGGCTGCCCTCATACACTGTTGAAGTGGCAGCTGCTGATCTGAAAGGAGCAGGGAGGTCATATTTAGTATGGCCAGAATGGTAATACAAAGTCCTACTGACTGGTGAAGTCGGATTTAATATTACTATTCTAGAAATGCCGCTTTTAGAAAGTGAGCATTTCTTTGCACTTAAATCCTTCTGTGCCTTACAATCCACGTCTGGCTGGGCTTGGTTGACAGCTCCTTGTGCATTCACTCAGACACACCCCAAACACAGGGTACTCAGCCTCACTTGCATACATCTGCATTTTGAATGGGTCTTCCTGGGCTGGGAGGGTGGAGGGTCTGCTCTCACACAAAGGACTGCCACACCCCCTACTGGGACCCTGGCAGACAGGAGTAAACTGAAAGGGGACCTGGTGCACTTCTTAGCCACTCTTTGAAGTCTCCCCCACTTCAAAGGCACATTTGGGTATAAAACAGGGCCTCTGCCCTACCTCATCAGACACTTGCTGGAGAAGAAACCTGAACCAGAAACTACATCCTGCGAAGAAGAACTGCCTGGCTGCTCAAAGGACTCACCTGTCTGCTTTCTACAAAGGACTGCTGTCTTGCTGTTGCCCTGCTGCCTTGCTGAACTCTTGTCTGGCTGTGAAAGTGCTCTCCAAGGGCTTGGATAGAGCTTGCCTCCTGTTCCTTGAAGTCTCAGGACCAAAAAGACTTCTTCCTTTCACTTGGACGCTCCGTGCGCCGAAAATTTCGACGCACAGCTTGTTTCGCGGCGAGAAAAAGGCCGCACACCGACGCTGATCGACGCGACGCCCTCGGGACGATCGAGACTTCGACGCACAACCTCGCAAGGACAAAGCCGCCCGACTTTCCAGGAGAAATCGACGCGACGCCTACCGTGAGTGCGAAACTTTGACGCACGGCCTCGCAAGGACAACGCCGCCCGACTTCCAAGGAGAAATCGACGCGACGCCTGCCGTGAGACCAAAATTTCGACGCACGGCCTCGCAAGGACACCGCCGCCCGACTTCCAAGGAGAAATCAACGCGACGCCTACCGTGAGATCGAAACTTCGACGCGCAGCCCCGCAGAACGACGCACAGCCGGAAAATAAGCAGGAGAATCCACGCACAAACCCGGGACATCTGGTAATCCCCGCGATCCACAAAAAGAGACTGTCTGCGCGCCGGAAAACGACGCCCGACTTCCCCGCGTGGAAAAGAACGACGCAAGTCTGGGTGTACTGAGAGGAAATCGACGCACACACCCCTTTTTCCACGCATCTCTTCTCCTGTGGCCCTCTGAGGAGATTTTCCACCAGAAACCAGGTACTTTGTGCTTGAAAGACACTTTATTGCATTCTAAAGACTTAAGACACTTTATATCACTTCCCTGTGGTATTTCTACAATTTTCCATTGCAACTTTATTCTTTTTTTTTTGACCTACAATTATCCTGATAAATATTATATATTTTTCTAAACACTGTGTGGTGTATTTTTGTGGTGCTATATGGTGATATTGTATGATTTATTGCACAAATACTTTACACACTGCCTTCTAAGTTAAGCCTGACTGCTCGTGCCAAGCTACCAGAGGGTGGGCACAGGATAATCTTGGATAGTGTGTGACTTACCCTGACTAGAGTGAGGGCTTTTGCTTGGACAGAGGGTAACCTGACTGCCAACCAAAAACCCCATTTCTAACATTAGTTGAATGTAATAGCTATGTTTGGATGCATCACAGTGATGAGTCATCAGTGGCCCAGTGTGTAGCATTCTCTCCTTGGTTAATTAGGGTTGGAGTCCTGGTGTCACAATGGAACAAATGTCTGGTCTATTAAAACGATTTAAAATATAGAATATAATGCCCGAAAGCTAAAACCACTTCTCTTTCTCCCCTCATCCTTCCATCCCATTTTGTAAATGATGTAGCTGTCAGGGAACACTCAACCACAGGAATGGTACTGACTTGTGGTTTTGTGTAGATGTCATAGGTTTGTTCGGATGAAGCCGATTGAAATGGCACTTGTCACATAACAGATAAGGTCTTAGGCTTGTTCTTGGAGGATTCAGAGTTTAAGTCCTACTGTATTAATGGTCATGTGCCTGCTTTAAGGACAGGTTGATTATAAAGAGTTCACAAATATAGTAAAAAATGGTTTCTTTCATTTTTATTTGCAAATAGATTTGTATTTTTACTTTCTCTGAAAATCCCTCTTTTAAAGTATATAATGCCCAACCCCAAAATTAAGTTTTCTCTTTTCCATCAGATTCCACAAATAATGTAGCTGTCAGTGCACACTCACCTATGGCACCACACTTGACTTGTATTTTTTGACTGAATGTCATAGTTACGTATTGGTGCAGCACATTAAAGATACACTTGTGGCCAAATGAATAAGGTCTTGGCTTATTACTGTGAAGTTTAAGGATTCAGGCCCTTGTTTATTAAGTCTTGCGTCTGAGGTCAGGTAAAATATAAAAAGTTCACATTTTGAATGAATTTGCTGTAAGATGATTTCTCTAAAATTGATTGGAAAAGTGTTTTTTGTTTTACTTTGTCTGAAAATACTTCTTTCTAACTATACCAAACCTCAAACCTAAAGATTTTTCTCACTCCCACTAATCCAGAATTGCATACATTCTATAGATGTTATAGCTTCCAATATACACTCACCTATGGCTTCACATTGAGTTGTATTTTTGGATCAAATATTATACCTATGAATTGAACCAGGACAAGAGTCACTTGCGGCCTAGTGATTAAAGTCTTAGGGCCTGATCCACAAGGAACCACTGCACTCGTGGCGGAATCTTCACACTCATGGCAAAATCTCCACAATGAGATGGAGATTAAATTAAAGGTTTGAATCCTGGTTTCTTAATGGGCAAGTGTCTCATAGAAAAGTCTGGTCAATCAAAAGCAGTTGAACTCTACAAAGAGTGTAGTGAAAGATGGTTTCCTCCTTATTAATGGACACATATGTGTCCTTTCTTTGTGTCTGAAAATAATAATTTTAGGCATAAAATTACAAAAAGATAACACCTTCTCTCTGTCCCCCTTCTTCCACCCCAATCTGTAGGTGATGTAGCTGTCAGTGTACACTCACTAATAGCACATCTTTGACTTGTATTTTTCAGACAAAGTACATAGTTATGTTCAGATGCAGACAATTAATTAGTCAAATGTGGCCTAATGGCTAGTCTTTCTGGCTCTTTCTCTGAAGATTAAGGCTTTGAATCATGGTGGTCTAATGATCATTAGTCAATTTTAAATAATGTAATTCTATTTTCAGATTTGAACATTTCAGGGAGAATTACTTGCAGTCTCTGAATATGAGCCTAGAAAATGCCATGAGAGTTATTTAGATAAAACGAAATTACATTTTTCTTGATGAGAGATACTGGACAGATGGAAAGTAGTTGCCTATGCCAGGGTATTTTATAATATTTGACACCCCTCGGGGTCAACCTGGTGGCAACACACAATGTTCAACCAGTCACATAAAACAGGGGCTGCACTAGGAGTCAATGGAAAACCTTTTTATAAAGAGCATATATTGGCTGATGGTTGGCAAATTTTATTTTCGAAATTCAACTCCTACAACGCTGAGCTACTGTATCAAAGTAAATTCCTCATTGACTGCTGCATAAAAATCGATACATCATCCTTAAATGTCATTGTTAGCCACAATTACTTATGTGTATACTGAAAAATCTTCTGAAATATTGAAATAGACCTATTTACCTAGTAAACAATAAAATGCACATAATTGTCCTTATCAAATACATATAAAGGTGGCCTAGGCTGCCACCTGGTGGAACACTGAATATTGTACAAGGAAAATTCATTTAAAAAAAAAATGAAGAAAATATGCACCAATAACGCAGTAAACTGTAGTCTTGGATACTAGTAGACTATCTTCTTTTCCTCATCTGAACACTGACACCCTGGCATGGAACAAGACATTGCAGGAAATCAGAACAAAATGGCAGCTAAAATGGTAACACCTTCGAAGGGGTTCCCAGCCAGGCTCAGTGTGGGGCACATGGGCAAACAGTTCAGGACATGATGAGGTCCTTCCTGAAGGAGGGCTAAGGGTAATCACTAACCAGAGTATTGGTTTGTATCAGATGCTTGTGTGAGTTACAGAGGACCAAGATTGTCATTCATAGTGGACTCTTAGGGGACAACATTGAAAACACTTGAGGGTCCATTACACAAAAGTATTTTAGTTATAAACTTATGTTAACCCCTGAACATGGCTTCATTTATGCCAGCCAGAAATTCACAGAAGGATTCCTTCGACACATGCATAAATAGCTTTACTACTTCATATATATTTTTCACAAGTACGTAAAATTACAGAGTAATACATTCAAAGAAAGGAGTGGAAAGTAGGCAGAACAATGTGTGGTTTAGCTTATATATTTGTGAACTCCCACTCACAAACTGTGAACGACTTTTCCTCTCTCAAAGGGCTGTCATAACACCCTTCCCAGCGAGGAAGTGGAACAAATAATCTCCCCACATGCAGGGATGCACGAAAAGTAGCTTCATTGTAGGGAAAAACCCCTGTGGATAAATAGAAAATCAAAAAAGGTACACTTTCACATCGGGCTGTAACCTCTATACAATTTCAAATTAAATAAATGGAAGCTCATGAACATTGCTTGGAAACCTTCTTCCAAAGGTACTTCTCGAAATGTTTGTGAATTGCGAAAAATGTAATTGTACATTCAAACTATGATGTAAATCTCTGCACACATGTACAATTAGGGTACACTGGATCGGACAATGAGATGCACAGCTGGTCCAGGAAAAAAAATCTTGTCGTAACCGGTTGGTACCTTTGACAAGAGTGATGGCAGTTCAGTCTCAGATTGAACCCCAGGCTGGCATTTATGACAGCTGCGCCAGTTAAAACTGTACCATTAGAAACTTCTCATGAGGTGGGAAAACTGAGATATAGGCGCAGAGGGTATATGCTGATTTTCCTCAGATACCTTCCTGCCATTAACCTCTACTTAAGCCCATTAACCTTTATACATTAAGGCACATGGAGATACATTCCCCTGCAGGAAACTGGGGTTTTGTTGCAATAGCACCCCCACTTTTTGCCTGGTATTTGATGCAACTTTGGCTGAAGAGCACTGGGTTCCTGATCTCCAGGTCCCCGATGCCAATGTTCTTTCCCCAAAATGCACAATTGTTCCCCCAATTGGCAATACTTTTGGCACCCCTGTAAGTCCCTAGTAAATGATACCCCAGTACCCAAGGCATGGGTACCAAAGAGAGTCCCCAAGGACTGCAGCATGTATTGTGCCACCCTCAGGGACACGCCACCTAGCACATGTAGACTGCTATTGCAGGATGTGTACCTTGGTGCAGTTAAAGTGAAAACACAACATGGCACGCAGCCTGTGTGACATGTCGCCTAACACTGCGTGCAATATATGTAAGTCACCCTTGCAGCAGGGCTTACAGCCCTAAGGCACGGTGCTTTATATTACATGTGTGGAAATATCTGCAAGAGCAGTTATGACCCTGCTATGGCTTTGTCGATTCTTAGACATAGTATGTGATCATGGAAGTGATTTTAAGTGCATGTGCTGGACACTGGTCAATACGAGTTCCTCAGCTACATGATGGCTTCACTTTAAATAGGGATTATTGGTATCAAACATTTTTGTTAATAAACCCTCAATGATTCCAGTGATGGATTTATTAATACTTGCACTTAGAGGGCACCTTGGAGGTGCCCCCTGAAAAACCTACCATTTATCCATGTGCTGGCTGACTAGTTTTCAATGGCCTGCCACCAACACCTCGGTTTCTGACCCCCAAGGGTGAGAGCCTATGCTCTTGGCAGTCAGGAACAAAGTCTGCTCTGGCAGGGGTGTTAACATACCCTTCCCGACAGGATGACCTGCAAATCTACATTCTATGGCAGGGGGCTTCAAAGAGACCCACTGCCATTGGTATGCAGATCTAGCTTCTTTCAGAAGGGAGATGCCAACATCCCTGCCCCCGGGCCCATTTGGACCCCGGACAGATGGGAAAATTAGTCAGGAAGACGTGTCCACTCTGAGTTCAGTTCCACCCCTTAGGTGAGCTGTCTGATGTGGACACAAAATGTAAAAGTCTGTGATCTTGGTGATGGCAGAACTAGAAACTCTGGGACAGGGATATGCCCACTTCCCACAGGAAGTTGTCAGAAAGAGGGTGTAATGACCCCAAGGGTAAGTGACCCATCGGCAACTACCCTACACTCCCCTAACACCACTAAATTCAGTATTTAGGGGACTCCCTGCCACCAGGCAATCAGATTACTGCTGACTATGAAAAAGAAGGACACTTAAGAGCCATGAAAGCAAAGATTGAAGCAGAAGCAACTGACTTGGCACAAGCCCTGCCGGCCTGTGTGCTGTTCGCACTGAATTACATCAAAGTTGCCTCTTTCTGCTAGTTGTCATGCCTCCAAAACAGTAGGAAGACTGTCTGCCTTCAACAAAGACCCAGGAACTCCGGTGGAGCAGCAGAGCTGCTTCCCTGCATCCTACAGGCACCCCAAGAGACCTGAGAGGACTCTGGACCACAAAAACCCAATACCGGAAAGCATCACTTCACCCATGTCACCCAGTCCGACCTGAAGTGGGTCAATGGTGCCAGTGTGGTCCCCTGGTCCTCCAGAGACAAAGAACCCCCCATGGGCTTGCCCACTGTGGAGTCACCTCTGCCACCGGCACCCTCTGTTTGCAGGCCCCCCTCCACCGCAAGTGCTCCTGGTGATGAAAATCTGATGCCACAAGATACCTTTGCACCCATTGCCCCTGGCCCATGGAGAAGAAGATCTAAGGTGTCTCCATGCCCCAAAGCATCATGAGATCTGAGCCCACTAGCTGGTTCTGGCCGCCTGGCCTCTCAGTCCGAACCTGCAGCCTCTTTTCAACCTGACTGATTCCAATTGACTAACTTTGGGCACCGACATTGTATTGCACCTCTGCAACCGGCCACCCCAGTGCCCTGGTGTGTCCTGTTGGTGTGTTTGTTTTTCACCAATAGAATAACATTGTTGCCACTGAAAAATGCACTGTGTCGACTTTTAAAACCTGAAAGTATTTCTCTTGCAAAAAGTACTTACCTGATCGTATTTGTTTAGTCTAAATGCCTAAATATATACAAAGACATTTGTTATTTTTTATAAATTGGTGTGGATCTCCTTATTGAGTTGTGTGCATTAATTACTGACTGTGTATTTGTAGATTTCTGACATTCCTCTCTGATATGTTTAAGGCTGCTGTCCCTAAAATAGCACATTGGGATTGCTAGAGAACGTCCCTGTCAACTCATAAGAGAATACCTGGACACTGCACATTATACCTCATTTTGGTATACTATATAAAGAGCGAGCTTCTCACATCCCCTGCTAAAGATCCTAGTTTGTTAAAGTGGGGAAATGAGCTTCAGATTTCGGAACTCCTAACATAAAATTCACAAAGACATAACCCACACATCGACTCCATCTATTGTAAACATATTTTGCATTCCATCTTCTACCATATTAAACAACCAGATGGATGTGATTTAGCATGAATAATAACAATAAGATAGGGCATGTGATGCATATTTCAACTGTACCTGAAATATTTAAAAATGTCATAGGAATTATGTCAGCAAACTCAAATATCTAATTATTTGTGACAGTAGACGTGGGAAGACTTTTTTATGACACGTCCATTTTAATGTTCACTACGCAACCAGCACCCAGTGATTCATGTTTTAGTGTGCATGTCATGTTCAATCAGCCATTCAATCTACAAAACAAGTAAACACAAAGAAATCAGTCAACTTTGAAATGGGATACAGATGAGATTGAATAGCTGCATAGGAAATGGCTTGACATTCATATTTAGAATTGTTTTTCAAAATAAGCATCCATAGTCTACTTTCGTGATAAAAAAAAATTCTAACAATTCCCCTGCAGTAAGAGAAACATGCTTCGGAAACTTTAGAACTTAAAATTGTCCAAGGCTGTTCAATGAAGAACTCAGTGGAAAGGGCTAATTCAACCACCATAGTTTATTTATGCAACACATGTGATGAATCAGTTTTGTCTTAACGGCTAATATATCTAAGACACAGCCTGCCGGTCGTTGTGTGTGCCTGGCATGAAATAGCCACAGGGTGCTAAGGGTGAACTGTCTCTATTAGGCCCATGTGAAAAGGGGGGGGGCGTGGAAATGTGGTCAGGTGAAGAAATATGTTCAGATGTCCTTGGAAAGTAACAGACATACCCCAACATAGCTCATGTCCTTTAATGGGAATAGACAATCGGATGACAGATGCCCTTCAGTGCTACACTTCCACAATCATGGTGTCCAACCATGCAAGATGCCTTGTGGCCTTGAGTTGGTTGATCTGGAATCTGATCATTATAGAAATTTAACTATTAAAACGCTTTGTTCCAATGTGATACTGTAGAGTACACAGACTCGTTCCACCACTGATCTACTTGACCACACTGATTCACATACTCAGTAGACAAAAGACCCAGACAAAGCAGGGCATAGAAACACAAGGATTAGTAAGATCAAGCTCTAAACAAGAACTATCATGGGAATGGAAGACCTGGCAATGTTCACCCCATAGAAGTTAGATTATACTCACTTTTCCAATTGGGAATTGGCACGTGTTACCAATTACATAAAGTCTTGACTCCAGAAACCTATTGACAGGTAATAAAGGGAAAGACAGCAACTCAAGACAGAATCTACAATGTTGGTCTCTTTAAAAAAAAGAAGAAAACTTCATGAGAGACCTGAAGAACACATAAAAAGCATGCCAAAACAAACTGTTGAAAGGGACCCGGTCAGTGTTTAAGAGAGTGAAGGATCCAAAGCATCTAAAATGGCAAAAGGCTCGGAGGTACTAGTTACTTTCATTTATTTACATGGCCATGCTAGCTGGAAGGCACGTGAGGCTTTGAATCAAAAGTTATCCCGAAAACCTGCAGATGCAACTCTGATGGCAATAGGTCCATGGTCCAGGTGTCTTTTTTTTGTAGAAATGCCAGTGTGTGGGATAATCATGTGTATGATTAATCCCTGGTATGAAAAATATATTGACAGAGGCTGTTTGAAAGAGCTTCAAGACATAAAATTAATTTTGCCAGATGATGTTACATTGACGTACGCATCGCACTTTGAAGGTAAAAAGCGGTCTTTACAAAACGGCAAGGACCTAGTAGGCTTTACTTAGTTGCAATACCTCACATATGTAAGAAATGGAGAAGGCTTAAGAATAAAAGCTGATAGTCCATCTCCATTAGGCTAGTATGCATCCACCTTTCCTTACATCAAGTTATAAGTAGGATGTGGTCTGATTGTACCACAACAGGTCTTACATCATGGGTTCTAGGGTTGCTCATACTGCTTTGTTGTGTACAACCCACTCACTTTTCCTGCGAAGCTCAGGAGGTCAACAAGTTCTCAGTGTAGTAGCGTCCGATTTGCCATCCTTAAGCATGCAAGGCTTTCAACGTTCCTTTCTGAGCCATGAAGATAAAAAAGGTAACATCCATTAACAAATGCAGGACTTTTAAAATATGGATCCTATGGACAAGTTCTGAGTTGAGAGGCATTCTGCATCTGTGCAAAAGATACTTTTCGTCCTTTATTTTTCTGTGCAATGTGCACAATTTGCTTCATGGCAGGACATTTATTAAATGCTATGTCCCACTTTGGTCTGTTTTCCACTCAGCCCAGGAGCAGAAGTACTGTCGCCCAAAATGTGCAGATATTGCATATCTGGATGAAATATTAGTCATGCCCCAGTATAAGCCAATCTTACAGGATCAGGTTGAGGAAGCAGCAAACGTGCATCAGTAATTGAGAATCTCCATAAACTGTACGAATCACAAGATAGTTTTCTCACAATGGTTAGGGGTCTGTCTGTTCACCAATGACAACCCAACAACTCCGATTATTAGGTCTTGATTACGCACAGCTTTACCTGTCAGTAAGAAGACAGTTTGTTTCCAATATCCAGTGCTTAATTTGTGCTTGCTGTTTACGGTGCTGCACCGGCACTTATTTTTGAGAGTCGGGGCTTAATTTTCTGCCTCAAGCATTTGCTGCGAGCAAAAGACACATCAAGTCGGAGGAAGGGAAAAACGAAAAAGCGTCACAAAGGGAGAAAGTAGAAAGCTGCTAGAGCGAGCTGAAGGGGCAGGGAGTGGCTTTATATGGATTGAAATGGTCCGAGATGGCTTTAGGATTACGCTGCCTCAGTATTCTGAGTTCCCACATTTAATTGCAGCAGCCGCGTGTTTAAGAGGAGGGCTTTGGGCACCGGCACGTTTTTATTTAGAAATTAAGCACTGCCAATATCTAACAAATACACGGAGTGAGCTTTGGGCGAGCCCCTTCTTCGTGACTGGATGTCTTTATTGAATATCTGAGTTTGCTTTCTCTAGATTTAGACGCCTTCCTCTCTATTCTCGTGTTCGTCCAACCCTACTTCAGCCTCACGTTGTTGTGATTGGGTAAGTTGTATCCTTCCATGGCATACTTTGGGTGATATTTTATTGTTGGGCCATCAGTGGTCTGTGAGAGTGCGTATATTTCATTGCTGTCTTCCACATTTGTTCTTTTTATCTATTTATCACAACACCGACAAGCGCTGTTTTTCCCCTCCATTCATTGCCGAAAGCTGCCCGCCCGCTTCCCACCTTGCTAGCTATGTTAACTTATTTATATATGTTTATGGTGGGTGCATGAAGGGCAACAGCTGCAGAGTGCTGGCAGACAGGGAAAAGCTACGACCCCCTTCTCCCTAGTGCCCCTCTCCTTCCCAGCATGGCCGATTTTCTTTCTTTACAGTTTTCACTGCTATATGGAGCGAGCAAGAGGAGCAGAACAGATACTTCAAAGCAGTTTCACTCACTGGCGGAACAACTTGGTTCAATGCCTTTTTCAACTCCTGGTTAAAAAGGCTTAAGCAGTGTGGCAGTTTTTCCAATGCACGTCAATCTATGTCCTCCGAAGCTGTGCGTTTGCAACCTTTTGTTTGCACTGCAGTTAAGGGTGTAGAGGGTGATGACGCAGAAACAAAGGTTTTACATTTATTAGCGCATAAACGTAGTGCCGCAATAATCAAGTGTGACTTTAACCGAACTAATAAAGATTGTACGGGGACAAATGTGCCCTCAGAGTAGTTCGCCAACATTTATAAGCGGGCTTTACATAACGTGATGTATTAGAATTGTACTAATCTGACATAACCGTAAACGTGTGCCGTGATTTGCTTGTTTGAAATGTTTTAACTTAGCATAACTTTAGTGGAGGCTTTGGCCTAGTTGCCTTGTCTCACGGTTTAGATGCTCGTGTTTTTCTAATGTGCTAATAAAACGTGTATTCTTGCTTGAAGCTGTACTTTTCCAGTGAGATCGGTTCACATGCTTATCTTTAAGGTTTCGTGCCAGCCTGGCATCTTCTTCTTTGCTCCAAGGTCAATCTGCAGGTGCAGACAATGGAAGCTCTGAAAGTGAGTTAATTGGTAAAATATGTTGCAACTTACGTTCCCGACTCCAAGGATAATGTATGCCTAGGTAGATGCTTGTAAATTGTTGTTTTGATTGGACAATTTGAAGCCAACCTATGAACCCTCCAATGGAAGACCTTACTGGATTTGAACTGTTGTTTATTTAAACCTGGTGCACAAGAAGAAAGCGGCCATTACCCATTGCACCCATTGAGGACAGTATTGCACATTGAAGCCATTAAGTCCCATCTTGCCGACCTCGTCATTTTGCCATCTTCTACGATGCCAATTGATGTTCGACGCCATTTTGAATGAGACTTTGATGCTTTCTCTAATCGAGAGAAAGAGACTTTAAGTAATTCTCGCCCTAGAGACTTTAACTTCGATTTGCCCCTTTGCATAAAGTAGTAGTTTTGTCCTTTTATCTTGCCGCTGTGAGGCAATTGCCCCGTCCACCCTGCCCCCTTTGCCCCGTCCCATGCTGATCGAAACCGGTACCTGTGAGACGAAGACTTCCTTGAATGCTGATTGAATTTGGTAAATATGAAAGGAAAATGTACAATTGCATTGTGTTTCTTTTTAGGTAACCAACTGCTGATTTTTGATAAGAGCCCTAGTTAGGAGTTTTCCAAATTAATGTTGCTAAATTGTTTTTGCATGAAATCCCACATGCAGATGTTAATTTGAGGTTAGATGAGGATTCATTTGTTGCACGATGCAATTTGAGACCTTGTTATGCTGACTAATGTATGCAATTAGCCCATTACAGATTATAGTTTTAGTGGTTTGCGTTGTTATCATCGAATGCATTGTTATTCAAATGCTGCATAGATTGCATCTTTTTCGCCGTTATGGACAGCTATTAATGTTCATTTACATATATCATTTGGTGTTGAGACACATTTATATCGTGCTAGCTTTGTTAATATAGGGAAATAAATTCATTAACTTTGAATAAACTGGTGTGGTTATTCATGGCCGGAAGGTCATGGTTCGCCGAAATGTTTTCTGGATTAATTGTGAAGTGTTATGTTGATCAGGGCATTGCTTATGTTCGTTATTGATTATTGATTTGATTAAATTGACTAATCTCGGGTGAAGAGAGCCCCACTTGGTCAAAAGATTCATCGACCCAAGAGCGTCCAAATACAGGCAATTTATTAGGACGGAACGCTCTATCAGTAGATGGTAGCAGAGGACGGTTTCGCCCTTTGGGACCCCACTCGAGAGGTAACGGTTTCGCCCTTTGGGACCCCACTCGAGAGGTATATGGTGTTGAATTGACGGTTTCGCCCTTTGGGACCCCACTCGAGAGGTATATGGTGTTGAATTGACGGTTACGCCCTTTGGGACCCCACTCGAGAGGTATATGGTGTTGAATTAGATTTTTCTTGGGTAAAACAGATTGAGAGAATGATGATGCCCTAAGTGCCCCGCGACTTTCCCGGGATCTCGGAGCTTGCGAATGGAGAGAATGGAGGTGTGAAATCGGCGTTGGCGGTACTAGTGACGGTATGAGTGAAGTCAGGGTTTTGCGCTTGCACAGCTTATTGCCGCAGATTGTTTGAAAAGGTTGCGAGGATTTTAGAGAATAGCGGAGGTGCGACTCCAAGTGTGAGAGTAGGGAAGTCGTCGAACTTCATGTGCATGTGGCGCTTTGTGCAGAAAAAGGTCCACGTGGTTGTTGTTGTTGAGGCGGGCCCTGCGAGGTCAAGAGACTCCAGAGTATGTTGAAAAGTGTATGAGACACTTGTTTTATGTTGTGGTCTGGTCGGTTTAATAGGTTGACCGGGCGTGGTCAACGAGTCGGTACGTGTGTTAAGGGAGTGGAAGAAAACTTCGACTTCGGGCTTTGACAAATTCTAAGTGCACTAGAATAGATCACTGACAAGTTGAGAGCAGAGTCTGCGGGTCAGGGTTTGCTTGCGAAAGTGGGGACCGAGAAAGATGGAATAACTGCCGAGGCTAGTGAAAAATCCCTAAGGTCCTGAAGCGATTGTGTTACCCTTCCTGTAGTAAACCGACAGATCTGTTTTATTATTATTTGGTTGCTCGCGATACATGCCAGAAGTTGTTACGAGAGGAGCTGAGTGTAGGAGGACTAGCCGCGAGGCTTTGTCAGCCGCAGAGTGTGTGAGTGTGACGTCACTAGGAGCCGCGCTGGGATAGGTTGGTTGCAGAGAAGGGTCGCGCACGGATTGGACGCAGTCCGTGGGGCTCGATTGGAAGGGGAAAGGCAAGCGAAGAGTATTCCGGGAATTAAAGTCACTTATTGATTACAAATTTTGTGAAATAAAAGACGAGAAAATGACATTTTTGAAAGCATTAAAGAGTGCGATGAAGGGGGAGTCTTACATTAAAGCGAGCGTAGGAGAGGAGACGCCACCCGAAGGTACACCAGCTTACATTGTAATGGAGGAAAGGGGGGTAGCTCCGTGCCTTTGGCTAAAGCAATGGCACAAGTTGACAGAGAGACATGGGAGCGTAGCGTTCACGATCCATGGGACATTCAATATAAGGATCCTAGAGAATTTGAGATTCACGATGTACGACATGAAGGTACCTCCAAGGCCAGCACAGTTTGAGGCTCTAGCGATTTGGGAACTAATGGCTAGACAGCAACAGCAAAAGAAGTTCGAGACCAGGATAAGAAAGGTAGAAAAGACACTAGCGGACGCTAGGTGGGATAATGCACAGAAGGTGTGGAGGTCAGATATATTGCAGGGGATAAAATTGTTTCCCGCAATTGCTGAGGAAGAAGAGGCGACAGGCAAGAAAGCGACCTGTAAGACAAACAGGAGGTGTTCCAAAGATAGAGAGGACGAGGAAAAGTTAAGGAGAGAAGACGAGTCAGAGGATGAGGAGTTCATCATGCAATTGCTGAACAACCGTCCACCACCTTATGTAGAGAGTGAACAAGGTCCAAGTACCAGTTCTGCCCCTCCGGCACCGGTACAGAATAATGAAACTCCGAATTCAGAAACGCCATCGGGATCTAAGGACCCGAGTTTACTGTTCACCCCGCAGATACCGCAGGTTAGGAGAATATATCCAGATGTGCCTATATTGAAAACAGCAGAAAATTATCAGCCGCAGGTCCCAAGGTACTACAGCAGTGACAACAGTACGGGAATGATTCTAGATCCAACCGTAATGGGAGTACAGAATGGTCGCAACCCAACATTGGCACAAGCTGAATCAACCCAGTTTTTGATGCCTCAAAAGCAGATGCAGGGGGGGACCGCACATGCTCAGATGACGGGGAGTCAGACGGGCATGCCGGCAATGATGACCCATAGTGTGGGAATGAACATGCCTCAGAACCTGGGGAATGGACAGAACCCAGATGCGATATCCCTACCCATTACTGTAGGTCCACCGGTACCTTTGTACATTCAGCCTAACTCAGGTATGAGCGGTCAAGGATCAGTGGTACAGAATGGGACGGAAAGGAGGTGCATAGAAAACACTCCAGAGACAACTCCGATAGCGGCTCAGCCAACTGGATCTGGGTCCTTGATGGAGTTTAGTCCCATATGTGCTCAGTCAACAGTGGTGAGGTCGAGTTCCCCACTGATGATACCGCTATCATCGAACACTGAAAAGTTGCCGCAACCATCAATGGCAGTCGATGTGAATGCTACACTGATGGGGTTGAATGCGCAACAGCTAACACAGTGGTTCAACAGTCTGAATTCCACACAAAGCTCAGCCAGTGGGAAGGGAGAAGACTATCTGAATAGGGTAAGGTTGAACATGGAAGCAGAAGAATTGGTGGAAGGGACTATGGGTTTGAATAGGTTAGAGTCCTACTCGGAAGAAGAGCTGAGGTATCTATGTCCCAGGATTACGAGAGAAGTGAACAAGGTACATAGAAGGTTGCAAGAAATAGCTGAGAAAAACGGGGTTGAGATAGACAAGACAAAACACTTGAGCAGGAGCTATAGATTGGATTTCGGGACCACAGACTTTGAACACATGAGGTCAGCAGGCATGAAAACACACCTTAGAGAATTGCTGCAGAGTGCACAAGTGTGGAGGTGCTTAGACAAATGGGAAAGCAGATGGGCAAAGAAAAAGGAAAAGAGGAAAGACAGGGTCCCAGAGCACAATGAGAAAAGATCACAGAGTAGTGATGCAATAACCATGTTACCAATGAGGGAGACAGCAGGGGGAAAATTAATACATGTACCGTGGCACAGAAGCGACATTCAGTCTTTTACGGATGATTTTCCCAAACTGAGAGAGAAACCGATTGAATGGTATCAACAGACTGATAGGTTTGTGAAGCTTGCAAAATGTCTTTGGGAAGACCTGAACACCCTCTTTGAGATTGTGGTTCCGGCAGATTTGTGGGAAGACTGCAAAAGGGCTGTAGGTTGGCCGACAAGTGAACCAGAGAGAGACAGGGATACAGGCGCACCATCACCTATGGTAATGAGCTTGTACTATAAGGTGATTGAGCATTTGAAGACGAAGGTTGCCGCGAAAAATGTGGATTGGCAGAAGATTGATCGAACTGCCCAAGAGGCTAAAGAGTCGATTCATGGTTACTATGAGAGGTTGTTGAAGGGGTTCAAGAACTACAGTGGCACGGAAACAATAGAGGCGAAGGACATGCTTCATTTTGTGTTTAGATTCGTGGAAGGGCTGAGACCAGAGATAAGTCAGATGATAAAGACGCATTTGATTTGTTGGCAGTCGAAACCTATTGATGAGGTGTTGAATTATGCGAAATACTGTAGCGACGAAATTGAAGTGAAACAGAAAAGGTTGAAAGAGAAAGTGATGGTGATGCAACTTAAAGCAGCTCAGACAGGGTTGCAAGGGTTGCAAGGGTTCCCACAGCAGATACCGCAGCCGCAGCCGCAGGGAAATATGGTGTTTCAGCCACAGGCGAGAGGCAGAGGCAGAGGAGGCTTTGGGAGTAATGGTCCGGATTTGAACACTGTTGCGATTCCGAATGGTGTGCAGGCAATGAAAAGGGTGATGCCGTGTCACGTGTGCGGAATCGTCGGGCATTGGAAACGCGAGTGCCCGATGGTGGTGCAGGAAGGTGCAGGTGTTGGTCAGCAAAACAATTATGTCAATGCATTCCAGACAATGAGGGGACCGAAAATGAGAGGTCCAAACCCAAATTTTCAGACCATAAATCAGCTGCAGGGATTACAGCCCATGCAGCCGCAGCAGATGCAGATGCCCCGTATGCAGATGACGCAAATGCAGCCAATGCAACAGCAGTTTCCTATGGTACCTAATCAGCAAATGCAAATACCCTTGGCACCAGTGAGTCAGCAGCAAGTGATGGTTCCTCCACAGGTCTCGGGTCAGGTGATGAGTACAAATGGCACAATACAACAGTTCCCACTACACAGTGAGAATGGAATAAACAATGTATGGGAGAGTGAAAGTTCAGATGAGGAGGGAAATTGTGTGCTTGCAGCATCCTTGGAAGTTGATCAAAAGGGTCCATATGTGGAGGGAAGAGTTATGGGTCATCGTGTTTCATTCTTGGTTGACACAGGAGCCACACGTTCAACTGTTAGGAGCATTGAAGTACCAAATTTGCCACTCTCAGGGAGAACAGTTCAAGTAGTGGGAGTAGCAAACAGGCACCTGACGAACCCAATCACAGATCCAGTACAAGTCAGAATTGGTAACTATCAAGGGTTACATAATTTTGTGGTATGTGACTCAAGCCCGATAGCACTGTTAGGGAGAGACCTATTGTGCAAATTGGGATGTTCGATTATGTGTTCGAACGATGGAATTAGAATTCAGACGAGCAGTGATGGGGAAGAAGAGGACAGTGTAGAAGGGGATGAGATGGAAACTGTCAATGAAGAATATCCTCTGATTAACCTTTTTCCGGTGATAACTGAAGCAGATATTCCAGCTGAATTACGGGAAACAGTCGGAAAGGAAGTGTGGGATATGACAGGAAAAGAGGTGGGATTGGTGAAAGGAGTGGAACCAGTGAAAGTGACCGTAAAACCCAATGTAACCTTTCCCCAGACCCCACAATACCACATGGCACAAGACACCCTCATGAAAGTCGCCCAACTCATTGACGAGTTTGTAAAACAGGGAGTATTGAAAGAAGTGTTAAGCAGTCCATGTAATTCACCAATCATGGGACTAATAAAGCCGAGTGGAAAGGTCCGAATTGTGCAGGACTTGAGGAAAATAAATGACATCATAATTAAATGCTGCCCTGTAGTACCGAATCCAGCTGTGATAATGTTTCAAGTCCCTTGCGATGCCGAGTGGTTCTCAGTCATCGACTTGTCACAAGCATTCTTTTCGGTGCCTCTTCATGAGGACAGCCAATTTCTCTTTTGTTTCAAATTCTTAGACAGAGTTTACAGTTGGTGTCGAATTCCTCAAGGGTTTTCTGAGTCACCGTCAATTTTCAATCAGATTCTAAAGAAAGACTTGGAAGCGTTAGAATTGCCATTCGAGTCAACCCTAGTACAGTACATTGATGACTTACTGATTGCATCTAAGACAGAAAGTGGCTGCACAGCCGACACCATTGCTCTGCTGAACCATTTGGGAAGGAATGGACACAAGGTGTCTCCTTCAAAGTTGCAGTTCTGTCAGAAGAAAGTGAAATATTTGGGTCATCAAATAGAGAAAGGGTCACGGAGAATAATGAAGGAAAGAATAACAAGTGTACTTCAAATGAGTCCACCAAAGACGAGGAGGGAGGTGAGGAAGTTTTTGGGGATGGTGAGCTACTGTCGCCAGTGGATTCCCAACTTCTCAACTCTAGCAAAGCCTTTGCTGAAACTGACCCAGAAGGATGCCTTGGATGAAATTGAGCTGAAAGGAGATGAGATGGATGCTTTTATTGAATTGAAAGAATGCATGTGCAGGGCTCCAGCTTTAGGTATGCCTGATTACACAAAGCCTTTCACATTGTTTTGTCATGAACGTGATGCATGTTCTTTGTCTGTCTTGACCCAAGCCCATGGTGGCATAAACAGACCAGTAGCGTATTTTTCAGCTACTTTGGATCCGGTCGCAGCAGCATTGCCAGGGTGTTTGCGCGCCGTAGCAGCAGTTGGTATCAGCCTCACTCAGAGTGAAGGAATAGTGATGGGACACCCATTAACAGTCATGGTCCCTCACTCAGTTGAGATACTTTTGACCCGCTCCCGAACGCAACACATGACTGGAGCAAGACTCACAAGGTATGAAACAATAATTCTGGGCTCACCGAATGTGCAGCTGAAAAGGTGCACTACGTTGAATCCAGCAACCTTGCTTCCCGGTGAAAATGCTGAAATTGAGAACGCTGAAGACGTCGAGCACGACTGCCTTCAGGTGACTGAATTTTGCACAAAACCCCGACCTGACATTAAGGATACTAAGCTTGATGAAAATGACCAAATTGTTTTTGTTGATGGGTCATGTTTAAGAGATGCATTGGGAATATTGAAAGCAGGATATGCTGTATGTACTGTAACAGGTGTCTTGGAAGCGTCCTGGCTTCAAGGAGTCTATTCCGCACAAGTAGCAGAGCTTGTAGCCCTTACAAGAGCATGCCAACTGTCTACATTGATGAAGGTTACCATTTACACTGACAGTCAGTACGGGTTTGGAATTGTGCACGACTTTGGGCAACTATGGTCACAGAGAGGTTTCCTGACCTCTTCAGGGTCCCCAGTGAAAAACGGGGAGAGAATAAGGGAATTGTTACACGCCATTCAGATGCCAGCCGAAATTGCAGTGGTAAAGTGTAGTGCTCATACAAAAGGACAGGACTATGTTTCCCTGGGAAATGCATATGCGGATCAGGTCGCAAGATTTTGTGCCTTGAACTGTATATTGCTCAGGGATGAATGGAATTTGATAAATGAGCCAGAGCTCGAACCAGCTGAAGCATTTGCCTTGAAGGTCGTGGATACAATGGATGAACTAAAAGCATTACAGAATAGCGTCAGGGAGGATGAAAGAGCTTCCTGGATTAAGTCACAATGTACAAGGAGACCAGATGAGTTATGAGTTTCAAATGAAGGAAAATTTGTTTTACCAAATAGTCTCTTATCGCAGCTAGCGCGGTTCTATCATGGGCAGGCTCACCTAGGGAGAGATGCCATGATAAGATTGTTCAAAACTGATTGGTTTAACCCCAGATTCCATCAAGTTGCAGAAGCAGTTTGCCATCGTTGTGTCATTTGTCAACAGATGAACCCAGGAAAGGGAACGGTTGTGAACGTGAGCCACATTGGCAGGGCGGGTGGCCCGTTCAGCAGAATGCAGATGGACTTTATTGAGATGCCTGTGCATGGAGGTCTGAAGTATGTGTTGGTGATTGTGTGCATTTTTAGTCACTGGATTGAAGCATACCCCACACGTAGAAATGACAGCCTTACAGTTGCAAAACTATTGTTGAGGGAGTTGATACCACGTTTCGGATTCCCGATCTCTTTAGAATCAGATAGAGGAA
The DNA here is from genome assembly GCF_031143425.1 of Pleurodeles waltl. Classification (NCBI taxonomy): domain Eukaryota; kingdom Metazoa; phylum Chordata; class Amphibia; order Caudata; family Salamandridae; genus Pleurodeles; species Pleurodeles waltl. Next base: position 982,621,152 of record NC_090445.1, read on the forward strand.
GTCACTTCAATAACGAGGTGATAAAGTTACTTTGCGCAGCGCTGAACATTGAGCAAAAACTGCATTGTAGCTATCGCCCTGAAGCCTCAGGACTGGTGGAACAAATGAATGGTACACTGAAATCAAGAATGGCGAAAATATGTGCATCAACAAATTTGAAATGGCCTGACGCATTGCCTTTGGTGTTAATGTCAATGAGAAACACCCCTGACAGAAAGACTGGATTGTCCCCGCACGAAATTCTCATGGGCAGGGCCATGAGACTTCCTGTAGTTCCTGCGAACGCGCTTTTGAATATTACAGATGATATGGTGTTAGACTACTGCAAAGGTCTGGCTGACGTGGTTCGCTCTTTCTCTCACCAGGTGGAAGCAACCACCTTGTCACCGATCCAAGGACCAGGACACACACTGAAAGCAGGTGACTGGGTCGTGATAAAGAAGCACGTGAGGAAGTCATGTCTGGAACCCCGTTGGAAAGGCCCTTTCCAAGTGATCCTGACGACCACTACCGCTGTGAAGTGTGCGGGAGTTCCCAACTGGATCCACGCCAGTCATACAAAGAAAGTGTTGTGTCCCACAGATGAGGAAGTTGAAGCGTTGAAACTGCCAGTACCTGATAACAAAGTGCCAAGCGCTGAGACAGAGCAAAACAGAACTAGAAGCGAACAGACAGAAATAGAGGAGAGAGAAATATTCTCTGAGGACGAAACAACCGATTCACTTGGGGAAGACCAAGGAGAAACCTCAGACAGCGACGAAGCAGCTGAAAGTGACAAAGAGCCTGAAGAAAGTAACGGTGACAAAGGGCTCGAAAGAGGTGAAGAAGCAGGAGAGCCTGATCAGACGAGGGCTTTCCCAGAAGCAGACGGTACAGAAAAAGAAAAGGAAAACCTGATTGACTCCCCAGAAGGAGGGGACAAGGCAGAACAGAACGAAACTGTTCAAACTTCTTCAGAAGAGATCGCAGGTCCATCAAGTGGACACAGTGCAAAGAGAAGACCAAGTATATCACCAGTAAAAGTAAGGACTAGAGAAACGTTGAACGACGGTGAAGGGCCAAGAGTGAAAGAGAAAAGAAAGGAAGTGTCTGTCGTGATACCAACATCAAGTGAAGAAAAAGACTTGGCCAAAGAGGAAAGTACCAGTGAGGCAGAATCAAAGAGAGATGCAAAATTGAAAAGGAAAAGGATACCAAACAGGAGATATTCCGGTCCAGAATGGGCATATGTAGTCAATGACGATTGGACCGACGAATTTGTATCTCTTAGCCTCGAGAACGAAGAAGAAGAGATACCAATAGAAAAGAAAAGTTTTATGGACACTATTGACTGAAAAACTGATAAATGACATTGCTTGCTATAATCTAACGTGATACAACCAGCTGAGACATTGCTAAACCGGATGAGACATTTGCTAACTTGATAAGACTTTGATAACCTGATTGACTCTTAAACCCGATTTGAGATAACGTTGCTAACTGATAAAAGACTGAGTTAATGCCGAATTGAGACAAATGCTGCTAACCGATAAGTGACTGGACTCCTGAAGAAAACTGTGTGAACATTGTGCTCGTTCAGCTTTGTAACTAATTGATAAATCGTTTTTTTTTTCTTTTTTTTTTGTGCTTCTAGCTCTCTGATTCTATACAGATCATGACTAAGTACGCTACACAAAACAGTAGAGTGAAATATTGTAAATATGCGTGTATAGGCTTGATAACTGCATGTGTACTAATAATAATGGCAATAGTGCTTGCAACGCGTGGTAAGGGTGAGGATGAGAAAATTGATGCTTCTACTTCTGCTCCTGTTACTGTCACTGAACTAACCGCATTGAAAAGACTAGAATTAGATGAGAGACACTTGCATGATAAGAAGGAACTTTCGTATAATGTTTTCTATCGCCTGCTAACAGAATATGTTGAGACTATGGATGCGAAAGATTGTTATGTGTGTACACAGATACCGACATCGGTAACGGAAGGGGTGACTTATCACTACATGCCTCTTACATATGGGATTACATGTAGTTTAGTAACTTCTAGATTTTATGGTCAAACTAACATACAGTATTTTTACTCAAATTATGATGTTACCTTTGCATATGTTCCTATAATAACGCAACTAAGCCAGATTGCTAAAGATTGGGATGCTAAAATAATGAGGGAATTTTTCGAGCCAATGCAACCTTTTGAAACAGCTCACGCTCATAGGGAAAACCTTACCTGCTCGCTCTCTGCAGTAGAAATAAGCTTCTTAGATCGCACAGATGATAGAAGGGCACAAATGAATGCGAAATTAGAAAAAGAGCTAAGTAAGAGGACTTCAGTAGATAATTATGCTTTTGCCGCAATAAAAACACAAGGAAAAATAGCTTTAGACGCTTGTCATGTAGGGAAATTTTGTATATATCGTGGTGAATCTTATTATGATAGCATTTTCGTGGGAGCGAGTGAATGTAAACATACGTTTATCTTTAAGGCCAAATGGACATTCATGCTGAACGGACTTGACCCTGTCATACCTGGTGTATATTACATTTGTGGGCATAATGCCTATTATCGTCTTCCAAAGGGATGGTGGGGGAGATGTTATTTGGGTATAGTGTTCCCAAAGGTTTATCAACTGGATGACCTATCGGTGATTCCAAAGACGCCTGGATCTCATCGTATCCAGAAAAGAGAGACCGCAGCTGCTGTGGTAGGAGATATATTTGGAGCCATGATTCCTTCATTGGGAGTTGTGTTGAATTCCATCAAAATAAGAAAGTTGTCTACTATAGTGGATAACATGTTGACAAAGTTTTCAGGTGCTATAATCCTGATGGATGCTGAACTTGCAGCAGAAAGAGCTATGACTCTTCAAAACAGGCTTGCCCTAGACATTCTTTTAGCAAAGGATGGCGGCGTTTGCAAAATGCTTGGTGCGCGTCACTGTTGCACGTATATACCAGACAACAGTGTGAAAATTAAAACAATGCTTGCAAATCTAACAAAAGAGAGTGCAGACTTGAAGGAATTGAAAGAACCAGGAGTTTGGGAGAATGTTGGAAAGGGAGTTGCTTCAGTGGGAAATTGGCTTGGTGGCATTTGGAATGGAATATTACTAAAAATAATACAGGGAATACTAATAGTACTAATTTGCATCTTTGGGATTTGGGGAATAAAGAGGGGAATACTAATGATCATGGCAAGGATTAAAAGAAGGAAGGAGGAGAAAATAATGAAAAGAATGGCAGAAGAATACAAGGCAAGAACAAGGGGAACTAAAAGGCAAAGAGAACTGACAGAATTTTAATGGAATAAAATTTGTGGGAATGGTTTTGTGTGATGACAAATAGTCATCAGAGGAGGGATTGATGACGCAGAAACTAAGGTTTTACATTTATTAGCGCATAAACGTAGTGCCGCAATAATCAAGTGTGACTTTAACCGAACTAATAAAGATTGTACGGGGACAAATGTGCCCTCAGAGTAGTTCGCCAACATTTATAAGCGTGCTTTACATAACGTGATGTATTAGAATTGTACTAATCTGACATAACCGTAAACGTGTGCCGTGATTTGCTTGTTTGAAATGTTTTAACTTAGCATAACTTTAGTGGAGGCTTTGGCCTAGTTGCCTTGTCTCACGGTTTAGATGCTCGTGTTTTTCTAATGTGCTAATAAAACGTGTATTCTTGCTTGAAGCTGTACTTTTCCAGTGAGATCGGTTCACATGCTTATCTTTAAGGTTTCGTGCCAGCCTGGCATCTTCTTCTTTGCTCCAAGGTCAATCTGCAGGTGCAGACAATGGAAGCTCTGAAAGTGAGTTAATTGGTAAAATATGTTGCAACTTACGTTCCCGACTCCAAGGATAATGTATGCCTAGGTAGATGCTTGTAAATTGTTGTTTTGATTGGACAATTTGAAGCCAACCTATGAACCCTCCAATGGAAGACCTTACTGGATTTGAACTGTTGTTTATTTAAACCTGGTGCACAAGAAGAAAGCGGCCATTACCCATTGCACCTATTGAGGACATTATTGCCCATTGCAGCCATTATGGCCCATCTTGCCGACCTCGTCATTTTGCCATCTTCTACGATGCCAATTGATGTTCGACGCCATTTTGAATGAGACTTTGATGCTTTCTCTAATCGAGAGAAAGAGACTTTAAGTAATTCTCGCCCTAGAGACTTTAACTTCGATTTGCCCCTTTGCATAAAGTAGTAGTTTTGTCCTTTTATCTTGCCGCTGTGAGGCAATTGCCCCGTCCACCCTGCCCCCTTTGCCCCGTCCCATGCTGATCGAAACCGGTACCTGTGAGACGAAGACTTCCTTGAATGCTGATTGAATTTGGTAAATATGAAAGGAAAATGTACAATTGCATTGTGTTTCTTTTTAGGTAACCAACTGCTGATTTTTGATAAGAGCCCTAGTTAGGAGTTTTCCAAATTAATGTTGCTAAATTGTTTTTGCATGAAATCCCACATGCAGATGTTAATTTGAGGTTAGATGAGGATTCATTTGTTGCACGATGCAATTTGAGACCTTGTTATGCTGACTAATGTATGCAATTAGCCCATTACAGATTATAGTTTTAGTGGTTTGCGTTGTTATCATCGAATGCATTGTTATTCAAATGCTGCATAGATTGCATCTTTTTCGCCGTTATGGACAGCTATTAATGTTCATTTACATATATCATTTGGTGTTGAGACACATTTATATCGTGCTAGCTTTGTTAATATAGGGAAATAAATTCATTAACTTTGAATAAACTGGTGTGGTTATTCATGGCCGGAAGGTCATGGTTCGCCAAAATGTTTTCTGGATTAATTGTGAAGTGTTATGTTGATCAGGGCATTGCTTATGTTCGTTATTGATTATTGATTTGATTAAATTGACTAATCTCGGGTGAAGAGAGCCCCACTTGGTCAAAAGATTCATCGACCCAAGAGCGTCCAAATACAGGCAATTTATTAGGACGGAACGCTCTATCAAGGGTTAGGGAAATACTCCCACCCTCGCAGCTTTGGTTGGGCCAGGGATGACACAGCAGACTGGCTAGGCAGGTCATACCAATCTTCAGCAGCGGGGTCCCTCCTGGCTGGCAGCACACCATTGATTGATACAGCAGATGCTGCGCCTGATTGAGTTTGTCCACAATAATCTATCTGTGGTAGTTGCTGCCTCTGGGCCAATCCTTTCTCCCCGTTTCAGCAGCAACGTGGCTTTTGTGTTCTCTGCCAGCAACAGCAGCTCTATTACTTCAAGCATGTGTCAGGGTGTAGGGTGAGATAAAAATACTCACGTTTGTGTAATCAAGATACAGTTCACTCCAGAATTGTGCTAAAAGGCCTGGAGGTAACCTTTGCAGCACAGGACACTCTTGGCATACTCTCTTTGTTTATCAGCTTCCTCTGGATACCGCAAACATTGTGAACATGTTGGGGCACTCCTTCTGGAAAGCAGAACCAGACACACTCCTTCTCTCTCTCTCTCGGCTGCCAAACAGCTTTCTGGGCTCTTCAGGCATATCCACTACTAACAGATTGTGCAGAGTTCAGGTGATGTCTCATCACCACTCGGAGACTGACAGGCAGACACTAGTCCTGCTCACACAGCAGCACTCCAGATACTTTGCAGAGCACTGCCTTTTTTAGACAAGAAGAAGTTGGGATTCAATCACAGTGGGGTGTTTGGATTTCACTTTTATACCCATTTTTCAGTCAGGGCATGTGGGTCCACTGCCTCCGACTTCAGAACTAGTTGGGGTGGTTCATTTTCAAATGTCATTTCCAATCTGCTCCCCAGAAACATTATTAGTGCAAAATAAGGTCCCAAAGGCACTACTTAGGGCCCCCCCCAGTGCTCCACTAAGCCCCCCGGTCTGCCCTTCGACAATGTGGGTACCTACCTGCAAACAGACCGGAACCGGAGTACCCCCTGTCTCCATAGGGACCCACGTTAAATTGGCTCCTGTTTGACCTCTGCACCCGACCGGCCCCATGTTGCTGGTGCTTGGTGTTTGGGGTTAACTTGAACCCCCAATAGTGGGTATGCCCCGGAGACTGAAACTGTAAGTTTGGTGCTTACCTCTGAATCTGTACTTTACTTTATCCACCCCCCCAGAACTGTTGAAAATTGCACTACTTTTAAAATAGCTTTTTGCTATTTTAAAGAAAACTGTATATACTGTTGATTTGATTTAAAGTCCTGATTATATCTATGCAACGTATGTAAATGTAAAATGCAGTGTGAACGACCTGCACAAGAAGGTGAGGTCGATGGTATCGAGGCACAACATTGCGGTCCAGAAGACTTGGGGAGGACCCCCACCTACACCCTCCGACTACAACAACTGGGAGGAAAATGTACTGGCCATCCTGCACCCCGAGGGCCTAAATTGACTCACTGGAGGAATGGACTCGGGTAAGTCATCTACAATTACCCCATATCCACCACACCTGTAATGCATACACCATTTCACCCCTCCAACTACCACCAGGACCACTACCCCACCCAGGCCACAAACACTACATCCGGTCACCCTGCATGCCCACAAACCCACTAACAGGCCCACATCCCTCTCCTTATGCACAGCACCTATCCCTGCAAGCAATCACAAGGGCACTACACCACCCACAATGCACCTCCACATCCCATGCAAAATGCAATAGCAAGCCCACAATAGGTCCCTGCATGACCCATCAGGGAAATAAACTGCACAAAATAGGGCAGAGCTGTGCATCCTTTTTCAAATTAGTATATGTAACATACATGCCAATTCCCCCCCACAGGCACCACTACCCATGCCACCCTGACGGAAAGGCCAAGGAGTGCCAGCGCCCCACATGGAGACCGAGGCCCCACTCAGAAGACTGGAGAGAGATGTATGGACAGTAAGGAATAGCATGGCCGATCACACAGTCTTGGACTGTCACCTTCCAGCAGCCCCACCCATGATACCACTGACACCCCTACCACCCAGCCACCAACATCAGCTCTGGCCAAACGACCCCACACCAGTGTCTCCAGGCCACAGATTGGCGGACCACAAGTACAGAGGCCAGAGTCACCACCTACTAACAGGGAGGATGACGATGGCCCCAGTACAAGTGGTACAGCCAGACCTGTGCGGGGGACACAGGCACAGGGGGCTAGGCCCAGTGGGAGGGTAAAAGTGGCCCTGGAGGAGGCCGAAGGATGGATGCTGCAGCCCAGGAGGTGATATCTGAGGTCCAGGGAGCATACCACCATACAGAGGACAGGATGGGCCAGATCCTGGCCACCCCGGAACAGAGTCAAAGGTTGCAGATAGCCCAACATCAAGAGACCATAGAGCAGTGGAAACAACTTAATGCCACCATGGCAATTATAGCAGGGGTGCTGCAGCACCACCACCTAACCCAGCCTGAGGCACCCACAAACCAGGAAGCCCCTACCACTGCCCAGAACACAGACCAGCCATCAACATCAGCATCAGCAACTGGACTTGTTGCACTGGCAAAGGACACACAGGAGACCAGCACCCCTACTCGTGCAGCCCAGCACCAGACACTCAAATGGTCCCTCAGACCCAGATATGGCACAGGAACACCTGCCAAGACACAGGCCCCCACTAAGAAGTGATGCTGACATTTACTGTCTCCCATGTGTGCCACTGTTCCACCATCCTCACCCGCCAATATCAACATAACAACTTGCAAGGGGCAGATGGACCTATACCCCCTGCCACCATTCGCTCAGCCCATGTACCTGTTATGGACATCCACCATAAGCCCACTCCCTATCTCGGTAAAGCGCACCAATGCATTAAGGACACCAAATAAAACACATGTACACCAATTGGTATGTCCCCTGTCATAGTGATGATTCAATTGTAATTGTGAATGCATTTGCCAGTCAATTCCATAATCAAACTTTCATTGCAGGAATGTCACCCCACGCACAACATTGTGTGGAGTAAACAGAAATGTACACCATGTTTGTCTCCATGGCATATGCCACCTTAATATTCAGGTAACAGTGTCAATGACTACAGACCCCACGTCCCCATAGTGAATAAGTCAGACAGACATTATGCATTTCAGACAACATCATCAGTGAACAGTACCTCATAGTCACTGGAAGTATAGTTGGATCAGCTGGTTCCAGGAGTGGACATCTTCCCCCTCTTCATCCTCACCATCACTCTCATCCCCTCTCAGAGGAAGCAGGTCTGGATATACAGCACTCTCCTCCTCCAGTAGGGGGATAGCTTTCCTCACAGCCACGTTGTGCAGCATGCAGCAGGCCACCACTATTCTGCACATCTTCTCAGGGCCATAGCACAGAGAACCCCAGAGGGATGGAGGCAACGGAATCTAGCCTTCAGGAGACCTATAGTGAGCTCTATCACCCCCTAGTACATCTATGGACCTCATTGTAATTCCTCTCTGCATTTGTCCTAGGATTTCGCACAGGTGTCAGGAGCCAATGCATGTTGGGATAGCCAGAATCACCTGCAAAAGTGTTTTAAACAGGACTGTAACAAACTGCCATTACTTGCAGACAGCCTGGCTGTCAGCTATGTACAGAACCAGTGTCATACACACTCACCTATGAGCCATCTTCTGTCCCCTTGTAGTTGATCCATCATGTGTGGTACACTGCTGTTTCTCAGGACAAATGAATCATAGACTGATCCTGGAAACATGGCATTTACCTGTGATATATACTGGTCTGCAGTACACACTAATTGTATGTTCATTGAGTGGAAGTTCTTCCTGTTTCTGTACACCTGTTCATTTAGTCTTGGGGGCATGAGAGCTATGTGGATGCCATCGATGGCACCAGTCACATGGGGAATATTAGGAAAGGCATACAATTCAGACTTGATGGCAGAAAGTTCAGCCCTTTGGGGAAACTTTACATATGTCTGCAGGTGTACCACAAATACATCCAGGAATTTGGAGAGAATAAGGCTAAATATTGGCTGTGAGATCCCTGCACCCATGCCCACTGTCACCTGAAATGAGACCGTGTCCAAGAAATGGAGTACAGAGAGCACTTGCACTTCGATAGGGATGTCATGCTAATTCTGGTTAGCCGGTCTCAGTACTGGATACAGTAATGCACATAGCTCATGGATTGTAGCACCATTGAGTCTGTAGTTGACAATGATGTGACGTTCCACCATGGTCTCCAAATCAACAAGAGGTCTGTGCACAGATGGGACCCTCCCTCGCCAAATGGGTCTACCCAGTGGGGGGGGCGTAGAGAACACATGTGAGGGACACACATACATAAGCACAGCATGTTGTGTATGAATAACTGCTGTACAATATGTAGATTACACACAAGCGATGTATGATGTACAACTGTAGGGACATGTATGAAGTGATACAGCTGGACTGTTGTGGGGAACAAACACTCATGTGGGCATGCGACTAAGGGCTGGGGTCCATAGGGCCTGCATGGGGCCCATGACCAGGAAATATCTGCGTTGTGCTAACAAAATGGCAACCTCCTGCCATCCAGATATGTAGCAGTGGAAGTGACCTAATTCCACTGGTGGTTGTTGTTAGGCATGAGGCAGTGTTCACCGCTGTGCAACCATTCATTGGTTAACATGGTTGTCAATGGGGATCCTGGGCCTATCATGATCGCCGCCGGTGGTGACGGTGCACACTGCTGCGGAGTGTACGCCATGTCGTCATCCCAGGTTCACTTGACTCCCAGATCCCGTGCATGGAACTACTCCACCGAGTGTGATGCTGTGCCCTGACTCTGGTTACTCAAATGGCATGTGGCACAGAGGAAAGGGCCCCGGCCTTCACCACGGAGGAGCTGGAGAAGCTGGTGGACGGGGTTCTACCTCTGTATGCCAAGTTATATGGGCAACCAGACGAGCAGGTGAGTAGGCGGATGACATGCAAGGATGTGTGTGATGGTGGTGAATGCCTGTATGCATGTGCGATCGGTATGTACCTGCACAGGCGTAGATTGTGTGGCAAGTACCATGAGTGAGGTGGTGAAATGATCTTGTGAAGCGTCCGTCCTATAGGGGATGTATAGTCAGAGGTATCACATGGCCATTTTCTGAACTCTGTTTTTGTTTTCTGTGTGTCCCATACAGGTCTGCACCCATCAGAAAAGGGCACTCTGGTAGGCCATCACCAGGGAGGTGCAGACCCTGGGGGTCTACAACCGGCAGAGCACCCACTGCAGGAAGCGGTGGGAGTACCTGTGGCGCTGGGCTAGGAAGATCTGCGAGGCCCAGCTAGGGAAGTCCTCCCAATGAGCAAGGGGTACCCATCGGACCCTGACCCCCCTAATGTGCCGCATTCTGCAGTGGTATATCCAGATTTGGATGGGCACTTGAAGGCTGCACAGCAGCCACAAGGGGGTGAGTACTAACACTGCATCATGCCTCTTTGATGGATGTCTGAGGGTGCTGTAGTATGTATGCTGTCTAGTGTCAGGTACTCTGACCGGTGTCTAACAGCAATCCGTCCCCCATGGGCACTGAAATGATTAAGGGCAGGTCTGCAGTTCATCAGGTCTTTGTGTCATGTGGGAGAAGAGTTGTATGCTAGGGTTGTGGCCACTAGCCAGGGGCATAGGCATGACTATAATTGTAGGTGCTGCATGTTGGTATGTAAGCTGGGTGGGAGTGTGAGTGCACCAAATTTGTACATCCATTCAGGTGTTTACTGATATCTCTCATGTTTTGTTTCCCCACCCCTGTACTCTTGTGTTGTCTGTGTACATCAGCATCATCTGGTGAGGGAGCAGTGGCACCGGCGAGTGGGGATGCAATGGCCCACGGTTCCAAGGAGGCAGAGTCTACCGACATCAAGGAGACCAGTGGGTTGGAGGGCGAGGGGAGTGCCACGGGGGAGGCTACTACCACTGGAGGTAGTGACTCTGATACCTCCTCCAATGGGAGCTCCCTGGTGGTGGCGGACCCTAGTGGGCCCACCCATTCAGTGTCATCTTCCGCCACCCCCATACCATCACCGCCCTCCCAGTTGCTCCCCACCAGTCTCCTTCGCCCCAGGCACCTCATCTCCTGCCCCAGTCAGCCCTGCTGCCCTCACGGAGGAGGCTAGTGACCTCCTGAGGACCATCTCTGTAGGGCAGATAACCATTGTGAATGCCATACAGGGGCTAGCATCCCAGATGCAGCAATGCAATGCATACCTGGAGGGCATTCACGGTGCCATGGCTGGCCTACAGAGATCTTTTCAGGCTCTGGCCTCCTCTTTGATGGCAACCAGTGTCCCTGGTATTTCCGCCCCCATCCAACCACCTCTGCCCCTTCCAGCACCCCAATGCCTTCACCCATCCCAAGCACACGTTCAGACAGCCATGCACACACCTCAACACACAAGAAGCATAAACAGAAACACAAGCGCCACACTTCCCACCACAGGCATACAAACGCTATTGTACAAAAGCACAGACGACAACATCCAATTCCCCCAATGTGTCCACCTCTCCTGCCTCCCTGTCTGCCACCTCAACATGCACACCCACAAGCACTGCACCCTCATTCACTGTTGCTGGCCCCATTCTTGCAATCACCACAACATCAGACATCCAGTCATGCACCCCAGACACCACACCTGTACTCACCACAACGACATTGACTGACACATGCAGCACACTCACAAGACCTGCAGACACCCAGACAACATCCATGTACACTGGAAGGCTGTCTTATCCCACTGTGTCCACCCCCTCCTCCAAAGAAAACTCAAATGCTCCCAGACACCCACCAACACATATCCACCACATCTCAGTATACTGTACAGGCACCTGCATCCACGTCCATCACACCTACACCAGTTACAAGCACTCCCTCTACCTCAACTCCCACACCTTCCTCCATGTCCATCTCAACTGCCTCTAAAACACTTTTCTGTCCTGTGTTGACCTTTTTGAACCCACTGACCCACCCTGTCTCGTCCCTAAACCTGCCCACTTCCTTGCCCTTTCCACTCCTTCCACGTCGAAGTCCACCCCAGTCCGCCATTCCCATTTCTGTGCCCTTTTCCACATGCTGGCCCAGGACCATCTGCCACCCCCCATTCCAAGCTCACTCCCCCACCTTCCAAGGGCAAAGCCAAACCCCTTCCACCTCCCAAACGTAAGCCCAAGCCCCCTCTCCCAGACATAAGTCTCCACCACCCACTGCCCTGGTTCCCTGAGGTGCCTGCCTGCCCCATTGATGTCCCTTTGTGGTGGAGCACCATGAGCACATGTGGGAGTCAAGTTCAGGCCATTTGAGCCCTTCAGCCTTTTTACAGTTGGACTGGCCAATGGCCTTATTTGGACATTATATTTTTCATTATTTAATAAAGTTTAAGTACCCAGTATTGCTGTTGCACACTCTGGAGACGTTGTTCATCGTTTCATTGTTGGGGTGTGGTGTGCACATGTGTGTACTTTGGGCAGGTTGTATTGGCCTTGTGTCGGGTAAGTATCTCTTGTTCCGGTGTGTGTGGCTTGTGATGGTGTGAGGGGTTGGGGGTGCGTTGCAGGGTGGGTGGGGTGGGTGGGTGTGCACCTGTGCCCTTTCTTCCCTTGTTTGTTAGGTTGCAGTACTTACCATCATTGTATTCGTCGGCAGTCACGGTCGTGGAGGTATGTGGCAAGGAGCAGCACTGGCATGATTTCCAACTCTTTCTCCATGTCTGCTTTGGCGTGTTGTGTGTGCCTACAGTGAGTGTTTCCTTTTGTTTGGTTCGTTTCCGCCAGGCTTTGCGTGGCAGTGGTTCCAGCCCATGAACTGATGGCGGTCTTGTGCTTCATTATTTGTTGGGCAGGTGGGGCCTTTCTGTCGGCCTGTGGGCAGATTCTTCCATCGATGTCGGCACTCCTCTGCTGGTGGTGAGTGGTTTTCACGCTGGCTGTTTTTCATGTGCTTCATTATTTGGTGGTCTGAACCGCCAGCCTGTTGGCGGTAGTTACTACCACCATCGGTGGTGCGGTCTTTCCCGCCATGTTCATAATGACCACCTATATCTCACTTTTGATATAGTATATACAGAGCTAGCTTCCTACATTGGTGTATCAGTAGTGGGGTCTACAACTTTGCATTTGCTGGACTACTCAGCCAATACCTGATCACACGACCAAATTCCAAAATTGCCTTTAGAAAACTGATTTTTGAATTTGACAATTTTTTCTAAATTTTTAAAAGTCCTGCTAGGGCCTTGGTTAAGTCCCCTTAGCATCTCTTTTTAAGTTTAAAAGTTACTGTAAAGTTAGGATTTAGTTTCTAAATGTAGTTTTTAGTTTTCTTAAAAAGTAATCAACTTTTAGTGACATAATGAGCAGCTCAGAGGAAATAGTGGTGGAACTCAACCTCACTCCTTACCTCTATTGAGGGATGGCAGAGTTAAGGTCCTTCGGTAAGCTGAAAAAGATTAGAATTGTTTCCAACCTTACCAAGGTCAATCTACAGGAGCTCTTGGCAGAGTCCACCAGGGACCACCCTGCTGAGGAGGAAGAACTCCACTCAGACAGGGAAGATGTTAGAGGTGAGGAGGATGACCTCCCCTGTCCTCACCCAACTAGGGAGACCAGGGTCACCAGACCCCTGTCTCCAAGGTTAGAACTCAGTGGATCTGGATCTTCCACAGGGGAGTCCAGCTCCTCTGGGAACATTGAGGGAAGCCTCAATGAAGAGGACATCCTTTTAGCAAGGATGGCCAAAACTTTAGCTTCGGAGAAACAGCTCCTAGCTATAGAAAGGGAGAGAGCAGAAATGGGCTTGGCACTCATTAATGGTGGCAGCAACTTAAATAGGGTCAGAGAGAATACTGAAATCCTAAAAATCCCCAAAGGGATTGTCTTCAAATATGAAGAAGGTGATGATATCACCAAGTGGTACACAGCTTTTGAGAGGGCTTGTGCAACCAGAAAGTTAAACAGATCTCACTGGGGAGCTCTCCTTTGGGAACTGTTCACTGGTAAGTGTAGGGATAGACACCTCACACTCTTTGGTAAAGATGCAGAATCCTATGACCACATGAAGGCTACCCTGATCAAGGGCTTTGGATTCTCCACTGAGGAGTATAGAATTAGGTCCAGGGGGGCTCACAAATCTTCGAGCCAGTCCTGGGTTGATTTTGTTGACTACTCAGTGAAAACACTAGATGATTGGATAACTGGCAGTGGAGTGCGTGACTATGATGGGCTTTATAATTTATTTATGAAGGAACACCTCTTAAGTAACTGCTTCAATGAAAAGTTGCATCAACATCTGGTAGACCTAGGCACAATTTCCCCCAAGAATTGTGAAAGAAGGCAGACTATTGGGTCAAGACTAGGGTGGGGTGACCAAAAGAATGGGGTCACAAAGCCTCCCCAGGGGAAGGGTGGTGAGACACCTAAGGGCAAAAACAAAGAGTCTTCTCAACGGCTCCAAAAACCTCCTCAGGAGTGTGGGCCCGAGCCTCTTCACAGTCCACAAATGGGTACAAGGGTAAAAACTTTGATGTCAAATAGGCCTGGTGCCACAACTGTTAGCAGCATGGACACCAAACTGGAGAAATGGCCTGTCCCAAGAAAAATCCCACTAGCACTACTCCAGTTAGTACTGGACTAGCCAGTCTCCAGGTAGGATCAACAGTGTGCCCAGAGCAAATCACGGTTCACACTGAAACTACACGGGACTTTGAGGGTGGGGTGGATATAGCCACACTGGCCGCCTGGCCACCTAACATGCAAAAATGCAGGCAGCAGATCTTAATCAATGGGACAAAGGTAGAAGCCCTGAGTGATACAGGTGCCAGTGTCACCATGGTGACAGAGAAAATGTTTTCCCCAGGACATTATTTGGCTGGACAAACATATCCAGTTACCAATATTGACAATGCAACTAAAGTCCACCCCATGGCTATGGTGACTTTAGAATGGGGAGGAGTTACTGGCCTGAAACAGGTAGTGGTCTCTTGTGCAATCCCAGTGGAATGTTTGCTAGGGAATTATCTGGAGTCCTCAGCATAGCTCACAACCCGTGCAGCCATTCTGGGAATCCCTGAACTGGTGTGTGAGAAAACCAGAGCAAAGAGCTGAGCAGAGGGTGAAAAAGAAGTGTTGGAGATCGGAATAATGGTCCAACCTTCCAAGAGAAAAGGTAAGAGGACTGGGGGACAAGCCTCTGAACAGCAAAAGAAACAGGACCTCTCTTCACAGAAATATGTCCTATCCTCTGAGGGAAATGAGTCCATGGAGCTTGAGCCTTAGCAGGTAGAACTCTTAGGCCCAGGGGGACCCACAAGGGAACAGTTTTGCCAGGGACAAAAGACGTGTCCAACTCTTGATGGCCTGAGACAGCAAGCTTCTGAAAAGGAAAAGGGAGATGTCAGTGGTTACCGTAGAGCCTTTTCGGAGGATGGACTCCTTTACACTGAGGCAAGAGATCTAAAACCTGGTGCCACTAGGAGAGTGGTAGTGCCTGAGGAGTTCAGAGAGTTTATCCTCACATTAGCCCATGACATCCCCCAACCTGAGCATTTAGGACAAGCCAAAACATGAATCATACTTGTGAACCATTTTTACTGGGCCCAATATGTCCCAGAAAGTAAAGACGTTTTGCAGCTCCTGTGTCACTTGTCAAGCCAGTGGCAAGGCAGGTGGCCACCCAAAGGCCCCCCTCATTCTACTTCCAGTGGTGAGGTGTACCCTTTGAAAGGGTTGGTGTGGACATTGTGGGTCCACTTGAACCACCCCCAGTCTCAGGGAAACAATATGTACTGGTAGTAGTGGATCATGCTACCAGATACAATGAAGCAATTTCCCTTAGGTCAACTACTTCCCATGCAGTAGCGAAAGCCCTAATTGGTATTTTTACCACAGTGGGTTTCCCTAAGTAGGTGGTTTCTGACAGAGGTACAAACTTCATGTCAGCTTATATAAAACACATGTTGAATGAGTGCGGGGTGACTTACAAATTCCACCACACCATACCATCCATGAACCAATGGAATTGATGAGAGATTCAACAAGACATTGAAGGGCATGATCATGGGGCTCCCTGAAAAACTCAAAGGAAGATGGGCTGTCCTCCTGCATGGCTGCTTTTTGCCTACAGAGAGGTGCCTCAGAAGGGAGTAGGGTTTTCTCCCTTTGAACTTCTGTTTGGACATCCTGTAAGGGGACCACTGGCACTTGTTAAAGAAGGCTGGGAGAGACATCTCATGAGCCTAAACAAGATGTGGTCGACTACGTTCTTCGCCTCCCCTCTAGGATGGGTGAGTACATGGAAAAGGCATCCAAAAACCTTGAGGCCAGCCAACAACTCCAGAAGTTGTGGTATGACCAAAAGGCTGCAATGGTGGAATTCCAGTAAGGGCAGAAAGTCTGGGTTCTGAAGCCTGTGGCTCCCAGGGCACTTCAGGACAGATGGAGCGGCCCTTGCCCAGTTCTTGAGAAAAAGAGTCAAGTCACTTACTTGGTAGACCTGGGCACTAGCAGGACACCCAAGAGGGTGATCCATGTTAACCACCTGAAATTCTTCAATGATAGGGCAGACATAACCATGCTGATGGTTACAGATGAGGATCAGGTAGCAGAGAGTGAACCTTTTCCTGACCTCCTGTCAACTGACCGTAAGGATGGATCAGTAGATGGAGTTGCCTATTTAGACACCCTCTCTGCCCAACAGCAAGCTGACTGCAGGCAAGTCCTACGGCAGTATGTTGAGCTCTTCCCTTTGACCCCTGGTCAGACACACCTTTGTACCCATGATATGGACACAGGAGACAGTTTACCTTTCAAACACAAAATCTACAGACAGTCTGACCAAGTCAAAGAGAGCATTAAAGTGGAAGCCCACGAGATGCTGGAGTTAGGGGTAATAGAGCATTCTGAAAGTCCCTGGGCTAGCCAAGTGTTCTTGGTCCCCAAACTTCATACCAAAGATGGTAAAAGAGAAATGAGGTTTTGTGTGGACTACAGAGGAGACTAAGACAGATGCACACCCCACACCCAGAGCAGATGAATTGATTGACAAGTTAGGTGCAGCCACATTTCTGAGTACCTTTGACTTAACTGCAGGTTAATTAGGATGGCACCTGGAGCCAAAGAAAAGACAGCATTCTCTACACCTGATGGGCATTATCAGTTTACTGTTATGCCCTTTGGCTTAATGAATGCCCCTGCCACCTTCCAAAGGTTGGTGAATCAAGTCCTTGCTGGTTTTGAGTCCTTCAGTGCAGAATATCTAGATGATATTGCTGTCTTTAGCTCCAGCTGGCAGGATCACCTGGTCCACCTGGGAAAGGTTTAGCAGGTCTTCCAAACAGCAGGCCTCTCTATCAAAGCATCTGAGTTCCAGACAGGGCAGGGCACAGTTGTATACTTGGGCCGCCTTGTAGGTGGAGGACAAGTGCAACCTTTACAGCCCAAGATCGAGACAATTCTGGACTGGGAGGCTCCAAAAACCCAGACTCAAGTCAGGGCATTCCTTGGCTTGACTGGGTACTGCAGGAGGATTGTGAAGGGAACTGGGTCCATTGTGACTCCCCTCACTGAACTGCCCTCCAAAAAGATGCCAAAGAAGGTAAACTGGACTCTTGACTGTCAAAAGGCCTTTGACACCCTGAAAGAAAAAATTTGCTCAGCACCAGTTCTTAAAACTCCAGATTATTCTAGGCAGTTCCTTGTGCAAACAAATGCCTCTGAACATGGGATAGGGGCAACCCTGTCCCAAACTAATGATGATGGCCTTGATCAACCTGTTGCTTTCATTAGCAGGAGGTTACTCCCCAGGGAGTGAAATTGAGAGGGAGGCCTTTGCTGTGGTTTGGTCCCTGAAAAAGCTGAGACCATACTTGTTTGGTATACAATTCCTTGTTCAAACTGACCACAGACTTCTCACATGGCTAATGTAAATGAAAGGTGAGAACCCTAAACTTTTGAGGTGGTCCATATCCCTACAGAGAATGGACTTTGTAGTGGAACACAGACCTGGGACTGCCCATGCCAATGCAAATGGACATTCCAGGTTCTTCCACTAAGACAATGAAGACTCTCTTGGGAAAGGTTAGTCTCATCCTCTTTCGTTTGGGGTGGGGGGGTTATGTAATACGTAAATGCCATTGTTTATATGGTTGCCCCCTACTTTTTGGCCAAGTGTTGATGCAAACTTTGATTGAAAGTGTGCTGGGATCCTGCTAACCAGGCCCCATAAAAGTGTTTATTCCCTAAAACTGTACCTTTGTTTCCACAATTGGCACAGACCTGGCACACATTTAAGGTCCTTGTAAATAGTACCCATGGTACCAAGGGCCCTGTGGTCAGAAAAGATCGACAAGGGCTGCAGCATGTATTATGCCACCCTGGGGGACCCCTCACTCAGCCCATGCACACTGCCTTGCAGCTTGTGTGTGCTGGTGGTGAGAAAAAGACAAAGTCGACATGGCACCACTCTCAGGGTGCCATGCCCACACACCACTGCCTATGGCATAGGTAAGTCACCCCTCAAGCAGGCCTTACAGCTCTAAGGCAGAGTGTACTATACCACAGGTGAGGGCTTAGCTGAATTAGCAATATGCCCCTACAGTGTCTAAGTCCATTCCTAGACACTGTAAGTGCCTTAGGTGGAGGTGCTCCACACCTCCCGCTGCAGGAATTGCAACACCAGTCAGTGAGCCTCAAAGGCTCAAGCCTTGAGTTACAGTGACCCAGGGCACTGCTGCTAGTGTAGATGCCCGCCCCCCGGACAAAGCCGCACTTTTGGCAGCAAGTCTGGCAGGAAAATTAGGGAAAACAGGAAGGAGTGACCACCTCAACCAGGGCCACCTCCAAGGTGTCCAGAGCTGAGGTGACCCCCTCCCTGCAGAATCCTCCATCTTTTTTGGAGGATCAGGGCCAATAGGGATAAGAATGTGCCCCATCCCCAAAGAGAGTGGACACAAGAATGGTGTAGCCACCCTCAGGGCCAGTAGCCATTGGCTACTCCCCTCTGACCCCTAAAGCACCCCTAAATCTATGATTTTAGGGCCTCCCTGAACCCAGCTCCTCAGATTCCTGGTGACCTACAAGAAGAAGAAGGACTGCTAACCACCAACCCTCAGCAGAGAAGAAGGAAGACAACAACTGCTTTGGCCCAATCCCTACCTGCTTGTCTCCCGCTTCAGAGAACCTGCAAAAAACCAGCGACGTGTCCAGCAGGACCAGCGACCTCTGCCTACTGCAGAGGACTGCCCTGCACCCAAAGAGGACCAAGAACTCCCAAGGACAGCAGCTCTGTCTGAAGAAACCAACAACAAAGGACTCTCACTTCACTGCAGAAGCGTGAGTCTTGACCCCTGTGCACCCGACACCCACGAGCTGTGTCCAGGTGGTCCACCCAGCAAGAGAGGGTCCCCAGATGATTGCTAGCAAGTGCCCTGCCTGGGTTGACCTCGGCAACCCTCCACGAAGACGCCTGCACAGGGAATCCCGAGGGTCCCCCTGACCGCGACTGCCCCAGACTAAGATACCTGATGCCTAAAGAAACACTGCACTAACAGCTCCCAGGCCCATGAGAACACGACCCCAGGGGCAGCATTGTCCAGCAGGCGACCCTGCTTCCTATCCATTCAGTGGCTTGCCCGAGGAGCCCCCTGTACCTTTCCTGCAGCACCTGAGTTACCACTGCGGCCCCCTCATTGAGTCCCATTGATAACCCGTCACCCTGTTTGCACCCTGCACCCGGCTGCCCCAGTGCCGCTGAGGGTGTGGGATTGGTGCCTACTTGGGCCCCCCCCAGTGCTCCTCTAAACCCCCCATGCCTGCCCTCCGACAACGCAGGTACTTTTATCGGTAAACAGACCGGAACCAGAGTACCCCCTGTCTCCATTGGGGCCTACGTTAAATTGGCTCCTGTTTGACCTTTGCACCCGACTGGCGCCGCGTTGCTGGTGCTGGGTGTTTGGGGTTAACCTGAACCCCTAATGGTGGGCTACCTATGCCCCGGCGACTGAAACTGTAAGTTTGGTACTTACCTCTGAATCTGTATTTTACTTTGTTCCCCCTAGGAACTGTTGAAAATTGCAATGTCTACTTTTAAAATAGCTTTTTGAAATTTTAAAGAAAACTATATACTGTTGATTTGATTTAAAGTCCTGATTATATCTATACAAAGTACCTTTCAAATTATGTACTTACCCGCAAACTGATTCTTTGTGTTAAAAAAATAAACTAAGAAAATATATTTTTGCTATATAAAAAATAATTGGTCTGGAGTTTCGTCATTGAGTGTGTGTGCTTCTCTCATTGTCTGTGTGCGTACAAAAAATGCTTTGCACTACCTTCTGATAAGCCTAACTGCTCCACCACACTACCACAAATAGAGCATTAGTATTCTCTATTTTTGCCTCTGTCAAGCCTCTGGGGAACCCCTGGACTCTGTGCACACTATGGCCCTCATTACAACCCTGGCGGTTGGCAGAGAAGCAGCGGTCTTACTGCCAACAGGCTGGCGGTAAAAAAAATGGAATCATGACCATGGCGGTTACCGCCATGGTCATCTGCCACTTCTCCGAACCGACCGCCAGGGTGGAGACGACCGCTGGGCTTGAGACTTGGGTCTCCAGCCCGGCGGCTGTCACAAGACCGCCGGCGGTATCATGACCCGGCTGACCGCCATGGATTTCATGGGGTTGGGAACTGCCATGAAATCCATGGCGGTAAGCACTATCAGTGCCAGGGAACTCCTTCCCTGGCACTGATAGGGGTCTCCCCCACCCCCCACCCGAGTCCTTCCTCGACACCCCCTACCCCCCTGCCACCCACCAAAGGTGGCAGGACCCCCCTCCCGCCCCTACCCCCTGCATCACTATACAGACTCACACCCGACACGCACGCAGACACCACCAACACTCATACCGGCACACACACCAACAAACATGGCAAAAACCACACACACAGTCATACACGCACACCCACATTCAGACAGACATGCACACATCCATACAGACATACATACAGACAGACATGCACACATTTCTAAACACACAACAACCCCCGCATGCATACACGCATTCACACACCCCCTCTACATACTCACACCCCCATTCACACACACAACACACAATACCCCCCCCCACCCCCTCCCCTAACGGACGATCAACTTACCTGGTCTGTTGATCCTCCGGGAGGGGGCGGGATCCATGGCGGCTGCTCCACCGCCAGCACCCCATCAACAGAACACCCTCATGCCGCATCACGTAACGTGATTCGGTGGGCGGTGTTCTGTTGAAGGGCGGTGGAGGTGGAGCAACCTTCACTTCCCGCCGACCGCCAGTATGGCTGCTGGCGGCTCTCTGTCCAGAAAAGGACGGAGGGCTGCCAGCAGTCATAATTCGCTGGGCGGAAAACCGCCAGCACTTACGGTCTTCAGCACGGCGGTCCCTCGGCGGTCTTGTGAAAAGACCGCTGTGGTTGAAATGACCACCTATATCTCACTTTGATATAGTATATACAGAGCCAGCTTCCTAAACTGACCATATTGGTTGTTCCCAGGAACCTAATTAATTTCAAAGGGACCTACCATGTCAAATGGAAACTGTAGCTAACACCTTGGCCTGTCCCATTCCTTTGTTCCCCAGCCAGTCAGGTACCAGGGTCATTGGGAGACAAGCTGCCCCCAGAACGGGCTTAGAGTGACCACATAAGAGGGGTTGCTCATTTCACTGGCCATACCTCTAGGGTTAGCAGAGGTACTGTGCAAATGGGAAAATAAGTTCTGCCATGTTGATTTTGGGCAGAGAGCAGCACTGTAAGGTTCTTTGCAGTAAAACACACATAAAGTGCTGCAAAAGTGTATATGGTCATACCCAGGAACACTTACCCCATTGGTTAAGGAGTGGTTAGGAGTTTCCCACAGGCTGGCACTAGGCACAAATGTGGCACCCATAGTATTCTCCTCAGATCAATTCTGGACCGGTGGATGAATAGAAGAGGACTGGACCTGCTTTCTATGACCTTAGAAGAGCCCTGAAGACTGGTCTGCTTCTTGTACCTAGTACAAAGAAGTAGACTTCAAGGCTTCAAAAGCTGACCTCCTGTTTGGGATATAGGGACATTAAAGCTTCAAAAAGCCTTTTAACACAATCCCAACTGACCTGTTCCAAATGGACCTGCCTTTGACACTGCTACTGGCCTCTGCAGGAATGTGTTTTGATCCCAAGTACTGCCTCCAAGGACCTGGAGCCTGAGATCCAACGGGAGACCAAGACTAATCTGCGAATATAATCCTTCGAAGGTGCATCACAACTGGAATGAGTTTGCTGCAGCTCCCCTGCTGTGTTATTCTCCAAAGGAGCGAATCCGATTTTGCAGGATACTTTCATCCTGCATCCAACAATGTCAAGCCTTCTTCAGCCACAGTCTGCAGCCTTGCCACTTTGAGGACATCCAAGCTCCAGAAAGGTTTCTAAGTCCAAACATAATAACTTCACCAGACCAAGCCACTACCTGTAGCCAACTGATGTTCAGGGCTGTTTGTGCTCAAAACCTGAACTTTTTCCACTCAAAGCATTTCAGACTTTGTCGATGGCTTAACCACGACCTCAAACTTTGTCTCCCTTTTTTGATTAAATCAACTTTAGCTACAGACTGTTGCTATGCCCCGCTGAAGATATTTTGCTCCAGAAAGGTTTTTAAGTGTGAAGTTAACTCTTTGACTGGGATGAACCTGTTACCTGTATCTGACCCATGCTCCATCGAGGTTGGCCCTAATCTTTAACCTTTTCCCAGCAATGTGCAATCAGAGGACGCGGTTGGTGCTTAACAATTTTGAGCTATTTTGAACCTTTAACTTTAAAATTCATAACTCTAGTTCTATTTATTGAAGTTTTGTTGTTTTAGTGTCATTATATTTATTAAAATTAACCTTATATTTTTGAAATTAGTATGAGATTGTTTTCTTGTGTTGTGTTTGACTTTAAAACTGTTTGTGTACTGCATTAATACTTTGCACATTGCCACTAAGTTAAACCTGTTTGCTCTATGCCACAGCTACCAGAGAGTTAAACCCAGGTTGATTTAGTGACCTTAAGTGTGCATCCTGACAAGGGTTGTTAGTGTTTGAGGTGGGTTCAGGACAGTATTCTTCTTTCCACTGATGCTACCTTCCAACTCAAACCCCATGGTATTTGGATGGATGTGCTCAGAACATTTGAAGTCTCTCCCAAATGTCCATTGTTACTAGGTTGAGTGCAACAGGGTTTGAGTTTCATCATCCACAGTTGATACACTTGCTGTGATGGGTAAAGAGACTCTAGGGTCTTTCTCTTTAAAAAGTAATTTTTGTATTATACCTCCTTGTGACGCCTATAACAAGCAATAACTTTGGGCTTGGAAGAACCTTCCAGTCTTTCCTTTCTTACTTTTTCTGACTTGAAACCCAATTCTCTTTTTAGCTGTGTCTTCTTTTTAACCCCTGGAAAATTCCCTGCCCCTTCCAGTTTGGAACCAATCTATTGAGAGTTCCTTTCTTTCTTTGGCTTAGAGGCATGCTGCTTCACCCTCTGCTAACCCTGCTAACTAATCACTTGCCAGTCAACACTCCAAGCTCCTCTAAATCCACCTGTCAAGTTTGACAGGTATTGCCTAAGTGGGGTAAATCTCTCCTAATCAAGTCACTGTGTCAGCATCAGTTGATAAGGCCATCAAAATCCTTATCCTCCATGCCTTTATCCCACTAATACCACTCATGAAGCACACCATTAAACCACGTTTCAAATGAAGCACCATCCACTCATGTGCTTTCTTTGAACCTCTGAATGTTCTGAACTGACTTCAGCTCAAACTATCCGATCAATGCTTCTTTCATTCACTCATAGTTCCCTTGATCAATAATAAGCATTCTCTCAATGACTGATGTATCTTCCTTGGGTAAGAAACTCTTTAAAGTGGCTGCCTCATCATTCAAGGCCTGCACTTTAAACTTGATGTCAAAACTCACAAACCATTACAACATATTATCGCCTCCAACATACATGTGTGGAAGATCTTTTAGAACATTTACAGTTGCCCCTACTAAGTTGGAATCACTACTCCAGATGTAGCTGTCAACAAACCTCTCCTTCTAATAATTGTTGACATTCTGTCTACTATTCCCAACACTATGAGGACTAATCAAGGTTAGGCATGGGTACAGATAATTACGAATATTCGCAGACCAATTCAGTTCTATGTTGTTTTACAACCCTTGGTTAAAAAAAGTTTACCAGCACCTTAGTATCTATCTCCAAATGCAGGCTAACCTCCCTGTTTACTTGCCCTTAGTTGCCCTACAGTTCAGGCTATAAAATGCATGTGGGACATGCTCCCACCCTTATGACGCAGGTCCTTTTTTGTGCGAGCCACTGTGGTAGCCTTATTTGGGTCAGGGTATGAGGAGCAAATTTGCTGAACAGGTCTATGCAGTCACACCAGTCTTTGGCGGCAGCAGCAACCCTCCCATCTGGCCGCACTCCATCGATCAGACGTAACAGTTGTGGCATTCTGGCTGAGTGTCATCTCAATGATAGATCTGTGGTGGTAGCTGTCTCCAGGCCAGTCCTTGTTTCTCACTTTAGCAGTGATGCAGCTTTCATTTTCTCTGCTGGCAAGAGCAATAACAAGATTTTAAGACCACAACAGGGTGCCAGACAAGACAGGGATCTTTGCTGATGTGGGATCCCTTTGCAGCACAAGTCACTTCTGGCTTACTCTTTTTATTTGTCAGCTTTTAGCCTTGTCTGTGTTCTCTAGATGCTGGGAACACACTTGGCCTCTCTTCCTGGACAATCTTGTCCTGCAGGGCCAGGCATTCTCCTTACCTCTTTCAGCAAACAGAGAGGCATATAGGTTTTTAAGCAGATTCTCAGCTGTTTCAGCTTAAAATGTAACTTCAGATTATGTTTCCCTACTTCTGGGAGACAGGCTGTCAGGCAGATTCTAGGCCTAGTTACACAGCAGCTCTTTAACTACTCTGCGTAGAACTCCCTTCTTTGATCAAGAAACAGTTGAACTCCATTAAAGTGGGGCAGTTTGGATCATAATTCTATACGCTTATTCTGAGAGGGTTTTTGGATCCACTATCTAAAGTTTCAGAGTGAGCTTGGGGTGGTTCCCTTTCAAATGTAATTTCTACGATACTCTCCAGACACAGGGGTATGCAAAGAGATGTGTCGCACAGCAAGTAGCAATGGGTCTGCTCTAAGCAGGAATACACAAAACATGGGCAAAATAAAGTGTGAGTTCGCTGCACCTGGCTGTCATCAGCTTTCCTGAAACAGTGATTAGAGACAGACAAAAGGGGCAGGCCTGGCCTAGAAACATCCACACCTTGAACAAAACATGTTGCAGTAACACCCTTCCCCACCACCATCTACCAAATGTCATTGCTCAGGAAGAACTAATTGGAATACCCATGCTAATAAGGCCCCCATGAAATGGTAGCACTCTCTCCATACTCCTCAAGTCAGTGTGTGGGTCTCCATCCTCCGGCCAAAGAAATACAAGAGGTACATGAATACTGTCCAGGGAAGCTCTCAGCATCCATATTATTCCATATTAAACCAGGTGCCTCCAAAGTGGACCCCACAGGCCCCAGTGTTCAGTTGTATATAACTTTTAGAGTCCTATACTAAACGTGTGACACATACTGCCCATACACACACGTAATATGCAAATGGAATGTTAGAGCAAGGTTCTATGTTTCACATAAGATAAACTCTACACTAAATGGGTCAGTAGAATTTTTTTTACTGACACACAGAAAAAGGTCTGGTCACACCATAAATTCAGAAAATACAGTATGCTGCACCGCTGCCTTGAGTGACATATCTATGTCAAAGACAAAATCCATTGCCTGATGTGAGACACGCTTGGTGTGTCCCTTCCGATCACAGGACACTTCCTAGACGAAATATTGGCAGGTACATGCTGATGAAGCAGAAAATGAAGGTTTTGATTTATTAACGCTTAAACGTAGTGCTGAAATAATCATGTGTGACTTTAACCGAACTAATAAAGATTGTACGGGGACAAAATGTGCCCTTAGAGTAGTTTGCCATCATTTATACGCGTGCTTTATATAACGTGGTGTATTAGAATTGCACTAATCCGACATAATCATAAACGTGTGCTACGATTTGCTTGTTTGAAATGTTTTAGCTTAGCATTACTTTAGCGGAGGCTTTGGCCTAGTTGCCTGGTCTCACGGTTTAGATGCTCGTATTTTTCCACTGTGCTAATAAACGTGTATTTTGCTTGAAGCTGTACTTTTCCACAGAAACCGTTCACATGCTTATCTTAAGGTTTCGTGCCAGCCTGGCATATTTTCTCTTTACTTCAAGGTCGATTTGCAGGTGCGGACAATGGAGGCTCTGAAAGTGAGCTAATTGGTAGACAATGTTGCAACTTGCGTACCCATCTCCAAGGATAATGTATGCTTAAGTAAAAGCTTGAGAACTGTCGTTTTTGATTGGACAATTTGAAGCTAACCTATGAACCCTCCAATGGAAGACCCTACTGGATTCGAACTGTTGTCTATAAAAACCAGGTGCACGAGGAGAAATTAGGCCATTATTGGACATCCCGCCATTTTGTAGACTTCGTAGCTATTATAGCCCACTTTGCTGCGACGCCATTTTGAAAGAGACTTTGATTCTTTCTCTAATCGAGAGAAAGAGACTTTAAATGATTCTTGCCCTAGAGACTCTAACTTTGATCCCTTTGCATGAAGTAGTAGTTTTACCTTGCCGCCGTGAGGCAATTGCCCCGTCCACCCCTGCCCCTTTTGCCCCGCCCCATGCTGATCGAAACGGTACCGATGCTGACCGAAGAACGGTACCTGTGTGACGAAGACTTCCTTGTATGCTGATCGTAATTGGTAAATATGAAAGGAAA
The DNA here is from genome assembly GCF_031143425.1 of Pleurodeles waltl. NCBI lineage: Eukaryota > Metazoa > Chordata > Amphibia > Caudata > Salamandridae > Pleurodeles > Pleurodeles waltl. Next base: position 982,648,023 of record NC_090445.1, read on the forward strand.
TTGTAAAATTGCATTGTGTTTCTTTTAGGTAACCAACTGCTGATTTTGATAAGGTCCCTAGTTAGGAGTTTTTTCTAAATTAATGTTGCTAAATTGTTTTTGCATGAAGTCCCACATGCCGATGCTAATTTGAGGTTAGACGAGGATTCCATATGTCGCACGATGCAATTTGAGATCTCGTTATGCTGACTAAATGTATGCGATTAGTCCATTACAGATTATCGTATTAGTGATTTGCATTGCCATTATCGAATGTCTTGTGATTCAAATGCTACATAGATTGCACCTGTTTCGCCGCTATGGACAGCTATTAATGTTCATCTACGTTTATCATTTGGTGTTGAGACACATATATATTGTGCTAGCTTTGCTAATATAGGGAAATAAAATTCACTAACTTTGAATAAACTGGTGTGGTTATTCCTGACTGAAAGGTCAGGGTTCGCCGAAATGTATTCTGGATTAATTGTTAAGTGTTATGTCGAACAAGGTATTGCTTATGTTCGTTATTGATTATTGATTTTAATGAAATTGATTGATTAAGAGTACAGAGAGTTCCCACTTAGTCAAAAGATTCATCGGCCTAAAGAGCGTCCGAACACAGGTAAATTATTTCTACGGACCGCTCTATCAGTAGATGGTAGCAGAGGACGGTTTCGTCTTTTGGGACCCTGTACTCTTAAAGTACATGGTGTTGAATTAACGGTTACGCATTTTGAGACCCCACTTGACAAGTTGAATTAGATTTTTCTTGGATAAAATAGATTGACAGAATGATGATGGGCTAGGTCCACCGCGACTTTCCCGGGATCTCGGAGCTTGCGAATGGAGAGAATGGAGGTGTGGAATCAGCGTTGGCGGCACTAGTGATGATATGAGTGAAGTTAGGGTTTAGCGCTTGCACAGCTTATTGCCGCAGGGTGTGTGAAAAGGCTGCGAGGATTTTTCTTTTTTAGAGGATAGCGGAGGTGCGACTCCGAGTGTAGAAGTAGTGAAGTCGTCGAACTTCATAGAGATAGCGGAGGTGCGACTCCGAGTGTGAGAGTAGGGAAGTCGTCGAACTTCATGTGCGTGTGGCGCTTTGTGCATAAAAAGGTCCAAATGGTTGTTGTTGTTGAGACGGGCCCTGCGAGGTCAAGAGACTCCGGAGTATGTTGATCCATGTTGTGGTCTGGGCGGTTTAGTAGGTTGATCGGGCGTGGTCAACGAGTCGGTACGTGTGTTAGGGAGTGAAAGGAACTTCGACTTCGGGCTTTGACAAGATTCTAAGTGCACTAGAATAGATCATTGACAAGTTGAGAGTAGGTCTGCGGGTCAGATTTGCTTGCGAACGTGGGGACTGAGAAAGACGGAATAGCGGCCGAGGCTAGTGAAAGGTCCCTAAGGTCCTGAAGCGATTGTGTTACCCTTCCTGTAGTAAACCGACAGATCTGTTTTATTTTTGGTAGCTCGCGATACATGCAAGAAGTTGTTACGGGAGGAGGTGAGTGAAGGAGGACTAGCCGCAAGGCTTTGTCAGCCGCAGTGTGTGTGAGTGTGACGTCACTAGGAGCCGCGCTGGGATAGGTTGGTTGGTGAGAAGGGTCGCGCACGGATTGGACGCAGTCCGTGGGACTCAATTGGAAGGGGAAAGGCAAGCGAAGAGTATTCCGGGAATTAAAGTCACCCATTGATTACAAACTTTGTGAAATAAAAGACGAGAAAATGAAATTCTTTAAAGCATTCAGGAGTGCGATGAAGGGGGAGTCTTACATTAAAGCGAGCGTAGGAGAGGAGACGCCGCCCGAGGGCACACCAGCTTACATTGTAATGGAAGAGAAGGGGGTAGCTCCGTGTCTTTGGCTAAAGCAATGGCACAAACTGACAGAGAAACATGGGAGCGTAGCGTTCCCGATACATGGGACATTCAATATAAGGATTCTAGAGAATTTGAGATTCACGATGTACGACATGAAGGTGCCTCCAAGGCCAGCCCAGTTTGAGGCTCTAGCGATTTGGGAACTAATGGCCAGACAGCAACAGCAAAAGAAGTTTGAGACCAGGATGAGAAAGGTAGAAAAGACACTAGCGGATGCTAGGTGGGATAATGCACAGAAGGTGTGGAGGTCAGATGTATTGCAGGGGATAAAACTGTTTCCCGCAATTACTAAGGAAGAAGAGGAGACAGGGAAGAAAGCTACCTGTAAGACGGACAGGAAGTGTTCCAAGGATAGAGAGGACGAGGAAAAGTTGAGAAGAGAAGAGGAGTTAGAGGATGAGGAGCTAATAATGCAATTGCTGAATGACCGTCCACCGCCTTATGCAGAGAATGGACAAGGTCCAAGTACCAGTTCTGCCCCTCCGGCATCGGTACAGAACAGTGAAACCCAGAGTTCAGGAGCGTCATCGGGATCTAAGGACCCGAGTTTATTGTTCACCCCGCAGATACCGCAGGTTAGGAGAATATATCCAGATGTGCCCATGTTGAAACCAGCAGAAAATTATCAGCCGCAGATGCCAGGGTATTACAGCAGCGACAATAGTACAGGAATGATTATGGACCCAACCGTAAGGGGAGGACAGAATGGTTATAACCAAACAATGGGACAAGCTGAATCAACTCAGTTTATGCTGCCCCAGAAGCAGATGCAGGGAGGAAACGCACATGCTCAGATGACGGGGAGTCAGATGGGCATGCCGGCAATGATGACCCATGGTGTGGGCATGAACATGCCACAGAACATGGGAAATGGACAGAACCCAGACGCGATATCCCTACCCATTACTGTAGGTCCACCGGTACCTTTGTATAGTCAGCCTAACTTAGGTATGAGTGGTCAGGGATCAATGCTGCAGAATGGGACAGAAAGAAGGTGCATAGAAAACACTTCGGGGATAACTCCGATAGCACCCCAGCCAACTGGATCTGGGTCCTTGATAGAGTTTAGTCCCATGTGTGCTCAGTCAACGTTGGTTAGGTCGAGCCCCCCACTGATAATACCTTTAACATCGAGCACTGAAAAGTTGCCGCAACCATCAATGGCAGTCGATGTGAATGCCACGCTGATGGGGGTGAATGCGCAACAGTTGACACAATGGTTCAACAGTCTAAACTCCACACAAAGTTCAGCCAGTGGGAAAGGAGAAGACTATATGAATAGGGTCAGGTTGAACATGGAAGCACAAGAATTGGTGGAAGGGACCATGGGTGTGAACAGGTTAGAGTCCTACACAGAAGAAGAGCTGAGGTATCTATGTCCCAGGATTACGAAGGAAGTGAACAAGGTACATAAGAGTCTGCAAGAAGCAGCTGACAAAAACGGGGTTGACATAGACAAGATGAAACACTTGAGCAGGAGCTACAGGTTAGATTTTGGGACCACAGATTTTGAACACATGAGGTCAGCAGGCATGAAGACACACCTTAGAGAATTGCTGCAGAGTGCACAAGTGTGGAGGTGTTTAGACAAATGGGATAGCAGCTGGGTAAAGAGAAAGGAAAAGAGGAGGGACAGTGCTACAGAGCACAATGAGAAAAGACCGCAGAGTAGTGATACAGTAACAATGTTACCAATGAGGGAGACAGCAGGGGGAAAATTAGTACATGTACCGTGGCACAGAAGTGACATTCAGTCTTTTACGGACGATTTTCCCAAACTGAGAGAGAAACCGATTGAATGGTATCAGCAGACTGACAGGTTTGTGAAGCTTGCAAAATGTCTCTGGGAAGACCTGAACACTCTGTTTGAGATTGTGGTTCCGGCAGATTTGTGGGAGGATTGCAAAAGAGCGGTAGGTTGGCCGACAAGTGAACCAGAGAGAGACAGGGAGACGGGCGCACCATCACCTATGGTGATGAGCTTGTACTATAAGGTGATTGAGCATTTGAAAACAAAGGTACCCGCGAAAAACGTGGATTGGCAGAAGATTGATCGAACTGCCCAAGAGACTAAAGAATCGATTCATAGTTACTATGAGAGGTTGTTGAAGGCGTTCAAGAATTACAGTGGCACGGAAACAATAGAGGCGAAGGACATGCTCCATTTTGTCTTCAGATTTGTGGAAGGGCTGAGGCCAGAGATAAGTCAGATGATAAAGTCGCATTTGATTTGTTGGCAATCAAAACCGATTGATGAGGTGTTGAATTATGCGAAATACTGTAGTGATGAAATCGAAGTGAAACAGAAAAAGTTGAAAGAGAAGGTGATGATGATGCAGCTTAAGGCAGCTCAAACAGGTTTACAAGGTTTGCAGGGTTTGCAAGGGATGCAAGGGTTCCAACAGCAGGTACCGCAACCGCAGCCGCAGTTGCAGGGAAACATGGCGTTTCAGCCACAGGCCAGAGGCAGAGGCAGAGGAGGTTTTGCGAATAATGGTCCGGATTTGAACACTGTTGTGACGGGTGTGCAGGCAATGAAGAAGGTGATGCCGTGTCACGTGTGCGGAATTGTAGGGCATTGGAAACGCGAGTGCCCGATGGTGGTGCAGGAAGGTGCAGGTGCAGGAGCAGGTGTTGGTCAGCAAAACAATGATGTCAATGCATTTCAGACAATGAGGGGACCGAAAATGAGAGGTCCAAGCCCAAATTTTCAGACCGTGAATCAATTGCAGGGATTGCAACCTATGCAGCCGCAGCAGATGCCTCGTATGCAGATGACGCAAATGCAGCCGATGTAACAGCAGTTATCTATGGTACCTAATCAGCAAATGCAAATACCATTGGCACCAATGGGTCAGCAGCAAGTGATGGTTCCTCCACAGGTCTCGGGTCAGGTAATGAGTACAAATGGCACAGTACAACAGTTCCCATTACACAGTGAGAGTGGAATAAACAATGTATAGGAGAGTGAGAGTTCAGAAGAAGAAGGAGATTGTGTGCTTGCAGCATCCTTGGAAGTTGATCAAAAGGGTCCGTACGTAGAGGGAAGAGTAATGGGTCATCGTGTCTCGTTCCTGGTTGACACGGGAGCAACACGTTCAACTGTTAAGAGCAGTGAAGTACCAAATTTGCCACTCTCAGGGAGGACAGTTCAAGTGGTGGGAGTAGCAAACAGGCACCTGACGAACCCAATAACAGATCCGGTACCAGTCAGCATCGGTAACTATCAAGGGGTACATCAGTTTGTGGTATATGACTCAAGCCCAATAGCACTGTTAGGGAGAGACCTATTGTGCAAATTGGGTTGTTCAATCATGTGTTCGAACGAAGGAATAACAATCCAGACGAGCAGTGATGGGGAAGAAGAGGACAGTGTAGAGGGGGATGAGGTGGAAACTGTAGATGAAGAGTATCCTCTGATTTGTCTTTTCCCAATGATAACTGAAGAAGATATTCCAGCTGAATTACGAGAGACAGTCGGAAAGGAAGTGTGGGACATGACTGGGAAAGAGGTGGGATTGATGAAAGGAGTGGAACCAGTGAAAGTGGCTGTAAAGCCCAATGCAATCTTTCCCCAGACCCCACAATACCACATGCCACAAGATACCCTCATGAAAGTTGCCCAACTCATTGATGAATTTGTAAAGCAGGGAGTACTGAAAGAAGTGTTAAGCAGTCCATGTAATTCACCAATAATGGGACTAATAAAGCCAAGTGGAAATGTCCGACTAGTGCAGGACTTGAGAAAAATAAATGACATCATAGTCAAGTGTTGCCCTGTCGTACCAAATCCAGCTGTGATAATGTTTCAAATTCCTTGCGATGCCGAATGGTTCTCGGTCATCGATTTGTCACAAGCGTTCTTTTCTGTGCCTCTTCATGAGGACAGCCAATTCCTCTTTTGTTTCAAATTCCTAGACAGAGTATACAGTTGGTGTCGAATTCCTCAAGGGTTTTCTGAGTCACCGTCAATATTCAATCAGATTCTAAAGAAAGATTTGGAAGCATTAGAATTGCCATTCGAGTCAACCCTAGTACAGTACATTGATGACTTATTGGTTGCATCAAAGACGGAAAGTGGCTGCACAGCCGATACCATTGCTCTGTTGAACCATTTGGGAAGGAATGGACACAAGGTGTCTCCTTCCAAGTTGCAGTTCTGTCAGAAGAAAGTGAAATACTTGGGTCACCAGATAGAGAAAGGGTCACGGAGAATAATGAAGGAAAGAATAACAAGCGTACTTCAAATGAGTCCACCAAAGACAAGGAGGGAGGTCAGGAAGTTTTTGGGAATGGTGGGTTATTGTCGCCAGTGGATTCCCAACTTCTCGACTCTAGCAAAGCCTTTACTGAAGCTGACCCAGAAGGATGCCTTGGATCAAATTGAGCTGAAAGGAGATGAGATGGATGCTTTTGTTGAATTGAAAGAATGCATGTGCAGGGCTCCAGCTTTAGGTATGCCTGATTACACAAAGCCTTTCACATTGTTCTGTCACGAACGTGATGCATGTTCTCTGTCTGTCTTGACCCAAGCCCATGGTGGCGTAAACAGACCAGTAGCGTATTTTTCAGCTACTTTGGATCCGGTCGCAGCAGCACTCCCAGGGTGTTTGCGCGCCGTAGCAGCAGTTGGTATCAGCCTCACTCAGAGTGAAGGAATAGTGATGGGACACCCAGTAACAGTCATGGTCCCTCACTCAGTCGAGATACTTTTGACACGCTCCCGAACGCAGCACATGACTGGAGCAAGACTCACAAGGTATGAAACGATAATTCTGGGCTCACCGAATGTGCAGCTGAAAAGGTGCACTACGTTGAATCCAGCAACCTTGCTTCCTGGAGAAAATGTCGAAATTGAGAACGCCGAAGACGTCGAGCATGACTGCCTTCAGGTGACTGAATTTTGCACAAAACCTCGACCGGACATTAAGGATACTAAACTTGATGAAAATGACCAAATTCTTTTTGTTGATGGTTCATGTCTAAGAGACAGGATGGGGATTTTGAAAGCAGGATATGCTGTATGTACTGTAACAGGAGTCTTGGAAGCAGGATGGCTTCAAGGAGTCTATTCTGCACAAGTGGCAGAACTTGTAGCCCTTACAAGAGCATGTCCACTGTCTGCATTGATGAAAGTCACCATTTACACTGATAGTCAATACGGGTTTGGGATTGTGCATGACTTTGGACAACTATGGTCACAGAGAGGGTTCCTGACTTCTTCAGGATCCCCAGTGAAGAACGGGGAGAGGATAAGGGAATTGTTACACGCCATTCAAGTGCCAGCCGAAGTTGCAGTAGTAAAGTGCAGTGCTCACACGAAAGGACAGGACTATGTTTCTCTGGGAAACGCATATGCGGATCAAGTCGCAAGATTTTGTGCCTTGAACTGTATATTACTCAGGGACGAATGGAATTCGATAAATGAACCAGAACTCGAACCAGCTGAAGCATTTGCCTTGAAGGTCGTAGATACAATAGATGAACTAAAAGCATTACAAAATAATGTCAGGGAGGATGAAAGAGATTCCTGGATTAAATCACAATGTATAAAGAGACAAGACGAGTTATGGGTTTCACATGAGGGAAAATTTGTTTTGCCAAACAGTCTCTTATCACAGCTTGCGCGGTTCTATCATGGGCAGGCTCACCTAGGGAGAGATGCCATGATAAGATTGTTCAAAACTGATTGGTTTAACCCCAGATTTCGTCAAGCTGCAGAAGCAGTTTGCCATCGATGTGTCACTTGCCAGCAGATGAACCCAGGAAAGGGAACGGTTGTGAACGCGAGTCACATTGGTAGGGCAAGCGGGCCTTTTAGTCGAATGCAGATGGACTTCATTGAGATGCCTGTGCATGGAGGTCTGAAATATGTGTTGGTGATTGTGTGCATTTTTAGTCACTGGATTGAGGCATACCCCACACGTAGAAATGACAGCCTTACAGTTGCCAAGCTATTGTTGAGAGAGTTAATACCACGTTTCGGATTCCCGATCTCTTTAGAATCAGATAGGGGAAGTCACTTCAATAACGAGGTGATAAAGTTACTTTGCGAAGCGCTGAACATTGAGCAAAAGCTGCACTGTAGCTATCGCCCTGAAGCCTCAGGACTGGTGGAGCAGATGAATGGTACACTGAAATCGAGAATGGCGAAAATATGTGCATCGACAAATTTGAAATGGCCTGACGCATTGCCCTTAGTACTAATGTCAATGAGAAATACTCCCGATAGAAAGACTGGATTGTCTCCGCATGAAATTCTCATGGGCAGGGCTATGAGACTTCCTGCAGTTCCCGCAAATGCGCTTTTGAATATTACAGATGATATGGTGTTAGACTACTGCAAAGGTCTGGCTGACGTGGTTCGCTCTTTTTCTCACCAGGTGGAAGCAACCACCTTGCCACCGATACAAGGTGCAGGACACGCACTGAAAGCAGGTGACTGGGTCGTGGTAAAGAAGCATGTGAGAAAGACGTGTCTGGAACCCCGTTGGAAAGGCCCTTTCCAAGTGATCCTGACGACAACTACCGCTGTGAAGTGTGCAGGGGTTCCCAACTGGATTCACGCCAGTCACACAAAGAAGGTGTTGTGTCCCACAGATGAGGAAGTTGAAGCGCTGAAACTGCCAGTGCCTGATAAAACAGTGCTGAGTGCTGAGACAGAGCAGAACCGAACAGAAAACGAACAGGCAGAAACGGGAGAGAAAGAGATATTCTCCGAGGACGAAGACACCAACTCGCTTGGGGGAGACCAAGGAGAAAGTTCAGACAGCGACGAAGAAGCTGAAGGTGACAAACAACCTGAAGCAGCTGAGGGTAGCAAAAAGCCTGAAGCAGCTGAAGGTGACAAGGAACCTGAAGCAGCTGAAAGTGATAAAGAGCCTGACGAAAGTAACGGTGACGAAGGGCTCGAAAAGGTTGAAAAAGAAGGAGAGCCTGATCAGAGGAGGGCTTTCCCAGAAGCAGACGATACAGAGAAAGAAAAAGAGAACGTGATTGATTCCCCAGAAGGAGGGGACAAGGCAGAACAGAACGAAAAAGTTCAAGCTTCCACAGAAAAGATTGCAAGTCCATCAAATGGACACGGTGCAAAGAGAAGACTAAGTATTTCACCAATAAAAGAAAAGAGTAAAGAAAGTTTGAACGAAGGAGGAAGGCCGAAAGTGAAAGAGAAAAGAAAGGAAGTGACTGTTGTGGAACAATCGTCAAGTGAAGAAAAAGACTTGACAAAAGAGGAAAGTACCAGCGAAGCAGAGTCGAAAAGAGAAGCAAAATTGAAAAGGAAAAGGATACCAAACAGGAGATATTCCGGTCCTGAATGGGCATATGCAGTCAATGACGATTGGACTGACGAGTTTGTATCTCTAAGCATCGAGAACGAAGAAGAAGAAGAGATACCAATAGAAAAGAAAAGTTTCATAGACTCTGTCGATTGAAAGAGTAATAAATGATATTGCTTGCTACAATCTAACGTGAAACAAACAACCAGCTGAGACATTGCTAAACCGGATGAGACATTTGCTAAACCGATAAAGACTGTGTTATTGCCGAATTGAGACAAATGCTGCTAACCGATAAGTGACCGGCCTCTTGAAGAAGACGGTGTGAACATTGCGCTCGTTCAGCTTTGTAACTGAATTGCTAAATAGTTTCATTTATAGGTGCTTCTAGCTCTCTGATTCTATACAGATCATGACTAGGTACGCTACGCAAAATAATAGAAAGAAATATTGTAAATATGTGTGTATAGGCTTGGTAATTACATGTGTACTAATAATAATGGCAATTGTGCTTGGATTGCATGGAAAGGGTAAGAATGAGAATATTGAGGCTTCTACTTTTGCTCCTGTTACTGTCACTGAACTAACCCCATTGAAAAGACTGGCATTGGATGAGAGACTCTTGCATGATAAGAAAGAGCTTTCGTATAACGTTTTCTATCGCTTGCTAACAGAGTATGTTGAGACTATGGATGCGAAAGATTGTTATGTGTGTACACAGATACCGACATCAGTAAAGGAAGGGGTGACTTATCACCACATGCCTCTTACATACGGGATTACATGTAGTATAGTAATGTCTAGGTTTTATGGTCAAACTAACATACAGTATTTTTACTCGAATTATGATGTTACTTTTGCTTATGTTCCTATAATAGCGCAGCTAAGCCAGATTGCTAAAGATTGGGATGCTAAGATAATGAGGGAATTTTTCGAGCCAATGCAACCTTTTGAAACGGCTCATGCTCATAGGGAGAACCTTACTTGCTCAGTCTCTGCAGTAGAAATAAGCTTTTTAGATCGCACAGATGATAGAAGGGCACAAATGAAGGCGAAATTAGAAAAAGAGCTACATAAGAGGACTTCAGTAGATAACTATGATTTTGCTGCTATAAAGACACAAGGGAAAATAGCTTTAGATGCTTGGCATGTAGGGAAATTTTGTATATATCGAGGTGAATCTTTTTATGACAATATTTTTGTAGGAGCGAGTGAGTGTAAACATACGTTTATCTTTAAGGCCAAATGGACATTCATGATGAACGGACTTGACCCTGTCATTCCAGGTGTATATTACATTTGTGGGTATAATGCCTATTATCGTCTTCCAAAGGGATGGTGGGGGAGATGTTATTTGGGTATAGTGTTCCCAAAGGTTTATCAACTGGATGATGTATCGATGATTCAAAAGACATCTGGATCCCATCGTATCCAGAAAAGAGAGACCGCAGCTGCTGTGGTAGGAGATATATTTGGAGCCATGATTCCTTCATTGGGAGTTGTGTTGAATTCCATCATAATAAGAAAGTTGTCTACTATAGTGGATAACATGTTGACAAAGTTTTCAGGTGCTATAATCCTGATAGATGCTGAACTTGCAGCGGAAAGAGCTATGACTCTTCAAAATAGGCTTGCTTTAGACATTCTTTTAGCAAAGGATGGAGGCGTTTGCAAAATGCTTGGTGCACGACACTGTTGTACCTATATACCCGACAATAGTGTGAAGATCAAAACTATGCTTGCTAATCTAACAAAAGAAAGTGCAGATTTGAAGGAATTGAAAGAACCAGGAGTGTGGGAGAAGGTTGGAAAGGGACTTGCTTCAGTGGGACATTGGATTGGGGGAATTTGGAATGGAATATTATTGAAAATAATAGAAGGAATATTAATAGTAATAATTTGTGTGTTTGGAATTTGGGGAATAAAAAGGGGAATAATAATGATTATGGAAAGAATTAAAAGAAGAAAAGAAGAGAAAATTATGAAAAGAATGGCAGAAGAATACAAAGCGCAAACTAGGGGAACTAAAAGAAAAAGGGAACAGACAGAATTTTAATGGAATAAAATTTGTGGGCATGATTTGGTGTGATGACAAGTAGTCATCAGAGGAGGGATTGATGAAGCAGAAAATGAAGGTTTTGATTTATTAACGCATAAACGTAGTGCTGAAATAATCATGTGTGACTTTAACCGAACTAATAAAGATTGTACGGGGACAAAATGTGCCCTTAGAGTAGTTTGCCATCATTTATACGCGTGCTTTATATAACGTGGTGTATTAGAATTGCACTAATCCGACATAATCATAAACGTGTGCTACGATTTGCTTGTTTGAAATGTTTTAGCTTAGCATTACTTTAGCGGAGGCTTTGGCCTAGTTGCCTGGTCTCACGGTTTAGATGCTGGTATTTTTCCCCTGTGCTAATAAACGTGTATTTTGCTTGAAGCTGTACTTTTCCACAGAAACCGTTCACATGCTTATCTTAAGGTTTCGTGCCAGCCTGGCATATTTTCTCTTTACTTCAAGGTCGATTTGCAGGTGCGGACAATGGAGGCTCTGAAAGTGAGCTAATTGGTAGACAATGTTGCAACTTGCGTACCCATCTCCAAGGATAATGTATGCTTAAGTAAAAGCTTGAGAACTGTTGTTTTTGATTGGACAATTTGAAGCTAACCTATGAACCCTCCAATGGAAGACCCTACTGGATTCGAACTGTTGTCTATAAAAACCAGGTGCACGAGGAGAAATTAGGCCATTATTGGACATCCCGCCATTTTGTAGACTTCGTAGCTATTATGGCCCACTTTGCTGCGACGCCATTTTGAAAGAGACTTTGATTCTTTCTCTAATCGAGAGAAAGAGACTTTAAATGATTCTTGCCCTAGGGACTCTAACTTTGATCCCTTTGCATGAAGTAGTAGTTTTACCTTGCCGCCGTGAGGCAATTGCCCCGTCCACCCCTGCCCCTTTTGCCCCGCCCCATGCTGATCGAAACGGTACCGATGCTGACCGAAGAACGGTACCTGTGCGACGAAGACTTCCTTGTATGCTGATCGTAATTGGTAAATATGAAAGGAAATTGTAAAATTGCATTGTGTTTCTTTTAGGTAACCAACTGCTGATTTTGATAAGGTCCCTAGTTAGGAGTTTTTTCTAAATTAATGTTGCTAAATTGTTTTTGCATGAAGTCCCACATGCCGATGCTAATTTGAGGTTAGACGAGGATTCCATATGTCGCACGATGCAATTTGAGATCTCGTTATGCTGACTAAATGTATGCGATTAGTTCATTACAGATTATCGTATTAGTGATTTGCATTGCCATTATCGAATGTCTTGTGATTCAAATGCTACATAGATTGCACCTGTTTCGCCGCTATGGACAGCTATTAATGTTCATCTACGTTTATCATTTGGTGTTGAGACACATATATATTGTGCTAGCTTTGCTAATATAGGGAAATAAAATTCACTAACTTTGAATAAACTGGTGTGGTTATTCCTGACTGAAAGGTCAGGGTTCGCCGAAATGTATTCTGGATTAATTGTTAAGTGTTATGTCGAACAAGGTATTGCTTATGTTCGTTATTGATTATTGATTTTAATGAAATTGATTGATTAAGAGTACAGAGAGTTCCCACTTAGTCAAAAGATTCATCGGCCTAAAGAGCGTCCGAACACAGGTAAATTATTACTACGGACCGCTCTATCAATGCCTAACCTTTGCAACCTCTTTCGGTAGCATGATGCCAGGGCAAAAGTAAAATCCGGATACCATTTTCATATGTAGGTGGCACTCGGAACAGGGGAACATATCAGTTTATCATGTAGGAAACATTTCCGTCCCAACAGGTTTCTTTTCATGAAAAGCAGATTCCTAAATTGGTGGCCACGCATGTACATGTGACTTGATGCATGTGTTTGCACGTCTCTGTCAACAAGAACTGGAAATTCCAATAGCTTGGCCTTTAAAACAGAGACCAATTTGTAGTATCACTGCTTGTTTAAATTGAAAATCAACCCGAAAAGGTTAAGACCATAAGTGTATTAAAAGGGATGCGTTTGTTTTCTGTAGCTGAAAGGTGCAAGAAAAATATACATGTAGCACAAAGACACGCTGGTCTCTTTATTAATGATAGTTACTAGTTTTCATCTCAAAACAATGCTCACTGGTGCATATTATACTCAATGCATACATAAATGCAGAGGTTTAACTATTTTTTTAGGATCCATGCTCATTTGACACATCGGACCGATGCAATTTACGACTCCAATAAAACTTTGCAGATCGCTCTGTTCACCATTAAACAATACTGGTCTGTCTAGTGCTTAATTTGTAAATAAAAAGGTTCCGGTGCTCAAAGCCCTCCTCTTAAACACACAGCTGCTTCAATTAAATCTGCGAACACGGAATACTGAGGCAGAGTAATCCCCATTGCCATCTCTGACCTCTTCAATCCATTTAAAGCCACTCACTGCCCCTTCAGCTCACACCTGCAGCTTTCTGCTTTCTCTCTTCATGACGTTTTTTAGTTTTTCTCTTCCTCCGTCTTTCCCAAACGTGCCTTTTGATCGCAGCAAATGCTTGAGGCAGAAGACTAATGGGGTCATTCTGACCCTGGCGGTCCATGACCGCCATGGCGGAGGGCAGCGGAAGCACCGCCAACAGGCTGGCAGTGCTTCCTGGGCGATTCTGACCGCAGCGGTAAAGCCGCGGTCAGAAAAGGGGAGCCGGCGGTTTCCCGCCGGTTTCCGGCTGGCCCAGGGAATCCGCCATGGCGGCGCTGCTTGCAGCACCGCCATGGGGATTCCGACCCCCTTCCCGCCAGCTTGTTTCTGGCGGTGTCCACCGCCAGAACCAGGATGGTGGGAACGGGTGCCGTGGGGCCCCGGGGGCCCCTGCTCTGCCCATGCCACTGGCATGGGCAGTGCAGGGGCCCCCTAACAGGGCCCCACAACGATTTTCACTGTCTGCTTTGCAGACAGTGAAAATCGCGACGGGTGCCACTGCACCCGTCGCACCCCTGCAACTCCGTTGGCTCCATTCGGAGCCGGCTTCATTGTTGAAGGGGCTTTCCCGCTGGGCCGGCCGGCGGTCTTCTGGCGGTCGCCCGCCGGCCCAGCGGGAAAGCCAGAATGGCCGCCGCGGTCTTTCGGCGGGAACCGCTTGGCGGGCGGCGACCGCCGACCGCCGCGGACAGAATGACCGCCTAAGGCCCTCATTACAACCTTGGCAGTCAGACGAGGCCGACCACCAAGGCTGAACCGCCAGTCGGTCGCCCATGCGGCCGGAAACCCTCTGGCTGAATTTGGACATCCCTGCTGGGCCAGCGGGCGGAAACAGAGTTTCCGCCCGCTGGCCCAGCAGGGATGTCGGCCATAACATTGCAACCAGCTCCTAATGGAGCCGAGCGGCAATGTGGCGGTGCGGCGGGTGCAGCAGCACCTGTCGCGCTTTTCTCTGTCTGCCAGGCAGACAATGAAAATCGTGATGGGGCTGTGCCTGGGGGCCCCTGAACTGCTCATGCCAAGTGCATGGGCAGTGCAGGGGCCCCCAGGGGCCCCACGACTCCCCTTGTGCCAGTATTTCCATGGGCACAGGCTGGCGGGAAGGGGAGTCAAAATCCCCAGGGCAGCGCTGCAAGCAGTGCTGCCCTGGCAGATTCTGACTGCAGGGACAACCATGGCGGTAAACCGCCGGTCCCGGTGGTGTGACCGCGGCGCTACCGCCGCTGTCAAAATATGGCAATTTGTACCGCCAGCCTGTTGGCGGTACAATCGCCACTTCAGGGTTGTAATGAGGCCCTAAGTGCCGGCCCTCAAAAATAAGTGCTGGTGCTCAGCACCAGAAACAACAAGCACAAATTAAGCACTGGTTCTGTCTCAATCCACAGAAAACTGCAAATTGGACAGAGTGGAGAAAACATTCCCAGAAATCATTTTTGTAAATGTTCTTGTCCTTAAACCTTATTCTCTTGCTATCAAGAAGGGACGTCAAAATAGGAATAGTGTGGAGGAGCAGCATGTGATGGATTACGTACTACTTTCTTTGAGGGGACATAATGGAAACATAGTTAGTCATGTTGCTGCTTGCCTGCATGGCAGGTAAATTAAATGTTTTTCTTCCAGGTGGTAATTAAAGTGGTATACTTCATTAGCTCAAAGCTTACGTAAAATGCCAAACCAGTGTTGTTTGAGGCGCTAACCTCCTGTTATAAAAGCTATAGTCGTTGTAAACTAATCTCTTTGTAAGTATTGAAAAACAACTTCCTAAGCATACAACGTAACAGGTAATTGCTTGGTACAGGTCCAGACAGTAGAATCTGCCAAACGTTGTCGCAGTGACATTTTAAACGGACTATTTTGAAGACAACTGTTCATCATAGCAAATAATTGTTGTGCAACACTTTAATTTGCGGTGCTCCTCCCCTTCGGCGGAAGTCTACTCGCCAACTCCGGTCCGCTCGCACCGCGGAGGTCTCCATCAGCCTCGGGCCGGGCGCCCCCTGAGCGGGACGGTTCAGAGCCCGTCAGAGTCCGTCAGCGGACGGAGGGCTCGGTGCGCAGCGGCGCACGGAGTCAGAAGGGGACCTCCTCCCACCCCAGGACCAGCATCTTACCTGTTCCGGGCCGCGAGGGAAAACGGACGCGGCCCGGCCCGGTCTGACAAACAACGCCGGCAGCAGACGCTCCGCCCGGCCCAGGGAGCCGGGAACACGTAGGCAGGCGAGAGCGCCCTGAGGCAAAGAGACAGCGTTTCACAGCCCCTGGTAAGCCGCACCGTACAGCTCGCCCCTGAAACCGTCGCACGCGGTCACACTCGGTGGCCTCTTACAATAAACATTTGCTCAACTTAAGTGGGCATCTTTGGAAACGTGACCGGGCTACATTTCGCCTGCTTCCACACGCGGCAATAACAGGACATTGCAAACGAGTGCCCCACCCACCCCGTGCACTTAATAGGATTAATCGCCTAAGTAAAATTGAATGGGATAGCGCTTTAGTCTCTGATTCAAGTGGTATTTTCCTTAACGCCAGCTAGTTTGCCTCTTTTTAGTGGACTAAAAAAAAATGACCACTGATCCCGGGCAGTGAGCCGGAGAACGATCTCAACAGAAAGAGACTCGGGCGGTGGCACTCTTGTTAGACTAGTTGACGACTTTAAGAGATCGATAAACTGAAACTGAAACTGAGACAAAGCAAAATAGACCTTGAGAAACTTTGAGAGTTAAAGCAGAAGAGCGACATGAGACTTGAGAAAATGAGAGTCTGAGCAAGGATTGATTTGGGGCTTAGAGAAGCATAGCAGATTTAATAACACTTTTGGTTATCTAAAACCCCAAGTCTCCTTTCACCCCTCTCCTTTTTGTGAGCAACGGAACTGGAAACGTCTTGGTTGGTCATTTACGTCACAAGGCCAAGCCAGAGATTACAGTGAATTTATCTACGCCCGCATCGTGTTGCATACTTGTGTGCCCCTGTGGTTCTCGGGGCTGCTGTTCCTTCTGCTGGCCTCCACGTCTCCCCTCCGCCGTCGCCTGACATCCCGACCGCCGTGTGGGGGGAGCGTTTGACGGGACAGGACAGGACGGGACTACATTACCCAGGACCCCTTGCACCCCGGGAGCGGAGCCAACGCATTTTGCGCGCCCGAAGGCGCTATTAAACTGATCCTGATTAAACTGATCCTGCCCCTGGTTGAGCGGGACCACGCCGGGCCGTTGTGTGGTCGTTAGGGGACTGGAAGGGGTCGGGTTGGTCCAATTTGCTAAGCTATTAATTGCTTTTATTTAATCTGATAACGCTCTAGTAAGCTGTATACTTGGGCTCTATTTAATTGAGTTATTGTGCCTTCTGGGTCATATACACTTGTTGCTCTGTGTTATTGCTGATATATATAGGTGCCCTATACTTTGTTACGATATAAAAGCTCTGTGTAGGGCAGGGCTATAATACTAGATAGTCCATCGAGTATTTTATTTTATCAATACTATCAATACTAGTAGTGGTTGTTATATACGTGAGGGTGGTGTAGAATGGCTAAAAATATTTCCACCCTGGATAACTACTTGGTTAAAATGGTGAGCAAGATAAACATTGACAGAAGGAAATCCTTAGGGAAGGAGTCCACCTCAGAAATTTTTTCTTCTGTAGATGATGGTAGCGGTTCTATTATGGTGGATCCCCATAACATTGAAGCTTTCCCTTTGGAAAACTCAGCCATTTTACCCTTAGTTTTAGAACCACCAACTCAAAACCCATTGGAGCCCCTGAGTGAGTCTGCATTGTCTCACTCTCCTCCTAAGAGAGCTGTTAGAAAATGCAGAAAAATGCAAATTAAGCGGGGGAACATACATCTTAAACCGACGATAGAATATGGTCATAGAAGTAATGTAGCTAATAACGAGATTATAATTAATAAGGACGATGTGAATTGTGATCTCCTGGGTCACATCGCTAAGCTATTTGAGGAAAAACTAGACCATATGACTAAACCTCTTATGGAAAAAATTGAATCGTTATCTATGGAGGTATCTAGGTTGGGTGGTCTTTTAGATAAGATGTATAAGGAACAGACTATGAAACAGTCTGAGCTACCCGTCCAATCCGGTAACTCTGCACAATTGGTTGTAGCACAGAGGTCATGTTTACCAGAATCTAGGGAGCCACCATGTATGGTGGATAGTACCTCTCATATGAAAGCAGCTGCATCTAATATCGTGAGGTACACTACTCCCGTGAACAGACCAAATCATATTAATCTTCCACCTGATTGTGAACCATATGTCATAGTCCTTTCGAATGTTCCTCCCTTAGACCCGACAGCAATGAATTTCCGTGAGGAATCCCATGATTCTCTCAAACGGAAATCAGTTGCTTGGTTAAACAAAAATTGTGGTTTTCCCCCACATCTATCCGATCATATACTGTCTACTAGACGGGTACCATGGATCGGAAACGCGAGGAAAAAATGTAAGGGGGATTGTGTAATTGTTAATTTTAGGCACCCTCAACATGTTGCGACTGTTCTTCTTAGAGCAGCTTCTTTGGATGTAGAGGAGTCTGACGTGGGTGTGCACCCTCTGGGTTATTTTTATAGACATTTAGCCAGTACAGCAGAATTTTCTAAAAAACACAGACTCTTGACTAATAGAAGAAACACACATTTTTATATTCCAATTGAAAATAGATTTTCGGTACTGAGTACTTTGGATGAAAACGATTGACTCCCACGAGCAGGGGAATTTATCACAGAAATGTTAGTATATACCCAGACGTGGGAACAAAAACAGAGTATAGAATATTTAGAACCGAAACTTATAGTACCTTCGAGCCCCAGAATTCCATGGACAGTTAAATTGGTAAACAGCGTTAAATCCCCTTATTCTATTTTGAGTAAGGTAATCAGTTTGGGCGTACCTGATAAGTGCCTCACAGTGACTATGGAGGTTAATGATGTTAGTAAAGATTATAATCAAGACAAAGAGTTAAATCCTTTAGTTGAACTAGAGGATGTTATAGAAAAAGACAACTTACCTATAGTATTAGATTCACCCTGTGTAAAAGGGAAAACAAATATTAGACTGATATCTTGGAATATAGCTGGCTTAGCCAGGAACCTTGAGGATGTGGTATGGTGTTCCTATATTGAGAATTACGATATCATATTCCTACAGGAAACTTGGATGGTAGAAACCCCCCATAGGTTGGGGTATAAAACATACTGTTCTTATGCTATTCCATCAACTAGAGGTAGAGCCTCAGGGAGGCTGGTTATCTGGGTTAAAGTGACTCTAGAAATAGATGTCACCCAGTTATCCATCCCCTCTCCGGACCTACTAGGCCTTAAAATTGATACTAGAGGGAAAGAAACTATACATTTAATAAATATATATAATAGACCGTCCCCATCTAACAAGGAATCAGAGGTGGTAGAACTCTTGGATTCCTTTTTAGATTCATTAGGAGATAATGTAAAGGTGTTAGTTGGTGGGGATTTTAACTGTAAATATGAGCCTGTCTTGGGGTTGGAAAAATTACTTGATGAACAAGATGCTGCTAACGATATCTTGCCCTTAGAATCTGCAAGTTCAGCTAAAAGCACAAAAGCCGCTTTACAGATTTTACAGTTGACTGTGGTACATGATCTAAGGGCTTGTAATGGTCGATTTCGATCAGATAGACCAGCAGCTCCAACCTATTTTAAGGGAAATTCCAGGTCACATATAGATTTTGTAATGGCTACCCGGAATATATGGAACCAAATATTCGATTTCAAGATAGACCATAGGACGGAGAGTGATCATTTCCCCCTCCAACTATGGCTAGACTCTCAATCATTTATTATTAGACCTGAAGTAGAGACCCTATTAAATACCACGGTCGCGGAGCTAGAGGTAACCAATAACAGGCGTGCTCTAAGATGGCCATATATCTTGGGAACAGAAAAGTCGCTGATAAATATTTACAATGCATTTACTGAAACGGTAGGAGACTCACAGTCAGCATTAGTGGGAACACAAGGTGTTCTTGATTTACATCTTAAGCTAGTAGATGCGCTAACTCCACTATTGAGTAAAATTTATAAAAAAGATGGTAATAGGATAAGGAACCATCTTGAGACAGCGAACCCATGGTATAATAAAGATTGTCGAATAGCAAAATCAAGACTGATCCAGGCAGTAAAATCCGGGAACTGTTTGGATGTAAAAAGCGGTAGACTAGCCTACAAAAACACTATGGCCCAAGCCAAAAAGGTATGGGATGAAAGTTTTTGGGAGGATCTCTTGAATGCAGCTAGGTTACGGGATCAGAGCATGTTCTGGAATTTAATCGCTAAGGGAAATAAGCAGGGTAGATCAACAAAGGATATTTTCCTAGATGAAAATACTTGGTGTGATCACTTCACTAAGCTCTATGCTAACAAAAAGGAGAGTTTGCCCTTCGGGGTTTATGAGACAAACTTAGAAATGAGTATTGCTCCATTAACTTTTAGTTTAGAAGAAACTAATAAGGCTTTATTAGCTGTGAAAATGGGCAAAGCCCCAGGCCCTGATAAAATTCCCGGCGATCTACTAAAATTTGATGTGGATGTGTGGGGGCCTTATATAAATTACTTGAGTAATTCCATTGTGGCAGGCACACCGATCCCCGACTCATGGAAAGGGGCAGAAATCATAACAATTTTTAAAAAAGGTGATCGCTATGATCCAAGTAATTACCGCCCAATAAGTTTAATAGACATTTTTCAAAAGATATATGCCAGACACATTTTAAATAGGCTTTTAGATTGGATTGAAGAGTTTAAAATATTAACCAAATATCAGGCTGGTTTTAGAATAAAAATCAGTACGGTTGACCAGGTGTTTAGGTTTATGTGCATCTGTTGGAAGTACATAAACATAAGGAAGGGTAGTCTCTATGTGGCATTCGTGGACCTAAGGGCCGCCTTTGATCTTGTTCCGCGCAATTTGTTGTGGATTACATTAAGGAACATGGCGGTCCCTGGGGAACTACTTAAAGAACTTATCAAGCTTCACACAGGGAACTATGCAAAAATTAGATGGGGAAAAGAAGGTGAAACCTCAAGGGCTATACCTGTAGACCGCGGTGTGCGCCAAGGTTGTGTGTTAGCACCTACACTCTTCTCATTATATGTTAATGATATTCCGAGCTATTTAAGGAACTGTGTACATGACCCCCCCGAAGCTAGGTGGTGAGCCGGTTACGGCATTATTATTTGCCGATGATACCATCCTTATTTCTCAAACTCCGAGAGGTTTGCAAAATTTGGTGGATTCTTTCCAGAAGTATTGTGTGGGGAAGGGGCTAGAAATAAATCCTACCAAAACTAAGTATATGTCCATAAACCCCAAGAAATCCCTCAGGAATAATCTGTCCTTGGAGAATCAAAAACTGGAACAGGTAGGGAGTTTTAATTATCTGGGGTTAATGCTGGATAGTAACCTGTCTTGGAAAGGACAGATGGATAAAAGCATCTTATCCCTTAAGCAAAACTCAATGCCTATTTTAAAAGTACACGGAGCTAGTTATTCTAAAGCAATCTCACCGGCACTTGAAGTATATAAAGCGAAGGCCCAATCGGCCGCCCTTTATGGTGCTGAACTCTGGGGCTACTATTGTAACAATAATTTTGGAAAAACGGAAAACCACTTTGTACGAAGGCTACTTAAAATACCAATAAGAACTCCTTTAGTCCCTGTTTTCCTTGATATTAACCTTAAAAGAGCAGATTATCAAGCATTATTAAGACCACTGCTGTATTGGGTCAGGTTATGGGTAACCCCGGAGTTGAGTGATTACAAGAGTGGATTGACTGAACTAACTCAGATAGATGGTCATATGAATACACCTTGGTTAAAATATGTATCTAAGTGGTATGAGAGATTAGGTTTATCACACCTATGGGAAGTTCCTCAGAATATGACAACACGTACCAGGAAATATGTAAAGGACACCTTTTGGTTTTATGTCAACGGAGAGCTATTGCATAGTTCATCGATTGGTATTCTGACTTTGAATTTTTTGAACATAAAAGATACACCTAAATTCGAACAATTTTTGGATGAGATCGGTCCTCCACTGGCAAAAACACTATATCTACAGTTTAGGTATGGGGTCTTACAGAATAATGCTTACACATGCAATTGGGGAGGGGTAAAAGGTTGTGTACTGTGCACTCTCTGTACTTTAGGGGCTAAAGAAGATGTTGTTCATCTACTCTTCTTTTGCCCAGTATACAAGAAACCAAGGGATCGTTGGATCAAACCCGTTTGTAAATATGTGGGGGTTAGATCCTACAAAGAAGCAGAGCGCATATTTCAGTCTAATACTTCACAATTAGTGGTGTTTGGCACGAGTAGATTCTTATTTAATGTGTACCTTATCAGAAAACGACTTGGTCACAAACTGTAATATTTTGTTAGGTGGCCCGCTCTTTCCCTTCCTTGTAAAGGTATATGATGCACTGTTTCTTCAAACCAAGTTAATTAATTTTTTAGTTCTGGCTTTTAATTAATTTAAAAATTGTTATTTATATTTTTATATGCGGTACTGCTTAATCATGGAGATATTCATATATTTCTTGCCAACTGTATGTATTGTATCTTATATTTAATTGTGAAATTATATATGTATGTTGTATTTATCTCTTGTCTTGACTTTTATGGCAATATTTGCCGAAATAAAGTTTAACGAACGAACGAACGAACGAACTTTAATAGGCTCAGCAGCAAATTGTTAAACAATAATATGTCTGTATAAGGTAACACACACAACTACAAGATGGTTTTCATATTAAAACTAAGGTAATTATGTTATAGGCAAAAACTAGCCGGTAGGCTTGCCTCTGCTGGTCAATGAGATAGTTTAGGTTTCTCTGACTTATTTGAGGTCTCCCCTAAGGAACAAACACGATGCATTTTCCAGATCTTCGCGGGTATTGTCAAAATGAGGAACAGTCAACCTATGTAACTCGCCTCTTACTTAAAAGTCAATAGTCAGGATGCACACGCCTTGTGGGGTTAGCACTGAAGTTTTTTCTCTAGAAATGTTGCAAAAATGTTTCTTTGCAGTCTTGCAAAAATACTAACTTACCAGGGCACCGTAGCCATACTAACAATAATAAACCCTGATCTCCTTCAAGATGTGCAGAACTTGCACCAACATAAAACAGGTATTACCCAGAGGAGCTATTCTTCATAAAGGGATGACATCGAGAAAACTCATTTATCAGAGGACAAAGCTGCTTCAAAAACACCCCAAAGGGACTATCTCACAGTAAGCTATGCTGGAAAATATCTATACTCTCCCAACAAAAATGTGAGCTTTTTTGAGCTACCAAGGTTTGCATATCTTCACAACAGCAATACTGACACTTTCACTAGATCTGTTGTGTCCTTGTTCACATATGCTAGTCTATCCCTGCTGCCCCAAAAACTGCTTTTTGTGAGTCAATATTTCATCCACAACTTACCTAGTCAAACAAGTGACTACCCAGCACCAGAAGGCCTACCTTCAAGACCACAATCTACTTAAAAATGTTGATCATCTTTAGGCTCACAAAAAGTAAAAGGGTGCACTGTTCCAAGATATGAAAAAAGTTCCAGGGGACCTGACACTACAGGAGCAAGAGCCCTCACGCATCACAATGGATGACGGGCTTCATCATCGGGAATGCTTCTCGCCAGGTCGGCGCTGCAATGCCTGACGGGCTCTCCGAAGGGGGGCTCTTAACCGTACTGCTCTTATAGTGACTTGTAGGTTTAGACTATATAGAGAAGGATACCTTATTCCAGGCAGTAGAGCAAACCGGAGAGAACAAAAAAGTTAAAATTGGTTATTCATCTCAAAAACACATCATAAATGAATCAGTACGAATGAGACGAAGACCAAGATTAAAACCAAAGAGAAAGTAAAGTGTTGAGTGATGATGCTCAATTACTCTCAACAAAAGAAACAAAAAACACGAGAGGACTAAAACTGTTATGGTACCTCTAACCGTGGGTCAACATGTTTCGCATCTAGTGGTCCAGCCAGATCCATAGATCAGGACCAAAAAAGAAAATAGCAGCTTCTCCAAATAACGTAACTAAAGGTAAACCCTAAAGTGGGGGTTAAGATACAGTCACTTACTTTAAGTCAACTGGCTAAGTCAAAATAGGTTGCCCATCCCCAGTTTCGAAATGAAGCTCCTTGGAAAATACATGCAAAGGCTGACGAATTTCATCAACGGTCCTGCTCCATGGACCTACCCTCCGGACAGCGTTCCCGTATAGTAGCTATTACCCCCCACTTTACGCAGTGCGCATGTCTGGTAATGAACCCTCAACGAGAACTTCAACAGGTCAGCATCAACCACCGAGGGGTGTTGCTGTGAAAGACAAACTTCCAGTGCATGTTCAAAAGAGCACCAACAGCACCGAAACACGGGCTTCACACAATTCTAAACCGGTCTGAATGACAAAGACCAGTCACACCCCAAATGTTCCAGGAGTGTTGCTCCAAATTGCTGAATCATGCGTTCATGACACAGCTGTGCTGATGGGAGCGCCTTCATTTGTCTTTGTTGCGGCGGGACAGCCATTGCGGAAAAACAACAGCAACAGCAAAATGCCAGATAATAAAGCCAAAGTTATTGGAAATCCACCAAAAATACTTCCGAAAATTGAGTGAATACCTGAAGGTATCAAACCGAATATAGAGGAGAAGGTGTGAACAAAACCAATCCCAACAAAAAATTTGCTAATCCAGCCGTGCTGGACGCATTAAATATACGTCCCACAATTTCACCAGTGTCTCGTAAAGTTCGTATTTAACAGGGACTGTATTTCTGCCGATGACCTTTAGTGGGGGGAAACAGCACGTTCCTGCAGCATGTAACAACCTTAGAGACCGAAACAATGTAAATTATTCCGGCCCGCATGCCACAACAGTCTTCACTATTGAGAAGGATGTAGCTTCCGTTTGAAAGCACCTGCAACGTGCGTTTAATCGAGGGAACTAGAACTCCCTTCAGATAGTAAGCCAAATTTGCAACCGAGGCATTACACGCCTGTGCAAGGACAGCTGCTTACAAATCATCGAATGGCTGACTGAAGTCTCGCATTCACTACCGCTAAGAAAGACCTCTTTCATGCCATTGAGGCATTTGTACGAGAAGGGAAGCTCCCACACCTCATGGATGTAACTATCTCCCAACTTTTCCTATCTGCCTACCGGAACATGTTTCAAACAAGAAGTGAATTGTAATGTTGAAATAGGCAGATTAATAACCCCGTGTATTAATCACTCTGCCGAAGGAATCTCGGCCACAGTAAAAGGCAGTCTTTCTTTTTTTTCAATGTTAAGCATGACATAAGTCACTTCTTTCTTTGCCATTAGTTGTTGTTGCCTCGCTCAATTAAAGGAAAAAAATATTTCCCTGGCACTGATGTGCTGCCACGGAACGCGACCCGCTTTCAATGTTTGAAGTGTCCAACCCAACTGCATAATGGACCTGGTCTGACTCTGTCCATGGTATAAAGAAGACATATCAGATTGTATAATGTCTATAGCAGAAGAAATAATGTTGTTAATTGTATATATCCCGTTGGACAAAGTGTGAATCCCATTATGCACAACAGCTAATGCCTTTTTCAAATTTTCCTGGTCTATTTGCCTTAATCGGGCTGCAGCCTCTTGTTGAGAAAGTTTCCATATTTCATTGTATACTTCATACAAGAAACGCTTCCTACGTGGTATCTTGGGGCCTGACAAAAAATCTTGTGAGTCAGTGTTGTTAGACAAGAGATTGAGGTGTGCCTTAACCGCATCAAGTGAGGACAATTTTAGCCACTGTTGGCACAATGTTCCTACACTATATGTTGTAATTATGTCAGCATGTTCTGGTGATATATAGCAAGGGTCTGGCCTACTCGTCCGGAAACCCCCCGAGGAGGTAACAAAACATTGATGACACCCGTTGGTATCTATGGGCCACAATAACCACCCGCCTGGATGTGTCAGTGAAGCATTAAACGTACCATTCTGGACCTACTCATTGAACTCGTGTATGGTTGCATTTGTGTACTTTTGCCAGTTGTCAAATTTTGCAGGTGGCAGGTATACTGGGCATATTTAATTCTCTAATTGCTGCTAAGCCTAAACAACATGTTTGTTGCACTGTTTCATTCAAAAAGCTCATTTGAACAGGTATGAGACATGCTCTAAACAATGTTTCTGTACCATTGGTCTGCCAATTTTTGTTCCCCAAACACTTTTCAAATCAATATATTTGGACCAGTATTCCTAACCTTCTATTGATAACCGGGAAACAAAGGATTCCGAATATATACATTTTGTGTTGGTCAATAACATATGTATATCCTTAGTAGGAGTTACTTTAAAATAATATGACTCAGCATTTTTTTGACGATGGCCAGAAAAATACGCAAACTTTTTAGTATAAGTTTTTGAATTCCCTTGTGGTGGAGTTGGACAATGTTCCCATTGCGTGTAATTAAATATCGTTTTTGGACTACTCGCTCTATGTATGAAGTGGTGCCCATAATAATTATAGCAAAACACATCACCATAATTTTCTTTAAATTGGTAAACATCTTCGTTTTCATAGGCAGTATAATATTGCAACTCTGCCATCATAGAATCAACTGTTTTCACATCCCAATCATCAGATACAATACCTGGTATGACTATATCATTCATAGATAATTTTAACACATACAGTATTTGAATAATTTCAGTGGGACCATATATATCAAACATTACTTTGTCCCATACAATCCCATCAGGAATTGGTACTGCGGAAATGTTCACAAAAGACAAATCTCTTTGAATCTTATTTGATGAAAAATCTGGTTTCAAAACCTCTTCCACCTGTTCAACCGCTGATCTCTTGGGAAGAAAATGACCATGTATTAACAAGAAAAAGGTAATAACAAAACCAATCCAAAGCAGAAAGGCTAGGACAGTCAAAGAAAGCCTTACATAGTTCCATGGAAAAATAAAATATGTGTGTTTAAGCCAATGTAGTAGCTTACGTGCACCTGACAGGTCAGCTGTTGAAGAGGCGAACAAATCCAATAGACCGTCGTTAAGGTCGGCAAAGAAACTGAGGCAGTTCGTGCAAATGGCATAGCCGTGGTCAACAGTGGAGTTGGTGTTTCCTGTGGTGGCACACTGTAGACAGTGCCATCTGTCTGGCTTGTAGTCGAGGTGAGTTGATCAAATGTTTCTAAGTTGCTTGTTGTTAGTGGAACTAATGCAAGATCATCATCCACGCTCCCCAAGCTCGGAGAGGTATCAGTGTTGGTATAAACAACTTGAAGCGGAACTTCTTCTCCAGTATTGAGAGGGATTCGGGAACTACTGGATGTTCCTCTTGGTCGGCTGTGTAGAATTGGTCACATGTTGTAGTTTGACATTGTCAATTGAAACAAAATGATTTTCTTTGGCACCTGGCAACGGTGGTAGAATCACAGTTCTGGTACTGTGTATACCTGTGCCAACTTCCTACAATACCCAATACAGGGACTGGTGCCCGATAAGAAGGGTCAAATTATTTTTTTACTGCGACCTTTTCACGTCCAAGATCTCCAATCCTAGGAATCCAGCTGGTAGATGTTACAGGCACCTCCTTAATTCCTGTGGAGGCAGCACTTTTAGAAGAGTTATCTTCACAAAACTGTAGTAATTCCTGTAAAGCAGTGACACGATCATTTTTGTCAAAAGGTGTTTCTGATGCCTCCACGCCAGGACCATCAAGATCCGGAACATACATTCGAGTTCCGAACAGGCACTCATATGAAGTACGACCCCCCAGGGACCTTCTAGGCAGGTTATTTAGTGCTCTCTGAACTCCATACAGTGTGTTAGCCAACTACGACCCTTGCCTAAGACTCTGGCTGTTAAGGATTGCTTTAAATCGCAGTGTATTCGCTCCACGACACTATTTCCGTCTGGATGAAATGGAGACAAGTACTGCAGTTGGAGCCCCAACAAAGCCATGGTGCCCCTGAATGCCCTTGAGGCGAAAGCAGGGCCCTGGTCCGAATGGAATGCTGCAACTGCATTTGTACTGATAAAGACTCGCAAATCTTTAATAACAGTTCGAGCGTCAGCCGAGCATTGTGGCCACGCCCATTAAAATCTGGAGGATGAATCAACAGCGACTAATATGTATTTGTATGCACTATCAGGCGTTAGTGGACCGCCATGGTCCAAGTACACACACTGTAACGGTCTGTTAGAAATTAAGAGGGGTGTCTGCGGTGGGCTTGGCCGTAGAAACTTTAATTTGTTGACAGATGTCACAACAAAGGACATACTGCTTAGTCTCTTTGTAAAGATCGGGCCACCAATAATGGGCCTGTAAGAGTGAAATGGTAGCCGCCACACCAGCATGTGCAGATGCCACTCCCTCAGGCACTGCTTTGATCAATTGTGGTCTTCTATCTTTATTGGGGATGTCACGTACGCCTACGCCTGGAATTTTAACTTCAGCATTCAGCATTCTTCCCATAAAGTATTGATATTTGTTAGGAAATCCTTTAGGATAAGGCGTACCATCAATCGTAGCTTTTATGGCAGCCAAAGTGTCTGTGTCTGGTTTGGAACTCGAACGAGTCAATGCAGCTACAGTGGCTACTGCCACTGCTGACTTTGCGGTTTCATCAGCCAAAGTATTTCCAGCAACATGTATTCCAACACGCTGGTGTCCAAGTGTATGCACAACATGGACTTTCGGTAGCATCTCTTTCAGTTCTGCTACCTTCCCCCACAGGAGTCTGTGTTTTATGGTGTTGCCTTTGGAATCTCTGAACCCATTCTGGCGCCAGTAATGCAGATATTCATTAAAGGACTGGACACAGTAATATGAATCACAAACAATCAGCGTGGGCTGTGCTGGATCCATATGTTCTAGTGCCATCAGCAAAGCTTTTAGCTCAGCCAATTGTGCTGTAAAATCCCCTGAGGTCTGTGTATAGGTATGTAGGGGACAGAATTTCTCCCCCTCCACATAGCCGATTACGACTGCGCAAGCAGCAGAGTATTGATGTTTAGTACCAATCGCTGGTTGCGCAGAGCCATCGGTGTACATGACTCTATAAGATTGATTAATAGGCAAGGTATTCGCTGGAACTGGATATTCTACTTCATATTGTAGAAATTCTTGAGTTTGTAATTTTGGATCAAAAATGTAGTCTACATCAGTGGCTGTTAGAGACAAAGCCCATTGTATTCAACGTGGATGAAGTGCTTTTGCGTTTGGAACGCTAGCTTTTGTACAGCCTCTACTGCTGGAATTGGAGAAACAACAATGATGCGTTTCCCTTTGGCAAGAGGTCTTTCTTTAATAACAGCCATCTGTACAGCAGTGAGAATTTTCTCCGTGGGTGCAAAGCGTTGTTCAGCAGCTGAATATTAATGTGATTTGTATGTAATCGGGACTGTCTCACCTTCATTAAGGGGCATATTTATACTCCGTTTGCGCCGAATTAGCGTCGTTTTTTTCGACGCAAATTCGACGCTAAACTAACTCCATATTTATACTTTGGCGTTAGACGCGTCTAGCGCCAAAATTCATGGAGTTAGCATCATTTTTTTGCGTGAACACCTTCCTTGCGTTAATGATATGCAAGGTAGGCGTTCCCGTCTAAAAAAAATGACTGCGATGCTATTGCGTCGGATTTATACTCCCGGGCAAAAATTACGCCCGGGAGTGGGCGGGACTAAAAAACCCGCATTTGTGCCGGATTTTAGCGCCTGGGTCAGGGCAGGCGTTAAGGGACCTGTGGTGCCCTCCCAAGCCCCCAGGGACACCCCCTGCCACCCTTGCCCACCCCAGGAGGACACCCAAGGATGGAGGGACCCACCCCAGGGAAGAGAAGGTAAGTTGTGGTAAGTATATATTTTTTTTTTTTGGCATAGGGGGGCCTGATTTGTGCCCCCCTACATGCCACTATGCCCAATGACCATGCCCAGGGGACAGAAGTCCCCTGGGCATGGCCATTGGGCAAGGGGGCATGACTCCTGTCTTTGCTAAGACAGGAGTCATGTTAATGGCGTCTGGGCGCCAAAGAAAAATGGCACAAATCGGGTTAAGACGTTTTTTTTGCCTCAGCCTGACTTGCCCCATTTTTGGACGCCCAAACGCCATTTTTCCCTACGCCGGCGCTGCCTGGTGTACGTGTTTTTTTTTCACGCACACAGGCAGCGCCGGTCGGCTAACGCCGGCTAACGCCATTCAATAAATACGGCGCCCGCATGGTGCTTCAGAATGGCGTTAGCCGGCGCTAATTTTTTTGGCGCTAAACTGCGTTAGCGCAGTTTTGCGTCAAAAAGTATAAATATGGGCCTAAATGTCACATAGGTGAAACCGATGGCCCCAGCTATTACCCTAATGTCCAAATGTGTTTTGTTGTCCCTTGTGTGTAAATGTTTTGCTGCTAGCATGTCTGTCTGCAATTCTCAAAGAGTGCGTGTATGTTCAACTGTCCAGAATTTACTTGAAAGGTTTTATGCGCGTTGCATAATCAGGAATGTATGTTCTGCCAAAATTTTGAAAACCCAACAACGATTGAAGTTGTTTTATCGTATTCGGTGGGGTGGTTGTAATTGTGCACATTTTTCTAAAAATTGCGGCTCTAGGCTGTTCCCTTCACTCGACAGCTCATATCCTAGGAACAGGACGCTGAGGAAGGCAATTTTTGATTTTTTAAAGTTAAATTTGTAGCCAAGTTCGTCAAACCCTACAACATTGCGGGCAACCCGTCTTAAATGTTGTAGTAACATGTCATCCGTGAGATATATATCATCTACATATGACAATGCTTCAGGGTCTATCTCGTGTAAAATAGCAGTCACACGAGCTGCAAACAGTCCTGGGCTGTTCTTATACCCCTGAGGCAAACAACTGAATTTTTTCTGAGAATATAATGCGCTAAAGCTTGTTAAGTCCCTGCTTTCAGGTGCTATATTCTGGCAGAAGAATCCATTCGAGATGTCTAAAGTTGTTTTGTATTTTTTCCACACTATGTTGCTCATTAGTGCAGTGCTATGTGAATTTTGTATAGCATATGTACGTGCATGTCCATTTAAATGTCTGTATTCTAAGACTATTCTGTTTGAATGGTCCGGCTTAGCCACAGGGAATAAAGGGTTATTCATCGGTGAGACACAGGGTTCAATCACACCCTGGTATTCTAATTGTATGAGTATCTCTCTCACCGGTGCCCTTGCTTCATGTGGCTGAGGTTCACTTTTAATATGAATGATGTGGTAGGGAGAGTCCCTATCCCACCCCACGTGATTTCTATATAACGCGGGTGCTTGTGCTAGAGCCCATTCTATAGAATAGGACTCGGCGAGTTCCTCCGGAACAAGGGGCGAGAAAGAAGGTTTAATGACCTCTTCTCCATATGGGCAGGTGCGGACAATATCAGGCGGCCAATCTTGTTCAGCCAACAAGATATCATATACTTTGTCTACACGATCCCAAAAGATTGCGTGTATCGTGCGTTCAATGTCTCCCTCTAATTGTAGTGTTACTTTGTACACCTTATCAAGCTCGGAGACACGCATGTCCACAGTTTCTACTTGTGTAAAGTCATCAGTTGCTTTCACCTCCAGATGCTCTAGAAGATTCCGGCAAACTATTGTGACCTCTGCCGCGCTGTCTAGCAGCGCTAGAGCCCAGTTCTTGTTCTTCAAGAGGACCCTCTTCCTGTGTGGCATGCCGAACTGAGACTGATGCCACCTTTTTCTTTTTAAATTGTTGTTTTTGTTGTACTGGTTTCTCTTCCTTTTTAACAGAAACCTCCGAAGAGCGTTGTGATTTCTGTCTCGGTTTCACGTACTCTGTTATTCGCTCTGATCGCCTCCCTCCCTCATTTCTTTTTTCCGATGAGTCCTGAAAGGAACGAGATTGGCGTGTATCAGTATATTGATATCTATCAGGCGATTTTATATTATCTCTATTCCTGAGATTATATCTATTCTGTGGGGTCTCCATTCGTGGAGATTCTCCCCTTTCTTTTTTAGGTGTTTGTTGCTTTTTATCCCAGCGTTTCTTATTACCCTCAGGTTGTTGTTTAGTATTATCTTTATTAATTTTACCCTGAAATTGAGGTTTTTGTGGTCTAGCCCCAAGGCTATCTCGACTGATACTTGAATATGTTTCCGCTATTATTTTAGGCAGCGCTCGTTCCTGATCTTGTTGCGGAACGTCACGGAGCTGCATGCGCACTGCAAGTGCAACTGCTTCCCCTTTAAGATTACTTAGGATGATTGAAGAAACTGTGGCAAAATTGCCCATCAGTTGCATTCCCAAATCTAGGGCCGGGGCAGCCCCGTATTCATCTTGAATTTGTTTAAGCACTTCCGGTAAGTTGGCAAGTGTTGGTGTACCATGTGCTGATGTATTACAGCTTTCAACTGTAGGGACCATCCCAAAGGGCAAGCACATTGTTAATATCCTATGTTTATCCTGATGTCCCGTATGGGGAAATACTGCTTCCAGCGTATTAATTTTTTGTGCCAGCCAAAACGGAGTCTCTTCCCGTTTGGCTGGGACCTTACACATAATTGAATGTACCGTCACCGGATTGATACCTGGTGTTACTACATGTGGTTGCGCTGGAGCAGCACGCGCTGGGTTTGTATTTAACATTTGTATCACAAATTGCACTAATCATCTGTATATTGCTATTAATTCAATATAATAACGTCGAACCTCAGCTACTGCTAAATTCGCAACCGCAGGATGTGGTGTGTATGTGGCCAATAAAGGCCAGATAGGACCATCATTACTTAGTGGACCTAACCTAACTGGTAATATTGTATGGGGTAGGGCGCCATCAAGCCAATTATTATGTTCTTGATAAGATAGAGGTATCTCTAAATATGCGTATGTTCTGTATTGTCCAGGCGCGTTCGCAATTGTATATGTGTGAAATGTATTTGTGTTCCCATCACCTGCTTGAAATGTGACCCAAGAGTAAAAAAAGCTCTGTTCTATAAGCTGCGTGGGCGTCCACCACAAACGTGACTGGACCTCCCTGGGCTGTGAGTCCATTTGCTAGT
This sequence comes from Pleurodeles waltl, assembly GCF_031143425.1. NCBI lineage: Eukaryota > Metazoa > Chordata > Amphibia > Caudata > Salamandridae > Pleurodeles > Pleurodeles waltl. The sequence continues at coordinate 982,680,766 of NC_090445.1, forward strand.
AAGTGTGCTGTGAGAGGTTGTCTCATGTTAACAGCTATTTGTACAACCTGGGGATTCGCCATCATAGAAGCACTAAGAGTTCAGAGAAGGCATACCAAGATGGGGTTTTTCCTCTAAAGCTCAAGCTTAAACAACCGCCAGCTGAAATAGGATTACATGTACGGCTGAGATGGAACTCCTCAGTACCACGGACTTCTCCGTATACGGAACTGGGTTGTCATTATATAAAATGAGACTGAGATATTCCGGTGGACCCAAAAATTAGAGCCTGACCAAACGTTGGCAGCGCAATGTCGCGCAGGCTCTCATTTTCCTAATGAGACTACTGGATTTTGAGCAGCAAGATCGTCCACAATGTGGGGGACTGAGTCTGACCTACGGTGGATGACGCTTGTCACTCCAAATCCGGGTTTTGCTCCGGCTAACTAGCAGGGCCTAATTTCTCCCAAATGGTAGAGACAATTGGGCAGCCGAGCACATGACATATCAGTACTTCTCAGGGAAGTCGTGGTCACTCAGGTCACAACCGGTTCTCTCATACACAGTTCGGTCTCATATATAAATGACAATAAAGGCAGTATAAGTTTTAAAGATTGATTTAATAAAACAACTGCATCTTGGATAGCAAAGCGTGAGCTGTAATAACCAGGACTACACAACACAGTAATATTAAAATAGTGACGAGGAGAGAGAAACACAAGAATAAGGCTATCGTAGTGCTGCTAGATTAATCTCTCTCTAAGTTATATTTAGAGCACAGCTTGTTAAGCTCTAAGCCTGCCTTTCAGGTTCCCCCGGGAGGACATCAACCATCATACCTGAGCAAAGGCCTGTAATCTGCGTCAGCATCTGCAACAAGGCATTCAGCATACAGTTGTGGTTCCCTGGCTGTAATCTCCCTCTTGACGTGTACTAGGACTAGAAAGTGTTTTTATAACTAACACAGCAAATGTTCTAAGAAAATGTCCCTACGTAAGGATGTGTATTTTCTACGAATGTTGGAGACTAAACTTCTACCACGTTTACCGGCAATGTACCAGACTGTAGCCTTGACTGAAGCACAGGGCGATCAAGAATGCATTGTTTGAGAACACAGTGCTGAAGGAAGCTAAACAGTGTGACAGAAGAAATAAAAACAAGACCGTAAAAACTGGTTATTGTAAAATAACAGTGGAAGCTGAATAAAATATATCTAGGGCAAAGTGCACAGCGGCCTAGTATATTAAACTGATGTGCATGGAGCTATACTTAAAATGGCTACACAACACCAGGAGGGGTTCAGTTGGCAGTGGTTGGCCCTCATCTTGCTGTGGCACCTACCCAATTCAGTGCGAGTGTGGTGCATAGTGCTCAATCCTGATCCCTGTGTGTGATGGTAATGTGTATGCCAACTGTGGTGTTGGTGACCCAGTGCTCCCTTTCTCTCTACCCCTCCTTTTTATGGGCGAGCGCAAAGCACTCCGTCCCATGCTGTAATCTCTCTTTGGGCTTCTAACCACACCCATGTCATGTCAGTCACTTTTGTTGGTTTGGGGGCTTGTCTTTTAAAATCCGCTTGCTTTCATTTGCGAAAGGCATGCATACGTCATGCCTTTTCCAGTGTTTAGCCCACCTACACAGCACCGGTAAACTACTGAAACCATTCGAGCCTCAATGTTTTCAGCATGGTTTCCGGACTACTTTGTCTTTTTATTTTCCACGCAGCATGATCGCGCTGGGGTTTACATAGCGCAATCGTGCTCGGTTTTTCCATTTTAAATTTCAGTGCGATCATACTGCATTTTACGTAGCGCGATCGCGCTGTGTTTTTTCCTTGAAATTTGTGTGGCAAGAAAAGTCCGGTTTGGAGTTTACAGTACTAGTAGCTCTAACTTGAGCAAATGCGAGACCTGTTGCATTGCAAATGCTTGTTTCTTCTGCCATCCTGTCCATGAGTGCATTACCATCATCTGGCAGAGGAGCAGGCGCACCGGCGACAGAGGGACCTGCATCCCACAGGACCCAGGAGGCAGAGTCCATCGACGCCAAGGGATCCAGTTGGACGGAGGGCGAGGAGAGCACCACGGCGGAGACAGGAGGTGACAACACTGATTCTGATTCCTCTTCTGATGGAAGCTTCCTGGTGTTGGCGGACACCTCTCAGACCACCCCAGCTACAGGTACAGCCGCCACCCTCGTACCAGCACCGCCCTCCTGTTAGTCCCTCACCTAGTTGCCCGTGCCCGCTCTCCCAGGAGGGTGGGCATCTCCTTCGCCCCAGGCACCTCAGGCCCTGCCCAAGGTACTGACCTCCTGAGATCTATCTCTGTAGGGCAGTCAATCATTGTGAATGCCATGCAGGGGCTTGCATCCCAGATGCAGCAATGCAATCCATTCCTGGAGGGCATCCACAGTGGATTGACGACCCAACAGAGATCATTTCAGGCCCTGGACTCCTCTCTGATGGCAGCCATTGTCCCTGTTCCTACCCTTCCCCCTCCAAATACCACTTCCCAGTCCCAGTCTCCTCAACCCCAACCCAACCCATGCACACATACAGACAAGCATGCACATACAACATCACACAAGAGTGGCACAGACAAACACAGGCAGCACACTTCAGGCCACAAGCACTCACACAAACAACAGACAGTTGCACACACAACATCCACTGCCTACACTGTCTCTCCCTCCTCCTCCTCCCTCACAGTCACTTCCGCACTCACACCGGCATTCACTGCTTTAACAGCCACCACCACTATAACCACAGCAAGCAGCACACACACCTCACTAGCAGACACCTCCACAACATCCATTCACGCGTCCCCTATGTCCTCTCCCACCCTGTCTGTCCCCCCCTCCTAAGGGACACAAACACACACACTCAGACACCCAACAGCCATCCACCTCACATCAGCAAACTGTCCATGCACCAGCACCCAAGTCCAGTAGATGTACTCCTCCAACAACCACTCCCTCAACCTCCACTCCCATCCCTCCTCCCTCATCCCGCCCAACCATCCCTAAGAAGCTTTTCCTTGCCCAACTTGACCTCTTCCCTCTCCCTCCACCCCCCATCCTACCCATAAGAGCAGGGTCACAACGACCCAGCCCAGTACCCCAGCCAAACAGTCCACGGGGACAGTGGAGGCACCTCTTAGTCGTGGAGGCAAGAAAGTGAAGGATCCCACTCCACCAGCCATGAAGGGGAAGGATCCCACTCCACCAGCCAAGAAGGGGAAGGATCCCACTCCACCACCCTGGAAAGGGAAGGTTCCCACTCAACCACCAATGAAAGGAAAGGTTCCCACTCAACCACCTCCAGCTGAGACACAGCAGTCCTCACCACCAGCAGAGACAAAGCAGCCCTCACCTCCAGCAGAGGCTGCAAAGGAGACACCTCCACCAGCAGAGGCAAAGCAGCTCTCACCTCCAGTTGAGACAAAGCAGCCCTCTCATCCAGCAGAGGCTGCCAAGGACACACCTCCACCAGCAGAGACAAAGCAGCACTCACCTCCAGCTGAGACACAGCAGCCCTCACCTCCAGCTGAGACAAAGCAGCCCTCACCTCCAGCTGAGACAAAGCAACCCTCACCTCCAGCAGGTGGCATGTAGGCCACCCTCCGGGGACTGTTGTGCAAGGAGCCCTTACCAGAACTAGTGGGCATATTCCCCACCTCAGAGACTGTGACCTTGTACTCACTATCATTGGGAAATGGGCATTGAGCCCCCTCCAGAACCAGTGGGAAAGTTCCCCACCTCAGAGACTGTGACCTTGCACTACCCAGCACTGGGAAATGGGCATGGAGCCCCCTCCAGAACCAGTGGGCAAGTTACCCACCTCAGAGACTGTGACCTTGCACTTCCCAGCATTGGGAAATCGGCATGGAACCTCCTCCAGAACCAGTGGGCAAGTTAGCCACCTGAACTGATGTGGCCCCCACCCCACTTCTCCCTGAGGTGCCTGCCCACTTCCAAAATGATGCCCCTGCAGAGTTTAGTGCGGACATTGTCAGGAACAAGTTGGGGCGTGGACTGTGCCCTCCGTACTTTGGACTGGCCATTGGCTCTTTCTGGCCATTTGTTCATAAATCTTTCTTATCACATTGGAACATATGGCGGCTGTTAGCATACAATTACAATATCAGTACTGCCTAACTGTTGTCCTTGCATTATTATGACGTGGGTCCTGTGACAATAGTTTTCCTCTGCAGCTGGTTGTGTGTATGGTGTGTGTGTTTGAATACTGTGTGTTGTGCGCATGTGTGTCACTCTTCTTTTCCTCCCTCCCTCCCTTGTGTGTTAGGCGGCTGTGCTCACCATCGTCGCCTTCATCGGCGTTGGTGTTCCAGGTGGAGCATGATGTAGAAGACCATCGGGGAGACTTGAAGTTCCGGTTCCATGGCGGCATTGATCTTCTCAGTGTCTCTGATGGTGAGTCTTTCGTCTTCTTTTTTCTGGTTCCGCCAGGCTTTTGATGGCGTTGTTACCGCCCCGGAAATCATGGCGGTTTGCTGTGTCAAGATATGGCGGGCGGTACTGTGTCTTCCGCCTGGCTGTTGATGGCTACCACTGTGGTGTGTGGTGTTAGCGCCCCGGCGGTTGGTGTGGTACATTGGCTGTCTATGGGAGGTATCACCGCCATGGTCATAATTTGGCTGTAATTACCGCCAGCCTTTTGGCGGTATTGCTGCCACTTTAGCAGTCAACGCCAATGTCCAAATGGTCACATATATCTTTTGGCCGAGCACCAGAAGGATGGTAATGGTAATGCTATTTGCTGTAATGTTTTTGATCTCATGAATATCCTTACAAGCATTTCTTAATGAGCTGTCTCATATTGCATTCATTTTCTCCCCACATCAGAATTATCAGCCTTTTCACCTGGTATAGCAATGCCAATTACCGCAATGATAAATATGTGCTGTCCATTACCTGCTTCAATGATAGCGTCTGCTGGTTGCCCAGTGTAGGCATGTTTTCATGGCATTCTCCCCCACTGTCTTGACTCAGGGCCTATTAAAGCCTCTGCTTAGTTATCTCAGACAATAGCTCATCTTTTTGCCTGATTCGGGCCTGATTTCCCTGCCTGTCCTGCTGTATCTGTCTCAGACTAGCGCCTCTGGCAGCATTTCTATGTTTCTGTGGATTGTATACCCCGTACATCAGCATTAATATTTAGTTATCAGTTTTGCTTGTCTCTAGGCTCCAGTATTATACTTCCTGTTATCCAAGAGCTTTCGTGCTTCGACAGAGCAACTCAGATAGCCATGTCTGGGATTTGCTTTGGGGCTGGCATTCTTCCGCCTCATGTGCATTTTGTGGCAGCAGCAGGGCAGGCAGTGCAAAGATAAGCATGCCATGCAAATTCAGCAACAGCTGTCTTCATCAATCTTGGAAGCCAACAATGATTTACACAGCAAACTTGAGTCCATATCCCAGCTTTGAGCAGTAGTACGCATGTAACAAGGTGCTGGCTTATTTTTTGTTTGTTAAGGGTACGCAGGCAAGTGTTCGGCAGGTTCTGGGAGAACTCAGCAGCTACATCTCCTATTGGCTTATCTTGCTCTGTTTTTGACACAATTGACCATAACATCCTTCTCCATCTCTTGAACGTCTAGGTCTCACATGGTAAGCTCAAACACGAGTGGAATGCTTTCTGAAGAACAAAACACATCAGATTAAAATGGATGATATTGTGTTCTTCCCCCGCACCTTTGAATTGTGTTCTCCATGTATTCAATTTCTCCCATCTTCCTCAAGCTCTTCCTATAAACTCTGGCCAGTTGCATCTATAATAATTAACTATTCATTCAATGCAATTCAAATCATACTAAACTCTGTGGGATACTATCATTGAATGTTATCAAGCACTGCTTACAAGACATCAAATTAATCCAATCTGTCATCTGCAAATTCAGTCCCTTTGTAATTTGCACACAAAGTTCAGATGAAGGAACATTACCGTACTTAGTTGACAACATTGGAAGGCTTTCCCACTGCAGTGGGACATAGAAGATCCCTCCATTTTCGATAGGGATCTTCTGATGAAACTGATAAGAATCCCTGTCATTGCACTACTGCAATGCCTTCTCCGTGTGCTAATTTCAGAAACTCTTTGCCAGTTCCCAAAGGTTACTAAATCAGACCATCAGAGTGTGCCTACATCCCCACAAACAAGGCCTATTCCGAAGGCAGTCCATTGGCAGCGATTGAAAGCCAGGAACAAACAAAATATTGTATACACTGTCCACAAAGGCATCTGCTACCGGCAAAATCTGACTCCCTAGTACTCTCTTTTCAGAAACCTCAATGCTTTGTATCCCACCGATCTATAAACGATCATAAAAAATATCAAAAGAAGGAGGCAGATCCTTCGGAGTGCACAGCCATAGACTAGGGAATACCTTTAACTTCTCACTGAGATATGTATGAACTCAAGAAAAAACGTCTAGAGACTGAATTATTTATACTTGGTTCCAATTAGTAGCCATCTTCTCTGCAACCAAAGGCTGCAACTGAAAAACATCAGATTATTGAGATGTGCATCTGCTTGGACTCCAACCTCTCTTTGGTGTTGTACCTTCCCACAGATGTACATTGTTATATCTGCAAGTGCCTTCAATTCAGGGCAGGCTTTGGGGCAGTGCGACCGCGGAGGCTGCCTATTGTGCTGACATTGGGGGGTGCTGTGTTTAAAAATGAGTTATGGAAGTTAGTATCATCATGTTAGAGACATCATAAGTAGCAGAGAAAGGATATGTACTATGCAGATCACAGAATTGTATTTTATAGGGATAGCTCAGTTGGTTACTGCTTTAGTCGCAGAGATCTTTTTGTTTCTTGCATTTCATAGGTTACAATCCTAATGTAGAGCAGTGACTTTACTTATGAACTGCCATCAAAGAGCTGCACACAAAATGCATGGTAAAGGTTAGAACATTATGAATTTCCCCAGTCTTTCGTTATCTATTCCTAATGCTGCTGAAACTGTTCATTTGGGTGGAATTACATTCTTATTAGTAAATCCAACCTCAACCAGCGTTTTAAAACAAATGAAATGTATGTGAGAGAGGGGCGATGGAGAGATGAGAGGCACTGGTGGAAGGTGGTAGTGAGGGAATTCGTGGAGACAGAGGTCATGGGTTTCAAGTACCCAAAGGTGACACGTGCTGTATAAGGTTAACACTTAATAAATACAGAATTAAATGTGAAAAGCTAATTGTGCAATTTTTATAATCACTCTAAAGACTCCTTTTTAGGTCTAGCATAGCAACGCGCCAAGCGCTGCTTTTCTGACATGCTGCTATGTATCTAGGCTTTCAACGAAGCCCACCTCACGCCCATCACTACCACTCATTCGTGGGTTTGCCCTTCAAAAATCCTTTGACGACATTGGTAAATGGTTTACGTTTGTCCCTCCTTGGGGAGGTTTTGTCACCGCCTTGGCGATCGCCCCTGTCATGTGGCTAATTGCACATTTGCTGATGAGTTTGACTGTGAGCAAACTTCTTTTTCCTTTTGTGTGTCTCTTCACGCTGATGCTCATGGCTGTGAAACAAATCGCTTATGTGAAACTGCTTTACTTTTAATTTTCAGTTTAAGTGGCAAGAAAAGTCCGGTAAGGAGTGAACAGCGGTAATAGCTCTAACTCGAGCAAATGCGAGACCCATTTCATTGCAAATACTTGTTTCTTGTGCATTTTTACTTCTATAATTGTTTCCCAACCTTTTAGATCACGTTTGGTTGGCCAGAACTCCAAAGCAGCTTGATGTTGCATTTTGACAACATACATGCATAAATAACAATAGTAGAATTGCTTTTGGGATTTTTCAAAGCTATGCTCTGAAGCTACTTCTAATACAGTCTGAAATCGCAGGTTGCCTTAAATGCCATAAACTATGGCTACAGGATGACACGTGAAGCACATGAGGCATTGAACTGTTTCAGTGTGACCACTTGTAATATCGCCCATTTCATGTGGTCAAGATTCCTTTAAACTACATTTAATTCAAATCTAACAGTACATGAGGATGTATAGGTTGCAAAGTTGACAAGTAATTCATACAAACAGGAGAGATCATCAACCATAGTATTATAATAGAAGGCCAAAATGTAAAAAGTATGATTGAAAGAATCCTGCATTATTGCTGTTGAGTCACCTGGCACTCCTTAGGGAGGGTTGCAGCTATGATGCAGTGAGCCTTACTAGTGTACACAGGTTCCCCAATCAGGTTCAGTAGTATAATTTCAAAAAACCCTGTCTTGTTTTTTGATTGATGTGGATGCATATTTAGTATGTGTTACTTGATGATTTTATTATACAAGAAACAGCACGAGAAAACCATTAATTCAAATAAAAAATTTGATTTCACAAAAACTCTATGTTTTAAAATAGTGTTTACTGATTACTGTTTTACGGACACACATTTTGGTTGACTTGTCTAACCAAGATATTAAAAAATAATTGGCATTATTATGGGTTATAGGTTTCTAAATGATAAGAAAAGCAAATATTAAACAATAGCACTCCTCAACTTTCGCAAGCTCTATTATATATTTCTTTTGACTCTTATCAATTGTGATCTCAAAAATAACGCGTAAGTATCTGACTTTCACAAGTTTTTTTCTTAATTTGGATTCTTTCATTCACAGTGAAAAATTATTTTTAACTAAAATGGTTAAGAGCTCCTTCACCCAAACCTACTGGTCTTTCAAGGTTTCTATTACAGGTGTTAATGCAGTGTTAGAATTATTTGCTTTGTTGATAGAATTTGGCAAAATTACTAAGCTAATCTTTTTCTCCTTCATGAGAAAGGATTTGGTGATCCATGAGTGCATGATTCGATGGCCTGCATGTAGAGGAATTGATGGTCTATGGTTACAGCCAATCCAGAATCATGGATAACTAAGAAGGTAATGAAGCAGGGAAGTGGGATGAACGAGGTTAGCAGAAGGTTCTCAATAGATTAGAATCACCTTGCTCAGTTGAAAGTTTCATGACAAAGTGAGGGCAAGAGGTGCAGATGTTACCTATATATCCATGTAGTCAAAATACCTTACATGATCTCACAGTAAGTCCTGCAAGACCACAAAATTCTTAGCAGGTCGTTGTGAATTCACAGCTGAGTAGTAGAAACTGTACTGCAAATTGTCTGAAACCAAAACCGGTGGGAATATTTTTTTTTCACACCCTCACACAAATTTAGTGTAGTCCCAGAAAGTCACTTTAGAACCAGATACAGGCATGAAAATTGAGGCACACAAGCATAGTGTAGATAGACCCCTGAGGTCCAACTCTTTAAGGCTCTTGCATACCCATTGTCCCCACAGGGATAGACAGGGGAAAGATGCTTTGCGTTCCTTTCGGCAAAGATGTGGAACTCACTTCAGTTTGCTCTTCATTGTCCACCTTTGGAAACTAGTTTTAGAAAAAGTTTGAAGACTTACCTTTTTAACGCTTAGGCTTGTTGCACGAGGGATAAATCTGATGAGTCTGTGGTCCAGTTACTAGTGCCAGAGGTTTCTCCAGAAGCAGACGCACAATCTATAATTGCCTATTGTATTGTTTTGTATCATATTGTATTGTATTGTATTGTATTGTACGTGGTCAGATTAATTCACCAGAAGCCTCCAGAAGAAGGTAGATACTCCGCCATATCTCACAACAGCTCTCAAAAAGCACTCCATGGACATTAGCATCACGCAATAGTGAGGAGTGAACCCTATTATGAAGCATGCCAATGCATGTGGAAGAAGATGACATTCTTTTACTAACAGCTATGCAGTAACACACAAGCAGATGTAGGGTCATTCATATCAGACATTATAACACCAGCCCACTGACAGAACATTTGAGACTCTAACGTTTTGCTGTGTGTTTGAATCTCAATATGAGGGGTTGATTACATCCTCTTTTTTGTTGAAACATAAACAGCTGGAACAATCAAGCATGCTAACTCACTCCATTTGCAGGCCCAAACACTGATACTTGATAAAGCCTATGCATTTTGATGAGTTCTTGTTACAAGTGTTGATATTAAGTAAGGCAGCATAGTTCTTGGTTGGTACCACAAAGCCAGGTTGTGCTATCATAGAGATGTACTTTTTGACAAAACACCGCTTCGAAAGCCTTCTTCTTGGGAGCCCTCAGCCTGGCTTGCGATAATGCAGAGCTTCATACCATTAGAATACGTAAAGTTCATGTATTCTGTTCAAAGGCTTTGAATGATTTCTCTGCAGGCCCATAGGTCGTAGAGTGCACAACATGATCCAGGTCACGTTTATCAACATTTGCACCTCAAATTAGTCTTCTGCATACTCAGGAGGAATATGACGGGTGAGCCTTATCTATGTATGACATGGGTTTAAAAGAATAGTTGGAGGACTTGGTGTATTTGTCAGCATAGGAATAGTCTTGCTACTAGGATAATGTCCTTTTAAGTTGCCTTTCAACTGATAAAGAACTAATGGATCTTTCTAGTCACCTTCCTATGTTCCTTTATGTTTGAAACGTTTTGTGGGCAACCTGAACTCTAACCTACATGTACCTCTGGCAAAGGATTTCAACAGGTGGTTTCACGTGACTTAAATGTTGATGTATGTGTTTTTTACTCGATTTAGGTTAGCTTTCAAATTCTTATGCTTTATTTCCAAGTTGTACACTGTTTTTTGCTTTGTTAGCATCACTGCACCTATATTAGGCTAGCTCTCTAAAAAGGCATAATAACGTGGAAACCTCCAAGCTTGAGTAACTGACATAACTCAAGTTAAATTATGCAAGCTGATGGGAATTGCCCTTACAATGTAGTTGTTATGCGAAACAGCATCAATGGCGCTGATTTGCTGAAGATAGTAGTTTGTTGATGAGCAAACATAAATCTCCTGTTATGTGCACAAATCCTTCTTGAATTCTGGGGATAGGAAGGACGGGAGCCCATAATCAGGTGGGATATGTTAAGGGGGGTGTTTGGGGTGAAACACTCCCTAATAATTTCTCCAAGTTGGGTCATTGTGCCCCCAGTCCGCCTGGTGATGATGAGGTCAGTTTGCATTGTTAATTCACTGAAGAGAGCAATTGTAGAGCTTGTGTTTAACTCCAGGGTGTGACACGAATGCAGGGTTCAGCGCTACAGACAATGAGTCTGATTTAAAACTGCACTCTATTGCCACGGGCCTCTGCCTGTCATTCACACACTCTCTGGCAGCATCTGCTCGGGACCTATCCATCACCATTATCAAGATCAAGTAATGTCATCTTATTTATGACTCCAAGCAGGGCTATAAATGTTCTCCGGGTCTCAGAGATTGCTATAATTAATCAAAGCTGAATGTTAAAGAGGTCCCTACAGGTCCTTAGTTTTACAGGCAACAATAAATGTAAAAACCCTTTCATGAATCCATGTCGCAGATGATATCCTTGTTAGTATTCTGTTTTGTTTTTTACTTCATCTTGCAATCCCTAAAAGTATTTGCTTTTTCCTGATGTGTTTCTGTAATATTTTCCATGTGACATAGGGCCCTTGTATAATGAGTAATGTTATATGAGTTACTTCTAGGTACTTAGGTGAGTTCAGGTTGTGGGTGAGTGTTTATGAAATGGCAGGATTGAGAGTTCTGGAAATGAGGAGGAAAACGGCGCAATATTCTCACGGTGTAATTAGTTGGTCATAGAGGTGTTGAGACAACATACATGTCCAACCCTTAGCTTCTCTGCAACGTGTCCAGACCAATGGTCACATATGTACCCAGGGCCATAGAGAGGGGTGTAACTTTGTCAATAATGTCAGGGGGATGTGAGGCTGAGATTTCCCAACAAGCAGCGAGATGCAACCAAATAAGAACGATAGGGTGAGCTGGTGTCACTGGCTGGCAGTAATGGACAGTGTCAGGGGTGTTAGTTTTCAGTTATTTGGAAAGGAAAGGAAAGACCAGCGAGTATAGGGCCTCTGTGTCTGGACACTAGTCCATTTCCCCACAGAGCTATGTAGTCCCAGGGGAAAAGCCTAGTTAGCGCATACCTCACATCAGCACAGCAGGCTTAGGATGAGAAGTGAGAGCAGGCCTTTTAGTAGCCCAGACTGCATGTGCATGAAGTGTGAACACCTTTTGGCACACTGATAGGCACTGTGAGAAATTCATGCTTCCTTCAGATTGATCTCTAGAGCTCTCAATCATGGCAGTTCTACTATTTGCTATTCTCCCTCCTCTCCTACTTCCTCAGTGTCATCTTTTGAGATTTAATCTCAATTTTCCATCTCCACATGGCCTTCTCCAGTGTATGGGGAAGAGCAGACTCATGTGCCTTACTCCATTCATAAGAGTAAGTTTATACAGAAATCTGACATCTCTTCTCTTTTCAGATATTTGATTGATAATTTGCTAATTCATTTTGAGGATGATTTACAAAGCACTAGCTCAGGCTTGTACAAGCAATTACAGTCTCATTCTCCACCTTGTCTTGCAATAAACAGGGATATCATAGACTTGCTGTTGAGAGAATAGAAGAATCCTGATGAAAAAGCTGAACTTTCAAAGTTTCTGACTCATCTGTATGCTTTGGCTAAAGGTGACAGAGATTCCTGCAGTTTTGAAAAAGTATCCAATGTTGGCCAACATGGTATTCATTTTACTTTGATTACAGAGGAAGTTCCAGTGAGGGCTCTTGTGGGTCATGGATGTGAATCTTCCCTAAAAAAGGCTACCCAGCTTTGAATCTGGCTTTCATGGTGGCATGTATGAGGTATATATATCTCAGTCTTAGGCGAAAGAATTTAAATCTCTTCCTTCTGCTATTGAAAAAGGCAATTCATTTTCTGATCTTTTTGCTAATATAGAAATGCAACCGTAGTTCCCCTCTGATGTCTCTTGTGACATTTTAAAAGCTACTGCTGCTTCTATGTCATCTAACATGGAGCCAGATGCCAAGTGTATTTAAGATTGGAAGACTGATGGTTCTCAGAAAGCAGGCTTGTTGAGTATGTCTTTTTCTGGTAACGTTATTTGGGTATCATTTGGAAGAGAATCTTCGCACAGCCTTTAAAAACCAAAAACATGTGTAGTTGTTCAAGGTTCAGGTCAAGCCTGATCATCCTCTGAGATCATCAAAAAGGAAGCATCAAAGAGGATTTCAGTTAAATTTTCAGTCTCGAAGTTTCAAGCCACATCAGTCATATTCGATCAGGGGTCAGGTTTCCAGTGCCCCTCTTCCTCATTCTCCTCTTCCAAAACCCAGGAAGCTCCTGACTATGCTGGGATCCCAATTGGGGGGTGGCTGTTGTTTTTTCTGCAGGCGTGGTGAGACGTTTTGCTTGGGTTCTTCAAACCATAGAAATGGGATACGCCCTAAAATTCAAAAGCACGCCTCTAGACTCTGGACTAGTTCTTGCATATCCAGGCGAACCAGTCATGTCTCAAGAAAAAGCAGGATCCGCTTTTTTCAGGGAAATGGAGGTTAGTAATCAACTTGGAGAAAGTGATGTCTTTCTCAGGTAAACACTTTTCAAAATGGAGACACTCCCTCTTGTGAGCCCAGGAGAGTGGATGTTGGCATTGGATTTAAGGGATGCCTACTTGCACATTCCTATATATCTCCTTCACCAGCAGTTCCTTTTTAAATAATTTGTCTGTTCTTCATTTTTAGGCATCCTTTGTGTTTGTGGTGCCATGGGCTCCCCTCCATCTGGTTCATCAGGGTCATCATCATCTGGATGATTGGAATGTTACAAATCACAGTCTGGAGCAAATGGTGCCTGTCGTGTGGGACATTTGAGAACTGATGCAGTGGTGGTTAAATCCCTTAAATTTATCTTGGAGGGCCTGTTGTCAATGGCTCCTCCCACACTTTTTAACCACAGATGCAAGTGAGATGGGATGGGGTACTCTAGGAATCCAGCTGGTTCAGGGGAAATGGTCAAAGGAGGAGACTGCTTACCCATTATTCCAATTGGAGTGAAATGATGACAGTTTATTGTGCTCTCCTTCATATTTCTCATTTTCTACAGCATGAAGTTGTTCTGGTATGGACAGAAAATACAGCCACAAAGCTTTACTTAAACAAGTAGTCAATGACAGGTCCCCAGTCTCTTCTGGACCCTGCATTCCTGATACTCAGTTGAGCAGAGGAACATTTAATGCCCTGTCAGTAACCCAAATCTGAGGAGAGACAATGTTCTGACAGACAGCTGGAGCAGGGTTTTCCCTTCTTCCCACAACGTTTGTCTGGCGCCTTAGATTTTGAAACAAATTTTCCAAAGGAGTGGTACGCCCAAGCTAGACCTTTTTGCCTCTGCAGAAATCACTCTTCCATCTTTTCTGTCCAGATTTCTTCAACGGGGATGTTGGGGGATAGATGCTCTGACCTGTCTCTGGCCTCCTGTTCTGCTCTTTGTCCTCCCCCATTTCCTCTGATTCCCAGACTCTTGGCCGGGTTGACGAAGGAGAAAAAGAAACGTATTCTTGTGGTACTATTTTGGCCATGACTGGGTTTGTTTTTCTCTCCTAAAATTGATGCCCTAGGTTATGGAGCGGAGTTTTCTGATAGACCAATGTTGTACCCTCAGATCTCCTCCCTTTCCCCTGGATAAGTACAAAAGAATGAAACTATCAGTGTGGTTGTTGAAAGGAGGGGTTTAAAGAAATTATGTCTCTTTCTTCAGGTGGCTACTTCTACTCACCAGGGCGTCTTTTCAAATTGGTGTTTAAGGAGGAACTTTAATCCTGTTGTTTGTGAGTCTAGATGGATACTTGACAGGGCAATTGGAACTCCTTTCAGAATTCTTGAAATAGATTCCTCGGGTTCTAGATTGTTGAGGGTTTTTTTCTATATTTGTTCCAACCATTAGATCTACTGCCCCTTTTTGGGATCTTCCTTAGGTTCTGAATGCCTTACAATCTCCTCCAATCAAACCCCTGGATAACTGTGATTTAAAGCACCTGTATCTTAAAGTATGTTTTTGGTGGTAATAACTTCTGCTCATAGACTTGGGAAGACCGATTCCTGGTTCATTAAACCTCCTTATATGAAGAATTTTCAGATGGGTTGGTTTTAAACCCAGGGCCAGGTTTTTGTCCTAAAATTACATCTTTGTTTCATCAGAACCAAGAAACAATGTTACCTCTTTTTTCCTGCTCCTACCAGTCCTGAGAAGGAATCTCTCCATACTTTGGATGTCTTGAGGGCTGTAAAGACTTATTTGTCCAAAACACAGTCCTTTTGGCATAGAGAGACCCTGTTTGTCAATTGTATTTTTTTTTATACAAACAAAAAACCTGTACTAAGAGCTTGAGCAGATTTGTTAAAACATTCATTTCCATTGCTCATGATTTACAGCACTCCATTCTCTCTTGTAGAGTACAAGGTAGGTCTCCTCGAGGAATGGCTGACTAATGGACTGAGGCTTGTGGGGCATCACTTTTGGATGTTTGCAAGGCTGATACTTGGGTACACAATCTACCTTTATTTTCCATTATTGTTTGAATGTTACAAATGTTGATTCTGTGAACATTGGTTCTAAGATAAGACAGGAGCTGTGCTTTGAATGGCTGTGCTACTGACTCATTATTTAAGTTTGTTTTCCATTCATTTGGGAATCTATGTTATGAGTCCTGTTAATACAGAAGGGAACACAAACTAGGGACGGTGTTCTTCTCTGCATGGGGGCCCATTCTGAAGAAAGTAGTGGCATGGAATTTTACATTATTTACAGCTAGTCTGAAGGAGGAGGGAGTGCTTTACTATATTTGCTTTGCATCAAGAAAAAGTCTCTACCCCTCTGCAGTATAGATTAACACCTCCCAATCCAGGCGGCGGCCATCTTGAATTAAAAAAATTCATACCCAAGAAGCCTAAATTTGGAATACGTAATGTATGACACATTATTCTGCACACTTATTTGATTGCATTTGGTCTAAAGTGAAACTCCAGCTACCTGTAGTCAGGCCGCGAACAGCTGATGATTTCATTTGATACACCTAATTGGTTGGTTTCACACTATCCATGTTTGTTTGCTCTGCATGTCACACTAATGTGATCCTTTGCATGGGTTCCACATGTTTTCCCTTACCTCTCAGATGGGAGAGGGTGGTGTATTTAGTACTTTCTATGATGTTTGGCTAAACCACAATCGATACCCTTGCATGAGTAGACTGGCTGGGAATATATTAAAATGCTGCACCACCCCCTCCTTGGTGGATCCCAGTAATTTTTTTCCAAACTGTGGATCAATACATGGTTTATATTTTAGTAGCTGGGTTGAACAAATTAGCTGGGGAATCTGCCAAATGGGGTTACAAGTATTTGATGCGTGTTTACAGTTCACATACCACTCCCTCCTATGGAACTCCTCCTTTGTTTTACAGGTATGCATCATTGCCTGCTTAACCTACTTGACTTATCTCCCCTATGTATAGACCAATAACATGGTATGCCATAGGACTGTCCTCTGCACAGAAACATTACAAAATACACTTGGCTCTGACTAGATGTCAGAATCAGATAGCTTTTTTTCAAGAGATGCACACGGGCACTGAACTGAACTCTCATGCCCATAAAGCAGATGGCAGTACATATTCTTCGTATATGAGGGGAGCCTCCATCTGGCTTAAGACGGGCGTCACCTTGGTGTTAAGGAATTCACTTACAGAAACGAAGGACAGATATGTATTTCTTAAAAGGGTTTTTGATGGATGGCAGACAGTACAGTTCTGTTTATAATCTCCTAATAATGACCAAGCTGCGTACTGGGCCAGAGTTTTGACCTGGTTGGCAGATTAGATTCATGTCCCATGTTTCTTCAGAGGTGACTGCAATTATGTCTCAGATGCACAGCTGCATAAATCTGCATTCCCTTGATGCAGGGAAATAATAGGAGTATATTTTATAGACATTTACACAAATATAAAATCCCAAACCCCAATACAAACATTTCAGGTGAGGGATAGTTTTAAAACCTATGTAAGCAGTGAACCAAACTAAGCCTTATAAATAGATGTGCTGAAAAAGATAACTGAGGCAGAAATATATGGGTCATAGTACACATTAGTTTTAAGAAACACACCAAGATCGTGACAGAAGAAAATGGTTTTGCATCGTCATTGAGCACAGGGTGTAAACAAGGGTAGATTCGGCCTTAGGGTAAGCCTAAGATGTATCATGTAGGAATTTGCAACTTGTGGCTTTTACTATATATATATATATATATATATATATATCCACACACCACTGCTTGTAATCCAGAACTTTGGACTTAAAAATTTGGGGCTACATGTATCAACCTTCGGTTTTGCGACTCGCAATTTGGGAGTCGCAAAACCGAATGTTGTATGGTGTCAATGACACTATTTGAGACTTGCAAGGGGGTTGCAAATGCCTACCTCATGGCTATTCAATTTGCGACCCCCTCGGAAATGATGGCCCTCACAGGGATGGTGACCTGCTGGAGACAGCAGACTACCATGTCTGTGACTGCTTTTAAATAAAACAGTTTTTATTTTTTTGAAATGATGCCCGTTTTCCTTTAAGGAAAACAAGATCATTTCAAAAGCAAAAAATGAAATGTTTTTGTTTAATTTATTTAGAGCAGGTAGTGGTCTGTAGGACCACTACCTGCTCTGAAAAAATGTTTTGACTGACATTCACAAAGGGGAGTGGGTCCCATGGGGACCCCTTCCCGTTTGCGAATGGGTTAGCACCAGTGTGACACTGGTGCTAACTGCGATTGTTTTGCGATCGCATTCGCGGTCATAAAAGAATCATACATGGGACTGCGAGTCGCAATTAGAAAGGGAACACCCCTTCCGAATTGCGAGTCGCAATTCCTTTTTGCAATTTGGTAAAATGTTTACCGAATCGCAAAAATGGTTTGGTACATCGGACAGTCGCAAAACCGAATGTTGTATGGTGTCAATGACACTATTTGAGACTTGCAAGGGGGTTGCAAATGCCTACCTCATGGCTATTCAATTTGCGACCCCCTCGGAAATGATGGCCCTCACAGGGATGGTGGCCTGCTGGAGACAGCAGAGTACCATGTCTGTGACTGCTTTTAAATAAAACAGTTTTTATTTTTTTGAAATGACGCCCGTTTTCCTTAAAGGAAAACAAGATCATTTCAAAAGCAAAAAATGAAATGTTTTTGTTTCATTTATTTAGAGCAGGTAGTGGTCTGTAGGACCACTACCTGCTCTGAAAAAATGTTTTGACTGACATTCACAAAGGGGAATGGGTCCCATGGGGACCCCTTCCCATTTGCGAATGGGTTAGCACCAGTGTGACACTGGTGCTAACTGCAATTGTTTTGCGATCGCATTCGCGGTCATAAAACAATCATACATGGGACTGCGAGTCGCAATTAGAAAGGGAACACCCCTTCCGAATTGCGAGTCGCAATTCCTTTTTGCAATTTGGTAAAATGTTTACCGAATCGCAAAAATGGTTTGGTACATCGGACAGTGCATTTTGCGCATCGCAAACAGACTGATTCGCCATTTGCGACGTCCAAAATTGTACGTACATGTGTCCCTTGGTCTCTTTTTGAGACTGATGTTCTCAATTGATCAACTGATTAAAATTATATTATTGTGCAAATTTGTTCTGTCATACTTTATTGATAGATTTTCCTTCAACACCCTCTACTTTAGTCCATGGCAGTCCATAATACAAACCGATTGTGAACCTGACTTCAACAACAGTGTTTGGTAGCCATTTGGTGAAGCTGATACCCAGTGCACTGTGAATACTCATTCTACTCACCCATGCTTAACATCCACACTCAACTAAATAGATTTCTAGGCACTTATGACTTACACACTTGCATCTTTGTGATTGCATATTTTGCTAGGATCATATCTGACCACACCCTCATTCGGTGAGCTTGGACTAGGGTAAACTTTTGGCCCTGATCCCTAGTTGGCGAATGATAATATCAACTTTGGAAGATGGTGCCTTCTGTCAGACTCTATTTGAACACATTGAATCATGTTTGAAAGTAAATGACAGCTCAGTATCTTCTCCTTTAATCAAAAGGTAGTCCTTCAAGGTTGTTACTAAGGGATTCTGTATACAATCTGTTTTTGAAGTTTATCAGATGAAAAATAGGGATATTCTACAAATTGAGCTGTGTACTTTGGAGAATGAGCTACCTTTGTCCCCAGACCAATTTGGTACATTGTATCACCTGAAGGCTACTTATTATGATAATTTGAAAATTCTACAACATCATGATTATTCCTCTTGCTTGTCTAACACCCGCAATGAAGGTGATAAACCTGGCAGACTCCTAGCACACCTTCTGCAACACCCGCCTTCCCAATCCATCCCATTATCAAACAATATGCTACAGGGAGCTACGGAATGCACCTAAGGGGGTATCAACTTGTTCATTCTTAAACATTACAAGGAGTTGTACACCTACATCTTAGACACCACTGGCGATGACCTCAGGCATTTCCTGATGGGCATGCATCTCCCTATGATGTCTTCTGAGGATAACGCTGCCTTGGGACAACCCCTTCTCTCAAGAGGTGAAAGTGGTTCTTCAAGATTTACCCCGTGGTATATTCCAGGAACAGATGGAATTTTGACAGATTTCTGTGCTATGTTTTCCACCCTACTAGTGCCCCAATTACTTAAACTCTACAAGTGCTCCTGCACTGTGAGCTCCTTGTCCCGTACTATGAATGAATCCCTGAACACAGTTATTCCCTTAGGTCTCCCCTTATAGGCCGCTTTCTATATTAAACCCTGATAACAAAGTATTGGCTAAACTCTTCGAGAATCGGTTGCTACCATTGTTACCCACTTTAATCCACCAGGATCAAACAGATTTATTCCTAGGAGTAATACTTCCTTAAACCTTCTTAAACTTTGGGATATCACTTCTGTTGTCACGGATAGTTGACCTCTATTGGCTTGCATAGGTGTAGACCTCGAAAAACATTTTAACTCTTTGAATTAGCATTGGATGTCTTGGATCCCTAAGTCCTTTTGAGTTTCTGCTAGAATGTGCAAATGATTTGTATTTCATACACTGTCCCTATTGCAAGGGTAAAGACTGGCCGTTGTATCTCTGACTCCAGCTACGTATTTAAGGGTACTCAGCAAGGCTGATCCCTGCCACCGTTACTGTTCGTGATGGCCATAGGACTTAGGACCAGAAGAGGAGGAAAGAAACATAAAAGCAGGAGTGCAGACAAGACAACAGGCCAAGAGTTCAAGAGGGGAGAAATAATAAACTCAGGATTGAAACAGATTGATATGTCAAATGAAATTTTATGTGATGATCACATTGCAAATGATTTAAAGATCATCAATTTGTCCTCAAGGATTCTAAACAAAGAGGAAATACGGGTGTTGGGCAAAGGTCTAAGTTTTTGCCCAAGTGAAAAATGCAATTTTGTTGATTTACATGTGGATTTGTTCAAATTTGTAAGAAATCTAAAATTAAAGAAATATTTTGAGGACCATCCTACAAAGAGTTACTTTCCATCAAGTTCTTCAAGTGTTTCTAGATTTTCAATAGCAGATTTAAAAGGTATACACATTATTGCTACAATAGACAACACAGAGGCAGTGGCAGATCTAATTCATGTAGCAAGTGACCTTAATATAAAAGAGAATCTGAGAACACAAAGCTGCCTGAAACGACCACCTAAATTCATGCCTCCGAGTATACAAGATAATGTGATTGATGAATTTCATCGCAGAGTGACTAAAGATCAATATAAAATTGAAGATCTGCATTATAGGAATAGGATGTGTTTACATAATTTGAATCTAACAATCAGAGAAAAGGGTATTTTGACCAACTTGAAAAACAATCTGAATTTGGTTATACATGAGGCTAACAAAGGTGGTACTATCGTACTCATGAATAAGGTTGATTACCTGAAAGAAATTGAAAGGCAATTGTCAGATGGCAATTGTTATGATACATTAGATAATAATCCAACTGCAGAGATACAACAACAGATCAGTGCAAAACCTTTGGATTTGCATGAATCATGTTTACTTACTGGTGAAGAGTACAAATATTTGAGGGTATGTCACTTGAAATCTCCATGTATATACATTCTTCCTAAAATCCATAAATTTGGTATCTTTCCACCAGGAAGACCCATTATTTTGAGTAATGAGTCCCCCATTGAACATATGGCAGAATATGTGTACAACTTCCTACAACCTCTTGTCAAGAATTAACCTTCCTATTTGAGAGATAGTAAGGATTTACTTAACAAATTAGAGGATTTTTTCTTGGGATAATACTGATCTTATTTTTATAGAAAGCCTATATAAATGCATATAAACGGACTGTGGTCTTGAAGCATTGAAGTTTTTTCTGTATAAACTCAATGCTAGATTTTTTAAACACACGCTTATGTTATTAGATATGGCTAAGATGATCCTGACTAAGAATGCATTTCTTTACAATGAAATATGGTTTTTACAGAAACAGGGATCTGCAATGGGCTCCAGGTTTGCTCCTTCTTATGCAAACCTATTCATGGCTTTTTTGTGGCAGAGCATGCCTGGGGCCGCCAAGCACATCAATTAATGAATAACATTATTTTCTATGGCCATTACATAGATGATGTCTTCGTCATATGGAATGTTAATTTAACTGATCTTGCGGCCTATCATGCTTTTCTGAACAAGAATAGATTTAATGTGAAGCTGACTTTAAAATATGACAGACATAAAATTGATTTTTTGGATTTGCAGCTTTACATACATAATAATGTAATCCAAAGTGATGTTTTAAAAAAACCTGCTGCCTGTAAGAGTGTACTCCATGCTACAAGTGCTCTTCCTAAAAAGACCATTGAATCAATACCATATGGCGAAATGGTAAGAGCTAGATGTAATTGTAGTCAACAAAAAGATGTTGAAAAGAGATTACTGACAATAGATCTTGAATTTCGCAATAGAGGGTACGATGAGGGTGTCCTTAGAGGGCAAAAACAAAAATTAAAGGAGTAGATAGAAAATTCACACTGAAAGAAGATCACATAAAGAGAGAAGAAATTAAAAATAGGGAGATCAATAAGAAACAAGAGATATGGTTTATTACTAAATACAACATATACAGTAATCATATTTTCAATGCATTAAAGAAAAGTTGGCATATTCTAAATTCATCTACTTTACCGGAAGGAATTTTATTTAAGAAGCCTAAAATAGTCTATCGTAGTGGTAATACATTAAGAAATATATTCTGTCCTAGCTATGTTAAAGATAATCAGAGCAAATCAGAAGTTGGAGCATGGTTGCCTGCAAAACCGGAGGGTTTCCTCACGTGCTGGGGATGCTCCATATGTAAAATAGGAATTAATAAAATACAAAAGTTCAAATATAATACTCAGATCGAATATACAATCAATTTGTTCATAAATTGCAACACTACATATGTAGTATATGTATTAGGATTCTCATGCGGAACATTATATATAGGTAGTAGCATTCAGAGTTTGAAAACAAGGGTGATGGAACATATGAGAGCCATAAAAAATGGTGATGTGAGATATCCTGTGGCCACTCACAAACAACTGATCCATCCCACTACTACCCAAATATGGTCTTCATGGATTGGAACATGTGCCCCAGTGTGAAAGGGGAGGAAATAGGGAACTCACACTAAGACAAGCTGAGGCAAGATCGATAAGTCACTTACGAACAGTACATGAAGGATTGAATGTCAATAATGAATTCCACTATTTCCTAGGAATCTGATTGATAGTGAAATATAAAGGATAGAAAACAAGTTATTTCATGTAGTCGGTATTAGAGTCCAATATATGATAAGGAGTACATATGAATGGGGATATAAACTGTATTCTCTTTTCTGGATACCCTAGATAGTCCTAAAATGGCTGCCAGATTGATAGAACCATAAATAGCAAATTGAGATAACTGATGACAATATATCTTAAAAGAAATCACAAAGATTCAGAGGAATGGAAACATATATTTTCTTCTCTGGATAGTTGAAACAGCCTTAAGATTTCTGCCAGATTGAGAGAGATAAAAAATAGTGAACTGACATAGTCAATGATAATATGCGAGTAAGGAAATTATGAAGTTCTGGAATAAACATCAGGAACACTTCAAAATGGCCGCCTCAGATACACGCATCGAAACAAGGTTTGAGGGAAACCATCCAGGTGTCAATAATTAATTAAGATTATAAAAGTGGTATGAAGTAACACAATAAAATTTGCATGGTTGCCAACGGATGGAATTTTTCCAACATGAACGGGTTAGATTAAAATATAATTATGAACAACTAGTGAATTGCGTTTTGTTTTTCTAATGAAGAGCATGAAGAGCATGAAAGAATATATTTAAAGCGATATTTGAATGACAACATCATTATCAAATGCCTAATCAGAATCCAATAAGGTCGATAAATGTTCTTTACATTTGAGTAGTCTCAGCATCAGATTTATCGCGGCAATTTATTTAAATATGGCCGCCACATTTTATGTGCATGTAAATACATTGGCAAGAACATATTATTTAACATATCCTGCGACCACGTTTTTTAATGATTCATGCACAGTCGTTGGTCCGGACAAGGCGGAACAGCTTAAACAATTGATTCCAGATAGTATCTGGAAGGACACAATATTCCATATATTGCACTAATATTCTTTAGTATAATTGTCGCAGATGCATGCGTTTGTTCTATGGATAAAATGTGGGTGTTCAAATTTTAATTTTTATTGCAATGACTACTAAACTAGATGATAACAACCATGATAATTACCATATACATCCGTGGGCAACTGCCTGATATATAAATAAATGAGTTCTACTAGAAAATAAGGGTAGTAATAACCCCATGACCATATTGTAAAATGGCCGCTGCTTTCACCTGTGTCTGTCTCTGGGCCAGATACTTGTTATCCATAATTTCTACCGAATATGATAATAATAAATTGAAATAATGCAGGAATATCTGTAGATATATGTCAAGAATGTCAGGAGAGACTAAAATGTATATGACCTATTATAAAGTGGTACAAATTTGGTTGTAAGAAATATAATTTAAAAGATCATTTTGATTACAATGAAATATTACTATAAGAACATGGCAACATCAGAATAGTGCTTTTTTCCAGATAATAGTGGATATAAATGTGTGCTGAGTCTCGCTTTCATTTTGTTATACCAAGATTACCTGGTGTTTGAGGATTAGGGGGTTGGCCATCAAGACTCGTGCACCATCAATATCAATCAACTGTTCCTGGAACTGAATGCTAGGGTGCCGCAGTGATCGCCAGGGCCCCCTTTTCATATTTATAGAAAACATTTTGATAAATGTTAGGGATGTTAAGACTGATCTATATGGCATTATTCATACATTGGATGAGTTTGGGAAATTATTCAGGCTTAGAGTCAATAGAACTGAATCATGTATCTTCCCTTTACAATTGCAATGCAAGCTGTCTCCCAGTTTTGTACGGCATAAATAGTTACTTTAGGAAATAACATCCTTCCAGTACCTCAGGATTAACATATACCATGATGCAGGAGACCTGTGAAATGGTAATCTTGTTAGTACAGTTGGGAATCTGAGGGCGCAGGTAGTGTTTTTAAACTCGCTTCTGCGCTCAGTGATGGGACACATATTTTTAGCTAAAATAATTTTATTGCCACGGCAATTTGGTAAATTTGCGTTTGACTTTATTTTGTTCATTTTTAAGAGCATGGACGAAATGAGCACTAACCTTGGTGTGGGCAGGCCGCCTATGAACTTCCACCCTATTGAGACTGCAATTGCCAGTCAAAGCTGGGCGTCTAGCACATTCCAAATTTGGAAAAGTACTATTTGGCAGCGCAACCGTAATGGCTATCTAGATGGTTAGCTGGACATTACCTTAGCAAGAAGGGCTTACAAGGGGCAAATTTACAGACACCACCCTATTGAACCTCATGCCTTAGAGGTTTCAGCCTGTTAGCTCATTGCCTACTTTATTACATACCACTTTAGTTTATTCAAAATGTGCTTGAAACTCACAAAACAAGTCCTCCCATATCTACCATCAATGTCATTGGTGAGTCTTGCACCATGTAAGAGTTTGCGCTCTCTCTCTCTCTCAGCTTCTCTCCTGGATCACTAAAGGTGTGGATATGTTCAGTTGTTCAGTGTGTTGTTCTCTGTCAGTTATTGCAGTTTGAAAGACTTCATTGTGACTACAATGTGCTGAGTGGTAAATTCCTCACAACTTTCCTGGAGTTATGACATATGCAGTGCAAGACTACCTACTCATGCTGTGCTGCCACCCAGTGCAACAATCTTTATTGGCACCCACCACATACATTTCATTTATTTTAAAGTGCCTGTGAAGGCTGGCTTTACTAATCCACTCAGATATCCACATAAAATACAGATTTGTTCTTTGCAGAAGGCATAATAACCTTCTGCTACTTTATGATGACTCAAAACTGCCAGTAAAGAAAGACTAGCAGGAACATTACTCACACAAGCAATCTTGAAATTTTTAGTGCTGCTTGAAAGCTGGGGGCACAAGGAACTCTGCATCAAGTGCTTTTAAATCGTACGTTATTGTCAAACACAGCACACACAAGGGGGGCTGTCCTTAGGTCAGCGCACAGTGCAGCTGCACCAGCCACCCTGCCCTAAAGCTGGCCCTTGGTGATGCCAGATATCTTGTAAAATGTCTGTATAGAGCTTTCATACACCACCTTGATGAGTCACAAAATAAACTTCACAGACAATGGGAATCTGATTTGGCCAGGCCCCTGCACGATTCAGAATGGATGCGAATATTGAGACCCCCATCTAAGATACCACGTAATGCAAGTTAATTCATTCATTAATTAAATTACTTTATTTTAACATAATAAACAGAGCCTCCCTTACTCCCAATAGAATCAATAAAATCTTCCCCATGGCCTCATTATCCTGCCCTCAAATCAGGGTATCTGAGACTGATATTTCGCACATGTTTTGGGCATGCCTTGCCTGCCTTCTTAGCAGGAAAACTGGGACAATTACTCAGGCTTCAGACAGAACAGTATGTAACACTTTAGATACTTGCATGCTGAGCCTTCTCCCACCACCAAAAACATACACAACTACTGGAATGTTCATGGCTTTGGCTTTATTGCTAGCTTACCATGAATTGGAAAAATGTTTACCCTCCCTCTGCCGCTAGATGTCACTCAGCCACTATTCAGTGTCTGGAAAATAAAACTATATCAAGGGACAAGACATCCTTGTATAGCCCCACGAGTCCATGAAACCCTGAGGTCAAGTTTTTAAAAATGTTAAAGCCGCCTTTGCATCATTTTTTGTTTACGCAAAAGCGGCATATTTAGATTTTGTCACTAGAGCAGTCTAGCAACAAAATTCCTGAGTTAGTGTAATTTTCTCAGCGTGCTACACACCTTGCGTCATATAACGACAATGATGTGCAAGGTAGACATTCCCTCCCAAAAAATGATGCTAGCCCACTAGCGCCATATTTACAAGCTGACTGAAAAACGATGCACGCATAGGACTGGGTGCACAAAATGACACTAATTCTGATTAGCATTAAAATTTTAAAGCTTGGTCAGACCAGGTGTTAAAAAGAGCCCCAGCCATAACTATGTAAGAGAAACACATGGAAGGAACACTGGCAAGCAACTGGACAACATGGACCTGTTATTGCTACAGCTCGCACCGAGAGAAGACGACAGCGACATTACCAAGTGCCACCAGTACCACCACAGCAACCTCAAAGACCACCATTGCAGCCACAAAGGCAGTGCAGAAGGAAGGAGAGGATATTTCACCAACACGCATCCATCAAAGGCCTCAGGGAAGAAGAGGTGATCAGACTCTACAGTCTAAAGCGGGAGTCCATTGTACGCTGCTCCACCACATGGCACCTAACATCACTGCAAGAGTGGAAAGCCACACAACCATACCACCCATGACCAGACTCCTGGCTGTCCTCCACATGCTCGCCTCACGATCATTCCAGACCACTGCTGCACAAGTTGGTGGTCTCTCCCAACCATCCCTTTCTGCCTTCCATACTATGGTCCTGGATGCTATCATCCACCTTACACCCCACCACATCCGGTTTCCCAGTACCCAGCAACTGCAGCAGGACACCAAGCAACGATTCTATCAAATTGCTGGGTTCCCACATGTGCTGGGTGCAACAGACTGCACGCATGTCCAACTTGTCCCTCCTGCTGCAACTGAACACCTCTGCAGGAACCGCAAACATACACACTCAATCAATGTGCAGGCCAATCAATGTGCAGGCCATTGTGGACCACCATGGAAAATTCTCCAACATCCTTGCAAAATATCCTGGCAGCGTCCATGATGCCTATATCTTCAGACACTCAACTATCAACCAACTATTCCAGTATGGACATTAGGGCAATGGGTAAGCCAGCATACAATTCATAACACAGACAACACACCAAACTTGTGGGACAAACAATACATACACCACACTAAACACACATGGGGAGGGAAACACAGATGTTTTGACAACAACACATATGTCACATGCCACACTACACCGCATTCAATGCACATTACCCTCACATATGCCCATATGTACAAGTTCTTTGCACCACCTGACTGACACCTTGTATGACAGACAAGTGGAGCTATGTCCCCTTTGCATGCAAAAGCTTGGGTCAAACCACTGCCTGTGTACACAGGTTGACAACAAAATACAGATCCTTCACACATAACACTTTCCAAGGAATAGCTCAGCTAGGTGTCTTGTATTGGCCATGCCACTGCCAAACAACTCACATTATGGCAGTGTCCCACATATACCATGCTGTAGAAACCTAGAGCAGCACTTATATTTAATGCCACCGGAGTGGAGCCATCACCAAAACATACCTGATACATTGTATACACCTTTCCCTTGTGTGGTGCATAGTGCAGCATCCATTGAAATAGAACATCTCCATCTTTGAAAGATCATTTGTAGGAATGGACACCTTACAGCACACTAAAAGCCGTATATCCCACATCTCCCCATGATACAAGGGTACCGTGAGTGGACTGTGGCAGCTGAACTACTGCCAATGTACTGGTAGAGGCCAGAAATGCATATGATTAAGGAGACATCAGACCTAGCAGGACTGGATTGGTGATGTAGGGCAGTGCCAAAAAGCACACCAAACTCCGTCCCACAGGTGTCTGCAAACTCTTGCATATATCACAATACATCTCCTACAACTCTGCCACACTGTGCATGTAAATCTCATGCACATACGCATGTAAGCCAGCAATTGGCAACAACAACACTTTCTTCAAGGGAGGCATTTCAAGGGCAAAGGATTGGGATTCACGTGCAACACACAGGGCGAAACACCTGTTACAAGACACACAACAAACAAAATAGGTACAAATATACCTAACACCACTCTCTGCAGATATAAAGTTAAGGGGGGGTAAAGGCCACATTTTAGAAAAGAGGTGCAGCATCCAAGGCAGCACCACTTTTCTTGGGCCACTCAGCACCCCCCTACCGCCACCATATGTGCGCCGTATTCAATATGCGGTGCACCATGGCGCAGAGTAGGTGCAATGGTGTCACGATAATTGATGCTATTGATGGACTGTGTAAGATTAGTGCTAATATCTTGGTGTAAATCCTGCTCAGTATATAGGGGCTTATCAAAAGCAATGGTGTGGCCCCTCTTAACACCTGTTCTGTGCGGTCATTAGAAGTTACCACTAAAAATGATGCTTTGCAACTTCTTAGATTCCTCTGTACTATTTTGCAATCCCCCTAAAGGGGGGACGCACCCCTTGCATACATGATGCTTGGCACAGGCATCATGTGGCGCAAGGGGTTACAAAGTAATGCACTGCATGTGTAGTGCCACTTTGTAAACATAGCACTGTGATTTTGGCCTTGTTGGGCCACATTTGCATCAATTGAAATGATACTAATGTGGCACAAGGAGGCACTAGGTCCTCCTAAGTTTGGGGCTCAGGGTCAAATATAGACAACACCAAAAATATTCAGCATGGGTGAACTGCCAGATCAGAAATTATTTAGCAATTACCAGGTCCCTGAGGCACAACCCATGATAGGAAATTGCACCACAACACACCAAGACAACCACCCATCCAAACAGGAACACACACAATACCAGATGCAAGTCTGAATCACCACTCCACTTAAAACAAATATGTGCCATGGCACATAGAAAATAATAAATATGCATGTCTGACACATTTTCACACATTTCTTTGCAGCGGACCAAGGTTACGGCATCCAACCATAGGGCATGACCCCTTTTGGAAATTCAACTACTGATGCTGAGCAGGCTTACAATGAAGGCTACAGAAGGACCAGGAATGTGGTGGAGAGGACATTTGGTTTCCTAAAATCCAGGTTCAGTTGCCTAGCTCTTACAGGAGGAAGTCTGGTATATGTACTACCCCTTGTCTGCAAAATTATACTTGTGTGTGCTATTATGCATAACATTTGTGTACGCCCGTATGTCCTCTGGGATGAACAGGTAAATGTCCCCAATGAGGAGGATGACGACAATGATGCCCACAGGAGGAAGGGGAACATCCAAACTCTGCTGCTGGAGCATGTAGAAGAGAACAAATTGTGCAAATCTTTTTCTCATAGACACTATCCTCCAAGATTCACCATTGCAATAAAATCACATTAACTGTTTTCTCATGGCATACTCATTATAACATCACATACCATTTTTAACCTGCCTAAATCCCTGAGAGAATGACTACACCACAACAGTTGTAAATAACTTTGAAACATAGGCCAAGATTTGAGAGGGACTATCTCCTCCTTGTGCAACATTAGCATAATTTTTTCATGCTGCTATGGCCCAACGAGGCCAAATCGATGCACCAGATTTACAAAGTGGCGCAATGCATGCATTGCACAACTTTGTAACTCCTTGCGCTACATTATGCCTTCACCAGGCATAATGAATGCAAGTATGGTGTATCCCCATTAAAGGGGCTATTAAAATGGTGCAGTGGAATTGAAGAGATTCCCCTGTGTCGTTTACTGCAGCTACTTTTAACACCTGCTCAGAGCAGGCATTAAAAGGGGGCACACCATTGGTAAGCAATGGGCCCCTTTGTACTGTTCTGGGTTAGGATCAAACTTTTGGCTGCTAAACCTGAACTGTACATCAATAGCATCACATAATTAGACACTATTGGTCCTTACCCTGCCTCATGGTGTGCCTCATTTTAAATATGGCACACACATGGTGGCAGTAGGGGGGCGCTAGGTGCAGCGCCACTTTTTTTAAATCTGCCCATAGTCTGGAACTAAAAACAAATTGGAAGAATGCACCAACACATGAATTTGTGGGTGGAATGTAGGCATAGTCTGTAGCAATTACAATTGACATTGTCACACACACATATCACACATATCACGTGTGTTGGCTTGACACATGCCTGCAGCAATCCTGGAAATATACATGGAGACTGTTGTACAGATGTCTGGCCTAGGTAGGCAAAGGGTAGCAATTACCCACAATGGCAGGTTTGTGTCTGCTAGGTAAGCAAGCAAAGTCTGAATCACACTGTCCCACGTGACAACTGAAACATACTCCTCAGTGGCACTCACATGTTTGACCAAGAGAGACTGACATGTACGGATAGAAACTCCTAAATGTCTAGGTCTCTCACACTTAATCTGGTTTGGTATGTACATGTAAGTCAAGCAATGTCCAAACAGTCACAGACCCTTGCCAAATTGTGCACATAATGAAGGAGACAGATTGAATGCTGCATCTCGTCTACTCATAGCTGTCAAGAGTAACCACACTTACAAAATACACTCATGGTGAATGTGACATAGGTTGCGGAGTGGGGATTTGAGTGCATGCCCATGTTGTATGAATGATGTGGAAGGACAGCTGAGAGACTTCCTTACGTCACTTTGGGATCCAGTATGTGGAGGTCACTCAGACACTACACAAGTGCTGTGACTTGTGTTCTGTAATGTGTGGGGGGCAGTCATGTGATCCAGCAAAGTCTAGAAATGGGAGGGATACTGTAGAAGAAGCTGTGCCCATCTACAAAGTACACAAGTCTGACTTACTATGCTTTGCATGAATGAAAGGACAATGTTGATGACAAAGATGTGTACTAAGGGTAATCATCTTAAATTATGCCAGCAATGTTGATCTAGAACCATCCATGACAAAATATGTCATCAGTGTGTGAAAGGAACACACATAGACTAATGCTCACTGTACAAAACAACAAGGTTTCCATGTAACACCAGATACATATTCACAAAGAATGTGTAGGTCAATATTTATTCCAGTCACATGGGACTGACTACAACTATGTGCTTGTCCAGCAAAAACAAATGTGACAAAAGCTAGTGACAAATGACAGTATAAATACCCTTGGTCTCAAGTCATGACCCAGTTCCACAATTTATCAATGGCCTAAGCAAGAATAATAGGAATACTCTCACCTATGTATGCCAAATCATGTCAAATCATAGCAGATGATGAGACATGCCCAACACAAACAAGCTGCCAGTCCCCAGTACATAATTAGGAAAGCCTGACATCAACAACCCCAAAGGTGACATGGGACTACAAATGTACAGGTGTATGGCTGCAGGTGACTGTGAATTGCTGTGCTGATGATCAATCATGAGGATGGCAGATCCCCACCCAACACACCCCCATTCCCCAGAGGAGGCTACATTGAATCTTGAGGGGCCTGCTGCCTGTGCACAGTGAACTGAGCTGAGGTGATCACAGTCAACCTGTGTCAATGGATGCAACAATGGCCCTGTGTGGGCATACAAAGTGCCACTACAGCATTGATGACTAGGGTGCCATCACTGCCTGAGAGCACCCTGCCATACATATTGTATGCAATTATTCATATGTGGCAATAAATATAAATTTTGAGTCATTGAATATTCCAAGTGTATGTGCTGAAGACATACTTCCTAAATATTAGCACACATGTCCCACCAAGGTGGGCCAGGCTTTGTGCCATCTATTTGCGTATGGACAAAAGTGAAAAATTCACATGTGAAAATGTGTATGTGTCACATATTTACTCACAAACGTGTATGAACAGTACAAAGTAGGGAAACAGAGTTAACACAGATATGGGAACACAGCCTTGAGACAATGGCCTACATATATCCACGCTGTAATAGAGAATTAGTATGTGTCAAATACCTAAACAGACCAAAGAAGTATGCATCACTTATCACAAATTAAACATATCTTTCCACATACAAACATGTAACATACATGCCAACAGTGACACGTCAGCACACCATCTCCAACAATGTGCATGCATGGTGAACTATACGTCACACGTGTTGCTTTGCATTGTGAAGTCTGCCCCTTAGAACACAACAGATTGTGGACATACTTCCACTTGTCATGGGATACCGGAACTTAACCCAGCCTTAGTCAACAGCATCCTTTGCTAAAGATTTGTCAAGGGTATCATATCCATTAACATGTTTTGCACATGGCCCATTCTGTCTTATGCTGTGTTGTGAAATGTACATTGGAAATTCTGACATGAAAATGTGGTAGACCCACATTATGAGTTCTATCACACATGTACACTCGCAGTACACATGTAGAAACTTGTATGTGGAAAATAATCTTCAAACACATGCACATTTGCAAACAGTATCAGTCATCCCAGGCATCACACACAGCTACAAACATATGGTAACACATTCCTGTGTTACCAGTATACAGTGTAATACACATGCATACACATGTTGCCCTATCATACAAACAACAAAGATGCATAGCCCCTGTAACTAGCAATGTGAATCTGAGTGCCCTGTCAGCCAGCCTTCCAAATTTAACACATGTCCATCATGCGTAAAACAAATGAAGCATGCAGTACTTCTCCATACATCGCAAATCACTAAAATGATGCCTCACACCTGCGTGTCTAATCTAAGTTGACAGGCCTTGTCAGCCTTCATAGAAAAATCCATGCATGGTTATCAGGCATAAAAAAAGACACATATCAGGAAACGCGACGCATGCATACAGGAAGTGATGTAACAGGTCTTCCTTGTTGCACACATGTAAAAGTAATTTTACTTTCAATTTTACTTGTAGTCTCTGCTTGAGTGAGGTTGTGTGCTGGTTGTGTTGGTGTGAGGAGTGTTGGATTGAGATTATTTTGTGCTGTGTCCTCCTGTCTGTGTCTTGTCCATTTTGTGAAGTTTGTAATTGTATTGTACATTGTTGTCCTGTTATTGTGTTTGTATTGTTGTGTGTCTGTCTTGGGGTTGTTAAGTATGTTGGGTTACCAGGGGTTAGTTGAGGAATAGTTCTTATTGTTTTATTTTGGGGGTAATTAGGTTGCAGTGCAGGAAAACTGCAAGATGCCAGGGAAAGGAATGACATAGAGGATGACTGGAGATGAACTTGGAGGGTTCATATGATCGGTGTGCCACTACCTTCCCAACATGGTGGCAATGGGTGGCCGTGTGAGCATGAGCTACCCAACTGAGGCAAGGAAGCTGCGCTGATGCAAGGTGCTCTACCAGCTTTGACGCATCTTCTCTGTGGAGCGCACGGACCACCAGTTGAAGCACCAGTGGGCAGATCTCATTGCCCAAGAAAGGGATCTCCTGGATCACCTGGTGATTTGGGTCGGCAGACCTGTTGGTAAGTACCCCATCTACATAGCAACATCCTCATTTGCATTTGCATGACAGTAAGACATAAGGATTACTGCAGCATGTAATCACAAAGGTGAGAAAAGCAAATTTTGTGTCTCAGCCAACCTGCATTCATGAGAGGTCAGCAATGCACTGGTTGCAGGCAATTTGCACATTACTCTCTTTGTACCTTGTGTATCACATACACATATTGAAGTGCCTTGAATGGAACACACAGGTGCAATGGTGAAAGTGATCATGTTTCCCAGGCATAAATGTACATGCCCATCATGGGCTTCACAACTGTGTGTATTTGTTTAAGTAATTACAACCATGACGATGGAGTATTGGTAGTCATGGGTGGGTGTGTGTTCTTTGAGTCATGTATGTGCAGAGTGACACAACAAGGACTCCTACTGCAACATTAGTGTCATTGTTTTTTTAAGGTAATGTGGCTGATGGAGGCAAGCATTGCCACACCATATGTCAAAATGTGTGCAATGCAAGCATTGTGACTGTTTTAAACCCTGGTGCCACATGATGGCTGCTCCAGGCACGATGAATGCAAGGTGTGTATTCATGTGGTAGGAGGCACACAAAAAATGAGCATTTAAATCTATTAGTTTCCACTGTACCATTTTGAAGTGAACCTGAACACGTGCCTAAGACAATTTGGTTAAATGACAATCCCATTGTTTTCAATATGCCTATTCTCACTTAGCAGGTTTGGCACCATCATGTATGGTGCAAAGCATGCTAAGTGCCAACATGATGTAATAGTTTACAACGTCAGTGTCCTAACATGCACCATGGTGTTACATATGTCAAGTACGGTACACACATGGTGGAGTTATGTGGTGATAGTAGGGTGTTGAAAATAGTCAAGCATCTGAGTGCTTGCTCCATTTTCACATATATATACTACAAAGTACTAAGCTTCTGTCAATTGACAGTATCCTGTCCCCAAGAAAATTGTAACATATGTGTGTGAGATGTATGTATGGGTGAATCCCATATCTGTGAATGTTTGTTTGAGCTAAATTTGTCTGTTTGACTGACATGTTAGAGATGCCAGTTGGTCATTCCTAAAACTAAGTTAACTAAGTCACTCAGCTAAACAAGTGGAATGTGTAACAATTGTCCATGCTTTTCTCTGTTCAACAAGCTTTATCTTTTTGTCATGTCTTGCAGGTGGGCCTCCACCCCACACTATTGGTGAGATTTCCCGTTTTGAAGACCCCGATGTAGCCAGTAAGTGTCACCTTGTATGTCACATGTGTAGATCAAGGGTTGTGTGTGAGAGAGTATGATGTGTGCAATGCCATGTTTAAATGTCATGTATACCAAAAAAGACACCACCATCTATCCTTGGGTATCAACATCATGTCTGATGGTATGTTGAGGATGTGGAATGAGTTGAATGATGCACAGGTGCCAACGTGTACCGCAATGTATTAGTGAGTCTTTGGAAAAGGTAATTATGCCCACAAACAGTGATGTCAAATTTATGGAGTTAAAGTCATTTTTTGGATGTGGGAACCTACCTTGTGTCAATGAGATGCAAAGTAGGCGTTCCCGTGCAAAAAATTACTCTATGGCCTTAGCCCCATACTGCTAAGTTCCCCTGGTTTGCTTGTGAAGTTAGGTCTATTGAAGCGTTACATATAGGGGGCCTGTTTACTACCAAGGAGAAAGCATTCTTTAACTCCTTGTAGTTGCTACAACTTCATTAGTCCATGTTGCTTCACATACCAACTATTGATACTGACTAAAGAAGCTAACAAGGTACTGACCTCCTTGTCATAATCTTAATATCCTTGCAGGAGCAAACTGTTTGATGTGCCTCTAGTTAAGGTTTGACTTAAATTAACCAGGGACTCTGATTTAGAATAAAGGGAGTGGCCTATACCAATGGGTCCTTGTTTAACTATGACAAAACAAAGATGGTTTTCGAAGTAACTGTTTGGCTGAAAAATGCAACTGCATTGATCCAATAAGATTTGAAATTTGAGTGGGTCACCACCGAATTAGTCCTGGGGTGTTAAAACCACACTATTACTATCCAAGTGATTATGATACTCGGCTGCACTGCCTCTTGTGTTAGTATCTGACTCGCTAGTACTTGCTGTCACTTTGTCAAATGCCTGCAAAGAGAGAACCTGACTAGTGAGGACAGGTCTGAGTGAATTAGGCCAGGTTATCAAGAATGCTTTCTCCTGGTGAGCCCCCAACAATTCTCTGTGAATTCTGATAATTTATTTGGCAATGACCTGAAGGGAATTTTCAAATGGGTCTATTTCGGGCCTGACAAACTGTCTGTTCCTGAATCTTGAGAAATTGACGGAAATAGAAAACACGGTGCTCTATTTACACTTTTACTAATAGGGAGTTTGAGTTTCAGACTGAGTCGCAAGGAAAAGTATGTAAAAGAGAACCCCTGTACTGCTACCTCTCACACTTATAAATACTACTGTGAGTTGGCATTCATGTGTCGGTCTTGATATGCATACAATAATCATCCTAAGAAAACAATATAGCAACCTTAGGGAAGCAATTAAGCAAATTACAATATTTTAGAGAATACACAGAAAAGTAGAAAGTATGTTGTTCTTATTACCATATTCTATAGAACATGAACACCCATACCAAAGTATCTCGTTCTATTGAGGAATTGCAAATAAATACACTCTAAAGGAAAATTAAATTAATTTGAAAGCAACGATGTATAGCCCACCTGTGACAAAACTTAATCCCAAGAGTGCATCCACTAAATTCCTCTGCCATCTGCAATCACATTGTAATCGTATTTTAGCAATGAGCAATGTGAGCACGTGGATTACAATTCAGTAATAAACCAAAATCTAGGGTGATCACATTTTTAAAATGCCATCTTCTTTAATTGAGCATCTACTTGACCCATGTATTTCCTTTAACAATTGTTTAATCAAAAATATCATTGGGGCCCACTTTAGTTGGCTCAGCTTCTGCAACATTAGCAATAAAGGATTACTATATTCCTTTCACCAACTTTGAAGAACAGAAATGTATTATTAAATTTTATTGAGACTTTAGCACTATAGGGCATATTAATAATGCCCTAGCGCCACCTTGCACCACATCATAACGTCATCATGTTTTATGTTAATGTGGCCCAACGAGGCCGAAATCCCAGCGCCGTATTTACAGAGTGGTCCAATGCATGAATTGTGCCACTCTGTAACCCTTTGCGCTACATAATGCCTGAGTCAGGCATAATGTATGCAAAGGGGGTGTTACCCGGTTAGGGGAGCTGGAAAAATGGCGTAAGGAAATCTATTAGATTTCCTTGCGCCATTTTTTACAGCACTTTTAATGCCTGCTGAAGAACAGGCGTTAAAAGGGGGTTTCCTTTCTTTACAATCGGGCCCTATGTACTCCGCAGGAGTCGCACCAATATTTTGGTGCTACTCCTGTAGAGTACATCAATAGCATCATAAGAAATAACACTATTGCCCCCTACCCTGCGCCATGGTGCGCCGTATTTTAAATATGGCGCACACATGGTGGCGGTAGGGGGGTGCTAATGGCCGCAGGGAAAGTGGCGCTGCACTCAGTGCAGCACCACTTTTCATTAATTTGCCCCTATATGTTACAACACACCAACAGTGCTATCACACTAATAAAACAAAGGAAAGACTCAAACAGAAACTAAGCCAATCCCACGCCCTCTTATAATGCTTTGGGTGGAACTAATTGGTGCAAGTTAGACCTGACATCACCAGTCCAATTCCTGTTTTTTGTGCAGGAGCCCGTCAGAACACTGTAGCCCTTTCCCCCTTTATTCTTGTAACACTTCTGTCTGACCTAGAGACAGAAACAGAGGGTACTATAATAATAGTACAGAAGCCAAAAACTCCTGATGAGTTTAGATGCCTCTCACGTACACCAGGATGGTTCAAACATCCATGATAGAAGTAGAAAACTGAATTGATAACAATTACCTTGAGTCAGTTTACTATAAAATGAAGAAAATGTTGAAGGGCCGGATTTGCTAAGATGTTTTCTAGACTTAAGTCAGTATTTCCAATCTTTCAGACAGATTTGGGACTATGAGATTTCTTGTCCTCAGCCTAATTCAGATTAGAAGAGAGGAGCTTGCTGACACTCACTGTCTCGTCCACATTGAGCTAACAGCTCCCTTGAGATTAGATAGTAGTGTGCATCGGATCATGGACACGAAATCCAGTGAC
Source organism: Pleurodeles waltl (assembly GCF_031143425.1). Lineage (NCBI taxonomy): Eukaryota > Metazoa > Chordata > Amphibia > Caudata > Salamandridae > Pleurodeles > Pleurodeles waltl. The sequence continues at coordinate 982,718,640 of NC_090445.1, forward strand.
CACTTTCGAGGTAATCCCATTTGCTACCAACAAGGTTTAGAACACAATTGAAGGCCATTCATTATACACAAGATGTTGGGGCCAGGGCAAGTCATTCCTGACCATCAGAACAGTGCATTAAATCAGAGCCACAAAATCTGCGATGACGTGTTGTAGATTGTGAGGACAGACCATCAAGAGATCATGACTAGAGGTTGTAGCTTTGCTGGTGGAAATAAATCTCACGGAAAAAAACCTAAATAAACTACTTCTAACAAAAAGCCCCTATTTCTCTGCAAATAATATAAAATGGTCTTCTAAATCTCCCCTTTTCAGTGCAGGAGGAGCAGTCAGAGAGGTAAGGCTCTGGGATGGTGAAATATGAGAATGGAGATGAAATGGTTATGGAGTGGCTGAGTACAATGATGGAGAGTGGACACCTCTGTGTAAATATCACAGTGGTTTGTACAATGGTGTAGGTGGTGGCTTCAGACAATTGGATGTTTTCAAAGAGATTCATGAGTCTATGTTCCCACTGTACTTTGGTGATAAAGAATAGTTAGTGTTGTCTTGCCGAGAAGCATCTGATTCATGTGTACAGTTGTTTCATTAGGCATTGATGTGTGTTGGGTCTGGTAACTGTAACATTTCTCTATTTGTGTTAACAATGACACAGATGGGATTTTAGCTAGAGGCAGGAAACCACTGTACAAGTACCAATATAATACCAGTCAATGTAATTGTTCCGTCTTGCAGGGACGTAGCTTGGTCAGTAAGATTGGGGGGGGTAAGCTTCAAAGTTACCAAAAATCACGCTGGCACATAATGTTGAACTATATTATACGACAAGCATGACACACAAGAGGGGCTTAGGGGCAGTGTAAAGGGAGACGAATGCAGATTGGTAGGGACCCTAAGTGAAAGAAAGCACATTATTTTTTTAAATAACCTACATTTTTTAAGTATTCCCAAACACAAGGCAGCGCCCATTTTCTTGCGCTCCTTAGCCTCTAACACCACTATGTGTGCACCGTATCTAAGATACGGCGCACCAGGGCGGTTGTTAGGAAAATAGCATCAACATTTTTTACGCTAGTTCGGAGCTTTGCAGGATTTGCGTCAAAATTTTTGACTCTAATCCTGCAAAGCCCATTGAAGTCCATTGTAAACAGTGGTGTGCCTCCTTTTAACGCCTGATCTTAGATTTCTTTGCAACATTTTTTCGGCCCCCCTAATGGGGGAACAACCTTTTTGCATACATTATGCCTGCCACACATAAAGGGTTATGAAGGGTTATGAAGTGGCACAATGCATGCATTGCACCACTTTGTAAATTTAGTCCCGATTTTGGCCTCGTTGGGCCACATTAGCATTAAAAAAATGACGCTAATGTGGCACAAGGCACAATTTGGCACAAGGCGGGGGCTAGGGGCTTTTAAATCTGCCCCACAGTGAGGTAGAGGGTGTGTGTGTGTTTTTTGTGTGTAAAATTCCTGGTCAGATCCGACAGACACATCACCATACCCAACTAAAAGCCCCTGCACCCAACTATTTTTCACAAGATACATTTTGTTAGGGAGGTGTAACACCCCACACACCCCCTAAAAGATTCTGCTATGAGTAGTTGTGACTTAATCTTATAGTTGCCTTAATTCTGAATTTCAGGAGTCAGTTAGGAGTACCAAAAGAGTAAGTCACTGTAAAATATGTGTGAAACGAGATCATTTTCTGTTTAATTTTGTGACTTGCTGTTCATTTTCAACGTCTTACATAGCCACGTGTGACTGTGAAAGAATTGAGGATCATTTGGATTCTGCGACCAATTCGCTTCATAATGTAAGCAATATTGTGTGAAAAATTTCGAAACCGTATTTGCATATCGGCAAACCATCTTGCTTATCTGCATAGTTTAAATATTTAAGGCTTGCTGTTCATTAACAGCAAATATTCTTGCAGTCGGATGCATTTCAATCAAGCGGTAAATCTGCCAAATGTGTGAACCTGACAGGTGACAGCAGAGTTTCCTGTAAACGATGAACAGTCTGAGGTGGGAATATAGTTTCGTTGAAATTAGTAAAACGTGAGTTTACGAAGCTTTGCCACTAAGAATGAGCGATATTTGTCGAGCTCTTTGGCGCCTCGTCAGGGCATTGAGGCGCTATAAAAATTCTACAATACAATATAATCCTACGTATTATTATCATCATTTCTTCTAGTTTCAAGAGTACCTAGAGTAGGAATTTACAAGTCTGAACAATAATCATGCGCGAGTCTTTTTTTTTGCCTAGTCTCTGCTGCCCTCTAGTGTGTAGTTCTAATGTCACGGTTGAAATCTCAAACAATTGATCAGCACAGATTACAAAATGGTGCAATGAGCTATTGTTCAATATTAACTTGATAAGGTGAACATTATACATTAATTTTTGTTTCTCCTCCATGTAACAATTTCGAATGGCTCCTAATTAATGGAATATAAGAGAGGAAAGTAAATTGAAGGCGTCATTGAAATGATGTGCACGAATTAAAAAGTAAAGTAAAAACAGCTCATGTAATTTATCATTGCCCCATCCACAGCTCCAGGTTCACATCCAATCCGTCCTAACATTCTAAAATACTTAAACAATGGTACATTAACATACTGATCAAAAACCTTAAGACAGACTAGCACACATCTTCCCTCTCTAAAAAATAAGAAAACAATAAACCTGACTTCTATATTTTCGCACTATACTCACTAAGCGTAAGTATAAGCGACAAGAAATACACAGAAATATTAAAGCTTCGATGCAATTAAAAAACCCATAGGGGCCTGATTCACAAAGGTAAATGTAGACGTTTGGTCTAAGTTTAGACCAAACGTCGAAGTTTACGATTTTTGGGAACTCATAAAGGGCATTTATGACTAGTATCTTTAAGTCTGCACTCGGGCTTTGTGGTGCAGGACAGCAGGGAAAGGGCAGGAATGTGCCATATTTATCCAATTCAGTGCATCCCTGCCCTTTCCCCTTAATGTGGCACCCTTTTGGCTGCCTAGCGCCAGCGCCTGCTCCTTTGCCCTGTGGTGCATGCCGGATTGGTTTTGTACAGGAAGGGATATCTTCCTGCAGGAAAACAATCCTGAGAGGCGTTTTCCTCTTTCTCTGCATCCTACAAAATTCAGCACACATATTTACCCTCATTACGCCTCTCCTGGGGAGGTATATGTTTTTGGTGCATTCCAAGGTTTACAAGTTCTTGTAAATCTGGGAATGCATCAACATCCATGAATGTTGCGTGGGAACACCGACGCAACATCCATGGAAATGCCTCCCTTACACAGAGTAATGTAATGCAGCAATTTTCACTGCATTACATTACTCAAAATGTATGAAGCCATGCAGGGCCATGCAAGGTGGCCTTGTATGGCTTCATAAATTTCACATAAGGTTTGCGCCACTCTTGCACCACATTGCATGGTGCAAAAACAACACAAACCAGGCCATAAATATGGCCCTTGCTGTGTGGAGCTTGGTAGCCCGCCCTAGAAGTGTGGCTACCTGGGACTACAGCCCTTGGAAAAAACAGCTGGGCCAGTGTTTCCTCCTCTCTGTCCCAGATGCTAACCTGTCTACCCAGACAAAAGAGCAGCCCCACCCAAGCACGTTCACTTTTTGCCCTTCAAAGGTGGCTTCTCCTTTTAAGTATACCTTTGAGCTAACACCTAATGTGGCTTTCTACTCAGAGGCAGTCCTCTATTGTTACTTGGCCTGGGAGCCATTTACGTCTCCCCAGAGTGGGCAGAAGGCTGACTAGGGCCAGCATCTGCAAATGGCCAGTGGAAGTTGCATGTAGCAAAAAGTTACATTAATTTTTTCATGGGCGTCAAGTCGTACTTAATATAACGAGTTGTTGGATACCTTTAAGTATCAACTTTAGCAGTCCCATTCAGAAGTTTGCACAGTGGAGAGTATAACCATGCACTAGCCAACAGGGCTACTAGCCTCCATTCCAGTAAAAATGACAATTGTGAGTTTTACTGTTAGAACATGTAAAACACAGGTTCTGCTTTTTAAGATACTGGCCCATGCCTTCGGGCCAGATAGGCCTGCTACAGGGGTGAATTATACACATTAAAAAGGGAGGTTTGGGCTTTGCCATGGTTTTAAATATCAATGTTGAGTTAGCAGTTTTTAAACTGGTCTATCCGTCTTAAATAGCTTGCTGGGAGACACTTTGGCCCATATTTACCCAGGACCACTCCGCTTTCCGGAGACTCCTAAAGACCTGGCTGTTCGAACAGCAATAACCCCCCCCCTTTTTCCCCTAGCGCCTTGAGACCCGCACGGGTGAGTAGCGCGCTTTATAAATGTTAATGATTTGATTTGATTTGATTTGATTTGATTTGATATTTATACTTTTTTAGCACCGCATTTGCATAATTTTTTTACGCAAAAGCGGCGCAAATGTTCAAAATATAATTGTATTTTGTAAGCTTGCACCGCTTTTGCGTCAAGCAATGACGCAAATGGGGCACTAAAAAGTATCAATACGGCCCGTTGTACAATGTCCTACTCAGTGTGGCACAACAAGTGCTGCAGGCCCAGGGGGAGGAGGGACAATTTAACGTACAGGTCCTGGGTAACCCTGGTCCCACATAGAAGGGACGTATAAGCAAGTTTAGGTAAGCCAATTTACCATTACACTTTTAAGGGCTAAAACACTGACACTGAGGTCTGGTTAGCTGGCCTCAGTACACTCTCAGAGTCGAAATATCAGCAGCATTAGTCTAAAACTGTGTGGGTGATTAGGACCAAAAGAGGAATTTCCTTAAAGTAAGGACCCCCATATCCCTTTGATACCACCATATTAAAAAATAGCTAGCTCTGGACAAAAACCCTTGTGTTTGTAGCCAATCAGAGGAGTTACAGGGCAGAAGCTACATGAATGAAGAGGCTTGGTGCACATACTCTGCACGGTACAACTAGAGTATTGTTAGTGACTGCCAGTGACAAGGATTTGAAAATTGTTAAACCCCTTTAGAAGGAGTAGAGTCTGCACTCATCTAGTGTTGACTCTACTGCTGCATTTTGTCCCTTTAAGATTCTTGCTTGTTTTTGTGGGCCCACTGAGGACCAGGAGCTTATTTTTAACTTATCTTATGAATGAACATGCAAACATGAAAGGGAATTCATCTGCTGAGCAAACAGCTTTTGCTTTTCTGTACTTCATTTGGTGGCATGATGACTGCTCATGAAGGTACCAGGGAAAACAGATGAGTGAATATGCATTTTCGTATGTTGTGAGGATAATCTCTGTTCACTGAGGTGTAGTCCTATCCTATCAGAAGTTGGATGAAATAGTCAAGCAAAGTGCTAAGGATGCCAAGTTGACTTGTCCCTTTTACCCCAAATCTGCAGTATGGTTCACGGGGCATTGCAATTACATAAATTCATCTCCTCGTGGCTCTTCTTCAAAGGGAAGGTGTCCCCTAGGTTTCAGAGGGCTCAGTAGAGGTCCCTACTAGAAATCCAAGGGTTGCTTTTCCAGCACACCTAAACAAAAGTCATCATGTCTATATGGACCCTTCACAGCTAAGTCTCTCACAAGCTTTCCATCTTGTGGAGGATCATTTTATGACATTCTGTCAGTTATTGGAGACATTTGCTTCCAAGGCGTGAGTGTTTGAAGTGGTTTGCAAAGGCATATCTCTAGACTTTTTGGCAATGCCACATCATTCAAGGAGCAGGGTAACAGCCTGGCTGATGGACCTTGAAAAGAAGAAAGTCTTGCAGAAGGGTATAGAAAAACGTTTTTATCAACAGAACAATCACCATGGTCCCAACAAAGGAAGTGGGGAAAGAAGTACATTCTCATCTGGTTTTGGTCCCTAAAGTTGGAGGAACACACCAGGCAATAATCAACTTCTAAGGAGTTAGGCCCTCATTACAACCCTGGCGGTCGGTGATAAACTGGTGGTAATACCTCCAACAGGCCGGTCTGGAGGTGTCTGTCTGCTGTGTTTGTGTGCAGGTGCATGGGCTGGATGGTATTGAGAGGCGGATGGCTGTTAGGTGTCTGAGTGCTTGCGTTTGTATACTTTGGGAGGAGGGGGCACAGACACAGTGGGAGAGGACACAGGGGACATGTGCATGGATGTTGGGGTGGTGACTGCCGGTGAGGGGCGTGTTGTGATAGGTGTGCTGGATGAGGATGTGGTGCATGCAGGTGTGAGTGGAGACGCAACTGGGAGGGAGGTGGATGACGAGGAGCAGGGGGACACAGCAGAGGCAGTGGATGTTGGCGTGTCTGCATTTGGATGGTGCTTGTGTGAGTGCCTGTGGGATGAAGTGTGGTGCCTGTGTTTGCCTGAGCCACTTCTGTGTGTTGATATGGGTGCATACAGGTCTGAAAGTGTGCTTGGGATAGGCTGGGGTTGAGTGGAATGGGACTGGGTAGAGGAAGTTAGGGAGGGAGGCTAAAGACAGGGACAATGGCTGCCATCAGTGAGTTGGCCAGAGCCTGGAATGCTCTCTGTTGGGCCCCACACCAGAGTGAGTGCCCTCCAGGTATGCATTTGTTTGTTGCAAATGCCCTACTAGACCTTGGATGGCATTCAGTATGGTTGACTGCCAGACAGAGAGGGATCTCAGGAGGTCAATAGCCTCCTAACTGAGGGCAGTAGGGCAGGGCCTGAGGTGCCTGGGGTGAAAGAGATGCCCACCCTCATGGGTGAGCGGGAACAGGAAACTCGCTGAGGGGCTGCTGGGAGGGGCGTGCTGGTACGGGGGTGGTGGCTGCAACTGTAGTTGGGGTGGGCACAGAGGTGTCCACCACCGCCAGGGAGCTTCCATCGGAGGTGTGTCGCTGTCAGAACTGACCCCTCATGTCTCCATCGTGGTGCTCCCCTCGCCCTCTGTCCCTCTGGTGCCCTCACCGTCTGTGGATTCGGCCTCCAGGCCCATGTGGGATGCAGCTCCCTCCGTCGCTGGTGCCTCTGCTCCTCCGCCAGATGATGCTAATGCACACAAGGATAGGGTGACAAAACAAAAAGTGGGGCTCCCACCATTTGCGACAGTGGGTGCTCTGCCTGTCAAAGACCCCCAGGGTCCGTACCTCCTTGGCGATGGCACGCCAAATACCCTTTTTCTGATGGGCGCTGGCCTGCAGAAAAAGATACATAAGAAAAGTTATTATTCATACCATCCGGACTGTTATACTCATGGCCCACCATATCTCTCCCATCCCCTTACGCACAGACATTGCCCACCGAACATGCAGCACTCTGCCCAGGACCCCTCAGCCCCCCCTACACGAGGCTTACACACACAGCACTCCATACATTCATGCTCCATGCATCGTGCTCACAGTGTACTCACCTTTTAGTCTGGAGGACCATAAAGTAAACGGTACTGGGGTAGGACCCCATCCACTAGTCTCTCAAACTCCTCGGAAGTGAAGGCACGGGCCCTTTCCCCAGACACTCGAGTCATGGTCGCTTCCAAACACAGGTCACAGCAGCACTTGCAGTGTACGTCCTCTCCTGTTGAATGTCAGGTAGCAAGTGAGCGAACAGATAGAAAATGGCGGTCACGTCCGCGGTGTCGCGTACTGTCACCACTGGCGTACATCACCATTGGCTCCTCGAACCCTTAGGCCCCAATGATAACCAATGATGTGTTGTACGGCTGTCGGTGACCGCCTCCCGCAACTGCAGACAACGTCAGCGGAATGATCTAATTTCCACTTGCCCCTCCTCACAGGTCAGGCGGCCGCCATTTCAGGGGCGCACAGGCCATGGCACCTAACTGCGTCACAGCGGACATAGGCACATCAACGGACCTACACGTTAACATTAAGTTTCTGTAAAAAATGCGAGGCATATTAGTCTGAGTATATGTTTGAATATGACCACCTGCTCAACGATTTTCACCCTAGAGTTCAAGGATGAATAGGAGATGGAGACATACCCCCGTGTACAAACCCCTGGTGGACCTGGCGACAATGGAGGGCAGGCACATTATCCTAACCTACAGACTTAATAGGGCCACAATCCAAGAGCTGTGTGCCCAATTGGAGCCAGACCTGATTTCAGCTATCCGCCATCCCACAGCTATCCCCCTCTAGTGCAGGCCCTGTCAATGCTCCATTTCTTGGCAAGTGGTTCCTTCCAAGGGAGAGTGGCCATGGTCCCAGAAATGTCACAGCCTATGTTCTCAAACGTGCTGAACAGAGTGTTGTCTGCCCTGATGAAACACATGCGCAGCTACACAGTATTCCCACACATTGAGGATTTGGCCATAGTGAAGGCTGACTTCTATGCAATGGGACATATCCCCAACAACATTGATGCTATTGATGGTACACTTATTGCCTTTGTCCCACCCCGGAGAAATGAACAGGTGTTCAGAAATCAAAAGAGCTTTCACTCTCTGAATGTGCAGATAGTGTGCCTGGTGGACCAGTACATCTCCCATGTCAATGCAAAGTATACTGGCTCTATGCCTTTATCTTGAGGAATAGTAGCATCCCATATGTGGTGTCTCAACTCCAGAGGCACAGGGTGTGGCTAATAGGTGAGCCCATGGTCCCCGCCCAATGTATGTTGGTACATGGGTGTGGGGTTGGCCCAAAGGGTGAGTGTCTGGCTAACAGGTATCCCTCGATATTTACAGGTGACTCTGGTTACCCCAACCTCTCATGGCTACTGACCCCAGTGAGGAATGCCAGGACAAGGGTAGAGGAATATTACAATGGGTGAACAAGGAGAATCATTGAGCACACCTTTGGCCTCCTGAAGGCCAGATTTCAGTGCGTCTATCTACCAGGTGGATCCCTGTGCTACTCACCCAAGAAAGTGTGCCAGATCATTGTTGCATGTTGCACAACCTGGCCTTGAGACACCAGGGGCCATATTTATACTTTTTTAGCGCCGCATATGCGCCCCTTTTTGACGCAAAAAACGGCGTAAACTTACAAAATACAATTGTATTTTGCAAGTTTGCGCTGTTTTTGCGTCAAAAAATGACGCAAATGCGGCACTAAAAAAGAATAAATATGGGCCCAGGTGCCTTTTCTGCAGGAGGATGAGGCTGGAGATCGTCATGTGGCAGCGGTGGAGCCTGTGGACAGTGACAAAGAGGAGGAAGAGGATGTGGACAACAGAACTACTATAATTCAACAGTACTTCCAGTGACACACAGGTAAGATACTGTAACTTCACCTTCCATTGCAGTTTTGTGTTGGACATTGTACATGGCAGACTGATTTTCCAAAATCTATGGCCACTTACTGTACCCTTTGGCATCTCGATTTTCATTTATCCAAGCCACACTCTGGCTCCTGGTGTGTTTACTGCTGCCCACTACAGGTCATACCTATGTATATATATGTACATTTGAATTGCAATGTTTACAGCTTGTTAAACTAATACATTGTTCAATCAATTGACAGTCCCCATACTTGTATTAGTTCCAAGGGTGTTTATTTCTGTGATAACAAGTGTAGGGGGTATTGCAATGGGCTGGGTTGATGATGGAGGAATGTCCAAGATAGAGTCCAGTCTATTGGTATCACAGATGCATAGTCCAAGGGGGCATAGGGAGTGGGGCAATGGCAGTTCAAAGTGTACAGGGTGACATAGAGGGACATAGTGGGACACCAGGGTGACATTCAGGGGAGTCTTATTTCCTGGTGGGGGTCTTGGCAATGTTCTCTGGCTTCTTCCTGGATCGTAGGGACCTTTTGCGTGGTCGTTCTCCTTCTGCAGGGGGAGGGGTGCTGGTGGCCTGTTGTTCCTGTGGCGGGGCCTCCTGCCCACTACGTCGGCAGAGGTGGAGGGCTGTTCATCGGTGTGGCTAGTGTCAGGGGCCCATTGGTACCACTACCTCCCTCATGGTGTTGGCCATGTCTGCCAGCACCCCTGCAGTGGTGCCCAGGGTGGTGTGGATGTCCCTCAGGTCCTCCCTGATCCCCACGTACTGTCCCTGCTGCAGCCGCTGGGTCTCCTGCAACTTGGCTGGATGATTTCCTCCACCATGACCCTTAGCTCCTCCTCTGAGAACCTGGGGTGTCTTTGTGGTGCCATGGGTGTAGTGTGTGTGGTGTGTGTGAGGGTGTGTGGGGTGATGTGTTGGGGTGTGTGCTGTGTGGTACGTGGATGATGTATGGGTGTGGTGTTCTGTGGCTCTGATTCAGTGGGTGGTCCTGGCGTGTCTCTCTCTCAGTTGTCAATTTGTTTTAGTCGTAAAGGGTTGTGGGTAGTGTGGGTGTGTGTTTTATAGTGTTGTGGGTGTAGTCTGTGCATGTGGGTTAGGTGTGTGTAGTTTGAATTGTTCAATGTGGTGTTGTTTTGTATGTGTGTGTGTATTTTGAGCACGGCGGTATGTACCGCCAATGGTTTACCGTGGTTGAATGTCCGCTGTGATGATTCATGGGTCATAATGTAGTGGGTGTATTTCTGTTGGTATAATGGTGTGGGTTTTGCTACTGCCATTTTATCACTGACCTTTGGTCTGGCTGACTTGTGTGTGTGTCTGTATAGTGGCGGATTTCTATGTGTGGGTCATAATACACGTAGCGGTATACTGCCACGGTCGCGGTGTGTTGGCAGCAGTCAGCATGGCGGTAAGTGGCACTTACCGCCAATGTCATAGTGAGGGCCTTGGCCCATATTTATACTTTTTTAGCGCCGAATTTGTGCTACTTTTTGGCGCAAACTTACAAAATACAATTGTATTTTGTAAGTTTGCACCGATTTTGCGTCAAAAAGTGGCGCAAATTCGGCACTAAAAAAGTATAAATATGGGTCTTAGTCTTTCTATGCAAGGTGTTTCCTTTCAGATGGTATCTTTAGCAGAGATCATTAAGTGCTGGCCTTGAAGATTTTATGACCTCAATTGGAATAGAGGATTCCTGTTTTCATGTCCCAATGCATCTGAGGCATCAGAGTTTCTTAGGTTTGCTGTCCCCTCATGACTCTTCCATTTCAAAGTCCCTTCTTTCGAATTGACATCATCTCCAAGAGTGTTCAGAAAGGTCCTGACACCATTAATAGGCTTTTTTCATCCAAGAGGGGTATGGGTGCATCCTTATGTGGATGGTTTGTTAGTCAATGCAAATTCCCTTCCCCTAGCTCTGTGACACAGGAATCTTTTCTGCAGAGTGCTCTAGTCCTTTCAGTGCAAGGGGGCCCTATACGAACTGTCAAGGACAGGCTTGTCTAAGCTGATGCTCTGAATCAAGTCTTCCCATTGCTTTACTTCTTTCTCAGCCTAGATATCGTCTAAGAAATCAAGAGAGATGTGTGGTCCCAAAGGATAGACATGCTTGTCTCCAAACGGAATGCTCTGCTGCCTGTATTTTGTATAAGGATGGAATGTTCTGTGTGCCTCAGGAGGGCTGCCCCCCTTTCCAATGCACTAAGAGGTTGATGTTTGCATGCACCCAACCTTTGTAATGCCTTGGGTTTTAAGCAAATTCAGGAAGGAGCAGTCTCTAGTCATAGTGGTAGCTCTGTTCTGGCTGCGCAGGCCCTGAGTCTCTCTCCTTTAAGCAATGGAAGCCAGGCGAGAGTGTCCCCCCCTGCCATGTTGTGGCCTTTTTTGTCCCTCTGCCAACTGTCAAGTTTCAGGTGACAACTATGTGGCTGAACAGATAGATCTTCTACTCTAGAAGTCAATTCACAACATTGGATGTCCTACTGCTGCTAGTGCGAAGGTCATAATTTACTACCTTTTAACTGTTGTCTTTTACAAATGCTGGCTTTTTTGATGTTTTGAGTCTTATATTGAGGACTCTGTTCTCGGCTCAGGGGATTTGACTTAGCTCACCCCAGAACATCAACTATTGGCCCTACTAGGGATTTTCAATTGGTTCTTAGCTCTTTCAAGTGCCATTGTGAGCATTTAGATGTGGTCCCCACATTTTTGACCTGGAAAGTGGCGGTTTATAGCAGTTTCTACTCATGGGCTGATCACGGGGCCATCTACTTTGATGCTTAACATGTTGTCCAATTTTCACCTTTCCCAGGATATTGTTTTACCTGCATAGTGTCTTGAGATTACTGATCAGTCTGGATATGCCTTTCATCTGTGGATGACGGCCAGCCAGTTAAGATTTATTTGGCCCAAGCCAAATAATTCTGTGAGAGGAATGATTTATATGTTTCTTTTGGTTTCAGTCACATTGGAGCTAAACCTACTATGCCCATTATTAGTGGTTGGGTTTGTTCTGCTATTGCCTCTGCTTATGTTAGTTCTGCCCAGGGATTTCTACTTCAGGGATGGAAGCATCATAAGCAGAATGCAAAGCAGTCTCCGTGATGGATATTTTTGGGGATGTTATTGGGTTTTACCTCATACATTTGTCTCACACTATAGGCTTGATGCCTCTGCAGCTTCCTTTGGGGCCACTGTGCTCAATGCGGCTTCATCCTCTACTATTTCAATAGTAGGTATTTCTGAGTGTCTATATCAGACACAGTTCATTGAACTGTATGGAACTTTGTGTGATATGCGCATTTACTGTTTACTTTTCTGTGTATGGTCATTGGACACCTCACTTCTGCTTGTTAGTTCTTTATTTGAAAAGACTGGGACAAAGTGACAATACTCAAATTACTTTCTGGAAATCTTTAGTACACCAAGACCCATATTTATACTTTTTAGCGCTGCATTTGCGTCATTTTGTGATGCGAAAGCGGCACAAACTTACAAAATACAATGGGCCCATATTTATACTATTTTAGTGCCGCATTTGCGTCATTTTTTGTCGCAAAAGTGGCGCAAACTTGCAAAATACAATTGTATTTTGTAAGTTTGCGCTGTTTTTGCGTCAAAAAGCGGTGCAAATGCGGTGCTAAAAAAGTATAAATATGGGCCTTGTATTTTGTAAGTTTGCGCCACTTTTGCGTCACAGAATGACGCAAATGCTGCGCTAAAAAATTATAAATATGGGCCCAAGTCCACCTAGTCATAGTCACAGTGCTGCACCTTTCACACTGCTTGAGGGAGACCAGTTTGTAGTTTTAAATGCTTGTATACACAGGAGATGGAAATGGGGCCTTGTCTTATTATTGGGTGTTTCTACAAGGAGTAGAGTTTTGTTTACATTTTTCACGCTATTTGCTTGTAAAATCTAATTTGTTAATACTGTGTTGAGGAACAGGAGGACTTGGTGTAATAAATTTTACTGATATAAAATCTGGGCATTTGCTTCGTCGTGCATAATAATAATAAGGGAACAGGACAAGGTTTGAGGGATCACAGGTCGGATAAGTTGGAGGTACCTAATTCACTGCCAACCACCAGCATTAACTGCCACAAATTAGGCCCTCTTACATTTGTCATCACTAACTCGGTGTTGGAACAATTTCTATGTTTTTCCCCCAAGGCTGTTTCCTGAATGACTCGCTTTATTCACCAGACTGTCTCATAATTTGTCCGTTAACTGGCCTTCCTTAAGGCTGTGCATATAGTTGGTTAGGGTATTTTATTATTTTATATATAATCATTTATTTGTTATCTTCAAGGCCGGTTGTGGCCATTTTGGCTATCCATGGCTGCTGCGAGTCTAGGAAGTAGGCTGGCTTTGAAACACAATTTATTCTGCAAGTCCACAGCTGTCACTTTCTGTTATTAATAATTCATCTGTGTGCTATTCCCTTACAAATGCAATTGTTGACTCACGCAGCTGTAGACCGTGGGTCTTCTGTAAATGTGAAGATTTGTTTGTCTTCACAGAGCTTTAAGGTGGTCTACAGTAAAAGTGGTGCAACCCCATGGAGGTCAGCGTGCTTGCAAGGCTTGTCTTATACGGGCATTGTGACATCATGTGCAGAACTGACATCGGTGTTTCTTTCTGCGTTTGTCAATTAGTCAAAAACAATTCCACTTACACATTAATTCTGCAATACCTTTTTCTCGAGTTCGTGGGCAAAGTGGCAGCTGTATGAGCATGGTCAAGTCAGTCCTCCTCCCTCTGATCCGACGCGGACTCTAGCCTGCTCGTCACTCCTCCTTTCGGCAGGGGATGGACGTGGGGGTCATAGTGCTCAACTGCCGACGGTTTTCTGTCCCCGGTGCAGTCCTCAATGCCTTGATCATAGCTGGACTTTGCCAGACTCTAAGATGCAGACTTACTGGGCCTGTGTAGTGGGACCAGGCGGAGGAGACGCGTGCAAGTAGCAGAGCTGCTGACCTGGATGGCTCTGAAAATGGCCCAAACCTCAAAGCCCGTGTTACAGGTATTGCAACAGGTGGGACAGAGCGGGTGAAGCTCTGTCCGCACTGGAGCAATTCTACTTCCACCAAACAGGAGAGATAGCCCGGTGGATACAGAGCCCTGAGGTTCTGCAGTGTATACAACTGTGGCAACAGTTTTATTTTTTTTAAGAAGCCTGTTTGGGCCCAGGGGGCTGACATAAATGAGAAAGGTAGAAGCTCATCCCTGATTAACCAGCCTGAGCCCCTCCTTTGGATACAACGTTGACCCAGGCACTTCAAGAAGCCCCTGCGCTGGACAACACAACTTTGGGCCCGGGTTTGCTACACATTGGCTCATGGTGTGGAACAACTGGCAGAACTGGTAGAAATTGAGAAAATTGCCCCACTGAGGAAGTGGAAGTCAAGCAGTAAAAGGGCTACATCAGCTCATAGTGGCAGGGGTGCACATAATTCAGGGTGCACATCTAATGTCACAGGAAAGGTGGTAGAGCGGGGAAAGACTAAAAGGGCATGTGAGGTGCTATTGGTTGGAAGCTGGATTCCATGCCAGGCTTGCCTGGAAAACCCGATAAGGGCAAAGTACAGCCACTGAAAAACACCAAACACTTTCAGGCCAACCCACAGGTAGACTTTGATGCAGGAGAGCACTTTTTTCCCTTTCGGATCACTCAGACTGGTCTGATGAGTATTTAGAATTCCTGGGAGAACTCCATAGAAGAAGGTCACAGGTCAGGGCATCAGGCGATATGGGCAGTCTAAATGGAAAGGGGAGACTCCAGTATCTGAAATGGCTGTGAATGAGCCCTGCCTGATGGTCAAGAAAAGGAAACCCCAGCCTGAGGCTAATGGTACAGCTAGCACAGGGGATGGATTAAAATGGGACTATTCAGTTATTTCCTGCCTTGAAGGAAATATGCTGGGTGATAAGGAGTCACATTGGAAGCAATTTACCAAGGCATTAGGGCTCATCAAGAGGAACCCCAGGCAGACAGTCAGCTCAAACTGACAATGGAAAAGTACAGGGGGCTATTTATAGAGTCACCAAAATTTGTGTGGAATTCTCTCAAAGAATAGCAGAGGTGGAGAATAGAATGGTCACCTCATAAGAAAAAGGCAGAGGCATTTGAATCATAAATGACTGACACCCTCCGGAAGTTAGAAGAATTTGACACCAGATTTAGGCGTAATAACCTCAGGGTCCTGGGAGTAGCAGAAGGAGCTGGGGGAGCTGATGCCCAAAAATACATAGTAGTTTTGTTGAAAGGTGCCTTCTCAGAACTTGACAATTGGAACTGGGATTTGGAGATCCAAAGAGCCCATATTTATCATTTAAACAACAGTCTCGGAATCTGCAGAACGTGGCAAGCCAAGGGCAATCCTGGTGTCTTTTGAGAACTTTTTACCAAGGCAATCAGTTTTTTAACTCGTCCACCCAGAGCAGAAAATCACTAATGATGGATGATAATGTTTTGTCAGTCTTGACTTTTGCCATACCACCGTGGAGAGGCAGTGGCGTCTGAGGCAAATGATGTAGCCTTTTCAGAATAAAGGGGGTCAATTGTTTCTGATGAATCCTTCCAAGCTGAAGGTCATCATTCAGGACAGGGCTCATTTTTTTACTTCAGAAATTAAGGCAAAAGAGTTCCTTGAAATTTTAAACTAGGGACAACATGGTCTGGGAAGTTACATATGTGAGTTTTGATCATGGCTGATGATGGAGTACTGTTCATGAGTCTTGATAATGTCTATGTGCTGAAGTATTGCTGATTTCTCTTGGCTCTGTACTTTTGACTTAAACACTATGAGGGGATGGGGTGGAACAGGCTTCATGGGGGTGGCTTTGTTTGGAAACTGTACAATGAGTCAGACATAGGTAGGATGGCATCCTACTATGTACGAACCTGACAGGTCCGATTGCCCATAGTGGTTGGTTGGAGGGTAGGGAGAGGGGAACGTAAAGAGGGGAGTGGGTTTGGAATAGGGTGGGACAAGGAAAGGGGGCTGTGGGGTTTGGTCAAGGGGCAGGGCACTGGATTTTGATACAGCAGACAACAGTGGTGTTTTCGACATACAGCAAAAAGTATTGGGACTGATTCCCTCGCATATCCTGTTTTTGGAACAAGGCATTCTGGTCGCTGTGGTGGTATAATAGCAGATGGATGTCTCACTTGGTCTAGCATAAAGGTTTGCTCAAAGTAGGTCGGAATGGCTGAAAGTAAATTATGTATTTGCACAATCAACTTGTGTGGCCTGAATGATAGGTCCAAGAGGGGTAGGGAGGCACTCCGCTTGACGTTGATGAGGTTGAATGTAGTATGCACGCAGGAGATGCACATTTCCTGGGGTAAGAGAGAACTCTTGGTTGACCCTAGGTTCTCACTTCTAGACTGTACGCAACCAGGTTTAATATATAGGGGGCAGCCATCCTCGCCAATAAGTCTAGTTGCTTGGTAATTTGGAGCGCTAATGATAAGCTAGGTCGGTGGGTCATTCTGGAATGCCATACGAGAGGAGGGAGGTTTTTCCTACACTCAGTTTATGGTACTAATTTAGACAAAGCTAAGGTTATTGACTCTTTGAATATTGAACTATCAACTTGGACAGCCCGTCTTATTCTATGCAGGAACTTTAAAACACATATGGACATTAAGAAGGATTCATCTGGACCGCAATCATATGCCGTAGGAGACCTGGTAGTAATGAGGGCACTACAACAAGTGGTCAAAGATTACAGGCTTGTAGGTGTATGGGAAAAACTAAAAGTGCCAGACCCCAGGTACACACTTTTTTTCTTTTTTGCACAATAAATTAGTGCACCTGGATTACTTTTTTGTTTCCACTGTACTCAGTGGCAGGTTGAAATTGAGCGATTCCCCAGGGCTTTAATGGACCATGACCCATTGGTATTGGAAGTCCTGATTACTGGTTTTGTTAAGCCACAGAATAATTGAACCTTTGATAAAAAGCTTTTGCTTAATACAAAGTACCTAGATCATATGCATAAATGGATAACTGAATTTGTAGGATCAGCAGTGGTACTGCAATGGACACCCTGATGTGGGACACTTTAAAGGCTGTAATCAGGGGCAAAACCTTAAGTTATACCTTGTATCAGCAAAAAGAAAGACGCACTAACATCCAGTAATTTTATAAGCCTTGATTGCACTGAGGTTCAACAAAAGATTGCAATTCTAAAGGCTGGAATCACACAATATTTTAGCAAAGCGATCGCTGCTAAATTTTACAAGTTGGAATGCTATGAATATAGGGATAATGCTGAATGCCTACTCGCATTACATATTAGACAAAAAGAGGTTGAAAGAGGGATAGAAGCCATACAGAACACCCAAAGGTGTAAATTTGGCTCCCTGGTAGATATAATTAGGGTTTTTAAAGTATACTTTTTTTGCGCCGCGTTTGCATCACTTTTTGGCGCAAAAGCGGCGCTAACTTACAAAACACAATTGTATTTTGAAAGTTAGCGCCGCTTTTGCGTCAAAGAATGACGCAAACGCGGCGCAAAAAAAGTATAAATATGGGCCAGTACGGGAACTTGTACATAGAAGATACATGACCTTCCCAAGCTGGGTATGATGAGATTTTAAGCGTAATAGAGAGCTCTCAGCTTAATAAAAAATATTTATCGGGCCACTCTGGACTTGCCCACACCTGATGAAGTAGTAGAAGCAATTCATTCATTAGCTTCGGGAAAAGCCACAGGGGCGGATAATTAACTCCTGGAGTTTTTTAAGGCTTTTTATAACTAGCTTCAGCAAGATCATCTGTCAGTTTATTTGAAAGCACAGGCTGGGAAGATCCTCCCCTTGTGGGAAACAACCAATAATATTGCAAAGGCAAATACCCTCTAAATCCAGGGTCATATTGACCCTTTTCCTTAATAAACTGTGATGCCAAAATATATGGTGAGGTACTGGCAAACCGGCTAGTTAAAGTTATCTCTACCTCGGTATCACCCTGACAACATGGTTTTACACCTGATCGGGGAATGGTGGATCACATTAGGAGGGTAATTGCCCTGTTTGATATTTCTGAAGTAACTAAGACGGAAATGGGTCTGGTATTATTAGAAGCCAAGAAGGTATTTGACCAGGTTTTGTGGGTCTATTTGTGGGTAGTTCTTGAGTGGCAGGGGTTCCTCCCCAGATTTATTAAGGCTATTAAAGCATTGTGTCAAGCCCCCAATGCAAAATTATGAATTATGGCGATTGAATCAGAAAGAATGCCGGGGACAAGACAAGGGTGTCTGTGCTCACCATTGTTATTTGCCCTATATATCAACCCTTTTAGAGAAGAACCCACGGATGTGCCCTGTGGTGGTGGCAAACTAGGTTGAATATAAGGAGCTGGCTTATGCAGACGGCATAGCAGTGATTACCTCATACCCCTTAAAGTCTTTAACTGAAATAGGAAAGGAAGCAAAACAGTTTTGGACATTTGCTGGCTATAGACTTAATGAGGGGAAGACGCAGGTCATTTGCACTAAGGGAACTCAGCTTAGGGGTTTTCGGATGGTGGAGGAGGCAACGTACTTAGGGGTCCGGATATCAGTACCTCTAGGTCATTTAGTTGAACTGAACCTAGCCCCCCTGCTACATAACATAGGGCAGAAAATTAGGAGAATTGACCATCTGCACCTCTCACTGGTGGGGAGGTGTATTATGCTAAAAATGACAATTCTACTAGCTATATTTTTTTAGGTCCATCCCACTGAAAATCAAAACATTTTTCCTGACTAACTTTGAAAGTCTGTGCTTCAATTTTCTTTGGGAATTTAAGAAGTTGAGAAGGGCCTTTAAATATATGGTACTCCCCAACGTTCGTGTGGGATGGGCAGTTCCCAACCTTACATTTAATTATTGGTCCGGCATGGTACAACATATGGGTATTCTGACTACGGGTAGGACACATGGTTTGAGCTAAGCATAAACTCCATTGCTTTATGAGCTAATATTGGGGACTGAGGCCAGTGGGGTCTTTTGGAAAACATCAAACCCAGCTACTACAAAAAGACAAAGTTTAAGACTCTACAAGGGGCATATAGGTTATGGCGAGAAATTAAGAAGAGTCAGTATCACCAAATTTAATTATTATACACCTTTCGGGGCTCACCGTCCTTACCCTCTGTATTTCATGACATAGTTGGCAGAAGGTGGGTACGGAATGGTACCACTGTGCTGGGTGATCCCTATGAGGAGGAGCATCTGTACTCTTTTTTGTGAGCTTCAAGAAATTTATCAGTTAACCAGGGCAATTAAAAAAAAAATATCTTCAGATTCTGCATTTCGTTAGTGAGGTGAATAAGCACCAATTTTCAGTCAGCCATGTCCCCTTAGTGGAAACCATTCATAAGGGAGCTAGGATTGATGCAATCCATAGCTTAATATTACAAGAGCTGCCTGATGACTTGGAGGCTCAAAATGCCAAGTAGGAATGACGACTGTTACTTCAGCAATCACTGCATAATGGTAGTAAAGTATTGTTGAAAGCGGGGTTAAAGAGCCAACATTTTAAGACCACATTTCATCTGTACTACACTTTGGACAAGTTACATAGATGGGGTAGGAGATTCAATGGCAGTTGCCATGGCTTGGGGCAGATCAGACTCAGGCACATATTTATACTCGGTTTGCGCTGACTTAGCATCATTTTTTTTACGCTAATTCAGTTCACACCTAACTCCATATTTATACTTTGGCGCTAGACACGTCTAGCGCCAAAGTTATGGAGTTAACATTGTTTTCTGGATGTGGAAACCTACCTTGCGTCAAGTAAATTCAAGGTAGGCATTCCAATGCTAGAAAAGGACGATATGGCCTTAGCGCCCTATTTATCCCCGTGCTAAAATCCGCGGGGGGGCCTTAAATAATGGTGCTAAGCCTGCTGAGCGCCATTATTTAACGCCTGGTATGGGCAGGCTTTGGTGGACCTGTAGGCATATTTCCATGGTCATGGACCATGGAAAGAGCCCACAGGTGCCCTTCCCTGGCCCCAGGGACACGTCCAACCACCCACACTAGAGGGACGGCACAGGATGGGGGAACCCATCCAGGTAAGTCCCGGTAAGGTTTTTTTTTCACACTCGGGTGCCCTAACTTGGGGTCCCCTGCACTGCGCTGGCCCCAATGGCCATGCCCAGGGGACAATTGTCCCCTGGGCATGGCCATTGGGGTGGTGGTTGTGCGTCAGAAAATGGCGCTACACTGCTTAGAGGCAATTTTTGCCTCTAAACAGTTTAGCGCCATAATTCGGCGCACAAGCTCCGGTTTCCCCTACGCCTCCCCCACCTTGCTAGTATCCTTTACAAGGACGTTAACAGGGCATTAGCACCGGCTAGCACCATTCCATAAATATGGCGCCCAGCTGGTGTCTTGGAATGGCGCTATACTTTTTCACACAAAAATGGGCTAGCGCATATATTCTTTTCATGTCCTGCATCAGACCCTTTTTTCGGGAGGTTGGTACTTTCACTGGGTTAATCATTGGGGAACAGAATCAAATGACTCCTTTGATGATGTTATTAGAGTTGGTCAATAGCACTGCTGGCCCTGGGTCTTTAAAGAATGAGATGTGTCTGTTATTCATCACTATGGCAGTCGGAGGAATGTGTATTGTATCCTGATGGCTATAATCGGAGTTCCCAGTGTTTGCAGAATGGAGGTCCAGGTTTTGGCAACATACAATATGAAATTTAATTTGTATGAGTGCAAAGGACAAAAGGTGCAGAGATGGGGAGCTATGATCAAGTTGCCCATTACTAAGTGGATGAGAGTGTGAACTAGATCTGAGCAGGCAGGGATTTCTTTAGCTGGGGGGCGACCTTAGCAGACTTGATTTCACTTCAATCAGGGAAGCCGCAGTTCACTCTGACCCATACATTTTCTTCGCCTCCCGCTCACTGTATATGTTTCACTCAATGACATTTCTGTTTTTAATCCTGAATCTGGAAGCCAATGGATTGAATGATGGGTGTTATAGATCGGATTTGGCTGCTCCTAAAAAGTATCAAAATGGTGGAAGAATGTGCTATGTCTTTTTAATGCAGGATGTGCATGTTATGTTTACTAAGCCATTAATTCATTTATGCTTTTACCATGCACTTGCACTTTATATGTGCCGTGGACTTTTAGCTGAGGAATATTTCTGCTCCTGGTCTGTTTTTATGCACTGCTTCCATCCATTATGTATTGGCTCTGCACTCACACATTTTTGTTAGTTGCACCATTTGAGTACTTATGTCACATGCTTTATGAAAGGTCAGCAGCATAATATCTCTGCTTGTGGCTCGTTTGCACTTTATGCTTTATACATGAATTTAGCACTGTACTTTTTGTCTGCTGCTAATGACTTATCTATTGAACACTGCTCTTTTTCTTTTTTTAAATGCAAAATAAAGTTTAAAAAAATCTGCAATACTGAATGACAGAAGATCTGGGTCTATTGACATTTAGGCCCACATCTATACTTTTTTAGCAATTGTATTTTGTAAGTTTGCGCCGCTTTAATGTAAAAAATGACGCAAATGTGGTGCTAATAAAGTATAAATATGGGCTTTAGTGACAAATTGTTTTCAATGCCTTCTATGTCATCAAAATTTAAATAATAAGGTGAAAAAGAGGGGTGAGGGGCCATGCCTGAATCCAGTTACCATAGTTCTTCCTCATCACAGCTCTTGCAGTCCCTTGTAATCTAAGGGGGTGGGAATTGTCCATGTTAGAGCCTAGATGGTTTTCATAAGGTTAGCTATGTCACCTGCCTGTAAGTTAGTTTGATTAGTTGCTATGAATGATTTCTGTAACCCTGAAATACGTCATTCTTTTGGGTCTTCAGCAGTGTATCCGTATGGCATATATTTAGATGTACATCAAACACACTACACATTTTAGAACCATAATGCCAGTGCTAAAAATAATTAGCATAGTAATAGTTAACATCAAATCATAAGGTGTGGCAAAAACAAGCAACCTTCCACACTTAGGGGAATATTTCTACTTGTTTTGTGCCTAAGAATTTGACGTCATTTTTTTCTACGCAAATTTGGTGCAAAACTAACTCCATATTTATACTTTGGCGTTTTTTTTTAAAAGTGCCAATGGGGGCCCTGAAATGGGCCCCCCTACATGGCACTGGGTGCAACGGCCATGCCCAGGGGACCCTGGTTCCCTGTGCTGGCCATTGGGGTGGTAGGCATGACTCCTGTCTTTTCTAAGATAGGAGTCATGGGGTATGGATGGTTTTGCGTCAGAAAATGACACTAGGCTGGGTAGAGTCTTTTCTTTTACCTCTATCCTGCCTAACGTCATTTTTTTGTTCAAAACTCCCTTCTCCCATACCGTCACCCCCACCCGACTAACGTAATTTTTCTTTTTACGCTAGCCTACCCTTTTGTGCCTCTTGCACCATTCCATAAATTTGATGCCCAGCTGGCGCTCAAGAATGGTGCAAACCAGTACAAAATTTTTTGATGCATAACTGCGGCCCTGATTTCTACTTTTTGATGCAAACCTGTGTTTTATACAAATGCTATACCTAGGTCTCATTTATTTAGACTCATTTCAAATTACACAAATTTGCATGCATCCATCTACTTAGAAGTACTGCACCCTAAACAAGCAACCTCACTGACATAGTCAGTGAACTACACTGCCACCTCGTAGCTCCACCGGCAAGAGAAGCCCTCCTGACCTCTGTCAAGAGTTTGAGGCCCTCCTCCACCCGCAGACCTCTGCCTGCACCTCATCCCTGGTGTCTAGTGGGAGAGCTCTGTATGCTATTCCTTTTGTGTTCTGTTCCTTTTGTGTCTTTCATTTTCTGCGTGCACTTTCGCTTCCTTGTTTTTCTCCCGTCACTCTGCTCACTCTTTCTTCACTCTCGCTCTCCTGCCTCTCTCACTCCCCATCGCTGCTGCCCCTGCAACCCCGCCCCCTCCTCTCTCTCGCACTCTATGCCCGCCACTGTTGACCCCACATCCCGCCCCCTTTTTTCATGCTGTTTTCTGCTCCTGCCTCCCAGCTGTCCTCTCCTCCCCCCTCCCTACTTAATGGCAGCAACTGCATAGCCACTCCAAAGGTGCACTTATGGTAACCCCGCCTGTGCCAGTCTGCGACCCAAATGTGACCAGCGCCAGGACCCCTAGTTCTGTCACCTGCCACCTCTACATAGCAGCTGAACTCATCACACTCCACCCAGGATGCAACAACAACTGCAAGTAAGCAGTTCCAGGCTACGCACACGGTCCTTTCGGGTGCTTCCGGTGCCGTCAAACCTGAACCACCACCAAGACCCGGGTCCCAGCACAACCTACCTGCAACAACTCTCCGAACCCTAAACGCCTGAAGTAAATACTCCTCAACATCCGCTCCCTCCATAAACACGCCACCGAAATCTGGGACCTCCTCGCCTGCACCATCCGGACGTCACATTCTTCACCGAGACCTGGACTAACAACACCTCAGGCCCAGACATCACCATCGTCATCCCCCAGGGATGTAAGATTGCCCGGAAAGATCACCCCAGCCGCTCTGAGTGGGAATCGCCATCGTCCACAGGTCCAACCTCTGCCTGAACACAGACTCCAAAGACTCCAAAGAAGCCACAAACCTGATGCAACACTTCCACTTCAAGGTACACACCAGCCCAACATCCACCATAAGGGGAAACATCATCTACCACTCCCCCCCGGACATCGCACACCTTTCGCCGACTCCATCACAGACTTCATCTCCGCACAAGCCATCGCAGCCACCACCTACACACTGCTGGGAGAGCTCAACTTCCACCTTAAGAATCTACAAGACCCCAACACCGCATCCCTCCTAGACAACCTCCACAACATACGACTCTGACAGATCGTGACAGAGCCAACACACTCTGCAGGACACACCCTCGATCTCATCTTCACTACAGGAACCTCCGTTACCTTCAGCCACACCACGTAACTCCCATGAACAGATCACGATGCATCCACTTGACCTTCAACACACCCAGCATCACCAGACCCCATCTCCAGCCATCATATAGAAACCGGACAAGAATAACTGACGGTCAGCTCATAGCTGCCCTCTCCATAGCCGCCCCCACCATCGCACACAACGATGACCCAAACACCGCAGCACGCACCTTCCACAACTGGATCACCTACTGCACCAACACCATAGCCCCCTCAAAAAGAACAACAACACCGATGCAAAGAGAGCCAGCTGGTTCATCCCTGAACTGTGAGAATCGAGACGCACCTGTCACTGCCGTGAGAAAATCTGGAGAAACACCAAATCCCCAGAAGCTCACTGCAACTTCAGAGCCGCCACCACCAACTCATCAGAAACACCAGAAAGAAGGCTATCCAAGACAGGATCTCCTCACAAGCACACAACAGCAAGGAACTCTTCAGCATCATCAAGGAGTTCACCCAACCAACAGTGAAACAACAGATATCCCACCCTCACAGGACCTATGCGACAGACTCAACACCTACTTCCACCACAAAATCAAGACCATCTAGGACCGTTTCAACAAGGACAAACCACACGCAGAATCTCCCCTTCCAAATCCCAACACCGACAAACCTACAATCTCCACTTGGACACCCCTGTCCACCGAAGATACATTGAAAATCATGAAGTCCATACACTCCGGGACCCCCACGGACCCATGCCCCCATCACATCTTCAAGAGCTGCAGACACCGTCGCCCCAAGCTCTGCCTCACCATCAATTGCTCACTAGTTTCCGCCACCTTCCCCGATGACTCGAAACACGCCAAGATCAACCACCTCCTCAAGAAACCCTCGGCTGACCCCACCGACCTCAAAAACTTCAGTCCCATCTCAGTACTTTCATTTCCTGCGAAAGTAAAGCAGTCAACAGCCAACACACCAAGTTTTTAGACAACCACAACATGCTCGACATCTAGCAATCCAGATTCAGGTCAAACCACAGCACCGAAACAGCCCTCCTGTCCGCAACAGATGACATTCGCTGCCTACTGGACAAGGGAGAGACGGCGGCATTCAAAACAATCTCCCATCACACCCTGAAAAGACGACTCCACGAAGCCGGCATAAGAGACAAGGCCCTCGACTGAAGCCAATCCTTTCTCTCCGGCAGAATGCAATGAGTGAGACTCGCCCCCTTCCTCGCAGAAGGCACACCCACCACCTGCAGTGTGCCTCAAGGATCTTCCCTCAGCCCCACGCTGTCCAACGTCTACATGGCCCCGCTAGCCACCATCATTAGAAGCTACGGAATAAACATCATCTCCTAAGCCGATGACACCCAACTCATCCTCTCCCTCTCCAACGAACCAGACAAGGCCAGACACAACTTCCACGAAGGAATGAAAGCAGTCGCCAACTGGATGAGAGACAGCTGCCTTCAACTCAACACTAACAAGACTGAATTACTCATCATGGGCCCTCAACCCAATGCATGTAGCGACTCCTGGTGGGCACCCACCCTCGGAAACCCGCCCACCCTGCCAGCAAAGCATGCAACCTCGGAATCATCCTGGACCCCGACCTCAGCATGAACCATCTGATCAACTCAGTCACTTCCACCTGCTTCTGCACCCTCCGCCTCCTGCGCAAGACCTTCAAATCAAATGGAACTGAACATAAAAAGACCATCACACACGCCCTCATCACTAGCAGACTGGACTACGGCAACGCACTATACGCCGGAATCAACAATAAACTCACCCGCAAATTGCAAAACATCCAGAACACCACCACCAGACTGATCCTCAACCTATCCCGACCCTGCCACATCTCACAACACCTACGTACTCTGCACTGGCTCCCTATAAAGAAAGGAATCACTTTCAAAATCCTCACCTACACACACAAAGCCCTCCACAACACCGGATCAGCCTACCTTAACCAACGACTCAACTTCCACGTACCCCACAGGGCCCTATGCTCAGCCCAGCTCTCTCTCTCGCAGAAGTACCCTGCATCAGGAAAAACGGAACAGAAGGACGCTCCTTCTCCCACCTCGCAGCCACAACCTGGAACGCCCTACCCATCCACATCAGACACACCACCTCCCTTCCCAGCTTCACGAAGGAACTGAAGACATGGCTTTTTTAATCCACCTTCCGGTAAATGCTACACTCCCCCCCAGCACCTTGAGACCCTAACGGGTGAGTAGCTGCGCTATATAAACACTGATTGATTGATTGATGGATAGACACAGCTGTTTGGGAGATCATACAGAAGAATCTCTGACTCAGTGCAGTGCTCTCAAAAGGAGACAATCCAGAGGCATAGAGGTCAGTGGTTAACAGATTAAGGTGGTCATTCCGACTTTGGCGGTCTTTTCCTTAGACTGCCGAAGCTACGGGTGCCAGAAGCCCGCCAGTGCTGGCGGTCTCCCAACTGCCATATTATGAGTACTGAAGGATGTCAGCCACAATTTAGGCAGAAATCCCCCGTAGTCATGCTGGCGGTCGGCGGGCAGCGATAGTTTCACTGCTGGCCCTGCTCCACCAAAAGGATTCCGCCAGTCCTATTACGACCTGTAATATGGCCTGCTGGTGTCCTGATGGCGGGGCGCTGCCGGCGGTGGGAGCACCGGGCCCCGTCCCCTCATGGAGGAGCACCTAGTCAGCTGAGCAAAGTGTCCTCCGCAAGGGGAGGGGGAGGGGAAGGGGTGTGTGAATGAATGTGTGTGAGTGTGTGTATGTGTGTAATGAATGGGGGGTGGGAGGGGAGTGTTTGTGCATGTATGTCTGTGTGTAAATGTGGTGATGGTGATGCGTGTGAATGCGAATGCTGGGTTGGGGTGCATGTGCGCATGCATATAGACTGGGGTGGGGTTGTGTTTTTATGTATGTTGAGAAAAGGAGAGGGTGGGGGAAGGAGTGCATGCATGTCAATGGTGGAGTATGTAGTGAGTGCATGTGTGAGTGGGGGTGTTGTGTGTGAGTACGTGTGTTTGCATTTGGGGATGTTGCATGTGTGTGTGTGTGCACGTGAGTGTAAGAGTGTTATGAGTGCAAGTGAGTGTGTGTCAGGGTGTGTTTGCCTGTGGGTGCATGTGGGTGGTGCTTGTATTTGGGGGTTGGGGGCAAGTTCAGGGATCGGGGTGGAGGTAAGTACAGGGATCGGGGGTTCATTACTGGGAGCGGGGGTCGCAACTGGGAGCAGGGGGATTCTGGGGGTTTAGGGAGGTTGGGGGTGGGAGTGTTGTGAGGGAAGGTGGGGTGGGTAGGAGAGTCGTCTACCGGCGACAGGAATGCAAATACCTGGTGCCAATATACCAAATTGTAGAATCTATGCACTATCAGAGAAAGAAAATCAAATCCTACGAGAATACCTTGATCAATGTTTAGCCAACAAGCTACTTCAGCCATCACGATCTCCAGCGACTTCTCCACTGTTTTTCGTACCTAAAGCTAATGGCGATTTGAGGCCTTGTATTGACTTTAGAGCGATAAGTTCACAGTTAAAAATAAATATCCTCTACCTCTCATACCAGTCTTGTTAGACCAGGTAAAATCTGCTGTTATCTATACCAAACTTGACTTACGAGGTGCTTATCACCTAGTTCGAATTCAAGAGGGAGATGAGTGGAAAACGGCTTTTAAGACTCGTTATGGCCTCTTTGAGTATCTAGTGATGCCATTCAGTCTATGTAATGCCCCAGCAGCCTTTCAATATTTCCTAAACGATGTTCTGAGAGAATATCTAGACATCTTTGTCATCGTTTATATTGATGATATATTAATTTATTAAAATTCTGAAGATATACATGAAGAACATGTTAAAAAGGTATTAAAAACTCTACAAAAACATAATTTGTTTGGTGAGCTAAGTAAATGCGAATTCCATACCAAAGAAGTTGAATTTCTAGGAGTCATTTGTCAACATCAGGGCAGTGCGCGCTCTACAATGCAATAAACCAACTCTTATGAAATGCAATAATTCATGCATTATGTGTTAATGCAGTATGTTAACCTTTTGCATTGCAGAGATTCATGTTGAAACATCATTAATGCTGTTTGCAATGTATTGCTCATTTTCAAGGCTTTGCTGCAGTATTACAGGGTGTGGTCCATATTCTAAGCCTTTCTAGAATCCCTTCCTGCAGCCTGGCTGGGTGTGGCACGTGGGCGGGGCTTGGGTCTATTTAAGGGACCCAGCCCAGCTCCACATGCTCACTATTCAGAGGTCCCAGTGCAGAGCAGCAGCATTTTCCTGAGCTCCTGTTCCGAAGGCCTACCCAGGATTTCCAGGCCCTGTCTTCATTTCCTTGGTGATCTTCAAGCAGGGCGGTAAGGCGGAGGTCAGGTTAGGCCCCGACTCCATTTTCAGAAATACTCGAGTTTTGGGCCTTTTGGTTACATCGCGTGTGCAATGGTTTTCTTGGCATTTAACTCTTGCAGTTCGGATCGGCAGTGCACGCGATCATATCTTGGCATTTAAACCTTGATGGTTGAATCTGCAACAGAGTGCTCGATTCATTCTTGGCATTTAACCCTTGCAGTTCGGATCAGCAGTGTGCGCGATCGTATCTTGGCATTTATACCTTGATGGTTGAATCGGCAAAAGAGTGCTCGATTTATTCTTGACATTTAACTCTTGCAGTTCGGATCTGCAGTGTGCGTGATCGTATCTTGGCATGTAAACCTTGATGGTTGAATCGGCAACAGAGTGCACAATTCATTCTTGGCATTTAACATTCACTGTTCGGATCGGCAGTGTGCTCAATCGTATTTTGGCATTTAAACCTTGATGGTTGAATCGGCAGAAGTGTGCACGATTCAGTTTTGGCATTTAACTCTCACAGTTCGGATCGGCAGTGTGCGCAATCGTATCCTGGCATTTAATCACAGATGGTTGAATCGGCAGCAGTGTAAGCGATTCATTCTTGGCATTTAACTTTCGTAGTTCGGATCGGCAGTGTGCGCGATCGTATCCTTGCATTTAATCCTTGATGGTTGAATCAGCAGCGGCGTGCACGATTCATTCTTGGCATTTAACTTTCACAGTTCGGATCTACAGTGTACGCGATCGTATCCTGGCATTTAAACTTTGATGGTTGAATCGGCAGCAGTGTGCACGATTCATTCTTGGCATTTACCGCTTATAGTTCAGATCGGCAGTGCGTGCGATCATGTTTTGACATTTGAACTTTGATGATCGAATCGGCAGCAGTGTGCGCAATTCTTTTTTGGCAATTAAAACTTGCAACTCAGATCGGAAAAAGTGCGCGATCGTATTTTGACATTTAGATCCTGATGGTTGAATCAATGGCAGAGTGCATGAGTCATTCTGGGCATTTAACCCTTGTGTTTCAGATCGGCGGAAAGTGCGATCATTTATAGACATTGAAATCTTGATGCACAGTTTGGATATGTAAAGTGTATAATAATTTTTAAGCAATTGAATCTTGAAAATCTAGACAAAGTGTGTCCTTGCAGTGTCATTCATGAGCTTATCACAGTTTATTCCTAAAAACCAATGTGTTCATTGATTACTGTTATAGTGTGCCTTTGCAGTATCATTCATGAGCCTAACGCAGTTTATTCCTGAAAACAAATATGTTTATTGATCACTGTTATTAAGTAGTTTCTCTTCAAAGAATAACTTGAGTCAATTCAAGGTTCAGAGCCTCAGACTGTATTCTAAAGAAACGCTCATATGAAAGCTTGCATAATCCTTATTTATTTTCCAGGTACTCAGAGTTAATAAGGTTATGATATTTGAAGGATCTTGATCATTCATGTTATCAGTACATAGTTATCCTGAACAAAGCTTATGAAAGTCAATGTGTATAATCTGATTATTGTGTTCTTAACTTTTCCTTCCACAGGTCTCCTTCCCCGCTGTTCCCAACCTAAAACCCCTTCCCCCACTTGGCCATTCTTTAACTCTGTGCTATAATGGCTAGTAGAGTTTGGAGCTGCCAAGAGGTGGACATATTGGGAACAGGCGCAAACCCTGAGGATCCGGACTCCCTGACAGAATATTGAGCCCACAAATTTTTAATCCTCTTGGTTTGCGGTAGGTTGTCAATATGGCCACATTGGATGACCTAGTTAAAGTAATTAAGCAGCTCCAATCGGATGTAGTAGCATCTAAAGATATAGGGGGTTATTACAACTTTGGAGGAGGTGTTAATCCGTTCCAAAAGTGACGGTAAAGTGACGGATATACCACTAGCCGTATTACGAGTCCATTATATCCTATGGAACTCGTAATATGCCTGGTGGTATATCTGTCACTTTACCGTCACTTTTGGAACAGATTAACACCTCCTCCAAAGTTGTAATAACCCCCATAGCAACCAGTCTAGCAGAGCGAGTGAGTCAGTTGCAAGACAGAGTAGAAAAGAAGGAGCAAGGTCCTCTGTGTGCGGGTTGGTTTGGTCCTTCTACTCCAGGTTCAGGAGGAAATCCTCAAACTAACATTTCCCTCACAGTTCCCTCAGCCATTCCTTTGGCTCCTCCAGAGAGGTTTTCAGGTGATCCTCAGAAAGCACAATCTTTTTTGACTCAAGTAGAATTGCATTCCACCTGTCGACCAAACACCTTCCCTGATGCCCAATCCAGGGTGGCCTTCCTGCTATCCTATTTGACTGGTGACGCGGCCACTTGGGCAATTCCTCTTGTGCGTAAAGACAGTCCACTGCTTTATAATTGGAGAAACTTTATCCGGGAATTTTAAAGAGTATTTGATAAAAGAACTGTCACTTTATCCGCAGACCGAGAACTGCTAGAATTGCGACAAGGCAATAAAGACTTGGATTCGTACTTGGCTAGCTTTAATCGTCTGATAGCAGAAACATCTTGGCCTGAAGAAAAACAAACAGCCCTGTTTTATCAAGGACTCAAGGATGAGTTAAAAGACATTCTTGCTCAGATCGATCCTCAACCCACGGATTGTCAAGATTTGATAAATCTTGTTTTAAGACTAGACCATCGTCTTTCTGAACGACAAGGAACACGCAAAAAGACTGAGAAACATTCCTGGCGTGTTCATGATCGCAGAGAATCACTAGTTCAGAAAGAGCATAATCATGAACCAATGGAAATTGGAACCATCAGGCTGCCCTTGATGAAAGAAGAAAAAGATCTATGTAGAAAGAACGGTCAATGCCTATACTGTGGTAGAAAGGGTCACTTTGTCAAAGAATGTACAGTAAAACCAAAAGGCAGACAAATCTCCGCAAAGAAAGTGGCAGCTAACGTACAAATGGAGCAGGAAAACTAGAACACCCAAGGTGTAAAGAAGGGTTGCTCTTGGGTGTAACTATGGACCCTTCACAGTCAAGACATCTCAAGCTAGACTTAGAAGTGCTAGTAAAAAAGAAGAGTTATCTAAAGAAAGCCTTAGTCGACTCAGGGGCTACTGGCAACTTTATCGATGCACAATTGGTTCAAACATGGGGGATCCCATGTAAGAAAAAGAAAACACCAGAAATAGTACAAACCATAGATGGAAAGCTCCTAGATGGAGGTCCAGTGACTCTACAGACCCTCCTCTTATCTGTGATCTGCAAAGGGGGGAATCAAGATACCAAACACGTAGAAAAACTAATCTTTGACGTCATCCATGCTCCTCAGTATGGGCTCATCCTTGGAATGTCATGGTTAAGTCACCATAACCCTGTGATGGACTGGCAAGAGAGACAAATCATGTTTTCTTCACTCATGTGTAAAGAAAAGTGTCTACAGACAGCAAGAGTCACAGTTCCTCACAAAACTCACATAGCCATAGCTGCTGAAAAAAATGGAACGTTAACTAGGCAGTATACATTTTTCTTAGACGTCTTTGATGAAAAAGAAGCAGAAGCTTTGCCACCTCATAGACCCTATGACTGCCAAATTGATCTGACTCCTGGTGCTATACTCCCTAGTTGTCATGTGTACGCCCTGTCAGAACATGAAAACCAACACCTGAGAAAATACTTAGACCAATGTCTAGCTAATGGATTCATTTGTCCCTCTAAGTCTCCTGCAGCATCTCCTCTTTTTTTGTCCCAAAGGCTAATGGGGATCTTTGAACCTGTATAGACTACAGAGGATTGAATAAAATCACAGTAAAAAACTAATACCCATTACCCTTGATTCCTGTCTTGTTGGATCAAGTTAAAAAGGCCAAAATCTACACCAAGTTAGACCTAAGAGGTGCTTACCACTTAGTCAGAATGAGAGAAGGCGATGAATGGAAGACTGCTTTTAAAACTTGATAAGGTCTATTTGAGTACACAGTCATGCCCTTTTGACTCTGTAATGCACCAGCTGTGTTCCAATTTTTTTTTAATGATGTCCTCAGAGAATTTCTAGATATATTTGCAATAGACTATATTGATGATATTCTAATTTATTCAGATAACGAAGTTGAGCATATACAACATGTCAAGAAGATTCTCACTGTTCATTGAAAACATCATCTATATTGCAAATTAACTAAATGTGAATTTCATGTTACCACCGTTGAATTTTTAGGGGTCATTCTTACCCCTAAAGGCATGGTCATGGCAGAAAGAAAAGTACAAGCAGTATCTGATTGGCCAATTCTAAAGACTGTTCGGGATGTTCAATGCTTCCTAGGCTTTTCAAACTTCTATTGCAGGCTCGTAGAACATTTCTCACAGACGGTGGCACCAATCACCAAGCTATTATGAAAGAAAGAACCATTTGTATGGTCTCCAGAAGCTGACAAAGCTTTTTCCACCTTAAAGGAAGCTTTCTCCACTGCCCCAGTCTTGACTCACCCAGACACTGAATGTCTGTTCGTAGTGAAAGCAGATGCTTCAGATGTGGCAATTGGCGCAGTGTTATCACAACGTAGTAAAGATACTGGTCAGCTACGCCCCGTAGCCTACATGTCTGGAAAACTAAACGAAGCTGAACGAAACTATGTCATCGCTGAGAAAATGCTTTTAGCAATCTGTGATGCCTTCAAAGAGTGGAGACACTATTTGCTAGGTGCCAAGTACACTATCACAGTATACACAGATCATTGCAATCTTCAGTTCATGAGCTCAGCTAGGGTTTTGACTCCTCGACAATTGCGTT
Source organism: Pleurodeles waltl (assembly GCF_031143425.1). NCBI lineage: Eukaryota > Metazoa > Chordata > Amphibia > Caudata > Salamandridae > Pleurodeles > Pleurodeles waltl. Next base: position 982,751,861 of record NC_090445.1, read on the forward strand.
GGATGTTGTTTTCTGCTGAGTTTGATTTTGTGGTAACCTTCCGTCCCGGTAAAGACAACCACAAAGTGGATGCCTTTTCCAGACAAGATTCCACCATGTTACCCGCAATCTAGCCTCCGCAAGCTATATTTGCCCCAGACAAAATGCTCAAGACAAGTCACTCAAAACCAAAAGGGTTGTTACATATTCTCCCAACTCCACTCCGACCTTGGGAACACATATCATTAGACTTTATTACAGGATTGCCAGTTGTTCAATCTCACTCAGTAATTCTGGTGGTAGTAGATAGTCTCACTAAGTATGCACATTTCATTGCTTGCAGGAAATTGCCTACCTCCAGTGAATTGGCAACAACGCTGTTAAATCAAGTGGTCCGTTATCACGGATTACCAAAAGTGATCCTCTCCGATCGACGATCACAATTTGCCTCAAACTTCTGGAAGACGTGGTGCAAAACACTACAAGTTACATCTACACTATCTACCAGTCATCATCCTCAAACAGATGACCAAACTGCGAGAATCAATCAGACATTGAAAGAATATCTGCCTGCTTATGCTGAGAAAGCACTTCATTCTTGGAAATCAATGCTTTGGTTAGCCGAACTGGCTTAAATAACGCGTATCATACTTCCACTGGCGCAATGCCCTTTTTTGGTCTATTTGGCTACCATCCTGCTACTTTGCCAATCACAATTCCACAAGAAAGCTCACTCACACCAGCGGTGTCAGAAAGAATACGACAACCCCATCAAACCCAGAAACAAATCCATCAACACCTAGATAAAGCAAAACAAACGTATAAAAAATATTATGGCAAAAAACATTGTAAAGGACCACAATATAAGCCAGGAGACAGAGTGTGGCTTTCCACACACCATATTGCTTTCAAGAAAAAACATATGTGTAATCCCAAACATATAGGTCCTTACACAGTCATTCAGCAGATCAATCCAGTAGCATATAAGCTACAGTTACCAAAATCACTACGTATTCATCCAGTATTTCATACTTCTCTCCTGAAAAGAGCAGTCCAAAAAAACAGCTGACAACCAGCTCCAGTTCTAGTACAGGGAGAATTAGAATATGAAGTAAAACAGGTTCTGGATTCAAAACTTAGAGGTCGTAATCTCTGGTATCTAATATCTTGGAATGGTTACGGTCCCAAAGACAATTCATGGGTTGCTGCATCTGACATTCATGCTCCACGACTAGTGTGACGTTTTCATTGCCTAAACCCAAACAAACCAGGCCATAAAGCGAGTTCGGGAGGGGGACGAGTACTGTCAACATCAGGGCAGTTGACGCTCTACGGGCTACGTAATGCAATAAACCAACTCTTATGAAATGTAATAATTCATGCATTATGTGTTAATACAGTATGTTAACCTTTTGCATTGCAGAGATTCATGTTGAAACATCATTAATGCTGTTTGCAATGAATTGCTCATTTTCAAGGCTTTCTAGAATCCCTTCCTGCAGCCTGGCTGGGTGTGGCACATGGGCGGGGCCTGGGTCTATTTAAGGGACCCAGCCCAGCTCCATGTGCTCACTATTCAGAGGTCCCGGTGCAGAGCAGCAGCATTTTCCTGAGCTCCTATTCCGAAGGCCTACCCAGGATTTCCAGGCCCTGTCTTCATTTCCTTGGTGATCTTCAAGCAGGGCGGTAAGGTGGAGGTCGGGTTAGGCCCCCGTCTCCGTTTTCAGAAATTCTCGAGTTTTGGGCCTTTTGGTTACATTGCGTGTGCAATGATTTTCTTGGCATTTAACTCTTGCAGTTCGGATCGGCAGTGCGGGCGAACTTATATTGGCATTTAAACCTTGATGGTTGAATCGGCAACAGAGTGCTCGATTCATTCTTGGCATTTAACTCTTGCAGTTCGGATCGGCAGTGTGCGGGATCGTATCTTGGCATTTAAACCTTGATGGTTGAATCGGCAACAGAGTGCTCGATTCATTCTTGGCATTTAACTCTTGCAGTTCAGATCGGCAGTGTGCGTGATCGTATCTTGGCATGTTAACCTTGATGGTTGAATCGGCAACAGAGTGCACAATTCATTCTTGGCAGTTAACTCTCATAGTTCGGATCGGCAGTGTGCGCGATCGCATCGTGGCATTTAATCCTTGATGGTTGAATCGGTAGCAGTGTGCACGATTCATTCTTGGCATTTAACTTTCACAGTTGGGATTGGCAGTGTGCGCGATCGTATCCTGGCATTTAAACTTTGATGGTTGAGTCGGCAGCAGTGTGCGCGATTCATTCTTGGCATTTAACGCTTGTAGTTCAGATGGCAGTGCTTGCGATCATGTTTTGACATTTGAACTTTGATGATCGAATCGGCAGCAGTGTGCGTGATTCATTTTTGGCAATTAAAACTTGCAACTCAGATCGGCAAAGTGCGCGATCGTATTTTGACATTTAGATCCTGATGGTTGAATCAATGGCAGAGTGCGTGAGTCATTCTTGGCATTTAACCCTTGTGTTTCAGATCGGCGGAAAGCGCGATCTTTTCTAGACATTGAAATCTTGATGCACAGTTTTGATATTTAAAGTGCATAATAATTCTTAAGCAATTGAGGGGGTTATTCTAACTTTAGAGGAGGTGTTAATCCGTCCCAAAAGTGACGGAAAAGTGACGGATTTACCACCAGCCGTATTACGAGTCCATTATATCCTATGGAACTCGTAATACGGCTGGTGGTATATCCGTCACTTTACCGTCACTTTTGGGACGGATTAACACTCCTCCAAAGTTAGAATAGCCCCCTGAATCTTGAAAATCTAGACAAAGTGTGTCCTTGCAGTATCATTCATGAGCTTATCAAAGTTTATTCCTAAAAACCAATGTGTTCATTGATTACTGTTATAGTGTGACTTTGCAGTTTCATTCATGAGCGTAACACAGTTTATTCCTGAAAACTAATGTGTTTATTGATCACTGTTATTAAGTAGTTTCTATTCAAAGAATAACTTGAGTCAGTTCAAGGTTCAGAGCCTCAGATTGTATTCTAAAGAAACGCTCATATGAAAGCTTGCATAATCCTTATTTATTTTCCAGGTACTCAGAGTTAATAAGGTTATGATATTTGAAGGCTCTTGATCATTCATGTTATCAGTACATAGTTATCCTGAACAAAGCTTATGAAAGTCAATGTGTATAATCTGATTATTGTGTTCTTAACTTTGCCTTCCATAGGTCTCCTTCCCTGCTGTTTCCAACCTAAAACCCCTTCCTCCAGTTGGCCATTCTTTAACTCTATGCTATAACAGCAAGTAGAGTTTGGAGCTGCCAAGAAGTGGACATATTGGGAACAGGCGCAAACCCCAAGGATCCGGACTCCCTGACATCATTTTAACACCTGACGGCATGCAAATGACTGAAAGAAAAATTCAAGCTGTATCCGAATGGCCCACACCAAAATCAGTACGTGATATTCAATGTTTTTTGGGTTTTGCGAATTTTTATCAACGCTTCATCCATCACTTCTCCCAAAAGGTGGTACCAATCACCAAATTGCTAAGGAAAAGGCCGTATTCAAATGGTCCCAAGAGACAGAGGAAGCATTTCAAGATTTATAAAAGGGCTTTACTACCACTTCCATTCTAGCTCACCCTAATGTGGAGGAGCCATTCATTGTGGAAGCCGATGCATCTGATGTTGCTATTGGGGCCATCCTGTCTCAACGTCATTGAGAAACTGGACAATTACACCCGATAGCATATGCATCAAGAAAATTGAATGAAGCAGAACAGAATTACACCATAGCAGAAAAAGAATTACTAGCAATTCGTAATGCTTTTAAAGAATGGAGACATTATCTATTGGGAGCGAAACACACCATAGCTGTATATTCTATATATTACAATTTATGAGTTCTGCCAGACTACTAACTCCTAGACAACTAAGATGGATGCTATTCTTTGCAGAATTTGATTTCATAGTGACTTTTAGACCAGGAGTAGATAATCGTAAGGCCAATGCATTATCTAGACAAGATTCTTCAATCACATCTACTGAACAAAAACCCATGCCTATTATAACGCCTTCAAAAGTGTTGTGTTTAGTAGCTGCTGAGAAATTCTTTGATCATATTCGTAATCATTTTCACATTACTAAGTGGCAAGAGTGGCTACAACAAGACACCAAGAGGTCTATTCAACAAGGCTTAACTCTAAATGAATCTCGAGTATTCCTGCCTACTCAGGAGTTAAGAGAGACAGCTTTGGTTACACAGTCATCCTCTGTCAGGTCACCCAGGTCCTCAAAAAACAATATAACTCATGAAAAGGTATTTTGGTGGCCTACATTCGTTCATGACCTTAAGCAAATGCTACAATCATGTGAAGTATTTGCAAGATGCAAAAGCGAACATAGCAAACCCAAAGGTCTCCTGATACCTCTACCCATTCCCAATCATCCATGGGATCATGTCTCTATGGATTTTATTACTGGTCTTCCTCAAATAAAACAATTTACAACCATTATAGTGATAGTAGACTGCCTTACCAAGTATGCTCACTTCATTGCCTGTAAAGGACTCCCAACTTCCGACACCTTAGTGACTATCATCTTAGAAAATATAGTTTGTCTTCATGGACTCCCAAGAGTTATCCTCTCTGATAGAGGGACACAATTTTCCGTACATTTTTGGCAACAATAGTGCAAAGCTTTACGAATTGATTCGACTTTGTCTACTAGTTATCATCCACAAACAGATGGTCAAACAGAGAGACTAAACCAGACTCTGAAACAATATTTACTATGTTACGCAACAAAGTCTCCTAAAACCTGGCTGGATCGTTTGTGGCTTGCAGAACTGGATTATAATAACTCTAACCACTCTTCAATAAACTCAACTCCTTTCTATGGTTTATATGGGCGTCATCCACACATTTTGAAGGTTATGTTACCTGCCTCCACTCCAGCAGTCATGGACATGCTAACACACATGAAAAAGGTACATTCACAATTGCAAACAAATCTTCATCAAGCAAAGAAAAAATATAAAATGCAATATGACAAAAAACACCAGCCTGGTCCTCAGTATACAAACAAAGATAGAGTTTGGTTATCCACGAAAAACTTTGTATTAAAAAATAAACATATGTTTCATCCAAAGTTCTTAGGGCCCTATGAAGTACTATGACAAGTAAACCCAGTAACATATAAGCTAAAATTACCATTGTCTTTGAAAATTCATCCAGTGTTTCACACTTCGCTTCCTAAACCTGCTTCGCCCTCAAGCATCACACAACCTGCTCCTCTATTAGTCCAAGGTCATAGGGAGTATGAGGTGCAATCTATTTTAGACTCTAAATATAGGGGTCTTCCCTTTGGTACTTGGTGTCCTGGAAAGGATTCGGACCGGAAAATGACTCTTGGGAACCTGCAAGATATGTTTATGCACCACGTTTGGTGCGACGATTTCACCTCCTCCATCCGGGTAAACTGGGCCCTGGACCGCACTTGGAGAGGGGTATAATTTCAGGAATAAGACCATGCACGGTCCAGGTCCCGCCCGAAACTCCACTGCGCGGCTCTGCAGCACTTTCTGCGCACCACTTGTCATCCCCTCTTGCTCCAAAGGTGGCCATCAGCGTTGTCTGCCCTGTGGCAAACCTCATAGAGCTGCAGCTTCAGGACATTGGTGGACAAGATGCACTTATCAGTGCTATTCCATGAAGGGACTACAAATCTCATGTTTTTAGAGGCAGCAGCCATCTTGGGGTGTGGCAGGCCTATAAAGCCCAGCCACACCCAAGCACGTTGCTCACTATTTTGAAGACTTTGATGTAGTCAGACCTCGTGGGGGATTTTCTGAAGAAGAGCAGAGTTCCTGCATGGCAGAGTGGCATCCGATCGAAGTATCCTTGTTTCCACGGTGAATTCAAAAACGAGTAGATCGTACTCGTAGCGGTAAGGCCTTGATGACTCCAATTTTGCAGGAAGTCATTACTTCCAGAAGTAAAGCGCCCCCTAGCACAATGAGCAAAGCGTTTTCAGTTTGCAGGTTACAGCGGCCTAGGCGCGATGATCAAAGGCGTTTCAGTCCACAGATGTAAAGTGCTCTAGGCACGGCAATTCAAGTGCTTCAGTCAACAGGTGTAATGCGCTCTTGGCATGACAATTCAAGCGCTTCAGTCCACAGGTGTAAAGTGCTCTTGGCACGACAATTCAGGCGCTTCAGTCCACAGATGTAAAGCTCTCTTAGCACAGCAGTTTAGGCGGTTCAGTCCACAGGTGTAAAGCGCTTTTGGCACGGCAATTCAATCGCTTCAGTCCACAAATGTAAAGTGCTCTTGGCACGACAATTCAGGCGCTCCAGCCACAGATGTAAAGCGTTCTTGGCACAGCGATTCAAGTGCTTCAGTCGACAGAAGTAAAGCGCTTTTGGCACGGCAATTCAAGCGCTTCAGTCCATAGGTGTAAAGCGCTCTTGGCATGGCAATTCGAGCACTTCAGTTCACAGATGAAAAGCGCTCTTGGCACGGCAATCAAAGCGTTTCAATCCACAGGAGTAAAAGGCTCTTGGTACAACAATCAAAGTGATTCAGGCTACATGAGTAAAGCCCCCGCTTAGCATAACGAGTGTAGCGCTTCTGGCAAGACAAGTAAAAGCGCTTTCTGGTGTTATAAGTAAAGCGCTTCAAGTTCAATGAGTAAAAACCTTTCGGCCTTTATAGTTGTGAAAGTATTTCTGGAGATAAGCAAATCATAGTTTTCATTGTTTTTTGGGAAATCATAATATGTGAAAGGCATATTTAATTCTTTGAGATTTTCTAGGTCATGATCAAAGGTTTATGTTATGACTGCATAGATGTTGCAGGATTGATATTCTGAGTATAATCATAGTTCAAAGCTCTTGCCATCTCTTGGTTCTGAGGTCATAGTTTATTCTTGTTCCATAATGATCATAGTCTAAAGCTCTTACCATCTCTTGGTTCTGAGGTCGTAGTTTATTTTTGTTCCATGATTCAAAGACGGGGCTTTGCTCTCATTTCAAAAGGGGTCTCCATCAGATATCGGAGAAGCATTTGAGTCAAGAGTCTATTGATGAGTTATATTTCTATGAATGAGTAAATGCATATTTTTTCTAACCTTTTCTTTTCAGATCTCTCTCCCTGCTGTTCCCTATCCTAATTCCCTTCACCCCGACTGGCTTCATCATAACTCTGTGCTGTAATAGCTTTCTGAGTTGGTGACGCCGGAAGGTGGGCCTTTTGTTCAGCAACGTGCAGATCCAGAGGAAAGGACACTGTGACATCACCCTCCTCGCTACCACAGATGACATCCGCTCACTCCTCATCCGCCGCCATACAGCAGCCCTCATCCTACTTGACCTATCTGCCGCCTTTGGCACGGTCTCGCACACACCCTCTGCTCCAGGCTCCATGCAGCCAGCATCCGCAGAAAGGCCCTACAATTGATACGCTCCTTCCTGTCTGTCAGAACCTACCGAGATCAGTTGCGGAGTTCCCCACACTCTTCAACATCTACATGGCCTCGCTTGCATCCATTATCAGGAACCACGGGCTGAACATCATCTCCTTTGCCGATGATACCCAGCTGATCATCTCTCTGACCAAAAACCCCACTACTGCCAAGAGGAATTTCCACAACGGGATAAAAACTGTTGACACCTGATTTAAACTTTGTGATGCAAAACTGCGCTAATGCAGTTTTGCGTCAAAAAGGTTAGTGCTGACTAGAGCTATTTTTTAACGCCACTCAGGTATCAAATTTGTACTTTGATGCTGGGTGGTGCTAAAAATGTTTAGAGTAATTTTTTCCCCACGTTAACCAATGCGCATTGTCGTAAGGCAAAATGACGTTAATGGAGGAAAAGTGCCTCCAATCTGGTTTAGGACATTGAAACACGACGCAAAGCGGAAAGGCGCCATTTTTGCCCACAATACCATCAAAAAGAGACGCAAACGGGGCAAACAGTGCAAAGGAGCCCCATAATGGATCCCAGAAGCCAGGAGAGACCCCATTCAACCAGCCAGCAAGACACAGACATGAACTAGGGGAGGGAGAAGAAAAAGAGGAAGTGTTGTTTCAGCGCAGAGGAGCACAAAATACTGGTGAGAGAGGTGATGGAGCATCAAAATCAACTCTTCGTCACCTCCAAATTGCCAAATGGAAGGAGAGAGGCAATCGGGCAGCAGATTGTGGATAAGGTCAACAGTGTGGCAGAGGTTAGGAGAACAGTGTCTGAGTGCAAGAAACACTGGCATGACTGCAAGAGAAGGGCCAAGGAAAAAATGGCACGGAACCGGGAGGCAGCACTGCAAACTGGAGGTGGGAGTCCAGCACCGCAAGTGACTTCAACAAGATGGAGGAGATGGTTGCAGCAGTTATCCCAGAAGAAGTCGTCACAGGGATACAAGAACAGGACAGTGCAGAATACAAGGAAACAGCACAAATGCAGGGTAAGTTGCATGGGGGAAATATATGCATAAATGTCAATGCAAGAAGGGGGACATAGGACACACACAATGTATGTTAGAGGAGTGCAGAAGGACACATTGCACACTAAGCAACTTGCACCATGCCAACATAAGCTTGCCCATGTACCTGCACCTTGGGAGTCCCATCCACCATTGAAACATACACAACCTGAACAAATTAAGAACACCAGGCCTAAATACCCACATGTACAAATGCAGCACATGGGATGGATGGCATGTACAATCACTGTGCCACTGGTTGTGATATCACTAAGGGCTAGATTTAAAGAAAAGTGGCGCAGGTTGGCGCTGCACCAAAATTGGCAGCGCCGCGCTGAGTCATTTTAGTAACGCAGGGATGTGCTGTATTTAAGGGAATACAGCGTACCCCTGCATTTACCCTGTGCTGGCACTAAATTTAGCTGCCAGCACCAACATAGGCATCCTTGCACCATCGTGCAAGGATGTCTGCATTGAGGGGTATGATTGTTTATGTGCAGGAATGGACACCTTTCCGCACATAAACAATCATTTCTGGCATTTTGCTTTTTCTATGCATGTGGCAGAATGCAGCACGCATAGAAAAAGCAAAATAAGAGGAGGAATAAAAGTATTCCTCCTTGTTGCGCCCTGCTAATGCCTCCTCTGGGGGTGGCATCAGATATTGGCACTGCCTCTGCTTTACGACATTTCATAAATCTGAGGCAGCGTTAAAATGCAATGGATGTTGCTGTGGCACACCAACAGCAACACCCATTGCACACCCCTTTCACGCCCCTGCTGTGTGGGAAGCGTCTGTATATACAAGGTGGCGTTAAGCCCCCAAAAAAGTGACTTAATGCCAACTTGTAAATACGGAGCTTAGCTTAGAGCCACAGGAGCGTCCCTTTCAGGGAAGCTCCAGTGGCGCTAAGCACTGTGCTGTATATTATACATTCTGACATTTTTATGGCATTCTGTCACCTTAAAAATACGTAGCCACCTGATCATGACAGTGTGTGGAAGGTGGTGCAATGGGTGTTGCTGTGGGGCTACCACAGCAACACACAATGGGGGTCATTCTGACCCCGGTGGTCTCAGACCGCCGGGGCCAGGGTCGGCGGGAGCACCGCCGACAGACCGGCGGTGCCCCGCAGGGCATTCTGACCGCGGCGGTTCGGCCGCGGTCAGACTAGGAAAACCGGCTGTCTCCCGCCGGTTTTCCGCTGCCCTACAGAATCCTCCATGGCGGCGGAGCGCGCTCCGCCGCCATGGGGATTCTGACACCCCCTACCGCCATCCTGTTCCTGGCGGGTCTCCCGCCAGGAACAGGATGGCGGTAGGGGGTGCCGCGGGGCCCCCGTAAGAGGGCCCCACTTGGTATTTCAGTGTCTGCTATGCAGACACTGAAATACGCGACGGGTGCAACTGCACCCGTCGCACATACCCACTCCGCCGGCTCCATTCGGAGCCGGCTTCCTCGTGGGGAGGGGTTTCCCGCTGGGCTGGCGGGCGGCCTTCTGGCGGTCGGCCGCCAGCCCAGCGGGAAAGCCAGAATGGCGGCTCCCTCCACGCGGGCGGCGACCGCCGCCCGCGGGGGTCAGAATGACCCCCAATATATTTAAATGTTGCCTCAGATGAATGGAATATTGTACACTTGAGGTAGGGCCAAACCTATTATGCCAGCCCCAGGGGTGGCATTAGCAGGGTGCAACGTGGAGGAATACAACTGGCTGGCAGCTGAATGTTGCACCAGTATGAGGGACAACACAGGGGTGCCCCATTATCACTTGCATAAGGTGCAATCTTGTGTCACCAAAGCGAAGCAGTGCGGCGCTGATTATTATTGCACAGCACCGTGCTGCACCACTTCATCATCAACATGGGCCAATAATGACAATGAACCTCAATCATCAAGTCAGTGAAGTGACTGGTCAACTGGCATAACACAGATAGACCGATTATACACCATCCTGTCCTGGAGTACCCTGATGACCTGGATGACCAGCTGGCAACTATCCGCCAGGAGACCCTCCAAGAAGTCCTTGTGAACATGTAGACACCACCTCCAGTCACAAGGAAGAGAATTTAATTGTTAGACATCCCACAGGCCCCACTTAGCACCCCAAGAGTACGAGCTGCCAGCACTGACACAGCAGAGGACTCCGAGGATACAGGCACCAGCTTTGAGAGGACAGTGGTGGGAGTCCAGCGGAAGCTGGCCAAGGAGGTGCGGGTGGGGATGCAAACAATGGCAGCCAGCCTTGAGGGAATGCGGACGTGCATGGTTACGGCAACAGAACAGACTGCAGCCAACTGATGCACACACTCCCCAATGCGTTGAGTCCAGTAGTGTCTGAGGGACATAGCTGCTGCCATGAGGGAAAAGCCACAACAACTGCACTCCCAAACCGGCAGCAGTGTTCCTGGGGACAAAAAGGACTCCATGCACCAGGAATTGGTCTCCCTCAGGGCAGACATGGCTGCCTACCACAGGGATGTTGCAGCAATACTTAAAAACCAGCAGCTCTTCCTTGCTTCAGGGATGCCATATGTAGTGCCACAGATGGCAGCTGCTGGAAATTGGGAGTCCACATCTGCAACCACCGAGGTGTGTGTGGCCCAGTACCACTCCCCACTACCACCATCAAGGGTACAGGAGGCACCACACACATTGGAGAATAAAGATGTGGAACAGATCATCTTCACCATAGGAGTTCCTGGTAGCACCAGCCCATGCCACATGGGCAGTGTTTTTCTTAGTCTCTTGCTTGACATCATGCCAGTGTTGGCACTCTGACAGATAGGCACTCCCCCTCAACACACTGTTGACCTCTCTGCAATGGACTGCTATTGTCCCTAACTTTCCATTTGGCAATTTAATGTACCCATGACATGTCCCTCAACCCTGGACTTGTGTGATGTCCCAATTGGATGGATTCCACAAATGGGGTCACAGACCTGGACATTGTATATACTTTGCACTGTTACACTTAAAAATAAACACCACCTACACAACCAGCATGTTTATGTGTGTTGTGACACTTCTACTATACCTTGTATTGTGATGTGTGTAACATGTCTCAAGTCACAGTATCAGTACAAGAGCGCATGTATATGTGGGCACATATTTATGCACATGGTAAGTACCTGTGGTACGTTGATGTTGGCCTCATCACCTACAACCAAATCACTGAATATGTGATATATTCTGAAAACATGTATGCCACACCCAGTACATACTGCAAGAATGGTTGTGAAACAGTCACAGGCAATATCGTCAGCTGGGAGTACCACTAGGACACATTGGTGTGAAACAGAGGGCCTCAAACTCATCCATTATTGCCACTGGTCGGTTTAGCAGGATAGGAATGCTATGTAGGAAGTAGTAACAAGTCCCACAGTGACAAACATCCCAAACAAAACACATACAGTGTTAGCTGAATTCCCACACCTATCCTGTCCTATACATGGTCAACATAGTCTTCTTGAGTGGTGGGAACACTGGATGGCAGGTGCACAGGTAAGTAGATGTGTTGTAGCTGCCAATGTGACCGCTCAGTCATAAGGAGGTGTTGTAAATGTCAAGAAAGGGATTTGGATGTAGGACTGAGTCCCCAGGACAACACACAATTTGCACTATACACCGATGTGAAGACCCTGGGACCCAAGGATATGACACATGACGTAAGGGAGTACCCAATAACATTTATTATGAAAAATAAATCAATTAAACAATAATAATTAACACCTATCCTAATCTAACCTATGCTAACTATACATAACCCACAAGAGACCCTAACTACTCTATGCTACACTTACCTTACACATTTAATGACACACTCTGAATATTCGCCCCCACCCCCCTTATATCACAGGACACATGCAGGGCAACATACACTAAACTACGCATTTACTAACTATGAATAAACAAATATATATATTTATGTATTTTTTTTTACAAACATATAAAAGCCCCAGCATCAGCCCCCACCCACCAAACCACATAGTAAAATATGTAAACCACTGCTGAAAAAAGCTACTAATCCTAACTAACCCACTAACCTATTCTAACCTACAACTTACCCCCTAATACCCACAAACAACAGTAGAAAAAGAGGAGGTAGAGGAGTCAATTTAGGAGGAGTGACATCATGTCATTCATAGGTTGGCCCTTTTGAGTTTTTTTAAAATATTTTTGAGGGCCTTTCTATTCTTGGCCACCTCTTGCTCAATGGAGTCCAACATTTGTAGAAACAGTTGTACATCCCTCTGTAGATCTTGTATGGCACTCATGTTGATGGCAACTGATGTGGGTGGCTGTGTCATGCTACTTGTGGGAGCAGCAGCTGGAGCAATGGTGACTTGGCAGCTGTGGGCCCCTGCACAGCAGTTGTGCTTGGTCCGGCCTGTGTGGGCAGTGTGGGTCCCCCTAGGCTGAATGCCCGCCACTCACCAGTGGATCGCTCCGAGCGACAGCGGTGTGCCATGCTCCTGAACCCAGATTCCACTGCCAAAATGTGCCTATAGCACACTGCCCTCTTCTGAAGCGCACGGAGTTGGTTCTCATTTATGTTGGCAGCTGTAAAAATTAGACAGGCAACGATCAGTGTCAGCATTGTGTGGAGTATGTACTGTAAATCAGCTTACTAACAACATCGAATAGCACATGCACTCCTACTCAAAATCCAGATGGTACAATGGCCCTGATGACTGAAAAGATAACACTGCCTTAGCACCATTTCCCTCACACCATAGCCATCCACAACAAGCTTAGGTAACAAACAAATTCATATGTGCGTAGACTTTGCACCATGTGTGACAATGATAAGGCAGTGTCAAATCCGCATTTATCAGGGCCACTATTCCTCTTGTTAAGTGTTAAATTGTCAAACAAACATCACCTGAAACTTGATGCTGTTATATGGGGGTCTGGGGTGATGTTGTTTACCATAAGGGTTCAGTGTTGTTATGTACACATGCAAGCCTGATCAAATGGACTGTCACCTACACAGTGAGCATAACATCTACTTACACATTTGTTGATCCCACCCCCTGTGCCCCAGGGGGTATGGCCATGCAGATCAACGTCTCAACTGTCTAGCTCATCCACCAATACATGCCCACTCATACATGGAGTCAGGGGGTGGACCATAATGTAGGTCATGACAAAAAATGAAGCTAGTATCCATAGTTCTCTCACTTCTACAATCATGTGTCCAGGTGTAGACACCCATCAATACCTGGCCAGCCAATACCATTGCTCACACACCCATAACTATACCAGCACACAATTGTACTTGACCTGCATGCACGCCTATCACATTCCATTTAGTTGTCACGTAGGTGAACTACAAGATTATTGGCACCATGCTAGTAGACAAATGCCCACACATTCATACATATACATCACAGTACAGGGATGGCACAATTTTTCATTAAAATGGTGCATTGCTGTGTTGTGTGAATGACTATGTGTTCCAGTGCCAATACATAAACAATGGTGCACATCTGAGTCACATAAGGAGCTACGCGTGGCTTGTCATCACCTTGTTTACACAATGCTGGCCATTGAGCGCCAGAAGCCTCACATGATATGACACTCAGCTCATGCATGGCAAACCACTTAAATCTGATACATTGTCACCATCCATCCTAATCAGCTTTCTGGTCATTTTACAGCTCATCACTCCTTGCATTGGGTGCTGAACTCATGACTCACTCAAACTAAAAACCTCAACACTACACAGGAGAGACAAAATCACACTTACTGGATACATCTGGGTCCTCAAATCTTGCCACTTCACCGATGGTGTAGGGGGGAGGTCCACCTGAAATATATAGATAAAAAACCATGGTTAGTATCACATAACTGTCACAACTAGTGGACAACATATGGCAGTATGCACTATTTCAGAAGAGTGAGGTATTCATCCAAGTTGTGGAGAGGGCAACAGACACACCACTGCATACTCACAATGAGACTGTCACTCTGGTGTATGAGAGACATACATCTGCACTCTTACACTGGGCCCAAGTCTCATGTAGAGCTACACCCTGCAACAACCATGTGTGGCCAATCTGTAGAAGATGGAACTCCATGGTATGAGGGGGAGTTGGGTGACAGATACATGACACAACCCTTGTGCTCTGCAAGACAACTGATCCAGGTATTCTGGTTTGTCCTGCAAGGCACAAAGAGGCACTTTGTGGAGGACAAGCAGCTAAATAGTTAGTCTGCAATTCACATGCATTGTGTAATCCAAGATTTATGTGTCACAATTGTCTGATGGCATTAAACTGCCCATTGCAAGTGCCCCCTAAGTCGGGTATTCCCCCTTTGCAAACATAATGGCAAGGCTGATGTATCTGAAGCTCTGACATTACTATGCCATATATGGATTGTCGTACTTAGTTATCACAATCCACTTACAAATGGTATGCTGGCAGTGTTTAACCTTATCATACATGACACAATTCTGTGGCACAGATGTTGTCATGGCCCATGAAATGTGTGACTTAGTGATGGATGTGCAGGACTATCCAAACTCCTGACTTGCATTGGTTAAATGTTAGGATATGTGAAGCCCATGTTTATACTGGTACAGTGACACTCCATTCTGGTTGCATGCGACCTGTCCACATGCATTGCATGCAGCACACCAACACATCTGCTACTGGCATTCAAGTGCAGTAAAGAGTAATCAGTTAGCAAATGGGGTACTCACCAACAGGCCCACTGTTAGAAATGGGGTCTTTGGTTGGCAGTCAGATTACCCCATGTCCAAGCAAGGACCCTCACTCTAACCAGGGTAAGTCACACACAATCCAAATTATCCTGTGCCCACCCTCTGGTAGCTTGGCACTGAGCAGTCAGTCTTAACTTAGAAGGCATTGTGTAAAGTATTTGTGCAATAAATCATACAATAACACAATATAGCACCACAAAAATACACCACACAGTGTTTAGGAAAATATAATATTTATCTGGATATTTGCAGGTCAAAACGATCAAAGATGCAATAAGAAAATGTAAAGATATCACTGAAAAGTGACATAAAGGGGGTGATTCCAATCTTGGCGGGCGGCGGAAACCGCCAGAAGACCGTACCGCGGTCAAAAGACCGCGGCGGTCATTCTGAGTTTCCCGCTGGGCTGGCGGGTGCCCAGCGGGAAACCCCCTTCCACGAGGATGCCGGCTCCGAATGGAGCCGGCGGAGTGGAAAGGGTGCGACGGGTGCAGTTGCACCTGTTGCGATTTTCAGTGTCTGCTATGCAGACACTGAAAATCTTTGTGGGGCCCTGTTAGGGGGCTCCTGCAGTGCCCATGCCAGTGGCATGGGCACTGCAGGGGCCCCCAGGGGCCCCACAACACCCGTTACCGCCATCCTGTTCCTGGTGGTGAAAACCGCCAGGAACAGGATGGCGGTAAGGGGGTCGGAATCATGGAGGATTCCCTGGGGCAGCGGGAAACCGGCGGGACACCACCGGTATCCCGTTTCTGACCGCGGCTGTACCGCCGCGGTCAGAATGCCCATGGAAGCACCGCCAGCCTGTTGGCGGTGCTTCCGCGGTCGTTGGCCCTGGTGGTCGGTGACCGCCAGGGTCAGAATGACCCCCAAAGTGTCTTAAGTCTTTTAAAAGCAAACAAAGTCTCTTTCAAGCACAAAGTACCTGCTTTGCGTGAAAAATCTCCGCAAAGGGCCGCAGAGGTCTAGAAGCGGGGAAACAAAGGGGTGTGCGTCAATTTCTCGGGCCGCATACAGTCGATGCGTCATTTAGTTTCCACGCAGGGATGGCTGGGCGACGATTTCCGGCACTCGGTCGTGGATCCTCTTCGGGTTGCGGGGTTTTCAGACGCCTTGGGGTCTGTGCGTGGAATCCTGGGCTTATGAAAAGCTCTGCGTCGTTCCGTTGGGCAGTGTGGGGAAATTTCTCCCTCACAGCAGGTGCTGCATCGATTTTCCCTCTGGAAGTCGGGCGGCAGCGTCCCAGGTCAGTTGTGCGTTGATCCGGTGGGCCGTGCGTCGAAGTTCCGGTCGCACCGCAGGCACCACGTCGATCTTTTCCTTGCGAAGTCGAGCGTCGTCGTTCTGGTTTGGCGTGCAGTGAATTTTTCACCGCGGGACAGGCTGTGCATTGTTTTTAGCCAGCTGTGTGTTGAATTTTCGCCGCACAAGGAGTCCAGTTGCAAGAGAGAAGTCTTTTTGGTCCTGACACTTCAGGGAACAGGA
Source organism: Pleurodeles waltl (assembly GCF_031143425.1). Taxonomy (NCBI): domain Eukaryota; kingdom Metazoa; phylum Chordata; class Amphibia; order Caudata; family Salamandridae; genus Pleurodeles; species Pleurodeles waltl. The sequence continues at coordinate 982,768,525 of NC_090445.1, forward strand.
GGCAAGCTCTATCCAAGCCCTTGGAGAGCACTTCTTCACCACAGCCTGGGAGCAGCAAGGCAGTAGGGCAACAGCAAGGCAGCAGTCAGGTGAGTCCTTTGGGCAGCCAGGCAGTTCTTCTTGGCAGGATGCAGGTTCTGGTGACAAGTTTCTTCTCCAGAAAGTGTCTGAGGTGGTAGGGCAGAGGCCCTGATTTTATACCCAAATGTGCCTTCGAAGTGGGGGAGACTTCAAAGAGTAGCTTAGAAGTGCACCAGATCCCCTTTCAGTTCAATCCTGTCTGCCAGGGTCCCAGTAGGGGGTTTGACAGTCCTTTGTGTGAGAGCAGGCCCTCCACCCCCCCAGCCCAGGAAGACCCATTCAAAATGCAGATGTATGCAAGTGAGGCTGAGTATCCTGTGTTTGGGGTATGTCTGAGTGAATGCACAAGGAGCTGTCAACTAAACCCAGCCAGAAGTGTATTGTAAGGCACAGAAAGATTTAAGTGCAGAGAAATGCTCATTTTCTCAAAGTGGCATTTCTAAAATAGTAAGATTAAATCCAACTTCACCAGTCAGCAGGATTTTGTATTACCATTCTGGCCATACTAAATATGACCTTCCTACTCCTTTAAGATCAGCAGCTACCACTCCAACAATGTAGGAGGGCAACCCCAATGTTAGCCCATGAAGGGAGCAGGCCTCACAGTAGTGTAAAAACCAATTTAGGAGTTTTACACTACCAGGGCATGTAAACTACACTGGTACATGTCCTGCCGTTTACCCACACAGCACCCTGCCCTAGGGGTTACCTAGGGCACACCTTAGGGGTGACTTATATGTAGAAAAAGGGGAGTTTTAGGCTTGGCAAGAACTTTGAAATGCCAAGTCGAATTGGCAGGGAAACTGCACACACAGGCCTTGCAATGGCAAGCCTGAGACAAGGTTAAGGGGCTACTTAAGTGGGTGGCACAATCAGTGCTGCAGGCCCACTAGTAGCATTTAATCTACAAGCCCTGGGCACATATAGTGCCTTCTACTAGGGACTTATAAGTAAATTAAATAATCCAATTGGGTATGATCCAATGTTACCATGTTTAAAGGGAGAGACCATATGCACTTTAGCACTGGTAAAGTGCACAGAGTCTAAAAACCAGCAAAAACAGTATCCAAGAAGTGGAGGGAGGCAGGCAAAACGTTAGGGGTGACCACCCTAAGGCTGTCATGTCTAACACCCACCAATCACCACACCAAGATGGTCGAGTAGATCCTGCTCCCTGCCCACAAGGTCAGCCCGGAGATTCTTCAGCTGGTGGTCATTGCGACTGCTGTGGTACATCCTCTTCAGGTGGTGGAGCACCTTTCCCCACCACAGCCGATTTGCCTCCATATGGTAGCCCTAAATCACATGACCACCCATCTCTAGCATCAATGGGAGGTAGTGGGCTACCAACCAAATAAATCCTCCCAGCTCCTCCTCCCCCATTCTGGTCAGCTTCCGGTGCCAGGCATTGCACTGGGGTACAGGTAGAAATAAATGTCAGACAGTACAACGGAAAAAAGAGTAATGAAAGGAAACTTAACACCAAGAAATTCTATCACCCAAATAACCCACCTATAGAACTGACCCAGACAGACACCGACAGCACAAGTACAAGGTAAAATACACTGAACACAACAAATTCACGGACACTGGGACAAATGACAATAAAATACAACAGTAAACACAAAAGGAGGGACAGCACAAGAGAGACTAGATCGCAAGTAGACATCACCAACTCCAAAACACAACCACACAGTCAAAGGAGGCACAGACTCTAAGGAGAAAGTGAAAGTACACCCACTGTACCATGCCTGTAAACAGGATATCCTATTACATCAATTCCTGTACCTTTGCGTCATGTTTTCTGTTATGCTTGTATTTTTTTGATGCATCTTATATTTGCGTATGTCTGACGCATTACTTACTTGCGTTTATATTGCGTTATATTGACCCATTACCTTTAAGCGTCAATTTAACAGTAAATCAACATTGCGAGGAGGGCGTAGGTGGAAAATATGCTAAGGGCCCATGGGTCATGTCGTTTGCGTATATATCTGACGCATTTGCATTTTTTTTTAACTTAAATCGTTATTGCGTGATTTTGAGATTTGTTGATGTATGCACCCTGTATCAACATAATGATTGTATGTGCTGGGCTGCAATATGGCATTTTGGGTATGGCCACATGGGGTAGTCCATTGTACAATGTGATTTGTGTGTGTTTGTTGTGTTACACCAATGTGTGTATTACACATTCAGCAGCATGCAACTGTATTCACGTCATGCATATGTCTGTAAGTGTGACCACAGTGTATCCACATATGTATGGCAGTCAGAACTATACAATCATCATGGTATGTGATTGTGATTTGTGTTCACTTATGTGCTGTGGGTAGTTGTCTTAGAGAGCATCACATTTCATGCAACATTCATAGCTCAGGGATTGTTGATGATGGCTGATGCTTGCAAATTGGCAACTGTTATGCAACAAATGTCTCCATATGTTGATCTTCAGTATATGGATGACTTGTGTGTGGACTACACATATGTCTGACATGCATACATCCTTGCTACATACTCTGATTGACACACTCTGCCTACCTTCCTACCATTTCATGTACTGAACTCAACAGCCAGTTGACAATATGAACATTTTGCTTTGTATTACAATTACTTTGTGGTGGACATGCAGCCCTAGCTGCACATGTTCTCATCCATTTAGATGTGCATTCCATAGACATGTTCGTGCAAAGTGTGAGGTCTTGTGTACCCTGTGACAGGATTGGGCACCATGGCAGTGGCAGGTGTGATTTCCATGGATTTGCTGCGCATGCTTTATTTCTCACATTGCTTGTCATACCTGGGCTAATCATGTTGGGCATTGTCACCAATGATGTCCCCACCTTGTCACACATGCCCCATGTAGCCCTTGCAAATCTCACACTGAGTTGTGTTAGTGGCCTGTTCAAGCATTATAGTTCCTTCATATTTTGACATACACTGCCTCATGTGTGGACCCCTTATTAAGTTCATTTTTAGACATGTTGTTGTTGTGTGTGATGTGCTGTTGTTATACAAGTTGGCAACGTGGATGTAAATTATATGTAGTGGTCCATAAACTGTGTCCTTCAGCTGTCACATTCAAGTGATGGGGATAATTGTGATGTGTGTGATGGTAGCAGTTCACTCTAACACCTCACATGTGATGTTGCTACAGTACTCATCAGATTTGTATTTGTGACATGCTCCCTGAGGTTAGACTGATAATCCTAAAGTATATGTTGGAGAGATTGAAGACACTGAAGCCAGATTGTGTGGATGAGTGAGATGTTCATTGACAAAATCTACAAGGTGAGTTACATGATGATTATGTGAAGAAGTTCTATACAATTTGCAGTCTGCAGCGTATCCCAACAGTTGTGTTGTGGTCTTCCCCCTCATTTACTTCTCCCCACATCGTCCTCCTCCTCCTCCTCAGGCAGGTCATCAACCTGCTCATATAATGGTATGTTCATCTGTACACATATGTTGGGCAGGATGGTATAGGTTAATATGATCACTCACACTGGCATACACGCATACTTCCCGACATGCTTGCACACATTCTTACACAATCACTCACACGCACACAAGCATGCAAGCAACACAACACACACAGATGCATTCACACACACACATTCATGCACATACTCAGACACACACACACAACATCCCACACCCCCTCCCCTGTCGAAAGCCCAACTTACCTTGCAAAAGGATGTCTTCCGGCAGGGAACGGGAAGGGGCACTGCTACCGCCAGCAGCGCCCCGCCAGCAGAACACCGCCAGGCCATATTACTTGTCATAATACGTCTGGCAGCGTTCTGCTGGCGTGGTGGTGCTGGTGGTAGCAGCGCCACCTTACCATCGTCCGCTTGGGTCATTATCCATGGCTGTATGCCATAACCCATATCCGCTGCAAAAGATTACAGGAGTAAATCATTGTGAGGGCTTGCAAGATGCAAGTCATGTAGCATGGCAGTTGATATTAGGACCTGGTTCTGGCTCATATGTATCTGTGTTTTGTTGTGAGTTCCTAACCTTGTGTGATCTTTCCTCAGCACTAGGTTGTTGGACATGACAATCTTGTGTATGGGTCAAGGACCTAGAACACTTGATTTGGATTCCACACAGATAGTCATTCTGCATTTACCATGCATTTTGTAGTGCACTTTTGTATCAATGTGCTATCAGTAGAGGGGACATGGCACATCCTGACAACACAATGGGGTCAGATGTGGTGGCAACATGGTGGCACTACAGTGCCTGGACGTCACATACCTTTTGACATGTGTCATTGCAGATGAGGTGTGACACTTAGGGCCTATGAAATTTGTTAGTGTGAATGCACAACATGTCTCCTAAATTGGCTGCTCTGTCCTGCAACATTTCAACAATGCAAGGATGCCGCATGTGTGACATGTTACCTTTGTTGTCCCCTGCGTCAGTTGCACATTTGTAGCCATGCACCAATGCTACCTAAACTACACCAAGGTACTTGGTTATCTGCCATGTGAAGATGCATGTATCTGTACTGTAGAGTACACTGTCCTGTACATATGCTTTTTGATGGCCAATTGGCTCTTACTCTGTGTGCAAACGTGTGCAGCATGATTTGTGCCACATTCATCTGAGTTCTACCTCTTATTTTCAAACTGCATACTGCACCCATGGGGTGGTATTTTTTGATTGCCACTTCCTCAGGTCTTAGGGGACAGCAACATGTCAGTCTGCACCTTCATGCTATGTATCTTGTAGTGACTGACCTGCAGCGAGAAACATGGCACACCCCTTCCACGCTACATGCAGCATAGGAGGGTGGCCAATTTAGAATGTGGCTTACAATAATGTAGAGATGGTCATCTGCCAAGATGTACATACAGTGCAGGCCATGACTATTAAACTGGGCTATTACATTGTTCCATTGGTGTTCCAGAGTGGCAGCTAATGTTTGTGTCAGGCATGAGGTGTCCAAGGGTGTGTATCCCATTGTCAGTGGATAACATAAACAATCAGTAATGGCGCTTTGGCACTTCTGTGTGTGCTGCACAATGCAGCACACACAGAAGTGCCAATCCGTCATTCTCAAATGATTGTTTATGTGCAGGAAGGGACACCTTCCCGCACATAAATAATAATTTCTGGCATTTTGCTCTTTCTATGCGTGCTGCACAATGCAGAAAAAGCAAAAAAGGAGGAGGACTAAAAGTATTCCTGGGGTGGCGTTAGATTTTGGAGCTGCCTCAGGTTTACGAAATTTCATAAATCTGAGGCAATATTCAATGGGTGTTGCTGTGTCATGCCCACAGCAACACCCACTACACACCCCTTCCACGCAGTGCTCCGTGGGAAGGGGCCATATTTACAAGGTGGGGTTAAGCCACAAAAAGTGGCTTAACGCCATCTTGTAAACACGGCACAGTGCTTTGTGCCACAGGAGCGTCACAAAAAGTGATGTGGCGCTAGGGGCCTATAAATATGGCCCTAATTTATACTACTTATACTTTTTGGCGCAAAACGGCACTAACGCAGTTTTGCATCAAAAAGGTTTGCACTGGCTTGGACCATTCCTGAGCGCCAGCCGGGCACCATATTTATGGAATGGTGCAAGTCGGCGCAAAGGGTGGGCTAGCATAAAAAAAGGACATTAGCTGGGTAGGGGTGGCAGTATGGGAGAAGGGGGTTTTGCACCAAAGAATGATGTTAGGCAGCTGAGAGTAAAAAAAAAATGACTCTAACCAGCCTAGCGTCATTTTCTGATGCAAAATTATCCATAGCACATGTCTCTTGTCAAGACAGGAGTCATGCCCACCACCCCAAAGGCCAGCACAGGGGACCAGTGTCCCCTGGGCATGGCCATTGCATCCAGTGCCATGTAGTGGGGCCATTTCAGGGCCCCCAATGGCATTTAAAAAAAATAACATAAAATACTTACCTGTATTTACCTATACTTACCTCGGATAGATTATTCTAAAAATAAATGTAAAATTAACACAGGGGGCGTTACTAGCAGTATATTGCCAGATTTTATCACCATTGAAAGAGAAGGCATGGCTCCAGCGACTACCACCATTGTGCCAGGGTCAAAATATTGCCAAAGATTACCACAATTGTGTTAGGACCTGTGTTTTTATTAAGAATACCACCATTGTGCTAGGGCCATCATGCTGCCAGGAATTATTACCATCTTGCTCGGGGATACATTTTCCCTAGGATTACAATATTATGCAAGACCAGCATTTTATTAGGAATTGCCACCAATGTGCCAGAGTCCGTATGTTTCAAGGGATTTTCACCATTGTGCCAGGATCAGCATTTTACAGGGAGATACCACCACTGAGAAAGGGCCAACATGTTGCCAGGATTTGCCACCAATGTGTCAGGTCAACATGTTTGGCATAGATTATCGCCATTGTGTTTGGGCCAGCATTTCACTGGGAATTACCACCATGGCCAGCATGTTGGTAGTGATTACCAATTGCAGCAGGGTCAGCACGGTGGCAAAGATTTCCACCATTCACCAGAGGCTCAAGAGGATTCTTATAATTGAAAGCTCTCTCCTAGACATAGGTATATCATCATGCAAGACTGCCTCCGGAGACAACCGTAGATGTTGATTAATGTCTAATGGCCCGTCACTATTGACTAAAATTATAATTGACCAGTTGGGTGGGCTTCTGACTGAGTCGCCTCAAGGGGCTGGGATATTGGGGAAGGGGACTGTATCAGGATCATAAATAGTGGCCTTGGCTGTCAGAGGTATGAATGGCAGGCACACACAGAAACAGACTATTTAGTGACTGGTGTATATCTTTGGGGTTTAGGGATGTCTGACAATGTTGGCACTGACAGTAGAGGGCTTTTCCCATTTCTCTCCATCTGACTAATCGTTCTCATTGCTAGATCACTTCTTTTCCCAGCGGTGGACAACCATCGGGTGTCAGAAATATGTAATTTTGCTAGAGGCATCTCGGACCAATACTGAGCCGAGATACAGGTATGTAATAGCACCAATGAAAAGAAAATGGGCAGGTGGTTGAATGTGTGGTGGCTGCTGGACTTCCGCAGCAAGGAGGCAAAATAATATTTTCAGCTGAATGAGGGTTTGGCTCAGTGTAGGTGCACTCTATGGTGTGCCTTTAAGGAGGTGATCAGGGGACAGACAATGGGCTACTTAAGACCTAGGGAGCAGAAAGGCTTACACTGTGAGGCTGAATGCCCAATTGATAGCGGTTGAGTGAGAATTCACCATGATTGGTGATGAGGAGTTGCTCCAATAAATTAATATGAAAGTTATCTTGGAAATAGATGCTGCAAGGTCGATTTGGATACTGCACAACACAGACAATATGAGTAAGAGGACGAGACAAACACATTATTTTATTGGCTCACTATGTCTGAGGTGGCAGATACCAAACACAGCAAACCAAATGAGACATAGGAAGGTCAAACATGGGAGGTTTCCCAATTCTAGGAGACCCTATAGATCTTGAAAATATCTTTAAATGGTCAATGTAGGACCCTACACAAAACACTTGGAATCACTTAAAAAACAATTGACAGATATGGCCTCACACAGCCACAGAGGTCATGCTTCACTATCGGCCACCCTACCCAGCTACTGCATTCTTTAGCAGTGAGTTGGCTGTACCAATGGTATAAATGGGAGCCTATATGGATGAAAGTTGGGGTGGGATCCACACAAAAAGATAAAGATCAAATATCATCCCCGGAGCCCTCACTAATGGGATACCTATATTTAATTGTGAGAGTAACAGGATGTTTATAAGTTTGAGAGATGCATAGGAGTCACCATCACTCCTGCATCAAGTAGGTCAACAAGTTTCAGTCAATTGGCCCTGCACGGTGTCCATGCCTTTCTTCAGGATCAGGAATCCCTATTTCCTTGATTCTTAGATCACACATCTTTACACCTGAAGCAGGCACACACACATAGCGTGCCCATTGGTATACATTTCTCCTGCTAAATAGAGATATGCTTAGTCATAATGTTTTTGAAGAGGTCCCTGTACTAAACTAGGGAAAACCTTATAGCGGAGGTGAACAAGGGTGGCCTTGTAGTCATACATTTGTCAAAGTTTACAACCTGCAGATTCACCTATTGTGGCATCTACTCTAGGAGGAGGGGATTGGGGAACCTCCCATTTTGACCTTCCTATAACTCAATATCTTTGCTGTGTTAAGTACTAGGAAGGGGAGGATGCAAATGTAGACAGCCCACTTTTTCGCCTCGGTCCCCTGAATCCCATGAAGATAGGAGGTCATTGGTTTAAGTGAGGTGGCAGATAATCTGGTGGTGGGGAATCAGAAACTCATATATTTATATAGTTTCTGTGTTGTTGCAGATTGCAATAGTTGGCTCTTAGTACTACCAGCAGCCGTAAGCACCAGCATCCCGAGAGTTAACACGGACAATACGGAAATTAATCTGTGACATTCTGATGCATCAGCTTAGTGATGCCAAGAGACAGAGGAGCTTGACCTAGAACATACTCCACGTTCATAGTCAAAGGGCATGGTAACCATACCATGAGAGAAAAACCACAGATGCAATTAGTTCTCACTTACATTTTTAAGAAAGTATCCAACACTACCACTCCAACTCTGATGTATGCTCTGTGATTTGATGGAGTCTTGGACTCTCCTGGGTGATCTTTGTTCTGCATTGATCATCGTAATGCCAAAGTGAGCACTGCTCACCTCGCCAATCTCTTTTGGAAGACAAATATTCTTGGCAAAGCCATGGTGTGAAAAATTGGCTAGTTGGCTGACTGGGGTGTGAGCCATGGTCAAGCAACAGCTACAATCCCTTGCAGGGTGAACCACAAAAAGTCACTAATTTAACCTGTGCTTAAAGCCCTGGATCTTGGCCCATAAAGCAGTCAGACCAAACATAGAGGCAATGTGTTATGTATTTTTACAGCACACAAACAACAATACAGTGAAAACACAACACAAGAAAATTCCCAAACTAATTTTGAAAAATAGAGTAAATCACAAGACATTACTTTACACCAAATCCATCAAATTCCAATTACTAGAAACAGAGATATGAATGCTTCAAGGTTTAGGTGCAAAATAGCACTTAAAAACAAAAAGCGACAACCACTGACATCTTGTTGCTCTAGACCGTTGTAAAGTCAAGAGATAAGGCGACCACATAATCGCTAGAATGTTAAAACTGGTTTTGTGGATGCTACAAGCCTCTCATGCCCCTGCATCCTCTTGCTAGTCAACACTGAGAAGATCTTCAACATGTTGGAGACACAAATCATTCAAAAGATCAATTTTGGTCCACATGTATTGATCACTGTGACAATCCTATATGTGAATGAGATGGCAAGAACTGAACTGAACTGAACCCTGCTTTCCCCCTCCCCATTAGAAGCATGATATGTCACAGACGCCATCTTTTATTGTTTTTGCTCACACCAGCCATAGAGCCCCTGATGGTGTGGATATGATCACATGCATTGCTGCAGGATTTGGCGGGAGGTATTGCCTGATGATCAGATTTTCCTCTAGGCAGACGATATGATCCTATTACTCTGCTACACAATTCTTCATATTTTGTTAGGTTTATAGGACTAAAGGTAAACTGGCTCAAATGTGTGCTTTCTCTGATTCAGGGCCAGGTCTTGGTGACAAAGTCGTATTCCTGTATTAGCGGGAGGTACATGTGCTAAATACTACTTGTCTGCAGTCCACAGGAGCTGTTTGAAGCATGAGGCATTTAACACCTGCACTATTTACCACATGAGAAAAATAATACATGTGGTAAATTACACCCAATTACAAGTAAGAGAGGTCATTAAAAATGAGTAGAAATACCACCAGTCAAAATCAGGTAGTAAACATTCATTAAAGAGTAGCGAATGAAAGAAAGCTGTGCAGCAATAGAACAATTCAAAGACCAACACAATAATGCAAAAAACACAGTACATGAATTGAATGAGCTTAAAATAATAAAATATCACACGCAACTGCACACAGTGCCAGACCTACATTAACATCCAGGGAAAGGTGAAGGTCTCACAGGTTGATTGCAACAATTCACAATCCACCGAAACAGATGCAGCACAGTTAGGCCACTATGATGGGCTATGCCAAGTCCATGTTCTGCTACAACAAACCATGCAGCATAAAGATGAAAACCAGGACATCAATCAATTACCTCAAATGGCTCAGCTACACAGGACAAGAGCCTGGATTGACAGAGCAAGGCTGGAGCCCATAAATATGAACCAGATTTAGATTCAGAGGACACACAGGATCAATACGGGCACCAAAGTAAACATATTTTCACCATTACAGACACCCTGGAGCCAAACATGGGGATCCACTCCCATCCCCTCTTCCTGAAAATATTAGAAGCAGTAGAATTCCTTGCAACCAGTACCACACACCAGACTGTAGGAGTGGTACATGTGACGGATATCCTGTCCGGCATATTACAATATCTTTAGGAAATAATGGGATTGTAATACAGTGGACAGGTTATCCATCATGTTTGTGACGGAGTATCCCCTCTGGCGAGATCTAAATCAGGCCCTCAGTCCCTTAATAGTCACCTTTTCCGCTCTAATGCAACAAGAGCCCCTAGGACATATGCTGGACTTAAAAATTCAAACTCATAAAATACAATAGATATAAAGTGAACTTTGACAAGATTTACGATGCATGCAAAATACTTAGTTAAAAACATGCTGCAATGTAAGTTTTTGTTCTGCCAAGATCAATGTATTTCAATAAATGAAGGGGCTGCAAAGAGGTATCATATGTTACTACAATAAATTAAGGGGCATATTTATACTCCATTTGCGCTGAATTTGTGTCATTTTTTTATGCATATTCGGTGCAAAACTAACTCGTCTAACGACAAAACATTGGAGTTTGCACCGTTTTTTAGATGTGTGAACCTATGTTGCTTCAATGAGATGCAAGGTAGGCGTTCCCATCTAAAAAGTGATGCTAACCCCAAACCCCCATATTTATCCCCAGGTGGGAGGAGGGGCTAAATAATGGTGCAAATCTTGCTTGCATCATTTAGTGCCTGGGTCAGACCAGGCCTTAAGGGACCTGCCGAACCATTCCATGGTTAAACACCATGGAATGGGTCCACAGGTGCCCTCCTCAAGCCCCAGGAACACCCCTATCCACACCAGAAGGACATCAGAGGATGGGGGACCCCATCCCAGGTAATGATGGAGAGTATAGGTATTTTTTTTTAAATCACAGTGCCATTTGGGGCCCAACTTGGTCCCCTGTACTGGCCATTGGGGTGGTGGGCATGACTCCTGTCTTTTTTAAGACAGAAGTCATGTGGTGTGGATGGTTTTTGCATCAGAAAATGACGCTAGGCTGGTTAGAGACTTTTTTTTTGCCTCTAACCAGCCTAACATCACTTTTGGGTGCAAAACCCCCTTCTCCCATACCGCCACTCCCACCCAGCTAATGTCATTTTTTTATGCTAGCCCACCCTTTGGGCCGGCTTGTGCCATTCCATAAATATGGTGCCCGGCTGGCGCTCAGGAATAGCGCAAGCTGGTGCTAGACTTTTTGATGCAAAACTGCAGTTTTGCATCAAAAAGTATAAATATGCCCTTAAGTTCTTGCACTTTGCACTGTCACATGTAAATGAAAAAGAGTGCATTTCAAACCCCATGAGAAAAATATCAAATTGTGTTAGGGGCTGAAGTAAGGTAAGGGTTTACAGCAAATCATTGATATCCACATTCTATTCATCAAATGATCTTGAAAAAATGCTACAGCTAAAGGCTTTACAGAACCAAATTTATCTTTGGTTGAACCCAGAGTAAACTAGTAATGTGGTTAGTGTTATAACGAGGCATGACATATAAACAGTGACTGCACAGTTTGTTGGCTAAAAAGTGACTGATATTCTGTGACCAACTGCAACATGGCCTTTGTTGGGTTAACCTGACCAACAAAGATATATTTACATTCAAAGATCAATTAGACATCTCGCCTGCCCCGTGAGAATAGGGTCCTAGATGTAGTTATTAGTTATTAGGATCTAAAGCATACTCATATTAAGGAAAATAGTGCCATTTAACTTCAGTAAAAACATACAAACATCATGATATTTTATTCTTTGGCATAAAGAGAAACAGTTATCAAATGTCAGAGCTGACCTGCAAACATTAAACACATTGTTGTACTTTGTGAATTCATGAAGAAGCATCTATAGTGACTAATGTAAATGATTAAAGCACATTTCAGTATTTTAATGCGTTACTGATCATATCTTGATTTAATCGAAGAACTGCAACACTCTTCTATTCAAGCAGCACGTAATGTCTCTACTTTCATTATCTGACAGTGTATGAATACTTTTTGGGCTGATTCGCTTTAATTGCAATAACCCAGGAGAGAAATGTTTATCTGTCTTCTATATTTCAATAAGCTTTTGTATGGTTGCTGCTTTTACTGATAAGGTAAAAGGTTGTTTTGCTAATGTCAACAAGATATAAAAACATAACAATACATGAAAACATTTCATCTTAGAAAACCTTAAAAGTGATGCAAAAAATAAAATGTGGCCATTTATTACACATTCCTTACTATAGATGAAGAATATTTTTATTACAAAATAAAATGAAATAACAATGTATAAAGTTGTTCTGTATACAAACGGTGATAATATTGTACAATTCCCAGAATGTAGGCAGTTTACTCAGTGGTTTTAAGTTTGCAACATTCTTTAGATGTTCTTACTCATAAATACATTTTATACTCAAACAATCTAATACCTATTACATCAGTCCCGTCTGTGGTCTCTGATGGTTTTGTGGTATGGTCATGATATTTGTGTGTATGGCAAAATGCTTCCTATGCATGTGGGGCTCCCACTGTCCTGTTGTTAAGGCTTTGTATTATTTGTGATGATTTTATCATTATGGCTCTTATATAGATGTTTAATTCCCGTAGAGGAATGCTTTCAAAATGAACAACTGAAAGTCCAAAGGATGACATTTATTGGGACATAAAATAAAACCGTTGCAAATTTTCACTTGAATCTGCATTTAATTCCAGTCTTTTATGTTCACTTTACAACAGATACTGCCCTTGTTCTTTGTAGACTGGTTTGTGCAATAGATCATTTCATGAAATTAAAGATGATTTTTAATATTATAACTGTAGTGTGAATTCCAGTTTTAAAGCAATAGCATCTGAAATGTACAAATATCAGGCAGTATCTGACAAATGCATTTGCGAAATTAAAAAACTCTATAGAGCTACTAAGGCATGGACACATGTAATTAATTACAACTGTATTAACAATGTATTTTCTTCACCAATAGCACCAGAGGCAGTTTATATACTCCATACATATTTACGTAGATAAGTCACATTAAAATCAAATGATATGACATAAATCACAAAACATTTGATCTCACTATGCAAAATATACATCAACCCACTTTTGCCTTATTGTACAAATTCTTTAAGAAATGGACATACTTAACAAAAAAGGTACAGAATCTATTAAATGTTGAAATAAATAAACATTTTCTCAAAGTTCTATGCTACACTGAAGTGTAACCCTAGCAGACTCCATCTGTAACACAGTGCACTGTAAAACGAAGCCCTTATTTGTTTTTTTCCTTTGTTTGCTTTTTCTGTGGTATAACATAAAATTGACATGCAGAAATACTCTGTATTGTATTTCAGCTAACTGTTTTTAGCTCACCTCTTACATCACTGAAGGGGGGGACAGAACCATATAAGATTCATATACAAAAACAACAGAAACAACAGTGAAAGACAATCATTAAATTAATTTTCATTTAGGGTCAACTTTTGTGTTATTAGCTAATATTTATTTGACAGTGCCGCTCACTATTTAATATGGTTTATACTTACATGTTGACATGTTAAATTATGTTAAATTAGACTACTCAAGGCTCAAAAATCTATTTTAACTTTTCATGCTTCTCTTAACTGAACATGGTCAAATATCGTAACATGACATGAAAAACGTAACACAAAAACAAGGCTCAGCATAATCTTTAAAAAGGATTGATTTAGAGACTGCAAAGTGAGGCAAAAACATGAATGTAACATGTACATTGCTACTTTCAGTTCAAATTCAAAACACTTTGTCAGCACTAAGAGAAATGTTAAAGATGATTTTTCGTGAATTCTTATATCATATCCTCCCAAATTGATAGAAATGGTGCAATACAAATATATGAGGGATAAAGAGGGACAACAATAAAAACATCAGGCAAAGAAAGAGAGGCACATAAAGATGATGGCTGACATTGAAATCGAGATCTATTGTGAGTCAGGTGGTAATTATAATTTGAAACATATGTTTACATTTTGTCTCTCATTTCAAGACAAATGAAAAAAGCAAACATGTTGATGTGTCGTTCATTGATAAACCTTTAATTTAAAGATTTCTGATTGTCTGAAACTGCAAGAGAGATTCAGAGTGGCACGTGTGATCACAGTGTTGCCACACCACACATTTGGCCATGTAAGCACTTCTTAACCCAATTACATAGGCTTTCAGCCATGGCAAAGATTACTTGTTTAAACATAATCTGCTATTCACACAGCATGGGCCAATAACATTGTAACACCATTCAACAATCAGGTTTCTCCCTCTTTCACTCGCCGCAGAGTTATTTGTGTCATTTGGCATACACCTGTCTCATAGACTAAAGAAGTGGAACCTTCTTCCACATACCCAGCATAAAAACTCTCTCTTCTTAATCAAAATATCCAGGGAAGGGAAGAAGAAGAACAGGTTCCATAGTGATTCCACAATTCACATACTACCAGCTAAGGAGCAACATAGACCTCAGTGGCAGCAGCAAAGAGCAAGTTAACAATGTGAACCTTCCACTCTCCTTCTCCAATTTATTCACTGCATTCATTTTATAATACAAAAATCCTGCTGGCGTGCTGTGCACCTCATATTCTCTGCACTACACTAAAAGAAAAAAATCCTTAGCTACATAGAATGAAATCCAAGAGAACAGATACCCGTGACAATCGAAGCACAGTAAAAATTCACACTCCCATAAGAAATAAAGTAGTCATCTAAGAGAAAAACACTAATTTCTGTAAACAGAAATTTAATGCATAGTAAATGGGGAGCTCCAATCACCCAACCTAGGTGTATTTGAAAATAAGTTAACGTTAGATTTGATTTGAAAACCGATCAAGATGTACAATAATGGAACCATAGATAGAAATAAAGTTATGCTAAAATGTGCTCTGTGTAGTATTTTGTGACTTAAGATTAAGACTGACTTTTGAACTTGCTGAAATCAAGTATACAATTCAACATATTGTATTAAGAGAGGTTCTGTTACTTGCAGACAACTATAAAGCCAGCAAAACATATCAAGGCAATGAAATAGCTTAAACAATTTACATCTGTTACTGCATAAAATGCCAACTATAAACACTAAACCAAAAGCAATCAACTATATGAAGCAAACAATATTTTAAGGTATATCAGGGTTAGATGACCTGGATGCACAACAGTAGTGCAGATGCGAAAGTCATAATATGCTGGGATATAAAAAGAAAGTCAGCATGTTGGACTGAAACAAAGTCTCATATACAAGCTGCCTCATTGAGGAGCAGCCTTTCTAGCAAAAAGAAGAAAGTTTGCTTTTTTTAAAAGAATCACTGTTCTTATGCTTACTCTACTATCAAGTCACATGAAGGAAATACTGAAATAAAGGAAGCATAGAATTTAAGCATTATGCAAACAGGGATAAAGGTTTTTATAATAGTTAAACTTTTTAGGACCAGCTAACAGATGGAACACAATCACAATTCAATGAAAAGTACATTGCACACAAGACCTATAACGTTTGAAAGAGTAGGGATTGAGACATCTGAAAGAAATGACTCCTTTAGCCACATACCCCTTAAGGAGTATCTTAACTTGACCAAAATATGGAATTAAGAAGAAACACTATTATATATTGAAAATATTGAACAAACATTCCTAAGAAAAATAATGATGACAACATATTTAATGCCCAGGAACAAACGATTGCAGAAACGAAGGCCCTGATGTATCAAATGACTAGGAGCAAAAAGTAGGTACAAACTCCACACAAACTTTGGCCCAGATTTATACTTTTTGATGCAAACCAGCGTAAGTGCAGGTTTGCGTCAAAAGGTATAGCGACGGCCAAGCCCATGCTAAGGCCCGGTTAGTGTCAAAATAAATGACGCTAACCGGGTAGAGGGGGCGTAGGGCAAACTGGAGGTTGTGCGGGAAAGAATGGCGCTAGTCAGGTTAGAGTAAAAAAAACGACTCTAATCTGACTAGCATCATTTATTTGATGCACAACCCCCATGGACATGACTCCTGCCTTAGTAAAGACAGGAGTCATGCCCCCCAGCCCAATGGCCATGCCCGGGGGGACTTATGTCTCCTGGGCATGACCAGTGGACACAGTGCCATGTATGGAGGCCCAAGTTAGGACCCACATGGCACTTTTTAAAAAAAAAAATCAACTTACCTGGACTTACCTGGGATGGGTCCCCCCCATCCTTAGGTGTCCTCCAGATGAGGGTGGGGGTGTCCCTGGGTGCAGGGAAGAGCACCTGAGTATTGTTTCCATTGTCTCTGACCATGGAAAATGGCACACAGGTCCACTAGCGCCTGCCCATACTTAGGCGTTAAATAATGCTGCTAAGCAGGCTTAGCGCCATTATTTAGGCCCTCCTCCTGTGCGGGATTTTTGCACAGGAGGATAAATAAGGCGCAAGGGCCTTAGAGCAATTTTTGGCCCGGGAACACCCACCTTGCATCTCATTGACGCAAATTAGTTTTCTGCTGGCAAAAAATGACGTTACCACCAATATTTTGACGCTAGACTAGTCTAGAGTCAAAATATAAATATGGAGTTAAGTTTGCACCGGATTTGTATTTTAAAAAATTACGCAAATCCAGTGCAAACAGAGTATAAATATGGGCCTTTATGCGACCAGTCCTAAATTTTATGATACAACCTTTGTACTAAAAGGTTGCATTACAAAACAACCTGCGTAAAAAATATAATTACCAGTGACCTTCTGAGATTGGCTACAAATAGAGGGATAGTGGCCTTCAACAGTGGACCACTTTCTGTGTGTAACATTCCTAAATAGGAAACATTTTTTAAAGTAGTACATGTTCCGTAAAGTGCAGATTGTTTCCCTGTTGAGAAAACATTTAGGGGAGCAGGCAGAGGTGCCCTGGACCGCAGCCTACTGCTCCCGAGGCTGCCTAAACAGTTCCCACCTTCTCTGATGTGTCAGTAACCAATGAATGGTTTGAGACCACGATTGCAGTCGCAAACTAGTAATCTATACAATACCGATCACATTTAGGAATGAACGCTCCTTTCATGGCCAGTCGTATTTGTGATTCTATATGAGTTTGAACATTCATTTCGCAGGTAGGAAATGGATTTCAGATTTGCAAACCTGGTTTTGTACATACAAGAAAACACAAGTTTTGGTGGCAATTCACTGGGTTTGGTATCACAAAACAGCTTTGTACATCTGGCTCCTAGATACTGAGCTATCAAACAATTTGATGTGAAATGCTTATAAATGCATGGTCAACACAGGAAAGAATCTTATGTAGCACTGACTACAAAAACATTGATATGCATCTTTTACTAACAATTTTATCACCTCTGCTACTTCCCCACATGCATGTCAAAATCAGAAAAGTCCAAACTGTATCAAAATGGACACATACTGGCAATATAATTGGTTGAACTATGTCCACGCCGTCTGCTTTAATACCAAACAAAAGGCAACCAGGAGAGCAGAACATACATTGAGGTTAAAATTCGATTTAGATACTATCAAAAACTCTAAGATCCAGATTCACGGAATCAGTGTCTGCATACATTTACTCTAGCAAACGTGCAGCTTACTGCAGGCAGCAATCGACCTTACAATATTCAAGTATTGCTAAACATAATTTGCAATGGTTATTAATTTTCAACTATGATTTCCATCTCCACACTTGTTTCAACTTTAGGATGGTTGAGTTGACAGAATTATTAATGTTGCAAGAAGGCAAAGAACAATAAAGAGGGATTAACAGAGCCAGAATAGCAACATTTAGAATTATTTTACAGTGTGGTGGAGAGGCCCATTGACAGAGTAGCACAACTGATGAATGCGCAATGAGCAAGGTTGGTGGTGTGTAAGTGGCAGAAGTGGAAAGAATGAGCAGGAAAAACGTGTGTATGTGTGCATGTTTGTGTGTGTGTGCGGGTGTATGTGTGTGAGTGACAGCGACAGAGAGTAAGAGAAAGAGGGAGAGTTGGTGTGTAAGTGGCAGAAGTAGAAAGAATGAGTAGGAAAAACGTGTGTGTATGTGTGCGTGTGTGAAGAGAGAGAGCGAGAGAAAGTAAGAGAGAGAGGTAGAGTGGGTGTTTGCAAATCATTCTTTAAACTCTTGTCTATATAAAAATGCTTGTTTTCTGCTTGTAACACACTTACTAAATGTGAATAGTTTTAAAAGAGGTTAGCCATGATTTGTGTCGGCTGTCCATTTCCTGACTGAACCCACTAAACCCACTATATAGATCCTTCTCTATTACCTCATATATGAAAGGTGCCCCTGTACAGTAATTCTGAGTAGCATGCTGAAAATGTCGGGGCAGTGCTCCATTTCAAATTGACTGTAGTGTATTGTCCATATTTTATTCCTTTGGCAAGCCAACAAAATGCACTTTTACCTGCGTCTAGAAACTTCTAAACTGCAATAATTAAATTGAACTGGATATAATATTATTTTGGTAGTGTGTTGAAAACGTTTTATTTTTTAAAATAATGATAGCTGTAACTACTAGTTTGTTTTTCAATTGCTTTCATAACCAATGATGATTTTTTTCATTTGTTTTTAGATTATAACCAATCTACATTGACTAAATACATCTGGGTTGTTCGGGTTAAAATACTTCTATTGAGCATGACCCAATATTTCATTTTAACTACTATTCCTATGAGAAAATCCGTGCTTCAAAGCAAGATGAAATTTGCAGGAACAAATTGCATCCTACATTTAAGGAAAGGCTGAATCATTTAAAATTCACATGTAAGAGATTTTTTTTTTGCATTAATATGTTGTAATTTATGGCTAGAAACAAAGGTGTTTTAGTTAGGGTGGGAATACGAAATGAATGGAACTTCCAGAAAGCTATTGCTTTGTGGATGTTCACAATTACTGCATGCCATTCCCATCATGGAAATGTAATTAATAGTCATATTACTTTTTATATCGTACCTCGTACTACACACTTCAGTCATTTCTAAGAGCTGCAGATAACAGTTGTTGATATTATCCATTTAGTACTTCAAATATCACAGGCCTCAGAAAGATCGAAGCAATGAGCCTTGCAAAGCTTCAAACTTGTTTCCTCCAGATCAATGCAAATGTCAGTGGTGAGCGTTTCTTGCCATCCGACAAAGGAATTTAAATGAAGGTGGGAGTAAGTCTGTATACAGGTGAACAGTAGAAAAGATCATCCTCATATTTCATGTCATATGAGTGAAAGACAGTAAAAGTGATTTATCCACAGTCCAAAAATGTTTTTTACTTTAGGCAAAATATTTCCTAAGTTACTGCTAGGTGTCATTTGGGATGAACGTCTGAAGAAAAGGAAATTGTTCTATTCGATCATGAAATCTACATGTATCATTCAAGGCAAAACATTTCTCTATCCAGAATGTTATTTAACTTCTCTAAAATCATATTTCAATAATTCAAACTTATGATATGCATTATCTGAAAGAACTTATTACAAGTTTAATAAAATCAAATGGTGCATTATTAGGTTCAAGCTCCCGTTGACATATGAATCTTTTTCATATGTAGATTTTTTTAAATCAATATGTATATTTTAGGATCATGATACGTTTTTTAAATATTAATTAGCCTTATGATGCTGTGGGATTTTCCAAACCCTTTTATATCAAATGAGCTTAAATAAAACATGAAACATGAAGAATAGTTATTTTTAGGTCTGACCTTGTAAAAAGAAACAATTTGAATTATGTTTAACAATTGTCTGGCCTTCACGTTCTTGTCAATAATTTGGATTTACAAGCCACCTTTATTTCACAAATTATCATCATAGTACATGGTAAAGATACATTAGACGACTTCTAGCTTGTGATATCCAATTGGTTTTCCCCAGAGAAAGCTAGCGAGGGAAGGTAGGGAATGATGAGGGAGTGTTATAATGAATTCATAACTACTGGTACATTTCAAAGAAGCACAGAAAATATCCACAGCATTTGTTGTCTGCTTAATATGGTCCCACATTCGGGGAATTGATTGGCATATGAGATGAAGGAAGTAGTAGTCACATTTTTTAAAGTAAATCTTATGTTTGAACGTGTTCTAAAATTTGAAACACGTGTTTCTCCATTTTGACTGAAGCCAACCACTTTCAAAGCCTGTTGCTCTGCAAGCTAGTGCAGAGAAAGAACATCTGACTTTCAAGGAAAGATGATCAGCATCTTAAAATTTGAAAAAATGTATTTCCCCATTTTGACATCACTGAAGCCAACCACTTTCAAAGCCTGTTGCTTTGAAAGCTAGTGCAGAGGCAGAACATCTGACTTTCTAGGAAAGCTGATCAGCATCCTAAAATTTGAAAAAATGTATTTCTCCACTTTGACCTTGTTGCCAGGAACTAGTTGTATTTGACAATGTAAGCATGGTTCAACTACATAACGGTTTCAAAAAGTAAACTTTTTCAAACCAAACAATTCTTTACTCACTTTGCTTAGGAAGCAAGTAAAGAAGAACGATGAGTGATTTTGGACAACAAAAATAGTTCTAAGTTATACCTCAAGAAAAATACAACATATTTTGCCACTCTGCATGCAAACAGAACTACAACTAACATGAACACTCAGAAAGTTGTCAAACGCTCAAAGACATTTATGTTTAGAATGATAAAACCCCTGATTTAGGGTTGAGAGATACAACAGTGTCCTTTGGGATGGTAGAGGACATTACTTCCACCGCTCTGACAGTACAATATCTGTAAAATTTAGCAATGACCATTGGCCCAGCGTGGTTCCTTTCAATGTACTAGGCATTTGTTTCACTATTGTTTTTCCTGTCCCTCACTGACATGATTTTTCCATGTTTTTTTCTGGAGGTAACGGACAGGAAAGAAAATACATTACACATCCACCCTAAATATGGTGGGCTGTGTAATGTCCTTCCTCTAATAGACTATACTCAATTGAGTCCTTGGAAGAAGTATTCAGTTGACAGAGCTAATAGGGATTTTGTCAACTGAATACTCAACGTCTCCATTTCTCTAACAGAGACAGGCAGACAGGGGGTTGGCAAACAGGGTACTTTCACTGTGTTTTCAGTGGAGTACCCATTGCCAGCAACACTCAAAGCCAGGCCTTAAATTGTCTATTGCTTCACATTAAATCCAAAGTAAAGGAAAAAGCACATAACCTAATATTCAGAATTGAACTACATTTTAAATTAGCAACGTTGAATTGTCCTATTTTGGAGTATATAACTTAAAAAAAAAGAAGATAACATGTTTAAAATTCTGTGACAATCTAATTGAATTCAGAATTTCATCTGGATCAATTCTTTATAACAGAAGGTGTCACACGTATTTGCCAATACTTACCACATGAAAAAGTAAGACAATGACACTCATTTTAAACAAACCCAAAGCATATAAGTTCACATATGACAGATAATGATCAATGGCATATCCATTTCTCACGCTTAGGTGATGTGGTATTGTTGCATAATTTGAACAATAACCCAACATCCTTTATCATTCTTAATATATACATTTGTGGAGGTACAGGGGATACATCTAGATTATTTGGTTTAGTACCAATTGCCACTTTGTGATATTTTAAAATAACAATCATTAAATTACAAAGAAAGCCTTTTTAAGCAGTTTCATTGACAGGACAGTTTGTTATAAAATGCTGATTTCTCACAATGCCATCTACTGGAGGGCTAAATAATGGGTAAATAAACTGACTTGCCACCAGCACATGTTTGCTTGCTTAGCTGAGGCCAATGTTCAGAATCACTGTATGTTCTCAGTCACAGTAAGGTATGTATTGGATTCTGAATGGGAAACTACACTATTTATACCGTAATAATTATATGGAAACGTGATACAGCAGTGTGCAAACCAACTTGTATATTTGAATTTAGAATTAACATGTATTTGCTCTGTTTTACATGGTATGGCACAAAAGCATATGCATTGTTTTTGACCTGGTTCAAAACGTCATAGAATATCCCACAGGCCATGTCTCATCCTTTCACATTTGTGCGTTTCTAAATACTCATTCATAAAACACACAAATACGATAAGAGTGCCATAGTCTTTTTGTATTTGTCATGTATTTGTCATGTTCACGTTTTGGCAATTTCTTTTCATAAAACAATATATCACTCAGGCACTTTCTTGCGATAAATTTTGAGAACAAGTTAGAAAAATTGCTTTTTTGCAATAGCCCCATCAGTAGCATTGCATATTGGTTAGTATATTGCAAATATAGCCAGAGTCCATTACGAAAGGCATGTGGCACTTTTTTAAGTGACGAATTAGAAAAGTTAAAAATTAAAGAATTACAAAATATTTCACAAGTGGTAATTCACAATGAGAACATTTCAAAATACAGAATTGAATGGCAGTATTGCAATACTTTTTGAGTACAAATCCCACAGTGTAATATTGCACTTTATGTGCAATGATCCTCAGGCTTGACTAGGTCCGCTGAGTAAGATGCGCGCAGTTGAACATACCATGGTTCTTGACTGGAAAAGGCTTGTCACCCACGTTACTGAATTGAACAATCTGTAGGTGGTATATGCTAGCTGGTGAAGATATAAACTAACTGTCCCATTAAGGCAAGCAAGCAGGCTCTCATCCTATACCTCAAAATGACTGTCCATAAGTTTGTAGGTATCTGGTAAAATATGAAGCCACAAAAGTGGAATGCACATTTGTGAATGCTAGGCTCTTGTTCCAGCAAGTGTCAGGTCTCCGTTAGTCCAAGATTTTTGCTTTGGATCACTATCTGCAGCATTTGAGTTAAGGTGTGCTCTCTTTATTTTTTTCACCAATCTGGCAAAACATAGCAGCATTGAACAAAGTATCATTGAAAATCCACTGAGAAGAAATACCCCTGTATAGCTTTCAGTTGTGTCCAGCAGCCACCCTGTGGGAAAACAAATGTTCACGTTAGTAATTAATATTCACTATGAGTGTTCACTTTATTGAAAAGAGACACACGTTATATACGGGATTAAAGTACTCCCTGTCGTACATTATAAGCATATTGCAACACACCGAGGAGCTCCATTACCATAATAAGATCATGGAACTCAGAGGGCGTCAGCAATAGCTTCATCAAATACTGCAGAGGGTACTTTGTTCTTATAATACTCAATCACAAAATCACCCATCCCAAAATACACCTCAATCCTTGTGGTGCTGCTTTTGTGAAAGCAATATGATGTTGGCAGACCTAAAGAATAAAAATAGTGTAGAATTAAACACACTAAAATGTAGTTAGATATTTAGGCAAAAAGATATGAGAATAAGTGTGACACAAGTGCTGCCTATGGCAGCAGGTATAATAACGTCAGACCTCAACTGTAATACGTTTTTAACTTTGGGGAACTACATCATTTCTTTATGACGGGCACCTAGAGATGTGTCAAGTCGCATAAAAAATAAATAAATTAGAGATTGGCTTTTATGCAAGGATTTCAGGACCCCATGTATTATTTGTGTAATAACAGTGATATGCTCAGTAGCACTCTTGGTTCATGACAGCAACAATGACAACTCGCTATGTAAATGGCATAATGAATGATCTATTTATTACACAGGAAATGTATATTTTTGAGCTAATGCTAGTCTCGCACATTTAGAGACAAACAGGGTGATCATCTGACTGCAGATCACTACAGACACTATCTCCATTACTAAACATTTTGCCTGCAAATCACTGATTCCAGGTGTGTTCGTTTATTTAGTTCAAGGCAAACACAAGTCTAAAATACCCCGAATGCAATAGGCAACGTCCAGGACTGAAAACAGCATCTGAAATAAACTGGAGGATGGAGGGCACAGTAGTGATGCATGAGTCTTGATAGCCAGTACTATAGCATTGATTGTACCTGGGGCTGTAAAATCAATACGGCGCACTTTCCAGGCAAAAGTATTGAGTAAGTGCTGATTGCGTCCTGTTTTCAATTAAATCGGCGTAATCCTTGCTGTAAACATAATTTTGAACTCTATCTAAATTTTTCTGCATCTTTTTAACAGAAAGTTTTCTGTAGGGGCTTTACCGTAATGTGTCTGCGGAGAAGGGCCTGTTAGAGCCCGTCCATCCTCGCTAATGACTTTTGGTGGTTAGTGGTCTAGTAGTTGAGGCCTGCGGGTCACGAAAGCCTTGGCTCTCCGGTCCCGGCAGGGATATCTTGGAGTCAGATGTGGCCGCGCTTTGCAAAAGTACTGAGTAAGTGCTGATTGCGTCCAGTTTTTAATTTGGCGTAGTCCTAGCTGAAAACATAATTTTTAAATCTATCTAATTTTTTACGAGTCTTTTTAACAGGAAGTGTGGTGTACGCGAAGCACCTTTTTATAAAAGGGCTTTTTTTCTGTAGGGGCTTTACCCTAACATGTCTGCGAATAAGGGCCTGTTAGAGCCCGTCCGTCCTCGCTAACGACTTTTGGTGGTTAGTGGTCTAGTAGTTGAGGCCTGCGGGTCACGTGAGCCTCGACTCTTGGGACCTGGCAGGGATATCTTGGAGTCAGATGCAGACGTGCCGCTGGTGCACCAAAGGCCCGCCAAAGGCAAGCCCGTCTGTGCCCATCCGTGCCCAAACAGGACTGAGGGCCGGGGGCTATGCCTCTAATTTGGGCACTGATCGAAGATGCTACTCTGCACTAACTCTTCACTCCCTAATCGGCAGTACATGCACCCATAAAATGGATTTAGAAAATCTGAGAGATTGGAACTGTATGCAGTGTAACTGGACACCTCAGATAACGGATGAGATGAAGGCATGTGATAAGCCTTTGCTCCCTGGAGGTAAAAAGCAATTTAAGGATTCTAGATTAACTAAAGATATGCTTACCTATGCTTTAAGAAATGCTCGCTCCTTAGTGAAGCATAAAACGGAAATAGAAGACTTAATTAGGCAACATAAACTTGATTGACTTTTTATTAGAGAAACCTGGGCAAAGACCAACTCCAACCCAGATTCTATAGAAGCTACTCCATTGGGATATGCTTACTATAGATTGGATAGATCTAGTGGGAGAGGGGGAGGTTTAGCTGTCATCTGTAAAGTGCACTTTACATGCCTATGGGATGGGATGGCCACTCTCTCCGAGGCATGTGACACAACGTATTTTAAAATATATCAAAATAGTTCTATACTATTAGAAGGACTGCTTGTTTATCGACCTCCTGGCCCTTACACTAATTTCTTGCAACAGTGGCGAACCTTATTAGAACCTTTAACTTTGTCTCCGAAAGCTATTATTTTAGGAGATTTTAATCTTCACTTTGATGACATTCAGAATTTGCATATTAAGGAATTTTTACAATTTATGACAGCACTAGACTGGGAATTAAAAGTTAATACTGCCACTCATGTAGCAGGCCATTTGTTAGATGGGATATTCACTCGAGCGGAGGACCAGTTACTACTAACAAACTCTCCTCGCAGCTGGACAGATCACCATTTACTATTTTTTAGGCTGACCAAGACATGCCCACTTAAGTCACATGAATCTAAAGGTAAACTGGTCAGACATTGGAATCGCATCCAGAAGGAAGATCTTGGACCAGCGTTGGAGGCTGGTTAGGTGATTACTCAAAATCAGCCCCTGTCAGCTACAGATAGCTTCAATCAGGAAATCACTATGGCTATTAATCAGTTAGCTCCACCCAAATCTATCAGTTCTCACGAACTAAAAAAAGATAAGCATCCTTGGTTTACTAAGGATCTTAAGAGTTTTCAAAGGAAATACCGAAAACAAGAACGTCGGTGGAAGTTAGATCCTAATCCAATGGAAAAAGGACAATTGAGAGAGGCCCTTAAAAATTATAAAGAAGCAATTTTTAAAGCTAAATCTGGTTACTTCACTGAAAAGTTTAAGGAAGCATCTAATACCCCCAAAGAACTTTTTAAAGTTGTACGTTCTCTGACAACCCCTATACCCTCTTTGGAACTGGAGAACTCTCAAGAGTTCTGCAATAAAGTGGCTTGTTTCTTCAAAAATAAAGTTTTACAAATCCACTCAACCTTCAAGCACTCGGATGAGATGGATGGGGAATTGGATACTGTCAACAGAATTACGGATACTGACTATTCTCCACTAACAAATTTCCAACCTCCATCTTCTGAAAAAATAAAAAAATTAATGTTAGGAATAAAATCAGGCTCCCCTAGAGATCCTTGTCCTCCTTATGTTTTTCATCAGGTTGCGGATTCCGTTTCAATGGCATTAACCCTGGTTTTTCGTGAAGTTCTGTCCACAGGAGTCTATCCCCCTTGTGGAAGGATGCAGGTGTGATCCCCTTGAAAAAGAAACCTTAGGGAGCAAAACATGATACGAATAACCTACAGCCCATTTATTTACTTCCTTTTCAGGCAAAGATCTTTGAAAAACATATTAACCTGGAACTTGCCAATTTTCTGAATGCCGCAGGAGGATTAGACCTCTCACAACACGGCTTCAGACAAGCTCATAGTACAGAATCAGCATTGATTACCACTTCAGATATGATTCGTAGGTTGGTGGATGAAGGACAGGGAGCTATATTAGTTCTCTTAGACCTATCTGCAGCTTTTGATACTATCTCACCTCAGATTATGTTATCCCGCTTTTATCAAGCAGGAATTAGAGGAAATGCGTTGAAGATTTTAGAATCATTTTTAAGAGATAGATCAATTACAGTGAGCTGCAGAGACTTAAAGTCTTTACCTTATTCCCTTCCATGTGGAGCCCCTCAGGGCTCTTCTTTGAGCCCTACATTATTCAATCTGTATGTGGCTCCTTTAGCAAGACTTATTCGTACATTTGTGTTTTTGCCTACCTCTTACGTAGATGATACGCAGCTTATTATTCCTGTGTCCAAAAACTGGGAAGAAGTGGCAGAGCGTTTTAGCAACTGTATGCGAGAAATCAATAAGTGGATGGGCCTAAATTGGCTTAAAATCAATGGGGACAAAACAAAGATTCTGTGTTTTGGCACCAGCAAAGAATTATGGAACTGTCATTGGCGGCCATCAGAATGTGGAGCCACACAGGCCCCTGTTGTGGCCACTCATAATCTGGGCATTATTTTTGATAACTGTCTCACTTTTAAGCCACAGGTTAACCAGGTTGTTAAAACATGTTTTCTGACCTTGAGAATGTTGAAAAAGAGCCTCCCTTATTTAACAAGGGAATGGAGAGTTACAGTCATTCTGGCACTAGTGATGTCCAAATTAGATTATTGCAATGCTTTATTGCTCAGTCTTGATAATGCTTCGCTTATGAAGCTTCAGCTGATTCAAAATACAGCGGCCTGATTTATTTTAAACCTACCCTGCTCAGCATCCACTAGGGATAGCTTGAGACAGCTGCATTGCCTCCCAGTAGCAAAGCGTATTAGATTCAAACCTTATGCTTCACCTATAAGGCTGTCTATGGCAGAGGATCTGAATATTTAACCCTTAGACTATTTTGGTATAGACCTAGTTGTCAACTCAGAGTCATGGGAGCCTTTAGGATTCACGTTCCTCGAACAAACAGGGTTAGGTGGGGTGATAAGGCATTTACGGAGGCGGTAGCCAAATGCTGGAACTCACTTCCGACAACCTTAAGGCAAGAACAAAACTTCCTGAGTTTTAGAAAGTCTATTAAAACTTGTCTTTTTCCACGCTAATTCAGCCCTCGTTTTCTTATCTTTGTGATCTGACACTTACCTCTCTCCTTTTCAGCGCTTCGATGCTTCTTGCCGGAACGCGCTTTATAAATACCAAATACATACATACATACATTTCCCTGTTTGTGCCATGGTACACTCTTCAAAAGGTGCACTGGGGGCAAACAGGGACAGGGCAGCCGCAAGGGGCAGTGCATTATAGTGAAATACACAGCAACGTTTTAAAAACTGCACCATGTTTCAGAGTGCATGCAGCATCCCGTCTGCACTTTCAAGAGGTGCGAGAGATCCCCTTGCAGAAAGATGCAGTGAGTGACTGCAGCAGCCAGAAGAGTGACGTCTGGAGGGTCCTTGGGACCCCCTTTCTCCTCTCCAGGCGGCTGTCTTTAGGGGATGCGCTGAAAACGTGCCACCTTTTTGTGGTGCACTTTCGGTGTGCCTCCTAAAGGCATGTTTGCCTTTGCTCCCACATCCATAATACAGCATGGGCGCAGAGGCAAAGGGATTTGAGGGAATGAGGGAATGGCCTCTTATAATAGCACTGGTGCAACATGTGCACCATAGGTACAAGTTGCTTACCTTCGGTAACAATATATCTGGCAGAGACATATTCTAGTTGCAGATTCCTTACTTTAAAATGTTCCCCCTGGAGTCAGACTGGATCCAGAAATTGTTTTTTAGAGCAATACCTTTTTGCGTCGGTAGGTGGCATTGATCGACTCTGCGGCCGTCATTGGCGTTGTAGTCATCGTGATGATGTCAGGAGTAGTACATAGATGCCGCCTAAGTGCAGTGACGTCAGTTTATTTTCACGACTTTTCATGCCAAAGTGCAGAGCTGCGAAGGACACTGAAATTGGTGTGCCAGAGCAAAGGTCCTGAATGGGGAAGTCCTGTCCCTATAAATCAGTTTGTAAGCGGGGAGGATGGGTGGGTCGGTAATCAATCTGCAGATAGAATATGTCTCTACCAGATATATATTTACCAAAGGTAAGTAACTTGTACATCTGATAAAGACTCCTAGTTGCAGATTCCTTACCTTAGAATAAATACCCAAGAAATGCCATCCTCGAGGTGGGCTGCGAACCAAGATTATACTAGAAAATCCTTCAGGACCAAACAACCAAAGTAGCCGGTCCTACGGACCTGACTGTTCAGGCAGTAATGTTTAGTAAATGTGTGCAGAGATGCTCACATGGCTGCCTGACAGATATCCGGGACAGGAGCTCCCCGTGCTAACATTGTGGAAGCAGCTGTTGCTCTGGTTGAATGAGTGCGCGAGTCCTGACGGGGTTGCTTCTTTGCCAAAGAATAGCACATTTTGATGCAAAGAAGTACCCATTGTGAGATGTTACGTGCTTGAACCGCCTTCACTTTCTTCACACTTACATATCCAACAAAGAGTTGATCATCCATCCGAAATTCTTTAGAATGATTGAGATAGAACACCAACGCTCTTTTTGGGTCTAGGCGGTGGAGTCTCTTCTCCTCATGAGAAGGATGTGGAGGTGCCTAATAAGTAGGCAAAGTGATGGACTGGCCTACATGAAAAGGTGTAACAACATTGGGAAGGAAGGAAGCCTTAGAACGTAACTCCACTTTGTTGTGATGCACAGACAAAAATGGGGATTTTGAAGATAGAGCCTGAAGCTCACTGACTCTGTGAGCAGAAGTGATGGCAACAAGAAAAACAGTTTTGAGTGTAAGGAGCCGTAAAGGACAATTGTGCATCAGCTCAAAGGGAGTACACATTAAGTAAGTAAGGACAAAATTTAGGGTCCACAGAGGCATGATAAACGGAGTGGGAGGAAACAAATGTGTTAAAGGCGTAAAGGAGACCGGAGTTCCGCTTGAGGTAAAAAGCGTCTCTGAGCGAGTGCCACCTTGGAAACTCCAACGCTCAAAACAGCTAACATTGTGTGTTCTCTGCGGAGGCGAACAGATCTAACCAAGGCTCTCCCCACTGCTGAAAGAGACCTTGCGCCACCTCTGGATAAAGACGCCATTTGTGATCAGCTATGCATCGACGACTGAGTTTGTCTGGTCTGGCGTTCAGAGAGCCTGCCAGATGTTAAACCACCAGAGTAATGTCCTTATGTGCCAAGCATGTCCAGAGGTGTAGCGCCTCCTGAAAAAGCATCCAGGACCCTACTCCACCTTGTTTGTTGCAGTACCACATGGCGGTAGTGTTGTCTGTGAACACTTGCACTACTTTCCCTTTGAGAGAGGGAAGAAATACTTTCAACGCAAGCCTGATCGCCCGGAGTTCCAGAAGATTGATATGGAGCCCAGACTCCGCCGGAGACCAGAGGCCTCTGATCTCTGCCTCTCCCATGTGGTCGCCCCATCCCAGAAGTGATGCGTCCGTCACTATGGACAGATCTGGTTGGGGAAGGAAGAGGTATCTGCTGTTGACCCAATGTCGATTTGAAAGCCACCACTGCAGGTCTTTTGTAGTCCCCTCCAAGATCTGGACCATGTCGGAGAGATTTCCCTGAGGCTGGGCCCACTGGAGCTTTAGGTCCCACTGCAGAGCCTGCATATTGCATCTGGCATGTGTCACTAGCAGGATGCAGGATGCCAAGAGGCCCAGCACCGAAACCCAAAATATATAGACTGAAAGATTGGATTCATAGCCTGAATATCCTAGACTCACTTTTTGGGAGGATAGGCACGAAACTGCACTGAGTCCAGAACAGCTCTGATGAAAGTCTGAGAAGGAGTCAGGTGTGACTTCGGCATGTTTATAGTGAAACCTAGCATGTGCAGGAGATTTGCCATAGTCTGAAGGTAGGAGATGACTTTCTGGGGAGAATCCGCCTTCAACAGCTAGTCTTCGAGGTAGGGGAAGACTGAAAACCTCATTCTGCACAGATGAGCTTCAACCACCACCATCACTTTCCTGAACACCCGAGGGGTGCTGGTAAGGCTGAAGGGGAGCACGGTAAATTGAAAGTGCTCGTGACCTACCACAAATCGTAGGTAACATCTGTGGGCAGGCAGGATTGGAATATGGAAATAAGCGTCCTGCAAGTTTAACGCTACAATCCAGTCTCCTGGGTCCAAGGCAGATAGGACCCGAGTCAGGGTGAGCATTTTGAATTTCTTCTTCTTGAGGAAGAGATTGAGGGCCCAGAGGTCTATGATAGGACGTAAGCCCTTGTCCTTTTTGGGCACCAGAAAGTAGCGGGAATAACAACCACGACATACAACCTACTTCTGGTGCAGGGACCCTCTCTATGGCTCTCTTGGCCAAGAGAGCCGCAACTTCCTGGTGGAGAAGTGCCAAATGATCCTCTGGGAAATGGCTGAATGATGCATGCATGGCTGGTGGGGAAGATTCGAAAGGGATGGAGTAGCCCTTCTGAACGATCTGAAAAACCCACTTGTCCATAGTGATGGATTCCCGGTGGGGCAGGTGATGGCGAATCCTGCCACCAACTGGACCAGAGTGAGGGGACGGACAAGGAGGGTTTGGAGGCTGCAGCAGGGGTGGCCTGGGCAGGCCCCTGGTTCCCTGTCCCACGATCATGTGGGAATCTGCGTCCGCGGCAACACAGCCGCTGAACAGCATGGGTGGCACAATGGCTGGGAAAGGGATGCGACAGGGAGCCCCTTACGTGGCCAAGAAAGGGGCAATAGACAGACTGTTGGGGATAAGGGGCAGTGGAAAGGCAGAGGGACCGAGCCGTAGCCCGGGAGTACTTGAACCTTTTCAGCCCTGAGTCCGCCTTGTCTCCAAAGAGACGGGAGCCATCAACGGGCATGTCCATAAGAGTCTGTTGGACAACCCCTGGGAAACCAGAGGTACGTAACCAGGTGTGGTGCCTTAAGACCACCGTCGTCACAACCGATCTAACTAGAGAGTCAGTCATGTCCAGCCCACATTGGATAGTGAACTTTGCTGCGTCTCTCCCATTGGTGACAGCTTTGGAGATGATAGCAGGGGCCTCCTCCGGTATCTGCGGCAGAACCTGCACAACTGTATCCCAAAGAGAGTAAATATAATATCCCAAAAGGCATGCAGTGTTCACTGACTGCAGCGCGAGACTGGAGGAAGAAAACATCTTCTTCCCAAATTGTTCCAACCTTTTTGATTCACGATCTGGGGGCACAGAAGGGAATGCGCCAGAAGATGAGGATGCCTGGATGACAAGGCTATAAGGCATGGGTTGTTGGGACAGGAATTTAGGGTAGTTCTGGGTGGGCCGATGTCGGCGTGCGATTGTCCTGTTCACAGGAGCACCTGTGTTGGGTCTGGAACACGTACTCAAAAGGACATCGGGGAGGGCTTAATTGAATGAAAGAAGGGGCTCAGATGTGGAGGCCCCTGGTTGAAGCACCTCTGTCAGGAGATTTGACCTGACCTGAACATTAGGCAGCTCAAGGCCGGGGACCTCAGCCGCCCTACTGACCACCATGGAATAAGTTGCTCCCTCTGCCGTAGCCACAGTAGGAGGAGACAGCATGTCAGCATCTGGAGAGGTACCCAGACCACTGGCCTCACCCAACTCCTATGCCCAGTCCAAGTTAGGGTCATCCTGGTATTCATAAGGGTCCAGGAACCCCTCCAATCTAACCTGAATTCAAACCCATAAGAATAAGGGTCAGAATCCAACCTGGGGTGAATAGGGCCCATCGAAGAAGAAGGCAATGTCAGCCGACGCAGGACCGACTCCAAGTCATCAAGGATCAGGATCGGGTTGACATCAATGGTGGGCACCCATTAGGAAATGCAAAAATCACAGGGATGGTAGCCTGCTGGGCTCAGCAGACTACCATGTCTGTGACCGCTTTTAAATAAAGCAATATTTTTTTAATGCAGCCCGTTTTCCTTAAAGGATTTGCATTTAAAAAAGAAAAAGGACCACTGCCTGCTCTTACAAAAGGTTTTTGCTGCCATTCGTGAAGGGGAAGGGGTCCCTTGGGAAGGCCTTCCAGTTTGTGAATGGGGTACCACCTACTTAAAGCATTTCAGTCACAAAACATTTCTACATATCGCTGCGATTCCCATGCGACATCAATGACATGCCCCTTCCCCATACCAAAGGTATGTATGCGCAATTCCAAATTGTGATTCGATAACATGCTACTGAATCACAAATTGGAATTTATACATACCAAAATCCATTATTGCAGTCACAAACAGCCCGTTAGTGCCATTTGCGACTACAAAAATGCATGATACATATGGCCCTCTGTTTTTGTTGATTTCATTTCAGGAGGTTTAATACCATCCTGTGATGTATGATGGCTGACATACCAGCAAGAGTCTCCTCAGTTGAAATCTGGGGAGTGCAATAGGTTTGAAAGAGGACATGGTCAATGCAAGCTGAGTCAATGCAAGCTGAATATTATCAGCGCACATGTAAAATTTATCTCCAAAGGTATATAACACAGAAGGATAAAGGTAACATGTAAATGTTGAATAATAATGGAGAGAGCACAGACCCCTTAGGAAGACCTTCAACTAGACCTTACTTAATCAAAAACCAAAAACATTACTCAAGGAGGATAACATTTTGGGATTAGAATAGATGAAAACATTGAGAAGTTTGTGAGATTTTGAATGAAGGCTTTTGTCTTAAAATATGCTGCACCCCCACAAACTCATGGGTGGCATGTTTCATTGCTAGGTCTACACCTCTGTCATGCAAAGTGTGGCTAAGCATGAGTGGGCTCACCTCATGAATGACGGAGGAACAGATATCTCAACAAGCAACAACATTTTTATTTTCAGGTCAGCGGGCAGAGAAGAAGCCAATTGCACTTTCCAAGTTTAATATGCCACACCACTCTCCACTTCCTCAATCTATTGATAATCCTTAAAGGATGTACCTTGATATTAGAAGGCTACACAAAACTAACTGATTGCAACTCTCTGCTGTGCTATGATAGTTAACGTTCTTCTTCATTCACAAAGAACTGTATTCTTTGGCAGTTTGGCCAGTTCTTATAATTGAGATCAAAATGTTATTTTTTGACTAGGTACTAATATGGTTTGGAGTGCCAGAAAATGTGCCCGAATTCTCATAGAGAATCTCTCATGGAAACATATTTAAAAACACCTACATTCAAAATAACCTGTGTAACTTAATTCTCAAACATGTCAAATAGGCTACATAAATCAACCTGGAAGCATTGTCATATACTCAATATTGACAACAGGCACTAAGATGAACCAATATTTGTATTATAGGGGTAGACAAAACTTAAAAGACATATGCACAGTAGTCAACCCTGAACAATTGAATTTATGGGGTGTTACACACATCACAAGCTGCTGCCCAAGTGGTTACTGTTGTCTGTTTTCCTTGATGAGACACAACAGTAAGTTGAACTTAAGCTTTAAGGCACCTTGGATATTACAACATCACAATAATTATAACAGCTATAATGTAATTTACTTCATCTCATGCCCATGTGGATTGTGATACTTGCGAATGCCATCCACAAAGTCAAGTTTTAGATTGGTAAGCTAATATTAGATGTAAACAATCGTATTTTAAACGAACACCTCTTTAGCAGTAAGTGGGGCACATGGAAGATCAATTAATTTGGAGCATTTTAGAAAACCCAACATCCTGCAAAGTGAGGGTACCCAGGCGCTATTCTGAGAAAAAGAAAAGAGTTGTCACTTTACAGATGTATTTGAGCAGCTTGACTGATGACATTTCCTGCCAATCAATGTGGGACAGCCATATCATTAATGTCCTAACTACCATACATCTAATCGAGAACGATTGGATTTTGACATTATCTCTCCTTTATACAATGAGTTCCTTTTCCTGCTAATATCATTCCCACTGATTACTTTCATACAAATTATACACCTCATGAGATTTTAATCATCCAAGACAGCAGAATACATCATAAGACATACCGGAGTTAACTCATTTAACTAATTTACAGAAGGGGTTTTAATGCTCACGCAATCCCTTTGATGCCAATTCCTACGCAATAACTTTGATTATAGTAAACTGTCCTCCAACCCATCTTCTTGTTTATCACAAGAGTGAAGGTTTTAACAATTCCAACTTTCAAGCACATTCTTACAGGGATCACATATTTTTATTAGATTTCATTTTTCTGTTACCTTTCTCAAGCTCAGTCCCTCTTTTTAATTGGAGAACTGTCTTCCTTCACATTAAAAAATGACATGCAGTCCAAGTGGCTTATGGAATCTTTTCTTTAGTTGCAAAACAGAGACAGACTTGTTCTTCATTGAATCAATCACATGTGGTCTAGTTGTTCTACAGTAGCTTCCACTGATCATGATAGTCCAGTGACATCTCTAACCATTCTACTTTTGCGATTTGTGAATTCCCTGAAATTCAATTCCCACTTTTTTTTAGTCCAGTCACTGCCAGTGGGTGACAGGGTATGCAAAGCCATGACCACACCTGGAAGTAGGTGAGTGTTCTTTTTTCTTACTATAACCCAGCCATTTACAATGGGCCTCACCATGCACGCCTTTCACAATTTTCTTGCAATTATTAATTTGTTTACTCTTACTCTACTACCAATCTACTTTGAAGCAATACAAATGTGGGTTAACATACCCAAGCATCGTCACACTGCAACATACTGACACTACGTCATTTAAGTGGATCCTTTTTACCTACTATGTTTGCAATATACTTCCACTCACTTCCTTTCTAGATGTGCTTATGAATGCAGGTGTTGGTAATTGGTTCTTTGTTTAACAGCACATTTCGTGTTTCACTTACTTAGTGACAACAGAACCGGAAACTGATGGACCTTTCCTTCCATACTAAAATACTTAAAGTTGAAGGGTGTTTTATTTTATGTAGTGTCTATTCTTTTATCTTTAGGACACATCTTGGACAAGATTTGTTGTATTAACTATCATACAATGTACAAAAATCTACCTTGTTTATTATTAACTCATTCATTTTAATATGTCTTCTCTTGTGACATGTCATTTCACACTTCTACTAGACATACACGCCCACCCACCAGTATCCCAAACCATATGTCCAGTGAGATTTCTAGTCTGGAGCCAAGGTGCTGAAGAGAGCCCTTGACCTCATATGTGGCTTTGTTATAAAGCTGAAAACGTTGACCATCACTTACGGTCAAATTACCACACCCCCCTGGTGTGTTACCTTACTTTTGGGTGCCCACACTAACCTTAGGGACTACCACACGTTATTTGTAACTCTCTGTTTTTTGCATTTTATCCCATTTCTCCCTTACTATCAGGGTGTAGTACACTGTGTTTAAAGATTACTATTCACCTTAATAGGACCCTCACATATGAAGAATCATAGCTCCCTATCACAACCCTCTCTAAAGTAGCTCCTTCACTCGTGAGGTGCACCTGCTCATACTTAACCACATTTTTCAGGAGTGAAGAGTGAGTCTAGTGATGAAACCTGCCACCATGAGTGCCTGAGGGCTTAATCTACTTTAAGACGTAAGTCTTCCCTCAAAATCTCACAAAAACACCCAACTCACAATATTTATAATGTATCCTAAGCCCTTAATGTTACTTACCTAGAGTAATGTTAGTCATGTTAAATGTAAGAAGGCTCTTTATGCTAAATTTCATGGTGGAAGAACAAGTACATTAGGAACTGATCAAATTCCAAACCATATCTTCAAGGTCAACATTTTTAATTCTTCTCAGTAGTAAGGACGGGTCAATAGTGTTGCAGAGAGGTCCAAAAGGAAGGACCAAAGCCTTTCCATTACCCTGATTTGCCAACTTGAGATACTGCCAAGCACTTATGTGTCCCAAGGTGTGTACCTGGTTTGAATCCGGCTTGAAGTTGATGTAACATTTTATGTGCCTCAGCAAAATAATGTAGTTGGTTAAGTCTAGTTTTCAAGGGTCTTTCCTTACAATGGTAAAAGAGAGATGGGACAAACTTTGAGGGCATTGGTAAAAAGAGAATGTTTTTCTGCTGAAAGGGTCTCTACCCTACCTTATGGAAAGTTTAAACAGTGCAGCATTTTTTTTTAAATTAAAAAGGGGCATAGTTTTTTCAATGTATTTCCTCAGCATATCAGAAAGTGATTCAGGGTGCCTAGCAGCATATGCCACTTAAAGTACTTCAACTCCATGTGTTCATGATTTTTCCATTTCTATAAACACTGAAACTCAATTCACTATTTTGAGTAATGAAAACAGTGACATGGATTTTCTTACAACATACTATTTTGGCTTTTGAGAACTGAAAGAATCTGCATACAACAAGGACCCAAGAATAAATATCAGATGGGTAAAATTGTACCTCTGTTTGAATCAAGCCATTTTTAGGTCTTGGCTAGACAGAGCATGTGCAGTCTCTTTGAAATTATTGTAATCTTACAGCGGGTTTAGAGCTTACTCATGGCTTACCATTTGTTGGCTTGCGTGACACTTGTCTTTACAGCCTCTTATTGGTAACTGAAGGCCTGACATCATTTCCGTTCCAGTCTGTGGAGCAGGTACCAAACACTGATTGATTCAATTTAATCAGTGCCCATCCACTACGCCTGATGTGATTGAGGTACTTCTTTGTAACTTCTAGAACCCTGCAAACACAAGGTGTGTGACTGGCAAAAATTTGCCCAGCAGGACAAACAAAATTCCAAAGTCTTTTTTTCTATAGTTAGCTCATTTGTTTTATTTTGCCGAATCTTCTTTTCTCACTTTACCCTCATGTTTTTCTTTTGCTTCTGGGCACTGTTCTCAAAGGATTATGATTATGTTATTCTAAATATTGAAAAGCAACATTGTTTCTCTCTTATGTGTAATTTCTGAAATTATGCTTTTACACATAATTGAGCAGTACAACCCAATCCATCCCACTCCAATCTGCCCCACTCCAATCCACACCAATCCACCCCATATCACCCACACCGTCCGTCCCAGACTAATCAAATCCAACCAGACCAATCCAATTCCCCCACTACATTCCAAAACACTCATTCTAAACCGATCCAATCCACCACACTCCAATCTTCCCAACCAACCCCACTCCAATCTGTCACACTCCAATCAAAAACAATCTGCCCCACTCCAATATGCCCAACACCAATCTGAAATAATGTGCCCCACTCTAATCTAAAACAAACAGCTCTGCTTCAATATAGAAAAATCTGCCCCATTCTAATCTATAAAAAATCTGCCCCACTCCAATCCAAAACAATCTACCCTACTTCAATATGCCCCACTCCAATCCTAAACAATCTGCCCGGCTCCAATGTGCCCCACTCCAATCCAAAACAATGTGCCCCCACTCTAATGAAAACAATCTTCACCACTCCAATCTAAACCAAGCTGTCCCATTCCAATCAAAAACAATCTGCCCCACTCCAATCTGCCCCACTCCAATCCAGAACAATCTGGGCCAATCTAATCTAAAACAATCGGCAGAACTCCAATCTAAAAAACAAAACAACCCCATTTCAATCTGCCCCACGTCAATCCAAAACAATTTGCCCCAGTCAAATCCAAAACAATCTGCCCCACTCCAATGCAAAATATCCTATTCCTCTCCACTAAAAACAATCTGAAATAATATGTCCAACTCCAATCCAAAACAATCTGCTTAACTTCATTCCAAAATAATCTGCCCCTATCCAGTCTGCCCCATCCCAATCCAAAACACTCTTCCTCACTTAAGTAAGACACACCATTCCAATCTAAAACAATCTGCTCCACTCCAATACAAAACAATTTAAATCAATCAGCACCACTTCAATCTAAAATAACCTACCCACTCCAAACTGCCTAACTCCAATCCAAAACAATCCGCCCCACTCCAATCCAAAACAGCCTGCAACACTCTAATGTCAAACAATCTGACCCACTTCAATCTGCCACACGCAATCCAAAACAATGTGAACCACCCCAACCAAAAACAATCCGTCCCACTTAATCCAAAACAATCTGTCCCACTCCAGTCTGCCCAACTCTGATACAAAACAATCTGCCCCACTCCAATTTGCCCGACCCCAGTCCTAAACAATCTGACCAAATCCATTCTGCTCCACTCCAATCTGACCTACTCGAATCCAAAACAATCTGCCTCAGTCCAATCTGCCCCACTCCAATATGACCAACTCCAATTTGCCCTCCTCTAATCCAATCCACCTCACCCAAATCCAATCCGCCCCACTCCACCCCAATCCACTACACTCCAATTCAGTCCACCACAATTCACCCCACTCCAATCTAAAGCAATCTGCCCCACTACAATCTGTCCCACTCCAAACCAAAACAATCTGCCCCACTCTACTCTAAAACAATCTGCCCCACACCAATCTAAAATATCCTACCCCACTCCATCCAAACCAATCTGCCACACTCCAATAAAAACAATCTGCACCACTCCAAAGCAAAACAATCTGCTCAACTACAATCTTTCCCCACTCCAGTCAAAAACGAATATGCCAAATCCAATCAAAAGCAACCTCCCCACTCCAATCCAAAACAATCTGCCCCAGTCCAATCCAAAACAGTTTGCCCCCTCCAGGCTGCCCCCACTCCAATCTAAAACAATCTGTCCAACTCCAACAAAAACAATCTGCCCCACTCCAATCTGCTCCACTCCAATCTAACCCACTCAAATCCAATACAATCTGCTTCACTCCAATTTGCCCTACTCCAATCTGCCCCACTCCAACCAGCCCCTCTACTGTCTGCCCCACTCTAATCCAATCCACCTCACCCAAATCCAATCCGCCCATCTCTACTCCAATCCACTGCACCACAATTCACTCCACTCAAATCCAAAACAATCTACCGCACTACAATCTGTCCCACTAAAATCTAATACAATCTGCTCCACTCCAATCCAAAACAATGTCCCTGACTTCAATCTAAAGCAATCTGTCCCAATCCAAAACAATCTGTCCCAATTCAAAAAAATGCGCCCAACTCCTAACCAATACACCCCATTTCAAAACAATTGACACAACTCCAATCTAAAAAGATCTAACGCACTCCAATCAAAAAATTCTGCCCCACTCCAATCCAAAAACAAAATCTGCCCCATTCCATGCCAAACAATCTGCCCCACTCCAATCCAAATAAATTTGCCCAACTCCTATAAAGACAATCTTCACCAATCCCAAAAAATCTGTCCTATTCCAATTTGCCCAACTCCAATCCAAAACAATTTCCTCCACTCCAACCTACCCCACACCAATCAACTACAATCTGCCCCACTCCAGTCAAAAAAGAATATGCCCAAATCGAATCAAAAGCAACCTCTCCACTAAAATCCAAAACAATCTGCCCTACTCCAATCCAAAACAGTTTCCCCCCTCCAGGAGGTTGCCCCCACTCCATCAAAAACAATCTGTACCACTCAAACCCAAAACAATCTGCCCCACTCCAATACAAACAATCTACCCAAATCCAATCTGCTGCACTCAAATCTGACCTATTCAAATCCAAAACAATCTGCCTCACTCCAATCTGCCACATTCCAATCTGACCTACTCCAAACCACCCCACTCCACTCTGCCCCACTCTAATTCAATCCACCTCACACAAATCAAATCCGCCCCACTACACTCCAATCCAGTCCAAGACAATTCACTCCACTCCAATCCAAAACAATCTATCCCACTGCAATCTGTTGCACTCAAATCCAAAACAATCTGCTCCACTCCAATCCAAAACACTCTCCCTGACTCCAAAACAGTACACCCCACTCCAAAACAATTTACACCACTCCAATCTAAAAAAATATAATGCACTCCAATCAAAAAAATCTGCCAACTCAAATCCAAAAGAAATATGTCCCATTCCATGACAAAACGATCTGCCCCACTCCGAGCCCAAACAAAATCTGCCCCACTCCAATCTCAAAACAATTTGCCCCACTCCAATTAAAACAATCTCCACCACTCCAATCCAAAACAATGTGTCCTATTCCAATCAAAAATAATCTGTCCCCTCCAGTCTGCCCCACGCCAGTCTGAATCAATCTGTCCCATTTTGATCCAAAACAATGTGCTGCACTCCAATCTGTCCCATTTCAGTCCAAAACAATCTGCCCCACTCTACTCTAAAACAATTTTCCCCATCCCAGTCTAAAATAATCTACTCCACTCCAATCTGCCCAACTCCAATCTGTTCAACTCCAATCCAAAACAATCCACTCCACTTCAATCCAAAAACATCTGCCCCACTACAATCCAACACAATCTACCCCACTCCAATAAAAACAATCAGCTCCACTTTGATCTAAACCAATCTGCCCAATAGCAATCTAAAACAATCTGACACACTCCAATCTGCCCCATGCCAATCTAACACAATCTTCCCCACTCCAATCAGAAATAATATGCCCAACTCCAATCCAAAACTATCTGTCCCACTCCAATCTGCCTCACTTCAATCCAAAACAGTTTGCCCCCTTCAGTCTGCTCCACTCCAATCCAAATCAATCTGCCCCACTCCCACAAAACAATCTGCACCACTCCTATCCAAAACAATCTTCCCCACTCCAGTGCTAAACAACCTGCCCATATCCAATCTAAACAATCTGCCTCCCTCTATTCTAAAACAATCTGCACCACTTCAATCTAAAACAATTTACCCCACCCTAATGTGCCCCACTCCAATCCAAAACAATCTGCTCCACTCCAATCCAAAATGATCTGCCCCACTCATTCCAAATCTTTCTGCCCCACTCCAGTCAGCCTCACTCTAATCGGCCCCACTCCATTCCAAAACAATCTTCCCCACCTTAATCTGTCCTACTCCAACCCAAAACAATCTGCCCCACTCCAATCCAAAACAATCTGCCTCACAATCTGCCCTACTCTGACCCAAAACACTTCTGCTCCATTTCAATACAAAACAATCTGCTTCACAATCTGCCCTACTCCGACCCAAAACACTTCTGCTCCATTTCAATACAAAACAATCTGCCCCACTTCAATCCCAAAAAATTTGCCCACACAAATCCAAATCAATTTGCCCCATTCTAATCCAAAACAATGTGCCACACTCCAATCATCCCAATTCCAGTCCAAAACAATCTGCCCCACTCTACTCAATAAATCTGCCCCACCCCAATCTAAAATGATTTACCCCAATCCAATCTGCCCCACTCCAATCTGTCCCACTTCAATTCAAATCAATCCGCCCCACTCCAATCCAAAACAATCTGACCCACTCCAATACAAAACAATCTGTCCCATTCCAATAAAAAATCTGCACCACACCAATCTAAAACAATCTGCCCAACACTAATCTAAAATAATCTGCCCCACTCCAATCTGCCCACGCCAATCCAAAACAATCTGCCCCACTCCAATCCAAAAATAATATGCCCAACTCCAACCCTAAAACAACCTGTCCCACTCCAATCTGCTGCATTCCAATCCAAAACCATCTGCCCCACTCCAATCTGGCCCACCCCACGCCAAGACAATCTGCCCCACTCAAATCAAAACAATCTTCCACACTTCAATCTGCTCCACTTCAGTCCAAAACAATCCACCCCACTTCACTCTGCCCCACTCCAATCCAAAAGAATCTGCCCCACTACAGTCTACCCCACTCCAAACTACCCCACTCCAATACAAAACAATACCTCCCACTCCAATCTGCCTACTCCAATACAAAACAATTTGCCCCACTTCAATCTGTCCCACTCCAGTCCAAAACAATCTGCCCCACTCCAATCCGCCCCACTTCAATCTGTCCCACTCCAATCCAACTCACCCCAATCCAATTCACACCACTACAACCCAATTCACCCAACTCCAATCCACCACAATTCACCTCACTCCA
Source organism: Pleurodeles waltl (assembly GCF_031143425.1). Taxonomy (NCBI): domain Eukaryota; kingdom Metazoa; phylum Chordata; class Amphibia; order Caudata; family Salamandridae; genus Pleurodeles; species Pleurodeles waltl. The sequence goes on from NC_090445.1 coordinate 982,811,344, forward strand.
CTCCAATCTACCCCACACCAATCTAATACACCTCAATGCAGCCCAATCCAATTTACCCCACTTCAATCAATGCAGCTCACACCAAGCCAATACACTCTCCCCACTCCACCCCGATCCACCCCACTCCAATACAATCCACCACAATCCACCTCAATTCCGATCCACCCTACTCCAGTGTACCCCACGTCAGTCCAAACCACCCCACGCTGCTTCAAACCCACCCCACTCCAGCCCAATCCATCTCATGGCAACCCACCCCACCCCAATCCAGACTAATCCAATGCACTCAAATCCATTCCACACCATTCCAATCCAATCCTCCCCTCTTCAATCCAATCCACCACAACCCAATCCACCCACTCCACTCCAGTCCCCCAGCCCACTCCAACCCACTCAAATCCAAATCACCTATATCCATCGCACTCCAGTCCACCGTAAGCCAACCCACTCCAATCCAATCTACACCACACCAAACTACCTTAATCCAACTCACTCCAGTCCAATCTAGTCCACCATAATCCACCTCACTCCAGTTCAATCCATACTATGCCAAACTACCTTAAATCAGATTACTCCAGTCCAAGGCACACCACGCCAATACAAGCCACTCCACTCCAATCCTCCCCACTACACTCCTGTCCAATCCACCACAATCCACCACACTCAAATCCAGTCCACCCCACCCCACTCCAGTCCAGTCCACCCTTCTCCAATCCACCCCACTTCAATCCACCCCAGTCCAATCCACCCATTCCACTCCACTACATTTCACTCCACCCCTCCCTAATCCAATCCACTCTATCTAATCCACCCCACGCAATCCAAATCACCCCACCCAACTCCAATCTACCCCACTCCAATCCAATCAAACCCTATCCATTCCACCCCAATCAAACCCGCTGCAATCAAATCCAAACCAACACACCCCACTCCAATCCAATCTAACTCACTCCAGTCCACCCCATCTCAATTCACCCTACCTCATTTTTAATCTACCCCACTCTAATACAATCCACCCCATCCAAACCACCCCATTTAGTCCACCTACTCCAATCCACCTCACACCAATCTACCTCACTCCACTCCCGTCTACTCCAATCCAACCCACTCTACCCCAATCAAACGCTCCCCACCGCAGTTCAGTCCACCACATTCCAAATCCAATCCATCCCACTCAAGTCCAATTTACCCCACTTCAGTCCAATCCACACCACCCTAGTCCAGTCCACACCACTGAAATCCAATAAATTCAATCCATTCCACTCCAGTCCAACCTACTTCACTTCAATCCAATCCACTCCAATAAAACCAATGCATCCCAATCTACTTCAGTCTAATCCACTTCACTCCAATTCACCCCACTCCAAACCACCCCACTCCAATCAAATCCAACCCACCCCAATCTAGTCTACCCTACCCCAGTCCAATAAGTACAATTAAGCCCACCTAATCTAATTTAATCCTTCCCACTCCAATCCACCTCACCCCATTTCAATCCACCCACTCCAATCCATCCCAGTCCACTGAATCCACCCCACTGTACCTTAAACTAATCCACCCCACCCCAATCTAGCCCACTACCTCAATCCACTCCAACCCACCCTACTCTATTTCACCCCACTCCACTCTTCACCACTCCACTCTACGACACTGCACTCTACGACTCTCTGCCTCTGAACCACTGAACTCTACTCCTTCTACTCAACTCTACAACACTCTACCCTCCCTACTGCACTCTACAACACTGTACTCCAACAAATTGACTCTACGACACAACTTCCCCACTCTACTCTATGACACTTCACGCCACTAACTTTTGCCCATGCTTAACAGCAGCCACATCGGTGTATAACATGGCAAAAATACATTGCCAAGGGGAGACACTGCTTGTTTATATTGACATGGTTGTCTGCAATTAGAGCTGTGGAGTCCACAGTGTGGTACTATGTATTGGATGAGATCAGCCTGATTGGAATGCTCACTAGCCTTGCCTTAGGCTGAGGTCATCCATGACATAAGAGTGGAATGTGGAATGTTGAAGGTGAGTGGGAAGATCAGAGAGAAGGGAGTTGTTGTACCTGCTTGGAGCTGTTGTACCTGCTTGGAGCTGTTGTACCTGCTTGATGGTGGATGGGATGTTCTAATAAAAGGACCTGCATTTTATTTACAAGACTAATGGACTTAATTTGTCACAGTGGCGACGAGGGTCTGTAGAGCATCTCAACACGAAGGCTATCTCAAGAGATTTTTTCGACAGTTACCACAAGCCTTGCTGTCATTCCCTCTCAACTTGTGATGGTCGGATTTTCTACATCCATTGAACTCAATTGCCTATAATCTGATTTTCCATGGTCAACTTTCTGGATTTAAGGTACATTTTCTTGTGTATTATTCAATTAGAATTTCGTTTTGGCTCCTTCTCAACGGCTCCTTCGCGCGCCTCGCACGAGCTCGTGAAAACAGGCTACACGCGCGCTATTAAAAACGAGCGCGCGTGCCCTTGTGTACTTTTGAACTCTTTGTTCGTGGCTCCTGTCAAGACTCATCCTACGCGCAGACAGCTCTTTACTTTCCATTAAACCCAAGCACGCTCTGCGACTCTAGCGCGTGTGTTTGTTTAAAAACAAAACAAAGTTACATATGCGCTCATCGGCGCGCGCATTCACTTGCACAGCATGAACAGCATCAATAATATTAACATTTAATTATAAGGAGCGAAGATCGTATACATCGTACATGATAAAGAAAACTAATAAGGAATGTGGAAAGGTGTAAAATTGTAAAAGAGGAGTTCATTGACCTTCAACATACTTTTAGTGAAAACTTTAATGTAGTTGAAAACGAACTGTGGAAATGTTGATTTACAAAACTAATTTTATTTCATGATAGCTTAATTTAATTTCGACAATATAAAGACTATGCTATACGTGAAAAAGAAGATTTAACTATACTACAAATACTCCTTTACTGAAATATTAAGGTAATTGGAAATAAACTAGGAAAATAAAACTCGGACTTATAAATTAAATCTTACTTCAGTACAACAGTAAAATCTCGACTATGCAAAATATTCAACCACCTCCTTTTTTTCTAACTTCACCTGGTGAACCTCCAATAAAATGGTCCAAGTGGAAAAAATCATTTTTGCATTACTCAAGAGTGTGTGGAACCAATTTATCCAGTGAGAGGAAAACAGCACTTCTCATGCATTTTCTAGGTTGTGGGGGTCAAGAGATATTTGCAAATCTGCCAGATCCTGGTGAAGAAGTAACAGATCTTAATGAATTTGAAATATGTTTAAAGAAACTTGATCTGCATTTTCTCCCCAAGATAAGTACTATTTTGGAACGTTTTCATTTTGGCATGAGAGAGCAGAGACCTGGAGAAAGTATTGAAGAGTATGTTACTGCACTCAGAAAACTTGCATCAACATGTAAGTTTGGGAGCACGATTGAGGAGAGGATTCGGGATCAATTCATGTTGAAGTGTACAAGTGATAAGATCAGACAAGAGTTGTGGAGCAAAGATGATCCAACACTACAAGAGGTGATTGTTCTAGCAAAAGGTGTGGAGCATACCATGGCATGTGTTCATGAGCTAGAAGAAGAAAAGAAAGTAGAAAAAGTTGATGTGAGTAAAATTACCACACAGAACCAACTGTTACCAAGGATTACAGCTTTGAAAATGAGGAGGGCAAAGGAGATCTCGCTACAGTAGCACGGTACAAAGATGCTAGATGTTTCTGTTGTGGGAACACAGGACAATATGCATCCTACAAAAAGTGCCCAGCAGTGAACTCAATGTGCAGGTTTTGCAGCAAAAAAGGGCATTTTGCTAAATGTTGCAGATTATCTAAGAATCAAGCTTCAGTGAAAATGGTTGAAGACTGCATTCTGTGGGTCTCCATGGGAACTGAGAGGAGAAAACATCCTAAGGACTTTGTGACCATTTTTGGAGTGTCAAATGAAATGTTATTTGACTCTGGGGCTTGGTTGACATTGATATCGGACAAAATCTTTGATGAACAGCTTAGACATAAAGTGGAGTTAAAGGATCCAGATATTGTTCCAGGTGGCTATGGTGGTCAGACCATTGATCTCAGAGGTTATTTTGAAACTGAAATTACCTTTCAGACGAACACCACTGTGGGAAAGGTTTATGTTCCTGTGAAAGGAGATAGTGTTTTAAGCTGGCCTCATCAGAGAGAGTTGAAAGTCATACTAGATCCAAATTCTACGTCACCAGTCATGCTTAAGGAGGACTATGTTAATTCCTTGCATCACATATATGAGTTAGAAACACAGAGGAAAATGCTTTTGCTGGGATTGGTTGAAGAATTCAAAGAAGTTTTTAGTGGGAAGTTGGGTTGTCTCAAGAAATATTCTCATCAAATAAAATTGAAAAAAGGCGCTAACCCAGTGGCATCCAAGGTGCGCCCTATTCCCATTTCCTTAAACAATGATGTGGAAAAAGAAATTAAGAGACTCTGTGATGAAGGTATCATTGAACCGGTCAAATCAGCTGAATGGATTTCACCAATTGTAGTAGCAAGAAAGCCCTCAGGAGATTTGAGACTATGCATAGATTTGAGGAACCTCAACAAGTGTGTAGTCAGTGATCAATTTCCCTTACCAAACATCACAGAGATGGTAACAATGCTTTCGGGTTCAAGATATTTTAGTAAAATTGATTTAACTTCTGTGTATCATCAAATCAAATTACACCCAGATTCACGCGATTATATCACTTTCATCACTCTGTTTGGAACGTTCAGGTTCATAAGAATGCCATTTGGCCTAGTATCAAAGGCTGCTGTGTTCCAACGCCTCATGTAAAATCTGTTTGATTCGGAACCTGGTGTGAAGTGTTATCAGGACGACATCTTGATACATGTGAGGAATGAAGATGAACATAATTCCAGAGTTAAAAGAGTTCTAAGTATACTCAGAGACCATGGTCTGACCCTCAAGCCGAAGAAGTGCTCGTTTGGGAAAACAGAAGTAGAATATCTTGGGCATAAGATTTCGGCGGATGGACTATGTCCCAAGGCAGAATTAGTAAAGAACATCTTGAACCTACGTGCACCAGAAAAAAGGAAGAATTGTTGTCATTTTTTGGAATGTTAGAGTTTCATGCTAAATTTCTACCTAATTTGGCATCTAAGACACTCTGCATGCAGAAAATTGTTAAGAAAAATGCTGAGTTTGTGTGGGACGAGGAATGTCAGAGAGAGTTTGATAGGATCAAAGAGGAATTTTCTTCAATTGGGTCATTGAAGTCGTTTGATCCTAACAGAAAATGTGTGATCATGACTGATGCTTGTGAAACTGGATTGGGGGCAGTGTTGTTACAGAATATGGATGATGGAATTCCTAAACCCATAGTATTTTGTTCCAGGACATTAAGAGGAGCAGAGGTCAATTACTCCACTATAGAAAAGGAGGCATTATGTGTGTTTTGGGCGATTAATAAGTTGAGGAATTTTGTGTGGGGTAAGGAGTTTGAAATACTCACTGATCATAAACCTCTGGTGGAGGTGTTTATGAAGAAAGGTCTAGACTTGATCTCTGGAAGAATCAGTAGATGGGTGGTCAGCCTTCAGGATTATAATTATACGGTGCACTATGTCCCTAGTTCATTTAATAAAGTTGCGGATTGCCTTTCCAGACTGAGTTCGGAGGTAGAAGAGTTACCTGAGAAGGAGTTGCAGCGAAACGTTTCTGTGTGCGTGGTCACTGGGAGTGTGATAAAACAAGATGAGTGGGTAAGAGTTGTAGCTGAGGATAGGATCTTGCAACGAGTGTGTGAACAGAACAGAGGTGGTTGGAGGAATGAGGTTAAACAAGACAAGGATCTTGTGAGTTTCTGTAGAGGGAATGATGAATTGTCAATGGAGGATGGTGTCCTGTTACGGGGATTAAGATTAGTTGTTCCTACAGTTTTGAGGGACAGAATTATTGAGTTAGGACATGAGGGACACCAAGGTATGAGCAGAACGAAGGCAAGGATTCGTTTAGACTATTGGTGGCCAGGAATGGACTTAATGGTAGAAAGGTTTGTGAGAGAGTGCACAGACTGTTGTTGCAGTGATAAAATTTACAAGACAAGGGTGCCTCCTATGTGTGTGAGGGACATGCCACGAAAACCTTGGGAAGTAGTAGCGGTGGACATTGTAGGACCTATTGGTGGAAGAGGTGGTTCCAATTATCTTATAGTATTGATTGATCAATTCTCAATGTGGGCTGAAATTGGTATATATGGGTCCACTGAGTCCAGAAGAATTATTGACTTCTTCAAAGATGTTTTTGGTTGTGAAGGTATTCCTGAAGCTATAGTGACGGACAATGGACCGCAGTTTGTATCAAAAGAAATGGAAGAATTTCTTCAAAAAAATGGGATCAAGCATAGAAAGTGTTCTCCATATCATCCAGAAGGGAATGGTACAGTAGAGAGGTTCAACAGATGTGTGAAGGGGTGTATTCAATTGGAGGTTGCATCCAATAGAGACTGGAAAGAAGGTCTGAAAATATTTCTTCATGCGTATAGAGTCACTCCTCATTCCACTACGGGCAAGGTCCCATTTGATCTTTTCAGAGGTCGGAAAGCCAATACCTCTCTCTCTCCTGCATGGCTGTGCTGGAGTAAGAATGTTGCAGGGTGTAGGACCGTTGTTGGTGGAGAGAATGACTTGGAGAAATTTGTGTGCGGAAAAGGAAGGAGTACTTTGATGATAAGAAAGGTGCACATCTTGTTCATGTAAAGGCTGGAGATCAAGTTATGGTAAGAAAGCCAACTTTGTATAAAGGTGGAAGTAAATTTTTGGGACCGTTTGAGGTTATCAAATTGTTTAGAAATGCTGTTAAAATTAGAGATGGTAGAATGTGGAATCTTAACAGAGTAGTCAAATTTAAGGGGAAGTAATAGTTTTTCTTTCTTTTTAGTTTCCTTTGTTTGTTTTATTGTGTTTGTTCAATGTTAAGAGGGAAGATGTGTGGTATTAAGTATTGGATGAGATCAGCCTTATTGGAATGCTCACTAGCCTTGCCTTGGGCTGAGGTCATCCATGACATAAGAGTGGAATGTGGAATGTTGAAGGTGAGTGGGAAGATCAGAGTGAAGGGAGCTGTTGTACCTGCTTGGAGCTGTTATACCTGCTTGATTGTGGATAAGATGTTCTAATAAAAGGACCTGCATTTTATCTACAAGACTAATGGACTTAATTTGTCACACACAGGGTATTCTGGAGAAACAGTGGTGGGGTATGGAAGCCACACCACTCTAGATCCATAGAGCCTCGATATAAAACAGAGGCAGGAATCACTGTACATAGATTCAGAGATTACATACACGTTGCCCGATTGACAAAGGTAAATATAGACGTATGATCTAAACTTAGACCAAAGGTTTAAGTTGATGACTTCAGGAATTCACAAAGGGCAATTACAAGTATTATCTTTAGGTCCGCACTCGAGGTTTAGACCAAACGTCTAAGTTTACTTTTGTGAATCGGCCCCTGGTCTTACAACAAGGTAATTGAAACTTCTAGTCAACATTTCATCCTGGGAAAAAGAGCTTTGGCAGGCAATCTTTTAAACTTCTGTAGTCATTGTTCAAGAAAACATTTTTCTTTCTAAAACAAAGCTACAATAGATGAAAATTTGTACAACGTCCTTTAATTTTTTATTGTGTTAACCACATCGATTCCAGAATTGACAAAAATATGAACATAATAGATATTATTATTAGCGTTCCGTAATTTTCTACCAGCTGATATCATGGACAGTACCTGACTGGCTCTTATTGATGCTGATGGGCCCATATGCTCCCACACCATCCAATGCGCCACTAAAGAGAGGACAAGCCTCTGTAGACTATTTAGAAGAGCTTCAACCAGGATGTACAAGACACATTTTGAGAATTGTATGTCAATTTATTGAGGTTGACAATATTATACTACATATATTTAAACTTCAGAATATTTCCCACACAAAAATGTTATCACAGAAATTGTAAGAAAGGTATTATAGAGGTAGTATTCTTAACTCCATACCTACTTACCTTGCTGATATGTTGATAGGAAATACTAAGGAGACAGTTGATATATAAAAACAATCTTGATATTTTGATAGAACCCCATTCTGACGGTTTGTAAGCCCTGATTTTTTGAAAGCCACTGATCACATTTTTCGAAGAATGAAAATATATAACATACAGACATGTCAAAATATGAAGCAAACTAACCTGCTATTGGTGGGCTCACCAAATATGGTATGGCATGAAGAAAGAAGATCACACCTAGAGCGGATGACAAGTAGGTTGTTCCTACGGCGTCAGCAGTCACCACAGGAATCAGTGCTACATAGGCTCCATCAAAGTAGCCAAAAGTCACTGAGAAAGGAACAAGCAGTGCGAAGCTTCGTAGAATTGGAAGAAAGAGGCAAGACATGCCATCGAGCCCCACAGCAATGAGATAGCAAGTAAGTCGATACTTCTTTAGGAACCTGTGAATGGACATAGGGTAGACATTGTGGTTAATTGTGACATTTCTAGATACCATAGACAAATGTAACTTACATACCTGTGTGATACAGAAAGAGGAGACATTTGAAAAGTGATGGCATTATAATTCATTTTCCATTCTGAGATAATTACATATGGTCATCAAAACAAAATGTGAAACGAGGGCATTTGCTTATATACCCTTTTCGTGAGCAAGAAAGGAAGGGACCTTTGTTATTTTGTTTATAGACCAACCAACCCTCTTCGACTTTGGGGCCTTATTTCAGCAAAAACAAAGGAACATGCTGACTGGCAACAATGATATAGAGGTCGGCTGGCATTACTATTTTGACAAAAGTGATTTGGTCATGCTTTCCAGAGCATTTATGCTCAAATAAATCTTACTATCCCTGTGCAGTTCTCTATTTATGGCAGGATGCCCCTCACAATTCAGCTGTTAGTAATATCCTGTATGGGCTACAGGTGCACACTTCAGTTCTAACTGGTCTCCCTAAAAACAGCCTCACCTGATTGAAAGCAGTCCTCCATGCATCTGTCCACTTCCTAAAACAAAACAAAAACCTGACCATAACAACCGAGCACTCTTGTCTCTAAATGGCTGTCTATTGAGGCCCAATGCATACTTAACAGCATAAATTATGAACAACTCTCTTCACCTTAACTCCACTAAATACCTCACACAAAAAACGAGTAGTACATGAAATTCTAGATTACTCAGTACAAACAATCTCTTGCTCAACAGCCTTCACTTAAAAATACTAGCTATCCAGATCCTTTTCAGGGACACCCAAATCCTACACATTGGGAAATACCCCACTTTCATTGTTTTCAAGAACTTTTTAAAAGGCATGCTCATAAAGAAATGATACTGTATCAGAATAGTTTGGGCTTATTTTGTGGGATTTCTTGCCATTTGTTCATACACATACTTTAAGTGACAACTATTCTGTGCAGGCTTATAACTCATTTACTCCTATATTATTATTTTCCCTATTCTCCCTCTCATCAATTGTTGTTGAAAGCCTATATGTTGTTGTGAGAAAGTCCCTCATTTTGCATGGTCAGTTAAATTTTGGGTTTTCTGACCTCACAAGTCAATCTGCCCAAGGACACGGTAGCTGGGCAAGAACATCACGTTGGCTCCACTTGGAACTTCGTGAAGCCTTGTGGAACTCGTTGTCGGATATACTGTGCAGCCTTGTCCTGCCCACAAAAGACACTAAGGACCCAATTTATATGCCTTTGAAGGCCCATTTGTTCTGCCAGGAGGATGGACTATATTACTGTATCCTCCTGGTGAAGGGAGCCACCCACCGAATTTATAAATGACTGCCAAACTGGCAATCATTTATAATGCTTTAGCAGGAACTACCATCAGGACCATCCCTGTCAATGCTCTGCGCTGTTTGGTGCAAGGCTTCGTCAACATGAAGGAGCCCTGAAGTGAACTGATTTTCTTTTTGACAATATAAAAGGAAATTACCCCCTTGCCATAGGAGTCATCTCCCATGGTCAGCAGGGCATAATTTCTTCTGTACTGTTCCTCACTGCCAGGGTTTGCCTGCAGGTGATGGGCAGTAAAAAAATGGATGTATGTCCTGCCATTCTAAAGCTGAGCCACTGGAGAAGTTTGGCTCTGGCAGTGATGGGGTAGCCCCTGTCACAGCCAAACTTCAGGTCCACCAGTATCAAAATCAGTTGGTTTGACCTTTATCTAGGTGGTATTTATACTCTGTCACTGTTGCAACGGAGTATGCATATTACCAAGATATAAATCAGCCCTTAAGTCTAAGCACAGAAATCCTGACCTGTAGAAAGCAGGAAAAGTATCCAGCTGATGAGAGAGCTTCTCTTGGTGACAAAACTGAACTTTTTCTGCCAAACCCAACTGCTTCAGCGGGATCTTGTCCAATGGATATCCAACTTTGAGGGTATGTCCTCCGATACAGCCTGCAACCTCACTGTAAACTTGCCCAACTGGAGGATTTGGGCTTCCATTTCAAAGACAAAGTTCTGAGTAAAACCTTTGAATGGCATGAGCTAGATTGGAGTATCTAACCCATGCTCCATTATGCTAGGCTTGAAATGGTGCCTAGGTCAAGGTCACCAGTGAACAGTGATTACTGACTGTTCATTTACTTTTTCTTGCTACTTCCTCTCTTAAATACTTAAAAATTCATATCTCCGATTCCCCTTATAGGTTTGTTTTAATTTTTGTGCCAATTTGTTTATTAATTTCACCCTACTTTTCAAATTTGAAATTTAATTTGTATTGTTTTAAGTTTTTGACTTTTTAACTATTTTCATACTTCTAAATGCTTTACATGCAGTAAGTCTGCTCCATACCATAGTTATGAGGGGCTGATCGCTGATTTAACTTACTGAAACTTTTGCCAGGACCAAAAAAAGTTTGTGACTTTATTACCTGTGGTCGACTCCTATCCACCCCAACTAATGATGTGACAGTGCTAAAAGTAACTCTTTGACCAGTGTTTTATATGTATATATATATTTTCCTCTCTGTCTGTTGTACATTGTTCCCAATTTGTTAAGATTAGATCTACACTTTATAACTCAAATACAAATAAATATAAAAAATACGTAAATGTGAATTTCAGAACGTTTGGGATTTTGAGTATAAGGTAAAGGAAAATGTTACACACTTAACCTCAAATTCACAAACTGTAGAAGTTATAGTTGCACTGTACTTTTAAATGCTGCCAAATGCACTGCTTATAGTATCATACAGGATATCACAAATGGAATTACGTGGCATTCTCAAATATTTTATCTCTTGTATTGTTGTGTGTTACGTTGACTTACGAAGGCAGATGACTATCCAAGGCCTGCTCATGACGCTCAAGGCCATAGAGTATAATGTATGGTTAGCAAGTTAATAAGACTTTGATGTGTCAGCTTTCTATGCTTAATGCATTTGTTTAGTTGGGCATAAGATGAATGTGTTCTTTCTACAGGTGCCTCACAATAGACTGATATTACAGGCAATGTGCTAATTTGTCTTTGGTGAAGTGAATCCGAATGAACTTAAATCACTCAAAGTGAAGTCAATTACAGATTCAGAAAACTATTTTGTGGTTCGAGTTCAAGATAGTGTAACAAGTAAATCTGACTTCTCGAATTTGCATATGGATTAAAAAACGTTTTTGGGACATGCAATGTTGGAAAAGCAGATGTACAGGAGTCAAATAATCGCCAGTCGTCTGAATTTGATTATATTTAAAGAGATACAATATCTGAAATTCCCTTTGAGATGGGGTGGTCATCAGGAAGCTTACCAGAGTCATAGCTCAAGGTCTACTTAAGGTGACACTGCTGTATTCTCTTTCGTAAAGCTAAAATAAATGAAGTCTAGCAACAGAGTTCATAATGCAATGCTTAATAAAGGGGGACTCTGATGTCAGGGCAGCTGCAAAGATAACATTTTTCGATCCATCATGAAACTATAGGATGGTGACATTTTGTTACCAAAACTTTGCTTTTTCCTGCAGTGACACCAATGGGGAGTCCCGCAGAGAGAGAGAGACTCGGTCTTGTCTCTCCGTGGGAACATTCAGAAGAGGAAGTAACCTGCAGCGGCAGGATTGGTGGACAGGTAAGTGGGGGTGGGACATGGGTGGGGGTTTATTAGGGACTGTAGGGGATGGACCGGCCTTTTTTCCGTGCTGCTCATTGCGCGTAAAGAAAATTGGTCGGTCCCCGGGGGATAATAATTTTTTCAGGCAAGTCGTGTATTTTTCCTGTAACGCCTCTGCGTCATGGCAACCGGGAATGGTTTTGGGAAAAGCCGGCCGGACCAATCTACTCAGGCCGGGTGTTCACGACCAGGTCTAGGCAGGCACGGCGCGCCCGACGCGAGTAGTTCTTCTGAACGGCCCAAGAAGAAAAAACAGGTGGGGGGGGAGGACGTGCAGCGCGTCCACCCCCCAAGGGCATATTGCAGCAAAGGAAGGCAGTGAGGACAGGGGGAGGCCCAGCAGCAGGTAGAGGGACAGGCCCGCATGATACAGACAGGGACAGGCAGGGCTGGGCCTGCAAAAAATATGGGGCACCTAGTAGTGATTGAAGGGCCAGTTCATGAAAAGGCTGGGTCCAGTGGTGGTACAGGGCCGCTGGATATCTCTTTGCCAAAAAGGTGGCCAGGGCATGCATAAGGTTGGGGGGGCCTCCTGCTAAGAGGAAGGCCAAGAGTGCTGGTAAAGGGGCTGGGAAGCAGCAATGAGTGTAGTTCAGGATACAGACTGGAAGACCACAGCGCCTGTTTCGGATGTGTGTGGACTGGCAGGCCAGGATGAACTGGTTTCTGGCCCAGTACAGGAGAGCCCTGATTCAGGCAGGACAAGTCAGATAATGTTGGACACGTGGGACCTGGAAGCCAGAATAAGGGAGCATAGGAGCGTTGTGGCTGAGACAGAGGAGAGATGGGCACAGTTGTGTGGGGACAGGGACGTGGTTTGGACTAGGGGCAGACAAGTGAAGCAACCGGTGGGGGGGGAGTCTGAACCGATGCCTAAAGGCTGGCCTGCAGGGAGAGGTAGTTGGGGGTGGGTGCCCCAGGTAGAGGGGGAGAGAGCAGGAGGCTGGTGGGGCCGGAGGGTCTGGTGGTGCGATGAGCATGATTGGCGCACACGGCCATGATGGGCGCGGAGAGTCAATGCCAGTGGTGGAGACTGGCAGAAGGAAGTGGATGCCAGCGGGGTGCAACACGGCCTCAGGACACTGGTCGGAAGCAATGTAGGGGTCATTGGCAGCCTTCTCTACGACGCAGGAATGGGGTCTTCGCAGAGATGGTTCACGCCATGCGGGTAATGAGAATGATACAACTCCGGTTGGTGTGAGTAAGGTCACTGATAATTCCAAGTCGCAGGATGCGGATACAGCATTGGTGGCAGAGTCTGGGGGGGGGGGTGCTACTGGGGAAGGGAAAGGTGCAGATGACAAGGAAGCAGGGGGGCAGAAGAAACGGCTTCCATATATGGGTTTGGCAATGTCTTTAGGCTCCCATATGGCAGAGAAGACAAAAGCACGGATATGGAAAAATGAATATGTCGATGTTTTCAAGCTCCTACATAGGTACATACAGGCCAAGGAGGGTTCCAAGGAGGAAGAATGGGAACTGGCTCTCCATCCACGGGTTCCAATAACAATGGACAATTGGACTTCGGCTTTTCTGATTTTCGCAAGTATCTATTGTGAGAAGTTCCCAGAGAGGGCCATAGCGTTGATCAAGTATTTGGATATTATCAGGAAAGCGCAGATGCATTTCAAGGGTTTCGCGTGGCTGAGCTACGACGAGGAGTTTAGGGCCAGAGGGAGTATTAATACTGACAAGCCGTGGGGGGACGTAGACCCTGAATTATGGATGCAGTGGATGGCGTTGTCGCAGACTTCAGCCTCCACGCACACTGCGAGCGGGTTACCAGTGGTGAACAAGCCTTTTCAGGCTCGCACCGCCCAGTGAAGGGCGGGTGTTGGCCAGCAGACCCCTTACCCACAACAGGGGCCTGTTGGAACTTTAATAAGGGTTTCTGTTCCAGACAGCCATGTAAATTCAAGCATGACTGCTCCAAGTGCAGGGGTCGTCACCCAGTCACACAATGTTTTTCACTCTCAACCCCATTCGAACTTTGGAGGGCGTCCAAGGGAAGAGGCATGCAAGGCGCTCCTCAGTCAAAGGGTTCCTACACCAATTAGGTTGGGAGCTCTTTTGCCCTCGTTACAAATGTATTCCGATAAGGACACAGCTTGTAAATTGGAATGGGGTGTCAAGGGGGGTTTCAGGGTTAATTACCAGGGCCAGACGATCAGGAGATGGGCGGACAATTTGCGGTCTGCAAAGGAAATGCCACAAATAGTGAGGGACAAAATATGCAAGGAAGTGTCCTTAGGCAGAATAGCGGGACCATTTTACGACTGGCCCATGCAGGAGTTAATGATATCTCCGCTGGGTGTGGCACCTAAGAAGGTGCTTGGCGAGTTCTGCCTGATGCATCATTTGTCCTGGGCGGAAGGTGCTTCGGTCAATGATTACATTGCACCAGAGGATACTAAAATAGTGTATACCTCTGTGGATGATGCCATCAAGCTAATACGCGGGTGTGGCCAAATGTCGGAATTGGCAAAGAGTGACATTCAATCTACGTTCAGGCTGTTGCCTATCCACCCAGACGATTTTGAGCTACTGGGGATGCAATTGGATGGGGCTATATTTGTCGACAGAGTCCTGCCAATGGGCTGTGCCAGCTCTTGTGTGCTGTTTGAAGCCTTCGGCACCTTTGTACAGTGGGTTTTTGTGAAGGTAAGTGGGCACCGGACGGTGACTCACTATCTGGATGATTTCTTGTTTGTCGGTATGACAGGATCTGGGGCTTGTGGACGGGCTTTAGCTGTTTTTCAAAACCTGTCTCATCAGATGGGAATACCTTTGGCCCCAGAAAAAAACAGAGGGGCCGCAGTGTGTATTGACTTTTCTAGGCATTGAACTGGATGCGGGAGCCTTAATAGCACGGCTACCTGTCAACAAGTGGACGAGATTCTGGAATTTCTGGGACGCATACGGTCCCTACACAAGATTGACTTGCGTACAATGCAAAAGATGTTAGGCTATCTCAATTTCGCTTGCAGAGTTGTGAGAGGGGGTAGGACATTATGTAGGAGGATGGGCCTCACCATGTCAGGTGTTACCCTGCCACATCATAGGGTATGAGTATCTTTGCGACTGAGGGAGGACATACGGGTCTGGGAGACATTTTTGACGAGTTTCAACGGGGTTTCAATGCAGTTTGGGGAGAAAGACATGATTTGGCAAGTGCAGATATTTTCTGATGCAGCAGGCGCTAATGGCTTTCGACTTTTTGTGGATGGCAGGTGGTGTGCGGAGACATGGCCGAAGCAATGGCTTAAGCAGGGTAGGAGCACTGCATTCCTGGAATTTTTTCCTTTGCTCGTGGCTCTGGCAGTGTGGGGCGAGGAGCTGGCAAATAGGGCTGTGTTTTTCCATGTTGATAACATGACGGTTGTTGACTTAGTTAACAGGCAAAGGGCATAAGATCTCAGGGTGCTGCGCCTTTTAAGGCAGTTTATGCTTAGATGTCTATCCTTGAATGTTATATTCAAAGCTGCGCACATCCCTGGGGTGTATAATGAGATTGCAGATTCCCTGTCTGGTTCACAGTTGCAACGTTTTCGCACCCTGGAGCAGAACAAACCAAGACAGCGGTCCCGGCAGACATTTGGGAATGGGGGGGCGTGATGATCACTAGGCTGGTGGAGATGTTATTAGCTGAATCCACATGGCAAAGCTACCGACTGGCATGGTTGGAGTTTCAAAGTTATGACAGTTTTTCTGGAAATTTCTGGATGTAGAATGACAGGGAGCTGGAGTTGTGAGCGTTGCATTTTGTTCTGTTTTTAATACACAAGGGTTTATCGCCTGCCACAATAGGGGGCAAGTTAGCAAGGGTTTTCTTTTTACGAGAAGCTGTTTTTTTAGTTGTGATCCAGCTAAGGATGACATGTTGAGGAAGACGTTGAAAGGTTGGGGTCCAATGAAAGGGGAGTCAGTCAGGTCAGTTAGGGAACTGATTACCTTTGAACTGCTGCACGAGTTGTTGCATGTCTTGCCTGTGTGCTGGGGGATTTCTATGAATTGGCTCTGTTTCAGTTATGCATGGTGTGGATGTTTTTTGGGGCTTTCAGGGTGTCAGAACTTCTTGGTATAGGTAAGGCTGTTGGTTTGAGGCGTGAAGAGGTTGTTAGTCAAGGGGAACGTTTGGGTATCTGGCTCAGGCGCTCCAAAACTGATCAGCTAGGAAATGGAAAATGGGTATGGCTGGAGAAAGGCGGGGATGCTACTGCATGTCCGGTTTTGGAGTGGATGAATTTCCAAGTGTTTAGGGCACCTGTTGGGGGGAGCGGGGTTTTTACCCATAGGACCGGGGCTAAGCTTACAGCTTTTCAGTTGTTGCAGGTATTGCGAATGGCACTGAGGAGGATGGGTGGTCAGCCTTTGGGTTTTGGTACACATTCTTTTAGAATAGGGGCGGCTACAGCCGCGGCTCATCAGGGTTGGGACTGGGCACAGATTCGTAGGATTGGGAGGTGGAAATCTAGGTGCTGTGAGCGTTATGTGAGGCCTTAAGGGCGAGTACTTGAGAAGCTGCATGTGGGCACTGGCAAGCAGTTGTTGGGGAGTTGGGGGGCAGTTGGTACATTGGAGATATTACAGTCTTTTTTCTTTTCAGGTTTGCGTGTCTGGTCCAAGAAGGGAAAAAATGTTTACATAGCTGGTCGCCCATTCCTTCATCCACTGGGTGGCAAAGTTTGCGGAAAAACAAGTTTTTGGACGCGCACTGGGACTGCCTAGTAAACAACATGAAGTTTTTTGGTGGGGAAAGAGTGGCATTAGATGGGGCAATCTTCTTCCATTTATAACCTCTGTTTTGCCGACCTGGGATTGTCCTGAGTTGCTCTTGCTTCACCTGGGAGAGAATGACTTGGTCAAACTGTCGGGCCTCACACTTCTGCAACATATGCAGTGGGATCTGGTGCTGCTTAAGCAGAAATTGCATGGCACATGGTTGGTGTGGACTGAGTTTGTGCCTCGTAGAACATGGAGAGGGGCGATCAAGCATGGAGCCATAGAACGGGCTCAGAGGAAGCTCAGTAGAGCTATGAGGGAATTTTGACAGGCACAAGGTATCAAAGTTTTATGTTACGAAGACATTACGGACAAAGATGAAGCATTGTTCAGGTCTGATGGGGTGCACCTGTCTGAATTGGGGAACGTATATTACCTTACGGATTTGAGGTTACTTGTAGGTTGTTTATGGGGCAAAAAGATGTGGCTCAGGGAAAAGGTATGATGGAAATATGTTGCAGTAGTGTTCGTGGTGGGGCAGCAAAATACCAAGTGGGTTTGTGCTGAGTAGTACTAGATGGGGGAGGGTGGAGAGTCAGAGGTGGGCCTGGCCACCTTTCCAGGGGGGGAAAGAAGCAGGTGAAGGATGAGAGTGTGGGGATGCCCAAAACAGGTAGGGCATGAAAGGAAAAGGGGAATGTGTGGGGGTATGGAAGTGTAACATGAAGGGAGGGGTTGAAAGGATGAGCGATGATAATGTTTAAAGGTGGGGTTAAAAAGTTGGGGTTATTGTTGAAAGTTTGATAAAAGTTATGTATAAGTTGCAATCCGGTCCTAAATAAATGGCCTTTTACACTAAACTGACTGCGTCACTGAATGGGTCCTGAAAACACATCATGCAATTTTCCGTTTATGCCTTCTGAGTAGCTGAGAGTTGATTGGTTCGACTTGGCTACTCAGTCCATCCTCACTCAGTGCATAGAAACCTTGTAACGTGCTGCAGTACATTGAATATTGCAGAGGCTCCCCCAACTCATGGAGCTGTACATGTGGCAGCAAGCCGTGGCCCAAACCATGGGTGTGCCGTGAGCCGCATCGACCCTTGGTTGGGGTCCTGGAGGGATTAGCTGGCAGGGCCGCAATGCTGGAAGCATTGGTGGCCTCCTTCTGGGGTAATAAGGTTTGTGGAGGTATTGAATGGCAGGGGCATGATCCTGGAAGCACTGGAGTGCTTCTACGGTTGTTTCAGGTGTACACAGCCCCGCCCATAAAAGGCGCCAAAAGGCGGCGAGTGGGTCTCTTTTTCACACTCGCTGTTTCGCTGTCTCTCTGCTATCCCCTTTTTTGATTGCAGGTCCAGTACTCTTCACTGCAAACACTGCCGCCACAGCTCCCAGCAGGTGCCTCTGTGAGCCGCACAGGCTCAAGAGCTTGTCGCCGACCCAAGGTGCAATTCGTGCTGCATTGCACTTCGTGGGGCAGCACTGGTGGCACATTGGGCTGTGGAGGTAAAGGGATATGCGGGATCTTAAGGGCATGTTATGTTTAGGGGCAAAAGGCTGATAAAGTGGTGGCCTGTTCGTGCAGGTGTGTGAGCTGGTGAAGCATAGTGTTTTTGTCTGACATTTGGTGTGGGGGCCAGGCTGGGCGTAGCATAAGGGGGCTTGCTATGCGCTACAGTTTAAGGATTTAACTTGGTCATAGTATTCGCGTTTTTGCGACAATTTCTGTGCATTCTTCTTAGCTCCAGCGCAGTTAGAATAGGCCAGGTCAGAACTGTGATTTTAGCCTGATTTCTGTTGGTGGGCTCTTGTTGGGCTTTTGGTACTTTGGCATTAAGAGATTTTGCCCCACAGGCTACAGCAGAAGCTTTGTGGACAGCATTTTCATCTGGTTTAAGTCTAAGCCCACGGGAAAGATACCAAGTGGCATCGATGCGCAGGATGGATGTAATAGATAAGATTTCAACACTTTGCACCCGCAGGCCCTTGTGGGCCAATCTAGTGAACTGATGGCTCCGGCAGAGGGACCTAGAAAAGCGGGGGTTGGACCCAGGGTGGCATTTCTGCCTATTAAGAAGCGAGGTAGAGGTCAGGGACCTGCTAGGGATGGAAGTGGGACTCCTAGAGTACCCTTGCAGATGCTGTCAGTAGCCACCGCCAACAATGTAGTTCCACAAGGGAGGGTTTTAACTGTGATGGTGGCAGCAGTGAGTGATATCATTGTCAAAAATGGAAACAGTTGCATGGCGATTGGGGTTACTCCGGAGGGGGAATGTTAGTCAGCCTGCTGTGGTTGCTAACTTAGCAAGTGTTTTGCCTTGGCTCTCTAAAGTTGGGATATTGTCCTCTCCTACGATGAGGGGAGCTTTAGCCGATGTGGCTGAGGGTGACAATGTTGAGAGGGCCAGGAGGATGGTGGCCCACCTTGATGGTGCCAGGGTACAAGGTGCCAAAGCACAGGCACTCCAATGATGGGGACCAACGGAGCATCGCAGGTTGGTCTGGCAAAGCAGCCGGTGCAGGGGACAACAAGTCTTGGTACTTCATTTGCAAGTTGCATGCCCCCACACTATCAGTGGTGGTGGGGGCTCCTCTCCTGTCTCACGTACCCGGGTATCATTGCTGAGCGCTGTGCAGGGGGATGTCCATTACGAACATGATCAGTTGGGTAGGCATGTGCAATTGGATATAAAAGAAAAAAGTTGGAAGGGAAGTGATGTTGACGTTTGTGAACTGATTGCAGAGAGTCCTGAAAGGGTGCAAAGGGTGCTCCCTTTCTATGTATTGCTGTCATTGGCCTTACAAAAAGAGGGTGGAGGAGATGTTACTGAACTGGGTGAAAGGATTCACAATTTTCCAAGCTGTTATAGCAGAGCGTTTTCCGAACATGGGAGCACAATTAGCATGCTACCAGAATAGAATAGTGTACACGTATTATGAGTTTGATGGCATTGTCTAGAGGAACTATGATAAAGAGTTTCGAAGAATTAAGGCCACTAGGCCCACGCTGGCATGAGATCAGATAGATATGAACACCTGGTTATGCTTTGTGAAGACCCAGCACCTTAGAGTCACCCCCTATTCAGCCCTTTCGGGTAGGGGCGGGTGGCAACCCGGGAAGAGTAGGGAAGAAGGAATCTTGTTGGGATTTTAATGCAATATCCTGTACCAGACCCCTGGGACATGCAAATTTAAGCATTGCTGTTCCTTCTGTGCCTTGCAATCTCACCTGGAAGCAGAATGTTTAAAAAATTGTAAGTATAGAGGCACTAAAAATCAGGAATGGCCACCCCTTCTGATCAAGGCTCTCCTGTTAATTGGCAGGCAACGTAGTTGTAGCTTAATGTCTATAATAACCCTATGACATAACAGGCTCTGTAGGAAGCAAGGCTAGCTTTCACAGAGGCGCTAGTACATCTGTTAATCTTAACAAATGTACTAGCGCCTCTGCTAAGGCTAGGGTTTAATCTCTGTAAGCAAAGATGTAAAATTTGGGGATTACTGTGCACAAATTGATTAAAATGTTCTTGTATATATGTGTAAACAAACCACGGTTTTAGGATCCAAGCAAAGGGGTGTGTAGGTGTACCATACTGCAAGAATCAACAGTCACTCAGGTACAAACACAGCATTGCCAGGGCTAAGATTCTCAAAGAAAGGAACCTGGGGAGAGTGGTGTCCCCTTCGCAGCTATCCCACTTGAGAATTTTGTATGCTCCTCCCTAGGGGGCAGTCCCCCACAAAATAGCCAGGGGATACACAACCTTCCTGCACCCAAGGGGCAGATTGTGAATGAAGCTATTGAAGCTATTGATGGGGCCTTGTGCACCATCATGTACACCTCCCTTGAAAAAGCAATCAGGATACTGCATGAGTTAGGGCCTGGGAAGCTGCTAGTAAAGTAAGACATAAAATCTGCCTTCCAGTTCCTTCCTCTGATCCCAGAAGACTTCCACCTACTGGGTTTCCAGTTTGAGGGCTCATTTTATTTTGACAAATGCATGCCCATGTGCTGCTAGATCTGTGCATATTTTGAAAAGTTCAGCACATTCCTGGCATGAGTTTTTAGACAAAGGTCGGACAACAGTGGGTGTTGCTGATTTAAGAGCCCCTAGCGCCATCCTAACAATACATTAGCATTATTTTTTTACGCTAATGTGGCATTAGATAGCCAAAAACACCACACCATATTTACAAATTGGAGCAATTCATGCATTGCGCTGCTTTGCAACCCTTTGTGCTACATTCTGCCTGTGCTAGGCATAATGTATGCAAAGAAGGCAAAGATGGAAGGATGTTAAAAGGGGCTTATTTGGGTAGTAATGAACTCTTATTAGTACAGACAACCACAAGCACTGCATTACCTTTTAAATCTTGATAAGGGGCCCGATTCACTAAGGTAAATGTAGACTTTTGGTCTAAGTTTAGATTAAAGTCTAAGTTTCCGACTTTTAACAAAGGTAAGTTACGAGTAGTATCTTATGGTCAGCACTCAGGGCAGAATCTCCGCACTTGGGGCGGAGATCCACCCTGAGTATGGAGATTCCACTCCGGGTGTGGAGAGTACACTAAGAGTGAGGAATGGAATCTCCACACTCGGAGCAGAGATTCTGCCCCGAGTGCGAAGATTCCACCTCAGTGTTGGTGTAAAGATACTACTCGAAACTTACCTTTGTGAATACCAAAAAGTAGTAAACTTGGACTTTTGGTCTAAACTTAGACCAAAAGTCTAAGTTTACTTTTGTGAATCATCCCTTAGTGTTTCTCCCAACCCCGGTGAAATGTGGCGACAAGAGAGTCCCGATCAACTGATAGCATTGGGAGCTCAGCAGGGCCACCCCACAGATATACAAGTGCCTTGACACCCACTAGTGTTCTCCAAAGGCTGACATTACAGAGCATCCTCACATCTGTTGGGCTCCCATGGTTTTCACTATACACTTTATGGTGCGGTTCAGTGTGAAAGTGGTTTATTGTACTCAGAGACTGTTAAAGCCCCTTCCAAGCCACTCTGCTGTCCTTCTGCTGCACCGTTCAGCTGCTAGGTTCCTGTTTTTATCTAATCTGTATTAACTAAGATGAAATCTATAGAGCAGACTTAAAAGGTTCTGCAGGAATTCCTTTCAGCACCATTGGTTTTCTTTGTTAGTGGCAGCAAGCAGAAACTATTTATGATACAAGTAAGCATTAACCAACAGTAAAGCATTCCAGATACATGATTTTTGTTTTGCTTTTCGTTTCAGTACCTTGCAAACTACATGAAACTCGAATCACTGAAGAATAAATTCACTGTTGATACACCACACCTGGGTTCAGATCCACAAAATTGTGTCTGCACAGTTTGGGAGGGCCAACATGTCCTTTATAGGATTTTGGGTGCCTTCTTGATGACCGCAAATCCCAAATATATAATCTCTAGGGCCAGTGGCATAACACAAAATGATGGGACTATCTGCAGAATGTGGTGAGATGCCCCTGAGACTGCCATATCACACGTATCCACGGACCTTAGGCTAAATCTGGGAGGGGCCTAGAAAAGGTGCCTCAAAGCGCTCCAGAGTGCTGCAGCCTGCATTAAACCACCGGTGAGGTGAAGGTATGTACAAGATGTGAACACAGCTCCTGAGTTCACATTTGCAGACTACCCTCAACACTATCAAACTAGTGGGAGAACACTTGCTGCCTTTATAGGCGCTGTCTGGGAGCAAAGGGCCTTCAGTCTCTCTTCCCTTGCTCCACATAGGTCAGGAATAGCATTGTTATCTACAAGCCTTAAAGCCTCTAACCTGGAGAGAAGTGCAATTAGTACATGGCTTATAGTTTACATAAGAAGTGGAACAGAGTGCTCTGCGGTGCAGCAGACCTACCAACCCACAAGTTGGCGATTTCTATAACACATATCAGCTCCCTTGACATAGTCACCAGCTGAATAGAGGATATCACATAATGGATAGAAGGAGAGCTGTAATGCTATTTATTAACATTGTTGAATGTGGGGAAGGTCCATAACTCACTAGAGACGAAGGCTGTAGTAAATAGTGATGCCCCTCGCTCCCTCAGCAATGGTACAAAATAGCATATTATGCTCCTGCATCTGTGTATATGGTTATAATGTGGTATTTTTCATGAGTACTTGTTTTAACAAAAGATATTGAACCAAAACCAGGACGAGAGGGGTTAAATGTGTGCAGTAAGGTAAAATCACATCAAAGAGACCTCATGGCTTTTAAAAGAGTTATTTCCAAGTCTAAAGTAATTTATTGCTACTTGCAATCTTTGGGCAGTAAATCGTTTTTTTTCTCATCTCAATTTTTGCTGTCCTTTTCTGTGTTTTAGTATAGTTGCTCCAAATAATGTGTTATTAAGCTGTATTTATTCTCACTGCCACGCCTACATGGCGCACATACATGCGCGCTCGCGCGTATAAAGAGAGAGGGAGGAGGGAGCAAGAGTCAGAAAGAATGAAAAAGAAGGGGGGAGGGAATAACTCGCTCTGCCCTGGTTTATGTTGTGCATGTGTAACGTGCAGAAATTTGCAAAATGTGGCTTTTGGAAAATTATTTTTTTGTCGCTCGGCGGTCAATATTCAGACAATCTCATTTACGTCTATGAAAGAAAACTCTTGATTAGAATTATTCGAATCAACTGAGGGCAGTTTTTGCACAGCAAAGTTAAATCCACTGTGCATTACACAAACCCAACAACACAGTTAACTATTGTTTGTTTGATCCCTACACATAAACCTACAAAGATTTTACCATTTAACTGATTTCCTGTTCAAATAGTTCACTTTGCGATGGGGACAGGTGAAAATACACACTTGAGTAGTTAAGATAAACAGTGACTCCGACTTCATTTTGGTGGTTGGGGCTGAAAATGACTGCACCAATAAAAGAATAATAATAGGGGCAGTGGACACCCGGTTGCACATAAAGATGAAATATATCCATTACTTTCCCTACTAACTGCTGAAAAACATCGTCCATAACACAGTAGATAAACAGGGTGAAACTTCCCACACCTGTACAATAAACATTATGGCCCTCATTCTGACCTTGGCGGGCGGCTGAGACCGCCCGCCAAAGTCCCGCCGTCAGGTTACCGTTCCGCGGTCGAAAGACCGCGGCGGTAATTCTGACTTTCCCGCTGGGCTGGCGGGCGGCCGCCTTCAGGCCGCCCGCCAGCCCAGCGGGAAAGAGGCTTCCACGATGAAGCCGGCTCGGAATCGAGCCGGCGGAGTGGAAGCTGTGCGACGGGTGCAGTTGCACCCGTCGCGTATTTCACTGTCTGCGCAGCAGACAGTGAAATACATTTAGGGGCCTCTTACGGGGGCCCCTGCAGTGCCCATGCCAGTGGCATGGGCACTGCAGGGGCCCCGCGACCCCCCCTACCGCCATCCGGTTCCCGGCGGGCGGACCGCCGGGAACTGGATGGCGGTAGGGGGGGTCGGAATCCTCATTCTGACCTTGGCGGGCGGCGGAGGCCGGCCGCCAAAGTCCCGCCGTCAGGTTACCGTTCCGCGGTCGAAAGACCGCGGCGGTAATTCTGACTTTCCCGCTGGGCTGGCGGGCGGTCTCCTTCAGACCGCCAGCCAGCCCAGCGGGAAAGAGGCTTCCACGATGAAGCCGGCTCGGAATCGAGCCGGCGGAGTGGAAGCTGTGCGACGGGTGCAGTTGCACCCGTCGCGTATTTCACTGTCTGCGCAGCAGACAGTGAAATACATTTAGGGGCCTCTTACGGGGGCCCCTGCAGTGCCCATGCCAGAGCCTTGCTTAGAGCTTTACACCCCATAGTTGAAGGAAATTCCATGCGCCATTGAACACATAGTGACCCTAAGGAACAAGAACTCATTGAGCTTGACCCTTGCCCCAGCAGTCTTCAATAACGATTTGTGGTGTCTCTTTTGAAGAAACCATGAAAACATCTGAGATATAGGTACCTACCACACATTTTCTAACCTACCATACTGCCATACAAACTGGTTGAGTCTGTCGCGGACCAACAACTGAAAGTGTTCCTATAAAAGCAGCGACACTCAGTTCCTTCTCAGTAGTGTTATGACTGCGAAGAAGCTGTGAATCTGTCCTACTAGCCATGAATGATGAACTCCACCAAGCAGGAGACTGGTGTAGATTCTCCCCCATTCTCCTTTTGTCTCTTTCAGTGTTATTTGCCACCACTGACCATGTTATTTGGCTGAGGCGATTGAGGTAATTATTTTTAGTTGAGGGGATTGAAGTAATTGGGGTTTGGTAGTGGTTGTTAAGTTTAAGGTGTTAGAATGATTTGCTCCTTTCTAACTATATGTTCCCAGCAGGTGGCATTGGCCCTTTCTCACCCTGCCCCAAGCTGTCATCTGGGCTGTGTCACAGTTCATCCTTCAGTCCAATGCTCTTAGATGTCCTCATGAGTCTTCAGGATAACCTTTTCAGTTTATCTTTGTGGGTGAGACCAAGATTTTTCTGCATGAGGCATCAGGAACCACTCTGCAGCAGTAACATTAAAGTAATGTCACACAGCCATTACCGATTCAATGCAAGAAATCCTTTTCAAACTCAAGGCTAGCAAGACTGACATGCTTGTCAATGGCAACAAATTTTATGGACTTGGACTTTTGGCCAAAGATGTTAGGTAACCTCAACAGATGACTCACCTTCTACACCCGACCCGCCAGCTTCGCTCCGCAGACCTTGCCCTCGCCACCATTCCACGCATCCATAGAACGACCGCCAGTGGTAGATCATTCTCCCACCTCGCCACCAAGACGTGGAACACCCTTCCTATCCACCTGCGACAGACACAGGACCTGCTAACCTTCAGGACACCCTCAAGACCTGGCTGTTCGAGCAGTAGCAGCCCCCTCCTCAGCACCTTGAGACCCTCGCGGGTGAGTAATGAGCTTTACAAATGCTATGATTTATTGATTGATTGATTGATTGCCTAGGTCCTGGTCTACCACATTCATAGATTATCATTAGCACATAGTGGTTTTGATGCCATTTTTACTAAAAACTTTTTTAAAAAATCATATCTACAGTTCCTCATATTGTTTTTTTTATTTTATTACTGTTTTAGTTCTGCATAGTTACTTTACACATTGCCCTAAGTTATGCCCATCTCCTTTGTGCTATCGTTAACCGAAGGTTGAGCTCAGGCTAATTTAGTGACTTTAGGGTTCATCCTGGAAACTTAGTGCTATTATTCCTTGAAGTTGGTGATTGCCTCTCAAAATAATAACCTAATAACAAAAAATATTTTTCCTAATCTGTTTTTACTTAAATACACGTTTTTACTTTACCGGATAATTTAATGTAGGGAGACTCCACAGGGTGGAGCTCTTCCTATGGTAAAGGGAAGCTCGGTAAAACATAATTTTATGCTATATATTAATGTAAATTAATTCTTAAAATGTATTTTAAATGTAGCACAGCATAGAAAAGTGCTACGGCACAAACTTAATTTTTAAATTAAATATTTTTCAGTGATTGAGTATGTGTGATGCTGGGCCCATTGTAAGGTATGCCTTATTTCGCTGCTTCTTTTTCAGTTTGCAGTCACATAGTCCATCTTTTTTTTCAGCAGTCATGTGTATGTTTTATGTCCATTTGAAAGCAGAATGCTAAGTTTTGTAATTTTTAAACACATCTTCTTGCAGAAATCTGTAATAATGTATCTGTAGTCCCATGATAACTCTTTATGGAGGATCGAATAAACGGACTGGTGTATGCACTGCTTGCACATTTGCTCACAGTTGTTGCATGCTGAGATGGGGAGGGAATTGTAAAAGAAACCTTATGTTTGATTCATCAGTTTTCTTGTTGGTGGATAACACTGCCTACTTAGAAACTATAGGGTATCAGATTTTTGCAATATATCATGTAATATTGCTTGTGTTAACTCTTCATTTGCTCTTAATCTCCAGTTTTCCCAGATTTTTCTTAACTCTTTGGTTGCTTCCTCGTGCTCTTCTTCTATTTCCTCATTAAAACTCATGGTACTGAACCCTAAGCTTGGGGTGTAGGGCGGTTAATTGACTTTTCTAGCCTAATTTGGCAGGATATGTCATCAATCTTGGTAATGGTAAAAATACTTTAATGCACATAGGCCTTGATCACAATGGGCCCTTACATTCCGTTTTGGGCATATACTCCTACTTGTGCTCATAATGGGATTACTACCTGGGCACAAATCACCGGTCTTTGCTTTAACAATGTTCAACAGGAAAAACATGGAAATCATTAGAACAAATTACACAATTATGCAATGTGCAACATCATTCCATACATCCACACATTCTATCACATATATGCACTGTGCATGGCAGATTCATTAGGTTGTCTTAGCGCTAAAGTATCTTTTGCAGCATTTAAGGACTATCACCCCAGAAAAATGCAGTCTTCATTTTGTGGAACTAGACACCAATTCCGCTTATTTTGACAACTATGCACGTTACACCATGTTGTATTGTTTTCCTTATTTTGTCAATGACATCTAACTTCAGTTTGCAAGGCCTTGACCCAGACTAATATTTCAAGTTTTGCAAGGACTGTTACAATTTTGCAATAAATACCAAAATTGTTTTACCAAGAATCAGCCCACGAAATATCAAACATATGCAATTGCTAGAGTTCAACGCTTTTGCTAGTCTCAAATAATAATTTTATAGCCATTCCACACAAACCAGTTTGAAATGTATTACTGGACCCTACTTTATTTTTGTGCATTAACAAATTTTATTTTAGTCGTTTATGAAGTGCTGTGATGAGGTGGGGCATAGGTTTGTTCAAACCGTATACACTCGGGGGCTTATTCACAAAAATAATTTGGAAGTAAATAAAGTACAGCTCATCTAGTACTACATCCTGCACACTTAAAAACCTTTCTGAATTGGCCTTATAACATCTAAAATGGGAATAAACTAGGGATAGTCAAGGAATTCCCACACATAGATTAGTACAAACAAAAAGGACTCTGCCTTCTTTACACTTTTACTAATAGGGAATTGGATTTTGTGGGCTTATTCACAAAGGCATGCACGGGTGCGGAAAAGAGAGCTCATGTGATACTACTTCCTACAGTCATAAATGCGTTTGTGAATGCATCCCAGTGTGTCCCTTTAATGTGTACATATCATAATGCAGCACATATGATGCTGTGTTACTGTACATTGTGTTTCATGTAGTGTGTGCACCCCTAGGATTTGAGAAGCAATGGGGCTTTGCATCACACAATTATTTACAGCTTCACATCCATATTGAAGGTGAGAATTAACTGTGTTTTCGTTGTTTCATTCATCAGCAGAATGGGTCTGCAAACATGCGTAGAAAATGAGCCATCCCTATATGGCTCAGCAGATAGTACATGTCCTATAGCCCCAGGCGGCCAGATTTTCAGCCTCTGTTGTCTGATCTCTGTTTGAGACTCTGTGACAGCTCTATTTCTCCATGACTAGTAACAGTTAGAGATTGTATCCTATCTATCCCTCCATTGCGTTTCTCACCAATTATTTCTCTCAGACAACAAATTCTAGCTTGGGTCCTTATCTCCCCATACAGTCCAAATCCTCTCTCCCAAGTGTAGAATAAGGTCTAGTTTCCTGGGGTGTATCGATTTGATTTTGATCTTGCAGTTCACAATTCTGTCCAGCAGGTGGAGCAAGACACTAAGGCCCTCATTCTGACCTTGGCGGGCGGCGGAGGCCGCCCGCCAAAGTCCCGCCGTCAGGTTACCGTTCCGCGGTCGAAAGACCGCGGCGGTAATTCTGACTTTCCCGCTGGGCTGGCGGGCGGTCTCCTTCAGACCGCCAGCCAGCCCAGCGGGAAAGAGGCTTCCACGATGAAGCCGGCTCGGAATCGAGCCGGCGGAGTGGAAGCTGTGCGACGGGTGCAGTTGCACCCGTCGCGTATTTCACTGTCTGCGCAGCAGACAGTGAAATACATGTAGGGGCCCTCTTACGGGGGCCCCTGCAATGCCCATGCCAGTGGCATGGGCACTGCAGGGGCCCCCAGGGGCGCCGCGACCCCCCCTACCGCCATCCGGATCTCGGCGGTCCGACCGCCGGGATCT
Organism: Pleurodeles waltl; assembly: GCF_031143425.1. Classification (NCBI taxonomy): domain Eukaryota; kingdom Metazoa; phylum Chordata; class Amphibia; order Caudata; family Salamandridae; genus Pleurodeles; species Pleurodeles waltl. The sequence goes on from NC_090445.1 coordinate 982,840,309, forward strand.
GGATGGCGGTAGGGGGGGTCGGAATCCCCGCGGCGGTGCAGCAAGCTGCGCCGCCGCGGAGGATTCAATGGGGCCGCGGTACACTGGCGGGACCCCGCCAGTGGTGCCGGTCCGACCGCGGCTTTACCGCCGCGGTCGGAATCCCCATTGGAGCACCGCCGGCCTGTCGGCGGTGCTCCCGCGGTCCTCCGCCCTGGCGGTCAAAGACCGCCAGGGTCAGAATGACCACCTAATTTCGTTTTCACATAGGCAATAGATTTTTAGGGCCAGATGTAGGTAGATATGATTTTGCGACTCGCAATTTGCGAGTCGCAAAAGTCGCAAAATCATATGCAGAATGGTGTCTATGACACCATCTGCGAATCGCAAGGGGGTCGCAAAGACCCACCTCATTGATATTAATGAGGTGGGTCGCAATTTGCGACCCCCTTGCAATTCCCTGCACTCACAGGGATGGTGGCCTGCTGGAGACAGCAGACCTCCATGTCTGTGACTTCTTTGTTAATAAAGCAGTTTTTTTTTTTTTGTATTGCAGCCCGGTTTCCTTAAAGGAAAACGAGTTGCAATACAAAAGAAAAAATGAAACCATTTGTTTTCATTTTTTCAGAGTAGGCAGTGGTCCATTGGACCATTGCCTGCTCTGAAAAAAAAATTTGGGCGACATTCACAAAGTGGAAGGGGTCCCATGGGGACCCCTTCCCTTTTGCGAATGAGTTAGCACCCACTTTACATGGGTGCTAACTGCGAATTGCTTTGCGACCACATTCGCGGTCACAAAGCAATTCTGCATCGCGGTGCGAATCGCAAATAGGAAGGGAACACCCCTTCATATTTGCAAATCGCATTCCCATTTTGCGAGTCGGTACCGACTCGCAAAATGGGAATGTGCATCGCAATGCCATTTTTGCATGGCGCAAACTGCGCGGTTGCTACATCTGGCCTTTAATGTGGTAAAGATCCCGTTCTGACTCTTCCGTTATACGGTGCAGTAATTTAGCACAGGTTATGTAGCAATAGTGCAAACTGCAGGATTTACTGGATATGGCCAGTTTTGCAGGTCCGAATCAACTACAAGATATGGTAGTTTGAGCTCCTAAGTACAGCTTGGTTGTGCCACTGTCATACTGACCACCTAAGCTTGCGCTCATTACAGAGATCTTTTTACACATATAGCTATACCTTGAGTTGATGAATTCCCGTTCGTGAGGTTGCAACTATGCTAGGTGGGTCAAGTCTGGTACAGGGAGGAGATAAAAGCTTCAATAGAAATTGCTGGGGTAGAGGAGACATTCTTCCAAGTTTACAGTAAAGATGGCAGCAGAGAAGGGGTTGGCAGTGAAAAAGAGGGAGCAAATCATACAGAATATTGAGGTCACATTGAGTTTAGCCAAGATTTGAGGTAGGTCCGTCCTGCAGGATTACACCATTGTTGCATTGGTTGTTCAGGCAATCAAAAGTTTGTTTGAACAATATAGTAACATCAAAAGTTAGTTTAAAAAGACAAGATTTCTAGGCAAGGGCATAGCTTGGTCAGTAAACTTGGGTGGGTTATGAGCTTCAAATTTTCCAACATTCAACCTGTCATATCTTGCCAAAATATCTTACATGAGCAGCATGGCATGAGGGGGCTAGAGGAAGTGAAAAGGATTACATAAAAGACAATGGCCCTCATTCTGATTCGCCCGCCAGGCGGGAACCGGCATTTGGCCTCCATGCGGCCAAAATACCGCTTCCCGCATTCGGACATTCCCGCTGGGCTGGCCGGCGCTAACCAAGTTAGCGCCGGCCGGCCCTGCGGGAATGGGGGCCGCAACACAGGAGCCGGCTCCAAATGGAGCTGGCGGTGTTGCGGCGGTGCGACGGGTGCAGTTGCACCCGTCGTGCTTTTCGCTGTCTGCTAGCCAGACAGTGAAAAGCATCATGGGGCCCTATTAGGGGGCCCCTGCACTGCCCATGCCAGTGGCATGGGCAGTGCAGGGGCCCCCAGGGGCCCCAGGACACCCATTCCCGCCAGCCTCTTCCTGGCGGTGAAAACCACCAGAAACAGGCTGGCGGGAAGGGGGTCAGAATCCCCAAGGCAGCGCTGCTTGCAGCGCTGCCCTGGAGGATTCTCCCAGCCGGGGGAAATCTGCGGGAAACCGCCGGACCCGGCTGGGCGACCTCGGCTGTACCGCCGCGGTCGGAATGACGAATGAAGCACCGCCAGCCTGTTGGCGGTGCTTCCGTCATTCGCCACCCTGGCGGTCTATGACCGCCAGGGTCGGAATGAGGGCCAATATGTTGTAAAATAACCAACAGTTTTAAGAACTTCAAAACAGAGAGAGAGCAAGAGTGTGTGTGCATGTAAAAATCCTAGTTGAAATCCGACAACCCCTTCACCATGCCGGACAGAAGCACCTGTACCCAACTATTTAATAGAGAATCCATTTAATAGGGGGGTGTAACTCTCCAACTGTCCCCCCTGAAACTACAGCCCTGTTTCTAGGGATTCTTAAAGAGAAAGTGGATTGGTTATCTTCTCAGAGATTGGGTAGCCTAAACTCAAATGGACATACAGCTACCCTTTTGATTGAACTTTGAAAAGTAGAATGTCCAAGTGTTATTTGATTGGGGATTCCTGACTGATTCACACTGGGGGAACATAGCTCCCTTAGGCCTTGTGTAAATTTCAAAGGACTTCTGATTTAGCTTTGAACTTCACCAGAAGCCAATGGAGTACTTTAATCAGGACTTCATTAGTGGCAGCATGTTTGGTAATTTCATTTGATCACTCGTCACAGAAGTCAATCAATTCCTCTAAGAGCGCAAATTGTTAGTGTGATGGGCCGGCGCTGCGCGGCCCATCCGTAAATGCAACATGTGCTGTCGCTGCCAGAGCTATCACGGAACTAAAGGACGAGGCAGCAAATCCCCTGGGGTTTCCGGTGTCACAGGAGCCGCCGCAAGGATTTCGAGTGCCAGAGCTGACAGCGGATAAGAGGACGGACGGCGGGGAAGGAGAGGGGCAGAGCGGAAGAAGCATGAGAGCGGGAAGATGGACGACCGACATGGAAACTGACAAGGAGCAAGAATGCAAGTGGAGGCGGGAACCAGTAGGAGGGTGCCTGGAGGTCTCTGCAACATCAACGGCGTCACAGGAGGCGCACTGTGAAGCTTCCAGCCACGCTTCAGGAGAAGCGTGGCACACTCAGGTGCGTCCTGGAACCTGCTGAGGGAAACCAGGGCGGTTGGGAGGGGAGGAAATAAAGGGGAAGGTGGGGAAGGGAGGACAAGGGGGAAAGGAGGACAAGGGAGAGTGGGGAGGACAAGCAGGGAGGAGTGGGAAGGCAACAAAGAAGGGTAGGAGATAGGAAAAAGGGAGAAAACGTGCAAGAAATACGAGGGAACAGAACAACCAACAGGAAGTCCAAGAAAACAGAGGAAGCAGATAGAAGAGACAGAAGGGGTCAGAGAGCAAGAGAGAGAAGAGAACCAAAGGGGTAAAGATAGAGAGGAAAAGCCAACCCAAGAGGATTAAGATAAAGAATAGAAGAGAACAATACAAAAGGAAAGTGTGCATAGAGAGAAAGACAACCCAGAAATCCACAACGAACGACAGAAAAGTCCCAAGTAAACGATAAAGAACAGGAAAAGCACTAGAGGAGAAGGAGAGGAAAACACTTCAGACCAGAGAGAAAAATAGAGAAGAGTAGGAATAGAAAGAACAAGGTGATAAAGGAAAGGAACTTACTGATACCTTATCTTATTCTTTTCCACATGCGCCTCCTGGGAGCCCAGTAAGAGCGAGACACAGACAGCGACGTGAAACCCAGTGGAAGACGGACCGAGAAGTGAACAGTACAGCAGAAGCCACTTATATGTCAAAACAGATGTACTAAAACAAATAAAACTCATTTGACCTCATATAGATATAGATCTGGAATGTACATCTGGATGCTGAAAAGTACCTTGTAGAGTGTCCGGCCTCCCACAATTCTTCCAGGCAGAATATTTAAAGATCTCTGGACTCCATACAAGTGACGGATCCAACTATGACCTGACACTAATACACAAGCTGTTAAGTACTGCTTAAGTCGCAGTTCGTCCTTTCCACTATCCAGTTTTCCTCAGGATGATAGGAAGAGGAGTAATGTATAGCAACGCCAGGGCTCCATGGTATCCCTGTAAGCCTAAGAGGCAAACACAGTTCCGTGGTGCAAGCTGAATGTCACTACAGTATATGTCCCCACAAAGACTTACAAATCTTTAATAACAGTTTAGTGGTCAGCCGATTGCTGTGACCATACACAAAGGAATCTAGAACATGAATCTACAACTAGTAGAATGAAAAGAAATTCTCCATCAGAATTTAAAAGTCCACAGTGATCTAAATACACACATTGGAGGGGTTTCTTTTAAACTAAGAGCGGTGCGTGTGGTGGGTTGGTGGAACTTTTAATTTGTTGACAAATGTCACAGCTGGTTGGGTATAACTCGGTCTCCCACCCGGGGAATGTTGTAAAAGGAATATTTTACACACTCAACAGATAGGAATATTTTTCTAGATATTTTTTAGGTAAAGGAGCACCACTGTGTGAAGCAGTGACTGCAGCTCATGTGAGAACAAGTAATCGCAGCTATTACAGCATTCTGGAATGCTGCTTTTGTGGCTTCATCAGCCAGTGAATTCCCTGTAATATGTATTCCAACACGCTGATGACTTAATGTATGAATGAAATGAGCCAGAGGCAAGCAATATTTAAGATGCACCACTTCCCCCATAGCAAGTTTATGCTTGATAGTATTCCCTTTGGCGTCTCTGAATTCATTCAGGTGCCAAAAATTCAAGTTTTCATCATAAGACATTACACAATAATATGAGTCACACACTATCTGTGTGGGGAATTCAGGATCCCTATTCTCTAGTGCCAGAATCAGTGCTTTTTAATTCAGCCAGCTGGCCTGTACAATCCCCTAGGGACCAGGTAAACATATTTATTGCCTGGAATTTTCGATTTTTCAAGACACCACATACTGCTGCACAGACGGAAGAGTATTGCTTTGTGGTGCCAATTGAAGGCTGAACCATTAGTATAATGTCACAGGGTATTTTAGTTCATATTGAAGGAATTATTGAGTCTGCAAAGTTGGTTCAAAGACACAGGGCCTGATTTAGAGTTTGGCTCATTTAACTTTCACTGCCTCAGTGCTCACGGGGCTAACTCAGCCCCCTGAGCACCAAAGCAGATGCAAGAGGTATTACTTCCCTAGTGGAACCATGCTTTGGGATCACTGCAGGAGGGTGATCCTAAAACAGGATCCACCGCTAGACACCAGGGAGGTGGGAGCAGCCCCTTGGGCAAAGGCTTTTGTCCCCCCCCCCAACTTCTTTGGGCAAGTTCAGTCTTTCTGGCCCTCCTGGGGAGGCGATGGGGGCAAAAGCCCCCGATCTGCCGCCCTAGGGGCAGAAAGCCACCCAGGCAAAGGGATTTTTTTTAAATACGTAGAGTTAGGGGCTGCCAAAAAATGGGCATGGCAATGCCCCCACACCACAGACACAAATGGGAAAAGTCTTTTTGCTCCCTGCGGGAAGCAAATTGGGAATTTTACCCCTGAGTTGCACCCCCGGGAGTGGCAGAAAGCACACTAGACATCAGGGATTTTGTTTTTGTATAAGAGGGGTGAGGGCTGCCCACAATGGGCAAGGCCATGCCCCCACCCAACGCCAATGCAGACACACATGGGTTCAGGTTTTCTGCCCCCTGGGGCGCAGATGGTGGTTATTACCCAGATCTGCCCCCCTCCTCCTGGAGAGGAGAAAGCCCTCTAGACACCAGGGATTTTTTATACTAAAGAGGGGTGGGGGCTGCCCACAATGGGCAAGGCCATATCCCCACCCAAAATAAATGGGGATTAAAGTATTTCTGCCCCCCACCCGGGCAAAGATGGGGGCAGTAGCCCCCGATCTACCCCTAGGTGGCTGAAATCCCACTAGGCACCAGGGATTTTCTTTTTAATACACAGGTGTGAGAACTGCCCAAAATGGGCATGGCAATGCCCTCAAACACAAATGAGTTTGGCTAACTCCCATTATCATCCCACTTGCAATAGTGAATGGCTGCACTTTTCGAGCTTGCATAGGCTGCCATCTGGAAAAACCTACCAGACCTAGACACTTTTGAAAACTAGACATCTGAGGAGTCCAGGTTATTGTGGTTCACATGCACCCCACACCATTTTCTTGCCCATAGTGCCCTTCAAATCTCTAAATCTGCCTGAAGTCAAGTATTTTCCCTATATTTCTGTGATGTAAACTTCTGTCTCTGCAGGAATCCACAAAATTCCTACCACCCAGCATTGCCCCATCTGTACCAATAAAAACTCTGCCCCACTTGTGTGGAAAAGTCAGTTTTTAGTTTCACATACTGTTCATGCCTGCGCCCAGACCATCCTCTTCTGCCAGAGCGTTTGTCTGGTGAGCCCAGAAAGGAACAAGAAAGGTGTTTATCAGTACCCTGATAACTCTCAAGCTGCTTAAGAGTATCATGGTTGCACAAATTCTATAATGTTTTTCAGTGGGTTCCAGTTGCGAGATACACTCAGTTTTTTTGTTTTAGCTTTATTTTTTTGTTTGCCCCAGTACTTTTTAGAGCACTGAGGTTCCTGTTTGGAACTATCCTGGTCAGATTTGCCTTTAAGCTGTGGCTTGTTAGGCCTGGCTCCCAAATGATCTCAACCTATAGTTGTATAGGTCTCTGCAATAATTTTTGGCAACTTGTGTTCTTGATCCTGTACAGGAACTTGTGCGAGTTGTTGGCGTACTGCCAGCGCTGTTGCCTCCCCTTTAATATTAACTAATATAATTAAGGAAACTGTGGCAAAGTTGCCAATACATTTCATCCCCAAGTCCAGAGCAGGGGCAGCCCCATATTCATTTTGAATCTGTTTTAGCACCTCCGGCACAACAGCTATTGATAGTGTACCATGTGTTAATGTATATACTGCAGCAAAAACAGTGTGCCAGGTGGCACAATCTTCAATAGAAGGAACCATACCAGTAGTCAGGCACATGGTAGGAGTCCTATGTTTATCTTGGTGTCCCGTATGGGGAAACAATGATTCAAGCTGATTTATTTTTAGAGCAATCCAGAACAATATCACCCACGTCTGGTGGGACCCTTACCCATATTTGCATTAATAGTGACAGGACTAATTATAGGCATAGCTAACAGTGGCTGGACAGTTTCAACAGCCCCGGCTGAGACAGTTGTTACTCTTCACATAACAAAATGGGTAAGACATCTACATAGTAGAACCAACCCTGTGTATGGGGTACGGAGTTCACCAGATTTAATGCTGCTAAATTTTGGTATGGTGTGTAGCAGGCTAAAACGGGCGCAGTCGCCCCATCATTACTGAGGGGACACAGTTTTGGGTTTTGCAGAGCATATGGAAGGCGCCTTGGAACCAATTGTGATGTTCCTGATATGTTAATGCTATATTTAAATGGTGATATAGTCTGTATTGATTGGGAGCTGTCACCTCAGTGTATGTATGTAATGTTTGTATATTTGCGTCTACTGCAGGAAAATTGACCCATGAATAGAAAACTTTGCATTTATATGCTTCATGGGCTTCTACCACAAAGGTCATTTCCCCACCCATGAGAGGGAGTCACTGTTGTGCCAAATAGGTTGTGAGAGCCTCTCTGCAATTAACAGGAATGTTGATTACATTTTCCATATTAAAGAATAGGATTTAGAGAGGGAACACTATTGTGGGATGATCCTTTTAAAGGTTCAAGCTTGAACAACCTACAGTCTAAAATAGGATTTTCCTATTAATCTGAGGAGGATTAATCCCAAACACCACTGACGTCTCCGAATAACGGTGAAAATGGGAACCTTGGGCAAGTAACAACTACTCAGGACCCATTAAATAAGTACCAGATCTAGAACATTGGTGGGGCCATGGTATAGAGTTCCTACGAATCAAGTAGGACTGTGTTTCTGGTCAACATAAAAATCAGGATAGAGGGACTGAGTCCACATATACCATCAGGAAATGTTTACACGGTTCATAGCTAGCTCATAATGCCCCATCTAAACCCCTAAACAAACTAGGGTACCAGATAGTTTTTGCAACCTCGAGCACGACTACTCAGATTCCCAAGAAAATAGTGTGAACAGATCTACCCCTTTGTTGCCACACTGCGCACCCAAGATGAGACACAAGAAAGATGTGAAAATGTCTTTTAGAAGATTTATTGTAACAATCTTATTCTTGCGAGACAAAACATGAGCTACAATTATTAGACAAACACGACAAAGCATGGTAACCAGCATTACAAAAATGGTTAAAAAAAATAAACAGTTCAACCATAATAATGTTATTATCTTGGTATATTCCTTTCTGTTACTACCTACTATTGAGAGCATACTGGGAGTACTCTCTGCCAGATCAATTGGGATAGCCTGACCACCCAATACCTGGGTAAGGTATACCAGGAAGCTAGTCTGGTGTACTCCAGGTGAATGTCCTGTGTAAGGTAAAGGTTAGAATCAGCATCAGAGTCAGCCAAGATTCATCTCGGGCACAGTGTGTCGTATTGCAGGATAATCCTAGCAGTAGTGCTCCTTTGCAGGATGTGGCGCAGAGGTAGTTTTTATAATACAAGCCCCGTTCGTGTCACCTCATGTCAGAGGTGAAGGCTTGATACTATGATATGTGTACAAATGCAGAGCTTTCTCTACGGACAATCAGAATACTTAGGGCATCATGTGCAGACTGCATGGCAACAACACGTAAAAGAAACAAGCTGTAAGTAAAGTGATTGCTCAATACATTATCTCATGAGTGAAAAGCCATGTAGAAGATCACAGCAGAAAATAAATGCTAAGTTAAAATGTGCATTTTACCATGGAGGAACTAAGGGGACCATGTCATGCTTTACCAGAGTGGTCCTCGGGACCACTGCCTTTTCCCCCACAATGTCCTTTCAAATAGAAAACTTTGTTTTTAAAAAAACTATTGATTATGCAACATAATCCATTGGTACATGGGTTAAATCACAATATAGAGACACTGCACAAATGGTCTGCACCAAATTTGCTACCAGTCTCTTTGTACATCAAATCCAAAAAAATATCACCCAGTTTACAAAATATAATAAATATTCAAGTGTTTGCTTGCTTTGCTTCTCATCTTTTCTATCGCTCCTTCACTTTCTCTCGGTATCTCCCATGTGTGTGCCAGCCAAACTTCCCCCAGTGGACCATTCTCCCAAAGCAGGAATATAAAAAGCTCCTTTAAACACATAACCAAGTCATAAAGAGATCGGAATCATGCCCTTCGAAAAGTGAGCGCGCACACATGCTTGCAAAAACACACAGACACACACACAATCAATAATGGTCCAAATGCATGGTGTCCCCCTTTGTCATGACTAAACAAGCGAATTACAAGAAAGGAGACAGAAAATCTTGAGATCTTTTGGGGGCCAGCACTGCAGATGGAGCCAGGAGTGGAAAACTAATCTATTTAACAAACTTCTCATACATCACCAATACGTGTTCCTAAGTGTCTTCTGACTCAATGAAGACCCAATAAGATGCCATCTACAATTCTCTTTGACACCCCACCTTTAAAATGACATGGGGCTGAATGAATTGAAGCCACAAGAGCATCCCACAAAGCAGACCAAGACTGCATGTTCCAAGGTTTGGTTAGCCTACCTAGACCTGGCAATCCTGTCAAAAACAGTTGTAAATACCTTTCCATGATGCGATATGGAAGGTAATACCACCAGGCTTTGTGGTATTGTAGGAGAAGTTGTTCTATGATGAAGAAAATAGTTTTCTGGCAGATAAAAAAGTTATGCAATAGCTCAAAGGTACTAACAAACTGTGTGGCAGTACATTCCATGCAAATTGCATTGGAGAAATATCAGTACCAAAAAAACAAAAAAAAGCCATCCAGATAAGTTTTCTAGGATTACAAATGAGACCTGCGATTTTCTCAGCTCGAAAGGTGTCACCTGGGAAAGCTTTGTGAATACTCGAATATCACAACGTTTCAAATCTACACATTTCTATATGGCTGTAGAGCTACTGGTGTTGATTTACAACTTTGGACTTGATTTAAAGTTTGGCAGGCAAAGTAATCCATCACAAAGTTTGCAAACGTGACGGAATACACTGTCTGCTAAACCCTCAGATTTACCGAAGGGTTTGGTGGGCAGTCAGTTTTCCAATGGAGGTGCCCCAGCGAGTTAGGTCACTGAAGTAAGGGCATCAGGGTGTCTGTACTATTTAGAGCAGGCGGTCTGGTATTTTTTTTCCTGTCCGCCGCTGCTGTTCACAGGGTGAAAGAAATTAATCGTTACATTCTGTCTCATTATACAAACAAAATTTGGAATAAGTGATAGTTATTGCATACAAATTCTGTACACATCAATGTTGGTTTTTATTGCGTGCAATAATTTTCACAAATAAATCCAGGTCACTTGTAATGAGGAACGAGTGCTTCAGTCTACTCCTTTTAAAACATGTGCTACATAAAATATTAGTGGTATGTTGATCCTGTAAAGGGATAATACCTTTTATGACTAACACAAAAAAACATATTTCAGTCATATAAATTCTCCACATCAGTTGATGGAACACCATTAGATCTATTCACAGGTTGACTGTGTGGCACTTTTCTTTTTCACCCATCTTAACAAAAGAAATGTATAAAAATAGTATTTATCAAAGGGTTTAAAGTCACATTACCTTCTGTCTGTCAGCCATCCAAAAGTGATGTTCCCAACAATGTCAACAGCCCCAAGAATTGACATGAGGAAAGCAGCTTCTTGGTTGCTCACGCCAACACTTAGCGCATAAGGTACTAGGTAGACGAAAGGGGGACTGCATCCATATGCTAGAAATAGAAAGGATGTTGCTAATATTATAAATTCTGGCATCAACAAAAAGTGATATTCTTTCTGAGAGCAGTAGCATAGGCTCTTATGATTACAGTCTTCAGGTAGAGGTGAACATGCCGAAGTCTGTTTTTCATCTCTAAGTTCTGGATCTGAGGCATATTTTTCCTTGAGAACCTCTTGAGAGTGCCTGTTTTTTTCCTTGATTGCTATGGGTCGCATCAGTGCCCCACAAACACAGAGGTTGGAAACAAAACCTCCCATAATAAGTAATGCTCCACGCCAGGAAAACTGTTCAATGAGCAGCTGTACCACTGGTGCCAGAACAAATGTACCGATTCCACTCCCTGACATGGCAATCCCGTTTGCCAAGGCTCTCCGTTCATTGAAATACTTGCCAACCATAGCTATTGCGGGACTGTAACAAAGTGCAAATCCGAGTCCTGGAAAAGAAAGCCAACATGTTAGACCAACATATTTATATATAGCATCTATTGTGTTATCTTATTAAACATCAGACACAATTAAGGCAGTATACTACAGGCAGCTCACTGTGGCGAAGTTCTGAATTACAATTCACTAGCCATAATAAAATTAAATTTTCAGTTTCTGAATTATTAACACATATTTTTAGGCGGTTCACTGTGGCCAAGTTCTGAATACAATTCATTAGCCATGATAAAATTCAGTTTTCTGTTTCAGAATTGTTAGCAAATATTCACTGCTAGGGGCTTATAATCTGGAATTCGAGACTGGTGAAGGATGCAAGATGTTAGAAATCTTTAACATGGATAACTAGTTCATTTAGATACGATAGCATATTACAGATATTGCTTAGTTGTAGGTATTGATAAAATACTTCTGGTGGCAAAGGGCAATATTCAAGGTTTTGTCATAATGTAGGTTTTAGGGACAGTGTGTGTGTAAATTGGTCTTGTCCTAGACTTATACATTATAACTTGATAATTTCAATGTGTTACATTAAAGTTATTGTAAAAGTTGGGATTGGCTGCTACAATTATTGACCACTGTAACATCGTTTTAGCAGTAAATCCCATTTTTGTTTTAATTCTAATTACTTCTAAACATTTGATTAATTGGCTGGTAAGCAAATGTTATAAATACTATACTGGACTTTTTGCCCACCTAAATAAAAAGTGGTATTTGTTGCATTAAACATCTGGGTCTGTTTCAGTGTGATTACATTTATGCTTCGAACACATTTTTAAGGCACACAAACACCCAATTCCACTAGTGAGAACAAAATAGATACTTAGCTGGAGGTGTAGTTTTGTAGTTGAAGACACTTCTGGATTCAAATGCTGTACATTATTTCACCATCTAGTGAGGGGTTCAGATGTTTCTCTTTTTGTGATCTTTTCAGGGTTTTTTCAACATGAGCATTGTTGCTCACCATTTTGTGGTATGACCGTCATCTCCTGATGTTAGATGTATGCCCAGAAAGCCCTTGTGCGTGGTCACCATATTCAGGATTTTTCTTCCCTTTTGGTGATCCTGAGTCTAAGTTTATTTTGTCTTACTGTACATTGTGTGTGTAGATATTTTCCCTCTGGACACTGATTTGTTGGTTGAGGGTTAAAATCCTACTCAAGCAACAACCACATTCCTTGTCATGGTGAACTACAAAAAGTCACTTAATTAGCCTGTGTGTAACCCTCTTGTGGTTGACACACAAATTGTCAGACTTAACTTAGAAGAAATGTGTAAAGTATTCATACATTAAAACACAACAGAGGAAAAACCCCAAACCAAATTAGAAAAACAGAGTAAACGTTAATAAATAAACTGAGACCAAAACAATCAAAATCCATTCAGCCGAACTGAAGATATGCAATTTTAAATGTGTACAGAAAAGCAAAGCACCAACTGAGGTTATCTGGTTGCGCTGGACTAGGACAAAGTCACAAGTTCAGGCCGAACATGGAGGCGCACAGGCCAGGCATAGACCCAACGCTGACCCGCTAAAGGATTGTACCTTGTTATGTCCTTAGTGCGTGGTCTGCAAGAAGTTGCTTTGGGAGGCTTCACATCCCCCAGCATCAGTTACTATTAAGTGGCAAGGCTTTGCATTGCTCTGTGTTAGTTTAGTCGAGGCTGGCAGTGAGGTGGTAAGGCTTTGCAGGGTTTTGCGCAGTTGGGTGTCTGCTTGAGTGGGCAGGTCCTCTACAAGGTAAGAGACATGTATGTCTGCCTGTCTGGATCTCTAATGCTGTTTTTTTGGTCTTTGATGAACATAGTTAAAGTGTGTGAGCCTTGACTAGGGCCACTGGAAATATGCGGTTGTGCGAATGTGATGATTTTTGCATAATTATAGATTTACCACGTTTGCCACATAATCCATTATGTGCTGCATAATCTGCAGATTTCAACAAAAAATGTTTCTAGCTCAAACGGTTCAAACATTACTAAAAAAAAAGCACTGCACATGGCTGCACAGTGAAAGCCCTTTGCACAAGTTGACTAGTCACCTTACTGTTGCTTTTAACTGTATTTTGGTGTTAAACTGGTACTAAAGAGGTGAAGCCAATGCCCAGACAGTGCTAACAAGTATAGAAATGAGAAAATAATGAAGTAATGCTATCACAAAATGTGCGTCCTTATGCCGCATACTTAATACATTACATGGGAGATGCAATGCTGTGCAGTGTGTGCGCAGGAACAGCGTGTGCTGGGTGTACCTGTGCTTGTGTGAAGTATAATACATGAAGGGTGAGGAGTTGTGCAGTGCACATAGTGAGTGTGTGTGCTGTCAATGCATGTGTTTTAAAATATCACATCTTGGTTAAAGATCGAAAAGTGTCAGTGGTCAACAGAGTGCACAGATTGAGCGTGTGTGTTTAATGCATCTGTACATGTGAGGGTGCAATGTACTGAGGTGCTAGTGCTGAACAGAACGTGCGCTATGAATGTACATTGAATGAATTTGCCTGCAATGCAACATTTTATGGGGGACCATGGGTTCCACTTTGGGAAGCTCTGATCTGCCTGTTAAAGACATGAGGAGGAGAGGAATCTCCCAAAACAGATGTATGCACTACTGCATTCTAGTGAAATGGGTGGGGACACAATGAAGCGAAAAGGCAATAACTCCCCTTATAGTGCAAAACATTGGTCTTTGACTCAGTGGTTGATCCCAAGGAAGGGGCTAGGACACATCTCAGGAAGGGAGATGGACCTGATAAGAAAACCACAAAGAGCAGGGTTGTGGGGCTGGGATTCATCTTTTGGTACACATATCACTGTGCCTGACATCCAGATGTGAGCTCTGGTCACTCCCGTGAATTGTGTTGTGGATAATCAGCTTTGGAGTCATGCCTGCTATGACAGACCTCTTTCATGAAGGAATATGAAAAGGAGAAATGAACACTTCAAAAAAAGCAGAACCCCAACAAAAAACTTCAATGACCCAGTCCCTAAATCATAGTTGGTGTCTGGTAAAGGACTAGAAGAAGGGGATTTTGAGCCCCCAAAAATGTATCATCTATCAAGGAGCCAGATGGGCTGTGTCAGAAAGGAAAGCTTTGCAAGACTTTTGCATGTGGCCTGGACAGGGAGCCAAGGCCTGCTAATCTCTCTGCTGGGTGGGGGGGCTATCAGCCAGGAAAACAAAGATCACTTGCTCTGGAGCATGAGTGCTTGCCAAGAACAGTTAGCCCTGTGAGGAAGAGAAGAGCATTGGAGGAAGCAAGGTCAAGCGGGGAGCACTACTGTGAGAACTCCCTGCACAAGATGTGAGCATTTAGCTGAGCACTGAGTGGGCTGTTGTCCATGTGCAAGATTGTTTTCGGCAACCTCTGTATGCCAGCGGAGGGCCGCCATAGTCTGAGCTCTGTGTTGAGCGCCGAACGGGTCGTGACATGCTGTGGTGAAAATGTATGCCAGAGGGGACCAACGGTAAGATACTATTTCAAGTAGTGCCATGACTGGTGACTGTCTGGGCTGGGTTGCTGAGGCTGGATGAGTCTATGTCCGTATCACCAGCTACTGCAGCAAACTCGTATGCAAGCAGGTGCTGCCGATACCAATGCTGCCAAAGGATTCAGGCTGCCACTGGAAGGAGAGACTGAGGCTGTCATCTGCAGGTTGGACCCACACTGTCCAGTCGGGAGCCCTACCATGCAAATTTGTTGGGCGAGGTGTGAGGATTTGGCAGAGCATCAGGCAGGCTGTTGCCCATGTGCAAGACTGATTTTTGGTTACCTCCATATGCCAGGAGAGGGCCGCCATAGACTGCTGTGTGTTGAGCACCAAGCGGGTCTTGCCATGCCTGTGCGCTGCGGTGGCCCTCTATGCCACAGAGGGCCACCAGTAAGGTACCATTTCAAGTAGGGCCACCACTTGTGAGCATCTTAGGCTGGGGTGCTGAGGTGAGATGAGCCTGCGTTCATACCTCCATGAACAGCAGCCACCTTGTATGCCAGCAGGGAATGCTGATACCAATGCTACCAAAGGATTCAGGCCTCCACTGGAAGGTGAGACTGTGGCCGCGATCTGCAGGTTGGACCCACACTGTGGGGAACTGCCCATAACTCACCACTGACAACTGCTGAAGACACTGGGGACAGCGTTGCATCCTCGCTGGCTCCTGTTGGGAACTGAAGAAAGCATTCCCTCCCCCTGTTGAGCAAAGTCAACGTACCATGCCTTCGTGAGCAGAGAGCTGCGCCAACACCTGGGAGACCTCCGGCAGCACCACTCAGTAGAAAGAGCCTGCACTGCTGAGTGCTGCAATGTGGGCAGGAAGTAGCCTAACCTCTCTAAATTGAGGACTCACAGGTGTACATTTAAAGGCACCCACTGCATCTTTGAACTTTTCCATGTAGGGAGAGCAGGTTACATGAGAAGTGGGCCAGTTGGGCCCCGGGACCTTGCTGCTAACGGTGGTGCGACACCAAAGACATTTTTCCTAAAGGGTCAAAGGGAGAACCCTTGAGTACAGCCTAATAGTTTGCATTCCATGGACACTGCTACCAATGATGGGAAATAACCCAAACATATTACACAAAGAAGAGTGGGTCAGGAACTTGCCAGATAACTACTAGTGCCCCAACCTCAAGGGGGAATTGTGTTGCATTGCATGTGTAGAGTTACCGTGAGAAATAAAATACTATTTTTCTTAATAAAGCAAGTATTTGAATGGACTTTGATTTATTGTTTGTACTTATTGCACTTTGAGTTATGAGTCGTGTTCACTGACTCATAGCTACATCCCCAGGGGGAGCCTTGATTGCTCAACCTCAGCTCCCACTGAGAGTCAGTGCAGAAGGGGTATGTTGCCTAACTGAGCAGGATCCATAGTAGGTCAGGCCCCTGGACATCAGGAGTAAAAGTTTTTAACCACCACAGTTGGGCCCATTAATCCCTGCATGCTCAATGATCCCTCTGAAAGGAGTTTTGATAGCATTGATTCTGATGAGCCTGGCAGCTATGCAGCGAGGCTTTGCAGGTTTTCCTGCCACTTCACGTTGGTTGTGATGAAGCTTGCAGCTGTGCCACAACACTTTGTAGGATTTGCATTGCTTCACACTAGAATTTTGCAGCTCTGTGGTGAGGCGTTGTGGGGTTTCACATCTCTTCGTGTCAGATTTGATGGAACTTGCAGTTAGTTCAAGAGGAGCTCTCTCTGATGCCAGCCAAGGGACCAGGTCCTGGGGAGGCACCACTTGAGGATCACAGTCTCACTCAAGCAAAGGCCAGCAGTGCTCAGTCAGGTCCAGTTGCAGGTCCAGGCAGGTCCAGAGCAGAAGGTCAGCTGGACAGTTACAGGGAGGCCTCTGGGGCTTGTTGTGTCTCTGAGGTTCAAAACAGGAGGTCAGTCAGCCAGCCGTCAAAGTCTCTCAGCCCGAGATGAAAGGAGTAGGACCAGTCTTCCTTATCAACAAACACAGCAGGCCTCAAGCAGTAGGGCATCCTTCTTCTATAGCATTCGCAGATCTAGGTGTGTGCAGGACAGTGGGTCTGAGGATTCCCTTTTTATACCTGGCACATACTTTGGGAGAAGCTTCTGGAGGTTTCCTCTACAGAGTTGTCCGTAATTTTTCTGCCTCATGTTATCCTATAAGAAGTGTAGGCCTCACAACAGTGAAAAACAAATTTCTGAGTTTTTACCAGGACATGTCAAACTTGAAAGTAAATGCCCAACATTTAATTGTATTTAATGCTTTGGAAGCGCTTTTTTTGGCAAGTTGAATTGGCAATTTACAAATTGCACATACAGGCTGCAATGGCAGACTGGATCCAAGGTTTAAAAAGGCTACTTAAGTGGGTAGCACAGTCTGTGCTGCAGGCCCACTATTAGCATTCAATTTAAAATTCCTGGGTACCTGTAGCGCCACTTTACTATGGACATACAAGTAATTAAAAGTGCCTACTCAGTTGTAAGCCATTTTCACCATGTTTAGGGAATGGAGCACAAGCACTGTAGTACTGGTTAGTACTAGAAAAGCACACAGAGTCCTAAAATCAACAAAAACAAATTCAGCAAAAGAGGAGAAGTAAAGGCAAATAGTTTGGGGATGACTCTTTAAAGAGGGTCCAGTCCAAAAACGTCATTTTTGGAAGGTTGGAGGGTTGCATGTGAATTAAGAAAGTCCTTCAAGCTCCAAAACTACACCTGTGGGTAGGTAACCATTTCGTTTTGCAGCATGAACATTTTCTGAGTTCACAAGTGTCTGTCTTTCCTCAATTGTTTAGTTGCATCCATGTAGTACATGACTGTCCTACGGACACCAATAGTAGGCAAAGCTGTTTCTGCTTGTGTCTTTGGTTATTGTTGGAAACCCAGGAATTTAATGGCTTGGTTCAAGTGGAAATACGATGCAACTTTTGGCAGCAACTGTGTGTTAGTACATGGATCTGCAAGTAGGCTTTCTTTGTGGTTAGCACTTGAAGTTTTCCTACCCTGTGCATTATTAAGTTTATTGGTATTAAGAATGCTATTTTTAGGGTTACATTGTTTCCTGCTTTACGCAGTGGTTTGAATGGTTCCATCATCAATTTAGTGAGCACCAGGTTAAGGTTCCATATGGGTGTGGGATAGGCAATGTTCCTTACCCTTTATAACAATTTCTTGATGACTGGTGTATTGAAGAAGCTTTGGTTCACGTGTATCCCCTTGTTTATGCTACTATGGCTAACAAGTGCACCTTTAAAGAAGAATAGGTTAGGTTCTCTAGATATTTCAAGTCTGCAGTGTATTGTGTTCTGATGTCTAAAAGACCCTCCTTTTTGCACCTGTGGACATGTTATGTTATGCTATGTGTATTTTTATATCACACAACTTGTCTGGGAGGGTATCCCAGTGCTACCTGCTTCACTTAGCAGCATGTAATTTCCTTGTGCTTGGTCTGCTGGCTTCCTTTATAACATCCATAACTCTTTTAGATAATTTCAGATATCAAAACTCTAATTCCTAAGAACCCAAGCAGCCATAATGAAGCTGATTGGTGAAGCATCTGTCCCTTTTGCATTAATAGGTCTTGTAGAGCTGGTGGCCTAATTATTTTTTCTCGTGACATTCCGATGAGGTCTGAGAGCTGGGCTTGCCTTGCCCTCTGATGCTATTAAAATAAGGGTCTTGGGAGATCATTTGTACTTATTGATTACTAATAGTATCAGTGCTATGAGGGAAACAGTGCAGGCAAATTTATTTGACCAGTCTATCCGAGGAGCATTCCCCTGGGAGCATTGGCTTGAATGCCTTGATGTGAAGGTTTGGCATTTCGTATTTTCTGGTATTGCGATTAGATGTATTTCTGGTGTGCTTAGGTGTTGAAAGACTTATTCTAATAGTTGCTGCTTTATTTTCTATTTGTGTGAGAGGGTTGCTTGCCTGTACATTTTGCATCCTTGGTATGTATATTACCAGCAATGTCATTTTCCTTGAAATGGCCATAAGAATTTGCACAGCCTTCCCTTTTATCTGTGCTAAAAAGGCTTTTAGAGTAAGGGAGACTGTCTTTAGTTCTAATAAATGTTTGTGCTGTACTGCTTCCTCTATTTCCACAAACCCCTGATGTTGAGACTCACCATACAGATCCTGTCATCCTCTGTGGTACGCATCTGTGGTAATGGCCAGTGAAGGAAATGGATGCACAAAAGGTCTACATACTGCTACATTGTTTACATTTCACTTTGTCGTTTCCTTTTGTACTTTATGAGTAACAACAACCAGACCCTCCTTAATCTCTGCTGCCTGAGACCACTGGTTTGTGAATCCATATGTGAACTGGTCTCAAACATATTTTGGTATGTGTAATAAGTGGAATGCATGAGGCCATTGCGCCCATAAGTTTCCTGACTGTCCTCACAACCAGAGGTTGTCCCTTCTGCTAAAGGTGAGCTTGCTCTGTCAATGCATTGATCCATTTGGCAGCTGGAAATGCTTTCCCTTCCCTAGTGTTGAGTCTTGATTCTAAAACGATTTTTATCTCTTTGGCATTGGAGAGGATTTTTCTCTGTTTATCGAGAACCTAGCCTGTGCAGTGTGTGCATGACTGTCTTTATACTCTTTTTGCATTGTTTGAAAGAGCTTGCCTTTACTAGCAAATTGTCTAGGTATGAGTATACATGTATTCTCTATGTTCCTAAATATGGTGCTACTGTTGCAAGACATTCTGTAAACACCCTGGGTGCTGACTTTATCCCACAAGGACATACTTTGAATTGATAGTGTACATGATTCACAAAGAAGCAAAGGAATCTCATGAAGGTCTTGTTCAGTGGCACATGCATGTAGGCATCCTTGAGATCTCTATTCACATTATAGTCTTGTTTCTGCAGCCATTGCATCACCACTTGAAGAGTAGTCATTTTGAATCTTTATGTTACTATGAATTGGTTCAAGAACCTGAGATCCAAAATTCATATCAATGTTTTGTCTGGTTTTGGTACAGAAAATACACAGAGAGGGTTTCCTGGTTGATCTCTTTCCTTTGTACCTTTTCTATTGCTTGTTTTTGCAGAAGTTTCTCTATTTCCCGCAAGCATTGTAGCTTTTCCTTTGTATGTCTTCTCCTTTTTGATTTGACACTTTGAAGATTTCTTAGAAGTCTGATAACAATAGAAGTGTTGGACAATATTCACAATCTATTTGTCTGAAGTGATGGGCCTTCCCTTCTAAAGGTAACCTTCTATTCTGCCCCCAGCTGGTGTTATGTGGTGGGGCTGTCCTGTCGGCAAGTTATTTACTTGATGAGGCTGCTACTCCTGAGGTCTGCCCCCTATCCCCAGCTAAGCCATAAAAGGGCTGCCTTGGTGTTGTTTGGAAATGCCACTGTAGTGGCATTGATTGATGCACACCTGATTGTTGGTAGGAGGTCTGCAGACTTTATGTTTGGAAGCCTCCTCTTTCCCAGCCTTCTTATTGAGATACCACCCTTCTTATGTTGCTGCAGGACTACAGGGCACTCATGGCCATTGCGGTCTTGTTGTCTTTCATAATTTGTTGTAGGGGGTCATTGACCATTGCTCTTTATAGGTTCCCCTTTGTAAATGGAATGTTTATGTCATTTGCCTGTGCGTCATTTATTGCAGCCTGAGGCACGTAGGCATGCATGTCTCCTGAGGACAGTGTCTGTCCATAAATGTCTGCTTGACAAGTCAGTGGCATTCAAAGGAGATTAAAAGCAGGTGCTCGAGTTGGCTTTGCCTTCTTCTTTAATGGAGCTTGCCCACTTTTTCTGTTGTTCAGGAGATGTTTCATTAATTTCCTAATTTTCTTCCAAAAACTGATATGCATAGCAAGTAAAGACTGCAATAAAGTTTGCAGTCCTCCACTGCATAGCTGTTCCTCTCTTCACTTTTCACCCAAGCCTCTCCACCTTTTTGCTTTTTTTTGTCAATGGAGGTCTTGTTGGTGTTGAGACATCAGCCCTTTTCCCAGCAGTGGCCAGGATTAAGGAGTCTGGAATTGCACTGACTTCAATATGTATAGGGTCTTTAGATAAGTGCTCCATCCTTGGAGTCACAGCCCTGCAGGTTGCTGCTTCCCTGAGTGCCCCCTTTCCCTTAATTAGAATGCTTAGTAAATTAAGAAGATACAGACTCCTTCCTTAAGATGGTAAAAGGGTTACAGTTCTTCCTACTGTTTGTACACCGTACTTGCCAGCAGCTCGCTTTATTATTGAGTTTTACATTGTGATGTCATTTGCTGGTGAAGGGCTTGAAGGGTAGGATTCTTAGTCCTCTTCTGGTGAATCTGTGCCATTGTCATGCCATTCTAACTCAGGAAACAAACTCAGCTTGTGCATCTCATCCTCAAAGAAGAAGACTTACTGCTCATCTTCAAAGGGCTCAGCTGTAGTCAGTGGTAGCAGTCCCACCTGCTCAACAACTTTCTTCCTTGCCGATGTCAAAAGGATTTGAAACTCCTTTAGGGATTTGTTGAAATCCATTATCTTTTGGAGAATAACTTCCATTTGGCCTTGAGGAGTCTCTTTTTCTATTCAACCTCCATCACTCTTGCTTAGCATTGAAGACTGGAGCCAGCCTTCTCTTTGATATCAGCACCTCTTGTTTCAACTCATTCTCCCTCTCAGTGTCTTAAGCACCTTTGACATTGAACCCATATCAATGAGGCATCCTCTAATGCTGTCCTTGTGTCAAGAGCCATGAAGTTATTTTTTGTTTTGACTTCCCTTCACTTGGCAAGTGTGTATTCAGGGTCCTAGAATCTGAATGTTTCGGCTCTTGCTCACAGTACTGTTGTGGTACTATCTGCACTCACATTTTGTGCTCTCCTTAATTTGGTGGTTTCTTTGGTGGCTATTCCTTTTCTGGTTCAATGCTGTGTCCCTTGACGACGGACTCCTCTCCTTGTTCTGCCTTTGTATCTTCAATGTTGTTGTTGTGGTCACTCAACAAACCAAGGTTTCTGACTGATGGATGTTTTTTTCTGAGTTTGCATTGCGGCACAGCATGCCCACATCAGTTTTTCCCTGGTTCATAGTGTTTTAGGTTGGAATGCAGTGCACACTTCGCAGCCTTTGGTGCTGTGATCTCTTGGGTAGCAGAGGTTGCAGACTCTGACTGTCCATTTGCGCAATCTATGATAGCACTTGAGGCAGAATCTAAAGAGGGTGTTCTCTATTTCTGTCGATAATGCAACCATCTTGGTGCACATTCTTTGACCACTCACTTAATGATGAATGTGACACACCTACTTTTTAAGTGTTTATTGGGTGTCCTCAATGTCTTCTCACCTTCCTGTGCTCTTCTGTTATATTCAGATGTTTTCGAAGGATGATAGTCAACTTTCCCATGAAACACTTTTTGACAAACCTAGATCTACTGCTTCTGCTTCCAGATCCAATGGCAGAAAAAGAAATCTGAAGATGGTAACCAAGCACAGTGGCGTTCGGGGTGTGCCTCTGATATCCTAGGGGGAGACACCAGATGGTGGCGATGACTCCCACAAAGAATAAATAAAAAAGGAAAAAGAGGTTGAAAAGAGAAAATTCCGGACCCAACTACTAGAAGGCTGAATAATGTAGTGCATAAGAATACAAAAAAAATTCACACTGCAAAAAATGTTACATTACAAGAAAGTGTTGATTCCTTTGCACAACTTAATGAAATATGTGAGCACCAAATTGCTCAATTTATCAAACATCAGTGAGGCTTAAACAAGACCTCTTTCTTCTGCTTCCACAGTTGATACATTTTTGTAGAAGAGTCACAGTTAATGGGCAGAATAGGGCAAGTAAAGAGCACATGGTCAAAGGATAAAGGCCCAAAATTAACAATAGGAACCCAAGGCTTGACAGGGCAGGACTTTCAGGCCCAGAATTTATGCTGTGCCTTGGAGGCGGGGCCACCTTCATTGCACCGGACAGGGGCATAAAGAGCAGATTTGTTTCCTGTGGTGCAGGATGCAAGGCTTGACATGGCTGTACTCAAATGCCCAGAATTCCTGCTATGCCCCAGAGGCGGGCCCACCTTCATAGCGCCAGATAGCACATAAAGTGGCGATTCCTTTCCCCATAGTGAGGGATGCACTCAGACGTGTGATCAGGCCAAGACCGGGCCAGAAGCAGGCTTGTCTGTACCTGTCCAGGACCAGTGAAGCCTGGTCTGGGTCATCCCTCTTGGGTTGGTAGTTTGATACCAAAGTTATGGGTAAGTGCAAAAGTTCTCCTTCTCTTTCTCCTTCTCCTTCTTCCTTCACTGGCCCTACTAGTAATGGCCTGAAATGATCCAGTAAAAAACCTTCTATTTTGACCCTTCTTAGCTCTGCTGTGGGAGCTATTATGAAGAAATCTCCTAAATTGAGGTGGAGCTGGGGATAAATGCCTTGGGTGACATGATTGCGGGTCTCACCGTGAAGATGACTGCCACTGAAACTGTTTTATTGACTCTATGCTGATAAGGTGTAGAATGCTCTGACTGCCATCACGGATGGGATCTGAGTCCCAGGGCGTTTTTGATCATTCACTGTGTGCAAAAACATAAAAGAGAACTGGCTCTGCAATTAAACCTAGTCCTGTAAAATGGGTAGAGGTGGAACCTATGTTTCAATTATTGCCTGAGCACAATGATTCTAAGGCTGGGTGTGTTTTTCAGGAAGACTGAATTTTTAACATCTAACTCTTTGGACGGTTGTCTACAAAGACTGGCCAAAATTAAACACTCTATTTCAAAGCTTCAGATGTCATCAAAGAGTATTTACACTAAGATTGTCACTAGTAGTGCTCAGCCTGACCTGGGATACTATCTATTTCTTTATCTGTTTCAGGGATCCAGGTAGGTCCTCAATTGGTTTCTGAAATTGCCTTCTCAGTGTTGGCTGGTGGAAAGACTTCAATTGTGTCTTAGGACAAATTACCATTGAACCCCTGTGGAATTTTCCTAGTACTATTTGTGGAAATGATCACGTACCGATACCAATCCCTACTTTTACTGGTAGAGTTGTCCAACTGTTATTAATTTTATTTTGTTATCAGCACCCCTTACATCTTTAATCACTGAGCATAGTGTAATATAGGATTCTCGTAATCACTGTAACCCATTGTGGGTTGTTTTACTCTGGGTAATTTTCCTTGTATGGTCACTGGATGTGCATCAAGTATGGAGAGTGTAATATATTAGGGATTAAGGTTAAGATGGACTAAAGTTATTCCAAGTTAATTTCACATGGAAGTAGTAAATCTTTGCTAAGCCGACTTTGAGGCTATCTGAGTGATTATGCTACACCTCAGTCAATTCTTACGAGTGAATCTGTATGAATGTGAATAAGTTGTTGAGTATACCACCAAAGCCCATTCAAGCTACTTCTTGTTATTGGTTTGATCACTCTTCTTCAAAAGTGCATAGTAATTATTAGTGCTTTGAAAAGACAACCTAGGATCCTGTCTGAGATGACAGCCTGTAGAGCTATCTATAAATAAGCAATTACAGATAGGAAGAGACGGTGCTTCCGCCAGACGCTGTGGGGCTAGTTGTGGTACACTAGTGGCTTAAAAAATGTGTCCATTTTCTGAGAAATTGTCAATTACCCCTTTTTCTCATCCACTCTGGAAAACACCATGTGTTCTCACATTTCTGTAGATAAATGGGTTAGTCACTTTGCAGGGATATATGATTTTCCTGATAGTGTGTTATTTAGCCATGGCCCTCTTAGTGCACCTACAGATTCCTGTTTACAGGTTATTGTTGAGAAGGTAACAGAGGATTATACAAATAAAGGCCCTGGTCCAGATCATGTGCCATTTGATACATTTCAAACTTGAGTTTTGCACTGGGCTCCACTCCTTACTAATATTATTAACTAGGCAGTATTACATGTTCTCCCCAATTCCTAGTCTCAATTTTTGATTGATAGTACCTGTTTTTCAAAAAGGAGATAAGGCTGATCCATGTTGTTATAGGCCAATTTCCCTTGCTGATTCTACGGTCAAGGTCTTGCCGTGCATAGTTTTAAATAGTTTGACTATGTGGACTTCAAAGGATCAGGTACTTTTTGTATTCAGTGTGGTTTTAGATATGGCCAAAGGACAGTCAATCAGTGCTTAAATCTTTATTTTAATCATTAACAAATATACCATGGTCAAGATGAAATCCTTACATGTTGCTTTTATGGACCTTAGTTCTGCAATCAACAGGGTCAATAGAGACAAATTGTGGAGCATCATGATCTCATTAGGTGTTGAGCTGAATGTTGCATATTTTTTTAGCGATCTTCATCAGAACGTAGTGGCTACTGGGAGGGAGATGAGTGCTCTGATTTGTTTAAGCTAAAAAAAAGTGTCCAGTAGGGGTACCTCTTGCTCCTTTTCTTTTTATCCTCTATATTAATCAACCCAAAACCATTTTTGTGGAGGGTGGTCATGATGTGCCCTATGTCAGGTGGCGTCCACTTCCTGCACTGTATGCTGACAGTTAATAGCCATAGGAGGATTGGCTTGTCAATGTTTGTTAAATTCATTAGTGGCTTTTAGGGATTTTCTGGATTTGAGCACCAATTTAAAAAAGACACAGCTAATGGTGTTTGGCCCTAAACGCATACCAATGAGTAAGGTTAACTCTTATCCATACTTCGGATTGTTGTTTGACTCTGCTGGAACCTGTTCTCCTCTTTTATCTTCTAGATCAATGATTTTTATGAGATCCAGTCGTTCTATTTTTTATTTTGCTGCTAGACTCAGTAATAGACTTTTAGCAGCCATTTTAAAGATTTACAAGGCAAAAATATGCCTCTATTGCTATTTATGGGGGTGATATCTGGGGGTATACTTTATTCCCTTCAAACAATGGAAACCCCATTTTTGAATAAACTGTTATTTCTTCTGAACAGTTCTGCCTCCTTCGTAGTTCATGAAGAACTGGATGTTGTCCTTAATAATATTGTGAAAAGGTTGCCCTTCCTACAGTGGATTTCGGTTGCGAGAAATCCATAGTACAAGTTAAACCGATTGATAATAAGGGACTATCTTGCTTTGAATGGATCTAAACTGAATTCCCTGGCTCTCTTTTGTCAAGAGATCTTTTAATGAATTAGGGCAACAGGAATTTTTTAATAACCCAGATAATCTTTTGAAGGTGGACAGTTTGACATCATCTGTACTGCAGACATGAATTGTTTGATAGGGAGCTGAAGGGGTACCGGGATGAAGCTGTCACCTTCCTTCATCCTTTTCATATGGCTGAGGAATGCTGTCATTTTTTGCCAGACGTCTCTTACCATGCTCCTTTAAATCAGCTAATTAGTGACTAGAATGAAAGATTATCACATTAATTTTAAATTTGAATTTTAAATTTGAAAGTGACCCCAGTTCGTACTTCAGATATTAATTTGCATTTTCACAGGTCTCTTGAATTCAAAAAGTGGTCTCACTCCACACACATCAATGATGGCATGGTGAATGATTGACTGAATCAATAAGTATTTCTCTACTGATCTATTAATCAATCTATCTCATTCCGGGAAACATGAAAGGCATACTTTTTCTATGTTTAACGCGTTTGTCTCCTATCATATAAATACACTGATCTCGTTTTGCTCACTACCATATCTGCACATGTACTGCATTAAGTTACTATCGTTTCTAGTATGCACGGTACAAACAGTGAAGCTATATGGATTTTAATAATAACTCTCTGAACAATAGACTATGAAAGTTTGCAAATTACCTATTTGCAGAGAAAGACAAAGTTAGCCCCCATTATGAGGGAGTCAGAATTCCTGCATTGATAGTTATGCTCCTGAAGTTACCAATGCCTCGGTATTCGTAATTTCAGTAGTTGGATATACTTTAATATTAAGTCTTTGGCCCCTAGATCCCTTGAGAAAAAAATTACAATAAAACTCAGGAGAACTCCGACCAAATTCATTCGTAATTCGATATTTCCATCTGAATCTGGAATTTCACCACATTTGTGATAGAGCCGCTAAAAACTGATTTTATGTGAAGGGATATTGGTTGTGTAATTTCCTTACTCATCAAGGGACAAACATAACAATCATTGCCAGATCCAATAGTTCTGGCCTTAGCAGAGGTTTATTTTTTCAGTTGCTGATTTATTTTTACAAACACAATATGCAAACATTGAGAAAATGATTACAATTTTTTTTTTAAAGCAGCAGTCTAGTTACACTCAACCCGGCCCCAAAGTTTTCCCATTTACTGGTGGATGTGCAAATTTGATCAGACAGAATGCCATCGCCCACAGTACAAGCCAGTGGATGAACGTGGCTGACACATTACCCCAAGCTGCATGTTCTGGGGAGGCAGAAGCAAACGGGGATGGGCACTTGAACAGACCAAGGGATAGTGGCACTGGAGGTAGGGGTGCTGCAGGAGCTGCAGCACCCACACATTCCATGAGAGTAGTGCATAAGGGAAATGGCCAAAAGTGAGGCCATTTCCTTTATTTCTTTTACAATGCAGCATCTCCCAATTTTTTATAAAATAGAGTAAACGTTCACAGAACAATCGCTCTTCACAAAAACAGTTTTGCCTTTTTTCAATCAGTGGTATATTTGCATGTGCCTGCCTGCAAATTCAAGGCAATCTGTGATGAATGAACCTTTAGTCAAGGACAGGGTGGAAGGCGTTAATGGTTTGGACTCATGAGCTTCTTTTGTATTTGTGTCTATAGAAATCTATATATATATATATATATATATATATATATATATATATATATATATATATATATATATATATATATATATATATATGTATATATATATATATATATATATATATGTATACATATATATATATTAATATATATAAAAATATATATAAATATAAATTACCTAGTGGCTGTCACCACTAGGTAGTTATAGTTAGGAGCTGGTTTCTATAGAAAAATATGTTGTTTTGCTAAAAACTTTGGCGCTGTTTGATGACTCTTCATGAGGTTTTCCAAACAAATACGATACTCACTTCCACGCCTGTCTGGAAAGTTTTGGGGTGATCTGTCAAGTAAGGGCCGAGAAAAAGAGAGGTCCAAAACACTTTTCTAAAGAGATTTTGAACATAGAGCCTGTACCATTGGACGGAATTATACCAAATTTGGCAGAAAGATAGGTCTAGGTTCAGAAAGCGATTGTTGTCTTATCTGTTGTAAATCTGCTCAGTAGTTTTAAAAATAAATTTTAAAAAACAAGTTTGCATATATAGGGAATCGATCTCGTGTTGAGATCTGATTGGCTGCCAACAGTTTAACAAGGAAGTGTTGGCAGCCATGTTGGGACTCAGCTTCAGCTGAATCCCAGAAAAAAAGTTTAAAAAAGGAAAAGAGGTCAGGGTAGTGACACCCTGACCCCTTAGCTATGGTGCTAGGGTCCCTGAGGGATCTCCCAGAGCAAAAATGCATTAATTTTTTTGAACTTTCTCCAGGAGACATGGCAGATCTGCCTAAAAGTTTATTAAAAAACAAGCATGGTCTCCAGCACTTGTTTAAATGCAGCCACCGGGAAGACCAGGTCCCGGGATCATTTAAATTTTGGATGCGGCGCCCGCAGCTCCGGGTACCACCACCTCTCAGGGGCTTTAAACTAAATGAAGGTGGGGGCCAGCAGGCTCAGGGGACCGCCTTTTTTACCAGGGCTTTAAACTACTAAATGAATGTGGGGGGGCCCATGCCCCCCTGCAGGCCCGGGGACCACCACCTCCCCTGGGCTTTATACAAAATGAATGTGGGGGGGGCTGCATGGCCCCCCACAGCACCAGGGGCCACCACCTCCCTGGGGCTTCAACCATAATTAAGGGGGCCACATGGCCCCCAAGCAGCCCCAGAGTCTGCCACCTCCCTAGGGCTTTAATGGTAATTACGGTGGGACGTGCACCACCCTCCCACTACAGCCCTGGGGATCACCACCTCCCTGGGGCTACTTAACCCCCCCTTGTGGAGCCAATAATTGCCCTGGGGACCACTACACCCCAGGACCGGTTCCTGCTATGTCCTGTGGTGCCCACCCCAGGGACATAGCTCTTTGCTCTGATTTGGCTTGGCAGGGGCTCGTCATAGCAAATATTCCGGTTCCAGCAAGCAAGAGCTGTCAAAAAAGGTTTCACTTGCTGGAAGCGGAAGTTTCCTCTCTTTCCTTGCCTGCAGAGATGCAGGGAGGGAAACACAGGAAATTTTTGCTGTCACAGAGAGGGATCTGCATCTTCATCAGCTCCCTGTCTGTGACAGCAATGCCGGCTCCCATACGAGGTGGGAAGCGGCTGGGCCTTCAGCCTCCCCGGGGTCCCCAACAATTTTGACTGGATGCCCTGGGGGGCATGGCTGGGACCCAGGGGATGGGGTCCCTGGAGGTCGGCCTGTGGTTAGGGGCTGCGTGGCCCCCCCAAACCGCAAAATTTGAACTGCTGCAGATGGGGTCCCCAGGGCCAAGACTGGCATGAGGATGGGGGGGCTATGTGTCCCCTCCCCTTAAAAAAGACATATATAAATGCCGGGCCCAAAGGGATGGGGCTGAAATTAGCTGGGAGATGGGGGTCACAGGATCTGTGGCCAACTCCCGCTGCACATGGCCAAATGCTGTGCGCAGCGTGGAGTTGGGTGGATAGGGGGGGTTAGCCGCAGGAACACGGAGGTGGTTAGATTAATGTATAGTTAATGAAAACTGCTTTACATTAAAAAACATTCAAATTCACTGAAAAAACAATGGTTACAGGAACTATATACTTAAGAAATAGAACTTAAAAAACATACAAATTCACTTACAAAACCAAAGGTTACAGGGATATTATAGTTAGGCTCACATTTCAAACGTACTAAACTGTAGAATTTCACCTGTTTTAGTGAGAGTTATTGCAACTAACTACAACTCATGCCAAAAGGGAAATATACCTTGGACCCACATCATGCACTGCTAATTATCTCACAAATTACAGCACTCATAAAATCTTTGAAAACATCATTGATAATATTAATGTAATATTTGCAGTAAAATGTTTGACAAAAAACGGTGCATGGTGAGTGCGCGAGTTATAGTTACCTTAGGGCACTAGTAACTTGTTACCAAATCTCAATTTGGCCTTGGGATTCGATACTTGGAAGGTGTCCCTTCCAAGTACTTAACCGGTATGATATGTATTACTGTTGTGTGACCTAATTCCGGTTACAAAACATTAATACTTTACCACCAGTCTTAAAGCGGGGGTAACCATTTGCAAATGGGAAGGAGGACCCATGTGACCCCTTCCACTTTGAGAATGTTAAAAAAATATTTTCTAAGAGCAGGCGGTGGTCCAAGGGACTTAAACGTTTCATTTTCCTTTTGAAGCACACCCAGTTTTCCTTTATAGAAAACAAGATGCATAAAAAAAAAAAATTGCTTTATAGAAAGCAATCACAGACAGTCGCCTCGTGATCCAAGCAGGTCACCATCACTGTGATGATGCTGATTCCAAATGGGTTGCAAATTGCGACTTTCCTCTCTAATATTCATGAGGTAGGTCAATTTGAAACATACTGGGAATCACAATTTAGAAATAAAAGGAACAAAAGCAATAAAAGGTTTTGCACATTAGGAATACCCAGTTCCTAAATTCCGATTCGAAGATAATCATAATTAGGAAATCGGTATTCCTTTTGTTAGTAGATCTAGCCAGCCGTTATGTCGGAGGAGCGTCATCCCACTACCAAGAGCCAGCAGATAAAAAATAAAATGATATTTTTATTATCATTTTGTTTTTCACTGATTGGGGGTTGGGCTGAGTATAGGGTGGGGCGGGGCCATCCTCTACGGAGGAGGAGTGGTGGGCACTGTAAGTGCGCATGTCAGTATGGCCGGCTATCTGAGCACGACCAAACTAACATGAACACTTAGATTTCTCCAACCTCAGCTGTGTTGTACAGCTAGGTGGTGAAGTGGCACAGGCTCCCTGTCTCTATGCGAGCGGCAAAACAGCTCACTCAGACCAATACCCAGCGCTTCTCTCATGCTTTATTTTTTTAATTATTTTTTCCTCGCGCTGCCCTAACACTTCGTATTGGCAGCAGCCGCTACTGGATCTATCCCTATATTTCTTGTTGTGGGCCGGATTTAGACTTTGGCGGACAGGCTACTCCATCACAAACATCATGGACATCCAGTCCTCTTTATTATAAGTTAATTACATCCCAAGGCATTTGTAATGAGGCAGTAGGGATAACTGTCATATTTTGACGGAGTATTCTTCCACCAAACTCTAAATCAGGCCCTGCATTTTTTAAATCGTATCTTAGCATTTCTCCTGGTGTCCTGTTTAGGGCATGTGTTCAGTTTTGGCTCAATATTTTCCCCGCTGGACGACATTTTGGCTGTTACATTAAACTGGCTGACACCTAACGCATTAGCACAAATATCCCATTTCAATGAAGATGCATTCATTGCAAATGAAAGAACCCTCCAATATCACATTCATGGAACGTTTTCACCTGATTTCACCTTATTTTATCACTATGTACTTCACAATGTACCACCAAAATGCTATTTTTGCAAAGAAAGTTTAAGGGAATCTTGTACCCACTGAATTGACCTCACTACATTCTCTAGTCCCGTAACACCTGTATTTTCTAAAACTAAACAATGCTGTTGATGAGCTAAAACCTTCAGCCACGACTCCCACTCTGAAATCACTGCCAGTGCAAGAAAAGGGCAGACCGGAATGCCATGTAAATACGTATGGCTGCATTTATGTATAATGTGTATATTTATTTATTATTATTAGTTTTGGAAAACGTGAACAGGCGAGGAATGACCTGAAATGCACTCCAGCAGCTTGTCAAAATGCCCGGTACTAGGAATGCTCGGGCAGAACACTGGTGGTATTTGGAAACATTAATTTTGACACATTGTACATAGCCACTAATGCGGAGTCTAGAAATGGAAAGCAAACACTTCAAAAACAAGATATTTTTAGGCACAGCGATGCAGCTTCCAGTGGTCTGACCCAGATACAACGCGTTGTTATGATTTTTGGAAATAGTAGGGAAAAAGTAGGGTTTCTTTTTTTTGATAGGGTGGAATGTAAATGATGCAAGCACAAACTCCAGATGTGCAGGGCCTGGAAAGTTCACACACTAGTCCGTGAAATAATGTACGTTTTGCATTGTTTTAATCTGTAGTGATTTAAGGACAGAGGATTGAGGGCAGCATACTTTTAGAAACGACGGAACTTGATATCAGGACCTTGCACAAGAACTGGACGGATCGTATAATATTCTCCTTGCTCTGAATCGAGTACTGGCCTTATGGACAATGACGTTCATTATTATTCTTTAATCCTACTTTACTGCACGTTCCTAAATTCCTATCTCGTAAAATATTTTGTAGTAGAGTCTACTGAGCCCTGCTATTGCCGGTTTATTGTATGCATTTGTATCTTTATATTTGTTAGCTTGCTTGACATAATACCAAGAGAGAGCTTAACTGTAATCTACACTTTGCAGATTTGTCAAAACGGTGCAGAACTCAGGAGAGATAGGGTATAAAAACATACAATATTATTTGCTCTTATGATTTGGCTGCAGGGTACAAGAACATGGCCTCTAATAAGACTTAGGTAAGCATCTTAAGAAGCTGCCAAAAAGTGTCCCTTCGTAGTGGAATGGTTAATAGCTACTGCCCACCAGCAGAAGAAGCTGATAATAAGCAGTTGTCAGGCCACCACCTCGCAGCAATAACCACTTATTACACTAACCTCGATAGTGACAAGCAGTGACTCCTACTGGCAAAAAAATCCTGGCCAGTGGGAGACATCGTCAATTACCACTAATGATTGACAAGACCGGAAGGCATCATCTGGCTTGGTTGTGCCCACCAGAATTGCCACCAGCGTGAACGTGATATCAGTGTTAAGCCTCTACCTGTGGAAGGGCACAAATTGCCCATACTAAACTGGAGTGTAGCTGGAATACATTTGGGTGGAGCATGTATATTTGATTATGGGTTGTCAACATCAGGTGCCCGGAGATCCTCTTCCTTCTGAGGCATTTCAGGAGGACCCTTCTCACCCGGGGGAAACGCTATAGAGGTTTCCTACCGGGGTGATTCTGGACAACAACAAGTCACCCTCCATTAAGTGGAGTAATTTCATAGCCATTCAATATTCTGCCAAGCAAATATGGGCTGAAAGGCGACAGACAGGCTACTCAACCCATTCATATGGTGACTCAGGCCCAGAGATGTTACCTTATATTATACCTCAATATTGAAGCATTACCAACTGATGAATAAAATGGTCACAACATTTTCTGCCATATGTGCATGGAGTTCTCACCACTATCCAGAAATGTACAGGAAAATAAGAAAGTTAAAGTCAAGGGTTTATATGGACCAGCATAAAAAAAAAACTAATATAGCCAATCAAGTGATAAGGAGGATGTAGTGATGAATCTATTCACTTTGCTGTATCAACCAGGCACGGTGAGCTAGTATTACCTCTTCTACCTTCCAGCCTCACTGACAAAAATGTAACTTAGCAAACCAGGTCACTTACCATGAGCAAGGGAAACGGAGTACTGCATCTACCTAGAGTTGTCTGCATGGGTTTCCACCTTAAATATATCCATATCATTAAGAGAACACTAGGAGTGCTTAAGAAGTGATTTACCATGGAGTTGTAACACCTAAACATACTGCTGGTTCGTTTCTAGTGTGGAAGTACTTATGTGGGAATTATTTTCATCACAGAAGAACATAACCAGCACTGATCAAATACAGCAAGAACAAGGAGGCTGTATTGCCTCTGGTGAATTAGAGTGAAGTGGTCTATGTACAGGCAATGCAGTAATCCCAGGTTAGAGAGTGAGTGAGTGGATGTGATCAGTAAGTGCTACTGCTATTGCTAGAACTGATTACATATCCCGGTGTGAGACTCAAGTCACAGGATTAGTAAAAATTATGGGTCGTACTGCAATGTGGGATGAGTCATCGCATAGAGGCAGGAAGACTGATGTGCTTCTAACCTGGAATCAATTACCATTAGAAGGAACATTGGTCAATAATTTCACACATGAATTTAGTGCCAATACCCATTCACAATGGCCACCCCCACTAGAGTTAATTCACGCTGTCCATGTCAGATCCAGAAGAATGATCACTCTAGGAAACGGAGCTATGTACAAAGATGTAATAACTGTTGCAAAGAGAATATGGTGTAAGCGCTGAGGCACTTGATACCTTTTTCCCACTTTCAGATTATTTTCTTATTGATTCAGGCACTGAAAATAGCTCGGACTAAAACCATGACAATGCTGGTTAAACGGAAAGGCCTTATCTGTGCAGATGAGGACATTTACAACAGTTACAAAGAGATCTTTCCCTGAACAATGTAACTGAAACCACGGTCCTCCAGCAATTAACACTTGATCTGGTGGAAACCAATAATCTGGGCCCAGCGGAATAGCAATCTCATCTCGCTCTAGCCTCTTTGTATAATCTTATTTCCCTGCAAAAGGAGGATTACGAAAAGGACTATGCATCACTTAAAGCCTCTCATCTTAAGACTCAAATTGCTATCAGCAAAACAGCAGTTGAACAACTCATTTTGAATCGTAAGGATACAACACACAGCTGTGATTCCCTAAATTCAGAATATGACAAGGTAGCTAAAGAACTTTTGCAGAAAACTGAGGATTTTGAAAATTGTGTCAAACAGAACAATCTGCACATTCTTGATAATCCATGAGGGGTAGAGGTGATGTCCCTCGACGATTCACTTTCAGTTGATCCTGCACACATTTCCTGGTCTTGATGATTGGGATATTGACTTTCAAATCTGAAGGGCTTATAATTTTCCTTTCTGAAAAGTAAGGTCCAGAGTTAAGAAGACCTAGTGCCTCCTTGTGTCACATTAGTGTCATTTGTTATGCTAATGTAGCTCAAGGAGGCACGTTTTGCTGCACCAGATATACAAAGTGACATAATACATGCATTGCACCACTTTGCGACCCCTTGTGCAACATTATGCCTGCTTCAGGCCTAATGTATTTCAATGGGGGCGTTCCGGCATTAGGAGGCCCACACAAATGGCACAGTGAAATCCACAGGATTTCACTGCGCCATTTATGGAGTAATTTTTAACACCTGCTCAAGGGCAGGTGTTACCATGGTGCACCCACTGTAATCAATGGGCCTCCTTGCACTTTGCTACACTAGTGTACCGAAGCGCCACAATAGCGTCATAAATTTTGATGCTATTGTCCTAACTACTGCCGTGGTGTAGTTAAATACGGCACAACCTTGGTGTCGTCAGCTGCCGGTACGGGGCGCTGAAAAAGTGGTGCATCAGAGCTGATGCGCCACTTTTTCATAAATCTGGGCCTAAATTTAGTGGAAGGTGATCATAGCCCTTGTGCCACACTAATAAAATTGGTAACTTCCTCTTTAGGGAACTGCTCTACCAAATGTCCCAGCCCTACAGCCCAAGCAAAGCCAGTGATTTGGCTTATTTTATCCTGATTTTTGTCAGGCAAGCATGATGTGGCATTGGCAGCTTCAATTCTTGATTACTTCTTCTGAAGGCATTATTACACAAGCATTTTTGTTAGCATCAGCCGCACAAAAAGTTGTATTTAATAACTACACGTATTACTAGACTGTAAAGGTGGCACATGGATAAAAAGAAGAAAATTGCTACAGGGAGGTGGAAGCAAGAGCACCATCAATGGAACTACTTGGTTTTAATGAGTAATCGTTTTGGATCAGGGATTGGAATTCTATCCTAGAATATAAATAGCATCAGGGCCTCAACTAATGTGCACCGCATAAAATCTGAACTGCATTAAACAGACGCAGAGATTCTGTGCCTTCAGGTAACTCATTAGACCATAACAGAAACTCGTATGTTAGGTACACTTGAATATCAGATAATTGATTTTTCCACACATGATCATTCTACTGAAGGAGTGGCTACTTTAAAGAGTAGCATCTCGTAAGAATGTAAAAAGTCTTGCTCTGGTAGAAATAGGCATTTGGAAATTGTCGAATGTTGAGAATGGAGGTTTTTTACATGCCCTTCAGTATATGGCAAAAATGATGACAATCAATCAAAGTTTCAACAGCTACTACTTGAATTAGCCAGCTGAGAAGGCCACTTTACACTCTGAGACAATTTTAATTTGACACGATTAACAATGTGATTCCACTAGTAAAACTAGTAGTAGGTGCATACACCATACTCAAACTACTGTCCAATACTTTATGCAAGCATATGGCCTGAATGATAGCATACAGTATGTTAGATGCTGATCCCCCTGCTACACACAAGCATTATTCTAGGATTAATCTGACTAACCCAAAAGTTAGCACAGCATATCTCTGCAGCCTTATATCATCACTTTTTATCAGACCATAATCCAGTCATAGTATCTATTTGTAAGATGTATCTATATGTTCTGCCTAAAGTGAGAAACTGGGCATTTGATTGATCAATGCTACAGAATGCCAAACATTAGAAAATATGTGTAACACTGTGTGACCTTTTTTGGGACTAATGGGTCTAGCAGTCTCTCAATGGTTTGGGAGACTATAAAGGTGGTTGTCATAGGGGCGACACTTAGGGGGTCATTACGACCCTGGGTGGCGTCCTTACCGCCAACAGGCTGGCGGTACGGAGACCCATATTACGACGCGGTCACACCGCCGGGGCCGGCGGTTTCCCACATTTTAGCCCCGGCGGTGATAATCCGCCAGGGCAGCGCTGCAAGCAGCGCTGCCCTGGGGATTATGACTCCCCTACCGCCAGCCTGTTTCTGGCGGTTTGCACCGCCAGGAAGAAGCTGGTGGTAAGGGGAGTCCTGGGGCCCCTGCACTGCCCATGCCACTGGCATGGGCAGTGCAGGGGGCCCCTAACAGGGCCCTGTGCAGCTTTTGACTGTCTGCAGAGCAGACAGTGAAAAGCGCGACAGGTGCTACTGCACCCATCGCACGGCCGCAACACCGCCGGCTCCATTAGGAGCCGGCTCCTATGTTGCGGCCTCATCCCCGCTGGCCCGGCGGGCGTAAACTAGGTTTGCGCCCGCCGGCCCAGCGGGGATGTTGTAATGGGGTCTGCGGGATTGCGGCCGCATTGGCGGCCACACGGCGGTTACCGCTTGGCGGCCGGCGGCAGCCGCCCGCCAAGCTTGTAATGACCCCCTTAGTTTTACTATTCGGAAATGTCAAGATGCCCAGAGAAATCCAACATACAGACTTTATCCAAAAGGGTGTATTTGGCCATCAGAGCTCACTAAAGATGAACTTCAGGTTTGTTTCTCATATGAAGTTGTTAAAATGTCACAGAATTCCAGTCCTTTTTAAAATAGTGAGAGCAGGGAAAGGATTTTAATAAGAACCATGTACACCTATTAACTGACTCTCAAAATCAGGGAAGATGAATACTATTAAGGCTTTTCACTCATATTATACAGATTTATATCATTATTACATACCCCTATATTTGATAAACCACCCTCTTGAGCCAGCAGTTACTAATAGAGCTAGTGAATCTCAAAGGAGTATTCTGTCAACTCCTTGAATGTTACAGGATATTAGAAAAGAAATTCTATCACTGTCTTGTGGAAATGTGTCTGGTACAGATCAAATTCTGCCTGAGATCTATAACCTTTTTTTATTGATATATTCTTTATGACGTATAATTCTAATTCACTTTTTTGATACTGGTTGTGCAGTACCTGCATTTTGGTGGCAAACCTTTGTTACTGTGTTTCTTAAAAAAGTGTAAAGATCCAAGGTTTTGCTCATTGCATCGACCTATGTCACTTATTAACTACAACACTATTTTAAATTCCAAAATTATTGCCAATAACATGGCTCCAGTAATTGGCAACTGTGTTGATGCGATGCAGCATGTCTTTGTTTCTCAGCACAATACCATCACTCATATAAACTTGGCAATCACTGTTTTTCTTGTCTCTGAAACTCTCAGTACTCCAGCTGGGATGATCCAGTTTGATGTGAAAAAACGCATTCAATCAGCTAGAATACAAATGCTCCACATTGATATCTTCAGGAAGATTATGGGGGTTATTACAACTTTGGAGGAGGTGTTAATCCGTCCCAAATGTGACGGATATACCACCAGCCGTATTACGAGTTCCATAGGATATAATGGACTCGTAATACGGCTGGTGGTATATCTGTCACTTTTGGGACAGATTAACACCTCCTCCAAAGTTGTAATAACCCCCTATGTGTCTGGAGGATAACTCTGTGGTACCTCCTGTAACTACAGGGACTGGACACAGATGACCTTTAGCCTCCTTGTTATTTGCACTATATCTAGAGCCTTTTTGTGATAACGTAAGAGCTTTACTTCCTTTCCCCCACTAATGTCAAATTCAATAGTGGTTAGTAGAACACCTTACGCTCATGCTGTAGTAGTACTGATTCTGATCATATTATTCATGTTACAGAAAAAGCACAGCGATCTGGTACTACATCAAGGTAAATGTAAAAACACAAATTCTATTTAATTGATCTAGTCAAGTTGGCAGTGAGAGATATGATGATGCAGCTATATATCTTTGTATTCAGATATCACTCAAAATAGACAAATTGATTGCATTTAATTGTGAGCCTTTGATTGATCAGACCTCAAGAAATAGACTAGATAACTATTCTTCGCTTGAGATTGTAATACTGCCTCGGGTTTATAATTTGTTAGGGCTTTGCATCTGCTGACTCTCTTTTTCTTTAAGATAGACATTTTGTAGAAAAAAATCATCTGGCAGTGCAAATGCCCTCGCTGTGCAATTCATTTTACTCAACTTCCATTAGAGAAAGAAGGTGGGATCTACCTACTCTCAGATTCTAATTTTTGGGCAGGCTTTGCAGATCAGATGTCAATGTTTTACAGATCTGAGTCCCTGTATTTCCAACCATTATAGTCAAATTATATATCTCAGTCAGGCTTTTTCAATCCTGTCCATGTTAAACGTACACACTTTAAGACACTTTTTGTATATGCTATAATTTGGAGTTACTTTCCAGACAGACTTTCAACTCTCAGTGTAAATAGATAGATGTATTCCTGAGGCAATCCAGACTTTCAATCATTTTCACATGATTCTGTCATAATACAGTGGTCCAAGTCGTGGTTACAGTCGATTTGGACAACTGTTTGTTGGTAGCCAAATACAGGCCCTTGAAAAAATAGTATCACAATATGCAACAACGGGGGAGGGTGCGTGGGGGTGGTTAGCTAGTTAGCTGGAATATGGCGGAGTTGAATAGTAAAAAAGAATATGAGAGGTGGTTGAAGCTAGTTACAGAGCAGCATATACTAGTGATGCAAGAAAGTTGGATGGCTGACAAGGCATTCCTTCTGGATGGGTTATCTTCCTGTTTTAGCCCAGCAGAAGCCTAAAACTCAGGCAGAATAAAAGGGGGGTATTGACTCTAGTTTCTTTGAAAATCCCTTGTATGCCCTCTCAAGTAGTGATAGGCTCGGATTCTCGACTGGCGGTATGGCTTGTTTTTAAACCTGCCCCAACCCTGTTGATTGTAAATGTGTATAACTCTTTTGTGAGGGGAGAAATTATAGAACATCTAGCTCATTTAAAATATTTTTGGAAGAGAATGATGTGAGTCAAAGAGCCCTCTATTTTGAGGGTTATGCGTGACTTTAATGTCCATTTGTGCCCCTGATCCTGTTGTAAATTTGGTTAATTTAGTTATGAACAGGACACCTGTACTCACTTTGAGCACTCAGTACAAGCGGCATTTTTAGAAGAACTTTTAGGTACTAGGAATCTGCACCGTATTGACCAAGGGTCTGTGGGTGTTTTGCCGTCCCTTCATTTACGGGGAGCGGTAGTCAGTCGGTCATTGATTTTATTTTTGTTTCAGCTCCACTGGCCGATCATGTTCTGCAGATGATGATTGAGTGGAATCATCTCAGTGACTAGAACCACCTCTTTTTGGAAATGGATTGGTGATTGGAGGTGGGGTGGTTCCTGGCCCTGGACCAAAGAATTCTGAAATCACCACTAGGGACCAGGAGCAAAGGCTTAACTGGAGCATATTGATCCTAGAAACCTTTATGGAAA
Organism: Pleurodeles waltl; assembly: GCF_031143425.1. Classification (NCBI taxonomy): domain Eukaryota; kingdom Metazoa; phylum Chordata; class Amphibia; order Caudata; family Salamandridae; genus Pleurodeles; species Pleurodeles waltl. The sequence goes on from NC_090445.1 coordinate 982,880,222, forward strand.
ATCATTTTAGTGACAATGGAACAAATTATTAATGCATGTTTAGATGAGGCCACTCGAGATGATGAGGTAGTGAACGCCTTCAAAAGGCTTTGTCTACATGTCAAAAAAAGTCTCCCACTTATGGGGAGATGCAGTAATTTGGAGGGGGAGAAATGGTGTGACAAAAACTGTTTGGAAGGCCATAAAAGTTTGTTTGAGAATGGCCTTAAAGCAAAATATAAAAAATAGGCTTTGTCTGCATGTCAGAAAAAGTCTCACACTTATGGGGAGATGCAGTAATTTGGAAGGGGAGAAATGGTATGACAAAAACTGTTCGGAAGGCCATAAAAGTTTGAGAATGGCCTTAAAGCAAAATATAAAACATAGGTACTGAACAAATGAGTGCAGGAAGACCTAAAAATCTGTAATAAAGGAACTAAAGAACCAAGCTTGAAACAACCTTATGCAGACATGTGTTTTAAACAACAGCGCAAAGTTTTGGGAGTTAGTGAACAGGCAGTGTTTAGAGGGGCCAGGTCGGAAGCCACGGATTGTGAAATCCCCCCCTATTATGTGGGTCAGGCATTATTAGGATATGTATGGAATACTGCGGAGGAGGGTCTTAATACCTCTTGAGAGCCCACTATGGAGCACTTCTATTTATTGAGTGAGGCAAAGAGGTATATGATTCGATTAATTCCAAGTCAAGTAATAAAGCTCCTGGCCCGGTTGCTGTTCCCACAGATGTGTACAAGGCAGACCTTTCGTTTTGGGCAAAAATACTGACCAGGGTATTTAATGCTATGGATCTATGGGACTCATACCATCTTGGTCTGGCTCAACCATAATGCTGATATTTAAAAAGGGCTCCACAGTGAGAATCTTGGGGAAGGTTGTTTTAGAAAGATTGAATGAGTGGCTGGAACATAATCATGTCCTCTCTAGACTCCAAAATGGCTGATCATTGGGAAGTACACATTAGCCAGGAGGGGTAAATTATTTTTGGCATTCGTGGACCTCACATCAGCTTTTCATAGAGTGAACAGGTCGAAACTTTGGGGGTTGCTTAGAAATGTAGGCATTGATAAGAATTTACTAAATCTTTTAATGGAACTTCACCGGGAGTTAAGGGCTTCTGTTAGGTATAATTTGGGTGGCAGTCTTACTGACCGTGTGAGAGTGCAAAGGTGCATTTTAGCCCCTTTATTGTTTACCATTTATATTAGTCAATTGGGGCTCACTTTAAGTGCTGCATGTAAGGACATTCCTTGGGTGGGCCCAACCTCATCCCTGAACTCCTGAATGCAGATGATGCTGTGCTGATGGTGAGGAAGCCAGAGGGTCTTCAGCGTTTACTTGATGCATTTATCAATTTTATGGTGGAGCTGGACCTAAGTACTAATTATTCCAAGTTGCATACCATGGTGATGGGGCCAAGAAATAAAGCACAGAATACATTTTTTGGGGGGTGGTACAGAATTGACCCGAATAACTATCTTTCCCTATTTGAGGGTTCTTTTTGATGAGCCTGGGTCTTCTGTCCCTCAAAGGAAGGCAAAGAGAAACATCCCTTCCAGAACCGTGGGAGCTACTTTTGATCTCCCAAAGAACCTGGGGGAAAAGCCAGTTCAGGCCCTGCTGAATGTGTAGCAAGTTAAATGTATCCCGATGGCAACCTATGGGAGTGATGTTTGGGGCTATTAGAATCCTACTGAATTACAGATAGTGGAAAATGTCTTTTTGCATAGATTACTTGCAGTTCCCCACGGAGTTGCCTCCTACGTGTTACATGAAGAAGTTGGGTTGGGCTACATTGGGGGCCTGGAGGCTCTGGCCTCTGTTATAAGATGGCTTAGGGTATGGGTGAATCCTGAACTTGAATTTAATCAGGCAGTGAATGAGGACTGTTTGTCCTTGGAATGGGCAAACCATATCTCATGGCTTACTAATGTTAAGACCACCTTATACACCATGGGACGTCCAGAAGCTGTTGATAATCCAAAAGCTATTGTCATGGAAGATATAATAAGCCATAAGAAACTCTTTTACAACTATAAGTTGGCTGACAGGGAGGCGAGTGAAAGCATAAGACAGTAAGTGAGAGGGCATATCCTTAGAGCCCTACCTAATGATGAACCTCACCGCATGGAATCACTTTCTCCTAACAAGGTTTAGGCTTTATTAACTTCACTGGATTTTTGCCTTTCCTAGTGGCTAATGCAGAGTAGAGAAGCTGGGCCCAGTGAAAAGTTGTCAATGGCATTGACAACTTTTGACCTCAGGATAGTCTACACTTCATATTTTTGGGTGGTCACTATGGCACCTTACTATACTGGTTTATAGTGCCACTGCTAAAAGGGAAACAGTTTGGGAAAGTAAGACTTGCCCTTGTATATCTGTAGATGCTCTCGAGTCCAGTGGTATGCCATGGAGTGGCGAGTATTTTAATGGTTTTAATGTGTATGCTAAGCGCTGTATTTGTCTAATTTATGTATATTTTTATTCACTTTTATTGCATTACTGGCAGGCTTTTTATATTACTGGTCAACTTGTGATATTGTAAGTAAGTTGAATATACTATTGTTGGATGCTTTTGCACATTTATGGCCTTAAGTAGCTGAATATAGTATTTCCTATTGACAAGGATGTTAGTGTTGCGTCTATATAGAACTCTATCAAGTCCATTAATATATTTGTAAGTTTTTCCCAACTTTAGACATATCATTATTAAATAATGTGAGATGTATGCTATACACCTAAAAGGTTGTATAATTGGGGCTGCCAGGAAAGACTGTCTTGCTGCTCATGCAGTCTCCCCTCTTATTACACAATATACATTTTTGCTAAATGTAATAAAATACGAAATTATTGGGGTCAGGTGCTTGTGAAATTTCTAATCTGATTGGTGTTACAGTAAAATATAACCTTGAATCTATAATTGTGGACTTTTCTGGCCAGGTTCCCTCTGAATGCACTGGAATATTACTTTTTATGATACCAACTGGCAGAATAATTATTGCTAGATCACGGTTGAACACACATCCTTGAAATATCTCCTCTTGGAAGTCACAGTATTTGGATATATGTGATTTGGAAATGTCGAACATTATTAAAATGACAGGGAAAACAATTAAGGTAACTATGGGTCATTATTATTAACTGGACAGAGCCTCCACGTGGGACAAGCTATTAAAATACAATCACCACTTCCTCTTTCCTTTCTAGCTTGTATATATAACTTTATGATGAAATATCATGAAATACTTATGTATAAATATATTCTGCCTTTTACACAGCTAAAAGAAACTGGACTGTTGCCCTTTGCAGTTACAAATGGATAAAAGATGAAAGCATATTTATTTTTGCTTTTGTGGTCTCTTTTGTCCCATTTTTTATTGCAAGATATGTTGGTGCAGTGCGAATATGGCATTTTGTCTAACAACATTGAAAGAAAAATTGGCCTCGAAGGGCTACTAATTTGTATATAGGACCGGCCAACGCTAAGTAGTGGTTGAGTTATACATTGGTGCAACCATGCACATTTATTTCCACCAGTACATTTTGCAAGCTGTTTCACCTTTAATACAGGTTACAAAGTTTCCCAGTTTACCGTAAAATAGGGAAAGTTTTTCTGCGCTTTGAAAGATAATATTCACAGAGCGAGATTATTTTACTTACATCAAACCCTGTCAAGCTACAAAATTTATTAAGACCTTTTTTCTGCAAATCTATGTCTTGCAAACCTATTGATTGGGGGCAGAAGAAGAGCACTATTTTCGCAATTTTTAGGGCAAGCCAACTAGAAAGCACAACTGTCTGGTTTGCTTACGACTTTGTGTGGACATTCTGAAAGCTTCCCTGGGCACGCATTCCCTCCATTGTAAAATAAAGGACTAAGGGCCAGATTTAGAGTTTGGCGGAGGGGGTTACTCTGTCACAAACGTGATGGATATCCAGTCCGCTGTTTTACAATCCCATTAAAGCTTATGTAGATCATAATACGGCAGACGGGATATCCGTCACATTTGTGATGGAGTAACCCCTTCACCAAACTCTAAATAAGGCCCTAAGTAACACAAGTTATCACAAACATTGTTTTTTTACAGAAAAGTTGCAAAGCAAACCATCATGAAGCTTACAAGAAAGAAAATATGCTATTTCACCCGCCCCTATTTCCTATAAAGCTAACCTTGCCATAGGCTCCCTTTTTTGGAACATTTATTTAAATTATATAAAACCCACCCATCAGATCTAGTTTGACACTTGTTTGGATTGGATAATTTTGGAGAAGGATACGAAGAAATAAAAATCGCACCATCCTCAACAAAATCCTGGGTAGTTTTTAAAAACAAACATAAAATTTGGAACAAAAATCCTGAATGATGATATCCTAAAACCAGTCTGTACAATTTCTCTCTATATCCTGAGAACATTTAGTGTAACAGAAACAAATGTGTACAGCAGTTAACCGGATAAGGGTTTCTTCAACTGCCTTGAATGCAATTCCCACAGTTGAGGTACTGTGCATTACTGCCTCAGTAGTTTTGTTCCAGTTTGGCACATATTTCAAGGCTAGAGGCACAATGAGGCATGTACTCGATTTAGAGTACTTGTCTTCACTATGCCCTCTTGTTAATCTTTTACCAGTCTCGACATTTATTAAGTATCAATTGATTAAAAAAAAGGAATTTTGATTAAACATTGAAACTGTTGTTGAACTGTATTAATTCATGCAAGTCTGCAAACTTAATTTGGCATACGTTTCTACAGCACTTCTAAAATATCCGATTGCAAAGTGGCGTCACCAGGGTCTCCAACATATGAGCAAAGTTCGAACATGTATATATAATTTGTAAAGTATTTGTTGCCGCAAGCACATTTAAATGATTTTTAAGTGCTTAATGCTAAGTGACGGAGCTCGGAGATTATGTCGTCGTGGTGACCGCTTAAGCTTCACAGAGTTAATAAGGGTTGGCATGCAAGCATAATCATTTCTGTCTCAATTTGATTTTTGATGAAAGTAATTAGTTGAATAATTAGAAGACAGGGGTTATTTTAAATGAATGCTACAGAACCTACAGCCTACTCACTGCAAAATCTATATAAACGCGAAGAAATACATTGTTTAGGTTGATTCAAATTTAGTTCCTTTCACGAAGAAATAACTGTCACTCTTGGCTCTTGGTGTATTTTACTACGCGACAGTGACCACCAAAGTGCAATGAATTGCCTAAATTCGCCCCCTATTCCAGAAAAAAGCCGGAATGCCGTCACTCATAGTGAAGTTAATCAATGGGTGAAGATGGCTGTCCTACTGCCCTGTGCTGTATGCTGTAGTGGGGAAAAAATGTGAATTAATTAACAGACCAATGATTGAAGAGGGCTGGCTGAAAGTCGCTGCAAGGAGATATATTATACATAAAACAATTGTAAAATCAAAAGGTCTTGGCTAACACGAGACCTAAAAAGGTAAGAAGAGAACTCAAGTTGGCATGGCCCTCATCTCCATTCAGTAATTGTTTACGGTTTGTGAAGAGTTAACAAGTACCTGCAATAATCAAGCAGCATCAGTACATGTGTCTCAGGCCTCAAGTAGTGTTTTGTACCATGAAATTGTAAATGTAAGTGCTCGGATTGAGTCAGACACATTTAAATATGAATAATATATCTGTTCCTTCAGTCTCTGTTACTTCTGAATCTGAAAATTTGAATTGTTTTCCCCTACGGTTATCATACATAACAAAGCTACCTAGCACTTCATTGGATTTAAGTCCGATATCTTTCTGACATCTCTTATTAAAAAGAATATTGTTCTTTCTGAAGATGTATCTCTGGTGGTCAGTGCATCCCTCAAGGAGAAGTTACATCCAGATGCACTGAAGCAAGTGCTTTTAACCCCTATGATCAAACAAATCACGGTTTACGTCATCACAAAATATTGGCCCTGATAAGAAAATGCAGGTCTGCATTCATAACAAAGCCAGTTGGTGATTGTCATTTGCTCTATTAATGTCATCACATTAATTTAGCACAAGTTACCTTTGAGTGAACAGACATTTGCATCGTGTCTATGTCAGTGGCTGTTACAAGCTATAGTTGTGTGGTCACACAGGGTGCAGCAGCCTCTCTATTGACCAGGAAATATGTCATTGGACAGAGGGAAACAATGGGATCATCAGGCACAAAGGTCTCAGATACTACATTCCACCAATATATATATATATATATATATATATATATATATATATATATATATATATATATATATATATATATAAAAAGAAAGTAGAGATTGCATCGCTGTGTCTTTCGACAGCAGCGCGGCAGACAGAGACGGGGTCACGACCCCGTTCGTATTGATCCATAACATTAATCTGGCTGGGATAAGCGTTGTGTCACACCACATACGTGAATAATGAGCCTCTGTCACATAATGTAGTTGAAATGAAGGTTTAATGGGCAAAGCAAACCCAACTTGCTTTGGAAACAAAGCAAGGAAACTTTGGATCGATATATATATATATATATATATATATATATATATATATATATATATATATATATATATATTTCAAATCGGTCCATTATGGCAATGAGGCATTCAGAAGCTTAAATATTTTTTCCTAGCAGAGAAGAGCAACTAGAATGAATGAGTGGCAAGATAGAAATGATGAAACAATTGAGAAGTGATGGAACAAGAGCCATTTAGAAGAGAATGAGCCTACATTGAGGAAATAGAAGATGGAACTGATTAAAGAACTTGAGTAGAAGATGACGTTGAACAAGGTGACATTTGACTATCGGAGTCAGCAGTTGTTCCAGTTGAATTAGTCTGAACGTTGACATGGTCTTCTTCAAAGTTCCTATCTGGACTCCACAATTCTGCATAGGAGTTTGAGGTAACAGAAGAGCAGTTTCTTCATAAGTAGTATAATAAACTTGGTTTATTGAAGGATAAGTACAACATTTGGAAGCCTCATCCTGTCAGCAAGACGTTCAAATCCAACTGCTCCTGAAGGAACCTCCCTTGATCTCTTGCATTCTATATTCTAAGAACTGTCTTGCTCACAAGCATGATTGGCTCCTATAGTAACAGATCATCGTAATAGTAAATAAATAGTAACAGAACATCTTAATAGTAAATGATTACATAAGTAAATGGACAATACCACATCACCTCCATTCCATTCCAAACTTCAAAACAATCAAATGAAATTAGTGGATTTTCATAGTTCCATAACTTAAACAAACTCCTATTTTGACATGAACAAATTATACAGAGTCTCGTAGTCTCTCTGGCCTCCCTATCAATCTTTTAGACCTGGAACACAAATTCTTAACTGAATCAGAATCAATACAAGACCCACCATCAGGAGTAGCGGATTCCCTTGTCTCACGTGACTCACCTGTACCACATTTCGCGACTCTGTTTAAGTTCCGTATCTTATGGTCATTAGTTTTTACTGCATTTTAAAAAAGTTTTATTATTTCAAATGGTCCTATAAATTTGGTAGGTCATTTTTCATGTCTTGGAGATCTTATCTTTACCCAATCACCAATTTTTATTCTAGTTTCCTTTACACTTTTGCGTATAAATCATACCATTCTTTCCTCTGAATTTTCTTACTCTGTTCCTTGTTCCTCCATACATTCACATCACTGACAAAAGGATCAATGCTCAATCGTTTTTTTTGTACCCATCCAGGAGCCACTTCATGACAGGGTAATCTTCCCTTAAACAGGCGAAAGGGTGCCACTCCTGTGGAAGAGTGTGGAGTTAAGCGATATTCACGCACCTTTTTTTTATTTCATTCTCCCACTTAATTCCTTGTGCTTGTGCCAGTTGTGTACTTTCTTTAAGCACCTTAATAAAGCGTTCTACTACGCCATTCGACTCGGGATGATACAAGGCTGCCCTTTTGTGTTTAATCCCTGTATCTTCCAAAAGGGATTCCATAATCTTTGATGTAAATTGGACACCATTGTCAGTAAGAACTGAAGAAGGAAACCCTTCCCTCTCAAAAGGTTCCTCAAGAAAAGCAATTACATCTCCAGACTCTACTGAACTCATGATCTTTATTTCTGGCCATCTGGAATGCATATCAATAGATACTAACACATACCTATCTACCGAACCTAATCTCACCGGACTGAGAATATCTAACGCCACATCCATACATGGTCCTAAGGAGTCCTCTCTTATCACCATGGGTTGAACCCTGCACTTTAAAACCTTATCTGATTGGGCACACATTTGACAATCTCTTACCTCTCTCTCCATCATAGTGTCCATGGCGGGCCACCAATATGTACTCCTTAATCTTTCTTTGGTTTTGGAAATGCCCATATGACTAGCGTGAGCATGTGCCACCAATTTTTTTCTCAAAGAATGGGGAGGAATTAACTTACTACCTCTTACTAGGAGATGGTCAATGACCGCCAATTCATCTCTTACTTGCCAGAAAGGCAGCAAACGCTAGTCACAACTTTTCTTCACACCCCATCCACACGTAGTCTGATCTATTACTTTCCGTAAAATGTCATCTTTGAGCAACTCCTCTCTCCATTCCGATTCTTGAATAACAGCATTCGTTACAAGACAAACTTTAACATCCTGATCAAAATCATCACCTGCAAAATAATCATCATCAGCATTATCATTCTCAACCCCTACTTCCTTGGAAGAAAAAGCCTCACAGAGTCTAGAAAGACAGTCAGCTTGTACATTCAACACTCCTGGTATATAAGCTACCGTATACTCAAATTCTTGTACGGCCACAACCCACTTACGAATTCTGTGAGAAACAAAGTCAATTCCCTTGTTCTTGAACACTTCTTTCAATGGTTTGTGATCTGTGATAACTTCAAAGTTGAGACCCCACAAAAAAAATTAAAATTTTTCTTACTGCCCAGTAAACACTTAGGGGGTCATTACAACATTGGCGGTAAAAGCCACTTACCGCCGCGCAGAAGACCACCAACACACCGCCGCGGCCGCGGAATTCCGCCACAGTCATTATGACCCAAAGACCAGAATCCGCCAAAATCTAGACACCCACACAAGTCCGCTACACCAAAGTTCAGTGATAAACTGGCGCTAACAAAACCTCCACCGTCACGCCAACAGGAATACGCCCACACTATCATGACACACAAATCCACGCGGCGGTCTTTCAACCGCGGTATTCCATTGGCGGTACACACCGCCGCGCTCAAAATACACACACATTTACAAAACACAGCCACATTGGACAATTCGAAATACACACACCTGATACACATACACACACCACTCCCACACATCCAATACAATATAAAACACACACCCACAAACCCCTATGATAACAATTGAGAAAGAAGCACAGAGAGAGACACCACCATCTACAAACGAGCATCCACAGGCACTCAACACCATCACACACATAACATTCACGCACCTCACACAACACACCTCTAAATATCACCCCACACATCACAACACGCACCACCCCACACATCACCCACACCACCCCATGGCACCGCAAAGACACCCCAGGTTCTCTGAGGAGGAGCACAGGGTCATGGTGGAGGAAATCATCTGGGTAGAGCCACAGCTATTCGGATCACAGGTGCAGCACACCTCCATAGCTAGAAAGGTGGAGCTATGGCGAAGAATCGTGGACAGGGTCAACGCAGTTGGACAGTACTCAAGAACTAGGGATGACATCAGGAAGAGGTGGAACGACCTACGGGGGAAGGTCTCAAGACACCACATCGCGGTACAGAGGACTGGCGGAGGACCCCCGCCTCCTCCCCCACAACTAACAACATGGGAGGAGCAGGTCTTGGCTATACTGCAGCCTGAGGGCCTCGCAGGAGTAGCTGGAGGAATGGACTCTGGTAAGACAAATCTTTACTACCTTATCCCCCACTCTACCTGCATGCCATCACATACCCTCACCCTCATCACTCCAACTCCTCACACATGTCCCATTATCACAAACCACATATCCCAAACCCAAGTCCTGCATGCAACACCAAAACATGGACACCCATCACCAAAGCATGGCCACTGCACATACCCATACACCCCCCTAAACCATTATCACACAAGGTCCTACACAGGAATGCAAGCACTGGGGTACACGGTCATCCACCCATTGTACACCATGACACACACAGATGCAATAATCATGCTTTTACACCGCTGCAGGACCCCTACCCAACATCACCGGACAGGAGGGTACAGATATGTCCACTCCAACCACAGAAGAGGCCCACAGTGATGACAGCAGCTCTGTCCAACTGGATCTAGATGACCAGCCTGGCCCATCTGGGACCTCGGGACAGTCGGTTCCCCTCACACTGGCACAAGCCACTACAGACCTTCCCCCCTCTGGAAACACCAGCACAGCACCCACCCAGCGGGACCATACCTTTGTCCCCAGGACACGTCAAGCAGCAGTGTGTCCACCACTACAGGGAACCCAGGCTAACCCACCACCCCAACAACATCAGGGACCTGGGGGCAGTGGCAGTGGGTACACAGTTCAGGGGACAGAGGCACAGGAACACAGGGGAACTGGGAGGGCTGCTGTGCGACAGGGGGAGGACAGGCCCAGGGAACCCACTCTCCACAGAGCCCTCTGCAACATCATGGGAGCCTACCACCATTCCCAGGAGACGATGGCAACGGTACTGGCCAAGTTTCAGGAGACCCAGCGGCTGCAGGAGGAACAGTATTTGGGCTTCAGGGAGGAACTCAAATCCATCAATTCCACCCTGGGCACCATTGTAGGGGTGCTCAAGGAACTCGTCAACACAAGGAGGGACACTGTGGTACAACAAGTGGCCCCTGACACTAGCCTGGATGATGAACTGTCCACCACCTCCGCCGGCGCTAGTGGGCAGGAGGCACCGCCACAGGACCACAACACCAGCACCCCACCCCCTGCAGAGGGAGAACCACCCCGCAAACGGTCAATGAGATCCAGGACAAAGACAGAGAATGATGCCAAGACCCCAGCCAAGAAATGAGACCACCCTGATTGTCATCCTTTTGTCCCACCTTGTCACCCTGTCCATTCTTAAACTGCCCCAGCTCCACTTCCTATGCCCCTTTGGACAATGCACCTGTGAGACTAATAGACTGGACTCTGCCATGGATATTCCTCTACCATCACCCCTCACCATTTTACAACCCCCTCCAATAGTGAGCACTTAAACAAACACCCTTAAAGCACAAACAATCAGGAGTCTGTCTGTGATTTCGAAATTGTGTATTGGCAATTACAGTGGCAAAATGCTCATTCAAATTTAATGTCAACATACCTATGTCGCACAGCTATAGTCCATGAGGAAACAAAGCAGATGTCACACAGTTGGACCCACATCTGTGAAATCGTAAGCGAAAGTGACAACTCAGTGACCATACACTGGGTGAAAATTACAGAGAGTAGAGAGGTAGTACATTTAAATCAGATGTAGCAGGCAGAGTTGTCTTCTTACCTGTGTCTCACTGGAAGTATTGCAGGATCACCATGTTCCTGTTGTCAATGTCCTCTTCTTCTGCTTCCTCGTCTTCACTGTCCACAGGCTCCACAGCTGCCACAGGACCTCCATCCGGACCATCCTCCTGCAGAAAAGGTACCTGTCATCACAAAGCCAAGTTGTGAAGCATACAGCAGGCCACTATGATCTGGCATACCTTCTTTGGTGAGTAGAATAGGGAACCACCTGTCATATGGAGGCAACGGAACTTGGCCTTCAGGAGGCCGAAGGTCCGCTCTATAATCCTCCTAGTCCGCCCATGGGCCTCAGTGTAGCGTTCATCTGCCCTTGTCCTGGGATTCCTCACTGGAGTCAGTAGCCATGACAGGTTGGGGTAACCAGAGTCACCTGCAAATGGCGAGGGACAACTGTTAGACACACACAAACTCACAGGGACATCCATAGACCCAGACAACTATTCCCACTGTATTGGGTCAATGTGCTCACCTAATAGCCACACCTGGTGCCTCTGGAGTTGCCCCATCACATAAGGGATGCTGCTATTCCGCAGGATGTAAGCGTCATGCACTTAGCCAGGGAATTTGGCATTAACACGGGAGATGTACTGGTCTGCCAAACACACCATCTGCACATTCATGGAATGGTAACTCTTCCGGTTTCTGTACACCTTTTCACTCATGCGGGGGGTACCAAGGCCACATGTGTCCCATCAATGGCACCTATGATGTTGGGGATGTGTCCCAGGGTATAGAAATCACTTTTCACTGTAGGCAAATCCTCCACCTAAGGGAAAATGATGTAGCTCTGCCTGTGTTTCAGAAGGGCAGACAACACTCTGGACAACACGTTGGAAAACATAGGCTGGGACATCCCTGATGCTATGGCCACTGTAGTTTGAAAAGACCAACTTGCTAGGAAATGGAGTACTGACAGCACCTGCACTTGAGGGGGGATTCCTGTGGGATGGCAGATAGCTGACATCAGGTCTGGCTCCAACTGGGCACACAGTTCATGGATTGTGGCTCAATCAAGCCTGTAGGTGATTATCACATGTCGCTCCTCTCTTGTCGACAGGTCCACCAGCAGTCTGTACACCGGAGGATGCCGCCATCTCCTCACATGCCCCAGTGGATGGTGCCTATGGAGGAGAACAGCGAGCAGAGAGTCAACCAAATCTGAGGTACGTAGACACAGCTTACTCTGAAAATATTAGCAATTCTAAATTAGCCTGTATGAGTGTTCAGGCAAGGCTTACATATGTGTGACGCAGTCAAAAATAATGCCATGTGGGCCCATGAAATGGCGGCTGCCTGACCTGTAAAGTGGGAAAAGGGGATATGAGGTAACTGCGCTGGCGTTGTACACCGTCACGGTAGGCGGTCGAAGACCGCAGCGCAATCCTGCATTGGCTAACATTGGACCGCAGGGGGCCCAGGAGCCAATGACGATGTATGCCGGCGGTGACGGTACGCACCGCTGCGGACGTGACCGCCAGTTTCTCTCTGTTTAATCACTTGAGACCTGATCTTTGACAGGAGAGGACCTACACTGCAAGTGCTGCTGTGACCTCAGTCTGGAAGAGACAATGGCTCGTGTGTCTGGGGAAAGGGCCCCTGCCTTCAGCACGGAGGAGTCGAAGAAACTAGTGGAGGGGGTCCTTCCCCAGTACACGCTACTCTATGGTCCTCCAGACAAACAGGTAAGTACACTGTGAGCATGCTGTATGGGCAATGCCTGTGTGGAGTGGGGCGGATGAAAGATGGGGGGTGAGAATGAGGCGTGCATGAAAAATGGTGAGTGCATGTGCGTCATGGCAAGGGTAGGGAAGCGGGCCAATGACTGTGACGGTGCGGACGGTAATATCTTCTCCTTTTCCCCTGTTCTATTCCTGTAGGTCGGCGCCCACCAGAAGAAGGACATTTGGCGTGCCATTGCCATGGAAGTGCGGACCCTGGGGGTCTACCACAGATGGAGCACCCACTGCCGGAAAAGATGGGAGGACATTCACCGCTGGAGCAAGAAGACGGCGGAGGCCCAGCTGGGGATGGCCTCCCAACGTGGGAGGGGTGCCCGTCGCAACATGACCCCCCTGATATTCAGGATCCTGGCGGTGGTGTACCCAGTGTTGGATGGGCGCTTAAGGGCATCACAGCAGCAACTAGGGGGTGAGTACACTCTCATTCTGCTGATTCAGCGCGCATTGGAGGTGTCTGGGTGGGTGAGATGGCCTGTGGGTTCCCCTAGGCCAGGGTGAGTTTAGTAGGCAAGGACCCTACTTAAGGCATGCCCTGTGGCACCCCACCCCACCTGTGTACAGTACCAACTACACCTAGTCAGGCTCCTGTGACATCCATGTGTGCAGAAATCACCCATAGCCTTGTAACCCATGTCCCTGGGATTGAATAGTGGACTCCAAGTGCGCGGCCTAGTGCAGGGGGCTTCTGTGTCTGTTGTGTCTGCCAATGGTAGCGGAATTGCATGCACTCAACATGTCTTTCTTCTGTCTCCCCCCCACTTTTTGTGGTCTCCCTGTTCTTGTATGCATTAGCATCATCAGGCGGAGGAGCAGTGGCACCGGAGCAGGAGGGAGCTGCATCCCACATGGCCATGGAGGGCGAAACTACGGAGCCTGAATTCACCAGTGGGACGGAGGGCGAGGGGAGCTCCACGGCGGGGACAGGAGCTGACACCGGGCGATCCGGACTCCTCCTCTGATGGGAGCTCCCTTGCGGTGGCGGGGCCATCTGTGCCCCACGCATCTACAGGTACAGACGTCACCCCCACCTACCAGCACTGCCCTCCCAGCAGCCCCTCAGCTTTTGCCCGTGCCCGCTCACCCAGGAGGGTGGGATTCACCTTCGCCCCAGGCACCTCAGGCCCTGCCCCAGTCACCCCTGCTGCCCTCAGTGAGGAGGCCATTCACCTCCTCAGGACACTCACTGTTGGGCAGTCTACCATTTTGAATGCCATCCAGGGTGTAGAGAGGCAGTTGCAACAAACCAATGCATACCTGGAGGGCATTCACTCTGGTCAGTCAGCCCTTCAGCGAGCATTTCAGAATCTGGCCTCAGCACTGATGGCAGCCATTGTCCCTGTCTCTAGCCTCCCCCCTCCAACTTCCTCCACCCAGACCCACACCCTTGTACCTCAGCCTATCCCAAGCACACCATCAGACCAGCATGCACACACTTCAACACACAAGGGAAGCTCAGGCAAACATAAGCACCACACATCCCACAGGCACTCACGCAAGCATCAGACCCATGCAGACACATCAACATCCACTGCCTCCACTGTGTCCCCCTCCTCCTCGTCTCCCTCCTCCCTCCCTGTCTCGTCTCCACTCAAACCTGCATGCACTACATCCTAAGCCACTACGTCCATCACCAGCACACCCACCACCACAACCCGCTCACGTGCAGTCACCACCCCCACTACCATTCACACGTCCCCTGTGTCCTCTCCCAGTGTGTCTGTGAGGCCAACTTCCAAGGTACACAAACGTAAAACAGCCATTGACCTCACGCCAGCCTCCAGCCCATGCACCTTCACCCAAAGTCAGCAAACGTACACCTCCTACAACCACTACCTCTTCCTCCACTCCCAAACCCCCACCAGCTACCCATCCCAGTGTTCCAAAGATACTTTTCCTGGCCAACCTTGACCTCCTTCCCTCACCTCCCCCACCCCTTCAGTCTCCTAGGGCCCGACTCTCCAGGTCCCAACCTAGCACCTCAGCCACAACATCAGCGGGACCAGTGGTGCCAGTAGTCACCGGATTATGGAGTGCACCAGGCAGCAGGGCAGCCAGTGTGGCAAGGAGCCAGAGTACGGACAGTCCCCCACCAGATGGGAGTGTGGAGACAGCTGCGACACCATCCAAACTGGGGAAGGGGCACATTAAAACCGGCAAGCCTGGGAAGATCAGCACGGCGGACAAGACCGCCAGCAGCCCCGCTGTCCAAGAGAGGACCGCCAGCAGCAGCCCCGCTGCCCAAGAGAGGACCACCAGCAGCAGCCCCGCTGCCCAAGAGAGGACCGCCAGCAGCCCCGCTGCCGAAGACAGGACTGCCAGTAGCCCCGCTGCCCAAGACAGGACCGCCAGCAGCAGCCCTGCTGCCCAAGATAGGACAGCCAGCAGCAGCCCCGCTGCCCAGGACAAGACTGCCAGCACCACCACAGGACAGTGACTGCCAATGATTACTACGCTACTGAGGCCGCCACAGACAGGATGAAGCACTCTGGGCACCAAGCCCCCACCAGAACCAGTGGAGATTCACATCCACTACCTCAGTCCTTGGCAGGATGAAGCACTCTGGGCACAAAGCCCCCTCCAGAACCAGTGGAGAAAAGCATCCACTACCTCAGTCCTTGGCAGGATGAAGCAATCTGGGCACCAAGCCCCCTCCAGAACCAGTGGAGAAAAGCATCCACTACCTCAGTCCTTGGCAGGATGAAGCACTCTGGGCACAAAGCCCCCTCCAGAACCAGTGGAGAATCACATCCACTACCTCAGTCCTTGGCAGGATGAAGCACTCTGGGCACCAAGCCCCCTCCAGAACCAGTGGAGAAAGGCATCCACTACCTCAGTCCTTGGCAGGATGAAGCACTCTTGGCACCAAGCCCCCTCCAGAACCAGTGGAGAAAAGCATCCACTACCTCAGTCCTTGGCAGGATGAGGCACTCTAGGCACAAAGCCCCCTCCAGAACCAGTGGAGATTCACATCTACTACCTCAGTCCATGGCAGGATGAAGCACTCTGGGCACCAAGCCCCCTCCAGAACCAGTCAGGAAAGGCATCCACTACCTCAGTCCTTGGCAGGATGAAGCACTCTGGGCACAAAGCCCCCTCCAGAACCAGTGGAGATTCACATCCACTACCTCAGTACTTGGCAGGATGAAGCACTCTGGGCACAAAGCCCCCTCCAGAACCAGTGGAGAAAAGTATCCACTACCTCAGTCCTTGGCAGGATGAAGCTCTCTGGGCACCAAGCCCCCTCCAGAACCAGTGGAGAAAAGCATCCACTACCTCAGTCCTTGGCAGGATGAAGCACTCTGGGCACAAAGCCCCCTCCAGAACCAGTGGAGATTCACATCCACTACCTCAGTCCTTGGCAGGATGAAGCACTCTGGGCACAAAGCCCCCTCCAGAACCAGTGGGGAAAAGCATCTACTACCTCAGTCCTTGGCAGGATGAAGCTCTCTGGGCACCAAGCCCCCTCCAGAACCAGTGGAGAAAAGCATCCATTACCTCAGTCGTTGGCAGGATGAAGCACTCTGGGCACCAAGCCCCCTCCAGAACCAGTGGAGAAAGGCATCCACTACCTCAGTCCTTGGCAGGATGAAGCACTCTGGGCACCAAGCCCCCTCCAGAACCAGTGGAGAAAAGCATCCACTACCTCAGTCCTTGGCAGGATGAAGCACTCTGGGCACCAAGCCCCCTCCAGAACCAGTGGAGATTCACATCCACTACCTCAGTCCTTGGCAGGATGAAGCACTCTGGGCACAAAGCCCCCTCCAGAACCAGTGGAGATTCACATCCACTACCTCAGTCCTTGGCAGGATGAAGCACTCTGGGCACAAAGCCCCCTCCAGAACCAGTGGGAAAAAGCATATACTACCTCAGTCCTTGGCAGGATGAAGCTCTCTGGGCACCAAGCCCCCTCCAGAACCAGTGGAGAAAAGCATCCACTACCTCAGTCCTTGGCAGGATGAAGCACTCTGGGCACCAAGCCCCCTCCAGAACCAGTGGAGAAAGGCATCCACTACCTCAGTCCTTGGCAGGGTGAAGCACTCTGGGCACCAAGCCCCCTCCAGAACCAGTGGAGAAAGGCATCCACTACCTCAGTCCTTGGCAGGATGAAGCACTCTGGGCACCAAGCCCCCTCCAGAACCAGTGGAGAAAAGCATCCACTACCTCAGTCCTTGGCAGGATGAAGCACTCTGGGCACAAAGCCCCCTCCAGAACCAGTGGAGATTCACATCCACTACCTCAGTCCTTGGCAGGATGAAGCACTCTGGGCACAAAGCCCCCTCCAGAACCAGTGGGAAAAAGCATCCACTACCTCAGTCCTTGGCAGGATGAAGCTCTCTGGGCACCAAGCCCCCCCCCCAGAACCAGTGGAGAAAAGCATCAGCTACCTTAGTCCTTGGCAGGATGAAGCACTCTGGGCACCAAGCCCCCTCCAGAACCACTGGAGAAAGGCATCCACTACCTCAGTCCTTGGCAGGATGAAGCACTCTGGGCACCAAGCCCCCTCCAGAACCAGTGGTGAAAAGCATCCACTACCTCAGTCCTTGGCAGGATGAAGCACTCTGGGCACCAAGCCCCCTCCAGAACCAGTGGAGAAAAGCATCCACTACCTCAGTCCTTGGCAGGATGAAGCACTCTGGGCACAAAGCCCCCTCCAGAACCAGTGGAGATTCACATCCACTACCTCAGTCCTTGGCAGGATGAAGCACTCTGGGCACAAAGCCCCCTCCAGAACCAGTGGGAAAAAGCATCCACTACCTCAGTCCTTGGCAGGATGAAGCTCTCTGGGCACCAAGCCCCCTCCAGAACCAGTGGAGAAAAGCATCCACTACCTCAGTCCTTGGCAGGATGAAGCACTCTGGGCACCAAGCCCCCTCCAGAACCAGTGGAGAAAGGCATCCACTACCTCAGTCCTTGGCAGGATGAAGCACTCTGGGCACCAAGCCCCCTCCAGAACCAGTGGAGAAAGGCATCCACTACCTCAGTCCTTGGCAGGATGAAGCACTCTGGGCACCAAGCCCCCTCCAGAACCAGTGGAGAAAGGCATCCACTACCTCAGTCCTTGGCAGGATGAAGCACTCTGGGCACCAAGCCTCCTCCAGAACCAGTGGAGTAAAGCTTCCACTACCTCAGTCCTTGGCAGGATAAAGCACTCTGGGCACAAAGCCCCCTCCAGAACCAGTGGAGATTCACATCCACTACCTCAGTCCTTGGCAGGATGAAGCACTCTGGGCACAAAGCCCCCTCCAGAACCAGTGGGCAAAAGCATCCACTACCTCAGTCCTTGGCAGGATGAAGCTCTCTGGGCACCAAGCCCCCTCCAGAACCAGTGGAGAAAAGCATCCACTACCTCAGTCCTTGGCAGGATGAAGCTCTCTGGGCACCAAGCCCCCTCCAGAACCAGTGGAGAAAAGCATCCACTACCTCAGTCCTTGGGAGGATGAAGCACTCTGGGCACCAAGCCCCCTCCAGAACCAGTGGAGAAAGGCATCCACTACCTCAGTCCTTGGCAGGATGAAGCACTCTGGGCACAAATCCCCCTCCAGAACCAGTGGAGAGACTGTGGCTTTGCACTCCCCAGGATTGAACAGTGGGCAACCCACCCAATGTTATCGACTTGAGAGACTGTGGCTTTGCACTCCCCAGGACTGAACAGTGGGCAACCCACCCACTGTTATCGACTTGAGAGACTGTGGCTTTGCACTCCCCAGGATTGAACAGTGGGCAAACCACGCACTGTAGAGACTTGAGAGACTGTGGCTTTGCACTCCCCAGGATAGAACAGTGGGCAAACCACCCACTGTAGAGACTTGAGAGACTGTGGCTTTGCACTCCCCATGATTGAACAGTGGGCAAACCACCCACTGTAGAGACTTGAGAGACTGTGGCTTTTCACTCCCCAGGATTGAACAGTGGGCAACCCACCCACTGTAGAGACTTGAGAGACTGTGGCTTTGCACTCCCCAGGATTGAACAGTGGGAAACCCACCCACTGTTATCGACTTGAGAGGCTGTGGCTTTGCACTCCCCAGGATTGAACAGTGGGCAAACCACCCACTGTAGAGACTTCAGAGACTGTGGCTTTGCACTCCCCAGGATTGAACAGTGGGCAACCCACCCACTGGAGAGACTGTGGATTTGCAATCCCCAGGATACATCAATGGGCATGGAGCCCCCACATGGATCTGGCGTTGTGCACTCATCCGGCTGAGGTGCCCCCCCCCTTTCCTTCCCCCTGAGGTACCTGTTTTATTTCTATCTGATGCCCCTGCAGTGTTCTCTCCGTCTTGTTCGGGTATTGAGTGTGGGCCTCGCCCATGCATTTTGGGCCCAGTGGTCCACGGACTATGATGGTGGAATCCCTTGGACTTGTGTTCTTGGTGTATCTAATTGTTCATAGTGTAAATGTGTATATATGTAAATATTTTTGATTACTGTATTTTAATACATTACAATCATTCAACTCATTTCCTTTTATCCTTGCATTCTTCCAGGGGCGGAGGGGAGTGTAACTGTGATGTATCAATATGTATTGATGTGTGTGTTGTCGTGGGTGAGGGTGGGGGTGGGGGTGTTGCGTATTGCGTGTGTGTGTCACTGTTTTTTGCCTCCCCCCTCTCCTGTGTCGTAGGTGCAGTACTCACCGTGGTCTTCGCCGCCGGCGTTCGTGCTCCTGGTAGAGGAGCAGGAAGATAAAGGCTGGGAGTATCTGAAGTTCCGGCTCCATGGCGTCCAGGTTCCTCGTGGGGTGTGTAGAGGTGAGCGTTTTCCCTTCAAAGTTCTGTTTCCACCGTATTTTTGTTTGCGGTGAATCCACCCCGGAAAAGGTGGCGGATTGGCCTCTCATGATACTGTGGGTGGTACATTGTGTTCCGCCTATCTGTTGGCGGTTACCGCCGCGGTGCTTGTTTGTACCGTCGTGGTGGTCGGAGTGTTAAAGTGGCTGTCTATGTTGGCGGTTTCTGCCACGGTCGTAATTCCATTTTTATTACCGCCGGCCAGTTGGCAGTTTTACCACTGCTTCCGACTGCCAGGGTTGTAATGACCACCTTAATGCTTCTTTTTCAATCACAGATTAATTGTATTCTGCTCCCTTCAAGCTTCTTGACAAAAATAAAATAGTCCTATTCACACCTTTGGGTCTTCATTAGAACTGCACCAATACCCTTCGAACTGGCATCACACATCAACATGATCTCATCTTTGGGGTCATAGCTGCCTAGGTCAGCTGCGCTTCGCAAACTACATTTTATATCATGAAATTCATTTGAACATTGATCACACCATGATAATTCAACAGCTTTCTTCAACAGACTTCTCATGTACCTTGTTCTCTCTGCAAATGTTGGTACAAATTTGTTATAGAATTCGGCCATTCCAAGAAATTTTACGAGCTCCTCCTTGTTTTCTGGAACTGGCATATTGGTGATTACTAAAGCAGTTTTAGGATGAATCCCTCTTTCTGAGATTTCATGACCCAAATATTCAATAGTGGAACTGTTAAACTTGCATTTCCCAGATTTTAGAGTTAGGCCTGAGTCTCTTAGTCTATGTAAGACCTTTTCCAATGTCTCATTATGTTTAATCAAGTCAGCTCCATATACTAAGATGTCATCTTGGTAGATCTTAAGACCCTCCACGCCTCTTAATACTTTTTCAAGTGCTCTTTGAAAAACGGATGCCACTAAGATTAGACCAAAAGACATCCTGAGAAATTTGAAGGTGCCAAAAGGGGTAATAAAAGTTGT
Organism: Pleurodeles waltl; assembly: GCF_031143425.1. NCBI lineage: Eukaryota > Metazoa > Chordata > Amphibia > Caudata > Salamandridae > Pleurodeles > Pleurodeles waltl. The sequence continues at coordinate 982,901,192 of NC_090445.1, forward strand.
GAGATCTTGGGATGACGGATGTAATTTTATCTGATGATACGCTGGTGAAAGATCAGGAGTTAAAAAATGCTTGGCACCATTAAGAGAGCACAACATTTCATTAATGTTGGGGAGAGGATGATGATCTACTACCACAGCTTTATTCAATTCTCTGAGATCCACACAGAGTCTTGCCTCTCCATTGGCCTTCTTTGTCATAACTACCGGGGGCCACCCACTCAGATGCCTCAACTTCTTGAAATATACCACTAGAGAGTAATTTGACAATCTCCTCCTTCATTTTGTGTTTGACGGTGAAAGGAACAGACCTTAATTTTACAATTTTGGGTTGGGCTCCAGGCTTTAATCTAACCTCAAGTAGATAATCATTTAGACAACCAATTTTCTTATTGAAAACCTCAGGGAATTTGTTTATCCATACTTTCCCTGATTCTTCCACCTGATTAACAGAAGGAGAATCTTTTAGGATTACTGGTGGAACTTCATTTGGGTCCAAATAGACCCGTAAATCAGGCTGATGAAACTAGCTTATCAAGTAGTCACCTTTTAAGGACACATACACTTTTGCCGGAATAATACGTTCCTTAACCTCGAACATCCACTCGTACTTTGCAAAATATCAATTTCATTTAACAAATCCACTTTGTCACTTATATCTTCACAATCTACTTCCCTCACCTTCTTAGCACTCATTTTTGTCTTACAACATTTTGCTAAATGTCCTTTCTTACCACAGCTTTTGCAAAATACTTTCCAAGCTGGACACTCCTTATTGTTAGCCATGTGTCCCACATTGCCACACCTGAAACATTTTCCCAGAAAATACTTTATCCCTTTAGAATCATCCCTCTCTTTAGAAAGTTTGACTTCTGTCTTATAATTTTTTACTGTTTTGACAGAAACTCCTTCCTCTACATCATACTCAGTTGTTACCATTTTATGATTCTTCAAAACCTCAACACAATTCTTAGAGTGCTCACACGCTTTTGCAACAGTAAGTACTTCATCCAACAATGAGTTGTCCTTTTGCCACATGTTCTCTCTGGCCTTTTCTAATGAGCATCCCAACATGAATTGGTCTCTTAAGCGTTCTTCATACGAAACACTAAAAGCACAGGTAGTAGCAAGACCTCGCAACGCAGTGATGTATTGCTCAATTGTTTCACCTTGTTGCTGTATTCTTTTCCCAAATTGATAGCGCTCCAAAATTGTGCAAACTTTGGGTCAATAATGCAAAATCAGTTTTTTTATACACATCTCATATTCATTGAGGCCGGCAGCATCATTGGCAGTCAAATCAGGTAAGTTTTCAAATAGTTATTGCCCCTCAGTGCCTAGACAGTGCATTAATAAAGATGTCTTCCTTTCCGCACTGAGAGAAGTACCACAGACCTTAGCATAATTAGTAAATATCTTTTTCCACTTTTGCCATTTGATAGGGGGTTCACCGGGAGATACTAAGAAAAAGGGGGCTGCCAGTACATTTTGCATGTTGATATTGAATTTTATATAAGGTAATTCACTCTAAATAAGTTTAGAAAGACTAATGCACTTTCTATTACCTAAGATGAGAGAGAGGGCTTAATGGGTTTCAATATGCTAGGTATATATTATTTGCAAACTGCGGTTTATTCAATACAGTGAAAATTAGTGAGTATAACTCATGAATCTTTGATCCGTTCCAAGGTGTGCACATCACTGTGGTGTATAAAGTGTGCATGTCACCGTGGTGCACTGGTGCAAACTGTGGTTTATTCAATACAGTGAAAATTTGTGAATATAACTCATGAATCTTTGATCCACTCCAAGGTGTGCACGTCACCGTGGTGCACAAGGTGTGCACATCACCGTGGTGCACTGGTGTGGAAGATCAAAAACAGGTTTGCACACTTTCCTGTTCGTACAGTCTTCTCACAGGATGGAGTCTTTCCGTGGTCACGGATGCTTGCAAAAAGACGAGTTTCCTGGCAGCAAGCAATACACTGTGGACGTTTCTGTGTGCGCAGCTTAGCGTCCTTTGTTACCATGGGAACATGTGACGAAGAAAATGTACATGCGCGACTCAGCAACGTATTGCGGTTTGACGTTCTTCGCGTGCATGCAGCTTAGCGTCTTTTGTTACCATGGAAGTATGTTAAGACGCGATTGCGCATCTCATTGAGTTCTTCACGTCTCGCAGCTGAAGGGAACTAAATAAGATGCGCAAGCTTGAATATGCCTCCTGCTCGAGCTCCGATCCAGGCCTCTCAATCGGATAAACAAGCGAAGTGCCGATAAAATAGAAGGGAGTACCTTGCCTGATTGAGAAGGGCTGCTGAGATTTCCCTCGCCTTCAATGTCGATGTAAAACAGGAACAGAAATCGGGAATAGCATAGAACCCAGCGTCCAGTTGAGGCTTCTGTTCTGTAAGACCCTCGTCACCAAAATGAGGTAACAGAAGAGCAGTTTCTTCATAAGTAGTATAATAAGCTTGGTTTATTGAAGGATAAGTACAACATCTGGAAGCCTCATCCTGTCAGCAAGATGTTCATACCCAACTGCTCCTGAAGGAACCTCCCTTGATCTCTTGCATTCTATATTCTAAGAACTGTCTTGCTCACGAGCATGAGTGGCTCCTATAGTAACGGAACATATTAATAGTAAATAGTAACAGAACATCTTAATAGTAAATGATTACATAAGTAAATGGACAATACCACAGAGTTCACAAGGATCACCACGTGGTGTCCAGAAATAGGGAGAATTGTGAGTGACACTAGGACAATCCCGTCAACACATGATAATGGATAATTTACGCCTGTAATCATTTATGGCTGTGGGATATAGAGTCATATTTGTGGGTACCTCAGGATCTGAGAAGCTCTAGGCTTACTTGAGACAGATGCACAAGTGAGCCCAACATCTTCTATCAGCATTCATGTTAACATTGAAAGCAACACCTCGGGTGCACTTTCAGTGTTTTTTTAAAACAAGGTTCTTTAGCAAGATGATGAATCTTTGTGTGAATTTAAAATGAGCTGATGAGAGGTTGCACCCAATGTAGAGTGGGGAGTACCCTTGTAAATAAGCAGGGTTTGGCAGAGAGTCTCAGAGATAGAACTGCTTCTGACTTTTGAAACCTGAAGCGCACTTGTGAGAGTTGCCATAAAGCATTCAACTAATCTTTTGGCTAAGACATAAGACGTTATTTTTCAATGTCTGGAACACAGTGTGGCAGCAACCTCCTGGAACTCTCCTGCAGAAAATGAGCCTACTTGATTGGAATGCAAAAGTAGGGAAAATCTTATTGAGGGCTGGCATGACCAAGTCATATGATGTGATGAGAACAGCCTACGACCTCTGAAAAGCATCACCATTCATTAATGGCTACTAGCAAGTAATACTGTGTTGTAATAGCCCTAATCTACTGTAACATATATTTCACATATTAGGTGGAATCTGCAACATTTATAGAGGCACTGGAGAGCTATTTTTACACCGAGACTCTGCACACTTGCCATTTATCTATTTGTTCCACTAATTCATCTAGAGAATGGAACCATATTTTCTGTTGCAACAGCCTCTTGGTAGCTACCTAGCCTTGACATACTTTGTGTGCCAGATAAACTACATATTCCTGTAGTATGTGAAGAATGACCAAATGAGTTCCTCATAATCAATTTGGATGTCAGGTGAGTTCACTCTGAACATGGGAAAATGACTTGAGATTTTCTTAATTTCAAAATACTCTGTCCATGTAATTTATGGGTGTATTCTGGATCCCCCAATCTCTGTATCTCCCAGAAGGTTAGCCACTGCACAATGGATAGTGTGATCTACTGAGACCTGGAAAATGTTTTGTTTCCTTAGTGGCCAGATCATGATTGGTTGATAAAGTATTGAAGGTATTGCGGTGCCATTGATGATCTTGCATTGGTGAAAGCGACTTTCGAGCCAAAATCAGCAGTATTCTCATCTTTGCCAGAGTGATGAAGTATCTTAAACTCGTAATATTGCAGGTAAAGTTCCCATCTTTTTACATCCTCAGACATGGTGATCAGTGCCTGTGAAGGACTTGCCATACAGAAACAAATGAAAGTGACTGCAGGCTCACACCACAGCTCTCCTTTTGTTCTTGCGTGTAGTCCTTTTCTAAATGTGTTTTTACATCTGGAATATGGAACTACCTAATGTGGGGCTTTAGGTCCATTGTCTCTTTCTGCCAGATTGGTTCATAGACTCACAGAACTTGCATCATTGACTAGTTTGGTGTGGGAATAAGGATCAAAATAAGCAAGGTACTACGTTTTGCACAAATGCTTTCAAACACTGTTTGGCTTTTGTGAGACAATTGAAAATAAACTGCTGTTTTCATGATATCTTGTAGTGGTACACTGAGTGATGTGAAATCTGGTAAGTACCACAAACAGGAGCTTTCTAGTTCCAGAACTGAAAGAAGGGCTGAGATGTTCAATGGCAGAGTGACCAGTCAAGGTGGAGACTTTGGGTGTGTCAGGACGCAAGTCTTTTTGCAAAAAGATGTGACTGTTGAACTATGGTGGAGGTTGTTCCATAGTTAAAGCTTGCTTTGCTAAGTGTGAAGCAAATTTCATGAAGGGTTTGACAGACTTTGATTAGTATTCTATTGTGTTCTTCCTTTAATTTGCCAATGATTAGGATATTGTTGCCATAGTTTAGGTAGTTGGGTATTCCTTGCATGACACACCTGATTTCTTCTCGACTGGTGTTATCCTTTATTTGATTCTAAATTGGAGAATATGCAAGCTCCATTTAGTTGATGAATAAAGTTTTGGATTCTCAGCATCAAGTGTCTTTCTCAATAAATGGCTATGTTTATTTGGTGGATGTCCAAGCAGATGTAAGTTTTACCTTTGGCTTATTGTTTGAGTCCCAAACAATGGGTGAGACTCATAGAGTTGGCACTTTTAAGGGCTCAATAATATCTTGTGAGGATGAATACTGCTTTTTAATTTGGTCTGTGATGATGGCGTGGCTTTAGTCACAGAGACTCATAATTGATTTAACTTTTTTTGTGTTTTCTGCACACAAGTTTGAAGTGGTTTATATTTCTGCAGTTGTGACATATGCTCTGCATGGCTGGACACACACCAGAGTGCGAGAGGGAGAAGCCACATTGAGAACATTTACATCTGAATTCATTTACTGAAGGCACATCTGGTTGATCGATACATCAATTTTGTTCTTCAGCTTGTAACAACTCATGACTTAAACTTCGTATTCAAAGTGCAGAATGCTATTGCGATGGTGAGGATATCATTCAGTTTTCTGTGTTTTTGTTATAGCTTGTAGTGAAAAGCAGCAGATTCGCCGCTAGCAGCATCTTGCAAAAGGAGAGCTTCCTCACAGATGGACTGTCAAGGTCACAATGTTGAGTATGCTCCTTGTGTCTCGTACAAAAGAGTCATTTGTCTCTCCAGATTTTACAGTGTTTAATGGAACACATAGCGCTCATAGTCATTGTTCTTCTTTGGGAGAAAGAACAATATCAGGCTGTTCTTTAAGTCATCATAATAAGCTCTTCCAGCCTCGTAAAACGGACATAAAATACCATAGATGTTAGAGCCAAAGCACTGCATCAAAAGACAGATGGGACACTTTTCATTTGTATTGCCTAGATCGCTGATATAACTTTTCAAAACCTTTATCCAACAGCACCAACTTAGACCTAGATTCTTCATTGCTGCCAGAATGAATGCAATTAAAAAACCCAGAGATAGTGGCTCGGACAACAGGGGCTGCAGATGCTTGTGGTTGCAGAAACACTTCTTTAGAGGTACTCAGTTCAGTAATCTTCAGAATGCAATGATGAAATGATGCAAAAGTAACTTCAAGATATGCAGGCTACAGAGCACCGCATTAGACAAATGCAGAAAATGCATTCTCAACACAATCACTTTGCCACTCACTATTAACAACTGCCCCCGTTCTGCTTGTCTTCTCGCCACACACCTCTTCTCCTGTGTGGAGCAGGAAATACATCACCACACATAGGGAGACAAACTGATTGGAAGGAGTTCAGTGACCAAATACTAGAAACTGCATCTCATGGCATTTAGAGAGGGGTGTAAAATACAAATACTCGTTTTAACTTACAAATTGGATTTTGCAGACATCTTTATTCTTTGTGAACTGGTGGTAGCCAAGTAACTAGTTACTATAACTCGCGCCCTCGCCATGCACAGTTTTTGGGTCAAAAATGATTTTGCAAATATTACATTTATATTATCAATGATGTTATCAAAGATGTCATAAGTGCCGTGATTGGTGGGGTCATTAGCAGTGGTGAGGGCGTGAGGTATAGCTACATTAGGGCACAAGTTATAGTTACTTGAGGTAACTATAACTCTGGCTCATTTGTTTAAATTGTGAGCATAACTATAACGTCCATGTAATCTTTGTATTTTTAAGTGAACATCTATGTTTTTTAAAATTCTATTTCCTAACTATAATTTCCCTGTAACCTTGTTTTTTTCAGTGAATTTCTATTGTTTTTTTAGCGTATAGTAATTTTTGTTACTATACATTAATCCAACCACCGCCGCACACAGCCTTTAGCTGTGCGCAGCGGCCATTGGCCACAGGGCCAACCCCCTATATGCACCCAATCATGCACAGCCCACAAGACCTCGTCTGCAGCCAGACCCTGCAGCCAAACCCCCTAACCACCCAACCCCATGCTTTGCCCAGCTCTATGGATATGCGCGGCGGAAGTTGGCTGTGGCCTCTGTGGGAGTGAGAATAGCTGTGAAAGGGTGTATCTGGGGGTGAGAGTGATTGTGACAGTGTCTGTTGGGTGTGAGAGTGCATCACTGTTTTAGTGGGTATGTCAGTGTGTGTGCAGGTCTGTGAGTGGTTGCATGAGGCAGTCAGTGGGTCTATGAGTGGGTGTGTGAGACTTTGATTGGGTCTGTGAGTGGGTACATAACTGTCTGAGTGGGCCTGTGAGTGGGTGCGTGAGGGTCTGACTAGGGCTGTGAGTGGGTGAACGAGGCTCTGAGTGGGTCTGTGAGTGGTTGGGTGAGTGTCTGAGTGGATCTATGAGTGGGCGTGTGAGTGTCTGAGTGGGTGTGTGAGTGGGAGAAAGAGATTGAAAGAGAGAGAGAGAGAGAGAAAGTGAGAGGGAGAGAGATAGTTTTTTAGGCTTAGATGTATGATATACTTCTGCGCAATTAGAGAAGTAAAATGTATTTATTTAAAAAGAGTAAGATCGCGTTTCGGTATGATCCTTAAACATTTTTACTTATTATTAATTAAATAAAAATAATTGGGAAACGGGTCTGGCTCAACATGATCCCTGAATGCTTAGTGTGAAGGTCACTGACCTTCACATTGAACTACTGAATTTCTCTTTTTTCAAAAAAATTGTAAAGGCTCCCCCTCAGTCCCTACATTTTTTAAATGCCTCTTCCCATGGTCTGTGGATATATATATTTTTTTAATTATTTGCCCTTAAGGGCTATCTAGGACCGCGTTCGGAAGCCTCAAGGCCTCCCCATCAGTCCCATTGCTCCAGCAAGCAGGCAGCTGCTTTTAACAGTGTAACCCCTTAACACTACACATCACAGAACATTAAAACTTCATACTGCCCCTTTACACTACCCACACCTGAACTCTAAAATCACCTTACTAACCCATCTCTAAAAACTGTAAAACCATTAAAAAAAAATTCAATATTTAATCAAATTAAAACAATTAACCCATATCTAATTCATTTAGCAAAAAATGAATTATATTTATCAACATTAAGTAACTTAAAATCAAATTAAGTTTACTTAGCGATTACACTTAATTTAAATTATTATAATTGTATTATAATGTCATTTATATGCCAACAGTGATGTCATAAGTTATATAATTTAACATGTGATCAGTGATGTATTGTGTGAAGTCATAAGCACTGCATGGCAGGGGTGCAAGTTAGTTCAGTAAACTATAACTTGTGCATTTCACTGTTTTTTAAACCATAGTTTGTATCTTACTTCAACACTTAACTGTAATATCACAATAACCTTAGTTTTTTTCCCAGTGGACATCTTATTTATTATAGCATAAAAGAAACAGCAATATGTGATCATACAAACATAAGGAAAACAGGAGAGCTATGAAGGGATTTGTTTTCATAAGCCTCAGAAATATAATAAGAACCAAAAATCCCAGTTGCCGTGGAAGTAACGAGAGAAAATAAAAAAGGGGGGAGAGGGTGAAGTAGGGAAGGGTTGGGGAAATGAGGTGATTTGAGGGAAGCTGTGTAAAGAGACCAAAAAAGGGTTAGCAGTTGACATTGTACATTCCCTGACATAACAAAGAAACCCCTGATACAACAATACATTCATCCAAACAGCGGACCTTCTAGGGTTAAACTTAACTCTAACTGAAGCTAGTATTCAATCAAGCTGTCTCTAATTGGAACAAAACAAGGAGTGTAAGAAATACGATTATGGAACTGACAAAAGGCTCTCCCCCCCCCACCCTGGGCCACTACCTCATTCACGACATTCTGACAGTTTGGCAGGACTCCTCTCATTACGCTACTTGTGTACGAATGGCAGCACTCAGGAAGATGGGGCTACTATGATTCCAACTACGCATGCAAGTGGTGTCCCTCTATATTGAGAGAACGGGAAGGGAGTAAGGGTCATGAGCCAATGGGGGGGAGCCAATGGAGGAAAGGGCAATGCCAGCTTTTGTCTATAGGTGGAGGAGAAGGGAGAGATAGGCTGACCCATATAACATGAACTATTAAATCTGGACAGGAGAGACCGTGGGTCCCATTAAGAGATATTGTGACTGTGTGTATAAATTATTCATTGTGAACCTGGGGTAGTATAAAGTTAGAGAAAGGAGCTCTGATGATACTAAATTCAGAAGATGTTCCCCAAACACTATCAAATACTTCCAGTTAAGTTTGTATGTGGTGCATTCATGTAGTGGCGATTCTATGAGTCACTCCTTGCCAGCTGGCTTGTAACCTGACCCCAGTGGTGGAGAATGCATATTTTGGCCATTTACAGTGAAGTAGTAAGCCATTGGTGGGTTGAGAATCTAAATCAGGTACATAGGATGTGTCCTGTAAAAGATCTAAGTGGGATGAAGGGGTAATCACACCTAACTACAACATCAATTTAGCCTTTGCTTTTTCAGTGAAATTCGGTGTTTTCTTAATCATATTTAAATTTGAGCATACACCCAATTCGCTTAGAAAACCTGCTGCCAATGCTCTGCTTCACACACCTGTCACAGTGCCATTTCCTCTGGATCTGCACACTGGGGAACAAAAGGCCCACCTCCCGGCGTCACCAACTCAGAAGGCTATTATAAAGCACAGAGTTATGATGAAGCCAGATGGGGGAAGGGAATTAGGGTAGGGAACTGCATTGAGAGAGATCTGAAAAGAAACAGAACAAATATGCATACATTCATTCATAACAGTATAACTGACCAATAGACTCTTGAGTAAAGGCGTTTCCGTGATATCAGATTGAGACCCTTTGTGAATTGGGCGTGGCCCCTTCTTTGAATCATGGAACAAGAACAAACTGCAACCTCTAAACCTAGAGATGGCAAGAGCTTTGGACTATGGTCATTCTCTAAATATCAATCATGTAACAATTATGCATTCATAATATAAATGTTTGATCTAAGCCTAGAAATTCTCAAAGACTTAAATATGTATCTCACATATTATGTTTCCCAAAAAGACAATGAAAACTATAATTTGCTTATCTCTAAAACGTTTTCACATTTACTGCCTAGACCTGAAAGTTTACTCATTAAACTTGAAGCGTTTTGTTCATTGGGCGTAAGCGCCTTGCTTGTTGTTCATGAAGCGCATTGAGAGCGCTTTTATTTGCTTTGTCTGAAGCACTACACTCATTATGCCAAGGGGTGCTTTACTCATGTGGCCTGAAGCGTTTTTGATACTCGTGCCCAGATTATTTTACTCATGTAGCCTGAAACGCTTTGATTGTCGTATCAATGGCGCTTTACTCTTGTACGTTGAGGCGCTTTGCTCGTTATGCTAAAGGGGCGCTTTTATTCATGTGGACTAAAACGTTTTGATTGTCGTGCCAAGACCGCTTTACTCATGTGGCCTGAAACACTTTGATTGTCGTGCCATGGGCGCTTTATTTCCTGTGACTGAAATGCTTTGACTGTCGCGCCAAGGGTGCTTTACTCATGTGGACTGAAACGCTTTGATTGTCATGCCAAGGGTGGTTTACTCATGTGGACTGAAACGCTTTGATTGTCTTGCCAAGGGTGCTTTACTCATGTGGACTGAAATGTTTTGATTATTGTGCCAAGGACGCTTTACTCATGTGGACTGAAACGCTTTGATTATCATGCCAAGGGCGCTTTACACGTGTGGCCTGAAGCGCTTTGCTCGTTGTGCTAAGGGGCGCGTTTCTCCTGTGATCCGAAACGCTTTGATCATCACACCAAGGCCGCTTTACTCTGAGAACTGGAAATGCTTTGCTCGTTGTGCTAAGGGGAGCTGTACCTTTGGAAGTAACCACTTCCTTCAAGATTGGGCTCATCAAAACCTTACCGCTACGAATACAACCTACTCGTGCCTGAATTCACCATGGAAACAAGTATACTCCGACTTGCTGTCAATCTGCCATGCAGGAAATCTGCTCTTCTTCAGAGGAACCCCCACAAGGTCTGACTGCATCGAAGTCTTCAAAATAGTGAGCAAGGTGTTTTGATGTGGCTGGGCTTTATAGGCCTGCCACACCCCAAGATGGCTGCAGCCTCTAAAAACCTGGGAATTGTAGTCCTTTCATAGAATAACACTGATAAGTGCATCTTGTCCACCAATGTCCAAACCCAGCAGCTATGTGAGCTTTACCACAGGGCAGGCGATGCTGATGACCACTTTTGGAACAGGAAGGGATGACAAGTGGTGTGCATGAAGCGCCGCAAATACGAGTTTCGGTCGGGACCTGGACCGTGCATAGCCTTATTCCTGACAACACCCTTCAGCTGTGCAAAGCAGTTGTTTGGTCACAGGGACTGGCTTCTGATCAGGCCCTGAGCCAAATACTTTTATTACCATCCAATCCTGCCTGTGGGAATCCGTGGGTGGCCAACCACCTGGTGCACCTGGCCTGCATTTGGCCATACTCAGGCCCTGCACGCAACACCTCTGCTTAACACAGCCTCCTGTCAGGTACTGCGCTGAACAACCCCCCGCATGTGCAGCCAACCATGCATGCGTGCCCAGTACCCCACTGTGCGCAGCCTTCAGCAATGTGCTGTGTGGGTTGGTCCTGCAACCAACCAAATGCAGGTGGTCAACCCCTACCCCCTTGGCCTGTGGTCTGTACAATGGCAGTTGGTCGCAGGGGCTAGTCTATGACCCCACAGTGGGTGCCATGCTGGGTACTACACTAGCAATCAGTTGTTTACAGTATTATTTTCTTTTATTTGACTTAAAGGGGCTCTCTCTGGGATTCAGGGTGTGTCCATCATATCTCCTTATGTGATTTTTCAATTTCTTTTCAGGATTCATGGACTGAGTCCTTGAATCCTGTAATGACAGCTGCAACACTCAGATTAATAGCAGGTTAGAGAAAAAGCCCTCACAGGCATTCAGAAGGGCCTATGTATATTTCAAATTTTTGGTGCCGTGGGACTCCTGTGGGGCCAACCATCCAGACATACCTAACATTTTCTGAGCGTTAACCCCTTTTCAAATGGTAATTTCTTGAAAATTACTAAACAGATTTAGATTTTAGACTTTATATTTCCACAAAGCTTTTGATACCGTCAGCTGGGAGAATCTTTTCACCTTGCTACAGTGCTAAGATTTGGCCCGCGTTTCATTGTATATGCCCACCTGCTATATACCAACCTGGTGCTGTGGGTACAGATAGGGGGAACTGTTTCCCTGTGGCTTAGTATCAGAAAGGGATCCCGTCAGGGCTGCCCCCTCTCACCTATTCTATTTGCACTGGCTATAGAGCCCCTGGTGACATGGGTGTGGGTGGATGCTCCGTTTCAGGGATTTCAGTGGTCGAAGGGGGTGAGTGATAGGATATCTCTTTACGCAGACAATGTTCTGTTGTTCATAGACAATTTGGAGGAATCAGGACCCTGAGCCATGTACATACTACAAATATTCAAGGCCTTCACAGGCCTTCATATGATGTGGCTAAGTCAGCTGTATACCTGATAGGATCATGTTCCGGGGATGCATAAATCTTTGGGCATTTATATTACACTGGACAGATCCCTTGCACACACACTTAACCTATACTCAATTGTCCAGGAGCTGGCAAAGGATATAAAATTCTGGTCCACCCTGACACTGTCGCTGATCTGCCTCTCGGCCAAATTTAAATTGGTGGCTCTGCCAAAATTACTATTCCAGCTCCAAAACTTCTCAGCACTGCAGGCCGAGTATGACCTGCACCGATCCCAGTTTTTTTAGGTAACTTCAACTCCAGCATGCTCTCCTTCTCCTTTTTGCCACAAGAAGGGGATGTCTCTGAGTACTCCTCCTTGGAGGCCAAGGTGCTTCTGACTAATATTAAGGAACATAAACTGGCAGATGTTACTGCAAGCTAGTTCGGAACATGGCGGACTGAATGGTGGGAATGCAGGAGGCTTGGGAGGTCAATTTGGGCCCATTTGAGAAAGAAGACTGGAATAAGGCCCTGGCAGCCCCAAAGGAAGTAGCAAGCGCATCCACAATTAATAAGGTTTAAAGGGCTACATTGAACGTACCTCACATTTACACAGCTGCAGAAGATGGGGTTGAGCTCCTCGACTGGATGCCTGCGCTGCGACCACCCGGAGGCAGACCTCCACATACGTTCTCGCAATGTGTTGCCTTAGCGGCATACTGGGAACATATCCTCAATACTCTGGGAGGAGTACTAGGATGGCCTGTCCCTTGAGACCCAAAACTGATGCTCCTGCACATTGCGGAAGGGGTAGAAGGGAAAAGGCACCAAAGACCATTATAGTGGCTGGGGCTGGTGATAACGAAAATAGATATTGCTCAAGAATAGAGGTTGGAGGCCGCCCCATATACCACCAAATGGGCCTTGTGCATGGATCACTGCATGACTTTAGAAAGACCTATTGATCAGGTGCGAGGATGTCCTAAAAAACAAGCTAAGATCTGGGAGGAATAGGCAGACTACCGAGGTATCACCCTGGAACCATGCCCCACCCCACCGTGAGTCATGCACAAACACCCCACGTCACACAGGAGGAAGGGAGGTGCAACTTCGGATGTACATGACTGGTAGAATGGGGGAAGGTGATGGGGGTATAATGTCAACCTTGGTAAATCTTGATGCAGCATTTGTTGCTCCGGCAATGTTTATTGGATGAAAAATACAATGAGTCAGATATATGTTATGTAGAGTTTTGCCAAGTTTCTGTAAATCAATAAAAGAAAGTTATGCAAAAATAAACAATACACCCAGGATAAGACTAGAAAATTGCTGAACATAGCCTTGATTGGTCTTAGCAAGGCTTAATAAGATCTGTATGCCTAATCATCACTTTGAGCTCCATACTTGGGAACTGGGAAAGAAAACCATTGGCATGGATCAGGCCCTATTGCAATAAATCCTTGAACATGAGGCAAAGTCGAACTCTGTGCCTCCTTATGAATCACAGCACATTGTTCTTCTAGGTCAGTGGTTCCCAATCTGTGGTCCGGGGACCCGTAGGGGTCCACGAAGTCTCCTCAGTGGGTTCACGACTACTTAGAAAATTAAATAATATTAACAGATTAGGTCCCCATCTTTCAATAATGACTCAGTGAGGGGTCCCTGGATTCCAATAAAGATTCAGTGGGGGTCCCCGGATTCCAGAAATGATAAAGTGAGGGTCCACAGAAGTCAAAAGTTTGGGAACCACTTTTCTAGGTTTTATGTAAGGGACAGAGATAACCTTCCTCAGTAACCTTCACTTTTATATAATAAGCACCTACATCCTGCCACAGTGGTTTGCAGCGCCTGATGGCCATACAATGCCATGCATTTCACAGAACAAATGTCACATATTTGCAGCATTCAGAAAAAAAAATATTACATAGTAGAAACAACATAATACTATGTACCTAAAAATGAATATTAATGAATACTTTTTGTGATCTCTGGACAACAAACCTCGTCAAAGAGGTGCGAAGAGAGCAGGAAATAATAGCTTGCAATTACGACACAGTGGTGAAAAAGGCTTGTGAATCCCAAGTACCTGTCAGAATTCCCAGAGTGAGGTACAGGTACTCCAGACTTGTGGCAAATGAGCTCAGGATTAATCCAGTAGAGGCAAGCAGTCCTCCTAACATGATTCCCACTTGACAGGAAAAATGATTACTCACATAACTGCCAAGTGGAGCTGAAATAGAAAAGAATACATATCTGCAATCAAAGAAATCATAATATTTCCCTCCCGAAAACACTGCTACTTTTTGGAAAATGGCCAAGGCATATCAGGTAATAAATTTTTTTAATGACAATTTAAAAAACATAGTAAAGAGTTGGAACACCAACATTCCTCTGTTAAAATCTAAGGCCTATATTTACTCAAAAATAACGGAATGCAACACTGCCCCAAATTTGGCATCCCCGAGCGCCATCATTTTCAAAACGCAGGGATGTGCTGTATTTACAAGAAAACAGCGCATCACTGTGTTTCCCCATGTACCAGCGCACAATTTGCTGTAGAATGCCAACGCAGCTACCGCTGCACCTTAGTGCAAGAATGGCTTAGTTGAGGGGGGGGTGTTGCTTTGAGCAGGAAGGGACCCCTTACTGCACAAAAACAAGCTTCAACGGCAATTTGCTCTTTCTATGTGTGCTGCAGAAAGAATGCAGCACACACAGAAAGAGAAAAAAACAAGGAGAAATGAAAACATTTCTTTTTGTTGCACTATGCTAACGCAATCCCTGGGGTGGCGTTAGATTTTGGCGCAGCCACAGATTTACAAAAACTCGTAAATCTGGGGCAGCATCAAAATGCAATGGGTTTTGCTGTGGCACGCCCACAGCAGCACCCATTGTACGCCCCTTCCACACAAAGTGCTGCATGTGAAGGGGCCGTATTTACACAGAAAGTGGCTTAACACCACTTTGTAAATATGGTGCACTACATAGCACCACCAGAGCATCACTAAATGTGACGCTACAGTGACAATCGGGTCTTGTAAATCTGGCCCAAAGGGTAATTCAGGGTGGAAGAACCTACAAAGTGTTAGAAAAAGTTATGTTCACTGCACAAAGAGATATTTGAAGAATGCTTGAGTTAAGAATTCCAATGTTGGGTGTGATGCTTAACACTCACAATTTCGGCCACTCCTCAATTCAGTAAAGAACACTGAAGAGATAAAGCGAATCTTGTTTTATTTTTCAGAATTCTACATGAATGTAATGATTTACAAATATGTATTAACTTGTGAACTAAGCACTGCAATACATTACTTAAATGACGAAGATTTGGGTTATTTCTCTGAGAATAAGTTCTGCTCCTGTATACCTTTTAAATATTTGATATAAAGAAAACAAGTCTGTCATGAAACAAAATGGCTAAACTTTCTCTGTGGTCAGAAATATTCTCTTTCTTGTTTCTGCATGCCAAAACCTTCATTTACCACTCCTATTATCTTCCATAGAGCTTTTTTTCTCAAGCATTTTTGACTGGGGGATGAATACCTTTGCTGTGCCCAAACACGTGTTGAAATAATGACTTTTGGTCTCTCAGTACTTACCACAAAGCATTGTGGTACAATCAGCAATGGAATGTATCCAAGCAGTTCGAGCATAATCCTCTCCAAAGTATGTTTGGAATTCCACAAAAAATATGGAAATACATCTAAAGAAAGATAGATAGCAACAATTAAAATATAAGACAGTTTAACAAAGTATTCTAAAGCCAAAGTGGCCATGCAAGTTCTCGTATTAATATAACAAACCGCCAGTCATTAAGGGTGAATGAATCCAAAAAATAAATTGAAACAGTTATTAATTGACATAATTAAATTATGTTAGTAAGCACTGCCTAGGAAAGCCAGTTGGAAGCTTATGTAGAAAAGGGATGAGATGAAAAGAAGAGTCCAATAATATGACATTTGCGCCCATTAATCTAATGGTCTTCTCTGCCTGTGCTAATAATTCTAGCAAGCCTGAGCATAATGAGATCGGTTTTAATGTAATGGGGATATATCAAGAAAGACTACTTAAAACAAAACATATTCAGTTTCACATATGCCTATGTGTCAGTCTATCAATGGAGCTAGACATCGGAAAGAAGATAAATGCATTATGGATGGATGTATTTTTGAATTCTTTAGACTGAGCGGCAAATGATGCCTGCGATGGCTGTCTAGATGGATTGACATCTGAATGGTAGATGAAAGGGAGAGTGTACGGCTGTTTAGGTGGGTGGATGAATGGGCATACACACATACTGATGGCTCACGGATTAACAGATGGGTAGGCAGATGTGTAGATGGACAGATGGATGGATAGACTAGCAGATAGATGGGATGTAGGTTCTGACTTAGGAAATACCTTCTAACAAATGTATGACCTCTTGGAGGCTGAAATAAACCTGCTGGCGAAGACCAAGGGTGGTGGGTGCTAAACAAACTTGTTGTCTTGGCAATGTTCGGGGAGCAATGAAGTTAATTATCTGCCTCCTTTGCCGGCATGTTTGCCTTACCTACTGTTAAGCGATACGGAAATCTCAAGCTGTACATCTGTTACGGACATATCTGCTGATCATAGTATTCTTATAGAGTGTTTGTCTGCAAAGAGATACTTAAGCACCAGAAAAAAACTGACACTTCTAAAGAAGAGCTAATCATTATTGGTAGCTCCACAAAGATGACACTTAGGTACTTTGGCCTTCAATTCAATACACTGCGCAGCCAACCACTCTTCACATGAGGAGTTGAGCAATAGACTGTAATGCTTTCCTTAGCCTTTAGATGTTACGAGACATAACTTTCTGCAGTATTGCCCTGGGACCTTGGGTAATATTTGTATCTTTAATAATCCACTGATTTCTATAAATAGCACACTCAATGCAAACGTCATTCACCAGTGTCATCAATGTAAGATGCCATCTACAGTCCATTTATTGTGAACATCCCTTAGCAGTGTCTACTTGAGTGATTAAATAATGTAAAGCATCGGAAAGTGGTTTAGGGATGATTGACCAGGGTTTAGACATTGGAACACTCCTACTAGAGAGTTCAGTTGTTTAGTACACCAATCAATGCTAACTTCAATTCAAGTATAACGATGCTTTCATCTTTTCAGGAGAAAGATGGGAGGCACAACTGTAGAATGGTCTGTGGCTACAACATTCCACTGTTTTAATGTAAATGTATTGTAATCAATATTTAAATAAGACTTTAGCAATATACAAGTATTGTTATAATACAAATGCGCTACCAATAGGAAATTGTTTAGAGACATAAAACCAGACCATCTTCCTTAACCACTCAAGTAATAATTTATGACCAGTTCGTCCCATGTACAGGACGGCCAGGCATTCTTCTTCTATTTGAACAACATTTGTCTCTAGAATAGAATTTAGCATCATCAATTCCTTAAAACCCAGGCAATACTATCATTTTGCATTTTGTTTACACCACCTATTCTGTAGAGATGGTGTCATCATAAAACAGCATTTCATAGCTGATGACGTTTGTTAAAGCAACATGTTCCCCTGAAATATATACAAAAAGCTGAATTTTGCATGACAATTGTAGTTGTTACTTAACATTTTAGGTCCGGTGAAGGGCAGCTTAGGCTGCCTTTCAACCATTAACTACCCACCAGTAATGCCACTGACACAGTAAATCATCCCCGTCAGACATCTGAGCACAATTCACATTTTTGATCAGCACACATTACAGACATTAGCTACTATAGTAGCCAATCATGATGCGTGGAGTTTTGCATACACTGGCTCAGGAGATATAGGAGTCAGAATGCAGCTGGACCGCTCATTTCTTTATTGCAAGTATCACGTACAACACAAGGACAGCACTGGGTTTGTGAAACAATTTAATCTGCAAGTCCATGGCAGAGGTGATCTAGATCTTGGAAAGTGACTTGCACTGGATGAGGACTGAAAACATTGATCAAGCACCAGTCAACTTGCCACACCCCTGATGCTGATGATAGCATTTCTGTGTATGACTGATGGGAATCGGCAAAGACAGGGATTTTGTAACTGCCCATTGCATGGATTACTGCCCAGGAGCCTGTCACAGAACTCCATGACACATCTCTACTCATGAAAGTCCACACAGATAATAGCAATGATCTGTCAGCGACTTGTGCATCAGGGCAGAACCTTTCAGTGTTTTTGTAGGTACTATAGACAAGGTAATATGAGAGCATGTATGGCTTTAGGTGCCATAGATCTACAGCACATTTTGTTCCTTTAAAGCTAAGATGGAGGTCTCTCTCTTTCTCTGACTCCTTCCCAAATCCTGCTTAATGCACCTGGGATCCGATAAGCATGGGTATGTATATCCATACCTACATTTCCAGCTCAATCTGTCACACTGTGGGTCACAGTACGAACTGCGGCTTACTCCACTGCCTCCCTGGCATCCTGTGTTATACAACCGGACACTCTAAACACTTACCTGCAGCCTGGGAAGTCCTGCAAGGGGCTATGGAGGGACATTCTTTGCCTCGCTTGTCGGGTGGGCTGAAAGCATTCCTCTCCCTGGGAACCGTATTATTGCTCTCTGTAGTTTGTCTTCCAGATTTTCTGAAGAAAGGTTTTCACATCACCAATCATCATGGAGGCTCTATCCTGTATTCCTGTAGAGCATTCCCCAATCCATCATGGCGGCCTCACTTCTTCCTCTATGTCACTTCTTGTTTTTGGGTATATAAGGAGCAGAACTGTCTGAACAGCAATATAGATAAAAGCAAGGAATATTTATGTACTGCGGCTATTCTGGTCATCTAATCCCCAGTTGTCCCACACGTCCACAGAAAGGTCTGGAAAACACCAAATCCTGCCCTATGTATGAGGCGAGAGGATGGGCAAGTTAGCCAACCCTCCTATTTGTTCTTCCAGAGAACTGGTTGCTCCCCTGTTACCCTTGCTTCTGGAACTTCCTAATTGACAGATTCGAAAGGTGTTGTCCTTATTGGACAGCAGGGCAAGTGGGTTGTAACTGGATGAAACATGGGCACAAGAAAGTCAAATACCTTGAGTCACCAATGAATCCCCTGAACAGGTCTGTACAGTAGACAGAACTCCATTGGTCTCTGGACCGGTTAAAGAGATGACCACTCCTTTAAGGTTGACCTTTGGAAAACATCAAGAGATCGTATCTTTGGCATTATTACATCTCCCAACCACATTATGATCTTATGATCAGACACAATGTATACATCAATTGACAGGCTCAAACTATGGGGCTTATTTACAAGCCCCTTGCGCCTCTATAGAGTCACTTTTTTTTACACTGTGGCGGTGTAAGCAGTCCCCTACACTGCACAACATTTACAAACTGGTGAAATGGGACCATTGCACCAGTTTTTAAAGCCCTGCACCACATTATACTTGTGCCAGATATAATGTATGCAGGGTCGGTGGTCCCACGTTAAAAGCCACACTGAACTGCACAGTTCTGTGACTTCCCTGCGTCAAAAACTTAATGCCTGCTCAGAGCAGGCATTAAACTGAAGCAGGGATTTTTAACATGGGAGCCTTCCACGCATTGATGGAGTAGCTTGAATTTTTTACGCTAGTCCAACAATGCGTAAGTTTATGAGTCAGAATTTCTGACGCATCAGTGGGAACATGCTCCATGGAGCACTGTATCATAAATAACATTCTACCATGGTGTCGTTAAGGCCTCCAGGGCTGGAGCAAGAAAAATGGTGCATCGATTCTGATGCACCAGTTTCTTGTAAATTAGGCCATATATCCTTATCTCCCAAATTTATCATCAATTTTGTTACATCACAGAAGAATACTGAGCTCATAAGAAAACTTTCAAGACCAAGGAAACTGAATGTGGCACCATTAGCATCATGCAGGGAGTCCCAGCTCATTGTCAAAAATATGCAGATATATTTCAGAAACCTAAAGAAGTCTCCTTACTTCCTCACCGTGAAGTCAAGTGCTCTATTCCCCTCATACCTGGTGTCAAGGTTCAGTTTGAAAGAATGTATTCACTTTAAGGAGGCAGTATCTTGAGGAGAATCTTCAAAAACAGACTCATTACATGCTCCTCCTCCTGCTGGGACTTCTCTCTTTTTCATACCCAAGAAAACCAAAAATCTACAGCCATGTATTGATTTCAGAGTATTGAATAGAGTACCCATAAAAGACTGGTATCCCTTACGGCTTACCAAGGATATCTTAAGAGCCTACCATCTCTTTTGTATAAAAAAAGGAGACGAGTGGAAGACCACTTTCAGAACATCCTCTCCACCAGCCCGTTTCAAATATTGCGTTATCTCTTTTTGGCTAAGCAGTGCTCCATCCATTTTCCAGTGCTTGATGGATCACATATTTGTAGACCTGCTAGAGCACTGTTGTGGTATATTTAGATAACATGCTAGTTTATTCATCTAATCTCTCCTCCGACCATAATCATGTTTGTCAAGTCCTTGATAAATCACACCAAAATAGACTGCTCTGCATGCCTGAAAATGTGGATGTGATCAGCCTGAAGTAGAATATTTGGGATACCATTTATATAAAGCAGGAATTGACATGGATCCCAGAAATTTTCAGCCATTCTTGAATGCCCTTCACCTTCCTCTATTAAGGAGACTTAATGCTTCCTTGATTTTAAATTTCTTTCACCAGTTTACTGAGAATTTTGCCTCTCAAACTAGTCTGATCTTAAACTCTCAAGAAAGAGAACCTTAACAATTTAAGTGGACAGAATAAGGCTGAAACAGCTTATCAAAACTTGAAAATAGTGTTTACCCAGGCTCCAAGTCTACATCATCCCGATACCTCCAAAACATTTATATTCAAGATAAACATCTCAGAAAGAGTAGTTGGGGAAGTCTTGTATCAACAGCAAGAGGGTGATGGCTAGAGCATCCAGTTTTTTACCTGTCACACTTCTTATCTGAATCAGAGAAGAACTACTCAGTTCTAGAACATGAACTATTGAAATAAAATTAGTCTGTTGCGAGTGGTGACATTTCTTAATGGAAACCAAAAAACCTTTTGAAATCAGAACTGATTATCGGACTCTACAATTCTTTGCAACATGCAATGTCAGAACAGTAGCCAAGCAAAATGGACCTATTCTTGTATTCAGTATGACTTCATTATAACCTATATTCCAGAATATCATAATGTATTTGCTAATGCTCTTTCCCGACAATATCCTGGGAGTCCAACTACTTTTTAGCAGAATATCCTGGAACCAGAATGCATAATCAGAACAAGTCAGGGCCTCATTTACAAAAATCTGATCACTGATGCATCAGACTTCTTGCACCTGCCACACATCCTCTAACAACACCATGGATGCACTGTATTTACAATACTGAGCTCCATGGAGCACGTTTTGCACAGATACTTCAGAATTTCTGACGCATCTGTTGACACTAAACTGACACATTACTGAAGTTGTGCTTTAAACTAAAGCATCTCCAGCAATGCAAGGAGAGTCCCATAGGAAAATGCCCTGTGTCAATTTTACACCTGCTCTGAGCAGGCTGTAACATTTTGACACAGTGAACTCGTAGAATGACGCAATGAAAAGTTGTAAATTTCACATGGCGTTCTTCTAAGGGAACACCTACCCTGTATACATAATACCTGGTGCAAGTAGAATGTGACGTAGGGCTTTACAAACTGATGCATTGGGCCCAATGTGTCAGTTTGGAAATCTGGAGCAGTGTAGTGCATTGCTTGCACCAACACTGCATCAAAAAAAATTGATGGAACGGTGGTGAAAAGGGCTTGCAAATAAGGCCCTCTGTCTCCTTTTTAGATAGAGTTTAAGCAGGATCAACATCTCTAACAAGGAAAGACTGGAACTCCTTAACTAAAGCAGTTCCTATTTCTTCCAACCAAAGAATTACAGAGAGGGGCCCTACAGATATGGCATGACTTACCTACTGCTGATCATTGAGGCGTCAAGTCCACCATAGAGTTAATTCTTTGATTTTTCTGCTGGCGATTTTATGTGAAGATACTGAAGTATATATCACTTCTTGTCCAATTTGTGCTCATCCCCGGTCTTTAGGATTTTTGCATCCCCTAACGGTTCCTCCTGCATTTCAGCCTCACCCCCTTCTGCAGGTAATTGAGCCATAATGGAGACTGTAGACTCTTTTTCAAAGATGGCACATTTCACCCCTCTAGGAAAGTTGCCTTCCATTGAAGAAGTGGGGAAAAGTTTCCATGTATGAAATATTTCATCTTCATGGTCTTCCTCAACCCATTATCTCAGAACAAGGTCCTCAGTACATATTCCGCTTCTGGAAACATTTCTGTGAATTCTTACACATCTTCTAGATTCCATCTGCAAACCAACGGTCAGACTGAATGCCTACATCAAAATCGAGAACAATACCTTTGTTGTTTTTGTCATTCAACCCAAAGTGACTGGACTACTCTGTCTGGCTGCTTTTTCTTATATTATGCAAAATAAAGTGGGGGAGCAGGGAGAAGATGAAGGTCCAGCACCTGCGCTCCTAGATCATACACCTTAAACTAAAAGGGTGCTGTTCCTATAGGAAAAGAGGAGGTAACAAGCTGACTAAGTGGTGTAAACCTGAATCGTTAAGATTAAAACTCAATGCCCTCACATACTCAAATGGGTGTTATGCTTCATCATAGCACTTACCTCCTGGTCGGGCCGGTGCTGCAATGCCTGATGGTCCCAATGAGAGGGTTCTTTCTCCGAGATCTTTTTATTAACCTCTGTATTGATGAGTGTGTGTGTGACTAGCAAGTCAGGGTAGGTTACGACTGCTAGCCATGCTAGACCACTGTTATTGCAGCAGTGTGCAAGACTTTGACTTTGACCTAAGGGGCATAACAAATACTCCCTACAGGGTTGAGAAATACTTCAATGAAGGATTTTGCTAGGGAGTCCTATTTACTTTCTCTCACGTCTCATCTAGGTGTAGGGATTATACTGGTCCTGGAGAAATGCCACTGACCTGGTGGGACCTTCCCACGTGAAACATGTCGACCCTACATTACACACATTGAGGCTATCCTGGCACATTGAGCCCGCATGATAGCTCCCATCCCTGAAATTTTAACCCTGGTCAGGGAACCACTACAATAAAATAATTTGGTATCCTTGAGATAGTTTTATTTCACTTTTTTCTATATTCACTCCACCCTACACACTGTCTACCCTCACACACACTCATAAATATGATGGTTAATAAAAAGATCTCAGAGAAAAAGCCCTCTTGTGGGAAATGTTGGGACATTGCAGCACTGGCTTGATGAGGAGCTAAGCCCTAAGATAGAGCATGACACCCCTTTGGGTGTGTGCGGGCATCAAGTTTTGATCTTAAGGATTTCCGTTTACAACACTCAGTCAACCTGCCATCTCCTCTTTTTACTATAGGAACAACACCCTTTTGATTTAAGATGAATGACTTATTATAACAATGCAGTTCATAGCTCCTTAAAAACAGCACCCTTCTTTTGTTTATATTGATATTATCCAAGAACATTTCCATCAGGCTCACAGGACTCCACTTCAGTTCTGGCAGCAACTTCTTTTACCTGACACCTTCGAAAGATAGGACAAAAAGTGTTCCTTAATCTACAGGAGTCCAAGCACAGAATGAGGGTCTCCTCTGATGCTCTCCAGCAATAATACCCTTCATATTAAGTGAGTGACAAGGTGTGGCTGTCTTCTAAATACTTGCCTCACCATCTCTCGCTAAACAAACTTTAATCCACAATTTTATGGAGCCTTCAAGATAGTCCACATCATAAACCCAGTGCCATTCCGTTTTCAGTTGTCACATTCATGGAAGGTGTATCCTGTCTTTCATACCTCTCAATTGAAGCCCTAAATTACTGATCGCTCCAACCATGCTTTCTCTCAAACTCCACCGGTCTTGGTTGAAGGTGTTCCTGAATAGAGGGCACTAGTGAACCTTAGTTCTTTCGAAACCATTTTGAAGTCCCCCTGGCATCCTGCGTTATACAGCATAAAGCCCAAAACACTTACCTTCAGTCTGGGGAGTCCTCCAAGGGCGAGGAGGGCCATTCTTTGCCTCACTTGTCGAGTGGTTTGGAGACACTCCTCTCCTTGGGAGCCATATTCTTGCTTTCTGAAGGTTCTTCTTCCCAAAATTCCTGAATAACGGTTTTAACCTAACCAAACCATCATGGAGGTTCTATCATGTATTCCTGCCAGCATTTCCCAATCCATCATGGAGGCGTCACTTCTTCCTCTGTGTCTCTTCCTGTTTTTGGGTATGTAAGGAGCAGAACTTTCCCCTTTGCGTTGCAACACTCCTCGCTCCTGCTGGTGCCTCCTTACTCCTGCTGGTGTGTCATTGCCCTAGCTGGTGTCTCCGTCCTCCTGCTGGTGATTCCCAATCCTGTTGCTTCCCTTCTGAACCTTTCTATTCTCCTGGTTCTGGTAATTCAACTAGCCTTACTTGTGTCTTCTGAGCCTTGCTGCAGTCCTTTTTTCTACCAGTCCTCGTCAGCCTCCCATAAGTCTCTAATCGCCATCAGAGGGTTTGTCCCTTCTGGTTTTTTTCTCTTGAGGGCTCTTTGTTGAGGGCGCTATCTGCTAGATGTTCCATTGTCAGAGGCATCGTGGCTACCATAGGGGATCACTCCTACCTTTGGCAAACAAAGACAGTCAAAACCTGGACTCTCTGATTTCTCATTGTTCCAAGGGTGCAAATGAAAATCTGTCCACAGAGGAACTAGACACGATCAGCACCGAGGACCTGGTGAAAAAAAGCAATGGGCTGGATCCTAAGGGATCTGACTGTGTTAAGAATCAACTTATGTCCATGCTTTCCTTCTTTGTCAGTTAGTACATTGCAAGCATTCGTGACATAATAATGATAATTACTGGCAGAATTTGGGCATTCATGCCAAGATGATGCCTACCCCAAGCACAAGAGGTAGGATGATAATGAATTTTGGCACACTCTGGATAACAATCCCATGATGGCATACTGACATACGGCCTGACCTGGTATAACACTAGTGATTCTTAACATATTGTGGGCACCCGTGGCATGACAGTCCCTACCTGGCATATTTGTGCTGTCCCTGACATAATGGCTGGGATCAATTGAATAATTACTGGAGCAACCCATTTATCAAGAATGTACTTCAGTATGAATTGATGATTTTTTTGGAATATTGTCTCACTGAGCACTCCTTTTGCGGTTATGGTTTTATTTCTTCTTTTTCGCATTATATCTCTTGGGGACCTTGTGCTTTTCTTTAATGATGGATTCTTACTAGTCTTTGTTCACACATTAACACTCATGAGGTGATGCAGATATTTCAGGATCACTTTCTGGATACCCTTGGTTTATCCATTTGCTCACTTTTTTCTTTTTATTCTTCCCTTCTTTCTACTGAATTTTGAAAATTAATCATTTTGACCCTGAGGAAGAGAACTGTGCTGCGAAACACATGTTGCCCATGATAGTTAATAAAGTACAATATTGAGAATAAATATCAAGTGCACAAAATAATGTTGTCCTCAAGAAAGACTGATCAAGTTACAAAAACACTTTAAACAAATTCCTGTCCTTGGCTGCATAGTAGTCCTTGAGTACTCTGCTGAGCACCCATCATTGGTAGAAGAGGCCACAGCAATGTACACAAGGGGTCTTGAGCTTCCATCTTTATAAAGACCCTACAGATGGTGAATGGGTATTCCAGGTATGCTTCCTTGGATACGGTTTGGGTTGGTTCCCAGTTCATGTGTCTTTATCAGGCTACTTTCAATGCCTGGCCTTTGACAGCAATGCTGCTCTGCCAGCAGAGCAGTCTCCAGGTGGTGTGCCCACCAAAGAAGTACAAAGTGGTGTGAGCAGGCTTTACCCAGCAATTAGTGAAACCTCCACACAGAGAGCAGGAAGAGAGACCAGAATCTGTTCCACTGCAAACGATTCATTCTCTAACAACAGATACTGCAGGTCTCACTTTGCACCCCCTGCCATCTTCTTAATGGCTGCTGTAGTCCGAGTCATTTCCAGCCCAATGTATCACGAAGAGTCTTGGCACTTCTACAGAAAGACTGCCTCTTCTTTCTTCACAATAGCATATCCCGTTCCCCCCTTTCATCTAGGAGATGCCAGAAATACCCATAAGCTGTCTGGTGAAAGCGACCTCTTGTCCATCTTCAACTCTGGTCTAGGCAGTGGACTTCCAAAATGGAAGACCTGTTATACTCATGCATGGCACACTATCCAAAGAATATGCCCCACTCCAATCAGTCAATCTCCAGTCCAGTCCACAGCACTCCAGTCTAATTTACCCCACTCCATTCTAATCCACCACACTGCAATATTCGGAACCCCCCCAGCCCAAAACAACCTGCCTCACTACAATACAGCAATCAAATGCAATCTGCCCCTCTCCAATCTACAAAACTCTGCCCCACCTCAAACCAAAACAATCTGCCCCACTGCAATCCAAAACAATATGCCCCATTCTAATCTGAAACAATTTGCCCCACTCCAATCCAAAACAATCTGCCCCACCAATCCGAAACAATCTGCCCACTCCAATCCAAAACAATCTGCCTCACTCCAATTCAAAACAATCCCCCAATCCAATCCAAAACATTCTACCCTACTCCAGTTCCCCACTCCAATTCACCCCACTGCAATCCAGACCACCTCTCCCGACCACCCACTCCAATTCACCCCACTCCAATCCATCCAACTCCAAGATCATCCTCTCCAATCCAAAACAATCAGCCCCATTCCAATCCAAAACAATCTGAACCACACCAAACCAAACAATCTGCCCTACTGTAATTTAGAACAATCTCCCTGCTCCAATCCAAAACAATCTGCCCACTCCAATACAAAACAATCCTCCTTACTCCAATCTCCTACTCCAATCCGCCCCACTCTAATCTACCCCACTCCAATCCAGTCCACCTCACCCGATCCACCTGACTCTAATCTGCCCCACTCCAATCTGTCCGACTCCAATCCACCCAACTATAATTTGCTCCACTCCAATCCAAAACAATCTGCCCCACTCCAATCCAGAACAATCTGCCCCACTGCAATATGTTCCTCTCCAATCCAAAACAATCAGCCCCATTCCAATCCAAAACAATCTGCACCACACCAAACCAAACAATCTGCCCTACTGTAATTTAGAACAATCTCCCCGCTCCAATCCAAAACAATCTGCCCACTCCAATACAAAACAATCTTCCTTACTCCAATCTCCTACTCCAATCCGCCCCACTCTAATCTACCCCACTCCAATCCAGTCCACCTCACCCGATCCACCTGACTCCAATCTGCCCCACTCCAATCTGTCCGACTCCAATCTACCCAACTACAATTTGCTCCACTCCAATCCAAAACAATCTGCCCCACTCCAATCCAGAACACTCTGCCCCACTGCAATATGTTCCACTCCAATCCAAAACAATCTGCCTACTCAGTTCGAAATCAGTCTACCCCACTTCAGTCCAAAACAATGTTCCCCACTGTAGAATCAAAAAATCAGCCCACTATGATCCAAACATTCTACCCCACTACAATCCAAAACAGTTTCCCACACTCCAACCAGTCCCAGTACAATCCAAAACAATCTGCTACAATCACATCTGCCCCACTCCAAACCAAATCAGTTTTCCCAACTCTAATCTAAAACAATCTGCCCCACTCCAATTCAAAACAATCTGTCCACTCCAACCTGAAAACATCTGCCCTACTCAAATCCACCTCACTCCAATCAGCCCCACTCCAATCTGCCCTCTCCAATTTGCCCGCTCGAATCCAAAATAATCTGCTCCAACCCAAAACATTCTACTCCACTCTAATTGAAAACAATCTGCCTCACTCCAGTCCAAAATAATCACCCCCACTCCAGTCCAAGACAATCTGCCCCACTTTAATCTGCCCCACTCAAATACAAAACAACCTGTCCCACTCCAGTCCAGTCCACACCACTCCAATCCAATCCTCTTCACCTCACCTTGATCCACACCACTCCACCCCACCCCAATCATACCCATTCTGATATGCCCACTCCAATCTGCCCCCTTTGATCTGCCCCACTCCCATCTGTTCCACCCCAATCCAAAAAAATCAGCCACACTCCACCATGCTCCATTCCAATCCAAAAGAATCTGCCCCACTCCAATCCAAAAGAATCTGCCTCACTCCAATCTACCCAACTCCAATCAAAATCAATCTACCCGCTCTAATCTAAAACAATCTGCCCCAATCTATTTTTCCCACTCCAGTCCAAAACAATCTGCCCCACTCCTATCACAAACAATCTGCCCAACCCCAAGCCCCCCAGTCCAATCCAATCCACCCACTCCAATCCAATCCAGTCCACTTAACCCCGATCTGCCCAACCCCAATCTGCCCCTCTCCAATCCAAAACAATCTGCCCCACTCAAATCTAAAACAATTAGCCATTCTCCCATTTGAAACAATCTTCCCACTCCAATCTACCCTTCTCCAAGCCAAAACAATCTGCCCTTCTCAAATCCAAAACAATCGCCCCCACTCCAAAAGACAGCAGTCCGCCCCATTCCAATCGAAAACAATCTGCACCACTCCAATCCATAATAATCAGTCCCACTCCAATCCAAAACAATCTGCCCCAAACCTATCTGCACCCTCTCCAATTCAAAACAATCTGTCCCACTCCAATTGGCCCCAGTCCAATCCAAAACAATATGCCCCACTCAAATAAAAAACAATATGCCCCACTCCATTCTGCCCCACACCAATCCAAAACAATCTGCCCCACTCCAATCTAAAACAATCTGCCCCACTACAACCCAACACAATCTGCCCCACTCCAGCCTGTCCCAGTGCTAACTAAAACAATCTGCCCCACTCCAAACCAAACAATTTACCCACAGCAATTCTAAGCAATCAGTCCCTCTCAAATCTGCCCCACTCCAATCAAAAACAATCTGCCCACTCCAATCCACAGCAATGTGACCCACTCCAATCTGCCCCACTCTAATCCATAAAAATCTACCCCACTCCAAATCAAAACAATCTGCTACACCCAGTCAAAAAACAAAATGCCCTGCTCCAATCTGTCCAACTATAATCCAAAACAATCTGCCTACTCCATTCCAAAACAGCCTGCCCCACTTCAATCCAAGCCCATCTGCAGCACTACAATCCAAATCACTGTGCCCCCCTCCAATCTGCCCCAGTAAAAACCTAAACCAATCTTCCCCAATCCAAGCTGAACCACTCAAGTCCAATACAATCTGTTCATTTCAATCCAAAACAATCTGCCAAACTCCAATTTGCCCCACTCCAATTCAATACAATCTGCCCACTCCAATCCAAAATCATCTGACTCACTCCAATCTGCCCGACTCCAGTCTAGAGCAATCTACTCCACTCTTATCTAAAACAATCTGCCCCAGTCTAATCTGCCCAACTCCAATCCAAACAAATCAGCCCCACTCCAATCCAAAACAATCTGAACCCTCCAGTCCAATCTACCCCACTCCAATCCAGTTCACCTCATCTTGATCCACCCCACTGCAGACTACCCCAATCCACCCCTCTTTGATCTGCCCCACTCTGATCTGCCCCACTCAAATCCAAAACAATCTGCCCCGCTCCGAACAATCTGCCAAACTCCAGTCTGTTACACTCCAACACAAAAGAATCTGCCAAGTCTAATCCGAAACAATCTACCACACTCCTTCTGCCTGACTCAAGATCTAATCTAATCTAAAACAATCTGCTTTACCCCAATGTGCCCCACTCCAATCCGAAACAATCTGATCCACTCCAATCCCCCCACTCCAATCCAATCAGCCTCACTCCAATCCAATCCAACCCACTCCAATCCACCTCACCCTGATCCACTCTACTCGCCCTACCCCAATCCACCCCACTCTGATCTGATCTATGCTGATCTGCCCCACTTCAGTCCTGAACAATCTGCCCCACTCCAATCCAAAACAATCTGCCCCACTCTAATTTATCATGCTCTAATGTGTCTCCCTCTAATCCAAAACAATTTGCCCCACTCCAGTCAAAAACAATGCGCCCCACTCCAGTCTGACCTACTATAGTCCAAACAATCTGCCCCACTGCAATCTTTCCGTGTACGAACCAAAACAAATGGCCCACTGCAAACCAAAGCAATCTCCCGCACTACAATCTGTCCCTGTACAAACCAAAACAGTATGCCCACTCCAATCCAAAACAATCTGCTATACTCCAACCTGCTGCAATGCAATCCAAAACACTCTGCCCCTCTCCAATCCAAAAGAATCTGCTATCTCCAATCTGCCCCAATCCAAAACAATCTACTTCACTGTATTCTAAAACAATCTGCCCCACTACATTTTGCCCACTCCAATCTAAAAAAGTCTACCCACTCCAATCCAAAACAATCTGCCCCTCTCCAACCTGCCCCTATCCAATCCAAAACAATCTGCCACACTCTAATCCAACACCTCCTGCCCCACTCCAATCCAAAAGAATCTACCCCACTCCAATCTGCACCACTTCAATCAAAGTTTAGCCTAGATTTTACAGTCCTAACTAAAGTAAGATTTTAACATTTTTTAATTGTTAAGCTACGGGGACCTAACCAGGGCCATTACAGTTACTTTTAAGATTTGGAAAAATATCCAATTCAAAAATGCTAATTATCTTAAGGCAGTTTTTGAATTTACTTGTGTGGCCACTTTTTGACCAAGTAGTATCAGCAAATGCAAAGTCACAGACCACAGACCTGTTCCATCAATGGGGATCCACTGGACTCTCTGCACGGTGTACTTCTTTTTAGTGCACCATATGGACAGCCAGCTTCGTACACCGCTCCAATCTAAAACAATCTGCCCCACTCCACTTTGCCCACTCAAATCCAAAACCATCTGCTCCACTTCAATCCAAAAAAAATCTGCCCAACTCAAATCCCCTCCTCCCACCCAATCGACCCCACTCCAAACCAATCCAGTCCCCATCACCCTGATCTTCCCCACCCCAAATTACCCCACTAAAATCTGCCCCATTCCAATCCAAAACAATCTGTCCTGCTACAATCTGTCCAGCTCTAATTCAAAGCAATCTGCCCTACTCCATTCCAAAACAGTCTGAACCCACTACAATCAAACCAATCTGCCCCACTATAGTCCAAAACAATTTGCTCCACAACAACCCAAAACACAGTGCCCCACTCCAATCTGTCTCAGTACAAACCAAAACAATCTGACCCACTCTAATCCAAAACAGTCTATCCAAAGCAATCCAAAGCATTCTGCCCCACTCCAATCTAAAACAAATTGACCCACTTCAATCCAAAAAAGTCTGCCCCAATCCAATCTGCCCCCACTCCAATCCAAAGCAATCTGCCCACTCCAATCCAAAGCAGTGAGCCCCACTCAAATCTGCCGCACTCCAATACAAAACAATTAGCCCCACTCCAGTCCAAAACAATCTGCCTCACTTCAATACACAACAATATGCACCACTCCAATCAGCCCACTCCAACCCAAAACAATCTGCCTCACTCCAGTCCAAAACAATCTGCCCCACTCCAATCCAAACATCTGTGTCACTCCAATACACAACAATCTGCCCTATTCCAATCCAAAACAATCTACCCCCTCCAATCGTGATACTCTTCCCCACTCCAATCCAAAATATCTGCCCCAAAACACTCCACCCCACCCTACTCCAACCCTAACCACCCCACCCTACCCCACACCACGCCAATCCACCCCACCCCAATCCAGTCCACCTCAATCTAATCCAATC
Source organism: Pleurodeles waltl (assembly GCF_031143425.1). Taxonomy (NCBI): domain Eukaryota; kingdom Metazoa; phylum Chordata; class Amphibia; order Caudata; family Salamandridae; genus Pleurodeles; species Pleurodeles waltl. The sequence goes on from NC_090445.1 coordinate 982,933,151, forward strand.
TACCGAAATCCAATGCACCCTAATTCAATCCACCCCATATCCAATCCACCCGAATCCAATCCACATCAATCCTGTCCACCCAACACAATCCATTCGTCCCCATTATATTGCACCCCACTCTAATCCACCCCACTCTAGTCCCCTCCAATTCACTCCACTCAAGTCCACTCCAATCCACTCCAGTCCAATTCACCCACTCCAGTCCAAATCACCTCACTCCAGTCCGTTTCACCCCACTTCAATCCACTCCACTTCAGTGCAATCCACCCCAATTCAATCCAACCCACCCCAATCCAACCGACTCTAGTCCACCCACTCCACTCCAGTCCAACCCACCTCAATTCAATCCAGTCAACCCCACTCTAATCCACTCCAGTTCACTTCAGTCAACCCCACTCCACTCAGTCAACCCACTCCACTCTAGACCAATCCATCCCACAACAGTCCAATCCATCCTCTTCCATCCCCAAGCTAATCCACCCACTCTAATTCATCCACTCAACTCCAGTCCAATCCACCCCACACCAGTACAGCCCACCACACTCTAATCACATGAATCCAATCCACCTTATTCCCGTCCACTTCAATTCTCCCCACTGCAGCCCAGTCTAATCCACCCCACTCAAAATCACCTCAATCGAATCCACTCCACTACAATCCAATCCACTTCGCCCTAGTCCTATCATTTCAGGGCCAAGCCACTTACCCCACTACAATCCACCTCACCCCATTTCAATCCACCCCACTCCAATTCACCCCACTCCATTCAATCCACCCTGTTCTACTCTAGTCCAATCCACTTCATTCTTCTCCAATCCACCCCACTACCTCAGTCCACTCCAGCCCACTACACCTTGTTCCTGTTCGTTTCAGTATTGCATGATTGAAAATGATAGTGGAAATAGTTAACCATTGGATAACGGGAGTTGCTTGCACTACTTTGTAAAGCAAAGTATGATATCTCTGCTCTAAATTAGAAACAGTGTCACACAGAAGAATCTTCCCAATTGAACACCTTGGCCGAATAGCTTTATGTGTACAGTGGTCAACTGGGAAATACTCGCTGCCTCTTAGTTTTCTTACCCTTTAATTTTGTTACTTTGTTTTTAGAAGTCAGCATTAAGGCCAGTTTCATTCCAATCTTCAATCTATACAAGTGTGCAAATGCATTATAAAATCAATTTAGAATATTGCACATTTAAGACACAAGGTAAATTTAAAGCAAAACTAAGCTTGAGATTTTTTCACGCCAGTCGTTTTGTTTGGTTCTTAATGGAATTATTCACTTCAGATGGGAAATGTAAATGTATTATTTTGAGCTATTTACTCACATTTGTTATTTAAATACATCATCATTTTAGCCCACTCAAAAGTGAGATAAGTATCTTCAAGCCTACCTTGTAACAGCTCGGGTGCAGACAGTAACGAGGAAGCATCCAGCCACAATCATCCATCCCCAGCCTCCGTCAGGGGGGGAATTGTGTTCATCTTTCTTTGGCTGAGCCATACTTGCGATTTTATGGCTTATGAGTTTAGTAGAGTTACAGTAAATGTTCCAGTCAATATAAGACTTAGCCATGGAATGTTACCTTATATAAGAGTTTAGCTTTGGCATCTGAAGAGAAAATAAGGAAGAAATTATTAAAAACAACAATAACAATCATGCCCAGGAAATAGATTCCTCTAACTTCCTATAAAGTGCTTTGTAGTTAAGATATGTTTTAAAAGACTTAAAAAGGCTTTAGAACAATTGCTTAACGTAGCATCCAAATGAGTATTATAAAGAGTTAACTGTGTACAGTAGTGATAATATGATATGTGCATATGTAATTTGCAGATTGCAGTATCAATTAAAGCAAAATAACTTTCAAAAAATAATTTGTGGGTAAATGAGTAGATATTAAATATTCCATTTATTTAATAGACTACTCAGATTGAGTAGGTTTCTCTGTTGAAGACAGTTTTATGTTGCAGCTATTGAAAACATGCTATTGAAAAAAAGGAAATATATGAATACAAATGGAACCTAGCCACAAAACATAATAATTCGCTACTGAGAAAGAAATGAACCCATACGCTATCTTAAGTAAGAGGACAAAAACTCCCTCTCTTACAATTAAATACACACTAGGGTTGACACGTTCACACCCACACAGTTATCTGTATTAGAAGTATGCAAAAAGGAAATTATAAATTTTCAGGAATGAAAACATACATCACGTACACATCCTTTGTCCGTGTGCTTGAAACTGTTTAACTAATGCACCTGATTAAAAGCGCACTCCCATTTTTTTCCATTAACAAACTTTTGAAATTATGAATCCTGTAAACAGTGGACTAAACCCGGAGACATGATTTTACTTTTAACTTTTTTCATATCAAATAGTGCAAATCTTGGTAATGAAATGTAAGTGATGCTAATAGGACTTATGAAGGGTATATTCTTAACTCAAACTCTCCCAAACTCCTATTATGCGCGTGAGTAGATCCTCCACATCGAGTCTTTCCTCTCTCTTCCTCTGGAGCAAATTCTTTATTTTCCAGCTGATGTTCTCTTTGCAAGTCCTCAATATTTGGTATTATGAAATGTATTGGGTAAAGGCAAACGTACTGGAGACTATCTAAGTCAGGGTGATAGATTGTATATTTCAGAATTTGAAAAACATTTAAAAAATCAGCTTTTCATGTGTTCAGTTACTGTGTACCAAATCTTCAAAATCCAAACCAAACAAAAATGTCCTTTTGCCTGCTGTGTCTTCTGGTAAAAACCCACGTTTTCATATTGGCATGTTGCGATCTGCATTACATTCCAACATTTTAGGAAGCTAGCTCTTTGGGACTTTGTGAAGGGTAAATAATGAAAAGGTGGCATGAAAAGTGCATAGGGAGCATGGTTCATATATCATCCGACTTCCTATAAGGGATGAAAATGTAATTTATTATTTGTAGAGTTATTTGGTGACAAGAATTGGAAAAGTGTTAAAATGTATTGGAGGTGGGAAGTGAGCAACTATCAAGAGCTAATGTCTGGGGGGCATTCAGTGTACCTGAGCAGGTTATTCGGGAGAAGCCAACACAGGCCAGATCAAAAGATATCCCTAATTCATATACAGTGATTGCAGAAGGAGAATGCCAAAGAGAAGATGAGGTGACTTATGCAAGGTACAATGTAAAAAATAACAGGGCACGGATAAAGCTAAAATTCAGTATTGTAGGAAAAGGAGCACATGGCCTACAACACATTGAACCAAGAGAGATTGCTATAGTATTAAAGCAGAAATCAGACTGTTATTATTTGCATGCAAAAGGCAGTCGGTCAAAATTGGAGCTCCCTGAGAGCCCAGATAGCTCAAGCACTGCCCTGAAAGCAATGGTTATAGAGAATACATCAACAAACCCTATCTGCAAATATTATTGTGAAAAGTGAACAGTAGCAGCATCTACTTTATCATGTCTGCCTACCAGAAACGTTGTAACTGGCTCAAGGAAAGCATTACACACTGGAGGGAAATGTGTTATTAAAATTATAGAAGCGTTCATTTTAATCAGGATTAGGGGATAGAGGTACAAAGTGTTTTTGCGGTAACACATTGTGAAGCTCCTAACATCACAGGGTTTGCATTCATAAAATGCTTTCAAGAATGTACAAAACCATTTTACAACTAGTATAATTCTTCCTGGCTCATAAAAGAACTGCTGTATTTCTTTCTGAACCTCGAGTAGGAATTGGCGTGATGCTGAATGGGAAGTATCAAAGGCTTGAGACTGCAACTGAGGATGCAAACCACTGATAAGTTACCGACCCGTGAGTTGGGGTGGAAATTGATTCGCACAGAGGAAGGTGTCCTCTTGGGACATCTTCTTCTTTGCAAATGGTGTTGGTGGCCATGAGGGAAGGCAGCATTAATCCAAATGAGCACTTCTAGCTCACACCTATACTATTTAAAACTTAGAACTGTTTTTGTTAAAGTATAAAGTGTGCAGTTAATGGACATGGGCAGCTTTGTAAAAAATGTTTTCCATTTTGGGCAGAAAATGCAGGGATGGGTGTCTGCTGTGCACTGAAGACCTTCACCACACCACTGTCAGTGATTCATAGGGGACTGCAGATCGTGACTTGCCTGAGGACCCCCTTGCGAGTGTTCAATTTGAGATGTAACCTTTGTGTACCTAGGTCGCATTGATAACTGCATTCCCATTTACAAACCAGGTTAGCAAATGGGAATGTAAATTGGAATGACACATCCAGCAGTAGCTTTTTGATTAAATAGAAAGTGTGCAACTAATACTTCACAATTCAGGAGTACAAGCATGTATGTGAAAGCCAATTTACACAAGTATATACATAAGTCAGCATCAAACAACATAAGCATTATTTGTTCCCACATCATGATTGTATAGAAATGTCATGGCGTGGGATGGGTGTTTGCTGTATGAGAATGGTCAGGATGTGATGCAAATTTTCATGGTGTTAGGTATGATGGAAACAGCGATTATGATGTTAAAGATTAAAACTATGGATAGAGAGTATACTGAAAGTTCGATCTTCTCTGGAACATAGAAGTGAATATGAATTCTAGGGTGCACCATAGGTGGATGCATAGGCTGAAAATGCTGGGATCTAAAGTTTCCTTTTATCACATTTCTATAAGTTGAACAGCATTCTGATGCAACTAGTGAGATTTTGTTTTTGCCTTGAGAGTTTTAAAGAGGAGGTGAGAAAGGCGTGGCTTTTGAGATGAATCAAACTGACAATGAGGCAGACTTGTTTGAATCGGAGTCTATCAGAAGCTAGTGTTGAACTATCAAGAAAGGGGTGATGTAGTCAATTTTTTTTCTTTCCTGAAAGTAATTTTGTGGTTGGATGTAGAATGGCTGTGTGTTGGAACCCAAGGCTTTTGGAAGGCCAATCTGGATGGCATTTCCATAGTACTAGTGCTTAATTACTACATTTTGTATTGCTGAGCATATGTCTCAATGTTTAAGGAACAGCTTTGTCTAACACCATTTTATAATACCCAGTTATGTATGTTTGGCACTGTTGTTTTGAAAACATGGATATCCCTAAAGGAGGAGAGGTTCATGTGAAGTTTGGAGCCCCAAGAAGGAGTAACTGACGAAAAAAGCTGTGAGAACATGAATGTAATGATTACAAAAAAGAGTCTAGAACTAGGTGAGTAAATGTCACAGTAAGGAACAGAGGGATCATAAATCTGACTTGGAAGGACATTCATGGAGGGAGAGGTTGCATGAGAAGAGGCATGACTATGAGTGTAAGGTGGGACAAAGTTGATCTTTGACCTAGATCAGTGAAGCGAGGTATGCTATTGAATTCTTACATCATACTTCCCCAATGGAGACATAGTAATGCATTTTCACTGCTTATCATGCAGAAGTGGTTGGTGGCTAACTATCTAAGTCAATTTATGTTTGTGTTTTTGTTACAAAAGCTCTAGTAATATTTAACAAACCAAAGGACTAATAAACGTGTGTCTATAATGACCATAAATAGTCATAGTAAGCAATGTACTTTTTCAGATATGGCTAGATATTTTTTTTTAAAAATCTCAAAAGAGAACATTGGAAATAAAATCCAATCTGTCTGTCTGAGGTTCTGATTGAAAGTTAGGTGAGACTAGGAAAATCACCAAATTATGCACAAAGTCCTCAGTTGTGCGATTTGTTGCCTGAGGAAACCATGTTCCAGGGGCATGTATTGGCAGATATAATTCCATTGGAGGAGTTTTTGCTGGTAAGGAAACCACCAATGAAATGTTTTCCAGATGCTCACTAAATCAAAGAATGTGCTAAGAAGTCCAACTAGAAATCACATACATATTCTGACATTTTGCTAGTAGATATAGCCCAGATTCAATAGTAGAATGAATATTAATGCACATTGGTGAGAGGCCTATGTAATCACGTTCCTCAGTGGGGGCATGGCTGTATCCTGATTGCATTCATTTATGAAACACTTTAATGCTAAATTAATTTCTGAAATAGGTTTACATAGGCTCTTCCCAAAGGGGCCAATGAATACAAACTTAGGAACAAGTAAGCACCAGTAGGTGGTATGATGCAGGTTTATGTCTTTGATTTCACATTATTTCAGAAAGTGATGTAAATGTGCTAACATAAGGTTAGAGAGGACATTTTAACTGTGTAATTGACAGTGCCTTGGACCGTTTTGCACTTCAAAATGAAGTCACATCAGTATCACATTATGAACCTGATTATAAAGTACAACAAATACAATTATGATAATGCAGGGCTCAAATAAATGTACACTCCTTCTGGAAATGTTCATGGAAGATTGTCAGAATATAATTTATTATAGCCTTAGAGCCCACAATAGCGGGCTATAATGGCCATTAAAGGCCTTTACCAAGGGAGAAGGACTTTAATTGCCGATATAACCCAGCTACTGCAAGCTCGAAGGCTATTAGAACATTCTGTCACTAGAGGGCAGAATGTTCTAATAAATAAAACAACGTCCTCAAAGTGCTCGATGGGATTAAAATCCCCTCAGGCTACGTGAGTACTTTGTTCACAGCTTCTGCTGTGAACAAAGAACATTGGAATATTGAAGCTTTGGGTTTTTACCAGCCAGTAAAAGTGTAGAGCATCCCACTGTTCTAATAAATTTTATTTGCAGAAAAAAAGTATTAAGTCAGCTACACATATGAATTGTCTTTGTTTGTGTATATGTTAAATATAACTTAAATATAACTTTTTTTTCCATTAAAGATTTTGTTGAGGTTTATGTGAGCAATAAGGCCAGGATGGCCAACAACAATGCAGGGCGGATAATCATTCACAGTCATGTAACCATAAATGTTGCAACTGCACAGAAATTCTACCCCACCACCCAATCCTACTTATGAACATTTAAGTTAGACATCATAGTATACACATATATCTCAGCTCGTACCCGCATGTCCATATTCCTTGATCTCGGCATCTAGCAAAGAGTTTGTCGATCGACTGTTGTGCAGCATGATTCCACAATTATCCGCCCAGCACTGCCAGATCTTATTATGTTTTCTGGGGCAACCTATGGCCCGATAAACTGCCACTTCCAAGCCCAATCAATGGTCAAAAGCCCTCTTCAAAACCACCAACAACAGGGGAGTCTTTGCCTTCTACTCCCTAGAATAAGAGAGTCTGCTTGTATATGCTACCCCCTATATCATCTGTAATGTGTAGAAGAGCCAACTTAAAAGTCACGGGAATCACCCACGAGAGTACTCCACTCAGACAGGAGATCAACCCCTCTCAGAATGTTTGCAATATAGTACACCCCCGTACAGTATGTATAAAGGAAACCTCATCCATGTGACATTGCAGGCATAGTGAAGCCTATTTTCTTTGACGTTGCCTACTGTAATAGACTCTATGAAGGTATTTAAATTGAATGAGCTGCAATCCTTCTGATACGCCAAAGTGTCGGCCCAGTCATCATTACCAAGGTTATCAAGGTCAGTCTATCAGGCCAGACAAAGGGCTCTCAGTGTGTGAGGGCTGTGTATAATGAGGGTGCGTAACAGTTTTTCTAATTTATGGTCTCCCAGATCTTCCGCAAGCAATTTACACTCCAAAGGATTATATTGGGAAGGGAATCGAGGTCACTTACATATGGGGCAAGGGCATGACTAATTGTAAATAACAATGACTATGATAAAGGTTGAGTTCTTGTTGAAGCTCCTGAAAGGTTGTCAGACATCGGACATCACATCCCCCAGTGTGGATATGCCAATCATGTCTCATTTCCTGAAACCTTCTAGGTGTGCCACTTGTTTTAATAGGACACCACGCCACAATGGAGTCTGGGCCATGAGCCTAACCCACCATACCATGCAGCGCAGAGTAGTTTTCCATATAATCAGTACTACTTGTGTTGCTGGGGGAAGAAAATCAATCTAGATTCTCCATAGATATAATCCAGCAGAGGAAGGGCACCCATTGCACATTTCTCTGCTGCACACCACCACTCATTAACAATGAGCAAGTGGGAGGCAAAATAATAAGAGGTAATGTCAGCAGCAGCGATACCTCCATTGGATGTCGGTTGAAAACATTTGGTCAAGGCTATGCAGGACGTTCCCCTCCCAGCCCCACCCCAACCTCCATAGTAAGCCGGTAAGTATTGTGTCAGTTTGGCAGAACCATGATTTGGAGATCAGATGGGGTGGTTTTGAAGTTGGTAGAGGAGTCTGGGCAAGGACACCATTTTAAAAATCACCATTGAGTGACAATGGTGAGAGCAACCATGTCTGCTACTACCCCTTTAATCGTGCCAAGGCTGATTCCAAGTTGCGAGCTCGGGAAAGAACAGCATCAGGCGTAATGACTATCCCCAGATATTTGAAACAATGTGTATCGGTCCTGAATATCCGTTAATGGGGAATACCATTGATTTGGAAGTGTTAATGTTTTTAAATATAACTTTTAATGTGAAACAAGTCCAATGCCCACCAAAATCCAATGTGCACTGTCCAGTGTAGGGGATTTGGGAGCAGCTTGTTTGTCATGTTTGTCCACGAGAGGTGCCATGCAAAAGGGCCAGTTTGAGAAGCAATGTAAGATTGCACATATACTAGGCTAACATACCAGCATGTTATCAGATTCGCATCTGCTGTTTTCTTTAAACTGCTAAGGTTGTTACTTTGAATGAATTGCCATAAAAAATAATGCATATTTCATCTGAAGTTTGGTTCAGGCATCAGTAGTTGTATTCATTGCAAAGAAAATGCTCTGAGTGAATTTGCTGAACAAAGTGTGTGTCTAGTCTTGAAGCTAAGAATAATTATGTTCAAAATGAGGTGGAATAATCATATATTTTTTAGATTTGTCCTCTTTGGATCAGAGGGGATGAGAAGACTAAAGTGTCCTCATAAATCTGTTCGTTTTCTGATTGCAACCTCTTACCAACAGGACTTTTATTTTGAAACAATATTTAACATTTTTCATCATCCGAATAGTGATGAAATTGTCAAAGAAACAAGTTTAGAATATTTTAGGATTACTTTAGTGGAAGGAGCAGGACAAATGACAATGGAGGGGCCCGCGGAAAGAGTGACTCGTTCTAGTCTCTCTGCAGGCTCTTTCAGGAGGACAGGAAGTGGAGCACGGGCACCTGATTGGAAGAAGGTAAGAGGGGGTGGGCTTGGGGAGGTGGGTTTATAAGGGGGTGGGAGGGATGGTCGGCCTCTTTCCGTGCTGACCGTGGGAGAGGCCGACCGTTAGATTGACCACCCACCCACCCGGCAGATTATGGAGGATGGGAGGAAAGGAAAGAAGACAATGGGGGTTTTTATAGGAACGGGGGTATGGTGGGGGGGAGAAAAGTCAGTTAGGGCAGGTGTTTCTTAAGGGCAGCAGAAGATGGGGGAGGGTGGAGAGCCAGATGCGGGCTTGTCCACCCTTCCAAGGGGAAAAACAAGGAGAGGAAGGATCAGAGTAAGGGGGTATGCTACAAGTAAGGAGGGCATGAGAGGAATAGGGGTGTGTCTAGGGGAGGAGAATCGAAGAGAGGCTTTGGAAGAAAGAAGGAGGATCAAGGGAACTGTTAAGAGTTGGGGCTTGTTAAAAATGGGGGATACAGTTTGAAGTTTATTGATGTTTATGTTTAAATCCTGTTCTAATAAATGACCTTTTACACTAAATATGGGTGTCACTGTATGTGTGTCCCGATATGCACGATGGAAATGCCATTGTGGGCTGAGATTTATTATAAATTCTCTACATCAGGTCGTTGATACTTGGATAAAAAAGACTGTGTCGCTGCCTTTCGGAAAAAGTGACAAGTAATATTTAGTCCACTGTAAGTTTTACTACTATGGATTTCAAATGCTCCTTTTTATGGGCGAGCACAAAGCGCTCCGTCCATCTGTTATCTCTCTTTGGGCTTAAAACCACGCCCATGCCACGTCAGTCACTTACATTGGTTCGTGGGCTTGCTTGCTTTCATTTGTGAAAGGCATGCATAGGTCATGCCTTTTCCGGTGTTTAGCCCACCTACACAGCACCGGTAAAGTACTAAAAACATACGAGGCTTGATGTTTTCACCCTGGGGTCCGGACTACTTTATCTGTTTATTTTCCACGCAGCGCGATCGCGCTGCATTTTACATAGCGCGATCGTGCTGCGTGTTTTTTTTGCTTTACAACGCTATTAGCTCTATCTTGAACAAACGCAAGACCCGTTGCATTGGAAATGCTTGTTTCCTTTAGGTATTTCACTGCTTGAGATGAATGTAGAAATAACATTTAGCCAATGACAAAATATACGTGCGAAAAATACGATTGTACATATTATACAAGTGACTTTTGAGTCACCAGAATGTACTTACATCATGTGGCAGTGTTTCATTCATATCAAGGGAAGGGGCAATTGATGGCTCATAAACTCTCGGCTTTGTCCTGTGCTCATTGGCAGTACACATCTACAGCTGCCTCAGGACAACTGTCACCTAATCTGTTTTCTTGGACGAGCAAAACGATGTGGGTGAAGATCGACAAGGGCAGCTAGAGGCGCACGGGAGACGTTGTGCAATACTGGAGAGCTTTCTTGGGACCCCTTACAATGTTGTGAACCATGTGCCAGAGCAGCTGTCAACTGGACTCGCCACCATTATTGTGAGTGCTAAGGAGGGCAGGTGGTTGTGTCCCGGTGTCATATTCACAAATCACAATTATGAACTGATATCAGCTGTCCAGTTTCTCCATCAACTGAAAAAGAGTGCTTGCCATGGAAGACAGGGGCAGCTATCAGCTTTAAACTGTCCCCATCAACCTCGTGTGTTCTGAGGGAATAAAGGAGAGATGAGCACTGGGGCAGCTATTGTCTGCCCCAGGCCTCCTTAAGCCTCCTTTTCCCCGAGGCTAATGAGAGCCTGGGGCAGGTGACAGCCAACCATGGGCCAGCTGAACTTGCACCCTGACAGCATGGTACAGAAGTGCTACAGTAGCTCTCTCTTGTACCAGGTCAGCTTGTGTCACCAACTTACATGGGTCAGTGAGGAATGGGACAGCTGGTACATGGTTTCTGTGACTTTTCTGCGGGGGACAACGTGTCCCATAAGCCCTGCTATAACCTATGCCGACCTTAGGACCATGAAGAGGGAGTAGAGAGTGCTAAGTGCGCCCGGGTATCCCCCTGTGCCGAGTGTGTGTGGGGTGGGCCTGTGTGCTGCCTGGGTGAAGACCAGGCCAAGAGCTTCCCCCTCTGTGTCGGTCAGAGCCCAGAAGAGGCTGGGCTGGACCACCCCTCTTGGTAGTGGGACAATCCTTTTTGTAAGCTACTGGTCGATTCATTTCCCTATCTTCTTATCCATTGTGGAGTGGGAGGGAACGTGATATTGGTGCTGTGGGGCCTCGAAGGTAAGAGCAACTGACAATCTGTCATCAATAATTGGCTAGTGCAATTTGAGCCAGATTCTTGCCTCTTTAAAACAGCTATACTACGCCTGATTGCGCCCTAAGTACAACTATATAGTTCCCAATTTTGTTACAGTTGTTAAAATGGGTAAAAGGACAGTAGCATGTATCAAATCTACTGCTGCACTAAATGCAGCACATTGGATACATTTTTAGCGTGGGAGCAGTCTCTAAAGAGATTGATTTTGAGGAGAGCAACTATTGTTGGACCTTAATGAGCCTATGGCGGCACCTCAAGCGATTGCGCCCAATAGACTCTAGGTATAAACATATTGCATATTGTGCCACCTGTTTCCTTACTCTTACCCTTATTGCTACTGGCACCCGAACCCACTTTGCCTACCTAGGATAGACCCTAGCTTATTGATTCTGGCATGACTGCAAAAAGGAAGAAAAGGTCAAGGCACACTGAAGTAGAGCTGGATCGCATTTCTACGCCTTCAATCAATATAGGTCAGGCAGCTCATAATGAAGTTTTTAGGGGCATTAGCCCTGGTGTAGAATGGGATTTGTTTTTGGTAAATTAAAGTCCATGATTGAAACTTGCACTAGCCTGCTGGTTGACTGCCTTGGTGCGCTTGCACAAGAAATTACAAAATTGACAGCAACTCAGGCAAAATACAGTTTTGTGCACAACTGCGATATGGGCCATGCTACGTCATGTTCTGTCGATCCTAATATTGGCCCTGTAAAATCCCCTTTACCCAGATATAATTCAGGATCTGTCATGTGGCCTTTACTAACAAATGAATTAGGTCCTCGAGAATATGAAGAACGATGAGGTATCGGTCAGCCTGCCACAGATGACCGAGGCAACAAGAGAAGTTAGGGGTAGACCGTTATAACCCTACCCCAGATCCCCCAATAGAGATAGAATTCTTGTGATGAATTTGGAGCATGAAGCATGTCCAAATGAGATTGTTCTTGCTAACGTCCTGGTGCTTTTGCCAGCAGCAACAGCGTCTACAGCTCAGCTAAAAAAAACAAGGTGTGTCATTGGCTTACTATGCATGTGTGTTTTAACCAGGCTCACTACACCAACCTCCTATGGATAAGAAGGGTGAGCTGGATATGGTTCCCGAGGAAGAGAAATAACGAGAATGGTGTAGTCATCAGTTTCAGACCCCCTGCTGTGGCCTGTAACATCCTTTCTCAAAGTGTATGTGGTCAATAAAATGGAAAGAACATTATTCTTTTGCCCCTGGCCTATTTCTATAATCATTAAGCATCAGCACTAGTTTCACCTCAGGTTGATCGTCTAAAAGCCTAAGTTACATGACGCAGTACTGTCTGGCAATCAAATTTTCTTTACTTTGTGATCTAAAGATATGGATTGAGCGATTGAGGCTGATGTTGACCCGAGAGTAAATAATTTGAGGCAATCAGATCCCCTGCAAAGTTCTGTCATTCTTAATGAGTTCTAGCTGGGAGAAGCTATTCCTTAAGACTGTTTGCTGGAGCATCACTGGCATCACCCCAAAAGGTGCTGATGTGGATCGGCTTGATTATGTCAAAAAATATCATCATGCTCCAAGAAACTTAGGACATGAAAGAAATTTTTTGAGTTTATTTTGTAGTTTATTTATCTTGGCAGTTCCTTCTGCCATGGGCAGACCTGGGGAGGTCAGGGGGTTGGCTATTTTTGTACATCCACCCCTTATGCTCAGATTGGTCCCAATCCCATTCCCACACCCAAGTATTCAAATCCTGTTGTGTTCACTCTTTGAATTTTCATTATTTTTGTATTCATTTTTATAACTCAGTCGATCAAAGAGGCAAAAGCTGCAGTAGCAATACTTGTTATTGTAAATGGAATATTGAAGCAACGCTTGTTTCGTGATGCTAAATGTTTTATTCTAATCATAAGGGGGATTTTGACTCAAAGACTGGTTTTGGAAACAAACTTGACTATAACGCACTATATAGCTGTGCGGGCTAGCCCATCCAAAATAAGACCAATTCATATTAAGGGCAAGTCTATTGCAAGGTTATATGGCTTCATTTAGTTGAGTATTACTTTTGATTCTCTGTACAGCTGGGGTCATTCTCTTCTAAATAGGCCCAGTTTGATTGGTCAATGATGGGCTCTTTTTTAATTTAGTGAAATAAGTTGGGTCTAAGCCCATACTAACTCTGATAGAAACATTTCAACATAGGTTTATCTCAATCCTAACTTACAAGGTGCCTATTTGGGATATAGTACAATTAATAGCCTTCACGTCGAAGAAAACGGATTCTGTAGGAGACTCCCTGCCTTTTCACCTAGCAGATCCCACTACTTTGCCCATGAGGAGTTACGACTCAAATATGTCACAGATCCTATCAAATAAGCCCCCCTACTACTATGGTTGTTGGTATGGGCTAACAAATGTGCTATTTTAGGCAGGGACATAATAGAGGATTGTCTTGCATGTGACCAGGGATACACTATCCCTTGGCTCAAACTTATTAGATAGTTGTTCTATGAACTTGAATGGCCTGGCCTGTATCTTATGACCATTAAAAAAAATTAAAAGAGAAAACTTGGGTCAAAAAGATTTACTGGGAAAGGGTGGAGCAGAAATGCACAACAATAGAAATGAGCAAGCCCACAATACGTGGATATGCCATTATGCCAACCACCCCACAGTACTGAACCCTATCTCTCATCTGTAAGCAATATGTGGGAAAATCAATTATTGATATCATTTCGTATAGGCAGCATAAAATGGCATCTGTCTTTCCCTTTTGGGTCAATATGATATGACCTCAATTCAATTATGTCCATGTGATGAAATATCACTCAAGATTCAAGGTCCAAGATTGCTGTTTTTGAGTTTTTTTGCATGTTTTCTAAGTTTTCTAAGCAATTTACTATTCGATATGTGCATACTCTTCTATATTTGGTACCAATCCTTAAGTTCCATGTTTATTTTTAAATATAAAACCACACTTTACATCGTACAGACCCTCTGCAACCACATTGTTTGTCGTTCAGTTGGATTCTTTTTAAAGTCTACTGTGGGACTACAGAAAACATTGGTGTTTTAAAGACCTTTCTTCTCTAGAGGTTTGTCACGGCTGTAGCTGTGCAATTAAATGAAATATTGTAGAAGTTTAATGTATTATCTAGTATTTGCTAATATCCTATTTGCCTATACTTTTTTGATTATTTATTTGACTTGCATGGCTAAATTTGTTGGACTAATAAAGTTGTTTAATGATGACTTGGCAGAGTTTCAGACTTTACCATGTGTGGTCAGTGAAAATGAGAACGAGAGGCACAATGGCAGAGGCAGTACCGCATAATGGTAACCACTTCATCCCCTCTAGTTTCATAAGGTCCTTATAATTTCTTCAAAATATATCTATGGGGACTAAAACAGATATAACTTGGGTTCTATTCAGGTAAAGCAACTTATAATTAACCAATGAACAATCGAGATTGGGGTTTACTATGTGGTCATGGATATTTTAGGTACGTCGAATGGCTAACCTTCTATTAATTGATCCACAGATTATAGCTCTATGTTTGCACAAAGGAAAAGTAGATTCTGTTTTAGCAGAAATTATCACTAGAGCAAAGATGTGAGTAATTCACCATAATTTAACATTCTTTGTTTACTTATGCTTTGTGAAGAAACATTATGGTCTGGCATCACTTGGAATGAGAGAAATGTTATTATAAATAGTGCATCTTTTGATACGGTCCTATAACCTCTAACGATGCAGCGACTGCTGGTAGGAATGCAAGAGGATCTCTAGACGTGTAGTACTGGGAGCACAACTGCAAATTGATAATATTTAACTGTAAAACTAACAGGCAGTTTTTAGCTCTACGGAGTGTTTACCTAAACACAAACGCATAACATGGAAAATGAAGAGGAAAAATTTGCAAGGCCAGCCCAGAGGTAAAAAACAGATGGCTATGACTCCACTCCAGCAAGATGCCAGACAGTAGTTCTGCCCTTACCGCCCGAGGGACTGATGGGAGTACTTACTCCCGATCTCCCCCCCACCTCCGGTTCCAGCGAGCTCACTAGACACCAGCGAAGGGCCTAGGAGTGTGGGCTGCCCATCATGGGCATGCCCCACCCAATAAGGGCACAGTCTTACTCCCTCTCTCGTGACGGGCAATTACTCCAATTCGTTCTCCCAGGGGCAGAAATCCTACTAGACATCAGAGACTAAATTTATGCAGTATTTCTGTGCCGGGGAGAGCGCCCACCTCCCCGGGCATGCAACCATACTTTGCCCCACCCTGCAGCTCAATAGACTTTCTGCCTCCCCCTGCCTTCCAGCTACTTACACAAGTGAGGTACAATTTTTATTGGGAGACTTAGGAGAATGCTGGGTGGAAGGAAGTTTGTGGCTTACCGCAGAATGCAGCACTTTGTATCACAAAAATGTGACGAAGATGTGATTTTTAGTTAAACTTTGAGGTTTGCAAGGGATTCTGGGTAAACAATGCTGGTGAGAGCTATGCACGTCACCCTACCCTGGATTTTCCCAGTGTCTAGTTTTCAAAATGGGCAAGTTTGCTAGGTTCGTTTTGTTCCCGATGAGCAAAAAAGCATCTGTTTTCTGTGGAAAATGTGCTGTGTCTATTTCAAATTTTGGGCCCTTTCCGCTCGTAGGCACTAGGCCTACCCAGAGAATTGAGGCACTATTTTTATTGATGACTTTGTTGGGGAATGCTAGGTGGAAGGACGTTTGTGGCTCTCTGCAGATTCCAGAACTTTTCATTACAGAAATGTGAGGAAAAGTGTGTTTTCTTAAGTAAAAGTTTAAGGTTTGCAAGGAATTCTGGTAGAAAAAACCTGGTGCGATCCACCCAAGTCTTCCTACTTGGGAACCCCCAGGTGTCTAATTTCCTTAAGTGCCAGCTGAGCTAATGCCCAAAACCTACAGCTATCTACTTTGCAAATAAAAGGGTGAGTTTGAGTGGGAAAATGTGATGGGTCTATGTTGCGTTTTAGGCCCTTTCCTCCCACAAGCATTAAGTCTACCCACAGGACTGAGGTATCATTTTTATCAGGAGACTTGGGAGAATGATAGGTGGAAGGGCCTTTGTGGCTTCCCAAAGATTCCAGAACTTCTCACCACAGAATTCTGAGGAAAGTGTTTTTTTTCATCAACATTTGAGTTTTTCAAGTAATTCTAGGTAAACACATGTGGTGAGAGTCACACGTTGCCCCACCCTGAATTCCCCCAGATGTCTAGTTGTCAAGTTTTCCCTAAGTGTCTGCAGAACTAGGACCCAAAATCAACAGCTACCTACTTTTCAAAAAAAGGGTTAGTTTTGAGTGAAAAAATGTGAGGTGTCCAAGTTGCCTTTTGGGCCATTTCCTCCCGCAAGCAGTAGGCCTATCCACAAAAGAGAGGTATAATTTTTATCCAGAGACTTGGGGCAAGGCTTAATGGAAGAAAGTTTGTTGCTCTCCCCAGATTACAGAACTTTCCATCACAAAAATAAGAGGAAAATGCTTTTTTCAATCAAAGGTTGAGTTTGGCACAGGATTCTGGGTAAAAACACCTGGTGAAAAGAACACAAGTCGACCCCTGTATTAGCCCAGGTGTCTACTTTTAAAAGATGTCAAAGTTTGATAGGTTTCCTTAGGTGCCGTTTGAGGTAGGGCCGGAAACCCACAGCTACCCACTTTGCAAAAAAAAGGGGTCAGTTTTGAGTATCCATGTTGTGTTTTGGGTTGTTTCCTGTCACAGGCAATAGGTCTACCCAAACAACTGAGGTGTCATTTTTATTGGGAGACCTGGGGGAATGCTGGGAGGAAGGAAATTTCTGGCTCCCTGCAGATTTCAGAACTTTTCATCACAGAAATGTGAGGAAAATATGCATTTTAGTGAACGTTTGAGGTTTGCAAGAGGTTCTCGGTAAACAGTGCTGGTGATAGCCATGCAGGTCACCCCACCATGGATGTTTTCAGGTGTCTAGTTTTAAAAAATGGGCACATTTGCTAGGTTACCCTAGGTGCGCCGTGAGCTAGGGCCCACAATCCACAACTATTCCCCTTGCAAAAGAAGGGTCTGTTTTTTGTGGAAAATATCATGTATCCAGGTTGGATATGGCCCCTACCCTCCCACAAGCTTTAGGCCCACCCGCAGAAGAGATGTACTATTTTTATTGAAATACTCTGGGAAATGCTAGTTAGAAGGACATTTGTGGATCCCTGCCGATTGCAGAACTTTCTGTCACTGAAGGGTGAGGAAAATATGTTATTTTAGACAGAATGTGAGGTCTTCAAACACATCTGGGAACAAAAACCTGGAGAGAGCCACCCAAGTCACATCCCCCCCGGATGTGCACATTTCCTGGTTTCCCTACGTGCTGGCAGAGCTAGGGCCCAAAACCCACAGCTAGCAAAACTTTAAAGGATCTGCACATATGACACTTTGTTGAAATCAGAATTTTGTCTTTGTAGATATCTGTAGCTGTCCTGGATCACACATGTGTCTCACACTGATTTCCACCACAAACTGGAAATAGATTGAGATCACAAGAAGAGCAGGAAAAATAGGCTACCTCTTTGAAAAAGTCCTAAACTGAGTTAAGAAAGATTATTTTTTAATTCAGCTTTGCATGTTCCTGAAAGTTTGCTAAATGGTGACTTTAGCACAGCAAACCGTTCGTTGATGCCATTTAAAAAAAAACTGATAATTTTATCCAGAACACTTTTTTCTATTTTCCTAAAAAACTCAAAATGTAGCTATATTTTACCTATTTTCTTGGTCTCTTCAAAGGGACTCCACAAACCCTGGGTACTTTTACAATCCCCAGGATGTTAGAAAACAGGATGCAAATTTGATGTGGATACCTTATGTGGAAAAGGTTACTGAGCCCTAAACACAATTATCCCCAAATAGCAAAAATGCTCAGCAGTGATAGGAGGTGGAGGGTGGGGGGAGGCACAGCAGTTCAGGAGTTACAGATGCATATGGATTGATGATAGTGTTACATAACCAACTTGCTGAACAAGTTTGTTAGGTTTATAAAAAATGAGTTGTCATACAAGTATTGAAAGAATGTAAACTAAATTATTGCTTGGTATAGTCTGCTGAAGGCTACACATAATGAAAAGTAATCAGTCAACCTCAAACGAGCTTCACATGAGTTCAGTAGCTGATTATTTTCATATGCGCTTGGGGTAGCTGAAAAATCCTAGCTTGGTTGAGTTAAAGGTAAGCTATCTGACATTTGTAGAACAAACTTTATGTGAAAATTTGATAAATTTGTTTTCATACCTCTTGAGGTACGTCCACAAGAAAATACAAAAGATAAAGCTGAGTGAAGATCTCTGATAAAAGTAAAATGGTAAACCCTATATTAAGCATAGATGGGACGTGCAGATGATGTGTGTAAAATATGCTTAGAAAGTTCTAGGTACATATAGTATTGGACATAATAGTATAAAATCTGCTCCACAAGCACTTAACTAACCGTTGCTGAAATTAATGGCTATAGCCCTGATACAAGATCTGAACATTCTTGGTTTATCTTTGCGTAATTCCACTTCTTCCCATGTGGCTGGCCATCTTCTGGTCTTCTGGACCCGATTTTTTCAAATGTGGTGGATCTGTTTTCTGAACCCCGCCTCCGTTTACATTGGTATGATCATTTTGCGGTACCATTTAAGGTCAGAATTTCCTTCAACCCTTATGTCTCTTGTTCCAAATCCTCCCTTATCTTTAGAAATTGGTACAAACTTGATGTATCTGCTCCTAATGAAAGATGAAAGAGCACTCGCCTTGTTTTAAATTAATCAGTTCTGGAAGACTGGGATAAAGTTCATAATTGGCATATAAAGGCAGTGGAGGATGTCTTACCGCACATGGAAAAACGCTCTAACTGATGCCATCTACCAGCGTCTTGGTTTATTGATTCATTGAGAGAGGGGGAAAAAAAACAGTGTACGGTGTTGGAGCGACTTTGGAGAAAGAATAATCCAGAAGAGGATAAAGCTATTTATAAACAGGGATTTAGAAGGATCATTGGCTGTGCAAAGTGGCACAAGCAGCATATTATTCAAATGAAATTCTAAATTCTCCAAATTGTTCCAAGACACTTTTTAAGGGTGTGCAGGAACTGTCAGATCCCAACAAACTCCCTCAATTTCACGCTTTGTCCCAATTACAATGTGAGGAATTGGCATGATTTTTCACCTTGAAAGTTTATAACATATATGTTCAACTGGAGAGCAATCGTTCTAGTGGAGTGCATACCTCTAGTCTGACAGAAGATGCTCCTGATAACAACTTCTCTTTAGCAAACACTATACCACTACTTCATCTAGCCCTGCTCCAGTCCCTTCAATTGGAGACTGTGCTCCATTAGATATAGAAGCTTTTATGACTATTTTGTAATCCACTAAATCTATTTTGTAATCCACTAAATCAGGATCTCTGGAGGACACTCTCCCTCCCACTAAACTGAAATTTCTGGAGCCTAGTTTATTGTGACAGGGACAACGACATCAATGGGTCCATACTCTGGCCCTTCCCCTGTTCTTCTGCATTACAAGATGAGCCTTTACTTTCCTTTCAGGCTATCTGGGACGCCTGTCCCTTTAAGACTCCGATGTTCACACAGGAAGCAGGCGGGAGCCAACCTGACTCTGGGGTTTTGGAGCTTGATTCAGGTTGGCGGTCTGAGGATAAGGCATAGACAAGCAGGAAGAAGAATGCTCTGTGGGGATCAAGAGGCACGCTCCCTGACGTAGATGGACCCAACTTGGGAATTTGCTGCCGAAGCGTTCAGAGGTAGGAGCTACTTCTGTGAGTCACCCCTTACAACGAGGTTGGGAACTCGGACGAGCAGCAGCACAGACGCCCGGAGGCCACCATCACATTCAGCCACCCCGCCATGCTCCAAAAGGAGCGTGGCTAGCCCAGGTATGTGAACATATAATTGGGACAAATGGGACGTGAGAGACGTGCTGTGGCAGGGCTGGGAGTGACTGGTTCATAGAGGGTCACCCGTGTAAGACCACCAGGCTTCTGGCACCTAGTGAGGCGTGCTTAGCGGTCAAACAGTCGAGGATCTGGCACATGGTGGTGGGATAAGAAGGTGTGGTGGCATCCCCCACGAGTCACGGGGCTCCTCCTATTTCCTCTTTGAAAGTTAATAATTTAGGTTGGAAGATAAGTTGGATGATTCCGTTTTCTGCCTTAAGAATTGTGATTTCGACCCTTTTACTGTCCTGACTGGATTACAGAAACGTTCTGTACTTGGGCATAGATAAGGCATCTATGCACCATTTGCAGGTGGTACAGAACACAACATGTAGACTACTTTAACGCTTGCCGAAATCTGCCTCTGTTTCCCATCTTTTTCCAAGAGTTACATTGGCTTCCAATCTCTAAACACATAGGCCCTCATTCTGACCCTGGCGGTCGGCGGAGAGGCGGCGGTCAGACCGCGAACAGACCGGCGGTATTAAAAATGGCATTCTGACCGCGGCGGTCCCCGCCGCGACCGACCGCCACTTCCCCACTCCGACAGCCACGGCGGTCATGACCGACGGGCTGGAGTCTGCGCACTCCGGTCCGGCGGTCGACCCAAGACCGCCAACGCTATCATGACCCTGCTTACCGCCGCGGTTTCTTGCGTTCGGGAACCGCCATGCGAACCATGGCGGTAGGCACTATCGGGGCCAGGGAATTCCTTCCCTGGCACTGATAGGGGTCTCCCCCACCCCCCACTGCCCCCCCGAGTCCTCCCCCCACACCCTCCACCCCCCTGCCACCCCCCAGAGGTGGTACGAACCCCCTCCCCACCCCGACATGCACATACATGCACCCCGACATGCACACACCCCCTACATGCACATATACACACCCCCTACACACACACATACACAACGGGGACACATACCCGCACACATACATGCCGACATGCGCACCCGCCAAACTACACACATTGCCCATAGGCACAGCAGCAATCCCCGCCCGCATGCACGCACTCACACACCCCCTCTACACACTCACACGCACACCCCCATGCACGCACACATCACACAACACCCCCCCACCCCCTCCCCTCACGGACGATCAACTTACCTTGTGCGTTGGTCCTCCGGGAGGCGACGGGAGCCATAGGGACGTGACCGCCAACAGAAGACCGCCAACAGAAGACCGCCACACAGAAATGTGGGTCGTAATTCTGGGGGCGGTGTTCTGCTGGCGTGGCGGTGGAGGTTGACCAGTCTCCACTTTCCCGCCGACCGCCAGTGTGGCTGCTGGCGGTATTCCGGCGGAACGCTCCCAGCGGTCGGAATACGCGCAGCGGCATACCGCCGCGGTCGGCGGTCTTTACCGCGGCGGTAACTCGGCGGTCTTGCGAAAAGACCGCCAAGGTCAGAATGAGGGCCATAATTTCCAAAGCTTTATGCTATATGTTTAAAGCCAAAGTTGGCTTAAATGCCCGCTATATTCAAAACGTGGTGGTTCCTTACCACCCCCGTAGCCCATGAGATCCTCTTCTCGTTCTCTTTTCTCTGTACCCAGTTTCCACCTATCACACATGAAAGGGTGCTCCTTTCTTACTTGGGTCCTAAATTGTGGAACTCTCTTTCTGAGCACCTCAGAGCTCATACCTCACTGCTTGCTTTTTGTAAAGGTTTGAAAACCTGGCTGTTCTATACTGTGATATATTTACCATCTCTGTTATGTCGCCTGCACCGGGAAATCTTTTGAGGTAGCTGTGCACATTAAAATCTTAATAATAATAATAATGATAATAATAATAATAACAATAATGGCTCAAAGAAAAATAAACCTTAAAATGTTAACCCTACAACAAAAATGCATTATATTTTTCAGACGTTCATTCCTTTATATAATTCTCCATTTATTATTTATGTTATTGAATGGAGAGGCTCTCACAACTGTGTAAAATAGTGACTAAATAATTCATCGAAAAAGCAATATAAATACATTTTTGGATTGCCCTTCGAACTCTACTTCTGCTTGCTTCTAAGAACTCTAATTAGCAGGCGTTTCTAATATCAAAAAGTAATTACTTTCTCAGTAGTTGTACTGCTCTAGTTGTAGAGTGATATAGATGTAAGATTGATAGAAGTTCCTATACATACCCTAATACATATATTGCCTACTTCGAGTCAGTCTGTTACCAAGACCCAATGGCTCTTCGAATTAGACTTCCAATTTGCTTAATCATGTTAAAGACCTAGATGATAACACATAGGATAATATCATCTGCATACTAAAAGGTAGATTTGTGTTCTGTCCTAAATTTGGGTGGGAACATATTGGATTAGCAAATGCACAATGCAGGCCACTAAGTATGACGTGAACAATAAGGGAATCCACGCATATTCCTGTCTGAAACAACAGCACTGATCTTAAATGGCACCCACATTTCACATATTAGAACAACTATCATGTATGGGCTCAATGTTGAAGACTTTTCTACAAAATTGTTCACTTCGCCCCATCAAAGCACTGGAAAAGTCGTTAAGGGACCAGAGCAGGCGTGTGGCTCCAGTTATCACAGCCCACTGAGTCAGTATTGTCAACAAAACTCCATTACCAGTTGTTGACAATTTCTTACAAAACTGTGTTGTAAAATATGACTCAAGCATTGTTGTGAACCTGGCTGTATTATTGTCCTTTTCACTGCACTACTGGTAACGACTGCATTATAGATTGTCAAGCTACCGCTGTTTGACATCCCCTTAGAAAGCCCTGGCTGTTAAGAGGTACTGAAAAAAACTCAAAACAGTAGATACTCCTTCACGCTAGGGATGGTGTAAACATCTTTCCAGGGCTGGTCTTGGTTTCCAGTCCGGCCCTAGGTACAGCAAAAACTATATTACTAAAAGGGCGAAGGCGGAGTTTTGGGAGAGAGGTTATGGAAATAAAAAATATGCTTTTAGGTTCCACGGCAAAAGATGGGGATTGTGTTCTTTATAACTTAAAAGGAATGAAAAAAAAAACGATTGGGTGTCTGAGGATGAGTCTGGTGTCGACTGTGACGAGAATAACAGTTAGGGAGGTAATCGGTCGCTTTTCAAGTTTCATGTGTTTTTAAAATATAGAAAGATATGCAGTGGATTTAGTTATTTATAAGCTTAAATCGCTACTACTCACTATTCTTTGCTTCAAGACTGGACTACATCCTTCCATGGGTGTTCTTTGATTTGTTAAAGTGTTACCTATAAAGAAAAATATATGTTTGTAAATAATGGCACAATATATTGCAAATTAGCTTAAGAATCAGCCCATCACTGCAGCATATGTTGAACTTCATATAGACTCTTTTTGGCTTTATTTATTTCAGAAAAAATAAATTGCAGAATTCATAGCAAAAAACCATGTACATGTAAAGATCATGACAAAAAAGAAAGGAACACATTACAAATTATAAAACACTATCAATTATGAGCTATGAGCATAAAATGTCTGCAGTTGTTATGGGTATAGAGCAATAAAATGCCATATATATATATATATATATATATATATATATATATATATTCACTTGAACAAACCAAAGATTACAAGGACGTTATAGTTAGACTCACATTTTAAACATACAAAACCATAGAAATTCACCTGTTAGAGTTATCTCAAGTAACTATAACTTGCGCCCTAATGTAACTATAACTTGTGCCCCTGCCATGCAAATTTTTTCGTAAAAAATGTAACTGCAAATATGACATTGATATTATCAATGATGTTATTAAAGATGTCACAAATGCTGTAATTTGTGGGATAATTAGCAGTGCATGGTGAGGGCACGATTTGTAGTTACCCTACGACACGAGTGAGATAACTCTATAACAGGTGAATTTCTATGGTTTTGTATGTTTAAAATGTGAGCCTAACCATAACGTCCCTGTAACTTTTGTTTTTTTCAGTGAATTGCTATGGTTTTTTTAACATAAAGTAATTTCTATTACTATAAGTTAATCCAACCAACCTTCTGCCATGAGCAGTGGGGTTGGCTGCAGACGCTGCGGCCACTCCCCTATAACCACCCAACCCCACCCTGAGCACAGCCTTTGGCTGTGAATAGGGGTAGTTGGCTGCAGGTCCACGTGCCCCCCCCCCCCCCCCTCTTTCTGCGAGTTTCAACTTCGGGGAACGCCACTAGGTAAAACATATACATATATGTATATATATATATATATTTTTATATATATATATATATATATATATATATATATATATATATATATATATATATATATAGGGAGAGAGAGAGAGAGATATTCCCACATATTACCTACTGGCAGTCACCATTGGGTATGTAAAGTTATGAACTAGTTTTCATACAAATAACCTTTTTAGAATTGCCTATATCTTTGTCACTGTTTGATGAATGATCACGGAATTTTACCAAAAAAGTGTTGAGTTGGGTCTTGTTGTGCCTGGAAAGTTTTGGGATGATCCGTCAGGCGGAGGCAGAGAAAAAGGGGGTCACAAAAAGCGAATTTCCAATGTTTCCCTCCACTAAACATTCCAAAAAAGAGCTCCTTGCTTGTTTCTTTAAATTATACCCCTGATTCCACCCCCTTTCAGGGTGAACCAGAGCCCTGAGGGCTGACACTTTTTGGGGGGGGAGAGGGGGCAAGTGGCCCCTTTCCCAGAGACTCTGAGAGGCCCCAGGGATGCCATCTCCTGAGGCCAAGGTAAAAATCAAGTGACGGGCGTGCCCCTGCTCCCAGCGCCTAAAACGTCCCCAGGTACCCTAGCTCTTGAGGTCAAAATGTATTGAAAAAGGGAAAGGGGGCCAGGTGGGCAATATTCCCAAACCTAAAAAGGACCCGGGCACTACCTCATCTGTGGGGCATGTAACTAATGAGGGTTTTTTTGACCCTCCTCCTTGAGCCTAATTAGGTCCTGGGGGCACCATCCTCCTGGGCCGAAAAGTAAATAAAAGTTGAGGGAAGACCACGCAGCCCACCTTACTCGAGCCTCAAAAAGGCCCTGAGGACCCCATCCCCTGGGGCCAGCTCAGTGACTGTGTCCAGGGAAGCCCACCCCTAAGACACAGTAGTTTCTCTGTCCACACTACGGTGGGCAGGTAAACATGTTTGCTTTTGTCTTGAAGGATCATTTTTAAATCGCCCGCTAAACAGGAGCGAACATGGAAGTCTGCTCCCAGCTGGTGGGAGATTTTAAAATCCTCCTACCAGCTGGAAGCAGACTTTACTTCTGTTTCCATGCTCGTACTCGTGTGGGCAGGGAAACAAAGCACATACTGCTCCCAGCCAGAGGGAGCAAGCATAGACTGCTGCAACCTCCATGCACGAGCAATGCTGGCTCCAACACCATGTGGGGACCCATGTGGCATCACAGGGGCCCTGGTGCTTCTCCTCTTCCTCCAACGTGTAGGTTAGTATGTGGCCCAGGCAGGCACTAAGGCGGCCACCTGTTATAAAGAGAGGCCCTGGGGGATGGATCCCTTCCCTTTTTAATAAAATACACGTCAGAGGAATGGTGACCATGTAGCCTTTTTTGTTGAATTTGGCCCCCTTAATATATATATGTTTTGGCCTGGGGGATGGGGTCCTGGGGGCTCGAAGGCCAACCCTATGCCATGCACACCAAAGGCTCTGCATGGCATGGGGTTAGCAGTTATAGTCAAGGTTATCTCAACTAACAATAACTTGTGCCCTAAGGTAACTGTAACTCGTGCCCTAGCCATGCACTGATAATTACCCCACATATTACATCACTCATGACATCCTCTATAAAATTACTGATAAGAAAACTGTGCATGGTGGGGGTGCGAGTTATAGTTACCTTAGAGCACGAGTTATAGTTACTTGAGATAATTATAATTGGTACATTTCTGTGTTTTTTAGAGTTTAAAATGTTACATTGTTCCTGAACATTTCACCTATCCATAACGTTACTTTAACATCTGATTTTTCAGTGAGAATATATATATATATACATATATTTGTGTGTGTGTGTGTATGTGTGTTTGTGTGTGTGTGTGTAGGAAAGTAGCCTCCTTCTTGCATGGCTAACCCCACTTTTGGCCTGTTTGTGAGTGCGTGCCAGTGCGTTTTTACTGTGTCACAGGGATCCTGCTAGCCAGGACCCCAGTGCTCAAAGATAAAACCCTATATGTCAGTGTGTTTTGCCTGCCTCACTGGGATCCTGCTAGCCAGGACCCCAGTGCTCATAGTTTGTGGCCTAATGTGTATGCCTATGTAGTGCCTAACTGTGTCACTAACGCTCTGCTAATCAGAACCTCAGTGCTTATGCTCTCTCTGCTTTTAAATTTGTCACTGTAGGCCAGTGACTTCATTTACCAATTTCAATTGGCATACTGGACCCCCCCTTATAAGTTCCTAATATATGGTACCTAGGTACCCAGGGCATTGGGGTTCCAGAAGATCCATACAGGCTGCAGCATTTCTCTTGCCACCCAGAAGGAGCTCAGACAAACCCTTACACTGGACTACCATTGTAGCATGTAGGAAGTTGGCTCTGTATATACTATCTCAAAGTAAGAGATAGTTTGCACAGAGTCCAAGGGTTCCCCTTAGAGGTAAGATAGTGGCAAAATGAGATAATTCTAATGCTCTATTTTGTGGTAGCGTGGTTGAGCGATTGGGCTTATCAGAGGGTAGTGTTAAGCATTTGTTGTACACAAACAGGCAATAAATGAGGAACACACACTCAAAGACGTAACTCCAGGCCAATAGTTTTTATATAGAAAAATATATTTTCTTAATTTATTTTTAGAACCACAAGTTCAAGATTTGAAGTAAATACATAAAATGCAAGGTACTCCACACAGGTAAGTTAGGAACTTTGAATTAGAGCAATAGCATACACGGTTTTAGTAAAAATGGCAATAAGCTTTTTTTAAAGTGGACACAGTGCAAAAATCAACAGTTCCTGGGGGAGGTAAGTAAAGGTTAGTTTGTCAGGTAGGTAAGACACTTATAAGTCTAAGTCCCTGGGCATAGGCAGCCCACAATTGGGGGTTAAAGGCAACCCTAAAGTTACCACACCAGCAGCTCAAGGCCGGTCAGGTGCAGAGGTCAAAGAGGTGCCCAAAACACACAGGTGCCTATGAAGAACAGGGGTGCTCCGGTTCCAGTCTGCCAGCATGTAAGTACCCGCATCCTCGGAGACCAGGGGAGGTTTGTAGAGCACTGGGAGGGACACAAGTAGTCACACAAAACACACCCTCAGCGGCATAGGGACGGCCAGGTGCAGTGTGCAAAGCAGGCGTCGGGTTTTATATTGGAATTAATGGAGGGACCCGGGGTCACTCTAGCGATGCAGGCAGGGCACAGGAGGGCTTCTAGGGCCAGCCACCAACTGGGCTAGGCAGAGGGTCACCTGAGGGTCACTCCTGCACTGAGGTTCAGTTCCTTCTGGTCCAGGGGGCTGGGAGTGCAGTGCTTGGTCCAGGTGTCGGGTTCCTTGTTACAGGCAGTCGCGGTCAGGGGGAGACTGGATTTTCTCTGCATGCGTTGCTGTGGGGGTCCAGTGGGGTCGTCTCGGGCTACTCACGAAGTCGCAGTCACCTGGGAGTCCTCCCTGTAGTGTTGGTTCTCTGGAGCTCAAGACGGGAGCGTCGGGTGCAGAGGATGAAGTCTCACGCTTCCAGCGGGAAGAGTGATGTCTTTGAAAGTTGCAAGAAAGTTGCAAAGTTGTTGCTGTTGTTGAACAGAGCCGCTGTTCACTGGAGTTTCTTGGTCCTTTGGTTCAGGGCAGTCCTCTGAGGCTTCAGAGGTCACTGGTCCCTGTCGGGTGCGTGACTGTTGCAGTTTTTTCTTCAAGTCAGGAGACAGGCCGGTAGGGCTGGGACCAAAGCAGTTGTTGTCTCCGTCGTCTCTGCAGGGCTTTCAGGTCACTAGTCCATCTTCATGCTTCAGGTTGCAGGAATTTGATTTCCTGGGTTCTGGGGTGCCCCTAAATACTAAATTTAGGGGTGTGTTTATGTCTGGGGAGCAGTAGTCAGTGGCTACTGTCCTGGAGGGTGGCTACACCCTCTTTGTGCCTCCTACCTGAGGGGGGGGCACATCCTTAATCCTATTGGGGGAATCCTCCAATCTCAAGATGGATGATTTCTAAAGGCAGGGGTCACCTCAGCTCAGGACACCTTAGGGGCTGTCCTGACTGGTGAGTGACTCCTTGTTTTTCTCATTATCTCCTCCAGCCTTTCCCCCAAAAGTGGGGTCAGTGGCTGGAGATATGGGCATCTCGACTAGCTGGGATGCCCTGGGGTGCTGTAACAAAAGGCATGAACCTTTGAGGCTCACCACCAGGTGTTACAGTTCCTGTAGGGGTGCCAGTAAAGGCTTTGTTCCTGGCCACAGAGTGACAAAGGCACTCTCCCCATGTGGCCAGCAGCTCGTCTGGTTTCGGCAGGCTGGCAGAAACTGCTCGATCTAACACTAGAAGTCGGACTGGTATTCAGGGGGCATCTCTAAGATGCCCTCTGGGTGCATTTTACAATAAATTCCACACTGGCATCAGTGAGCATTTATTGTGTTGAGAAGTTTGATACCAAACTTCCCAGATTTCAGATTAGCCATTATGGAACTGTGGAGTTTGTGTTTGACAAACTCCTAGACCATATACTCTTTATGGCTATCCTGCACTTACAATATCTAAGGTTTTGCTTAGACACTGTAGGGGCATAGTGCTCATGCACATATGCCCTCACCTGTGGTATAGTGCACCCTGCCTTAGGGCTGTGAGGCCTGCTAGAGGGGTGACTTACCTATGCCACAGGCAGTGTGAGGTTGGCATAGCACTTTGAGGGGAGTGCCATGTCGACTTAGTCATTTTCTCCCCACCAGCACACACAAGCTGTGAGGCAGTGTGCATGTGCTGAGTGAAGGGTCCCCAGGGTGGCATAAGACATGCTGCAGCCCTTAGAGACCTTCCCTGGCATCAGGGCCGTTGGTACCAGGTGTACCATTTACAAGGGACTTATCTGAGTGCCAAGGCTGTGCCAATTGTGGAAGCAAATATACAGTTTAGGGAAAGAACACTGGTGCTGGGGCCTGGTTAGCAGGGTCCCAGCACACTTTCAATCATAAATGGCATCAGCAAAAGGCAAAAAGTCAGGGGGTAACCATGCCAAGGAGGCATTTCCTTACACAACCTGCATAAAATAGTGCACACACTATTTCACAGCCATTGTCGCTGCACTTAAGTAACTTATAAGTCACCTATATGTCTAACCTTCACTTCCTGAAGGTTTGGTGCAAAGTTACTAAGGGTGAGGGCACCCTTGCACTAGCAAAGGTGCCCCCACATAGTTCAGGGCCATTTCCCCGGACTTTGTGAGTGCGGGGATGCCATTACATGCGTGCACTACATATAGTTCAATACCTATATGTAGCTTCACAATGGTAACTCTGAATATGGCCATGTAGCAAGTCTAACATCATGGAATTGCCCCCCCCCCCATTCCAAATCTGGCATTGGGGAGCCAATTCCATGGATCCTGGGGGCTCCACCATGGACCCCCAGTACTGCCAAACCAGCTCCCTGAAGCTTGCACTGCAGCTACAGCTGCTGTCAGCTCACAGACAGGGTTCTGCCCTCCTGGGGTCTGGGCAGCCCAGTCCCAGGAAGGCAGAACAAAGCATTTTCTCTGAGAGCAGGGTGTTACGCCCTCTCCCTTTGGAAATAGGTGTTACAGGCTGGGGAGGGGTAGCCTCCCCCAGCCTCTGGGAATGCTTTGAAGGGCACAGATTGTGCCCTCCTTGCATAAACCAGTCTACACCATTTCAGGGACCCCTTCTCTCCTGCTCTGGCGGGAAACTGGACAAAGGAAAGGGGAGTAACAAGGGGAGTAACCACTCCCCTGTCCATCACCACCCCGGGGTGGTCCCCAGAGCTCCTCCACTGTGTCCCAGACTTCAGCCATCTTGCTTTGCAAGGTGTGTGAGCACTCTGGAGGGCTCTGAGTGGCCAGGGCCAACAGGGGACATCAGAGACCCCTCCTTAAAGGTCCATACCTGATAAGGTATCTAATTTCCCTCTCAGGGCTATTTAGGGTCTCTCCTGTGGGTTCTCTTCAGGTTCTGCTTGCAAGTTTCCTTCAGAAATCCTCTGCAACAACTTCAGACTCTTCCGACCGCGGATCAACTGAAGCCTGCTCCAAGAAACGCTGTAACTGCAACAAAGTGTCTACAAGAGACACTTTTCTTCAGCAACCTTAGCTCCAAGTCAGCAACTGCATCAGTTTCCATGGTGTGCATGCTCTGGGGACTTTTTGTCTTCATCCTGCACCAGAAGGACCGAAGAAATCTCCAGTGGAGTGACGGAGTCACTCCCCTGTTCCAAGCAGCCACCTTCCAAGATGATGACCGGTACCCTAGGACTACTCTCACAACGATGAGCGTGCTCCTAAGGACACGGAAGGTGGACATCATCGACATAGACTGTCCTGAGGTCCTGATGATGCAATTTGGAGGAGGTAAGACCTTGCCTTCCCCAAGAACTATGAATTATGAACCAAGAATTATTGTGCCTCAGGCATGACCAGGGGGTCTTGTTAAGCAAGCTGTTTGTGCGAGGATGTTACTCGGGCCTTAGAGTCCCCCTGTATGAACATAAAACTTTCACTGAGGTATTCAATTTTTATTAATAACATGGAGACAGCCGCAAGAGCCTGCCGAGCAAAGTAGAGCTGGTGATTGGCCTCCTGAAGTGCAGTTTTTCATATGCTTCCTAGAACCTTGTAAAAAGTGGTATCATATTCTAAGGGCTGAGTGTTCTTGTTTTATGTGGCCCATTACAGCCAGCCTGATCAGCTCCAAACAATTCTCACACATAGCTATTATTAGACGTAAGGTGAAGTGAGGGGACATGACCCCACATCTTAACATCTGTATCACTAAGTTGTGGCTAAGTTGTGGCTTCTGCTGATGTACAGTCTGAAAATGTCTTGCTCTTCTCACTGAGGACATAGTACCAATATTTCAAGGAATTTATATTTCCTTCTTTTAGCAGGGCAGACAGTTGGTTATCTTCTTAAAGCACCCCCCATCCCTCTCTGGATAGCCCCTCCCTCTATTTACAGTCTCTGGACCTCAGATGTTGGCTGGTGTCGTCCAAACATCTCCCCCTGCCATTTCCCTGCCAGCAGCCTTTGATTGCCCTTTATGGCTCAGTACTGTTGGAGGGCATGGAAACATTTTTAGGGGGCCCCAAGAACCTACGGGGATGCTCCAAGACTTTTGTAGCAGACTAACACATAGCTGGGGTGTATGATCTTCAAAGTCATGCAAGTGGCATTTGTATATCAACATATAAACATGCAGTATACCCCAATCCACCCACTCCAATCCTCCAGACTAAAATCCACCCCAATCCACCTCACCCCACACCAGTCCAGCCCACCCTAATCCTATTGAACACACCCCACTCCTATCCTCTCAATCCACCCCAATCTAATCTGCCCCACTCCTGTTCACTCCACCCTAATCCAAAACAATTTACCCCATTACAATCCAAAACAATATGCCACACTCCAATCCAAAACACTCTGCCCTGCTCCAATCCAAAATAATATGCCCCACTCCCATCTATCCCAATCCAATCTGCCACACTCCATTCAAAATCAATATGCCTCACTCCAATCCAAAACAATCTGCCGAACTCCAATCTGCCCATTCCAAAACAATCTGCTCCGCTGCAATCTGCTGCACTCTAATCCAAAACAATTGGCTCCACTCCAATCCTCCCCACAGCAATCCAAAACAATCTACCCCCTCCAATTTAAAACAATCTGCCCCACTCCAATTCTCCCCACTCCAATCTGCCCCTCTCCATTCCAAAATAATCAGCTCCAATCCAATTGGCACCAATCCAAAACTATACGCCCCACTCCAATCCAATTCACCTCACCCCAATCCAATTCACCCCACTCTATTCCAAATCACCCCACTCCAATCCACCCTTAGACAATCTGCCCCACTCCAATCCAAAACAATCTGTCCCACTCCAATCTGCACCACTCCAACCCAAAACAATTCACCTCACCCCAATTCAATCCATCCCACTCCATCCCATTTCACCCCGGTCTAATCCACTCTTATACAATCTGCCCAAATCCAATCCAAAACAATCTGTCCCTCTCCAAACCGCCCCACTCCAATCCATTACAATCTGCCCCACACCAATCTACCCCACTCCAATCAGCCCCACTTTAATCCAAAACAATCTGTCCCACTGCAACCTTCCCCCAATCCACCCTGCCCCACTCCAATCCAAAACAACCCACTCCAATCCAAAACAATCTGCCCACACCAATTTGTACCACTCCAATTCAATCCACCCCACTCCATCCCAATTCACCTCACTCCACTCCACCACAATCCACCCCACTGAAATCCAGTCCGCCTCAAACCAATCCAACCCACACCAATCAAATCCCCCCCAATCCAGCCTAGCCCAATCCACTCCACTCCAATACAATACACTTCACACCAATCCATCCCAATCCACTCAAGTCCAATCCACCCACTCCAGTCCAATCCACCCCACTCCAGTCCAACCCACCCACTCCAAACCATCCCACCCCACTCCAGTGCAACCCACCCTATTCCAATCCAACCAACCCCCTACAATCCAATCCAACCAATCCACCCACTCCAATCCACCCCACTCCAACCAAGTCCACTGCTGCCCAATCCACCTCACTCCCATCCAATCC
This sequence comes from Pleurodeles waltl, assembly GCF_031143425.1. NCBI lineage: Eukaryota > Metazoa > Chordata > Amphibia > Caudata > Salamandridae > Pleurodeles > Pleurodeles waltl. The sequence continues at coordinate 982,966,256 of NC_090445.1, forward strand.
ACGCACAACACCCCGTCCACACCACCATAATCTAATCCACCCCACTCCAGTCCAATCCACCCCACTCCAATGAATCCAGTCCCCCCTCACTCCAATCCATCTACCCCACTCCTTCCCAATCTAATCCATCCCACTCCAGTCCACTCCACCCCACCTCAATCACTCCAATCTAAACCACCCACCACAATCCAATATAATCCACCCCACTTTAATCCACCCAGTACAATACACCTCACCCTATTTCAATCCAGCCCACTCCAATCCAACCCACCCCCACCATCCACCCCGCTCCACTCAATCCACCCAACTGTACCCCAATCCACTCAACCCCACTCTACTCCAATCCAATGCACCCAACGACCTCAATCCACTCCAAACCACTCCGCCCTATTCCACCCCTCTCCACTCTACAACACTTTCTGCCACTGAACTTTACTCCCCTCTACTCAACACCACAACACTCTACTCCCCCTATTCCACTCTACGACACTCCAACAAATCCACTCTATGACACTCTACTCCCCCACTCTACGCCACTAACTTGTAGCCATGCTGGACAGCAGCCACGCTGCTGTACAACATGGAAAAACACATTGCCAAAGCAAGTAGCTCTTGTATAGGCGAAACATATTGTCTTCACCAATCCTTGTTACAAACTGCTTGCATCCAATTAGTCTCTCCAATTGTTATCACATGATATGTACAGTAAAGTAGTGTTTTAGAAAGTGCAAAAGTACTTTCAGACATGCCTCAAGTGTCCTTACAGCTTCTTTGCTAACGTGCATAATAATTGACCACAATCCTTACAAACCACTAAGTTGTAAAACATGAACAGTCCAGCCATTTCATACAATTCTGGTAGAAGTAATACATTTTCCAACAGCAAACCAAGAACTACGGGAAATATAGCCATTACTAAGAAACATAGACCGTTTATATATTTTATTGCTGTCGGAATTACTTCTCCTTATTTGTAGGTTTAAGTGAAACTTAGAGCAATAATTAAATTAAAGTTCTTGCTATGCATTTATCTTGCACAATTGATCTGTGATATACATATACTTGTCAAATTAATATCAAGAATATACCTGGCTAATCACTAAATTGTCTGGAGAAGTGTGGCACAATGGTTGGAGCAGCAGACCCTGAAAAAAAGATATGGGCCAGGGTTCAATTCCCACCTCGGAGGGTCTTGGGCTTGGATAATTCTCGCCTCAGTGCCTAATCTAATTAATGGTTTCTACTCTGTAACTCTGGGCAATAGCTTACTTAGGGCCAGATGTAGCAAAATAACATTTTGCGACTTGCAAATAGCGAGTCATTGCGACTCGCTGTTTGCAAGTCGCAAAATGTTATGCAGAACGGTGTCTCAGACACCGTCTGCAAGTCGGTATGGGGTCGCAATGACCCACCTCATGAATATTCATGAGGTGGGTCGCAAATTGCGGCCCCATACCGACTATGGGCACTCGCAAACATGGAGGCCTGCTGTAGTCAGCAGACCTCCGTGTTCGTGACTGCTTTAAATAAAGCAGTTTTTTTTTTTTTTAAGTGTAGCCCGTTTTCCTTAAAGGAAAACGAGCTGCACTTAAAAAGAAAACCGAAACCTTTAGTTTCGGTATTTTTTCAGGGCAGGGAGTGGTCCCTTGGACCACTCCCTGCCCTGAAAAAATGTTTTTGGGTCCAGTCACAAACTGGAAGGGGTCCCAAGGGGACCCCTTCCAATTTGCGAGTGGGTTACCATCCACTTGAAGTGGATGGTAACTGCAACACCATTTGCGACCGCATATGCGGTCGCAAATGGTATTGCATACCACTAGGAATCGCAAATAGGAAGGGAACACCCCTTCCTATTTGCGATTCTGAAATGCATTTTGCGAGTCGGTCCGACTCGCAGAATGCATTTCTGCATAGGAAAATGTGATTTGCAACTCGCAAACGGCAGTTTTTGCCGTTTGCGAGTTGCAATTCCTTTCCTACATCTGGCCCTTAATCTCCACAACAGCAATTGGATGCCTGGGGTTGCCCAGGAGTGGTCGTCTCACAGGGAAAAGCCAGGAGGGGTTCCACAGTGGTATGCGTACCGCACCTTGAGACCCTAACGGGTGAGTAGTGCACTATACAAGTGCGAAGTTTACAGTTTGGTAGCTGGTATAATACGGTGATAAAAAGTTATCCTGAATTACAGCCAATGGCGGTTAGTGAATATTCCTATCAGGAATGATTCACAGTATTTATGCTTCAGTGGCTCTGAAACATGAATTGCGTCAGAACTTCAATAGAACTGTACGAACTCAGGGCCAGATGTACCAAAGGATTTTTCCCATTCTGTGTCTATGGGAAAAAGCTTTCGTACATATGGCCCTCAGTGCCTTGATCTCAGCATTTTGTGAAGAGTGCAAGAGGACACAAGAAAGCTTGAATAAACAAGTTGCCTACCCATCAAAGTAATGACGCCATACACATTTACTGAAAAAAATCTAAATTGGAAAAGGAGAAACAGTACCTCAAAGAGTGTAAAAACATTATAAATACAGAGTGGTCAGGAAAAACTCAAGGAAGAGACATAAAAAGGGCAGAAGTCATAAAATGAATACAAGCATATCAAACACAAACTTTAAGTTCAAGAAACATTAAAGATGAATGTCCGCACCTTAACCACAACAAGGTTGCACTGAACTTAATTTCAAGCTAGATTCAGTAACATGTTAAGGTTAATTTTTTTTAATTTAATTTAATGTACTTGAGAGTTAGCATAGAGGTTGGGGTAAGGTTACTTGTTCAATTAAATTCATATTGTAATATGTTAATGGTCGGTTTATGATTTGGATTAGGTAAAAGGGAATTTAAATGTATTTATATAGAAATAATTTTTTTTACGAATAAGCTTACGTTCACCATAACATTTAGATTAAGGAGAGAAATTTAACATAATTTGAATTAATTTAATTTAGCACTATAATAACATATATGCATAAGGGATGTTAATTAAATCGTTATTTTTTTATTAATTATTAGTATTTTAATTGTTTACCTCTCTCCTTGATATGCCTCCTCGATTATTGAGTGAACTGCATAAGAATTCCATCAATACACAAATCCACTTCACTTGGATAAAGCGCAACCAGCATTACCTCGTGTTTGGTGCTTGTGTTCAGCTGAATAAAGGAGAGCTTCCTGTGCATGAATTGCACTAAGACTGAAATTCTGCAGATTGGAGATAGTGTAAATAACTGCACAGACACCGTGTTCATATTGGACTCCGCCTCGAGTGGCTGAACATCTGTCTATTCCTGGGGCCGCGGTCTCAGGGTGCCTGTGATATCTGACGCACCTGACGTTCTTCCTCGTACAACTAGAACAGTATATATCCTTTCCCACCTTAGATGTTTCCTTCCTCAGTGTCTTGTCACAGTTTCTTCTGCATAAATGGGATGGTGATGCAACTGACCAAGCCTTTCAATCTTATCCTTGGAGGAGGATGCTTTGCAGGAGGCAGTGTTGAATGTATTGCTCCTGACACACAGGAGTTTCCTTTGGGAGCGGCTCCCACAACACCGGTGTGTTTTCTTAGTTCATGTGGATGGTTGGAGGTACACTATTTGGTTCTGGAATGGGAGATGTGGTTGGAGTTGCCCCTGCTTTCTCAGGTGTTTCCTCCTGACGCTCAAAGCGGGTTTTCTCACCACTTTTGGGGTTGCCGCAAGGATGTACTTTCTTGATCCATGAAGTTCCTTGTTACAACTTCTGTTCCTTTTGTGGTTGTGATCATGGTTCCCTTGTGGTTTGCTGAAGTCCATATTCCCCACTCAAATGGCTCTGGTACTTCCATCCCTGGTGTCTGTCTTTTAGAAACACAAAGTTGACCTTCTTAATCCCCTTGTCCTTGACCCGCAGGGGCACTGTGGCACAGTTCCCTTGTGGATTCCCCGCTCAAATGGGCTCTGGTACTTCCATCCCTGGTGTATGTCTTTTAGAAGCACAAAGTTGCCCTTCTTAATCCCATTGTCCTTGACCAGCAGGGTCACTGTGGCATGGTGGTTGGTTTGGGCCCTTCTCTTGTGGCTGTCCACCATCTTGAGTTTCTTCGGTTTTCATATTGTTGTTCTGGGACACACATCTTCTACTCTCCTCCTGAACATCAGAGATGCTGGGGTGCATTGGTTTAACCTGTAATCTACGCTTATCCAGAGCACCTTGGTCATGGTGCCCATGAACCTCTCAAGATCTCTGCTAACCTGTGGTCATCGAGGCATTATGCACCAATGTTTTATGTTGAGGCTTATCTCTACTGTAGTTATGCCTGGAATTCATTTCCTTGGAAGGGGATCCATCATTGGACCTCACAGACATTGGCAGCTCAAAGACTTCAAACCTTTTCTTAATTTTTGGTCTCACATGTTGAAACGCTGTGGACTGGACTTATTCAACTACTGGAAACTTTGATTCGGTATTCATGACTACTAAGGTAAATTGGCAACCAGGAAAACTGCAAAAGTCAATGCTGATTAGCAATCAAGGTGTTGTGCTGGGATATTCTGTGACAACCTGAGCTGGCCTGGCGGCCTCGCTGTTCAGCTACCATGGCCACCAGCTTGTCTACTTAGGTGTCCATGCTGAGAAACCATAGTTTTTCCCTGAGCCTTTCTTTTGTCTTTGCTGTGCTCTGGTGTCCTTGGTGGGCCAGGGTCACCACCAGCTCTTCCATCAACCCAGGAACTACCATCCTATGTCCACAGAGGATGAAGCTATCACTGGTCATGTTCAGTTCTGATCGCACTCTGCAGAGTTACTCACGGGTGTTGCAGGCTCATTGGTCGAGTGAAGAGAGCTAACTAGGACGATATCTCATTTGTTCTGTTATATGGTCTCCCTAGTTTGCCCTAGGAAGCTGTCCTGCAGCAAGACGTGGATGAACTCTTCCAAAGACAGCCCAAGTGACATGCAGCCTAAGAGATCAGGTGAGCATACTGTTGTATCATCTGTGTCTGGGAAGCAGTAATACTTGCTGGGCTTCACTAGTGTCTGGGACAGTGGCGTAACAAAACTTGAGGCGGCCCCTACACAGTGCATGGAGGGTCCCCCTTTTGGACTCACTCTGCAGCTCTCAGTCCAGGGTACTGTGCTGAAGAGGTCCCCTGGAGCACAGGCCCCTGCACCATGGTGGCCTTTATTAAGCCACCGGTCTGGGTAGAAAGTAAGCAGGATTCTCTGCTTCCAGCCGGTAGCTGACCTGACACAAAACTTGTACTGATGTAAAGTAACAACACATTTTGTGATGTGGGGAGGAGGGTGGATGGATTATTTATTAGAGAACTGTGGTCCATTACTATTTTGAATGGATGGCCTATGGGGTAGTAGTGAAAAGGGTACAACCTCATTTGATGGCCAGGGTCTTGCATTCAAATTGAGAGTATCTGGTTTCCACATATGATAACACTTAACTTGCAAAAGCCAAAGGAATCCAGTTGTCCTTCTTCTGTTGCTGTACAAGAAGTGTTCCTAGACCCACCGGGCTTCATCGATGATCTACTCTGTTTAGAATATGGAGTCAAAATAGACCGTGGCCATTTCAGAAAAGAGAGAGTCTGATATTTTGAAAAGAGATCTACTGAATCTCTCCCCACTCCCACTGGGCATGAGTGTTTGTCAGAGCACTCAGTGGGCCTGTGAGGGCGGCCAGGTTGAAAATTAATCACCCTCAGTAATTCACCATTTTGAGAAAGTTGGAGCTGGGGCATTCTGAATGTCTTTGGATTTTTGATGATCCACACTAATTCTGTCTGCCAAGATTGTGTAGCTGAAGAACTCAGCAAGCTGATCAAAGAAGTAGCATTTGATTTTGTTCAGCATCAGACCTCATTCTGATAAGCTCCTGAGAATGGCCCAGATGTGCTTGTAATGTTTCTCTTGTGTTTTGAAGTATTTGACCAGCATCTGGAGCATTTGATTTGACATTGCTGATGTTGATCAATCTTTGCAGTCCTGTTGAGGATTCACGTAATGCATTTTTAAAATCCTCTAGTGCAGAGATCCCAAAATATAACATTTTGCAACAAAAAGGTTCAAGATACGTTGAGAATGTAGTGATATGCCTGCTCCTGGGGTCTGAGAGCAATTGGTGATATCTGAGTTAAGATTGAACTTGGAGATTTACTTGGTTCCAGTGAGGTCAGCAATTATGTTATCATGGTAAAAGTTATGTGGTATTCTAGTTTAATGGCCTGGTTCAGAAGTCTTGTATGTATGCCAATTCAGGCAAACACTTTTGGCTGTTTGGATTTTGGAGTGATCCTCATCAGGGAGACCAAGGGGGTTGATCACTCTGAGCCTTTCAAAGCATGCTAGTTATTTATTGACTTGCAGCCTTAAGTAGAAGGGTGAGGTGTATCATTGCCTCAGAGCAATAGATTGGACCACTTCATTGATAAGCAGCTTGACTCAATGTTCTTTTAAAGACCCCAACTCTTTGAACACTTCTCTGAATTCTTGTAACAGTGGTTTCTGATTGATGATGGTGCACATGTTTGAGGAAAACTATGAGTCCCAGGTTTTCAGCAGTTTGGCAGGCTGATGTCATATACTTTCTTGGTGACATAGAATGTTGTGTTGATTTGTTGGTCTTTGTGGCCGGCATGTCCATCTAATATCCCTGCTAACGCGAGAAGGGTGTGGCTCCCATAGATGGAGATCCCTATCTTTGTTGTTTTCAGAGGGGACCATCTATTCAGGCCCTGATACAGATCTAGTCATTACGTTCCAGGAGAACGTACGGGAGAGCTTGATCAGGGTCAGTTTCTCTGGTGGTGCAAACGTTTATTTGCAAGCTGTTAGACCTGTCAGCCTTAGGGTGGGTTCTTCCACCCAACTTTTTGCCTTCCTTCTCCATTCTTTCTGACCTTGTTTTTTCTGGTATTATGACTCTACAAACACTAACTATGTCTCAGATCTGCCATTGCAGAGCCTGAGTATACAGTTTTACATTGTCATTTCGACCTGGCAACGTAAACCTATTGCCAGGCCCATACCTTCCTTTTTAATACATATAGGTCACTCTTAAGGTAGACCCTGGGCAGCACAGAGGGCAGGGTGCAATGTATTTAAAAAGTACCACATGTACTTTTAAGTTTTACATGTCCTATTAGTGAAAGACTCTTACATTTGTTTCTCACTACTGCAAGGCCTATCTCTCCCATAGGATAGCATTAGCCATTTGGTGCCTTCAGCTTGTCTCTGGTCTCATGACTGGGCGTAGTTGGCAGTTGACATTTGTGTTTTCCTTCTAGACAGCCACACACAATGGGAGCTTAGGTGTGACTGAATGGGCCATCACTGGCAGGATGGGAGGGAGAAGCTGGACCTAGACACACTCACACCTGAATAGGCTGTGTCCTGTCCACTCACAAAAGGCCTAACAACCCTGCATCTTCACTCCAGCCAGTTTGGAGCCAGGGCAGGGGAGTCAGAGAAGTCCTTGAACTTCAAAGCCACTGTCTAGAAGCTTCTCCCACAACCCAGAACCAGGGGACCAGGGTACAAATGATGGATCTGAACATCACCACAACAGTACACTGCTGGATCTGTGGATACTCTGCCAGGAAGAATGACTGCTGTGCTGCTGAAGGACTGCCATTCTGCTGGAATGAACTCTGCTGTACTCCTGCTTTGATGTACTGACCTGCTGCCTGGATGAGAAGAACTGGACCTGCATCTCTTGAACCCAGAGCCTAGAGTGACTCCAAGGGCTTGTTGGCCGGCCTCCTGATCTGAAGCCTTAGGGACATAACAGGCTTCCAACAACCTTGCACCCACACCTGCACTCTGTCATCTGTAAGTCAACCCTGCAAAGTAGTGCCACCCGAGTCCTGGACCCTTGGAAGTGGACCTAAGGTGCTTGCCAGCAGATCTTATGCATTTCCTCTGCTGAGAGGTGCATCCCTGAGCAGACAAATGCATCTCCTCTCTGGATTAGCGCAAACGGGAGCAGAACTGACGCATCACTGCTGCTACATGGTTAGGACCCATCGCAAAGACCTGCATCACCTCCACAACCTGCATCACTGTTGAAACCGCTAATACGCGATGCTTCCCTGAAACAGGCTCTCGCATCTCTCTCCTCAGTGGCAGCCTCGATGATGATGCCAGACTCCACATCTCAATCCCCGTCAATGGTGTTCTCTACATCGACACAACAGGATCTTGCACCACAGCCTCGCCTCATCTCGGAACTGTCACATCACCTCGGTTGCACAATGCATCTTTGACATGGATCCACACAACGCTCTTTAAACCAAAATTGAAGGTACTTTTCTTCAGCAGGTTTAACTGCATCCCTGTATCAGGCCCACGATTTATCCAGGTCGCCCAAACTTGTGACTTTGTCCCAGTCCTGCGTGACCAGATATCCAAAGTTAGCACTTTGCACCTCTTGGTGTTATTTTAGCCTAAAACTTTAAAATTAAATATCTTGCATTCTATTAATTGGATCATCGTTTTGGTCTTGATTTAATTAATTAAAATCTACTTTATTTTTATAACTATGTTGTGGGCTTCTTTTGTGATGTGTTTTCACTTTGTTACTGTTTAAAGTGTAGCACAAATACTTTAAACATTGCCTCTAAGTTAAGTCTGGCTGCTCTATGCCAAGCTACCGGAGAGTTGCCTCAAGTTGCCGGATCTCTGTCTATTCAAGGTGCATGTGACGTCTGAAGCACTAACGTACTTCCTTAAACAACTCAAACAATACAGAGGTCATGTGCTGAACCGCCTGACTGGCCTGGAGGAATCAGAATGCCCTAGCCTTCTGAATGCATTTATAAATAATTAATTGGCAAAGCCTTAAATGCAATGACATGTGAATATGCAGACAGATGGCTCAGGCATGGAACTGTTCTGTACACAAGATCAAATAAAAGGTTCTACATACAGTCTAGGTCTTATATCAATATTACATTTGGTAGGGGCTTCTCGGTACTGAGAAATAACGTATAAAAACGCTTTTGTCATTTCCTATTGATCTGAATGAACCTGCTTTTTTGGAAATTATGCAAAAGTAAGCAACTGAGCAGGTGCTCACATCCAGCTCTTCACCTACCTCTGTAGGACCTCAGCCAGCTCCAGAATCTGCATAGTCTTTTCCCTATTGCTTCATTCTCGCCTTACTCCTTCATTCTTTTTTGCTCTCTTTTAGTTTTTTTCTGCTCTCTTTGGGCCCTTTTAGCCCACTTTTACTGCAGTCCCTTTTTGCCCTTTTTCTGCTTGTTTTTCTTGCCTCCTCTGCCTCCTCTGCCTCCCCCTCTCCTTGTCACCTTTTCACCAGCCAGCCCCCTGCCTCTAAGTGCTACGCTCACCTAACAGGACCTACTTAATGGCAGCCATAGAGTAGCCTCAGTGAGCAGGTGCCCAGGCCCAGCGCTCCACCTACCTCGGTTGGCTCTCAGCCAGCTCCAGGATTCGCATTCTCCCAGGCCCTCTCGCCTCTGCTGCATTCTCCTTCTTCTTCCTCTCTTCTTGAGCCTCCTTTGGCTCTCTTTCCCACACATTTTGTGGCTCCTGCTCTCTTTCCCGCTCTTTTTGCTATTGCTCCTGCCAATTTCCCACCAGTTTTTCTTACTCTCCACTTCAGTCTTTTCCCTGTTGCTTAATTCCCACCTTATTCCTTCATTATTTTTTTTATCTCTTTTAGCTTTTTTCTGCCCTCTTTGGGCCTTCTTAGTCCACTTTTGCTGATGCCCATTTTTGTCCTTTTCATGCTCCTTTCTCCCGCTCCTACCTCCTCCCAAAGTTAACCCCAACAACAGTAAGGAGCTCTTCTGTATAGTCAAGAAATTCACCAACCGCGCAAAAGAGACAAGCAGCATCTCTTCCTCTCAGGACCTATGCGACAGCACCGCAGACTTCCTCCATGATAAAATCACCAAAATATACAGAAATTTCCAACCTCCCCCCAACTCAAGCCTGAAGACTTTCTCAATGGCCATACCTCCACACAGACGACCATCCCAAGGCTAACCACCTGGAACCACCTTACCACTCAAGACATTATCACCACCATGAAATCCATCCGCTCAGGGCACCATCCAATGTATGAACCCACCACATCTTCAACCTAGGAGCATGCAGGATCGGCCTGAACTTTCAACCCCACTCAACACCTCATTGGATTATGCTACCTTCGCAGCAGACTGGAAGCATGCAAATCAAACCCCTACCCCACCCTCTTCAACATCTACATTTTCCACCTTGTCAATATAGTCAGACCCCACGGATTCAACATTATGGGCCTGATTACAACTTTGGAGGAGGTGTTAATCTGTCCCAAAAGTGACGGTAAAGTGACGGATATACCACCAGCCGTATTACGAGTCCATTATATCCTATGGAACTCGAAATACGGCTAGTGGTATATCCGTCACATTTGGGACGGATTAACACCTCCTCCAAAGTTGTAATCAGGCCCTATATCCTATGCTGACGACATACAACTCATTCTCTCCCTCTCTGAAATCTCCACTGGCACCAGAACCAAATTCCACCAATGCATGACCTGCATCACCAATTGGATGAGGAACAACTGCCTCAAGGTCAACACAGTCAAGACAAAAGTCTTGATCTTTGGTAGCAGAACTCCTCCTGGGACGCTTCATGGTGGCCCACAGAACTGTGCTTCACTCCAACCCTAGCTGAACACACAAGGAATCTCAGTATCATCCTGGACAGCAAACTCAGCATGAGGTCCTAAGTCAATGGAGTGTCATCCTCTAGCTTCTTCATCCTGGGAAACGTTATGTAGGATTTTCAAGTGGCTTCCCCAAAATGTGAGACACACCTTCTCACAAGCCGTTATCACAAGTCAGCTGGACTACCAAAACGCCCTCTACGTGGGAATCAAGGACCACCTAGTTCAAGGGCTACAGACCATCCAGAACACTGCAGTGCAAAGCATCCTCGATCTCCCTTGTCACACCCACATCAAACCCCACCTCAAAAAATTTATCTGGCTCCTGGTTCAGAAGAGTTGCCAGTTCAAGCTCCTCACCCAGGCACTGAAGGCCTTGCACAACTCCAGACCCGCCTGCATTAACCATAGCCTGAAATGCAACAAACTTTCCAGACACCTTTGCTCCCCCTTCCTCACGTTGGCCTATACCTCCACATTATACCTCCACATACAACTCAGCAGAGCAGGAGGATGCTCCTTCTCCGACCTAGCAGCCAAAGCCCAGAGTGGCCTCTCCCTGCACCTCAGGACCTCCCCTAGTCTACAGGAGTCCTGTAGGATGCTGAAAACCTGGCTCTTTGACTGAGACCCTAGACCCTGCCAGCACCAGGATGCTCTCATGGGTGACACGTCGCACTCAACAAGTCGACTAATTGCTTATCTAAGCAATGCACCTATGATATTCACATGCAGTGCAGTTTAGATATATAATAATAGAATGAAGTAAAAGATATGGATTATGTGGTTGTAAACCGAATAATCATCAGACAAGAAAATGGCCATGATATTGGTACTTTTGTTCAAAAAGCAGTCAATTCTAATTCAAAGCTTATTTTGTTCAGCAAACTGGCTTTCTTTGTGGGTTGCTCTTGGAGCCTGATTTAGGTGAGACCAGTACTGGGACATCTGCCAAAAAATAGCAGATAACCCAACTGTCTTCCTCTGGGTTCCCCGATTAGAGTTAGTTCAACACATTTTTGCCAAGGATGAGCTGCACTAGCTCCACTGTCTGGAAGAATGTTGGTGGACTTGACACCTGAAACCTGGAAGGGAAGGCATCTCTGTCCACACAGCTGTAATGTACCTGTATTGCAATAACTTTTGGGTAGAGGGACTAAGAGTGCCAAGTCAATATGATTGTTGTAGGCATCACCCCCTCTGCTCTGATGCCAGCAGCAATCACTCTCATGTTGGAAGTCATCTGTCAGCTGTTAATCATCATTCTTGGCAATCAGTAATCATCCAATGTTTGGTCACAAATCATTGATACATTTCCTAGCTAGGGTCAAGCATGGGACCACCTGTTTTTCAAGCACATATGAACACTGCAATGTCCCTTTTGAATATGATGTTTTAGTATTTGTGCTTGCAGAGCATGATACTTTGAACTGTGTAGGCCTTTTAACTCAAATAGCCTTATTAAGAGTATAGCAGCAGGTCTGTGGGTCCACAAGCTCAGTAGAAGGATGTACTCCAGTGGAAGGCCATCTGTCATACTTAAAGATCTCTGTCAGGCAGCTGAAGATCTACGTGCCTTCAGTTGAGACTGTCTCATAATGACTCCATTGTGGACACTGAAGACTTATTCAGTGGGACCCATGGTGAATGAGCCTGCTCAGCAAATTGAATATTCACCCAGCACATAGGAGTAATTGTTTGAGCTTCTTGCTCTGGAACACCAGGCTTTCCCTAGAAGTCCAGAATAGGGAAAATGTATGTTGAAACGCCTGCCCTAAATAGGTGAAACCATCTGAAATACATTTGCCAAAGGTCTGATATCAGGCAGGTGGACAGTCAAACGTTTCCACCAGCTGAGCTAGTGAAGGTTCCACTGAAGGAAATATGGCACTTCCTTCTCTTTACAGGACGATAAACCACGGGGCATATTTACTAGCCCCTATCGCCACCTTAGTGGCGTCATAGCATCATTTTTTTAATGCTAAGGTGGTGCCGAGGTATCTTTTCTGCTGTGCCATATTTACAAAGTGGCACAATGCTTGCACAGTGCCACTTTGTAAACCCTTGCGTCACAATATGCCTGCATTAGGCATAATGTATGCAAGGGGGGTGTTCCGGCGCAGGGAGGTCCAAAAAAATGGCTCAGTGAAATTTATAACATTTCACTGTTCCATTTTTTCTGTCATTTTTAACGCCTACTCAGAGCAGGCATCAAAATAACGCACCCATTATATTCAATGGGCCTCCCTGTGCTTTGCTGCACTAGCGTCAAGATTTTTTATGCTGGTGTAGCAAAGAGCCACAATAGCGTCAACAATTTTGACACTATTGTGCTAACATCCGCCATGGTACACTGTATTGTAAATACGGCACAACCATGGTGTCATTAGGTGCCGTGGGAAGGGGGGGGTGCAAGATAAATGGAGCATCATCGATGATGCACCACTTTCTTGTGAAAATGCCCATACATGTTTGGAGCATAGAACATCTTCCATTGTTTTGATAAACACAGTTTTTTTGCCATTTTCAGCATAAATATTACATGTAAGTCAGCTGTCTTAGCCTACGTTCGTTAAAACTCCTCCCCAGAACTAACACATCTCCCGCCGAATAATAACATGGTATCTTATACATCTCCAACTATAATGTATAACAATATTTCCTGTCCCAATTCAGAAATATCTTTCTGTATCATGTGTAGATGGGCGGCCAGTTCAGCGACACTTCCTTTGTAGATGAGGGCAAGTAGGCCTTGGATCAAAGTAATCTGGGTCACACGTTTTTCTAAGGTTGTCACAGAGGCTGATGAGCGGACACTGACGCTCCCATTGGATATATAATTATTCAAAACAAGCTTGAATTTCGATGATTTGTCTCCAAGATCTATGGTGAGTGAAAAGGGAGATGTACTAGGCTACACCATGCCATGACATCACCTTTGGTGTCTGACTACTCCTGTATTTGCATTCTCTGCTCTTTCCACAGATCTTGAGGGTTGTCAAAATTAGAAATGTTTTATTTACCAGCCAAGAGAGGAATTCGTTTTTTAAAGTATTGCTTGATTCTTTTTGGTTTGGCTGATCCATATTGATAGTGACTTCTATCTGAGCTTCATCCTGCAATCAGTGTAGAGGCATTTGACTTTGTATATAACTATGCCTTTCTTGGCCTAGTGTTTGGGATATTTCCATTAGTGGTTGCCTTGATTGCTACCCAGCCTTTGGTCTCATGAGGGTCATTTTGGGTAAATCTAAGATCTTTCAAGGATATGGGTGATTTTACGCTATGCGCTGGCCCTGGACCCATAACTCTTTGACCGCCTAGACTTTAACACTGCTTTAACATTATTTTAATCCTTCCAAGGGTTGCTTCTTTCTGGGTTTCAAATTCAATAGTGGTCTTGTGTACTAATTTTATCTTTGGGTAATCCTGTATATATATACAGAGTTACAAATATAAGCAGTAGGGGATTTGCAATTTATCTCTAATGTTGCTAGAACAAAACGAAATAAAAAGGAGAAACAAATACAAGAAATTGATAAAAACGATTGGGAAAAGAAATAAAAAAGAAAAAGCAAAGTAAAGAAAGGTGAGGCAAAAAAAGAAACCTGATAGGAGAAAAAAGAGAAAAAATAAGTAATACAGGATAGAAAGAATGGAAGAAAGAAAGAACACATGAAAGGGATGGGAAGGAGGGAGAAAGTAAGAAATAAAGGAAGACAGAGAGGAAGAAGGGGGGGAATGAGCCCTTTTTCTCCCTCCAGCACCCTTAATTGCTCCAGTCTTTCTGCCCCTACAAACACCCTACCCCTGGGCCGTGGAGAGATGAGCAATAGGGGTAGCTGTAGGATCTGAAGCCGTGCTCGGCCACCACCCATGGAAACCTACCAACCACAGACCTTTTGGAAAATTAGACAATTAGGGGATTCCAGGGTGCTGTGCCTTGCATGGGTCCACAAGGTTTCCTTATCCACAATGCCCTGCAAACTTCAAACTTTTCCTGAGATCCTGATTTTCCTTATATTACTGTGATGGAAGCTTCAGGAATCTGGAGGAATTCACAAAATTCATATCACTCAGCTTTGCACCTCTTGTGCCAATAAAAATACGGCACCACTTGTAACATCGGGCCTAGTGCCTGTGACAGAAATAGATCATACCCTTGCTAGCGATTCTAATTACCTAGTGAAAGCCTTGCACGTTATGCACCCCTGGACTCCCCTAGAGGTTTTGTTTTATAAAATGTGCTGGTTCACTAGGTTTCCCTACATGTCGACAGAGTTAGGATCCAAATCCACAGTTACCCACATTGCAAAAAAAGGGTCAGTTTTGAGTGGAAAAATGTGAGGAATTCATATTGTGTTTTGGCCTTTTTCCTGTCACGGGCACTAGGCCTACCCACACAAGTGAGGTATCATTATTATTGGGAGACATAGGGAGATACTGAGTGGAAGAACGTTTTCGGCTCCCCAGAGATTCAAAAACTTTCCATCACAGAAATGTGGGGCAAATGTGTTTTTTTTGTCAAGGTCTGAGATCTGCAAGGGATTCTGGGTAAAAAAAACCTGGTGGCAGCCACGCAAGTCACCTCACCTTGGATTACCTCAGGTTTTTAGTTTTCAAAAATGTGCAATTTTGCAAAAAGAAGGTTAAATTTTGAGTGGAAAAGTGGGATGTATCCAGAATGCATTTTGGGCAGTTTCCTGTCACAGGCACTAGGCTTACACACACAAGTGAAGTACCATTTTTATCGGAAGACGTAAGGACGCACAGAAGAGAAGAACATTTGTTAGTAGCGATTGTATTTCTCCAAATTTGTGCCTTCCAAATGTAAGTCAGAGTGTATGAAAGAAGATATTTTGAAAAATACTCTCTTAATCATATGCTAGTATGTGTGCCCACGAATTCAGAGATGTACAAATAACCACTGCCCCTAAATCCCTCATCTTGTACCCATTTCAGAAAGACACAGGTTTCCTTGATAGCGATTTTCACTCTACATATTTCACTATATGAATTGGTCTATACTTGGTACACAATGAAAAAATATTGCACAGAGCACCCCAGTTGTTTTTTCTAGGTACCTTGGGTTCTTGGAGAACTTACAAATCCTATATATCCCCACAACTAGAAAGGTCTAGCAGACATAATGGTAAATTGCTTTTGTAAATCAAAAAGTTGAAGATGAAAACGTCAGAAATGGCAGTTTTTTCTACAAATTTTCAATATGCCTTTATTTTAACACTTATGGACATATTTATAAAGGGTTTTGTATCACCCTTGCACCACGCAACGGTGATGCAAAACCTCAGTGAGATTTATCAAGCAATGTAATGCCAACCTGCGTGGCCCTGAGTGGCTTGATAAATCTGGAGTAACACAAGGCAGCGCAAATCTCTGCCTTGTGTTACTCTGCCCCAGGAAAGTGTTCCATAGGTAGAGCGTGGATGTTCCCATGCATCTACCCATGGATTTTGGCGCACTCCCAAATTTACCAACACTGGTAAACCTGGGAATGCTTCAAAATTATATGCCTTCCCAGGGGAGGCGCAGCAAGGACAAATATCTTTATTTTTCCTTGTTGTTTCCTCTTTTTAAGTGTGCTGCATTCAGCCGCACACCTAGAAAGTGGAAAATGCCTATGAGGATTGTTTTTGTGCAGAAACGTGCACCTTTCTGCACAAAAACAATTCTGCCTACAATGGTGACCACAATGCACCACAGCACAAGGTTGCCTGCATTTGTGCTAGGCAGCCAAAAGGGCTCCAGTGCAAGGAAAGGCCAGGAATGCACTGTATGATGATAAATACGGGGCATTCCTACCATTCCACGCAGGTGCCTTGCAGCACTGTGCTGTGTGAACGTTCGATAAATGTGGTCTTTAGTTTCTTTGGAAAAACCCTGAGGGATCCAAACCTATGATCCTTGCTGAATTTGGAATTTTGGCTACTTTTCAGAAATCTGTAGATTTTCATACTCAACTATGGGAATGACACTGGATTTCACCGCAAACTGGAACTGGTTGATCGCATAAATAATTGGAAAAATGGACTACCACTTTGCAAAATGTGAAAACATGAGGTACATTTTTTTTTATTCAGCTCTACATGTTCCTGAAAGCTAACAAGATGGCGACTTTAGCACAGCACTGTTTCATCTATACCATTTTTAGGGAAAAACAACACACACACTTCTTTCTTATTTTTCCCCAAAATCTCCAAATTTAGCTATGTTTTGCCTACTTTCTCGGCCCCCCTCCAGGGGGGTCCACAAACTTTAGATACCTCTAGAATCCCCAGAATTTGTTAAAAAGGATAGAAGTTTTGCCTGGATACCTTATGGGGGAAAAGTTATGGAGCCCTGAGTGCAAACTAGCTCAAACAGCCAAAAAAGGGCCTAGCACTTGGGGGTTGGGAGCACCTAGTGTTTAAGTGGTTAATTTGCCCGGAATCACAGGATGTGGAGCCGATGCTGGAACATGAACACAGTTTAGAGCCTGTCTATTTTTTCTCTCTGAGAAAGGTGGACTCACAGCGAAGACTGTGCAAACACACACCCCCTCCAGCAGGGCCTGAAAGACACTGGGGCCGAGGTGCAACAAATGGCAACTAGCAATGCTGTTACATACTCCCTCCTCTTCCACCTACCATGACCAGAATATGGTGGCCCAATAGGGAGGTGAAAGGGGACACAACTCTGCTGTTGGGTTGAGTTGAACACATGGGTTGCCGATGTGAGAATGGCCCAAGGGTTAAAGCAACACCTGGCACCAAACTTTGTTCGGGTGAGGGAGGGTGTGGCTGAGATGAGTTGCAAAAATGTCACCATACTCAAACATTCATCCTCTAAACAGAAGAGAGAATTAGGATCAGTTACAAACAATAATCAGATCCAATGCATGATGGATGCTGAGCTAGAAAAAATCATAAATATTGGTTAAAGTTGCTGCATCAAGATCGCACAATACTCAAGCAGGTTTTGCAGATACAAAAGAATAACTGTCCAACATAACAGGGGCCTTTGCATAGTGCAGTTTAAAGTGTGAAAATGTTTGCCAAGTGACATAATTCACAGGTGACTGCAGCTGCAGTGTGGCAATTTTAGTTTTGTGTATTACCTGGCAATCATCACTGAAGCCCGCATATTTGATGCACTTCTGGCTAAGCATTTGAAATTTGCTTTTTTACGGTGATTCATCTGTATGTATATATTTTAAACTACTGTAATATAATAGATCTACTTACCACTTCTTCCCATTTTTTTCATTCATTAACTCCCTTTAAAGGAAAACTCTAATTGGGACACCATGGCTGAAGAAGCACAATGAACCATGAAAAATTGTTTTCACCCTCACATACCAATTTACTATTGCCGTTCGACTCAATTTGAGCCAGATTATCACTTGTGGCATAGAACTCGTCAGTTTGACCGTTTTTGTGAATTCATTGCACCCAAACAGATCTAACTTTTTATTACTTGTTTCTCTGAACCCAACAAAATAATGGTTACAAAGTAAGGTAATTGACCACCCTATCTTATCTCTATTGGCAAGCCAGGAGAAGTTACATTGCTCTTCCTAGAACACAATGTTCTTGTTATTTTTGTTATTCGTAAATAAATAGCTGGATTCATTGTATATAAGGAAAGACTATAAAAGCTGTTAAATTCCAAATGGGTAACACTTAATAATACTATGTCCCAAAATGCATGTGCACCCCTTGATTTTGGGGGCAAAGGATTCAATTTTTTGTTGAACATCAAGTAGGTTCACTATATAAAGAGCAAAGGCCCATATTTATACTTTTTTTGCGCCGCGTTTGCGTCACTTTTTGACGCAAAAGCGGTGCAAACTTACAAAATACAATTGTATTTTGTTAGTTAGCGCCGCTTTTGCATCAAAAAATGACGCAAATGCAGCGCAAAAACAGTATGAATATGGGCCAAAATGTTTTTGTGGGAGAATGATGATCTTATGATCAACTTATCATAACTTAAAGATCTTATCAGAGAAGGAATCCAAATTTATTATAAAGACTTCTTAACAGCTAAAGGACCGTGTCTGAAGTTTTTTCTAATGTGCAATTTCGGGCGACAAATAATCTGTGCATATGATGATTTTTATGATAAATATAGTCTTAAGAAAAGAATTAATGATGCTGCACTTAAAACAATTTGAGTATAATTTTTAGAAGTATTATTCATTTATGCAAATTAGTTCTGCCACATTTTTGTATGTGACAACATTTTACTAAATTGGTTGCAGTTTTTGGTGTTCTACTCACATTGATTCTACCCATTCTCCCCTCCCAATCATTGTCCCACTACAAGTCTTCACTCCCTACCTTTTCCATGGAGCACTGCACACTGTGACGTAAATTGGTTATTTTCCTTATAGAACATGTATTGGGAATAAAACTTTCCAATGTGTTCCTGATGTATCATTCTGAAGGACACTTCAGTTGGAAGTTCCGATGTAGGCCTGCTCACATACTAATGCATGAGTCTTTGTTTACAAATATTTCATATAGTATTTTAAATCTTTTGATTACTGCTGCTGTGGAAGCCAACGGAAGGAGTCTTCCACCTAAGAAATCGGTTAGTGTTATAAAACCTTTAATTATGATCTTGTTTCTAATTTGTCCCGTATAAGCTGATTATAGTCACGATGAATGGGCAGTTTTGCTAATTGTTATGCGTAAAATGTGTATAAAACCCCTGGTTTTGGTGACTTCTCATTTTCTTACCAAAGCTCTGTCTGATTTAGTTGAGACTTTCCTACTCCTTATGAAGTCATCAGTATTCTTTAAGATTCTGGCATTTAGATTTTTGAGAGGCTTAACTGCTTATTAGGTTTTAAAAGATTTTTGATTTCCTATTTTCTACTCTGTATCTGAGCCTTCATATTATTTACTACATTCTCTGTATTGTTCCTTTTAAGATTTTTTGCAATGAAACTCTTTAACAGTTTATCAATTTATAATTGTTATTGAGTAGTCCTAGTCACTATTTGATTTTACTCAGCTAAATTGTTGGACCAGATGTTGTGGAGAATGGTGGCTCATCGCCAGGTCAAGGGTGCTGGAGTCGAACCATCTCAAATACATTTTGGGGTTTTGAAAAAAAATGGGGTTTGGGCTCCCACAACTGTACTCCAGAATACTGAGTAAAACAATATTGTGGCACACTCATATTGCCAACATTTGTGTTATTTTGTCGAGGAACAAAATAACACAAAGTAAGTGCATATAAGGAAGAATTCATAAATACATGGGACTTCCTTTTTGCAAAATGTGAAAAACTGAGGTATTTTTTTTTTCTTCAGCTCTACAGGTTCAGGAAAGCTAAAAAGTTGGTGACTTTATCACAGAAAAGCATTTGTTGATGCCATTTTTAGTGAAAAAAACAAACACACATTTTTTCCAGGGAGAACTTTCTTCCGATTTTTCCCTAAACCCTCCAAATGTAGCTATATTTTGCTTACTTTCTTGGTCCCTATATATATATATATATATATATATATATATATATATATATATATATATATATAACCTAGTGGCGGTCGCCACTAGGTAGTTTTAGTTGGGACCTAGTTTCTATAGAGAGAGCATTTTTTGTTGTGCTAATAACTTAGGTACAGCTTCACAATTCTTTACAAAAATTTTCATAGAACTTTCACGCTCACATCAGCTGCTATCTAGAATGTTTTGGGTTGATCAGTCTGTAGGGGGGGGCGAGAAAAAGGAGGGGTCCCAAAATGCATTTTCCCTATTCATTTTTCCCCTGGGATTTTGAACAGCAATGGCACCAATACTACTAGACGGAATTGCACCAAATTTGGCAGAAAGGTAGCTCTTGGTCCAGAAAGAGCCCTTTTTGTTATTTGGTGTAAATCCGTTTAGTACTTTTTGAGAAAATGAAGGAAATCCAAATTTTAACTTATCCCAATCTCATGCTAAGATCTGATTGACTGACAGAACTTAAAAAAGGAAGTGTTGCCAGCCATGTCGGCTTGAGCCAAGTCACAGACAAAAATGTGAAAAAAAGAAAAAGGGCCAGGGAACTCCCCAGAGCTAAAAAGCATTTTTGTTTTTACATTTTTTTGCGGCGGACCGGCGGATCCAGCTAAAACATTTATTTTTAAATGAAGCACAGGGTCCCACACTTGTTGCTTGGGCAATGTTGATTTGTAACAGGTGGGCTCTATCCGGCCTCCACCAGCAGCCATGGAGACCACCACCGCCCTGGGTCATTAAGGAACATAAATGTCGGGGGCACCACCTCCCCGGAGTAATAATCTACATTAATGCGGGGTCTGTGGGCCCAACTGCAGCCCCAGGGACAACCATTTTCCCAGGGCTGTATTTATATTAAATAGGAGAGGCGCGTCTGCCCCCCCCGCAGTCCGGCGGACCACCACCTCCCTGGGGAAACCTGAAAAATATGGAAAGGGGTTCCATTTCTGACCCCTTCAGCCCAGGGGACCACCGCTTCCCCGAGGCCCTTTTTTGCTGGAAAGGAACACCACTCATGGATCCACGGATGGCACTGGGGACCACCACCCCTCAGGGCTGGCTCCTGCTATGTCCCTGGGTGCCCAACCCCGGGCACATAGCTGTGTGCTGTGGCTTAGCTGTAGCTTTGTGAGCTGCAGGCAAGTCACAACAGACACTCCGCTTTCTGACAGCGAGACATGTCAAACAGGTCCGCTGTCAAAAAGCAGAGTTTTCATCTCTGTTCCCTGCATGCAAATATGCGTGCAGGGAACAGAGATGAAAGCTTTGCTCCAGCAAGCACGGAGCAGCTTTTTAAAGCAGCTACCAGCTTATAGCAGCTATGAGACCGCAAGGGAGGCCTTGAGCCTCCCCTGCAGTCCCAGATAGCCCTTAAAGGGCGTAGCATAACATAAATATGCGCTGGGGTAACTATGCCTCGCGCCCATGGCATGCACTGCTAATTATCCCACAAATAAAAGCACTCGACATATTTGATAACATCATTGATAATATCATGTAATATTTGCAGTAACATTTTCGATAAAAAACTGTGCATGGCGAGGGAGCTAGTTATAGTTAACTTAGGGCAGGAGTTATAGTTAGGGTTTCGTATGTTTAAAATGTGAGCCTAACTATAATATCTTGTGACCTCTGTTTTTTTAAGTGAATTTCAGTTTTTTCATAATTCTATTTCCTGACTTTAACGTCCCTGTAAAGTTTTTAGTTTTAGTTTTTTCAGTCAATATATATAAAAATATATATATTCACCGAAAAAACAAAAGCTAATATTACATTGACATTATCAATGATGTTATCAAAGATGTCATGAGTGTCATAATTTGTGGGGTAATTAGCAGTGCATGGCGAGGGCGGGAGCTATAGTTACCTTAGAGCATGAGTTACAGTTACTTGAAATAACTCTAACTATAACTGGTGAATTTCTATGGTTCCGTGTGACTAACATTTTAGCCTAACTATAATGTCCTTGTAACCTTTGTTTTTTTCAGTGAATTTCTATGTTTTTTTTTAATGTGTAGTCATTTTTATTACTATACGTTAATCCAACCATGGCCGTGCACGGTCTTTGGCCATGTGTGGCAGCAGTTGACCAAAGGGCCTGGCATGTTGCCAGGCCCTGAAGCCAACACCCTAAGAGCACCCAAACTTGCATCATGCACGGCTTTTATATGTGCGCACTGGAGGTTGCCTGCAAGACCTGGCCTGCAGTCAGACCCTGTGGCCAACCCCCCTAACCAACAAATCCCATGCTGTGCACAGCCCTTTGGCTGTGCATGGTGGGAGTAGGCCACAGTCTCTCTGGGTGTGAGAATAGGTGTGAGAGGATGTATCGGGGTGAGAGTGGCTGTGAGAGTGTCTGGGTATGAGAGTGCGTACATCACTGTTTTAACCCCTTTGCTGCCAGGCCTTTTTCCCTCCTGTGCTGAGCCTTTTTTTGTTTTGTTGGGGCAGTTTGCGCTTAGGCCCTCATAACTTTTGTCCACATAAGCTATCCACACCAAATTTGCGTACTTTTTTTCCAACGTCCTAGGGATTCTAGCAGTACCCAGAGTTTGTGGGTTCCCCTGAAGGAGACCAAGAAATTAGCCAAAATACAGCAAAAAATGTTTTTTCAAACAAATGGGAATAAAGGGCTTCAGAAGAAAGCTTGTGTTTTTTTACCCCGAAAATGGCATCAACAAAGGCTTTTCAGTGCTAAAATCACCATCTTGCCAGCTTTCAGGAACAGGCAGACTTGAATCAGAAAACCACATTTTCAACCCAATTCTGGCATTTTACTGGGACATACCCCATTTTCACAGTTTTTGTGCTTTCAGCCTCTTTCCAGTTAGTGACAGAACTGGGTGTGAAACCAATGCTGGATCCCAGACAACTAAACATTTCTGAAAAGTAGACAACATTGTGACTTCAGCAAGGGGTAATTTGTGTATATCCTACAAGGGTTTCCTACAGAAAATAACAGCTGAAATAAACAAGTATTCAAATTGAGGTGAAAAAAACAGCCATTTCTCTCCACGTTTTGCTCTGTAACTTTTTCTTGCGATGTCAGATTTTTTAAAGCAATATACTGTTACATCAGCTGGACTCTTCTAGTTGTGGGGATATATAGGGTTTGTAGGTTCATCAAGTACCCTAGGTACCCAGAGCCAATAAATGAGCTGCACCTTGCAATGGGTATTCATTCTGTACCCGGGTATACAGCAACTCATTTGCTGAAATATAAAGCGTGAAAAATAGGCATCAAGAAAACCTTGGTATTTCCAAAATGGGCACTAGATAAGGTGTGAAGAAGCAGTGGTTATTTGCACACCTCTGAATTCTGGGGTTCCCATACTAGCATGTGAATTACAGGGCATTTCTCAAATAGATGTCTTTTTTACACACTGTCTTACATTTGGAAGGAAAAAATTTAGAGAAAGACAAGGGGCAATAACACTTGTTTTGCTATTCTGTGTTCCTCCAAGTCTCCTGATATAAATGGTACCTCACTTGCGTGGGTAGGCCTGATGCTTGCAACATGGACATATCACATTTTTACATTGAAATCTGACGGGTTTTTGGCAAAGTGCCTAGCTATAGATTTTGGCCTCTAGCTTAGCCGGCACCTAGGGAAACCTACCAAACCTGCGCATTTTTTAAAACTAGACACCTAGGGGAATCCAAGATGGGGTGACATGTGGGATTATTACTAGGTTCTGTTACCCAGAATCCCTTGCAAAACTCAAGATTTTGGCAAAAAAAACACTTTTTCCTCACATTTCAGTGACAGAAAGTTCTGGAATCTGAGAAGAGCCACAAATTTCCTTCCATCCAGCGTTTCCCCAAGTCTGCAGATAAAAATGGTACCTCACTTATGTGGGTCGGCCTAGTGCCCGAGAAAGGAAATGCCCCAAAACACAACGTGGACACATCACATTTTCACAAAGAAAACAGACTTTTTTGGGGGAAAGTGCCTAGCTGTGGATTTTGGCCTCTAGTTCAGCTGGCACCTAGGGAAACCTACCAAACCTGCGCATTTAGGAAAACTAGGCACCTAGGGGAATCCAGGATGAGGCGACTTGTGGGGCTCTCACCAGGTTCTGTTACCTAGAATCATTTGCAAACCTCAAAATGTGGCCAAAAAAACACTTTTTTCTCACATTTCAGTGACAGAAAGTTCTGGAACCTGAAAGGAGCCACAAATTTCCTTTCACTCAGAATTCCCCCAAGTCTCCCGATAAAAATGGTACCTCACTTGTGTAGGTAGGCCTAGCGCCCGCAACAGGATATGCCCTAAAACACAAAGTGGACACATCACATATTCCCAAAGAAAACAGAGCTGTTTTTTGCAAAGTGCCTAACTGTGGATTTTGGCCTCTAGCTCAGCCGGCACCTAGGGAAACCTACCAAACCTGCGCATTTATGAAAACTAGATACCTAGTGGAATCCAAGATGGGGTGACTTGTGGGATTCTCACTAGGTTCTGTAACCCAGAATCCTTTGCAAACCTCACAATTTGGCAAAAAAACAGTTCTTCCTCACATTTCGGTGACAGAAAGTTCTGGAATCTGAGAGGAGCCACAAATTTCCTTCCATCCAGCGTTTCCCCAAGTCTGCAGATAAAAATGGTACCTCACTTATGTGGGTCGGCCTAGCGCCCGCGAAAGGAAATGCCCCAAAACACAACGTAGACACATCACATTTTCACAAAGAAAACAGACTTTTTTTGGGGAAAGTGCCTAGCTGTGGATATTGGCCTCTAGCTCAGCCGGCACCTAGGGAAACCTACCAAACCTGCGCATTTATGAAAACTAGACACCTAGGGGAATCCAAGATGGGGTAACTTGTGGGGCTCTCATCAGGTTCTGTTACCCAGAATCATTTGCAAAACTCAAAATTTGGCCAAAAAAAACCACTTTTTTCTCACATTTCAATGACAGAAAGTTCTGGAATCTGAGAGGAGCCACGAATTTCCTTGCACTCAGCATTCCCCCAAGTCTCCTGATAAAAATGGTACCTCACTTGTGTAGGTAGGCCTAGCGCCCGCAACAGGATATGCCCCAAAACACAAAGTGGACACATCACATATTCCCAAAGAAAACAGAGCTGTTTTTTGCAAAGTGCCTAACTGTGGATTTTGGCCTCTAGCTCAGCCGGCACCTAGGGAAACCTACCAAACCTCCGCGTTTATGAAAACTAGACACCTAAGGGAATCCAAGATGGGGTGACTTGTGGGATTCTCACCATGTTCTGTTACCCAGAATCCTTTGCAAACCTCACAATTTGGCGAAAAAACAGTTTTTCCTCACATTTCAGTGACAGAAAGTTCTGGAATCTGAGAGGAACCACAAATTTCCTCCCACCCAGCGTTTCCCCAAGTGCTGTGATAAAAATGGTACCTTACTTGTGTGGGTAAGCCTAGCGCCTGTGACAGGAAATTCCCCAAACACAACGTGGACACATCACATTTTCCCAAAGAAAGCAGACCTGTTTTTTGCAAAGTGCCTAGCTGTGAATTTTGGCCTCTAGCTCAGCCGGCATCTAGGGAAACCTACCAAACCTGTGCACTTTTTTAAACTAGAAACCTAGGGGAATCCAAGATGGGGTGATTTGTGGGGCTCTCACCAGGTTCTGATACCCAGAATCCTTTGCAAACCTCAAAATTTGGCTAAAAAACACTTTTTCCTCACATTTCGGTGACAGAAAGTTCCGGACTCTGAGAGGAGCCACAAATTTCATCCCACCCAGCCAGCGTTCCCCCAAGTCTCCCGATAAAAATGGTACCTCACTTGTGTAGGTAGGCCTAGCGCCCGCAAAAGGAGATGCCCCAAAACACATTGTGGACACATCACATTTTCCCAAAGAAAACAAACCTGATTTTTGCAAAGTGCCTATCTTTGGATTTTGGCCTCTAGCTCAGCCGGCACCTAGGGAAACCTACCAAACCTGCGCACTTTTGAAAACTAGACACCTAGGGGAATCCAAGATGGGATGACTTGTGGGGCTCTCTGTTACCCAGAATCCTTTGCAAACCTCAAAATTTGGCCAAAAAAACACTTTTTCCTTACATTTTTGTGACAGAAAGTTCTGAAATCTGAGAGCAGCCACAAATTTCCTTCCACCCAGCATTCCCCCAAGTCTCCTAATAAAAATAGTACCTCACTTGTGTGGGTAGGCCTACTGCCCGCGAAAGGAAAAGGAAATGCCCCAAAACACTACCCGGACACATCAAAATGATCAAATACAAAACTACTTGTTTTTGCGGGGGAGGGGTGGCATCTGCGTTTTTGGTCCTGGGCTCAGCAGCCATCTAGGGAAACCTACCAAACCCAGACATTTCTGAAAACTAGGCATCCGAGGGAGTCCAGGGAGGTGTGACTTGCTTGGAATCTCCCAATGTTTTCTTAGCCAGAATCCTCAGCAAATCTCAAATTTAGCTAAAAAATAAACATTTTCCTACATTTCTGTGTGGGATCACAGCACCGGGACATATTTCCTACCACCCAACGTTCCCCTCAGTCTCCCGGTAAAGTTGATACCTCATTTGTGTAGGTGGGCCAAGTGCCTGTGACAGGGAAGAGCCAAAAACATGTCGAAATTGAAGGGGAACCAAAGCGGGTCCAAAAGGGCAGTTTAAAAAAATTAATTTTTATGCTGACAAGTGCAGCAGATTTTTTATTGGTATAGATGAGACAATGGTGGGTGGTAGGAATTTTGTGGATTCCTGCAGATTCCAGAAGGTTCCATCACAAAAATGTGGGAAAAATGTGTGATGTCCTGCAAAGTTGGAGGTTTGCAGGACATTGTGGGTAAGAAAATGGTGCGGGGTGCATGTGAAGCACACCACCCTGGAATCACCCACATGTTTAGATCTCAGATGTGACTAGGTCTTATAGATCTTTCTACATGGCAGCGTCCCAAAGTCCATAAAGTGCAGCCCTCTCCATTCCAAGTGGGATGATTTTGGGAGTTAGCCAAGCTCTCATGGTCCAAATGTAAAAACAAAACCCAAAATAGTAAAATATCCTCTTGCTTGTGTGGGGTAAGATGTTTTAGTGTGCAGGGGGAGAGCTGAAAGACTGATACCCCCTTCAGTTGGGGTGGGGGCATAACTAGGCCCATACTGGTAGGTAGCCACCACCCCACTATTTTTAGTTTTTTTTAATTCCCTGGCATCTAGTAGACTTTCTGCCCCCCTCAGGTGTGGATCAGGGGTAACTGCCCCATCTGCCCACTGGTGGGCAGACCAACTTTAGCCCCATTTATTTGGGGTGGGGGTATGGCCATACCCCCACCCTCTTATTTTGAAAAAAAGAATCTTCCCTGGTCTCTGGTGGGCTTTCTGCCCCCTTGGGGGCAGATGGGCCTTCCAAGGATAGGCCAATCTGCTCCCAAGGGAGGCAGATATGGGCAACAGTAATGTGCCCCCATGGGGAGCGACCCTTGCTCAAAGGGATGCCCCCCCCCCAAACAAAACACACACACCAATCCCTGGTGCCTATGTGGTTTCGGCCTAATAGAAATAGGCCGATCTGCCCCCAAGGGGAGAAGAAATGGCCTAAAATAAATTTACCCCCCCCCCCAGGGGAACGACCTTTGCCTAAGGGGTCGCTCCCCTCGCGTGAAATTTGCGGGGAAAAAAGCCCTGGTGCCTAGTGGTTTCTGCCCCCTTGGGGGTAGATCGATCTAATAAAAATAGGCCAATCTGCCCCCAAGGGGGGCAGAAATGGTCTAAATACAATTTGCCCCCCCCAGGGGAGCAACCCTTGCCTAAGGGGTCGCTCCACATATATAAAAAACAAAAGTAAGCTTTAACAAAAATATATCCCTGGTGTCTAGGGGTTTCTGCCCCCGGGGACAGATCGGCCTAATTATCATAGGCAGATCTGCCCCCCAAAAGGCCTAAAAATATTTTGCCCCCCTGGGGAGCGTCCCTTGCCCAATGGGCCGCTCCCCTTATGCGCAAGTATATATAAAAAAAATCCCTGTGTCTAGTGGTTTCTGCCCCCTTTGGTAGCAGATTGACCTAATAAAAATAGGCCGATCTGCCCCCAAGGAGGGCAGAAAAGGCCTAAATATACTTTGCCCCCCCCCAGGGGAGCGACTCTTGACTAAGGGGTCGCTCCCATCTGTAAAAAAACATTTAAAAAAAAATCCCTGGTGCCTAGTGGTTTCTGCCCCCTTTGGTGGCAGACTGACCTAATCTGACAAGGAGGGCAGAAATGGCCTACATATAATTTGCCCCCTAGGGGAGCGACCCTTGCCTAAGGGGTCGCTCCCCACCTCTAAAAAAACTGAGAGAAAAAAAAGAACCCTGGTGCCTAATAACAATAGGCCGATCTGCCCTCCGGGGGGGCAGAAAAGACTTTGAAAATAATTGCCTCCCTGGGAACTACCCTTGCCCAACGGGTTGCTCCACTTATGCCAATTTCTTTTGGAAAATAATCCCTGGTGTCTAGTGGGCATTTCAGCAGCCAGATCGCTTCAGCCAGATCGCTTCACGATCCGGCTGCTGAAATGCTCCGAGAGACTTCAAAGGGAAGGAAATTCCTTTTCTTCCCTTTGAAGCCTCTCAAGCCCCCTTCACATGATCGGAAGAGGGAAGAGAAATGCACAGCATGAGCTTCCAGCGCGATGGGAGGCGACTTCTGATGAGGTCAGCACGCGACTGCGCACTGATGTCATCAGACGTCACACGGGGGGCGGGGTTGGAAGGGGATTCTTTCCGAGCTCCGGTGCCGAGACGTAATGGTTGCGTCCTCTGCACAGGAGCACTGTGCCATGGGACGTAACCATTACGTCCCTGGCACAGAACCGGTTAATGGGTGTATCAGTGTGTATGCAGGTCTGTGAATGGGTGCGTCAGAGTGTAATCGGGTCTATGAGTCGGTATGTGGGAGTCTGAGTAGATCTGTGAGTGGGTGTGTATCTGTCTGAGTGGGTCAGTGAGTGGGTGCGTGAGGATATGAGTGGAGCTGTGAGTGGGTGCTTGAGGGTCTGAGTGGATCTGTGAGTGAGTGCGTGAGTGCCTAAGTGGGACTGTGAGTGGGTGCCTAAGTGTCTGAATGGGTGCGCGAGCTGGAGAAAGAGAGTGAAAGGGAGAGAGATAGAGAGTTGTTTAGGCTTTGATATATGACATACTTGGAATGAGATATTTCTGGACAAATTAAAAAGAAAAATGTATTAGTCATTTAAAAAGAGTAAGATTACCTTTCAGTATGAGCCTTAAATATTTGTAGTGAAAAAAAAGAGGGAAATGAGGCCAGCTGGCCTCGAACCCTCAATGTGAAGGTCTGCAGCCTTCACACTGAGCTATTGTGTTTTTATATTCTTTTAGCCCTTTATTAGCTATCTGGAACCGCAGCAGGAACCCTAAAGAGCTCCCCCGCGGCCCCTTAATGTTTTTTAAAAAAATGTATTTTAATTTTTAAACAAGCCCTTTACGGGCTATCTGAGATCGTGGGGGAAGCATCAAGGCCTACCCCTTGGTCACATTGCTTCAGCAAACAAAGAGCTGCTTTAATGTGGTTGATGAAGCAAACATTTCATCTCTGTCCCCTGCATGCATACCTGGGTGCAGGGGTCAGAGATGAAAGCTTAGGTTTTTTGACAGTGGGACCTCCTTGGCAGGTCCCGCTGTCAAAAATTGAAGCCTTTGCTGTTGCTTGGCTGCAGCTGCAGGCGTGTTATACTTACCTTATGGCATGAAATATAGTTACTTGAGGTAACTCTAGTGAATTTCTATGTTTTTTCTGTTTAAAATGTGAGCCTTACTATAATGTACATGTAACCTTTGTTTTTTTTAAGTGAATTTCTATATTTCTATTATTTTATTTCCTAACTGTAACGTCTCTGTAACCTTTGTTTTTTTCAGTGTGTATATATATATATATATATATATATATATATATACACATATATTGTCAATAAATCTTTTTTTAGCAGCTGTGGAGTGCTATATTCCTTTTTTAATATAGAAGGAGAGTCAATATTTTTGACGTGGTGGCGCGCACCTGACATCAATACCATATACACATATCATATATATATATATATATATACAGTATATATATATACTCAAAGTACAGTAGTACAGTTTGTGGAGAAAATCTATACATACTTACCTTTTGTATCTTTTGTCCCTCGATATTCTGTCCAATATATTAGTGTACCACGATATTCTGTAGTGTATATCCTGGATTCACACCCAGCTATAGAGGTTAGGATCAATATCTAAATCAGGAAGCTTCCTTCCCAGCCAACCTATGCCATCCCTGAAAAAGGTAGTGGTAAAACAAACATAACAACAGACGTTGGCAATGT
Source organism: Pleurodeles waltl (assembly GCF_031143425.1). NCBI lineage: Eukaryota > Metazoa > Chordata > Amphibia > Caudata > Salamandridae > Pleurodeles > Pleurodeles waltl. The sequence continues at coordinate 982,996,748 of NC_090445.1, forward strand.
CAATAGTCGTGGCCTTGGCAAGTCTGTAATTGGTTTTATTTCTTTATTGTACACATGTGGAATAAACATTAAAAGTCTAAAAGTAATGAAAAATAAAACTACTGCCATCTGAAGGTAGAGGGTATATCTATGCAAACAAAAGGGAAACTATGACAGATCACAAAAGTAAATAAGTAAAGTTATGAAATGATAGTCGAACTGACAGTAGAGAACAGCTAAGCAGCTCTGCCATTGAAATTGACTATTTTCTAGCCGAACGTGCACATGTGCAAAAGTCTTAAAAAGCAGTCCCTCACAGTATACAGAGATGCAAGAAGTGGGCTGACACATTGGCCCATGTTGTAGGTTGTGGTAGTTGGAAGTAGAATCTGAATTACACTAAAATAAACGAATAGTTAAAGATGGCCGACTGACAACACCTTCTATGTCTATAGGTATAACTTTTTATGATTTGGGACTGAATAACACTGATCTGGCAAACCAGCTAAATCTGTGTCTATTCCACACCTAAAATAAGTTTAGAATGATTTTGTTCTAAGCGCTAGAGGCAAGTGTTCGTAAAGATATAACACTGGCCGTGGTTCCAAATCTCGTTCTACACCCAGTGTGTGCCCATGAAACAATACCATCCAGATATTTCCACTCCAAGCATTAGGATAAACCAGCCATCCTGTTGGAATAGACATTCACCCTGCAGCAGACATTTCCAGCTGTCCCAGGCACATGGACAAAACGTTCAAGCAATCAGCGTTCCTTTCATAAATTACACAACCTTGGCCTCGTCTAATTTCGTAAGTAACTACTAGCCCAAAGTGTACAATCTGTAGCTATCAACAATTAGTTGAGCATGATCTGCATGCAGCTCAAGCAATATGTGGCATCCCACTGCATTATAGAGCTGAACCAACTAGGATTATGCCCCAGACAAAGGAGGAAACCACCGCTGTCTATCTTTCATCACCTGTTTTGTCACCCACTTTTAATATAGTATTTGTTAATCCCCATTTAAATCACGTTGGATAACTTGGGAATTACCATTTAATAGTTCAGGTTTTGCACTTCTTCATAGTCACATTCCTAAAACTTGATGGTGAACAACCACTGGAGACAGGTGCATTGTTCATATATCTTTTTTTAAACATCTTACCCTAGGAGGTAGTAATAGAGGTCACCACGCCATCACCCTCCTGTGTTTATAGCCTTTCCTAGTCCAGTAAGATAGGGTTTAATCCCGGTTTCCTTTTCTGTTTCTTGGATCTGATTCTTCGGTTTTCTGGTTAAATTCCTTGGTATGAGGTTGTAATTGGCTATGAACTGCCAGTCTTTTAAACTGCCTGTGTTGCTTCGTGGCAGGTTTCCCACTGACATTTCAGTGAATGACCGTGTTTATCATGCCACAATGGGATTCTGTAACTGAGCATCACTATAGGAGCCAAAGACACAGAAAGTGGAACACACTCAAGGACAAAAAGAGCAGAGTTGTGCAATGATTACAAACTATTTCTGCAAAGGTGCCCCCTCTCTTCTCTCAGAGGATGCAATCTGACAGTATATCTCGCAAAGAGATCTAATTGCAAGCACTACTTTTACTCTGGACCCTCAATTAATTAATAATTAATGAACTCCAACATCAAGTACTGCATGGACCAGGTCTCCAAAACATGGAACTGCTCAGCCTTACACTTCAATGCACTCCCCCTCATGAGCTTATGGAACGACGTAAAAACCTTTATTCTCAAAGAACCCCTCTGCTAGTGTGTCTTTGACAAGAGAAAAAGCGGTTTGATATGTGCAGACTACAAATGTATTACACAACAGATGACTTTTGCCTAGCTAAACATGTCAAGCAGTGGCATAACATTAGGGCCCCAAGCTCCAGGGGGACCTCTCAACCGAGCCACTACAGTGCACAGGCTGCGGGCACCTGGCCTCGTAGTGCCTTGCTGGGTCTGGAGGGGCGGGGAGTCCCTCCATCTACTTTGCAGGGCGGTCTCCTCAAGTTTTGTTACGCCACTGATGTCAATTAGCCAAGAGGATCCAAAATGATAAATTGTGAGGCTTACATGTGAACTACAAGAAGATGCTTCAAATGAGAGTGATGAGCCAGGACATTGACAACATACCTGTGAACAGCATGCTCTCGGCAGCAACAGTAATGCAGGTTGAGGGTGCACCACGGACTGCATACTATGGCAAAACATCAGCATACAAACCCAGTTGCACTTTTAAGCATAGGCCAATGTCCTCTTACCCACAGCCAACATTTGAGACAAAAGAAATACATAAGGAGTATAAACATTTCCAAGCACAAGACGGAATATGAATTTATGTGAGTTTCAAAAACTAGGAAGGCTTTTGTTGTGTCGTTGAGCTATTAGTTCACATCTCAATCAGCTTCTGAATTCATAGAATTTAAGAACCAGAGTTGAATCATGGTCAATTTCTACACACCTCCTAATAAAACAGCACAATATGAAAGGCCTGCGCTGTGAAAAGTTGATTATCCATGTGCAATGGATTTCTGATAAATTGATAGTTGTTCCAATGTATGAAGCCCTAAGAACTGAAATAACTGGAATAATAAAATATTTGTCAGGGAAAAATTGTGCTCTCATTTTGAATTTCTCAGAAGGTCAAATGATGCAGTAGCCGATCAGGGCAGTATGTATGCGCCAGTCACACCAAAATAGCCCCATTAAGCACCAGGATAATGAATTAGTCCCAGCGGAAGGAGCTTGCCTAAAAGGCAGCCATCTCCAGGCCAGGCAACCTCTGCCTCCACGAAATGATAGTTACATGAAAGCTACATCAAAAGCACTATAATGGAATTCTCGGCCTTGGAAACAAACCCAAGTTATGGGTGTGAGTATGCATACTAAGAAAGTACAAGACGATAGAGTAGTTACATAATGGTGCTGAGAACATAACATATTGGGAGCTAAAGACTAAGATTATACATTAGGATCTATAGACCAACGTTATATCCTAGAATCCATAGGCCAACTGTACATTTCCATCAGCGGAATGCTTAGAACTCATTGGAGATGGGTGAGATGCCCACATCAAGCTGTGATAAATTACAAATACTGGGCACATAGCTTAAGGTATAAATCAGGCAGCTGCTTTGGAGAACTCCGTGCAGTATACACAGTGTTGATGATCTTGCTCAGTGTACCGAATGGAGGAGGCATTGCACTGCTTGGGCGCGACTTGAGGTCTGTTGTTTTCGGCAGAATGAACAGCTCCTCATTCTGGAAGCCTCAAAAGGGCTAAAATGTAAAGCTCCTGGCATGGGAGCCGTTTATTCTAAAAGCATGACTGTAAGAAAATGCCTCCTTGGCATGGTTACCCCCTGACTTTTTGATTTGCTGATGCTAAGTTTTAATTTGAAAGTGTGCTGATGCCTGCTAACCGGGCCCCAGCACCAGTGTTCTTTCCCTAACCTGTACTTTTGTTTTCACAATTGGCACACCCTGGCATCCAGGTAAGTCCCTTGTAACTGGTACCCCTGGTACCAAGGGCCCTGAAGCCAGGGAAGGTCTCTAAGGGCTGCAGCATATCTTATGCCACCCTGGGGACCCCTCACTCAGCACAGACACACTGCTTGCCAGCTTGTGTGTGCTGGTGAGGACAAAACGAGTAAATCGACATGGCACTCCCCTCAGGGTGCCATGCCAACCTCACACTGCCTATGCAGTATAGATAAGTCACCCCTCTAGCAGGCCTTACAGCCCTAAGGCAGAGAGCACTATACCATAGGTGAGGGCACCAGTGCATGAGCACTGTGCCCCTACAGTATCTAAGCAAAACCTTAGACATTGTAAGTGCAGGGTAGCCATAAGAGTATATGGTCTGGGAGTCTGTCAAACATGAACTCCACAGCACCAAAATGGCTACACTAAAAACTGGGAAGTTTGGTATCAAACTTCTCAGCACAATAAATGCACACTGATGCCAGTGTACATTTTATTGTAACATGCACCCCAGAGGGCACCTTAGAGGTGCCCCCTGAAACCTTAACCAGCTGCCACACTCGAGACATGTTGCTGGCCACATGGGGAGAGTGCCTTTGTCACTCTGTGGCTAGTAACAAAGCCTGTACTGGGTGGAGATGCTTGTCACCTCCCCCTTGCAGGAACTGTAACACCTGGCGGGAAGCCTCAAAGGCTCACCCACTTTGTTACAGCACCCCAGGGCATTCCAGCTAGTGGAGTTTCCCGCCCCCTCCGGCCACGGCCCCACTTTTGGTGGCAAGGCCGGAGGAGATAATGAGAAAAACAAGGAGGAGTCACTGGCCAGTCAGGACAGCCCCTAAGGCAACCTGAGCTGAGGTGACTCTGACTTTTAGAAATCCTCCATCTTGCAGATGGAGGATTCCCCCAATAGGGATAGGAATGTGACCCCCTCCCCTTGGGAGGAGGCACAAAGAGGGTGTAGCCACCCTCAGGGCTAGTAGCCATTGGCTACTGCCCTCCCAGACCTAAACACACCCCTAAATTCTGTATTTAGGGGCTCCCCTGAACCTAGGAACTCAGATTCCTGCAACCTAAGAAGAAGAGGACTGCTGAGCTGAAAAACCCTGCAGAGAAGACGGAGACACCAACTGCTTTGGCCCCAGCTCTACCGGCCTGTCTCCCCACTTCTAAAGACACTGCTCCAGCGACGCTTTCCCCAGGACCAGCGACCTCTGACTCCTCAGAGGACTGCCCTGCTCTAGAAGGACCAAGAAACTCCAGAGAACAGCGGCCCTGTTCACCCAAGACTGCAACTTTGTTTCAAAGGAGCAACCTTAAAACAACTGCGTTTCCCGCCGGAAGCATGAGACTTGCTACTCTGCACCCGACGCCCCCGGCTCGACTTGTGGAGAAACAACACTTCAGGGAGGACTCCCTGCGACTGCGAGACCGTGAGTAGCCAGAGTTCCCCCCCCTGAGCCCCCACAGCGACGCCTGCAGAGGGAATCCCGAGGCTTCCCCTGACCACGACTGCCTGCTTCCCAGAGCCCAACGCCTGGTAAAGACTCTGCACGCGCAGCGCCCAGGACCTGAAAGATCGGAACCCCAGTGCAGGAGTGACCCCCAGGAGGCCCTCTTCCTTGCCCAGGTGGTGGCTACCCCGAGGAGCCCCCCCCTTGCCTGCCTGCATCGCTGAAGAGACCCCTTGGTGCCTGCATCGCTGAAGAGACCCCTTGGTCTCCCATTGATTTCAATTGAAAACCCGACGCGTGTTTGCACACTGCACCCGGCCGCCCCCGTGCTGATGAGGGTGTACTTTCTGTGCTGACTTGTGTGTCCCCCGGTGCCCTACAAACCCCCCCTGGTCTGCCCTCCGAAGACGCAGGTACTTACCTGCTGGCAGACTGGAACCGGGGCACCCCCTTCTCCATTGAAGCCTATGCGTTTTGGGCACCACTTTGACCTCTGCACCTGACCGGCCCTGAGCTGCTGGTGTGGTAACTTTGGGGTTGCTCTGAACCCCCAACGGTGGGCTACCTTGGACCCAAACTTGAACCCCGTAGGTGGTTTACTTACCTGCAAAAACTAACAAACTCTTACTCCCCCCAGGAACTGTTGAAAATTGCACTGTCTAGTTTTAAAATAGCTATATGTGATTTATTTGAAAACTGTGTATGCTATTTTGAGTATTCAAAGTTCCTAAAGTACCTACCTGCAATACCTTTCATTTGAAGTATTACATATAAAATTTTAACCTGTGGTTCTTAAAATAAACTAAGAAAATATATTTTTCTATACAAAAACCTATAGGCCTGGAATTGTCTCCGAGTGTGTGTTCCTCATTTATTGCTTGTGTGTGTACAACAAATGCTTAACACTACTCCTTTGATAAGCCTACTGCTGGACCACACTACCACAAAATAGAGCATTAGCATTATCTCTTTTTGCCACTATCTTACCTCTAATGGGGAACCCTTGGACTCTGTGCATACTATTCCTTACTTTGAAATAGTGCATACAGAGTCAACTTCCTACATTGGTGGATCAGCGGTGGGGTACAAGACTTTGCATTTGCTGAACTACTCAGCCAATGCCTGATCACATGACAAATTCCCAAAATTGTCATTAGAAACTGATTTTTACAATTTGTGCTATTTTTCTAAATTTTTTAAAGTCCTGCTAGGGCCTTGTGTTAGTCCCTGTTAGCATTTCTTTTAGAGTTTAAAAGTTTTGTGAAAGTTTGAATTAAGTTCTAGAAATAGTTTTAGATTCTTAAAAAGTATTCCAACTTTTAGAAACACGCCCGTCTGGCGGGAACCGCCAGAAGACCGTACCGCGGTCAAAAGACCGCGGCGGTCATTCTGACTTTCCCGCTGGGCTGGCGGGTGACCGCCAAAAGGCCGCCCGCCCGCCCAGCGGGAAAGCACCAGCAACGATGAAGCCGGCTCCGAATGGAGCCGGCGGAGTTGCTGGTGTGCGACGGGTGCAGTGGCACCCGTCGCGATTTTCAGTGTCTGCTAGGCAGACACTGAAAATCAATGTGGGGCCCCCAGGGGCCCCACAACACCTGTTACCGCCATCCGGTGAAAACCGCCAGGAACAGGATGGTGGTAAGGGGGTCGGAATCCCCATGGCGGCCATGGAGGATTCCCTGGGCCAGGGGTAAACCGGCGGGAAAACGCCGGTTGCCCTTTTCCAGAATGGCCCCGGAAGCACCGCCAGCCTGTTGGCGGTGCTTCCGTCATTTTAGCCCTGGCGGTCGCCGACCGCCAGGGTTAGAATGACCACCATAATGCCTGGTGCAGAAGAGAATGTGGTGGAACTCGACCTCACACCTTACCTCCATTTTAAGATGAGGGAGCTAAGGTCTCTCTGCAAAATAAAGAAAATCCCAGTTGGCTTAAGAACCTCCAAACAACAGCTCCAGGAGCTTTTGGCAGAGTTTGAAAAAGCCAACCCCTCTGAGGATGACAACCCAGAGGATGATGTTAGTGACTTGGAGGAGAATTCCCCCCTTCCAGTCCTAATTAGGGAGATCAGGGACCCTCAATCCCTGATTCCAACTGTGATAGTCAGAAATGCTGCTTCCCTCACAGGAGGGGCCAGCACCTCTGAAATCACTGAGGATAACCTCAGTGAAGATGACCTCCTGTTAGCCAGGATGGCCAAAAGATTGGCTTTAGAGAGACAGCTCCTAGCCATAGAAAGGGAAGGACAAGAGATGGGTTTTGGTCCCATCCATGGCGGCAGCAACATAAATAGGGTCAGAGATTCTCCTGACATGTTGAAAATCCCTAAAGGGATTGTAACTAAATATGAAGATGGTGATGACATCACCAAATGGTTCACAGCTTTTGAGAGGGCTTGTGCAACCAGAAAAGTACTCAGATCTCACTGGGGTGCTCTCCTTTGGGAAATGTTCACTGGAAAGTGTAGGGATAGACTCCTCACACTCTCTGGAAAAGATGCAGAATCTTATGACCTCATGAAGGGTACCCTGATTGAGGGCTTTGGATTCTCCACTGAGGAGTACAGAATTAGATTCAGGGGGACTCAAAAATCCTCAAGCCAGACCTGGGTTGATTTTTGTGGACTACTCAGCGAAAACACTGGATGGTTGGATTCAAGGCAGTGGTGTAAATTATTATGATGGGCTGTACAATTTATTTGTGAAAGAACACCTGTTAAGTAATTGTTCAAATGATAAACTGCATCAGCATCTGGTAGACCTAGGACCAATTTCTCCCCAAGAATTGGGAAAGAAGGCGGACCATTGGGTCAAGACAAGGGTGACCAAGACTTCCACAGGGGGTGACCAAAAGAAAGGGGTCACAAAGCCTCCCCAGGGGAAGAGTGTTGAGACATCCAAAAACAAAAATAGTAAAGAGTCTTCTACAGGCCCCCAAAGACCTGCACAGGAGGGTGGGCCCAGAGCCTCTTCACAAAACAATTTTGGGTACAAGGGTAAAAACTTTGATCCCAAAAAGGCCTGGTGTCGTAGCTGTAATCAGCCTGGACACCAAACTGGAGACAAGGCCTGTCCCAAGAAAAGTACCACTTCTAACTCCACTCCAGCTAACACTGGAATGGCCAGTCTCCAAGTGGGATCAACAGTGTGCCCAGAGCAAATCAGGTGTCACACTGAAGCTACATTAGTCTCTGAGGGTGGGGTGGATTTAGCCACACTGGCTGCCTGGCCTCCTAACATGCAAAAATACAGGCAGCAGCTCTTAATTAATGGGACAAGTGTAGAAGGCCTGAGGGATACAGGTGCCAGTCTCACCATGGTGACAGAGAAACTGGTTTCCCCTGGTCAATACTTGGCTGGACAAACTTATCCAGTCACCAACGCTGACAATCAGACTAAAGTACATCCCATGGCTATGGTAACTTTAGAGTGGGGAGGGGTCAATGGCCTGAAACAGGTGGTGGTCTCCTCAAATATCCCAGTAGACTGTTTGCTTGGAAATGACTTGAAGTCCTCAGCATGGGCTGAGGTAGAACTAAAAACCCATGCAGCCATGCTGGGTATCCCTGAACTGGTGTGTGTCAAGACAAGGGCACAGTGCAAGGCTCAGGGTGAAAAAGTAGAGTTGGAGCCTGGAAAAAGGGCCCAGCCTACCAAGAGAAAAGGAAAGACAACTGGGAAACCAGCTGCAACACAACAACAAAAAGAGAACCTCTCTTCTCAGGAAGAAGTTCTGCCCTCTGAGGGAACTGAGCCTCTGGAGTTAGAACCTTATCAAGTTGAGCTCTTAGGCCCAGGGGGACCCTCAAGGGAACAGTTGTGTAAGGGGCAAGAAACCTGTCCCTCTCTTGAAGGCCTTAGGCAGCAAGCTGCTGAAGAGTCCAATGGCAAGAAAACTGGAACACATAGGGTCTATTGGGAAGATGGACTCCTTTACACTGAGGCAAGAGATCCCAAACCTGGTGCCACTAGGAGAGTGGTAGTGCCTCAGGAGTTTAGGGAGTTCATACTGACCTTAGCCCATGATATTCCTCTTGCTGGGCATTTGGGACAAACCAAGATGTGGGAGAGACTAGTCAACCACTTCTACTGGCCCAACATGTCCCAGAAGGTCAAGGAGTTTTGTGTCTCCTGTACCACCTGTCAAGCCAGTGGTAAGACAGGTGGACACCCAAAGGCCCCCCTCATTCCACTTCCAGTGGTGGGGGTCCCCTTTGAAAGAGTGGGTGTGGACATAGTAGGTCCACTGGAACCTCCCACAGCCTCAGGGAACATGTACATACTAGTAGTAGTGGATCATGCTACTAGATACCCTGAGGCTATTCCCCTGAGGTCGACTACTGCCCCTGCAGTAGCCAAGGCCCTCATTGGTATTTTTACCAGAGTGGGTTTCCCTAAGGAGGTGGTGTCTGACAGAGGTACCAACTTCATGTCAGCATACCTGAAACACATGTGGAATGAGTGTGGAGTGACTTATAAATTCACTACACCATACCATCCACAAACTAATGGCCTTGTTGAGAGATTCAACAATACATTAAAAGGCATGATCATGGGGCTCCCTGAAAAACTCAAAAGGAGATGGGATGTCCTCTTGCCATGTCTGCTTTTCGCTTACAGAGAGGTGCCTCAGAAGGGAGTAGGGTTCTCACCCTTTGAACTTCTGTTTGGCCACCCTGTAAGGGGACCACTAGCTCTTGTGAAAGAAGGCTGGGAGAGACCTCTTCATGAGCCTAAACAAGACATAGTGGACTATGTACTTGGTCTACGTTCAAGGATGGCAGAGTACATGGAAAAGGCAAGTAAAAACCTTGAGGCCAAAGTTTTGGTATGACCAAAAGGCTGCAAAGGTTGAATTTCAACCAGGGCAGAAAGTCTGGATTCTGGAGCCTGTGGCTCCCAGGGCACTTCAGGACAAATGGAGTGGCCCTTACCCGGTGCTAGAAAAGAAGAGTCAGGTCACCTACCTGGTGGACCTAGGCACTAGCAGGAGCCCCAAGAGGGTGATCCATGTGAACCGCCTTAAGCTCTTCCATGACAGGGCTGATGTGAATCTGTTGATGGTAACAGATGAGGACCAGGAAGCTGAGAGTGAACCTCTCCCTGATCTCCTCTCATCAAACCCTAAAGATGGCTCAGTTGATGGAGTGATCTATTCAGACACCCTCTCTAGCCAACAGCAATCTGACTGTGGGAAGGTCTTGCAACAGTTTGCTGAGCTCTTTTCCCTAACCCCTGGGCAGACACACCTGTGTACCCATGATGTGGACACAGGAGACAGCATGCCTGTCAAAAACAAAATATTCAGACATTCTGACAAAGTTAAGGAAAGCATCAAAGTGGAAGTCCACAAGATGCTGGAATTGGGAGTCATTGAGCACTCTGACAGCCCCTGGGCTAGCCCAGTGGTCTTAGTCCCCAAACCTCACACCAAAGATGGAAAGAGAGAGATGAGGTTTTGTGTGGACTACAGAGGACTTAATTCTGTCACCAAGACAGATGCCCATCCCATTCCAAGGGCTGATGAACTGATTGATAAATTAGGTGCTGCCAAATTCTTAAGTACCTTTGACTTAACAGCAGAGTACTGGCAAATCAAAATGGCACCAGGAGCAAAAGAAAAGACAGCATTCTCCACACCTGATGGGCATTATCAGTTTACTGTTATGCCCTTTGGTTTAAAGAATGCCCCTGCCACCTTCCAAAGGTTGGTGAATCAAGTCCTTGCTGGCTTGGAGTCCTTTAGTGCAGCTCATCTTGATGATATTGCTGTCTTTAGCTCCAGCTGGCAGGATCACCTGGTCCACCTGAAGAAGGTTTTGAAGGCTCTGCAATCAGCAGGCCTCTGGTTTACTTGGGTCACCTTGTAGGTGGAGGCCAAGTTCAGCCACTCCAGCCTAAGATCCAGACTATTCTGGACTGGGCAGCTCCAAAAACCCAGACTCAAGTCAGGGAATTCCTTGGCTTGACTGGGTATTACAGGCGGTTTGTGAAGGGATATGGATCCATAGTGACAGCCCTCACAGAACTTACCTCCAAGAAAATGCCCAAGAAAGTAAACTGGACTGTAGAATGCCAACAGGCCTTTGACACCCTGAAACAAGCAATGTGCACAGCACCAGTTCTAAAAGCTCCAGATCACTCCAAGCAGTTCATTGTGCAGACAGATGCCTCTGAACATGGGATAGGGGCAGTTTTGTCCCAAACAAATGATGATGGCCTTGACCAGCCTGTTGCTTTCATTAGCAGGAGGTTACTCCCCAGGGAGCAGCGTTGGAGTGCCATTGAGAGGGAGGCCTTTGCTGTGGTTTGGTCCCTGACGAAGCTGAGACCATACCTCTTTGGTACTCACTTTGTAGTTCAAACCGACCACAGACCTCTCAGATGGCTGATGCAAATGAAAGGTGAAAATCCAAAACTGCTGAGGTGGTCCATCTCCCTACAGGGAATGGACTTTATAGCGGAACACAGACCTGGGACTGCCCATGCCAATGCAGATGGCCTTTCCAGGTTCTTCCATTTAGAAAATGAAGACTCTCTTGGGAAAGGTTAGTCTCATCCTCTTTCGTTTGGGGGGGGGTTGTGTAAGGAAATACCTCCTTGGCATGGTTACCCCCTGACTTTTTGCCTTTACTGATGCTAAGTTTTGATTTGAAAGTGTGCTGAGGCCTGCTAACCGGGCCCCAGCACCAGTGTTCTTTCCCTAACCTGTACTTTTGTTTTCACAATTGGCACACCCTGACATCCAGGTAAGTCCCTTGTAACTGGTACCCCTGGTACCAAGGGCCCTGATGCCAGGGAAGGTCTCTAAGGGCTGCAGCATATCTTATGCCAGCCTGGGGACCCCTCACTCAGCACAGACCCACTGCTTGCCAGCTAGTGTGTGCTGGTGAGGACAAAATGAGTAAGTCGACATGGCACTCCCCTCAGGGTGCCATGCCAACCTCACACTGCCTATGCAGTATAAATAAGTCACCCCTCTAGCAGGCCTTACAGCCCTAAGGCAGGGTGCACTATACCATAGGTGAGGGCACCAGTGCATGAGCACTGTGCCCCTACAGTATCTAAGCAAAACCTTAGACATTGTAAGTCCAGGGTAGCCATAAGAGTATATTGTCTGGGAGTCTGTCAAACACGAACTCCACAGCACCATAATGGCTACACTAAAAACTGGGAAGTTCGGTATCAAACTTCTCAGCACAATAAATGCACACTGATGACAGTGTACATTTTATTGAAACATACACCCCAGAGGGCACCTTAGAGGTGCCCCCTGAAACCTTAACCAACTACCCATGTAGGCTGACTGGTTTTAGCAGCCTGCCACACTCGAGACATGTTGCTGGCCACATGGGGAGAGTGCCTTTGTCACTCTGTGGCTAGTAACAAAGCCTGTACTGGGTGGAGATGCTTATCACCTCCCCTTGCAAGAACTGTAACACCTGGCGGGGAGCCTCAAAGGCTCACCCCCTTTGTTATAGCACCCCAGGGCATTCCAGCTAGTGGAGTTGCCCGCCCCCTCCGGCCACGGCCCCACTTTTGGCGGCAAGGCCGGAGCAGATAATGAGGAAAACAAGAAGGAGTCACTGGCCAGTCAGGACAGCCCCTAAGGCAACCTGAGCTGAGGTGACTCTGACTTTTAGAAATCCTCCATCTTGCAGATGGAGGATTCCCCCAATAGGGATAGGAATGTGACCCCCCTCCCCTTGGGAGGAGGCACAAAGAGGGTGTAGCCACCCTCAGGGCTAGTAGCCATTGGCTACTGCCCTCCAAGACCTAAACACACCCCTAAATTCTGTATTTAGGGCCTCCCCTGAACCTAGGAACTCAGATTCCTGCAACCTAATAAGAAGAGGACTGCTGAGCTGAAAAACCCTGCAGAGAAGACGGAGACACCAACTGCTTTGGCCCCAGCTCTACCGGCCTGTCTCCCAACTTCTAAAGACACTGCTCCAGCGACGCCTTCCCCAGGACCAACGACCTCTGAATCCTCAGAGGACTGCCCTGCTCTAGAAGGAACAAGAAACTCCCGAGAACAGCGGCCCTGTTCACCCAAGACTGCAACTTTGCTTCAAAGGAGCAACTTTAAAACAACTGCGTTTCCCGCCGGAAGCGTGAGACTTGCTACTCTGCACCCGACGCCCCCGGCTCAACTTGTGGAGAAACAACACTTCAGGGAGGACTCCCTGGCGACTGCGAGACCGTGAGTAGCCAGAGTTGCCCCCCCTGTGCCCCCACAGCGACGCCTGCAGAGGGAATCCCGAGGCTCCCCCTGACCACGACTGCCTGCTTCCCAGATCCTGACGCCTGGTAAAGACTCTGCACCCGCAACCCCCAGGACCTGAAAGATCAGAACCCCAGTGCAGGAGTGACCCCCAGAAGGCCCTCTCCCTTGCCCAGGTAGTGGCTAACCCGAGGAGCCCCCCCCCCTTGCCTGCCTGCATCGCTGAAGAGACCCCTTGGTCTCCCATTGATTTCAATTGAAAACCCAACGTGTGTTTGCACACTGCACCCGGCCGCCCCCGTGCTGCTGAGGGTGTACTTTCTGTGCTGACTTGTGTCCCCCCCGGTGCCCTACAAAACCTCCCTGGTCTGCCCTCCGAAGACGCAGGTACTTACCTGCTGGCAGACTGGAACCGGGGCACCCCCTTCTCCATTGAAGCCTATGCGTTTTGGGCACCAGTTTGACCTCTGCACCTGACCGGCCCTGAGCAGCTGGTGTGGTAACTTTGGGGTTGCTCTGAACCCCCAACGGTGGGCTACCTTGGACCCAAACTTGAACCCCGTAGGTGGTTTACTTACCTGCAAAAACTAACAAACTCTTACTCCTCCCCAGGAACTGTTGAAAATTGCGCTGTGTCTAGTTTTAAAATAGCTATATGTGATTTATTTGAAAACTGTGTATGCTATTTTCATTATTCAAAGTTCCTAAAGTACCTACCTGCAATACCTTTCATTTGAAGTATTACATGTAAAATTTAAACCTGTTGTTCTTAAAATAAACTAAGAAAAGATATTTTTCTATACAAAATCCTATTGGCCTGGAATTGTCTCTGAGTGTGTGTTCCTCATTTATTGCTTGTGTGTGTACAACAAATGCTTAACACTACTCCTTTGATAAGCCTACTGCTCGACCACACTACCACAAAATAGAGCATTAGTATTATCTCTTTTTGCCACTATCTTACCTCTAAGGGGAACCCTTGGACTCTGTGCATACTATTCCTTACTTTGAAATAGTGCATACAGAGCCAACTTCCTACAATGACCCCCTTCAAGCATCTCTTAATTCGCCAGAAAGGCTGGGGACATATTCGCCACAGCTGCCATGAATGCCGTGCCCCACCCTTCTGGACATGCAAACAAGCAGTTATGTCAAGTACCAGGATAGTTTGGGAAACATGAACTACTAACAAGAAGGGCAGCCGGGCATTCCCTCGCAGGCTTGGTCCTAAAAATGTATCTGTGTCCTACTGCCCTCTAAACCCACCCTTTATAGCACCTTACAATACCATTATATTTTTTAAACAAAACCTGATCTCCTGATGTCGTCACTCTCTCCCACTAATCTGCATCTATACCTTCCCTTCCCCTGCCCAATTATTACAAAATAAAACATGCTCTCTGCTCTCAATAAGATGGCAGAGAACCAGTGCCATGCTGGGATCGGCTCTGGCTCAGCTAGTGTCAGCGTGCAGAACAATCCCCTGTCAGTTACAGGTCCGCACAGACTGTTGGTCGACAGGAAACACAGCCATACTCTGCCCCTACCCGGCCACAGCCCACTCTGACCTGGCCATCTCGGGCCGAGCGAACACACATGCAATAGGCTCTGTCCAGCCCAGCAACACTGTTGCTGGGCTGGAAAGAGCCTGCACAGGCTCCCAGTCAGCCTGGGAGTGCCTTGGCTGGGCGTTCCCAGCGCATCCTGACGCTGCCTTGAGCAGCATAAGGATTGGAGAGGAGAAGCGTGGTGGAGATGGAGGCGGCCGCGACGATTCAGGTAAGTTTTTTTTTTTTTGTCATTTCACACACCCCTCATTCCTCCCAGACCCCACCCCGTGCCCCCCACCCCCTGTTACTGCCACGAGCCGCTCCCTGTTGGTATATTAACAGATGCGCTGGGAAACGATATAAGATGCAAATGAAGAAAACAATATTAAAACTTTTGAACGGGGCTAATCCTTACAGGCACCAAGTATCAGGAGTCTCCTACCTAAAGTTCTGTGACTAAAGCCAGGCCTTTTACCTTTCCAGAACACTATGAAGACTTAGGGCCTGATTTAGAGTTTGGCGAACGGGATATCTGCCATGTTTGTGACAGAGTAACCCCAGCCGCCACACTCTAAATCAGGCCCGTAATCTTGCAATATCTACATAAATAATTAGGTGTCTGATGTTTAAAGTGTTTTACTAATGCTGCGATTCGTAAAGTTATGATCGCAAAAGTACCCTTTTCCTATTCAAAAAACCCTTCTACAAATTGGAAACGTTTTTGTCACTCATAAGGATGTTGGGACCCTGGTCACATCACACATAGGAGATTGCATGAAAAGGGTATTCCTCTCTCCCCTCTGGGATTCTTAGAGGAATGTATTCATGTGGGACATCTTTCCCTTTGGGAATGTTGTTGGTAGCCTCGAGGGAGTAGGCAGCGGTCAAAAGACCACTGCTTTTTGACCTCAATGTCCTCCCAAACATGAGTTTTTAAAAAAAAAGACAACAGCACTGAAGCATTAAATAGGAATGGGCTGCTTTAAAAAACTGGTTCCTTTTTGGGACTGTAAATGCAGGGATGGAGCACCGATGTCCGGTGGAGGCCTTCATCCCTCCATTCATAGATAATCACTGGGGGTCGCAAACTCAATATGCTAATGCTAATATTGCTAAAACTAATAGTCAGTAGGAAGGTCACTTTGCAATTCGCTGCAAATGTACTGTTGGCAATGGTACTTACTAATACATACGTTGCATTGCAAGTTGCATTCCCATGGTAAACCAGTCAGTGTACAAATTACACATCCCAGTTTGAGCATGGGATTAGTACATCCGGGCCTAGTATCCCCCATTGCTCACCTGCACGTCTCTTTACACCCTGAAACTTTTCTTTCTGCATACTTAATTTTGTAGACTCCTGTGGCTAGATTTCTCTTTACAAATATTACTAATAAGTAAATAATGCTGTTCAAATCAAGTGAGAATTACATATTATGCGCAATACCATTCCATTTAACAATAATGACATGCTTTGGTGTCATAACAAAGAGCCCCTGTTTTGCGAGGGGGTGGGTGCTGACTCCTCGTAGCAGCGCAATAAACCTAGCCTTGCTCAATTATCATCAAGCCAGTGAGAATACAATGCATGAATGTAGAAGCCCCCGGCCACTGGGTATTCTGGCCCTGATGTTAGACTAAGCAACATATCTTTGTCGGCACAAGTCTACCCCGCCCTTCGTTTGTGTGACCAAAGGGTGGGTGAGCTGGTGGCAGACGGTGCAATCTTTTTCATTCGCACCTTTCATGACATGGGCTAGTCTGCTATTCCTTTTACCGCAACCCTGCAATGCTGCTCGATGGCGCCTATGAAGAGCATTGTTTTTACCTCTACCCATCAATAAATTGGACCAGCACATCTCTATTACCTATAAGGAATCGGGGCTGCTCTTCTCTACCTTTTAAAACATGACATTGAAGATGTACTTCATATGACACAGGGTAATATACTACTAGTTCAGATTGTCACAGTGTCGATATGTACATACCTTGACCCTTGCTGTGTATGTGCTAGCAAGTTACCCACAGTTTACTGTTGCAAAGTTTTATTATATACTGTATTGGACATTCATTGGTGTTTTCAGAATGTTATCTACAACAACAAAAAATGTCCCAATGAATAAATAGATGCAATAAATCACGACATACGAATCATAAATACAAACTACCCAGTCAATGATTAGTACCATACTTTTATTCTTATGTTCAGTGAATACATATGATGCTAATTAACATAAAAATAAATAGATGTTTTATAGGTATTTAGAGTCTTTGGTAGATTATGGGGAAATGGTATAATAGGAAGGCTTGTAACATCAGAATATATTTTCGAGAGAAGAAATAATGTATTATTTTGGAAATGTCTTCCAGTCAAGGGCAAGGGTAAATACTTTCTCAGGGTATTAAGGTGAATCACCTCCATATACAGCATCCTCAACAGCACACCATCACCATTGCAACTCCACTTTCCATCTCGGCCAAAGAAAGAACCCTGATCTCATGGCCCCCAGTCACCACAGTCAAAATCACTGCTACCATGAACAACATTCACTCCGGGCTCCACCTGACCCTTCCTCCACCACACATTCATCAAGGGACTTATATCGGTCAGGGACTAATACCCATCCTCAATGCCTCCATCAACTCAACTACATTCCCAACACCTTGAAATATGCCACTGTCATGCCCCTGCTCAGGAAACCATCCCCTGACCCAGACATGCTTTCCAAATACAGACCCATCTCCCTCTGATCATACCTGCCGTGTTAGAGAAACTAATCAACTGCCGCTTCACTAGCCACCTCAGCAACCACCAGTTCCTCAATGACATGCAGTCTGGATTCAGGTGAAACCACAGTACTGAAACAGCACTCATCACCACCAGAGACAACATTTGAATGA
Organism: Pleurodeles waltl; assembly: GCF_031143425.1. Taxonomy (NCBI): domain Eukaryota; kingdom Metazoa; phylum Chordata; class Amphibia; order Caudata; family Salamandridae; genus Pleurodeles; species Pleurodeles waltl. The sequence continues at coordinate 983,014,346 of NC_090445.1, forward strand.
TCATCAACAGTGGAGACATAGCTGTCCTTATTCTCCTAGACCTCTCTGCATCCTTTGACACGGTCTCACATACCATCCTCATCAGGTGCCTGCATGAGACTATCATCCAAGGACCCACTCTCTGCTGGATCTGTTCCTTGTTAATGGGTAGAAGTCAAGCTTTTAGCCTGGTATCTTACCTGGAAGCCCATAAACTCATATCTGGAGTGCCTCAAGGTTCATTGACAAGACAAAGTAGTTATCGTTAGTTGGCTGAATTCGGACCCACACCCACGCCCAGCACCCATGCCAGGAATCTCAGGGTAATCATAGACAGCAAAGTGAATATGACCGCACAAGTCAGTGCTGTCACTGCATCCTGCCTCCATACCCTGAAGATGCTGAGAGAGATATTCAAATGGCTCCCAAGCATCAAAAGAAAAACTGTCACTCACACCCTAGACAACAGCATGTTACACTACGGGAACAGCCTCTACACTGGCATCATCAAGCAACTCACTAAAAGACTACAAACCATCTAGAACTCCGCAGCCAGACTCATCCTCAACCTTCCACACAGAACTCACGTCTCACCACACCTCACGGGGCTCCACAGGTTCCCAATGCACATATACACACATTTCAAACTACTGACACATACATTCAAGGCACTACACAATTTAGGCATCACCTACATGAACAGTTGCATGTCCTTCCAACAACCACCCAGACACCTCCGGTCCACAGGAATCCTACTCGCACAGATCCCACACATACAAAGAGTTAGAGGGCATATTTCTCAAGGGTTTTGCATCAATCTTGCACCACGAAAGGCAGATGCAGACCTAAGTGAGAATTATTAAGCGATGCAAGGCCACCTTGCATGGACCTGAATGGCTTGATAAATCTGGAGCAACTTAAGGCAGCACAAATCGCTGCCTTACAATACTCTGCTCCTGGGAGGAGTTCCATGGGTGGAACATAGGGGGTTTCCACACATCCACCCATTGGTTTTGGCGCATTCCCAGATTTGCCAACACAAGTAAACCTGGGAATGTGTCAAAATGATACAATTCCCCAGCGGAGGTGCAACAATGAGACATATCTTTATTTCTCCTTGTTATTTCCTCAATCTAAGTGTGCTGCAGAAAATGCCTCTGAGGTTTGTTCTTGTGTGGGAAGGTGTCCCTCCCTGCACAAAAACAATCCTGCAAAGCAGCCACCCTTGCACCATGGATCAAGGGTGCCTGCCTTGGTCTTAAGCAGCTGATTGTGCGCCAGCATAAGGAAAAAACAGGAATGCATGTATCATGTTCAATACAGCACATTCCTGTCCTTTCCCTTTCATGCAGTGCAGTACACCAAGGTGGCTTGAAGCATGAAATAATGATAAATCTGCCCCTAAATCAGGAAGACCGGCATTCTCTTACATCACTCCTAAAGTGTGGAACGGCCTCCCACTTCATATCAGAGCATCCTCCTCTCTTCTTAAATTCCACAAGAAGCTGAAGAGCTAGCTTTTAAACTAATCAACCTACCATAGGCAAAGCTAGACATGTACACCTTCAGTGACAAGATAACTTGAGTGCGCTTTACAAATACACATAACATAACTTAACAGAGCACACCTGTGAAAAAGTGGAGTAAGGTAAGGAGTTTCTCTATGGAGAAATAACATTTTTCCTCTGCAGATAAAAAGAAAATAGTTAAAAATTACAATTTGATTCTTACAAGACTATTTTTGCTTGCATAACTGTAAATTGTGCATGCAGAATTGCCTCAGATAAGTGGAAAGGTGAATTCTTAAAAGAAAGGTTTTCCAAGAGGACTCAAGGAGTTTTGTGACTTTCGCATCCTCCCATAAATTTAAAATCCAACACTCAAAAGTAGGTGTAGAACTATAAGTACAGATTTTGAAAATGGCATAATCTAAATCGAAATATTTATCAGTAAGAATAAAACTATACAAATAAGGAAATCGTTGGCAAAGTTAAAAGGTCTGGCCTTTGCAAGCTGGCACTATACTATGTCTTTTTTATTTATTTTTGCTATTGCAAGCATGTGCCATTAAAAAAAGAAAACATGCCACCACTTAAATAAACATGGATGCCGTCCTAGCAATACATTTTTTAAGTGAAAAAACATTCACTGATATGAGTGTGAATATTTTACTAATTAAGTTTTATAATTGCAATGTCTTTCAGGTGTGCCATCCGTTTTACTGTTATTGATGCTAGTGATGCATGTAATACAAACTGCTTTAGCATAAAGGATGAAACTATGAAGTCCTCTTCATTACCTCGTGATGTGAATCTCGCACTCCCACTAAATATTGGAATTTGGTTGTCGCACCTAAGGGATTTCCTTTTCAAATGTTTAACTCAAGCTGACGTGTGTTTTACACAGTTTCTTTAGGCTCCAATTGTTTTCGTTGTGATCCCTGCTCAGGGGCATTTCTAGCCTCCCAAGCACCAACCAGAAAGCCCAATAGTCAACAGGTTATTTGTTTTTTTTTGTTTAAAAGAATTTGGTAGTGGTCAGCCTGTCCTGACATTGTGCAGGAGCCCCAACCCTGAAGGGACACACAGGCTTTCAAAACTGTGCATTTAATTCAATAATTTCAATCTTTATAAATGACCAGCTTTATTTTTAAAATACTTTTCACTCAGAAAGTACATTTCACCTAGTCAGTCTTTTAGCTCCCTGTTATTATACATACGTACGTCATCCCTAGACCTGCTCAGTGGACTCAGTGCTTCCACGGAACTCCCACTACGATGAGCTCCCAGAGTAAATGTTTCTGTTTCCATCATTGTCAGTAAGGTATTAAAGCCAGATAAAAAGTATTTGAGCTCTCTCATTCTAGGGCTTTTAACGTTTTATTTGTGTAAGCATTTATATATGTTTATTAATTCACGCATATGTACGTAGATAGTGGCTCTACAAATGCACCAAGTGTGCCTCCGTGGTTGGGTTAAAAGTCAGAATCCTCGGGGTCACCTGAGGGCAAAGTTGCCCATTGGTGGCAGCGGCCTGCACTCTGTCTGATGCCTCCGAATGAGTGCCAGCACTCCTCTAGTTGCTTCTGTCTGGGGAATTTATCCCCGCAGACATAATGAAGCGGACAGGAACCCATCAAGATTTATTTTGATAAACTACAAACCCAAATCACATCAACAGAGTCTCAGATTGCATTTGGCTGAGAACTTAAAAATAGGACCTTGCGAATGTTGCTCTGCACGCTATACTGACGAGCTGGCTCCCATTTTCACAGGTTGCTACGTGATACTGTGAGGTTTAACACTCACTATTGCAAGACAGTCATCGTGTTTTGTGCCTTGCGTGTTATGTCCTGTTGAAGCATTCGGTCAGCTCTGTGCACTCAAACATATCCAGTCCCTTGCAGCCTCAGCAAGAAAAATTAATAAAAATAGCCACAAACATCACTTAAAAACGGTGCACTAGCAGATATTTATATTATCATTCGAAAAATGCCCACGCAATGGCAAAGAAAAGTCCAACAGAATGGCATTTCCAGTCCCATTTCCCCACAGTACTTAAGGTGTTTCTATATTTCTATTCCAGAGAACACATTACTGTTAAAACAGTGAAAAAAAAAGACATAGCTTACTTTATACATTGATTCTTCCCCGATGTAAGTACAGACGGACGGAGTATCCGAAATGTGACATGTAAATACCTGCTGAGCACAACAGGGCAGTGCCTTGTGCCTCATTATGCATGTGTACACAGGTTTCGAAACTATCATAGGAGTATTTCACAACCCATCTATTCAGCTGCCAAAAAAACAAACTAACATTAATAATCTTATTTATGTATTAACTGGCACATAGGGTACACATTGCACCTACATCCTTGCTGTTGAATGCCAGTTACCCAACCTCCCTGCGGCCTAATAATAATGGCCAGTTCCGGCTCAACGCAGAGCTGTTCAGGCAGTACACCTCGGAAGCAGTGAGACAGGTTTGTCTCTTTCAGTTTCTGAGAAGTGATGTCTAAAATAATGCATTATCTCTTTTCACATTGTAGGTTCACAAAAGCAGGTGTTTGCTCTGCACTGAGCAAGAGCAGCCAATGCCCATGAACACATGGCACAAGGTGGTATTTTAAGATGGAACTATTTCAAGTGGATTCTGTAACTAAGGGGTCTAGTTATACCTGTGTGCAGGCACCACCTCCACTGAGGCCTACTGTCTGCCACTACCACATCCTGCTCCCTTGACTTCACGTGTGACAGTAATATCCCCCAGATGAAGGGACAAAGGGCAGTGGTAGGATAATGGCTGGGCAGTGGAGAGCATCAACTTGGTTGTGAAAGTGCCTCTATTCTGGATCCACCTGGCAGAACCAACCCCTAGTAGAAATAAGGAGGATAGCAAGGATAACAAGGTCTCTCTGGATGTGTGGTTGTGAGGAATCAGCCCTCCCTCCCAGGGGCCAAGGAATCTCTTTTGATTCCACATTAGGAACACCCAGAGCCCCGAGGAGGAGATGACATGGTTTCTCAAAATCCGGGGTTGGCAGGGCTCTTTGCTCCCATTACCAATCTTTCTCCCGGGTAGGCCATATTAAAATTTGGTAGGGGTGCCATCAACACCCATATAACAAGGTGTTTGGACAATTGCTAACGGATGCAGGTATCTTGTCATCTAATTGCTCCTATCTCTTCCTCCACCTGCCCTGCCATTGGTAAGCAAAAGGGGAAACATTCCTGAAGAGAGGCTTCCACCTCCCTCTATCAAGGTTAGAACTGGGGCTTGTTAATGACTTTTATGCTCGGGAAGTCCAGTATCTCTCATCTTCTAGCCAATGTGGCGGTAAGTTGCTTTAATTGACAACAGGAATGAGTTTACTATCTCATAAATGGTTCAAAAATGTTGTCAGCTGTTTTCCTTGTGCATATTACATCAATGTGTCTAGCAGTGTGTGTCTAGATTTGCAGTTACCCACTGTGTGTCTGAACACATTGTATATCCTGTGTTTATGTAGTTTTAGTTCATCCTTCTGGTAAACCCACACCACATACTTCTAACAGCACTTTCTGAGCACAGCATAACCAGGTATCACTGCATCTCACTAACTCTGTAACAGCACTGCCTGAGCTTAGGGCATCCATTGTAGGTCTAGGATGGTCAAATCCATTCCAAATTACCACACTCAATTTAAGATACACTTACATACAATGGATCTAAATGGATTCATTAGTATCCTGACAATCTGGCAAAGAGCAAGTCTTCTTGGACCTACCTTGGTTAATCCTAATTTAGGGTTGCCTACACAATAATGGCAGGTTTGTAGCTAGCATGAAGCAGCTGGTGAAATACACCAGGGTCCAGGGGGGAAGGGTGCCCATTGTGCTTTAAATAGGCAAACGGTATTTGGAGAAGCTGTCAGCTCCTATTTTGTTCCTTGTGTGTATGCCTGAACCCTGACTCTGTACTGTTACTACGTCAGTCCTTATTTGGTCTTTTATCGTTTGATAGACCTTTTGACTACGCTTACGGTGATTCCACCATAAGTCCTTATTCAATGTAAATACAACATCATAATCAATAAACATCAACAAATATATCTCTAGACTCAATGATTGTCACGTACCATGACCTATTTGGCCATGAATAACCACACCTTTAGTAAAAGTGAAAATGTTTATTGCCCTAGATTAACAATGCTAATATCACGTAAATTAGTTTCATAACCAACTGAAATACATACACAAACAACACTGGTTGACAAAATCTTCTAAAGAATCTCAATTTAGCTAAAGCATTGACTGTTAAGCATTCAAGAATCACAGTACAAATTAGTAGCAAGAATAACTGAGTAATAGAAATTGCATACATCTAGATTCAGCAAATGAACAACAACAACTCTTTTAATAATAATAATTTGTTAGCATCTCCAGTGTCCCCCTAAGTACCGCTCTGATAAGAATAGCATGTTTGGGCTTCATGCAAAACAATTTTAGTCAAAAGTTATTTTGTAAAAACATCTAACTATGGCTCTACCAAAATTAGCGGTTGGTACATAGAAACAACTGATAAAATCTCCAAGAAGACAAAAACATTTTGTTATACCTCTCCTCAATACAGATCAGCAAGCTGCAATTTTCTTCATCAGTTGAACGTCCATCTGTTCATCTTCAGCAAAGAGCAATGAAAAAGAAATAGCTCAGACCCAGGGGTCTCTAAGCAATCTGAACCATTTAAGAGAAATCTCTAAGGGACAGCATCAATCATTTAGCCATCAAGCTTTAAAGTTAAAGTTTAGAAATAAAGTCATCAGGAACTGCTCAGCTCCTCAAACAGAACCTTTACGGAGGAAATCAAAGTAGGAAAGGCGCGCTTCTTCTCTGCGCAGTCGGGCTAAGGTAGAATCACCTAAAGAACTTCCTATGTCACCACTGGTCAGGAAATTGTACGTTTACAGTCAATCCAATAAGAATTAAACCCCAAATCTAAGATATAACTAAACTGTTTTATCACGTCAATGATTGTCTCCTCTTTTCCTGTTCCCATCATCAGGCTAGGGAGAACCTGGCCTGGCAGTTCGGGCTGGACTATTCCCATGAGGAACAGGGTCAAGACTGATTTGCATATTGCTGGGTCCAAACTGGGGTGGCATGGTGAGCAATAGAATGATGGATTAAAACCAGATCTGTGACTGGGGGTGAGTGTTTACATTGTTCAGCACTCCGTCCATCATCATTTTGTGTTGCTAAAGTTGCCCTAAGTGGGAAGGGTATGCCCAGACATGGGTCCTGTGTTCACTGTGCCACTGGATTTAAGTTAGCCTGGCTGATGAATGTTGATACCCTGAAACCGGTCCCAGGATGCTTGCTTCCGGTCCAGGAAGGACCTGGCTTGGCAGTTTGGGCTGGACTGTTCCCATGAGGAACAGATTCAAGACTGATTTGCATATGGCTGGGTCCAAACTGGGGTGGCATGGTGAGCAAAAGAACAATGGATTTAAACCAGATCTGTGACTGGGGGTGAGTGTTTTCATTGTTCAGCTCTCCATCCATCATCCTTCTGTGTTGGTAAAGTTGCCCTAAGAGGGAAGGGTATGCCCAGACGTGGGTCCTTTGCTCACTGTGCCACTGCATTCAAGCTAGCCTGGCTGATGAAGGGTAATACCCTGAAACCAGTCCCAGGATGCTTGCTTCCAGTCCAGGGAGGACCAGGCCTGGCAGTTCGGGCTGGACTGTTTCCGTGAGGAACAGGGTCAAGACTGATTTGCATATGGCTGGGTCCAAACTGGGGTGGCATGGTGAGCAAAAGAACGATGGATTAAAACCAGATCTGTGACTGGGGGTGAGTGTTTGCATAGTTCAGCACTCTGTCCATCATCCTTTTGTGTTACCAAAGTTGCCCTAAGTGGGAAGCGTATGCCCAGACATGGGTCCCGTGTTCACTGTGCCACTGGATTCAAGCTAGCCTGGCTGATGAAGGGTGATACCCTGAAACCAGTACCAGAATGCTTGCTTCCAGTTCAGGGAGGACCTGGCCTGGCAGTTAGGGCTGGACTGTTCCCATGAGGAACAAGGTCAAGACTAATTTGCATATGGCTGTGTCTAAACTGGGATGGCATGGTGAGCAAAAGAACGATGGATTAAAACCAGATCTGTGACTGGGGGTGAGTGTTTGCATTGTTCAGCACTCCGTCCATCATCCTTTTGTGTTGGTAAAGTTGCCCTAAGTGGGAAGGGTATGCTCAGACGTGGGTCCCGTTCTCACTGTGCCACTGGATTCAAGCTAGCCTGGCTGATGAAGGGTAATACCCTGAAACCAGTCCCAGGATGCTTGCTTCCAATTCAGGGAGGACCAGGACTGGCAGTTCGGGCTGGACTGTTCGCATGAGGAACAAGGTCAAGACTGATCTGCATATGGCTGTGTCCAAACTTTGGCATGGTGAGCAAAAGAATGATGGATTAAAACAAGATCTGTGACTGGGGGTAAGTTTGTGCATTGTTCAGTACTCCGTCCATCATCCTTTTGTGTCCCTTCGTCAGGCTCGTCAGGTAACTTTCTTGTAACAATCCTTACACCAGTCAGTGCATACATTGTTGGTTCCTGGGAACAGCGCTGTCTCATGCATCGAACTTACAAAGTGGCAACTGCTAGTACAAGACATTCTAGCAATCAGTTTGCATGAGAAAGTTAAAGAAATCTGCTAAACACTTGGTCAACACAGTGTGAACAATACATCTCTATTTCTCTGAACATACATTCCCACAATTTTTATTCGGACATTGCAGCTTAACATGAGGCTGTTCAAACCAGGCCCAAACCTCGCTAACTTTAGGCCTACCATCAATAAGAAAATACATAAAATCATTAATATAACACATCACTCCAATTTTCTCTACACATACACTTTGAATAATGATTAATGTGCATTCACTAAAAGCATTAAGTAATATGTCGGCCACTCAAGAGGGCACATTTTCCAAGTCACACATTATTTTCTAAATTAGCCTAATTCTATTCAAATTCATAACTTATAATATATAAATTCATTACTAATAAATCCAGCATTCACAATCCTTCCTGTGATGACTAAATATGTAATCACACTTTACATCATGCCATACAAATTTTTGTTCACCTAAAATTTGCTTTCCTTATAACTTTTATTTCTTATATCCCTTTTTAAATGTCCCTCAGGAGCTTCTCCATTTTAATTTCTTCCCTCCTCTGATCTTTTTTTTAATTTTCTAATTTTCATCACATGATACAATGTATAAATTCCCCATGTTCCCATTCTACAAATCACAATAATCAATACTACTTGTATTATTTTCAAAATTATCCCTTTCCCAATGTTGCCAAGCTAATTTCCCATAGAAGCAAAACCTTTGCCAAACTTTTCGCAAACTCCAGGTTCTTCCAGCTATTCATATCAGTGCTCTCATTAGTTAGATTGTTAATTAAGCCTAAAATGTATTTACTGTTATGCGGTATAAATGTGCAACAATGTTGTGAGTTCAGCATTTTACAAACTCCGCCGTCCTTTGCTAAAATAATGTTTAAGTCAAGGTGGTTTTGAAGACTCATAGGTCTCACCAGAGCCATTTGTGTATCCATTAGGATCATGGCTCCTGAAAACGTTGTCAACATGTTATCCACAATAGTAGACAACTTTTGAATTTTCACTGAATTCAGAATAACTCCCACTGAAGGAATTATCACTCCAAAAATATCTCCCATTGTGGCAGAATAAGACTCTCGCTTTTGTCTAACATGATGTAATTCAATCAAAGTAGGTACTTTGTTCTGGTTCTCAAGTTGAAAAATCTTTGGGAAAACTATCCCCACGTTACATGTGCCATACCATCCCCTTGGAAGACGGTAATACGCATTTGGTCCATGGATGTAATAAACTCCTGGAATTGCTGGTTCTTGTCCTTTTAACATAAATGTCCACTTACTCTGAAACAAAAACACACGCGTTCTCATAAACAACATGTCAGTTCTAGATTTAGGCCTATCTCCACAAAGCTTCCCTATGTGTTGTGCATCTAAAGCTAATTTCCCTGTGTCTTTATTTCGCTAAATGCATGATCATTTCTAAATGTTCTTTTCTCTAAGCCTTTCTCTAACTTCTCCTTTAATGCTTTTCTCCTGTCATCTGTCTGATCTAAGAAGCTCTTTTCCAAAGGTGTCAGCAAGCATGTGAGTTTGCTCCTGTGAGCATAAGCTGTGCCAAATGTCAAAGTAGGTTGAAAGAATCCTCTCATTAACTCTATATTATTTTCTTTAGCTACTCTGCTCAGGTACTTAATTATAGGAACAAACAAAAACACCACTTCATGGTTCGAATGGAAATACTGAATGTATTCCTGGTTATAGAATCTTGTTAGTAAAAGACTACAACTTATTCCATAAGTAAGAGGCAAACTATGAAAAGTAATTCCTTCCTCTACTTATGAAGGAATCTGTGTGCACAAATAACATTCTCTTGCAACCATCGTCTCAACATACTCACGCAATAGGCGATAGAAAACATTAGAAGAAAGGTCTTCTTGATTGTTGTCTACGTGCAAGTATTTCTCATCTATCCTAAACGTATCTAATTCTGTAAGTGTAGTAGTTGTCTCTAAAGCAGCAGTGTGGTTGGCCACAATCTTGTCAAGAAACGTCATAGACACAATCAATAACAAACACCCTATCATGCACAAAATAGATAAAACAATACCTATGTATTCATAGCACAGTTTTATCGTAAACTGCTGGTTTTGGTTACTCATGATCTGTAAAGAGTCAGAAAGTAGAAGAGGAAAATGTATAGCTAAACAGCAAAAAGAAAAAAAGAAAAGAAAAATCTTCAGTCCTCTTTGGCAGTTATTTACAGCTTTCAGTCTCTTTTCCTGGACCCTCTGTCAAAAATGGGTAGCTTGACAAAAAGCGGCTTAGCAGCTTGTCAAATCAGGTTATTTTAAAAGTCTCTTCCAGTTACTTTCAATTGTCTTTTTTTCTTTTTTGTTCACAACTTAACAAAGTTCAGTTCAATAATCTTCTTCATGTGCCAAAATATTGACCTGGGATTTCTCAATCAAAAAAAAAAGACAAAAATTAATTCTGCCATTCACTTGTTCTTGCATATGGCCATTCAGGACCTGAGTACCTTCGATCTGCAGTTCGGTTTCTTTTCAATCTGCAATCTCTACTTAATTCTCCATCACGCAGATCATCTTTTCTTGTGTCTATTTCTTCCTCTATTGTTGTAACTGTAATTGCTTCTTTCCTCTTGGCTTGTGATTTCGGCCACTTATCTCCTTTCAGTGGACCTCTTGTCAGTGCTCTTTTCAGTGTTGGACTGGTAACGTCTCTCTGCTCTGCAGGATTTTCTCTTGATATACCTGTTACTGGTTCTGGAGGAGTCAGATCGTTTTGGCTTTGATGTACCTCAACTCCTTCCCCCTCTGGGTCTGTCATTTGCTCTGTTTGTCTCTCAAGACTGTCTGCTTGTGAGAGAGCCCTCTTCTGACTAGACTCTCCCGCTGCCTCAGTTGAGGTGGGTCCACTGTCACTCTCCTGTATTTCTTCCACTTTGCCTCTCACAGGAGTATTTGGACTGCTTTCAGTTTGCTCAGATTCAGTCTCTGATCCTCCTGCTCCTCTTTCCTATTCTGGAGTTGGTCTGGAAGTTGTTGGTACTCTCAACAATCCCTCTTCATCGTCTAAAAGACAGGGTACTTTCCGAGTATAGCTTGTATGGATCCAGTTCGGAACTCCAACGCACGCCACATCTGTAGTAGTAACCAGTACTACTTGGTAAAGGCCTTTCCACCGAGGCTCCAAGCAAGTCTTCTTCATGTGTTTTCTTATCACAACCCAACCTCCCGCTCTCAGGTTGTGGCTTTGATCTTGTGATGGTTGCCGTGTGGTGGCTTTCATCTGATGAGAGAAAGAGTGAACCACATCAGCCAGACCTTTGCAGTAGTCCAACACCATATCATCTGTTATGTTCTCAAGGGCATTCGCAGAAACGGCTGGCAATCTCATTGCTTTGCCCATGAGGATTTGTTGTGGCAAGAGTCCAGTTTTCCTGTAAGGTGTGTTTCTCATACTCATCAGAACTAACAGCAGTGCATCTGGCCGCTTCAGATTTGTGGACGCACACATTTTTGCTATTCTTGACTTTAAGGTACCATTCATATGCTCAACAAGTCCTGAAGCATCAGGGAGGTAGCTACAATGCAACTTCTGCTCAATGTTTAAAGCTGAACATAGCAATTTGATTACTTCATTGCTGAAGTGACTTCCACTATCTAATTCTAAAGAGATGGGAAAACCAAAATGAGGTATCACTTCTCTAAGCAGTAACTTTGCTACTGTTCCTTCGTGTAGGGTAAGCTTCAATCCAGTGACTAAGATACAAAAAACAACAGCACATATCTCAAATCTCCATACAAAGGAAGGCATCTCAATTAAATCCATCTGCATTGTGCTATATGGACCTCCCACTCTCCCAATATGGCTCATGTTGATCACAGTTCCTTTAGCCATGTTCATCAGCTGACAGGTGATGCAGCAAGGGCAAATTGCTTTGGCAACCTGTCTACATTTTGGATTACACCAGACCTGCTTAAAGGTACGAATCATGGCATCCCTTGCAACATGTGCTTGACTATGATAATATCTAGCCATTTGAGTCAACAAACTGATCGCTAAGACCACTTGTCCCTCCCCATACACCCATACGTTGTCCTCACACTGAAAACATTTTAACTTTAGCCAATTTTTCTTTTCCTCCCTGTCAACATTCTCTTGAAGCACTTTTAAGGCTTCCAATGTGTCAATTACATGCAAAGCATAACTGGTACAGTTTTTTTCCTCAGGTAACAATTCCCATTTGTCTTTGAACAATATACAGTTCAATGTGCAAAACCTTGCGACTTGATCTGCATATCCATTTCCCATTGACACAAAATCTTGTGATTTCAGGTGTGCACTGCATTTCATCTCAGCAATCTTTTCAGGCAGTTGTATAGCTAGTAATAAGTCATGGATTATTTCACCATTTCTAACCGTAGAATGAGAAGAGGTCAGGAAACCTCTCTGTGACTACAGCTGGCCAAAGTCATGGACTACTCTAAATCCATACTGGCTATCAGTATGTATGGTAACTTTAAGCTGTGCAGAAGCATGGCATGCTCTAGTAAGAGCCACTAATTCAGCCACTTGTGCAGAATATACTCCTCAAAGCCAGGATGCTTCGAGTATACCTGAAAATGTGCACACAGCAAATCCTGCTCTCAATGTTCCCATGTCCCATGTTGTCTCTTAATCAGGAACCATCAACAAAAACAATTTGGTCATTTTCTTCCAATCGAGTATCTTTAATGTCAGGTCTTGGTTTTTTGCACAAATCAGTATCCTCCAGACAGTCATGTTCAACCCCTTTTCAATTTGTCAACCTCAGTATTTTTCGTTTGGAAGCAAAGTTGCTGGGCTAAGCACTGTACACCTTTTCAATGTTACATTGGGGGAACCCAGGATGACAATTTCGTACCGTATCAACCTGGCGTTCGTCAGGTGCTGAGTCTTGGTTTGGGTAAGCAAAACTTCTATGGAGTGAGGGACCATAACAGTTAAAGGATGTCCCATCACAATGCTCTCACCCTGAGTGAGGCTCAATCCAACCGTGGAAACTGTTTACACCACCATGGACTTGGGTCAGAACAGACAAAGAACATGCATCACGCTCATGACAAAACAGCATGAAGGTTTTTGTGTAGTCAGGCATTCCCAAAGCCGGGGCTTTGCACAAACTCTCTCTCAATTCAGTAAAGGCTTTCATGCATGCCTGTCTAATACTATGGGATCCTTAACTTCCTTGTGAGTCAGCTTCTGCAATGGCTTTGAAATGATTGAAAAGTTGGAAATCCACTGGTGACAATAACTCATCATTCTCAGAAACATTCTGACATCTCTCTGAGTAGCTTGGGGGATTCATCTGAAATATGGCTATAACCCTCTCTCTGGAAATCCGTTTGGCTCCCTTTTCTATTTGGTGTCCCAAATATTTTCCCTCTTTCTGACAGTACTGTAATTTAGCTGGGGACACTTTATGTCCATTCTTCCCTAAGTGATTCAATAAGGCAATAGTATCATACTTGGATGCCTCATTTGTCTTTGATGCAACCAATAAATCATCAATATACAGGACTAATGTCGATTGGAAAGGCATTTCCAATGACTCCAGATTCTTTTTCAGGGTCTGGTTGAAAATGGACGGAGACTCTGAAAACCCTAGAGGAATTCTGCACCAACAGGAGACTCAATCCAAAAATTTGAAACAGAAGGAAAATTGTCTATCCTCATGAAGAGGTACAGAAAAGAATGCTTGCGACAGGTCCACTATGGTGAACCATTAAGCATCGCGTGGGATCTGAAACAATATCACTTCTAGATCTGGCACTACCGGACAACATTTAATCACAATCTCAGTCACTTTCCTCTACTCCTGAACAATCTGAAATTTCCCAAATGGCTTTCACAAACCCTTTATTGGTGAATTACATGGGCTGCTCAGCAGGTCTTTTAAAACACCTTGGTTTACAAATTCTGCAATCATGGGAGCAATCCCCTCAATTGTGTCCTGTGTCATTTGATATTGGGGTATCTGGGGAAAAATCACATTTGGCTTGACTGGGACCTTCACTGGCTCAACTCGTTTGATTAGACCAATGTCTTTTCCTGTAAAATCCCACATTTTAATTTTAACTGTTCCCTGTAAGTCAGAAGGAAGATCACATATTGTAAAGACTGGAAAGAAACTGATCAAAGGGTACTTCTCATTCACTGTATCACAATCTGTTTCTGCAGGCAAGTCATCTTCATCATCACTGTTTGTCTGGATGGCAATTCCATCATTTGTGCAAGTAATCGAACACCTTGTCTTACACAGCAAATCTCTCCCCAGTAAGGATACTGGACTTGAGTCACGAACTACGAATTTGTGTAAGCCTTTAAAATTTCCAATTTTAACCTGAATCGTTTCTGTGATTAGATTGGTTAAATACTGATTGGCGACTCCTACAATCTGCACTGTCTTCCCTGAAAGTGGTAGGTTCGGAACTTCTGCAATTCTCATTGGAGAGCATGTAGCTCTCGTTTCGACTAAGAATGAGACTTTGAGACCCATCACTTTTCCCTTCACATATGGACCTTTCTGATCTACTTCTAGTGAAGCTGCTAACACACATTCCTCCTCATCTGAACTCTCACTCACCCAATTGTCATTCGATTCATCCTCAATATGTGGTGGGAATTGGTATACTGTGTACTCTGGTTAAGCCTTTGACTTATGATCTGCTGAGGAAGCATTACCTTCTGCTGCTCTATTGGGGCCTGAGATATTTGAATTTGTTACCTAGGTTCAATTTGCACTTGAGGTTGCATTTGCTGTGACTGCGGTATCTGCAAACGTGGTATTTGCACTTGTTGCACCGCCTTAACATTTTGCATTTGGTTCCCATTATTATGGAAATTTGGATTTTCACCTCTCATTCTCGACCTTCCTGATCTACCATCGGACACTCCTGTTTCCAATGTCGGAGACCTCCGCAAGTGTGTACATGGTAAAAATCTCTTCATTCCATGCACATCACTCTTAACAACAACTGTACTTAAATCGCAACAACGGTTCAAATTTTCAATTCCACTTCTATCTCTACCATTTGCCTGATTCTGCAACCACATGTTTCCTTGCTGTTGCTGCTGTTGCTGTGGAAAACTTCCCTGCATTTCCTTTTATGCAACTTTAATCTGCATCTCCATTGCCTTCTCCTTCAACTTTCTCCGCTTCAACTCAATCGCGTCACTACAGTACTTTGCATACTGAATTACTTCATCAATCGGCTTTCCTTGCCAACAAATCAAATGACTCTTAATCATCTGGTTAATTTCAGGTCTCAATTCTTCAACAGATCTGAACACAAAATGAATCATGTCTTTCAGCTCAATTGTTTCTGTCCACCGTAATGTTTGAATGCCTGCAACAGTCTCTCATAGTATGCAGGTATTGACTCCTTGCCTTCCTGAGCTGCCCTGTCTATTCTCTGCCAATCAATATTCCTGGTCGAAATTCTCGTTTCCAAAAATTCAGTCACCTTCTAATGATATTTCATTACATAAGGTGATGGTGCACCTGTAGCTGGATCTCTCTGAGGTTCTCTTGTCGGCCAATCTACTCTCCTCTTGCACTCGACCCATAAGTCTGCTGGAACCAATATTTCTAACAGGGTGTTCAAATCTTCCCACGGGCATTTCACAAGTTGTATAAACCTATCTGTTTGCTGGTGCCATTCCACTGGCTTTTCTCTCAACTTGGGATAATCATTTGTGAATGACAGTATGTCACTTCAGCTCCAAAGGACATAGACACAATTTCCTCCCGGAATTTCTCTCATTGGTAATATTTTTATTGGGTCTTCGACCTACTGCACATTTACAGTAAGATTCCCAGAATCCCTTTTCCTCTTGTCTGTTTTCTTCACCCCTCTGCCTTCCCACTTGTCTAATGCCCCCATGTTTGAATGCTCTGAACTAATTCTCTAATGTGAATTTTCATTCCCAGTATCCTCATGTTCTCAAAGTCCTTTGAGCCAAACTCTAACCAATAACGCCTCTTTAAATGCTTTGTTTTCTCAATTTCTATGTCATATTTCTCTGCCAAGTCTCCTAATGTCTGATATGCTATGCCTGCTTCGTTGTTAATCAATTTGCACAAGTAATGTAAACCATCTTCTCTATATGAGTCAATTCTGTCTAACCCCATCCTTCCTTCAATCAAGTCCTCTTCTTCTAGTCTAAGCCTGGTCAAAACCAGGGCACTTCCTCCACTGGAATCACTTTGGGTGCTATTCAGCTTCTCTTACCACTCAGTTAACTGCTGAGCTGTCAAACCTTGTAATGAAAGGTTGTTATTGCTTACACCAGGCACTTGCTGTAATGTTAGGCTCAGGGGCTCTGGTGTCACCATGCTTGGATTGGAACCTATATCGAATCTCCCCTAACTATTTGGAGGAGTAATAAAAGAGCACAAATCAATTAAGGGACCTGTTCCATCAAACGTTGGCCTTGTGGGAGTCATCATTCTGGCGTTTTCATTGAATCTCTCTCTTTCTACGCTCGGATTCAGGAATTTCTGTACCCCGCTCCGGTTATTTCCCTGGGCAAACAATGGAATGATGGGCCTATGGTAACCGGTACTGATACTGTATCTGGACTGGATCTGGCATTTGACTCTCTGGGGTACATTATTCCTGCATTCTGACCTATTGATGCAGACATCTCGGTCTGTGATCCTGTTATGGGGGTGTATCGCGGGATTGTCTGTTCTTGCATTGGAGGCATTGAATTCGATGTGGACTCTATCTGGATGAAAGTTGGCTTCAGATAAACTTGCCCTGTCAGCACTACTAAGTTTGTTGCAGTATATACAGTTGGCACAACTGGGTAAATTCAGGGTACCTCAATCTGCGGCATAGGCATTTGAATCGCAGAAGCATTTGGTACACTATGGCTAACCTGTATCTGGCTCTGTGTGGATTCAACTGGAGTCAGAGCTGTAGGGTTTACACTGGTATTTGGACCTTTCTCATGTGCTGCATATGGTGGGGGACGATTTCCCAGTAACTGTAAAATGAACTCATCATCGTCTTAGTCTTCCTCATAAGTTAAGGACTTTCTAGACTCTGTCGGTCTCTGCTCTTTGTCATCAGAAGGATAGGAATCCCACTTTCTAGTACTCTTTCTAGCCTCGTTCCCATTCTCTTGAGTAATTGCAGGAAACAACTTAATTCCCTGTAAAGTTTTAGTTCTCCAACATTTCTGATCACTATCCCATCTCGCCTCAACTAAAGTCTTCTCAGCTTTCCTCATTCTCCTTTCAAACTTCAGTTGCTGTTCCTGTCTGGCTACTAATTCCCAAATAGCTAATGCCTCAAACTGTGCTGGTCTCGGAGGAAGTTTCAAATCATACAGCACCCTCCCCAAGTTCTCCAAAATCCTCCAATTTAATGTTCCTTGGGCAGGGAATGCTAAACTCCTGTCTCTCTCTGTTTCTTTGCACCACTGTTTCAGCCAAAGATATGGCGCAGCACCTTGTTCTTTGAACACAATATAGGCGGGTGTACCTTCTGGTGGCGTAACCTCTACTATTCTAGTTGGAATAAATGTACCTCTCCTTGGGGCACTCTTTGACGCTTTGAAGAATTTCATTTCCGGTAATTCATACTACTTCAATCTAATCAAGAAGTGATTTTCAATCCCAAAATCCTTTTTGCCTACCTTCTCAATGAACTACGCATCACAGTTATCCCCCAATCCTTTCGCGACCCTTCTCACTAAACAACATATCCCAGCGTGGCTCCAATGACGTCACACTCACACATACAGCGGCTGACAAATCTTTTTGGCTTGCCCTCCTAAACTCAGATCCTCGCAAAACGAATGCAAATATTGCATGCACTAAATAAAAAACAATAGACAAATTTGTCTGTTTACTACAGGTAAGCAACACAATCGCTTCAGAAACCTTACTGATTTTTCTCTGTGGGCTTTGCTCTGTGGCCTTTCACTCTCACAGATATAGAAATCTATCACTCACTTTAACACGCACTCTTGCATTTGTCAACCAAGCTTGATTGACCTATTAAACAGACAAATTACAACATAAACCAAGTGTCTCATGCACTTTTTCATTGCTCTGGAGCCTTAGACCATGCAGGGTCCATATACCAACAACCATGTGGGCACTTTTTGAGCACAAAGCGCCACACACATGTGAAGTTCAATGACTTCCCTACTCTCACACTTCGGAACATGCAAACTCCTTAAAACAACTTCATTTGGAGTATGCAAACTCCTTAAACCCTCACAAACATCGCATTCACACTGTCACTAGAACACAGAGAACATCTTCAAACAATCACTGGCAAACTCCAAGGTATTGGGCACGTCATGGCAAGTTTTTAGGAAGACATAATATTTTCTCTTTGTATCACTGAATCTGAAAATCTTGACCTTTACCAACTTCTCTACCAAATCTGCGAATTACATTGATCTCCTAAGGAGACTACCAATGCACCTCTTATACCTATTTCTAAGGAGGAAATGGACCTCATGATGGCCTCTTAAGGAAACAAACCATCCTATCCTGCTACCATTTCTGTTAGCGTGTCAGTTCCTATTTGGTCTTTTATTGTTTGATTTATAAGGGGACGCGTTAGAGGCTTCGATAAACCTTTTGACTACGTTTAGAGTGATTCCACCATAAGTCCTTATTCAATGCAAATACAACATCATAATCAATAAACATCAACAAGTATATCACTGGACTCAATGATTGTCACGCACCATGACCCATTCGACTATGATTATAACCACACCTTTAGTAAAAGTTAAAATGTTTACTTCCCTAGATTAACAATGCTAATATCATGTAAATTAGTCTCAGAACCAACTGATATACATACACAAACAACATTGGTTGACCAAATCTTCTAAAGAATCTCAATTTAGCTAAAGCATTGACTGTTAAGCATTCAAGAATCACCATACAAATTAGTAGCAAGAATAAATGAGGAATAGAAATTGCATACATCTAGATTCAGCAAATGAACAACAACAACTCTTTTAATAATAATAATTTGTTAGCATCTCCAGTGTCTCCCTAACTAACCTTCTGATTAGAATAGCATGTTTGGGCTTCATGCAAAACAATTTTAGTTAAAAGTTAATTTGGAAAAACATCTAACTATGGCTCTACCAAAATTAGCGGTTGGTACACAGAAACAACTAATACAATCTACAACCAAGACAAAAACATTTTATTATATCTCTCCTCAATATGGATCAGCAAGCTGTGATTCTCTTTATCAGTTGGACATCCGTCTGGTCATCTTCAGCAATGGGGAATGAAAAGGGAAAGTCTCAGAGGCAGGGGTCTCTAAGCAATCTGAACCATTTAAGAGCAACCTCTAAGGGACAGCATCAATCATTTAGCCATCAAGCTTTAATGCTAAAGTTTAGAAACAAAGTCATCA
The DNA here is from genome assembly GCF_031143425.1 of Pleurodeles waltl. NCBI lineage: Eukaryota > Metazoa > Chordata > Amphibia > Caudata > Salamandridae > Pleurodeles > Pleurodeles waltl. Next base: position 983,033,904 of record NC_090445.1, read on the forward strand.
GGAACTGATCAGCTCCTTAAACAGAACCTCTGCGGAGGAAATCAAAGTAGGAAAGGCGCGCTTCTTCTCTGTGCAGTCGAGCTAAGTTAGAATCACCTAAAGAACTTCCAATGTCTCTATTGGCCAGGAAACCTACGTTTATAGTCAATACAATAAGAGAAGAATAAATAAGTCTGTTTGGTCAGCACAGTGTGAACAATACATCTCTATTTCTCTGAACATACACTCCCACGATTTGTATTCAGACATTACAGCTTAACATGAGGCTGTGCAAACTAGGCCCAAACCTCGCCAACTTAAGGCCTACGATTAGTAAGCAAATACATAACATGAAATCATTAATAAAACACACAACTACAATTTTCTCTACATATACACTTTGAATAATAATTAATATGCATTCACTAAAAGCATTACGTATTTCATGGCAGCCACTCAAGAGGGAACATTTTCCAAGTCGCACGTTATATTCTATATTAGCCTAATTCTATTCTGTTGGACTTTTGCTTTTGCAGGGTCATCCCCAGACTTTTTTGCCTCCTGCCTCCTATATTTTTCTGACATGTTGCTGTTGGCTTTTCAACTCTGAGCACTTTACCACTGCTAACCAGTGCTAAAGTGCATATGCTCTCCTGTTTAAATTGTATGTAAGTGGTTTATCCATGATTGGCATATTTGATTTACTAGTAAGTCCCTAGTAAGGTGCACTAGAGGTGCCAGGGCCTGTAAATCAAATGCTACTAGTGGGCCTGCAGCACTGGTTGTGCCACCCACATAAGTAGCTCTGTAATCATGTCTCAGACCTGCCCCTGCAGTGTCTGTATGTGTATTTTTACACTGTAAATTCGACTTGGCAAGTGTACCCACTTGCCAGGCCTAAACCTTCCCTTTCCTTACATGTAAGGCACCCCTAAGGTATGCCCTAGGTAGCCCCAAGGGCAGGGTGCAGTGTATGGATAAGGTAGGACATATAGTAATGTGGTTTATATGTCCTGACAGTGAAATACTGCCAATTTCGTTTTCACTGTTGCAAGGTCTGTCTCTCTCTCATAGGATAATATGGGGGCTACCTTTAAATATGATTAAAGTGTAGATTCCCCTAGAGAAGAGTTGGACAGGTGGAGTTTGGGATCCCTGAACTCACAATTTAAAAATGCATCTTTTAGTAAAGTTGATTTTGAGATTGTGCGTTTGAAAATGCCACTTTTAGAAAGTGAGCATTTTCTTGCTTAAACCATTCTGTGACTCTGCCTTGTTTGTGGATTCCCTGTCTGGGTCAGTTTGACAGTTGGGTTGTTTTTCACCTCACACCAGACAGTGACACAAAGGGAGCTGGGGTGTGATCTGCATTTCCTGATTAGCCATCTCTGCTAGGAGGGAGGGGTGGAGTGGTCACTCTCATCTGAAAGGACGGTGCCTGCCTCTGACAATGCTGTCTCCAGCCCCCTGGTGTGTGTCTGAGGCCTTGCCTGGGCAAGGCAGGATTTCACAAGAAGGTGTGAGTTCCCTTTGAAGGAAGGTGACTTCAAAGACTAAAATGGGTATAAGAAGGGCATCCAAACTTACAAACTTTAGAAACACTTCTGGAATCAAGAGGAACCTCTGCCTGGAGAAGAGCTGATCGCTGAGGAACAAGTGCTGCCCTGCCTGTGACTGTGCTTTGTGGAGCTTTCCTGCAGTGCTGCTTCTGCCTGAGTAAGAGGGCAAAGACTGGACTTTGTGTGCCTTCCATCTTGAAGAAGAAATCTCCAAGGGCTTGATGTAGAGCTTGCCTCCTGTTATTGAAGTCTCAGGGATAGCAAAGACTTCTTCCTGCCAGCACCTGGAGTCTCTGGAGAGACCCCTACTCTGCTCTGTGGTGCCCTTCCAGTTCCTGGGACCCTGAAAGGAGAGGCTGGCAGCCTAAGGACAAAAATACACGCACCGAGCACCGTGCGGAGAAAAGATCGACGCGAATCCGATCGCGGCTGAGAAAACGACGCGACGCCGGCTCCGCAGCTGAGAAACGACGCCGCTGGAAACGCGACCGGAGAATCGACGCCCGGAGCAGGAGAAACGACGCGCAGCATCGCTGACGAAGGCTGAGAGATCGCAACCAGCGCCGCGGGACTTCGGACCGTCGCGTGGCTGGCTTTTTCGACGCGCCTCGCCGAGCCGAGCTGTTTTCGACGCATATACCCGTGCCGGGTTATTTTCGACGCACACCGCCCGTGCGGGGTTATTTTTGCCGCAAACCAGGTACATTTTCACGCTAGCAGCGCTAGTGTGGTGTTACAACTACCTAAAGACTCTTTTTATTTTAAACCTTTAAAAAAATCATAACTTGACTTGTGTATGTTGGATTTTTGTCGTTTTGGTCTTGTTTTGTCTAGATAAATATTTCCTATTTTTCTAAACTGGTGTTGGGTCATTTTGTAGTGTTTTCATTAAGTTACTGTGTGTGTTGGTACAAATACTTTACGCCCAGCACTCTGAGGTTAAGCCTACTGCTCTGCCAAGCTACCAAGGGGGTAAGCAGGGGTTAGCTGAGGGTGATTCTCTTTTATCCTAACTAGAGTGAGGGTCCTTGCTTGAACAGGGGGTAACCTGACTGTCAACCAAAGACCCCATTTCTAACATTGGTGACCAGCGGTCGGGATTGGACTTGTGTTTGTACTTGACATACAGTAATTAAGTGTACACTACTGTTTTGATCTCAGACCACTACGTGACCACATACTACTTGTCTTGTGATTCTGCTTTTTGTTCTCTGATGTCCTCCTGGAAGTATTGATAATATTTTTGGACTTTGGTTTTTGGTTGTGAAGCCTTTGCAGAATGGAAGTCAATTTCTGGCACCTATTTATGTATAAAAAGTGGCAGCTTAAAGCATTCTGCATGGAAAGGGGACTGGCTGTGAACAGGAAATCCAGAAGGGAGGATCTTGAGTCAGCCCTGTTTCAGTATGAATTGAAACGTTGTCAGGCAACACCACCAAATGAGTCTGAGGAGGATAACTACTCTGAGGAGGAGGATAACTACTCTGAGGAGGAGGAAACAGAAAGAGATGAGTGGCTCCTAGCTCGAATCCGGAGTCTGGAAGAGCTAGATGCAGAGCTTGAGAGGGCTGAGGAGGAGAGAGCCTTAGTCCTAGAAAAAGAAAGGATTGCAGCTCAAGAGCTGAGCTGTGAAGAGCTGAAGCTGGAGGCCATGAGGGCTGAGTCCAGTTCAGATGGTGGCAGCAAAAATCTTGTATCCAGTACTGCTGAAGAAGTGCACATGCCCAGAGATGTGGTGCCCTACTTGAAGGAGGGAGTTAACACACGCCAGGAGGTTCAGGGGTATGAGGTAGCTCCAGTGATGCACAGGGTCCCTGAGGTGGATTGGGGAACTGGCATGGGGAGTCATATTCCTACTGGTGGGAGGGACACTCTACTGACTCTAAGTGAGAGTGACAGGGAGAGGGGTTCCCCCCAGGTAGAAGTCCTGGTTATGGAGTGTGAAAACATCCCAGAAGAGTGTGGGTTGAGTGTCAGGGACAGTCAGGTACTGTCTCACCAGTCTCAGGAGGGTGATGTGGGGTGCTTTTTCAAAGCAGAGTCACTGGATGGTTGGGTGAAGGGTACTTTGGTTAATTCATGTGAGGGGCTGAGTGATGTAATTGCTGGAGAGCATATGTCTAGTCCTTATTTTCCAGAGCTATGCCAACACCAGGTGGAGTGTGAGTTCTCTGACCCCAGGGAGCTTACAATGGAGGCAGACTTCTGGGTGAGTACCAGAGAGTCTGAAGAGGCATTTGGGGGTGCTCCTGAGAGGAGTGGTCTAGGTAGTTCCCAACCAGGTGAGGTAGGGAAGGATTGTAGTGTCCCAGGTAGGTCCCAGTGTAGTGGGATGGGTGAGGGACCCCATGTCCAGTCTCAGAGGAGAGGGAATGGGGATGGGTTGAGGCCCAAGGTGCCCGAGATCCGGTCCCAGGTCCTGGAGGGTTCCCTGCGGGAACCCCAGGAGGGGAGCCTAGCCTGTACCATAGGGCCATCTGTTGAGGGAGACCCCACAGTGTCAGGAGAACTTGGGGGGGCGGCTGTAGCCAGCGTCCCACCAGTTCTGGTGTCTGGCAGTACCACTCCTAGTGAGGGGTTGCAGAAGTCCAGACAGAGGGTTGAGAGGGGGTTGCGGACCCCAGTGGAGAACCTGGAGGGTCAGGGGTCAGCTCTGAGTGCAGAGCCCCCCAGGAATGACCTTGGTGAGACCATTTCTGGGCTGGGAGGAATCCAGACTCTGTCAGATGGGCAGAGGTCAGGAGACCTGCGCCAGCCAGACTCTTGTATGGCCCTTGGGGAAAGTGTTTCCCTTGTGGGGGGTAGGTGTGCCCCCCAGGAAGTCCTGGTGCGCCAGGCAATGATTCAACCGCAGGATGGTGACTCTGGGTTGGATGATCAGGTTCAGGGGGTAAACTCTGACCTGATGGGGAGTACGTGTGCTCCCAAGGAAGTCCTGGTGTGCCAGGCAATGGTTCAACCGCAGGGTGGTGACTCTGGGTTGAATGATCAGGTTCAGGGGGTAAACTCTGACCTGATGGGGGGTAAGTGTGCTCCCAAGGAAGTCCTGGTGTGCCAGGCAGTGGTTCAACCGCAGGGTGGTGACCCTGGGTTGGATGACCAGGTTCAGAGGGTAAACTCTGACCTGGTAGGGGGTAGGTATGCCCCCCAGGAAGTCCTGGGTTGCCAGGCAGTGATCCAGTCTGTGGGTACAGACCCTGGATTGGGAGGCCAGGTTAAGGGTGTCCCCCCTGACCTGGAGGAAGGGGCTACTGCTAACAGTGCCCCTACCATGTTGTCTTCTGGGGGGGCCGCTCCTAGTTGGGTGGTTCAGGACCCCAGAAGAGAGGGCAGGGGGAGGGAAGCCTCACCCCTAGCCCTGGTCCAACCTGAAGGTACAGACCCCAGGTTGGAGGATCAGTTGCAGGTTAACATCCCTGCACTGATGGAAGAATTGTGCAGGGCTGCTTCTACAAGCACCCTGACAGTTTTGGACTCTGGGGGTGCCGCTTCTGCAGGGAGGGTACAGAGCCCCAGAGGGGAGGACCAGGGTCAGGTTGTCACCCCTGACCTGGTGGAAGAGAGAGTGGTCAAAGGGTGCCAGGCACCTGGGGCTACCACCCCCCACTCTCCACAGTCACAGTGGTTAGAGAGGCCTGAGGTCGGGCTCTCATCCCTGACAGTTGTCTGGGGCCACTGTGGCTTGCTGTCCTGGTGGACAGAGTTGCCCCTGGGGGGGGGAGGACGAGAGTCACACCCCGGGGGTGGAGTGGGCAACACCACTGTGTTGGCCCTGGTGGTACTATCTGCCCATTGCAATACATCTGTGAGCAAAGTAAAGTTAGGTGTTGCACAGATGGTGTCTGTAGATGTGGAGAAGGGTTCCCCATGGGTTAGCTTAGTGGGCCCTGAGAGTATGGACAGAGGGATCCAACTGGAGTCAGGAAGGCGTAGAACTGGAGCATGCCCCTGCTGTTGTGGGCCTGGGTCCCTGTTCTATCGCCCCAATCAGGGAAGTACATCAAGGTATTGATTGTTCTCCCCTGGCTTTAGGCTGGTAGGGGGTCGTGTTGGACTTTTGCTTTTGCAGGGTCATCCCCAGACTTTTTTGCCTCCTGCCTCCTATATTTTTCTGACATGTTGCTGTTGGCTTTTCAACTCTGAGCACTTTACCACTGCTAACCAGTGCTAAAGTGCATATGCTCTCCTGTTTAAATTGTATGTAAGTGGTTTATCCATGATTGGCATATTTGATTTACTAGTAAGTCCCTAGTAAGGTGCACTAGAGGTGCCAGGGCCTGTAAATCAAATGCTACTAGTGGGCCTGCAGCACTGGTTGTGCCACCCACATAAGTAGCTCTGTAATCATGTCTCAGACCTGCCCCTGCAGTGTCTGTATGTGTATTTTTACACTGTAAATTCGACTTGGCAAGTGTACCCACTTGCCAGGCCTAAACCTTCCCTTTCCTTACATGTAAGGCACCCCTAAGGTATGCCCTAGGTAGCCCCAAGGGCAGGGTGCAGTGTATGGATAAGGTAGGACATATAGTAATGTGGTTTATATGTCCTGACAGTGAAATACTGCCAATTTCGTTTTCACTGTTGCAAGGTCTGTCTCTCTCTCATAGGATAATATGGGGGCTACCTTTAAATATGATTAAAGTGTAGATTCCCCTAGAGAAGAGTTGGACAGGTGGAGTTTGGGATCCCTGAACTCACAATTTAAAAATGCATCTTTTAGTAAAGTTGATTTTGAGATTGTGCGTTTGAAAATGCCACTTTTAGAAAGTGAGCATTTTCTTGCTTAAACCATTCTGTGACTCTGCCTTGTTTGTGGATTCCCTGTCTGGGTCAGTTTGACAGTTGGGTTGTTTTTCACCTCACACCAGACAGTGACACAAAGGGAGCTGGGGTGTGATCTGCATTTCCTGATTAGCCATCTCTGCTAGGAGGGAGGGGTGGAGTGGTCACTCTCATCTGAAAGGACGGTGCCTGCCTCTGACAATGCTGTCTCCAGCCCCCTGGTGTGTGTCTGAGGCCTTGCCTGGGCAAGGCAGGATTTCACAAGAAGGTGTGAGTTCCCTTTGAAGGAAGGTGACTTCAAAGACTAAAATGGGTATAAGAAGGGCATCCAAACTTACAAACTTTAGAAACACTTCTGGAATCAAGAGGAACCTCTGCCTGGAGAAGAGCTGATCGCTGAGGAACAAGTGCTGCCCTGCCTGTGACTGTGCTTTGTGGAGCTTTCCTGCAGTGCTGCTTCTGCCTGAGTAAGAGGGCAAAGACTGGACTTTGTGTGCCTTCCATCTTGAAGAAGAAATCTCCAAGGGCTTGATGTAGAGCTTGCCTCCTGTTATTGAAGTCTCAGGGATAGCAAAGACTTCTTCCTGCCAGCACCTGGAGTCTCTGGAGAGACCCCTACTCTGCTCTGTGGTGCCCTTCCAGTTCCTGGGACCCTGAAAGGAGAGGCTGGCAGCCTAAGGACAAAAATACACGCACCGAGCACCGTGCGGAGAAAAGATCGACGCGAATCCGATCGCGGCTGAGAAAACGACGCGACGCCGGCTCCGCAGCTGAGAAACGACGCCGCTGGAAACGCGACCGGAGAATCGACGCCCGGAGCAGGAGAAACGACGCGCAGCATCGCTGACGAAGGCTGAGAGATCGCAACCAGCGCCGCGGGACTTCGGACCGTCGCGTGGCTGGCTTTTTCGACGCGCCTCGCCGAGCCGAGCTGTTTTCGACGCATATACCCGTGCCGGGTTATTTTCGACGCACACCGCCCGTGCGGGGTTATTTTTGCCGCAAACCAGGTACATTTTCACGCTAGCAGCGCTAGTGTGGTGTTACAACTACCTAAAGACTCTTTTTATTTTAAACCTTTAAAAAAATCATAACTTGACTTGTGTATGTTGGATTTTTGTCGTTTTGGTCTTGTTTTGTCTAGATAAATATTTCCTATTTTTCTAAACTGGTGTTGGGTCATTTTGTAGTGTTTTCATTAAGTTACTGTGTGTGTTGGTACAAATACTTTACGCACAGCACTCTGAGGTTAAGCCTACTGCTCTGCCAAGCTACCAAGGGGGTAAGCAGGGGTTAGCTGAGGGTGATTCTCTTTTATCCTAACTAGAGTGAGGGTCCTTGCTTGAACAGGGGGTAACCTGACTGTCAACCAAAGACCCCATTTCTAACATTGGTGACCAGCGGTCGGGATTGGACTTGTGTTTGTACTTGACATACAGTAATTAAGTGTACACTACTGTTTTGATCTCAGACCACTACGTGACCACATACTACTTGTCTTGTGATTCTGCTTTTTGTTCTCTGATGTCCTCCTGGAAGTATTGATAATATTTTTGGACTTTGGTTTTTGGTTGTGAAGCCTTTGCAGAATGGAAGTCAATTTCTGGCACCTATTTATGTATAAAAAGTGGCAGCTTAAAGCATTCTGCATGGAAAGGGGACTGGCTGTGAACAGGAAATCCAGAAGGGAGGATCTTGAGTCAGCCCTGTTTCAGTATGAATTGAAACGTTGTCAGGCAACACCACCAAATGAGTCTGAGGAGGATAACTACTCTGAGGAGGAGGATAACTACTCTGAGGAGGAGGAAACAGAAAGAGATGAGTGGCTCCTAGCTCGAATCCGGAGTCTGGAAGAGCTAGATGCAGAGCTTGAGAGGGCTGAGGAGGAGAGAGCCTTAGTCCTAGAAAAAGAAAGGATTGCAGCTCAAGAGCTGAGCTGTGAAGAGCTGAAGCTGGAGGCCATGAGGGCTGAGTCCAGTTCAGATGGTGGCAGCAAAAATCTTGTATCCAGTACTGCTGAAGAAGTGCACATGCCCAGAGATGTGGTGCCCTACTTGAAGGAGGGAGTTAACACACGCCAGGAGGTTCAGGGGTATGAGGTAGCTCCAGTGATGCACAGGGTCCCTGAGGTGGATTGGGGAACTGGCATGGGGAGTCATATTCCTACTGGTGGGAGGGACACTCTACTGACTCTAAGTGAGAGTGACAGGGAGAGGGGTTCCCCCCAGGTAGAAGTCCTGGTTATGGAGTGTGAAAACATCCCAGAAGAGTGTGGGTTGAGTGTCAGGGACAGTCAGGTACTGTCTCACCAGTCTCAGGAGGGTGATGTGGGGTGCTTTTTCAAAGCAGAGTCACTGGATGGTTGGGTGAAGGGTACTTTGGTTAATTCATGTGAGGGGCTGAGTGATGTAATTGCTGGAGAGCATATGTCTAGTCCTTATTTTCCAGAGCTATGCCAACACCAGGTGGAGTGTGAGTTCTCTGACCCCAGGGAGCTTACAATGGAGGCAGACTTCTGGGTGAGTACCAGAGAGTCTGAAGAGGCATTTGGGGGTGCTCCTGAGAGGAGTGGTCTAGGTAGTTCCCAACCAGGTGAGGTAGGGAAGGATTGTAGTGTCCCAGGTAGGTCCCAGTGTAGTGGGATGGGTGAGGGACCCCATGTCCAGTCTCAGAGGAGAGGGAATGGGGATGGGTTGAGGCCCAAGGTGCCCGAGATCCGGTCCCAGGTCCTGGAGGGTTCCCTGCGGGAACCCCAGGAGGGGAGCCTAGCCTGTACCATAGGGCCATCTGTTGAGGGAGACCCCACAGTGTCAGGAGAACTTGGGGGGGCGGCTGTAGCCAGCGTCCCACCAGTTCTGGTGTCTGGCAGTACCACTCCTAGTGAGGGGTTGCAGAAGTCCAGACAGAGGGTTGAGAGGGGGTTGCGGACCCCAGTGGAGAACCTGGAGGGTCAGGGGTCAGCTCTGAGTGCAGAGCCCCCCAGGAATGACCTTGGTGAGACCATTTCTGGGCTGGGAGGAATCCAGACTCTGTCAGATGGGCAGAGGTCAGGAGACCTGCGCCAGCCAGACTCTTGTATGGCCCTTGGGGAAAGTGTTTCCCTTGTGGGGGGTAGGTGTGCCCCCCAGGAAGTCCTGGTGCGCCAGGCAATGATTCAACCGCAGGATGGTGACTCTGGGTTGGATGATCAGGTTCAGGGGGTAAACTCTGACCTGATGGGGAGTACGTGTGCTCCCAAGGAAGTCCTGGTGTGCCAGGCAATGGTTCAACCGCAGGGTGGTGACTCTGGGTTGAATGATCAGGTTCAGGGGGTAAACTCTGACCTGATGGGGGGTAAGTGTGCTCCCAAGGAAGTCCTGGTGTGCCAGGCAGTGGTTCAACCGCAGGGTGGTGACCCTGGGTTGGATGACCAGGTTCAGAGGGTAAACTCTGACCTGGTAGGGGGTAGGTATGCCCCCCAGGAAGTCCTGGGTTGCCAGGCAGTGATCCAGTCTGTGGGTACAGACCCTGGATTGGGAGGCCAGGTTAAGGGTGTCCCCCCTGACCTGGAGGAAGGGGCTACTGCTAACAGTGCCCCTACCATGTTGTCTTCTGGGGGGGCCGCTCCTAGTTGGGTGGTTCAGGACCCCAGAAGAGAGGGCAGGGGGAGGGAAGCCTCACCCCTAGCCCTGGTCCAACCTGAAGGTACAGACCCCAGGTTGGAGGATCAGTTGCAGGTTAACATCCCTGCACTGATGGAAGAATTGTGCAGGGCTGCTTCTACAAGCACCCTGACAGTTTTGGACTCTGGGGGTGCCGCTTCTGCAGGGAGGGTACAGAGCCCCAGAGGGGAGGACCAGGGTCAGGTTGTCACCCCTGACCTGGTGGAAGAGAGAGTGGTCAAAGGGTGCCAGGCACCTGGGGCTACCACCCCCCACTCTCCACAGTCACAGTGGTTAGAGAGGCCTGAGGTCGGGCTCTCATCCCTGACAGTTGTCTGGGGCCACTGTGGCTTGCTGTCCTGGTGGACAGAGTTGCCCCTGGGGGGGGGAGGACGAGAGTCACACCCCGGGGGTGGAGTGGGCAACACCACTGTGTTGGCCCTGGTGGTACTATCTGCCCATTGCAATACATCTGTGAGCAAAGTAAAGTTAGGTGTTGCACAGATGGTGTCTGTAGATGTGGAGAAGGGTTCCCCATGGGTTAGCTTAGTGGGCCCTGAGAGTATGGACAGAGGGATCCAACTGGAGTCAGGAAGGCGTAGAACTGGAGCATGCCCCTGCTGTTGTGGGCCTGGGTCCCTGTTCTATCGCCCCAATCAGGGAAGTACATCAAGGTATTGATTGTTCTCCCCTGGCTTTAGGCTGGTAGGGGGTCGTGTTGGACTTTTGCTTTTGCAGGGTCATCCCCAGACTTTTTTGCCTCCTGCCTCCTATATTTTTCTGACATGTTGCTGTTGGCTTTTCAACTCTGAGCACTTTACCACTGCTAACCAGTGCTAAAGTGCATATGCTCTCCTGTTTAAATTGTATGTAAGTGGTTTATCCATGATTGGCATATTTGATTTACTAGTAAGTCCCTAGTAAGGTGCACTAGAGGTGCCAGGGCCTGTAAATCAAATGCTACTAGTGGGCCTGCAGCACTGGTTGTGCCACCCACATAAGTAGCTCTGTAATCATGTCTCAGACCTGCCCCTGCAGTGTCTGTATGTGTATTTTTACACTGTAAATTCGACTTGGCAAGTGTACCCACTTGCCAGGCCTAAACCTTCCCTTTCCTTACATGTAAGGCACCCCTAAGGTATGCCCTAGGTAGCCCCAAGGGCAGGGTGCAGTGTATGGATAAGGTAGGACATATAGTAATGTGGTTTATATGTCCTGACAGTGAAATACTGCCAATTTCGTTTTCACTGTTGCAAGGTCTGTCTCTCTCTCATAGGATAATATGGGGGCTACCTTTAAATATGATTAAAGTGTAGATTCCCCTAGAGAAGAGTTGGACAGGTGGAGTTTGGGATCCCTGAACTCACAATTTAAAAATGCATCTTTTAGTAAAGTTGATTTTGAGATTGTGCGTTTGAAAATGCCACTTTTAGAAAGTGAGCATTTTCTTGCTTAAACCATTCTGTGACTCTGCCTTGTTTGTGGATTCCCTGTCTGGGTCAGTTTGACAGTTGGGTTGTTTTTCACCTCACACCAGACAGTGACACAAAGGGAGCTGGGGTGTGATCTGCATTTCCTGATTAGCCATCTCTGCTAGGAGGGAGGGGTGGAGTGGTCACTCTCATCTGAAAGGACGGTGCCTGCCTCTGACAATGCTGTCTCCAGCCCCCTGGTGTGTGTCTGAGGCCTTGCCTGGGCAAGGCAGGATTTCACAAGAAGGTGTGAGTTCCCTTTGAAGGAAGGTGACTTCAAAGACTAAAATGGGTATAAGAAGGGCATCCAAACTTACAAACTTTAGAAACACTTCTGGAATCAAGAGGAACCTCTGCCTGGAGAAGAGCTGATCGCTGAGGAACAAGTGCTGCCCTGCCTGTGACTGTGCTTTGTGGAGCTTTCCTGCAGTGCTGCTTCTGCCTGAGTAAGAGGGCAAAGACTGGACTTTGTGTGCCTTCCATCTTGAAGAAGAAATCTCCAAGGGCTTGATGTAGAGCTTGCCTCCTGTTATTGAAGTCTCAGGGATAGCAAAGACTTCTTCCTGCCAGCACCTGGAGTCTCTGGAGAGACCCCTACTCTGCTCTGTGGTGCCCTTCCAGTTCCTGGGACCCTGAAAGGAGAGGCTGGCAGCCTAAGGACAAAAATACACGCACCGAGCACCGTGCGAAGAAAAGATCGACGCGAATCCGATCGCGGCTGAGAAAACGACACGACGCCGGCTCCGCAGCTGAGAAACGACGCCGCTGGAAACGCGACCGGAGAATCGACGCCCGGAGCAGGAGAAACGACGCGCAGCATCGCTGACGAAGGCTGAGAGATCGCAACCAGCGCCGCGGGACTTCGGACCGTCGCGTGGCTGGCTTTTTCGACGCGCCTCGCCGAGCCGAGCTGTTTTCGACGCATATACCCGTGCCGGGTTATTTTCGACGCACACCGCCCGTGCGGGGTTATTTTTGCCGCAAACCAGGTACATTTTCACGCTAGCAGCGCTAGTGTGGTGTTACAACTACCTAAAGACTCTTTTTATTTTAAACCTTTAAAAAAATCATAACTTGACTTGTGTATGTTGGATTTTTGTCGTTTTGGTCTTGTTTTGTCTAGATAAATATTTCCTATTTTTCTAAACTGGTGTTGGGTCATTTTGTAGTGTTTTCATTAAGTTACTGTGTGTGTTGGTACAAATACTTTACGCCCAGCACTCTGAGGTTAAGCCTACTGCTCTGCCAAGCTACCAAGGGGGTAAGCAGGGGTTAGCTGAGGGTGATTCTCTTTTATCCTAACTAGAGTGAGGGTCCTTGCTTGAACAGGGGGTAACCTGACTGTCAACCAAAGACCCCATTTCTAACATATTCAAATTCATAACTCATAATATATAAATTAATTAGTAATAAACTCAGCATTCACAGTACTCTTTATGGTTGAGTCAGGCCCCAGGCAGCCAGTGAAAGAGAGCAGGTGAGCAGCATTTATACTTTCGGAATTCAGAGGCTGTATTCCTTGGCATGGAAAGGTTGTTCTTGACAGAGCATTAACGAGATGATGCGTCCTGAGCATGAGAAATGTAGAGGGCAGAAGGATGGGATGAGAGTATATAGCGAATGTGTGAGAAACAAGGAGCAAACTGATAGGGTGTGAGAGGAAATTAACTGAGTGATAGTGTGAGAAAGGACAACATGGGGAATGGTGACAAGTAGGAGGGAAATTAGAGATAGAGTGATATAGGGAAAGTCTAGAGAGTAATGTGAGAAAAATAAAAAGGCAGAGGGAAGGAGTAAGAGTGAAAGTGTACAGACTCATTACTGACTGAAAGTGTAAAAAAGGTTAGTACAGAATGATGGGCAACAGAGAAGGAGAGCAATGAGAAGTGGTGTAGCAAGGGTGCCATGGACCCTGGTGCAAGCAAGGGAAATGGGCCGAACAACCCTGGGCTTAAGCTAATAAAAGACAGAACCAATTGAGGAGCAGGGGGCCCCACATTACTGTGTCACAGTGTGACTGCACTAATTATGTCTACAACTCCTGCCAGAAAACTTAGTTAAGGACTGCAGCAGGGTGTGCTGGGAGTCTAAGAGAAGTACAAGAGAGAACGTGCATTGAGCCTCAAGTTAGAGAGCCTGATGTTTAAGAAAATTGAAGAGAAAGATATGTATGTGAAGGTGATGCTCCATTTTATTGCACTTAAGCACGTAATAAATCAATATTACAGCTAAAAGTGTAAACTTTCTGCAGAAGGTATACATATAATTAGTACAATCACACTGTGCCTTAGTAGTGGGAGAGGCCCTCTGCTCCTTAATTGTGGCTGTCTTTCACTAGCCTAACCCAGGGGTAGTTGGGCCCATTTCTCTTGCATGCACCAGGGCCCAGGGCACCTGTGCTATGCCACTGAACGTGAAAATACCTCAAGGCAAATGTCGCTGGTATCCCTTGCCCGCAAGGTGAGAGTGGGCGGTTTGTGATCACGTGGTGGAGTTCATGTTTTCAGCCAGTCCTCCTGAAAAACACCTCCTTCTCAAGAAGACCAATATCTTCTGTTCCTTGACACAATGGAGCAAGATACTCTGCTTCAAATTCAACTGAAAGGCTGCATTTGTAAGAAATATGCTGCCAGTGACCAGAAGTATAGTACATACATCCCACGAGAGGATACTGCCTCTTCTGACATACTTTATTCTCTTTACAGTTTTGGTGCAGAAGAAGCTCCCGCTGGTATGTGAATGCTTGTTACTCTCGTTTTATGCACTGATCTTTGTTTTAATGTTTGTTTTAATGTAAAACTACTTCCTGTAGCGGAACATTGATTGAGGTATGATTTGGATATTTGTATGGGGGAATCTCAACTTAAGGAATTGTAATTAAATTGCTGCTACGTTTTAAAATGAAAGTGTTTTTTGCACATACTTCAGGGTACGTCATGCAGAGCTTGTTGGAGTTTGCAATAAAACTAATTTCTTACATCGTTGGAGGTAGGAGGATCGAACCTCTTACCTCTCCCACCAGTTATTTTCCTTATGCCGTGGAGAGGAGCAGGACTGCATTCTAGCGCTGATTCTGCTATGCGCCCAATTCCACATAAAAATCAGGCCGATGCGCGGAACCCATAGGCAAGCCCATCTGAACCTGAATACCACCAGAGGCGGGAACGCTGTCCGTTGAACACTGAGGTTAAGCGCTATCAATATTCTCTGTCTGAATTAATGAATTGGTGTCCTAAATATTGCAGGGAGATTTGTCTCACCATTAATCCAGCCAATGCGAGGTTGTGTTTATTGTAACAGGGCACCACGTGCTAGCCTTGGATTATGGAGTGCTTACTTCTAAGAGTAAGGAAAATGTGAGCTCAGGAAAAGGGGAGCTCACACCCAAGAGGAGATTTCATGTGCTCTGATTAATGCGCACTTCATGGTCAAACATAAAGTGGAATTATGTGAGCTGATTCAAAACTTGGTTGGGTAGAATGTTGGTTTATCACTGAAACCTGGGCAAAGGAAGACTTGGGACCTGATTTACTGGCTGTTGTTATACTATTTCCAGGGCTGACTGCCCCTTCACAGAGGTGGGGGGCTGGCCATTATTTCCAGAAACTTGATCAACTGCATTTTAGAGGCCATTAGCTTTGACTAGCAAGATACTTGTGAGGTGACATGGTTTATACCAGGCTTCTCCAACGAGTGGCTCATGAGCTATTATTAGCTCTCCAGCTCCTCATTAGTAGCTCTCCTGTGTGCAGCCAAGCCTACAAAATCAGACGATTTTGCTTGGTTGAATTACTATATGGTGACCAAAATTCAACAGTGTGTATTCTAGGCAAAAATGTGTATATTTTCAGACCTCATCATTTTCAAAATACAGTTAAAGCTGAGATTTGAGTGATAAATCAGATGGAGAGTTACAATATAGCGCCTCCTTTCCACCGTATTCTTGCGTACCTCTTTGTTTACTTTGACTTTCTTAGTCCTTTCACAATTTCGGTGCCCGTTCGTAGTCACGTGTTCCATTGCTACACGTAACTTAAACTGACTTACTACGTTACCGCTGACTACAGAGAAGAAGACACCGACACACGGACGGACTGCTAAATATTTACCTACGGTGAGCTGGAACTCCATTTTTTACCTTTAGGCATCGGCGCTGGACTGATTTTTAGTGTGCGGTTTACTTTGCCGATTTTACGTATCAGCGTCCTTCAATCCGTTACTATACGGAGGTTTGTAAACTTTTTGTGCTGTAAGCACGCTGTTTAATATACACCGCCAAAGACCTATAGTTTGCCTACTTTTTTGTTACTTCGTTTTTGGTACCTAGGCGCGTTGTTAAGTTGCGTAACAGCAAACATTATACGGTAAGTCTACATGAGTGTTCCTTCTGGGACTAGGGGCTTAGACGCCCATACACGGGTATTTTACCTGTGTTTTTTCTGCTCTCTAGGGAGTCGTTACTACGGTTTAATTTCGGACTCCAGTCCTTAGTGACTACTTTTCCCTCTGATTTACCGTACACTCTTTCAGGCTATTTCATAAGCACTTCTCTGCCAATCATGCAGTTATTCCGCATGACCAGCCTTTTAGGGCACCCGTAAGTCGTCTACTCAACCGGTCTAGCTAATCAAATACTATTTAACTTCCCCCTTTTTTAAAATATTGGTTTTCTACTGGTACAACTGCAACAAATGGCATGATTTATGCTTTTCTTGTTTATGGTTTAATTTACTTCCCATAGAGACATACGAGTGGACCTACCGGGGTTCTTCTTGATGGACAGCTTCGCACGCCCTGTGGACTTTCTATTTTTACTCATTGACGTTGATATTTAAGAGGTACTCTTCTGGCTGATCTCTTTCTTTCTTTGTTTCTTTTGTCTCTAAGTTTGGTAACTCATGCTTACCTAACCTGACTTAACTAGCTATATATTTATATATATATATATATATATATTTGTTTATATATATATTGTTTATTCTTACACCCCTATTTCTAGATGACTTAGTAATTTTTTTTGGACTGCCTACTATCCTTGAGACGTATCGGAACTTACTGTTTTGGAACCTTCCCGTAAATTTCGGGTAGGTCTAGAGACTTGATCCCTCTTCATACTCGTTTTTGACTCTTAAATCTCTATATTCCCAGCACACCCTTTATTAACACATGTGGGCATCTCTCTCCCACACGTCTTCCATCTCGGGACACTTTTACTGTTTTTTATGTTTTTTATGTCTCTTAGCATGTCTTTAGTCTTTTGGGCACCTTGGCACACACTACTTTTCAGTTTCCTTTGATACTTCCTAGCCATGTCCTTAGGTATATGTACTTCATTTTCTGAGCTTCCCTGATGTTGTCACTCTTTATGCACAGATTGTTCCATACCATATCACTTGCTTGTCACACACAATTATTTAATGTAATGACCTGTTACGTTCAAACCAGACACACATGTATATGTTTATTTGCAGCCTTGAAAAAGTCACTGGTGTGACGAAACACGTGTTGGCTTTTTGCTTTGGAAAGATTGTTCCCCGCTATTTGGAATACCTCTTCAATCGGAATAAATTGAACTCTTCTCTGAAGACAGGATTTGAACATTGATGTGCTTGATTTTCTCACTCATTTTATCCCATATGACTAGTTGACCTGATCCTGTTTTTTCCTACTTTGCATACTGTGTGCTGTGATCTTTGTTTGCGTATTCTATTTGTGTATCCATATTACACATTATTGTTGCCCAAGGGTAGTAGGGCACATGATCACGTGCACCATTTCTTGCTCAACAGACCATATAACATTTATGTACTAATCCCTCTGAGTGCGGCCAACTCTCACCCTTACTACCCGCTATAAATCAGATGGTGCTTGGGAGACATTACTAATATTATAAACTTTGTACCAGCAGCATTGCTGCTATGAGAGTTATGTATTACCCATGTAAAAAGCATCCCAAATTGATAAAGCCTTTTTTATATTTCTCTAGCAACCCTGCCTGATGCACTGAGGTGATCACTGCTAGCAATCTTGCATATGGTGACCACTAATGTAATCTTGTCTGATATGGTAGCTATTACAAGTCAAATAATATTAGTAGCTCAGGATGATTTTCTTTGAACGTAAGTAGCTTTTATTACTGAAAAGGTTGGAGACCTCTGGTTTAGACTTAAAGGTAATAATAAATTCATTCTCTCTGGGCACCTTGTTTACTGCACCCGGGCTTTTGGACTCAGTTTATTGAGGCCTGGGGTCAAGTTCTGGAACCTTATATTGCAACACCCAATTTTACTATATATGGGTGATTTTAACTTCCAGTTGAAAGATAAAGGGTGCAATGACTCTGTCACTTTTCTAGAACTTATGACCAATTTTGGATTTTCCCAACTGTCAAATCCTCAGCTCATACATCAGGCCATATGTTGGACTGGATTTTTGTCAACCATTCAGCCTTGGTGGTGGGAGATATTCTCCTGTTAAACTGGATGCACCACTTAGTGGTGACTTTCAAAAATACACTGCAGAAGGGAGCAGAATAGGTGCAGTGTAAATGCATATCTTACAGGAGGTGGAGCACAATCTCCTCCAAAGATGTGGAATTAGAACTCAGTGAGGGTTTAGTAAAAAATAATTGCTCACAGGAGCCAACAGCAGATGATTTTAAGGCTTGGGTGATGGCCGTAATCGAACATGTTGTCCCAATTAAAACTAAGATTTGCACTAGATTTAAAGCGTCACCATTTTGGCTCTTGGACAAACTAAGAGACCTCAGACAGCAGTAATGGAAGCAAGAATGAAAGTGGAGGAAAAATTCTATTTTAGAGGGGAAATGCAAACATAAAGAGCTAACACTTATGTTTCTGCAACAACGTTGCAGTATAAGATCTTGAAGATCTTCTCTGACTTTAATATCATTGCAAATAGGCTTCCCCTCACTTCTGCCACAGGGGATTCTGCTGATTGGTACCCCACCACAACTATGTTCGATTCCCCGCCTACCCCATTTCCCTTTTGAAAGTAAAAAATCTTGTTATGCACATGACATCAGGTTCGCCGGATGACCCCTGTCCTCCAAGCAACTAGTACTGGATCAAACTGCAGATCTATAATCAGATATTAATAATGGGAGTGTTTCCAGAACTTTGGAAGGAGACAGTAGTTATTCCTCTTAAGAAGAAACCTAATAGGGATCCAGAGATCCTCAAAAATCTTCATCCAATCAACTGTCTGCCTGCACAGCTAAAATCTTTGAAAAATATATCAACCAGGAACTGGTCGGGTTTATTACTGCCCAGGACTTTCTGGATCCCTCAAAGAATGGGTTCTGGAGTGGTCATTGTACTGAATCAGCACTAGTTGCTGCAGCAGATTCCATTTGTTGCTAGGTGGATCAAGGAGGTGCTGCCATCTTGGTAATGCTGGATCTGTCAGTGGCATTAGATACGATACGAAGATTGCAACAAGCAGGGTTGCAGGATACCACTTTGGACCTCCTGGGCTCCTTTTTGACAAATAGGATTCTAATAGTCAGCTGTGGGAAGTTTGGGGCAGAACTGTTCCAACTCCCTTCTGGAGTTCCGCAGTGGTCATCCATCATCTCCACACTGTTTGACCTATATGTTTCCCCCCTGACCAAACTGGTGTGGTCATTCAGCTTTCAGGTACTGTCCAATGCGGATAACACTCAAAGCATTGTCTTTATATCAGATGATATGTTGCTAGTTGCTGAGAAGTTCAAACACTGCATGACTGATATCAGCATCTGGATAAAGGACATCTACTTGAAGACAGAAATCTTGGTTTTTGGGGAACAGCACTGAAGTGTGGTCAGAACTTTGATGGCCAGAGATGTGTGGTTCTTTACCTACGCCAGTTGTCTCTGTGACAAATCTAGGGGTTATCTTTGA
Organism: Pleurodeles waltl; assembly: GCF_031143425.1. Classification (NCBI taxonomy): domain Eukaryota; kingdom Metazoa; phylum Chordata; class Amphibia; order Caudata; family Salamandridae; genus Pleurodeles; species Pleurodeles waltl. Next base: position 983,053,241 of record NC_090445.1, read on the forward strand.
TAATACCCTTACCTTTGACACTCAGGCCAATAGGACTGTGGGTTGTTGCTTTTTCATTATTATAATCTTGACAAAGATTTTCCCTCTAACACCCGCTGAACTCAGAGTAGCAGTGGTTATTGTATTAATTACATTGCGCCCTGACTATTGCAATGCTTTATACTTTTTTTTTCATATATCTCTTTTTTGGTTTTGGTATAGTCAAGCATGATGAGATAAAAAGTAGAACAATGGTGAATACAACATTTAACTATGCCAGATGTTGAGAGTTAATATTCCAGTAGAAATTACAAAATTACAAAGGTGGGGCGCCATCTTTGATGATAGGATCAAGTGTGCTATAGTAAATTAGTGTGTATGTCCTTATCCCCTAGAGGGGCCAAGGTCGGTTTTGGTGGGGCGATGCAGTACTCAGCAAATGTGACCGGGGCCAGTGAGGGGGACCAGATGGCAACATAAATGTGGGTGCGAAAGCTGCGGTGGTGCACCACCCAGGGGAGCAGGTGTATTCCCCTCAGCAGCGTGTGGTGGTCCCTGGGGCAGAGGAGCTTCATGCCTATTCAAAGGGAGGTGGCGGTGACCTCAGAGTATTCAGGGGGGAGTGTATCATTTTTAGTTTCAATGTGGACAGTGAAAGCATCCCAAAGTTCATAGCCTCCGTCTGACAGCCTCCTGAATTGTAAGACCCTTAGGGTTTGGGCCTCAGCATGGGACCACTGAAGCAGGTCGTGTAGCCACTTGGAGTAAGTAGGGGCGTGTGGGGCATTCCAATGAGTTGCTATTATGTGTTTAAACTTTATATAAGCCAAGTCAATAAATCTATGAAATTATTTGTCTCCCTTGGACTCTGGGCACGGCGTCAGGGCATGGTAGGCAATTTCTGCGATTGTTTCAGTGATGTGTCGCCATGCCATCGCCAATGGTGAGCAATCCCAGACCATATGATAAAAGTTCGCTAGTGGTTTCACGCATCAAGGGCATGTGGGATCCGATGTGGGGAACATGCGTTTTATGCGGGAGGGAGACAAGTAAGAGTGGTGTAAGTAATTAAACTGGGTGTAGTGAAGCCTAGGGTTCCGTGTGACGCATTTAACGGAGGAAAACGCAGCTTTCCAAGCTGTCTGCGACAGGGACTTAGGGAGTACTGCATCCCAGCAAGACTGTGTAAGTTCCAGACTTAGGCAGGCCTCCGACTGTAGCATAGTGTATATATGTGTTATCAGTTTTTTGGTGTCCTTAATGGATAGGATCAGCGTGAGAATCTGTGACGTCTGCGGTTCATCTCCCATGTCCCACATAAGTCGCAGTAAATGTTGTATCATGCAATATGTCTGAAAGGCGCCTACATGTATCCCCGTATTTTCTACTAGTTTGTTAAACATTAGTAGTGTAGCTTCTGAATAGAAATCACCCACTTTCTCAAGACCCGCCTCTCGTCAGGGGGCCATGTTGTGGTGAACTAGCAGATCGTGGGCTCTAGGCAAGTGTAGCAGTGGGATCAAAGGTGAATATGGCATATTAGGACCCTTGCCGTGTACATAACGCAGCCAGCATGTTTTAGCAGTATCTAGTATAAGGTTACCACGGGGTGTTGAGTATGCCTTTTCCAAAAACCAGGTCAACAGTGGTGTCGGGGAAAGGGTATCCATCACCACTTTCTTCTCTGCTGTGTGATGTTCCCCTGTCCTACTAATAGGCCACTGTAACCGGGGCAGCAGCATAATACAATTCGAAGTTAGGCATATGTAGGCCCCCATTGTCCTGTGTGTATTGTGTTGTGGTCAACGCCACGCAACGTCTGTCCCTTCCCTATAATAAATCAGTTAGTATACTCTGTAGGGACTTAAAGAATGAGCGGGGGAGAACTACCTGTAGCGCTGCAAAATGGTATAATAATCTAGGGAGGATAAGCATTTTAGCTATAGCTACTCTGCCCAGGGGCGACAAAGGGAGAGATCCCCAGAAGGGAAGCGATCCCAGTATAGACCGAATAACTCTGTCTATGTTGCCCTCCTTAATGTCCTCCATCAAGTGATACACATGAATTCCTAAATACTTAAAGGTGGTATGACACCAGGGTAAGTGGTACTCTGGTAGTCCCGGTTGAAGATCTAGTGGGACAGGAATTAAGGGGAATATACAGGATTTAGACCAATTTACTCGTAGTCCAGAGATTTAGGCTAAGGAATCTAGTGCGTCTATTACCCCCGGCATGGAGACCACGTGGTCTTGCAGGTAAATCAGGGTGTCGTCTACATATAGAGATATGGGCCCTCATTACAACCCTGGCGGTCGATGACCGCCAGGGCTATAGTGGCGTTCGTACCACCAACAGGCTGGCGGTACAGGACACCACATTTTGACCGTGGCGGTACCGCCGCGGTAACACCGCCGGGACCAACGGTATACCTCCATGGCGGTCCCAGCGGTCGTAATCTGCCAGGGATTTCGACTCCTCTTACCGCCAGCCTGTCCATGGCGGTAAACATCGCCATGGAAAGGCTGGTGGTAAGGGGACTCGGGGTGCCCCTGGGGGCCACTGCATTGCCCATGCACTTGGCATGGGCAGTGCAGGGGCCCCCAGACATAGCCCCATTGTGCATTTCACTGCCTGAATTTCGGGCAGTGAAATGCGCTGCTGCACATCAGCATTGCCGTCGGCTCTATTACGAGCTGGCAGCAATGTTGATGGGACTTTTCCACTGGGCCAGCGGACGGTAACACTGTTACCGTCCGCTGGCCCAGTGGAAAAGTCATAATAGGGAGCCAGACATACCGTCAGCACTGGCGGTATTCTGGCACCTGCAGCCCGAGGTTGTAATAAGGGCCATAATGTGGTATGTGTGTAATTTCGGAACGCCCCCTTGGAATGACTGTTTACGAAGCTTGGTGGCCAGGGGCTCTATAGCTATGGCAAACAGAAGAGGAGAAGGCGGACATCCCTGTCTAGTGCCCCTGTATATGGGGAATGGGTCGGAAATGATTTGCCCCATCTTAACCCGAGCCGAGGGGGTTAGAGTATAAGGTAGTGATCCATGCAATATACCCCATGCCAAATCCCATTGCACTCAGCGTTTTGATGAGGAAGTCCAAAAGAAGAGTATCAAACGTCTTCTCAATGTCTAACGATATGGCTACCCCAAGATAGTAAGTCCCCAAGTTGTTGTGCAATATTCAAAGTAGTCGCCTGATGTTCAGGAAGGTGTTTCTGCCCGGTATAAATCCAGACTGATCTTCATGGATCAGTTGGGGAAATAATAATAAGTCTGTTAGCTAGGATTTTCCCCAGTACTTTACAGTCTGTGTGCAGCAGGGAGAGTGGGCGATATGACCTGACATCTAGGGGATCCAGTCTATGGGAGCACCGCTATGAAGGCCTCATATAAAGAGCTCGGTAGCTGCCCACGGTCGCGTGCCTCATTGAACATAGCGAGCATGGGCTGCAAGAGGTGGCTCGCCTGTGTCACATAATATTCTATTGGCAAGCCATCCGTGCCAGGAGCCTTGTTTCGGGCCATTTGGGTAAGTGCAAGACTTAACTCTTCCTTGCAAATGGGGCCATCTAGCACAGCCACCTGCTTCGGTTGCAAGCGCCTGGGGGGAAGAGAGTCCAGGAAGGCACATACCCGTCCTGATGGAGGGGGAGGAGGGTCACGTATAGCTTCCGGTAGTAGACGTAGAAAGCTTAATTTATCGCTGCTTAGGTGTTCACTATCACGCCCGATTCCACCCTGATTGCCCCTATGGGTGAATGCTGGGGGGCATCTCGGACCAGACAAGCCAACAAGCGGCCAGATTTGACTCCCTCCACGTATTGTCATGTCATGTAATATTTGTAATTATATTTGCCTAATCTGGCGTCAGCCTCCCTATATCTGGCCCACAAGGGGTGGAGCTCCTCAAGGGGAACCTCACCCCTGGCCACAGCGATCTCTACTGTCTGCATTGTAGACTCCAATTCAACCAGCTCCCGGACCAATACCCGCTGGACCCCCACAGAGGCGGCCATGCAGTGGCCACGCAACACTATTTTATGTGCGTCCTATTCTGTCGCTTGGTGCGCAGTTGTGCTGTTATTATGTGAAAAGTAAGTGGATAAACATGTGGCGAGCTCTTTGCGAAAGGGGGAGGTCAGACAATGCCTCAACCTGCAAGTTCCACGTGGGTATCCGTGTGTTTGGGCAGCCCCATCTTAAAACCACCCTTAATGGACAGTGGTCGGACACAGTGCATGCAAGGTAATCAGAGCTGTGAACCCTTTGCACCATCGTTGTCAGTGCTACAATAAGATCTATTCTAGTGTGAAGTGCATGGACGGGGGAGTAAAAGCAATATTCAAGCTCTGTTGGGTGTCCCATTCGCCATAAGTTGCATCAGCTATTTTCCCCCCTCCAGACCTCAAACTCCTGGGAAATGTGTCTACAATGCGCAGTCGGTAGTGGGGGGAAGGAGAAGTCAAGGTATACGTCAGTGGCACAGTTAAAGTCTCCCCCCATAGGCTCTCCCTAGAAGGGTCCCAAAGTAGCCCAGTAGTCATCGTATTCAAGAAGCATGTTGGTTAGTGTTGGGTGGGTGTAATGCCACTTGGGACAGTGTAGCACCATCAAGGTACCTCTCGGTTACTACATATCTATCGTTGGGGTCCACTTGTGTGTGGTCAACCTCGTAAGGTACTCCAGGGGCAATCCAGATTGCCATGCCGTGGGAAAGGATGAGGAGGTGGGTCCAAAGGTTTGGCCTTTCCAGCTAGAGCGTAGCCTCCCAAGGGTGGACTTCGACAAGTGTGTTTCCTGCAGCATTGCTATGTGCACCAGGTGGCGCCTCAGGTAAGCGTGAATGCGCTGTCTCTTACGTGGTGTGGCCATGCCTGTGACATTCCATGTAATCACATTATAGCATGGTGCGTGTGCTTGTGTCTGCGTTGCCATGTCCGTGTAATAGGGTGAATCTGTGAGGGATCCAGAGGGGGCCGGCCCGCACCTATCCTAACAAGGCCCATTTGTGCCCACCCTGAGGAAGCAATACCGCTCCTCTGTCTGTGGTCGCACCCCCATCTCTTCTCTCTCAGAATGATTAGTGGCAATAACAAAACAAACCAAATAAAATATAAAAGGAAAAACCTACATGAGACTAACAGGAGACCAACATCATGATTCACTAACAACATATAACAAAAAACAGAACGCAGCCTGTAAGCAGGCGTGGGGAACAACTGTTCCATACAAAGTGAGGCGCGGGTGTGAAAGCCAGGCAGTTAGACCCGTGCTCCCGGCCATCGGATATCGGCAAGGGTCCTGTCGCCCTGTGGCACCGCCAAGGACTCCAGGGGACAGCCCAAGGACCCGGCATTGCTGCCCCGTGGGCCCAGATAGGGAGGCCTATTTCCAGCCAGAAAGTTATCAGGGAGGTCCACCAGCGCGTAACTCTCAACAATATAAGGAGTTTAACTCATATATCATCCGCAGATCACAGGGTGAGCCGCGGGCCACAGGGGGAGCCCCCGGAGTAGGAGCAGTCTCCCTGGTCAATGTCTGTGTCCATGGACTCCTGTAGGGCAGAGAAAGGATTAGATACAAACTGTGTGGTCTCAAGCAGCAAACGAGAACGCTCCACCACCGCCTGGGGCGGTGTGGGCTTGGTTCTCATCCGTGTCCAGTGTTCGCATTTTCCTTTGGGGGTCGACCACTGCCCCCCAGACTCTTCCAGATACGTAGTTTGAGCAAGTCCTTTGGCATGGAGCCAGATCCAGGCGTTCTCCGAGGAGGCGAAAATGTGTACTTTGGGGCCATCTTGTACTCGTAGTTTCGCAGGATACAGGAGGGTGTACTTAATGTTGTGCTCCCGAAGGCGTTGCTTCACCTGATAGGAGATGTGTTTTTTTTGGACTTCAGCGTTGAAATCTGGGAAGGCGGAGATGAGTGCATTTTCACATTTCTGCGGACCTTCTTTACAGAAAAGCTGAAGCACCAAATCACTATCTCAGTAATTGAGTAAGCGGGCTATTAATGGGCGGGGTGCGCTCCCGGTGGAGGGGGCGTGCTTGGCACTTGGTGTGCCCGCTCCACCGAGAAGAATTTTGGAATTTTTTCCTGTAGAACCGTATCAGTCAGCCACTGCTCCAGGAATAGTTCTGCATTGGAGCCCTCTGCTCACTCCAGGAATCCCACAAGACGGATGTTGTTACAACGCGACATCCCCTCTGCGTCCTCCACTCTGCGCCTCAGAGTGTCAACCTCAGTAGACAAGTGAAGCATCTTCTCTTGAAGTTCCTTCATGGCTGGGTGCCACTCAGCCACCTTTTTCTCCGTTTCAATGACTCTCCTGGTCAGCGTGTGGTGGTCTGCACGTAGTAAATTAACATCAAGTGTCACAGCGTCAATCTTCGTCTCCAAAGTGTTTTTGGTGTCCAATATGGCCTGTAGCACCTTTTCAAAATGTGATGTGTGAATGAGTAGCATGACATCCATTTGTTGTAGGGGCTGGGAGGTTATGTCCGGGCCCACAGGTGGGGCATCTGGGGTGGCCGTGGACGTCGCTGGTGGCTTAGCAGGCTTCGGCTTGCCCATTCAAACTCCAAACATTGGGGCGCTCCAAGAGGGGTTGCTCTTCTAATAGTGCGCCAGTCGGCGTGGCGCGAACCACGCCCATCGGGGAGGTGGAGGCGAGTGACCCCCAGAGAAGCGACAGAACACAACGAGGGTTCTGGTCATCGCCGAGGAACACCACTATATAGAGCTGGTCAAGGTCCGTGCTTCCCGGGGTGGTGTGTGCCCACGATGGTTTGTGTCTTACAAATTGCAGTACAGTTGAAATGCAGTGCTTTGCAGGCGCATTACGATATCTCCTTGGGGAGGCACAGAGATGTTGTTGTCCTACAATGTCTCCTCACATCAGCGCAGTCTGGGGCCTCAATCAATTCGGCCCCAGGGACCAGTCATTACACTGGGCTCCTCGATCTGGGCCCAACAAAGTTTCACAACTTCCCCCATGCCACAATACCAGGGCATGTCGACTACCCCCCGACCGCCCAGTCGAATCTCGATGCACTCGAGCACTGCCGTGCCCCTCTGGTCACCACCAGGTAGCAGGTGCCTCCTCCACTCGAGGCTGTGAACGTCTAGCTCTTCTCCCGCTCGGCGTGGCACAGGCCACGGCCCGAGAAGTGCCGCTGAGGCTCAGTCCCTAGGTCCCGATCTGCTGTTCGCGTGGGCACATGCACCTTCAGCCGCCGCCTGCATCGACTCCCTCACATGCCTCCGGTCGCTCACCTCAGGTGGGGCGGTGACCTGCCCCAGCAGCGCCCTTCCGCGCACTCACCTGAGCTGGGGCGCGTAGTCACTACGGGTCACACTGGCTCGGCCCACACCACGCCATAGCTGAGGCATTGTTTCCTCTCCCGATCACTCCCTGTCGCTGCTCATCTCCTTCCGAAGCAGTCCGGGCGACAGGGTTTGCGGCGATCTGCCAGGGGAAGCCGGCATTCATCTGGGTGCAGGAGATTTCGTCAGCCGGGTGCAGAGCTCCGAACTACGCTGCTGCTCCGGTCGCCATCTTGCCCATGCCCCCCTTGCAATGCTTTATACTTAAACACCAATAAGTCCTTGCTTAACAGACTGCAGATTATTAAAAATGCAACAGCCTGTCCAGTACTGGAAGTACCTAAACATCTTTCAGTCAAGGAAGGCATGTGTTTCCTTCACTGGCTTCCAGTTAGGAAGCAAGTGATTTGTAAACTGCTCTGCAAGGCTCATTTGGCTCTTCACCATCAAGGGCTTATGCCCCTCAGAACAGCATGTCATTGGTATATCCCTAAGAGACAGCTTAGATCATCTTCTCCTAAGAATGTGGCCATTTGTACATTCCAGAAAGCGAGATGGGTCAGGTCCTCCTTTTCCGTAGCAGCAGCTAAAATGTGGAATACTTTGCCCACACATATTGCGAGTTTGAATCCTATGTAGTTTTCCGCAAGCAATTGAAAACCTGGCTCTTCCCCCTTTCATAATTGTAGCACCCCGTTTTTTTGTGGTTGTTTTCTATACCAGTGTTTGGGCTTTGATGCCTGCTGGCATAAAGTGCTTTATATATCACTTTCATTCAGTCATTCATTTTATTCGTGGTGTGAAGACTGAGCACAACTATTGCATTTACAGAAGGGAGATATGGAGCAAATTCTGACACTTCGTTCTACGTTTTCAGTATCTGCTAAAGAGTGCATCTATGAATATCAATTTTGAGAATTTTACACACCTCCAGTGCCTAATTTGTAAAAGAATGAGTGACCGTGTCCAAAGCTGTGCTTAGAAGCCCGTGAATGGTGCTATTGAATGTTGGTGCTCAGAGTACCAAGGCTGCGTAGCCTTGAATCCTCCTGCTGCCTCGTTGATCTATTACCAGACACATCCTGCCCCTTTATCTCTCTTTTGCAAGTTACTGATTTCTGCCTTGTGATTGTTCTTCTGTCTTTTTCTTCCTCTTTCTTTACACTTTTTATGTTTATAAATGTCCCCTCTCTTGCTCTCAGTCAAAGTCTAATACAGAAAAATAGGTGTGGGATCACGAAAATGAGTGGCAGTGGGCCCCACTGGCAACTACCAGCTCAAATTAAGCACTTCACTGATCCAATATTATTCCATCTGCAGCTGGTGTTGCTGTTAGCAGGTAAAGATTTTCATGGCAGCACTAGTCCAAACCTCCTTGTTACTGCCAGCCAGATCCTGGGTAACAACTCTCTCTTCAGCACCTGTACCATCAGGAGCCGAAGTGATACTGCAGGGCACAACTCCGCTCCCTGACTGGTCTGGCCTAGGCCCTCCTCCTTTCCTAGTGGCATCATCCATAATCTTATTTTTCTGTTTGACAATGCTTAGGCACTGTTCTCTCAAATTATCAAGATCACTTTTTCATGCTTCCTTCAACTCCTTGTGCTCTACAAGATCATTCCTTTCTCACCTGTAGCTACTGGTCAGATGATTGTTTAGGGGATGGTCAGTAATCCTCTCTACCTATATCTGCCTTCCACCTCCTGTACGTCTTACTCGAATCCAGAACGCTGCAGTTCATAACATCTTCCAGCTCCCACATCTCTCACACGTCTCTGCATTCCATCTTCTCCTCATTGGCTTTCCATTTCCAATCGCATACTTTTCAAGTAAATGTGCCTGGTGCTCCAAGCCATTCACCAGCTGGTCCCTATCTATCTGAAGCAGAACTGTATCATTTACTGCCCTAGCCCTTCCTTTAGATCCTCCTCGCAGCGGCACCTCCTTCCAAAATATCATCTCTCTAAAACAGACAGCCATTCTTTTTCCTACCTTCCTGCAAAGACCTGAAATCTCCCCACCCTTCTGCTTAGACTCACAGAACATCTTGCTTTTAGAAATTACTCCGAACTGTTTTGTTTCAAACCTCTAATTTGGCTAGGTTCTTTTCAACTGAGCAACGTAATGCACTGATTACTTACAAGAAATGTTAATTAAGCTGATTTCTCTTCCTCTACCCATTACTTACATGATGCTGACCGTCTCTTCAGTGTTGTCTGACCCCCAACCAATGGGCTCTTGGCAAGGAGAGGACAGGCTGCAAGCCCTGCCTTCATAGCCCCTCTAGGATAAGGTTGCTGCTGTGGAGTAGTTTGAAGGTGAGTTGTAATGGTTGTGTTTTCATGTTTTGAGCCAGGGGGAGGGAGGTGGGCACACCACAATGCAGTAAAAAAGAGGATAAGGAAGAATTATGATGATAAACTTGGAAGGATTTTTATGGAGTATTTTTCCACTCATCTATACATATTTTCAAAACTTTTAAAACTTCTCCACTAAAATCAACATTCGAAACAGCTCCCTTACAGACATTTTATTAAGGGATTTCAACACCTGGAGAAAGTGCGAGCAGAAGAGTATATTAAGTATGACAGTTTTCCTTCACTGCACACAACTGTGGATGGGGTCCCTGTGTGGTGTACTTAACTGGTAAGTAATAGCGCCCAAAATTACTCTGTTTAGTACTTGTTTGTAATGATTTGCCAATACAAGGTGCTTGGATTCTTTGCTATCACCCTAAAACATCAGTTCTAACCAATATTACTCCTTATGACCAGTACTGGATAAGAAGGGGATCCAATCAGATCCCAATTATTAATGAGCCAGATCCGGGACCTAGCAAGATCCAGCAGGCTCCAGTGAAATATGCCAAACATTTACCAGTACAGTTTGCCAACACTGGGATACATTCAGCAGCACTCATGCTCTGTGTGCTTTGAGACATAAGTAGAAAGCAACCTGCGGGGGCCCAGGGATCTGTTATTTTCAGTTCCAGCTGCACACAGTTCAAATGCCCCACTCAAAAGTCCATTCGCAATCCTTTTGTTCGACTCCTATCCTGGCTGGAACTAGTGGGAGCTTAACACCTTGCTGCGAATGTCACCCAAGAAACAAAGACACAGTCTGCTCCTTCCCAGGTGCTTAGGAGGTAAGCTATGATTTGGAGGCAGGTAACTATGTGTGTAGAAGGGATGCAGGCGACGAAAGAATGGCAGATGTGTCCGTCTATATGAGTAAATATGTTAATAACCATTTACATAGCAATTACGAATCTGTGTTATTACCACAGAGAGGAACTCTTTTTAGCAACCTAAATACAAGATTGAGAAAATAACACTAAAGTTCTAATCTTATGGCTTAAACTTTATATGCAGCTCCATGGTGCATAACTCATTATGCAACATTAGAAAGAAATGTATCTGATAACATGGAGGTTACTCAAGGATCTTCGCATCCACAGCAGTAATTCACTGAGCTTTGTACATATAACAAATATCTGTGGCATGCCTGTTACACACTGTGCTAGGCCTTTTATTACGAGTGAAACCAGTGAATAGCCTGCACACGGATCTTTCTAGCAAGTGCATTAACCACCAAAGTCACATCCTGCTATACTCTGAAACTTAATGGGTGCACAAAGATCTCTGCCCTGGTGCTAGCACAATAATTTAAAATGCAGTCTTTTGATACAAAATTAAGTATGCCAGACTAGGTTTACTATCACATTTGCCCTTGTTTCTACTTTCTTTGGGGCAGAGTTAAAAATATATATATATCACTTGACTGCCAGATTCTGTCCTTTTTCTGCTACTAAGAGGATCCCAAAGCAGGGTGCCCTTTAGGGTGTATAATTGGGAGGGGTGGGGTCTGTATTTAGAAATAACGTGTGCGTTTAAAAGCACCTGCTGCAGAGTTGTTGTGTGTCTCACAGTTTTCAGGTAACATAAAAGTGTCAAGATGAGCCAATGTAGGTCTCTCAGGTGGGGAGTGATGTGGCTGTGGTGGGGTGCACCGAGGATCAGGCGTGCGGAGGCATTTTGTATGTGTTGCAGTCATTTGAGGAGTTTGGCCGGGGCTCCTGCGTAAAGGGCATTTCCGTAGTCAAGTTTGCTGCTGACTAGGGCCTGGCTGACGGTTCCTCTTGTATCTGTGGGGATCCATCTGTAGATCTTACCGAGCATGCGGAGGGTGTTGAAGCATAATGAGGAGACGGCGCTGACTTGTTTGGTCATGGAGAGTGCTGAGTAGAGGATGACGCCCAGGTTGCGTGCGTGGTCGGTGGGTGTCAGGGCTGCTCCCAGAGCGGTCGGCCACCCAGAGTCGTCCCAGGCTGAGGGGTTGGCGCCGAGGATGAGGACCTCCGTCTTATCTGAGTTCAACTTCAGTTTGCTGTTCCTCATCCATTCAGCGGCGGCCTTCATTCCTTCATGGAGGTTGGATTTGGTGGTGAGGGGGTCCTTGGGGAGGGAGAGGATCAGTTGAGTGTCGTCGGCATAGGAGATGATGTTGAAGTTGTGTAGCCAGGGGCTGTGGGCCAGCGGGGCCCATGTTGACGTTGCTTAGTGGAGGGCTGAGGGACGATCCTTGGGAGACGCCGCCGATGATCTTGGAGGCTTTGGATCGGAAAGGGGGAGGCAGACGCTCTGGGTTCTGCTGGAGAGGAAGGAGGTGGTCCACTCCAGAGCTTAGTCCCGGATCCCTACGTTGTGGAGGCATGTGCGTAGGGTGTGGTGGCAGACGGTGTTGAAGGTGGCAGAGAGGTCCAGGAGGATGAGGGCCGCGGTTTAGCCATTGTCAAGCAGGGCCCTGATGTCATCAGTGGCAGCGATAAGGGCAGTTTCGGTACTGAGGTTGATGCGGAACCCTGACTAGGATGGGTCCAGGATGTTGTTTTTTTCGAGGTCGTGGGTCAGTTGTCTGTTGACAATCTTCTCGATGACCTTGGCCGGGAATAGGAGCAGGGAGATGGGACGGAAATTCTTGAGGTCTCTGAGGGTCTGCCATGGGTTTCTTGAGTAGGGGATTGATCTCAGCATGCTTCCAGCTCTCGGGGTAGGTCGCGGTCTCGGAGGCGATGTTGATGACTTTGCGGAGGTGGGGGTGTGATGGTGGCGCTTGCTTTGTTAAAGATGTGGTGTGGGCAAGGGTCTGACGGTGATCCAGAGTGGATAGTGCTCATGGTTTTGATTGTGTCGTCTACATTCAAGTTGGCCCAGACGAGCAGGGGGTCGTAGTTGAAGGTAGGTGGAGAGTCTGAGGAGTCGGTGGTTGACTGGGTGGTCTGGCTGTTGAAGCTGTCATGGATGTCTGTGATCTTGTGGTGGTAGAAGGTGGCGAGGGAGTTGCACAGGTCTTGTGAAGGTGGGATGTCGTTTGTGCTGGAGCTATGGTTGGAGAGTTCCTTCACGATGTTGAAGAGCTCCTTACTGTTGTGTGCATTGTTGTCAAGGCGGTCTTTGAAGGATGTTTTCTTGGCAGATCTGATGAGGTGATGGTGTTTGCGGATGGCATTCTTGAAGGCAGAATGGTTGTCCGGGGGCTGTTCGTGGAGCCATTTTCTCTCCAGTTTCCGGCAGGTTTGCTTGGAGGCTCAAAGGTCCAAAGTGAACCAGCTGGCTCTCTTGCTGGTGCCTCTGTTGGAGGGTTTATTGAGGGGGCGAGAGTGCTGGCACAGTTTTCAATCCAGCACCAGAGGTTGCAGGCTGCGAGGTCGGGATTGGTGGGTTCGGAGACTAATTCTATTTTCCTGTGTGTATTTCCTCGGCAGGTCAGTGCCCATCAAAAGAAGGGTATATGGCGTGCCATCGGCAAGGATGTGCGCACCCTCGGGGTCTACGGCAGGCAGAGCACCCATTGTCAGAAGCGGTGGAAGGGCCTGAGACGCTGGGCACGGAAGAAGGCAGAGGCCCAGCTGGGGATGCCCTCCCAAAGAGGAAGGGGCGCCCATCGAACCCTGACCCCCCTGATGGCCTGCATACTGGCAGTGGCCTATCCTGAGCTGGATGGGCACTTGAGGGCATCACAGCAGCCACAAGGGGGTGAGTACAGTGCCCATCATAACTATTAACGCCTGGTGGGGAGGTATCAGGGTGGGGGATGTGTGTCAGTGGGTGCCCCTTGGCCAGGCCTGACATTGCAGCGTAGGTCCCCTGGTGGCAGGGGTTCTGAAGGGATAATCCTGCTACCTAGCTGGTAGGCATCCACTAGTGGTCAGGGCTGCGTGGGTCCCAGGTGTGCTGGACTTGCCGGTGTGTGCCTCTCCCCATGCCTTGGTGGCTAGCAATATCACTGGTAGTGCAATCCATAGTGCGTAGGCCTGCTTCCAGTGTGTGAGGGTGTGGTGTAAGCCAATGGTGATGTTGGTGCAGCCATTGACCAAGTGTATCCTTTTTGTTTTGTCACCCTGTCCTTATGTGCATTAACATCATCTGGCGGAGGAGCAGAGGCACTGGCGACAGGGGGAGCTGCATCCCACAGGACCCAGGAGGTGGAGTCCACCGACACTGAGGGCACCAGCGGGACGGAGGGCGAGGGGAGCACCACGGTGGAGACTGGAGGGGACAGTTCATACACAGATACCTCCTCCGATGGAAGCTCCCTAGTGGTGGCGGGCACTTCTGTGACCACCCCAGCTACAGGAACAGCTGCCACCCCCGTACCAGCACCGCCCTACCAGCAGCCCCTCATCAAGTTGCCCGTGCCCGCTCACTCAGGAGGGTGGGCATCTCCTTCGCCCCAGGCACCTCAGGCCGTGCCCCAGTGAACCCTGCTGCCCTGAGTGAGGAGGCTATTGACCTCCTGAGATCCATCACTGTAGGGTAGTCAACCATTGTCAACCTGCCTATTTCCCAACTGATGCCCTTGCAGTGTTCTTTCTGTGTTGAGGCTGGTGCCATGTGTGGCCTTGGAATGTGGCCTATGGCCTTGTGGACAACGTACATTGTGGACTGGGCTGTGTCCTTTTTTATGTACATATGTATATGTCTATGATCTCACTTATTTTCCCTGATGTGTTGCTCTCATTATATTCACTTTTTCTAAAACATTTTGTCCTTGCACTATTCATCCGAGGTACAGAGTGAATATGTTTTAGTACTGCAGACGATTGTGTGTATGGTGTTGGGTGGGTGGTGCATGTGTGTGTGTCACTGTCGTTTTCCTCCCTCCCTCCCTTGTGTGCTAGGTGACTGTACTCACTGTCGTTGTCTTCGCCGGCGTTGGTGTTCGTGGTGGAGCAGCATGTAGAAGACCATGGCAAAGACATACAGCTCAGGCTCCATGGTGACGTGGTTGTTCCCTCTGTCTCCAATGGTGATTCCTTTCACTTCATGTCAGTGTTTACGCCAGGCTTTTGATGAGTTTGGTACCACCCCGGAAAAGGTGGCGGTTTGGCATGTCATAATATGGTGGACGGAACATTGACTCCCGTCTGGCTGTAGGCGTCTACCGCCATGGTGCCTGTTGTTTCTGCCCTGGCAGTCGGTGTGGTAAAGTGGCTGTCTACCTGAGATCTATCACCATGGTCATAATTTGCCGGTAATTACCGCCAGCCTGTTGGTGGTATTACCGGCACTTTTACACCAACCGCCAGTGTTGTAATGAGGGCCAATGTTTTTTCACCAGTCTTTTATTATAAAAGGTTTGTTTTCGTGTAAATACATTATCGTTATACAATGTGTGTGTGATGTGAAGTGCTCCGACTCCCTACATTGGTATGAGTAGAGCTATAAAATAAATTAAATACATGTGGGAGAGGGCGCTGTTGGAGGTTAGTAGTGAGGGAATCTGTAGAGGAGGTAATAGCGGGGTCGCCAAAACGAATGTTGCACCTGGCACCAAAAGTGCTAAAGCCGGCCATGTCCTGAAGTAAATGTTCTCCATCTCCTGCTCTGCTTGTGTCATGGAATACAGGCAGGGTGCACATGTTTAGTTCATGGCGATCAGTTCGAGTACAGAACGTGACAAACTGTACTGAGCAGACAAACTAAGATTCACTTAAACGGGTTTGCAATACCTCCGGGTGTAACAGGATCAATGTCTGGAACACACATCCTGTGCTGCACCTGGAGACACGTGATATGACGCAGGGATGACAACACAAAACCTGGTGGCTCCTGCTACTCCCAGGCACTTCATCTCAGGTGGACAGACAAGCTGATCTCAAGTAATGAAAAAAAACAATTCAGGTGAAACTTCCTGCTGCAAATAAACCACGCTCGAAGCTCGAATTCGCAAGGTTTGGATGCTTGTGACTCAACAGTTCAGCTTTCATTTGATCTTCAGCTTTTCCCGCTTTTGCTAAGACACGATCAAGTTATCCCCTCCATAACTGAAATTCCACAGAGACTGAATTCATCCCAGGAACTGTAATCCCAATTGTATACACTTTCACTTTGCCTACACATGTAAACCGTAGGTTTCTTGGTCTGACTTAAAGAGGCGGCACAAAATTGCGCTGTGGATGATTTTAGAGACTACATGATGAGGCAGTTTAAAACATTTTCGCCACTCTGAGGGATAATTCCGCTTTAACTCCTCCTTTTCTGAAAAAGGGTGACTCCAGAGGAAGCCTTTTACTTCAACTCCACCCCGCACAGTCCAGGGTGGGGAGACGTTCCTTAAGAGTCAGTAAAATAGACTAGTAAATCTAGGGCCATATGTACAAACACTTTTTCCCATAGGCACAGAATGGGGAAAAACCTTTGCTACATCTGGCCCCTAGTTCTTAGTGATATCTGTAAGGGAGGAGGTTAGAAATACCCATGGGTTAAGTCACGCTGATTAACTGCGTCCAACTGAGGTGGATAATAATGACACCTGTTAGTTATGGAGCCACAAAAAAAAATCTATGGTAGCAAGCACCAAATAAGAACTGGCAAGGGCAATACGTTTGGCTTTTGAATAACAAAAGCACGCAAAGGCACACAATATATTGGTACACAACTGTAGATCACAAACAAGAAGCCCATTATCTCGAAATAATTACCATAACCACTAATATTTTGAGGGAAATGGACTAGACCTGACCTAGACATTAATTTGGGGAATAAGGTTAGCAGGATAATTGGGGGTTTCCCCTAAAATAAAAATGCAATTGTTACAAACATAACACAAATGTAGGACTTTTTTTCTTGGTAATAGTATTGAGGTGACGGATTGTTAGATAAGTGGTTTCTATATTACCGCACATGCACAACACGCTTACCCAAAGTCTAACAGACATCCAGGAATCAATGCACACTGAACACCAGTGTTACCAAACAACGTGCAGCATGCATCACAGAATCAGTAGTGCACAGGGATATGTAGCCAGGGCCACATGGTAACATGTAGTTAAGGGGAACAGGCTGGTAATCACCAGAGAAGCACAAGGTGATCTTCATCATGGGAGCACTTGTGGAGCACCTCAGGGGAGTATTGGGTAATGGGCTATAAGGAAGAAACAGGCATTGGCAAACCCAATAGTTCTCATCTATGGGCAAACTATTGGCTTTGGCAATCATGTGGGGGTGGGTAATGGGGTGGGTGATACAAAGTAACAGAGGGGGGCACATGTGGGTGAGTAACAGGATGATTTTAAAAAAGCGCAATTAGGCAGCCAACGCTGGACTTCATAGTGCTTTTTTTCCTTCTGTCAAGAGAATAAACAGAGACGAGGTGGGTGGAAGGGGGAGAAGAAACCGGTACAGGAGGGTGGAGGAGAAGAAACAGGGGCAAAAGTGTTGGCGTTATGGTAGCAGAAACAGTGACGGATTAGGAGGAAGGTAAAAAAACGTGATACGACGCAGCCACGTCACATTGCTTTTTTCACAAGAAATAGTACCTCAATCACTGCACGAGCAGTTGATGGACATTGGAAGGACACTAATCAAGCATAATTAATCTATGCTTGGACCATGCATGACAGAAAAAAATATAAGTGAAGCACTGTATATGCAGCTCAATTAGAAGGTAGTAAAGAAGAGCAACTATGATGTCAATGAATGGTAAGGAATAGTTGGGTTCCAAGTTGATTACTAAACTCAAAAGTCTCGCAAGCGAGAACACATGCACCAGCTCATGTTCACACAGGTGAGACCTAAAAAGTGAAAAGCTTCTGCAGATTAATTGGTGATGAGCTTCATGGGAGCACTGAGTGTTGTGTTTCACGTGAGAACTGGTTGCTGGTCACCTGGGGATCAATGGGTATTGTGCATGAGGTGACAAGAAAGCGCTAGGTGATGGACAGTTCAGCTTCAGAGGGCTGCATGGCATATGGGCTCTTCAGGACATTTTCAATGAGTGCAAATTGTGATATGGAATAGAGGGACCAGGCCAATATCCAGTGCTTAGTTTGAGCCAGTGTTTTCAGGTGCGGGGCACGGGCACTTATTTTTGAGGGTCAGCACATATTTTTCTGTCTCAATCATTTACTGCGAGCAAAAGACACCTGGGAAAGATGGAGGAAGAGAAATACGAAAAAGCGTCACAAGGGGAGAAAGCAAAAAGTTGAAAGGGGGAGCTGAAGGAACAAGGAGTGGATGCAAATGGATTAAAGAGCCCCGAGATGACTTCAATAGCACGCTGCCTCAGTATTTTGTGCTCACAGAAAAATTTGCAGCATCCGCGTGTTTCAGAGGAGAGTTTTGGGCACCGGCACATTTTTGTTTACAAATTAAGCACTGCCATTATCTATAATAATGACCGATGGATGGAAAACATTTAATTCCCCTTCATGACAATTTGAACTTTTTTTCTGAAAACATGTGACTGCTCTTTATGACAATGTGAATTTTACGCTGCTTTAAAGTTTTGTCTTATTTTTTCGTGCTAAACAAAAAAGTGTTTCCCAAAAAGCTTTTCAAGTATTTTCATTACATGTGCTCCTCAGAAATAATTTCCTACCAGGCAGAAATTGACCTGAACTGCACTACAAACTCCACTATACATGAGGAATGAACCCAGAAGAGGCACTTGGACGAGCTGGCCTGCATGAACAGTGAACCATGCACACCGGATATTCTACATGAAAACTGGAGACGGAATGGAAAAAGTGAAAACAGAAATGCTCTCGTGGTTCATTTGTCTGGATGATAGCCTCTGATTTTTCTGAGCCGGGGAACAGTGAAGTCAAACTGGTAACTGCCTGCAGAGAAGTGTCGTCAGTCTCTGTCAACAGAAATGTCTGCGTCAGGTATCAATTGCAAACCAGCTCACTGGCAGAGCGAGATGCATTCTCTGAATGCTGACCCTGCGAATGTCTCTGAAACTATGCACTCCATATTACACTCGTTCATCTGCAGGACAAGCTTACCTGCTGTTTGCAAGCCATTGTGCAAATGAACATATTTTACAGTCTTGTTCCCCACTCTTTCTTTAATTCTCCCTAATGGGAAAAGCTCTGTAAGAATATCGCCTGACATAAATACTGTGCCTTAAATATTACCTAATTAAATATCGGAGTTGATATTGGAACATCTACAGCTAATGAGACAATATTCTTGTAAACAATATTTAGGGCACAATTTTTATTTCAGGGAATAATTTAGCTCATGATATTTTAACACACAAATCCCATAATTCAGAAACTATGGCCTTGGATCTCTGCCTTAGCCATGTCGTAGGGTGGAATTCTTCAAGATTCGTATTAGCCACTTCTTGGTGGTTAATCATCAGTCTTGATTTTGTGTTTCATTATCACCCACTCTCTGGATATCAATAATACAGAATTATAGCTTTCTGTCCAGGGTATTACTGTTGTTAAAAGCCCTGAATCCTAGGACTGATCTACAAGCAAGGGCCTATAAAGAGGGTGGGAGTTTTGAAGAACAGCCTGGGTACAGCCCAGGCAGAAGGGGTATAATGCTTTAGAACATCCTACCCACTGGTTGTAGAACGTTCTAAATTAATAAAGAAAAAAAAGACAAATGCTGGAATTTTGAAGCAGAAGTTCTGTATCAGCCTTTATTGGAACTAAGCTGCCCAATGTCTTCAATGGAGGTTTCAACAATACAATGATCTAATCTGAATAAATAACTAAATATGTGTTCATAGTCACATGAATATGCATAAGGGCATGACAAACGTAAACAATTGTTCAAAACTCACAAAACCGTCTATATTCTCTTACACTATGTAATAACACTCATGAGCCTTACTAGGTGTGTGCCATTACTTTCATTAAGGTGTGCCTACATCGATCCATCAACCCCATCACAAATGCAGCAAGTTAACTTCTGTTTTGATTCCAAGGTATATCTTTATAAAGCATACACCTTCAACCAGTTCCGTAAGTTGCCTATCAAACAAGCATTTGCAATGCAATAGGTCTCACATGTCCTTGAGTTAGAGCTATTGGCATTGTAAATTCAGAACTGGACTTTTCTTGTCAGAGGTCACCCCTGACTCGTAATTTCATCTTTTCCTAACATGTTTTGGTGGTCACTGGTGTCTATTGACATCAGAAATCACAAGCCCTTGAGAAGAGATGAGAAGATGACTGCACTACCTCAAGTTGTGCAAATACCAAATACAAATTGGAAAATAAGGCTGGAAAAGTATTTTCTTTTTATTTAAACAGAATGGTCTTGCAAGCATTCTTGCCCCACATTTCAAGAAGCAGAGCATCCTGAGAAGATTTATGACCCTAATAAAGGAGATAAGCAATGCCCTGTGTGCGATATCATGAGTGCTGGCAGCGAGGGATTCTGGAGAGAGAGACTCGAGATGCGATGCGAGGCTAAGCAAGTTTCACATCATTGCTTCTAGATTTAGCTACATTCTGCCAGAAAGGGCATTTTGTGTTTTTTTGTGAGCAGTGAGCTAAACCACTGGGTGTTTCCTTTGTAAAAGGCCAAAACAAATGTCAGCAACATAGGAGGAGGTGAGAGGAATGGAATGCTGCAGTAAAATGCAGGCAGCTACCAGTCTAAAACACCCACACTGAAAAGGGAGCACCAAAGAAATTACAAAAAAAATTCAGTCACAGCAACAGATAAAGAAACCAAAGTGGAATAATAGTTGTTCACTGCTCTGAAACATAAAAAGGAGGGAGAAAAAGGCAGAACTGACCACTTGCGAGCAAGAATTTTTAAAGGACACTGCAACCAAAAAATGAAATTGCTTTAAGCCATAAGAAGTATACTACAAGTACAGAAGAAGTCATATGCTTATGCTGAACTTAAAAGTTAGATTGTGTTTAATGG
This sequence comes from Pleurodeles waltl, assembly GCF_031143425.1. Lineage (NCBI taxonomy): Eukaryota > Metazoa > Chordata > Amphibia > Caudata > Salamandridae > Pleurodeles > Pleurodeles waltl. The sequence goes on from NC_090445.1 coordinate 983,073,741, forward strand.
AGTATTGTTTGCCCATGCCATGTGAAACTGGCTTTCCAGGACCAGAGTGGCCAGAGCACTTCTTTCTCTTCAAGGCCGGGCTAACATGAAGACAATACGCTCCATCAGAATTGATAAGGATGGTGGTATGCATTCACTGTTAGTAAGAGGATGGCATGTGGTCCTGCAGCAATGCAAAGTATTTGATTTTCTGAATGTTTCTTATATTTAACACCAATGAGAACTGATTATCTTCTTCAGTTTTACGGGTTGACTCTTTGACCTAATTACATTGTGTCCTCTGTTATTTCTGGGAAGTTTTGATCCCCAGAGGGTGTTGTGCTTATTGCATGCTTGTAATTGGCATATCTTGTTTTATGCTAACTTTTTAATGAAATTGACCTAAAGATGCTAACTTTGTTATGAAATTGACTTAATTGTGGAGGTAGGAGAACATTTCTTGCTTTTATTTTTAATCCCTGACAACTTTTTTCCCCCAAATTATATTATTTGATATTTATTCTCATCCACGTGTTCTTGAAGTCTGCACCAACATGCCTTTATTAAGCCAATGTTAACAAGTAACTGCATATGATTGATGTAGCACAGTCTATCAATTCCTTATGAGAAATAGTCATTGGTACTGACATATATAAGCATAACACGCTAACAACAGCCTCAATACTACAAGAAGATAAGAAGTAAAGAGAGGTTCAGGAAAATAGCAGAAATAGGATGATTGTCTCATTCTAAGACAAACATTAGACAAAGCCGATAGTTCTGGGTATGCACATCCAGCATAAACAAGGCCTAACAAGAAACAAAAGGAGGGTCGTACTGAAGGCTCATTTGTGGTCGATACAGTCCTGTTTTTGCTTTTATTTCAAATAGAGGAAGACAAGGGAGCCTTTATTATAGTCATCCTTTAGTTTCAATGATATAGAAAGAAGGGATGGACTATAAAGGAAACACCCTTGTACCCTAACCTACTTTTAACATAGAAACAAAAAGAGGACATTATTGAAATAAATGGAGCCGTCAGTATAGCCTTACTTTCAGCCTGTGATATCCTGGAGGCGCAAAAGACAAGGCATCTGGAGAGGATGAAACAGAAAGGAGGAAAGGAAGAGGAACAGAAAGAAACACACAGAAGTGAGCAGTAGAAGTGGACAGAAAGGGTTACAGTTGCAAAGTATTCCCTAATGCAGTTCAGTGTAAGTAATAGAGTGCCGGTGGAAGGATACAACTAAGAACATGTTACGAGAGATGAATCATACCACTGGGACGAGGCACACCACTTTTGATAAAGTCACAGGTCAATGTCTGAATGAGGCTTTTGGAAGAAAGCCAATAACTGAGATATCACATCCAAAGTCTACTCCGTTCATTTAAGCAATACATCTGTTTGACAGATGCACTGTCAAAACCCAGACATAAACACTCAACCACTTGCTCTAAAGCGTCACAGTTACAATAAGTACAAACTCCAGTTTTGCAAAGTTGTGAGACAGGTATGGTGAGGACAAGTGGGGTGAGGTCAGCTTGGAAAGAAAGAGACTTTGCTCACGGGTGAGTTGTTATTAAGGAAAACAAGAAAAACGACACGTTTCATAATGCAAAGCACTGTTAGCAAAACATCAAGACCCGGATTAAGGTGTCACACATAACAGAGGGCCTACTCTAAACTTGGATGTTGAACTATGCGTCACAGTTTCTAAAATGGAACGTTCTAGGACGAAATGGAAAAGAAAGGGACACTGAGAAAGATTGTCGTTCAGGCTCAGAGGTGCTCATTAAAAAGCTATTGGTAAAACTTTACACTCGCCTAGAACAAATGGGCTTTCTGAGAAGCTGTGTGGCTCACCACAGTGAAAGCCCATGAAACCCCACAATTCCCCTGATAATGTCAGCAGTAGAATCAGGTTGTCTGAAAGGACACCTTTCTCTATGCATGCTTTCATTTTTCATGCCCAGTACAGGAACTGCCAGGACCTGCGCAAGCAGGAGTCTGTTGCGGTTCGACGATGCTTTGCGTTTTTACCAGGTCTAGGAACTGATACACATTAATGAAACAAGCGCTGGCAAAGCCTATAGGCCTGGCCTTCATGAACTGATGTAATGTTATCTTTTTATGTGTTTATTGCAAACATATACAACAAAATGAAAAGAAAATTACATGCAGCCACCAAAACGTGGCTACCATCTGCTTGCAATAAAAAAAGTTGCAATTAAAAAGCACTCACTGATGCGACAGATGTAGAAGTGATGTTTATTATATGATAAACCTTTCAGTTGTGCCGTCCATTTTTTATTACTGTTTATGAAGGAGACAAGAATAAGTCACCACCTAGCCACGCACTCAAAATTGCAGGCAGCTACAAAGATACAATGTCATTTAAACACTTTATAGCAACAACCTTAAGAAGCAGACATAAAATAAATCATCTAACTGTGCTCCTACAGCCCAGGCAAAATAAATTAAATACAATAAAAAGTACATTTGTAACCAGATTTGTCACTTAAGAGAAAAAAACTATTTTTAAATGATGTGAACAATGTGCACAGGATTTGTGTAGTCACTCAAATTGAAGGGAATCAATGGATACAATTGTCTCAACCATTGTCCCATGCACATTGCTTTGGTGGGGGGAAGCAAAATGTGAATGTCAATTGAATAGACTAGTAGATGAAGCCCACTTACCATGCAGCTCCCTCTCTCTCTTGCCCTTTCAGCATGTATATTACATATTTATTTTTGTAAAAACAATACTTTGTTGTGACAGTTAAAGCTAAAGCTGACTCAAAGAGCAGACATACAAATACGTTAACACCATTTTTTTAAAATCCATAGCATTACAATTTTTTTTTTTAATTCATTGGGTATCTTTCGCCTTCACCACTTTTCAAACCAAACCACATAATCCAAATGCATTTCATTAAGCACTTTTCACAATTCCCCAACTAGTAGCATAAAATGACACATGAAAAATAGCATATGTAGAACGGAAACATCCTTTACATAGGGCTTACTTTGTAATAAAAATGTTTTTGAAAAGTCTCCATTTGAAAAGATGTAGAGAAGGAAGACTCAAAGACAGGCAGTTCCCAAAGTCAGCCAAAGTTGTTGCGAGTACTACCAGCCCTAAAACTCAGTGGTTTACATGGAGATTTTTGTGGTGGAAATTTCCACCAGTAGTATCTTGTTGGCTCAGTCCGGACGAGAACTCTGGACACTTTGTGCCATATCGGGTTGAAAGGACAACAATTACTGATAGAATTGGACTGCCGGTGAGTAAATACACTAAGAGTACTCTAACATTGTGTTTTGGACTCTCCCTTTGCAACTACTACCAGTCCAGCTCATTTCATTATCCATCAGCACTATTTTGAACATCTTAGGACCCATTTTGCTATGTGTAGCTCGATGCTGTTTCTTGAGGATAGGCCTGCACCCTAGAAGTACTCTAAATAAAAAAACATAACAAATTTTTAATAACTGTGGCTTGGAGGAAGTCAGTGACCGTATAGTTAAATTTCAAATGTTTTAATCTCTATGAAACTTCCTATTGTGTAGTTATCTTTAGTAGGTATTGGGGGCAAGAATCTTTTGATTTGTGATGCAAACACACAAGGATATAAATGCAAGATACTTAGAAAGATATTTCTTTGCCATGGGGGGGATTTAGAGGTAGGAGGTATCTCTGCATCCTGAAATTTTGACAGATTCCCCATCCAGCCCTCATTCATTTCTTTTCATTTTGAGGTTGTAAAATCACTTTCTTTATGATGGCGGGCCTTACCTTGTTCCACTGTCCTATACGACTTCACGATGGGTTGACTACCGTATGACTACCGTCTCCATGGTGTCAGGAGACCTGCCCTATTTTAATGCTTGGTTTTCATTCCTGACATGCTAATTCAGGGACGAAACAAGCAAGCAGTGTCCCAAACAGGATGGACTCCAAGGTCATCAGGGATACTGACTTTGTGCCGTTCAACGACAACTGCCCACCACCCCCGCTTTGGGGGTTTGTTTGGGAGAGAACAAATGTGGAACCAGTCAGTCATGCAACCAAAAAAGAGGGAGGCGGTTAGCACAATTATGTTAGCAGACACACGTTTGGACAAAAACTTCAGTTGATCCTTTAGGGAAACTTAAATGAGCCGGTGATTGCAGGAGGACTGACAGAAGAACTGTTAGCCTGCTAAACCATAAATGACGGCCTTGCAACCTGGCTGACAGAGAAACTGTTAGCCTGCTAAATCATAAATGACGACCTCCACCCAAATACCCTTCTATAAGACGCATTAAATAGTTTGTTTGATGAACAAAGTTCTAGTTAAGGACTAGATGGAGAATCCATTTAAAATTACCTTAAAATGTTGAGATAGCTATCCAACACATCCAGCTATAAAATCTGTTTTCTATGTGACTTGCTTGTCAACGCATACAATGAATTGGCTTGAAATTTGAACATTGCAATGAACGACAGATTAAGAATTTCCTTTGTGTTTTTAATAAACATATGAAAATTTGTTTTCGGTTAAAGTAGAATTTTTAAGCCATTTTCAGAATAGCATCATTCCTGCAGTTTATTTACAGGCATGTTTGGGAACTAGCTCTCTCATACTTTTTTCAGATCATCCAGATGCTCCATATAAAGGGTTGTCTCAGAAGGGGGTGAGGCCAATGTGGAACGGATATGCAAATATATTCAAATGGGAAGATTAATTTGGTCGGAAAAAAGAATACTAAGCATCAGGTCAGATCTGCTATCATTTTGTTTCAGTGCCGAGCAGGTCCAGGACAAATATGTCTTTAGTCTGTGACAACTGCTAAATCTTTCAAATGGCTGCAGCACAGCAGCTATTTTTAGTGTTCCATGGCAACATCTGTTGTGCGAAGACCGCACATCAAACACAGAGTCCGGTAACATGCATAATCAAAATAATGGTTTTGACCACAGGGTGGGGGATATGTTACAATATTTATACCAGACTGATTATAGTTCCACAAAATTGGCGATATTCAGTGAATTTGTGGTCACAGGTGACTGTGTTCTGAGAATCATCTTGTGAAAAACATTTGGGTCAGTCACAGATGTGCATAGGACCGGTAAGTGAAGCCTGCACAGGAAACAGAATAAAGTGAGAAGAAAATATTTTTTGATTAAATGCTTGTCATGTAAGCAATGGCTGATCCTTGTCTTATCGGAGGCAACCGGATCTTGAATTTGTTGACCAAGTGAATAAATGGGGCTGAGCTTCGACAGGTTGCGGTAGATAACAGAAGGTGTTCATAGAAAACTTTTTCTGGCTAAGCATAGATGGTAGACCAATAAAACACGCTGGAGAAAGAGGTTCGGAAGAAATTAAGCAATTCAGATGGACATTCAAAGTCAAAGCAAGGACAATGGTTAATCCTACTGAAATCAACACATCAAGACGCCCCTAGATAGATAATAATAAACTTAATAGGAAATTCATGAAATACCATAATAAAAACAATAAGTCGTACACATCCGTCCAACACTAGGCGTAGGTACAGCACGCACAGAGACAGAGTACTGTAGAGAGGAAATTGTACTCTAGTAATTTAATAAAGGGTGCCTAATGTGGTGATCAGCTTGCTAAAGAGGGTGTGATCTCTCAAGTTCATTAATGGCTCTGATTTTGAATTTGCAGAGCTAAATCTGCTGCCTAGGAGGGATTTTTAATCTCCTGATATCGTAACAAATACTTAATGACTTTAAAAAACAAAAAAACTCTGTTCATGTTGACAATCTTATTCAAAGTGGCGTCCGGCGATTAAGAATATTGTGTTAAACCCACACGCCCGATTCTTTGTACATAGGTATTTATTGTCACAAAGTATTTTAACGTTAAAATCATACTAAAAATAGACCATTTGTCAAAGGGCGTGTTTCTGTAATCACACCTCAAACATAAACATATTTAATAATAAATATGTTTACAGGGATACCTTGGGTGAGTGTTCAGTAGAAGCAGTGCAGTCGTGCAATGCAAAGACCTCTCGAGTAAGGGTCAGATTGTGACAGATCGTATTAATCTAGGTAACGCCACAGCAGTAACAGCAAATATGCGTTCAATTCTTACAATTACTGCTTTAACTGTCACATTTACTAAACAAAAAACAACGGTTCACCATTTAGTTTTGGTTTAATAAGATAGATAGATATATATTTGTATGTGTCCCATTATACATTTAGAATTGTAGACTTAAGTGCAATTGGTTTCACCAGTGATCCAAACCCATGTATATATTAACTATAACAACAATCCATACCCAGGCGGTTATCAAAATAGGATAATATTTCATAATTATGAACTCAAATGATAGTGTAAAATGTGAGTAACAGTGCGGTGTGCATGGTACGTGTATGAGAAGACATTTGTAACAGTAAAGAACAAGAAGGCATATGCAAGTAGTGCGAGTGAAATATATTAGAAGTCAAATGCACTCCTATTATGAAAGAATATCACATTGTAAATTAGAGGACTCCTTAATAAACTTGGCTTTTTGGCAATGTTTGAAGATATCCAAGGGTCATCATCAGGACCATAAATAATTCAAGGAAGCTTCCTTGAAATACTTGGTATGAAATGGGCTACTGTGTCATTTTGGTAAATTCTTAGGAAATTAGATATAGAATCTCCATGCTGTTGGGAAGAGTCATACAAAATAACATGCATTTCGATTTTGATTTGCATGCAATTCAGTGCCATATGGTAATTTAAGAATAAGATATGCAGGACAGTGTGGAGGGTTGTGGCCCTCAAATGGCCCACTAGTGGTGGACTAATGACCCAAGGACGTGATGCAGTGTGGTGAGTTATTCATTTCCTTTAGCATGTATCATTGAGTGACTTGTGAGCGGCCCTATAATTCACTGCATTGTCGTGGATTAGTGTTTGTTAGATCTGGCATCCTAAGCATGTCTTCCACCTAACTTTTTGCCTTCCGACCTCCTCTTTTGCTGACTCATTTTTTATGGCCTTAGGACTCTGAGCACCTTCCTTACCTTTGTTAATCAGTGCTAAAGTGATTGGGCTCACTCCTTAAATTTTGGTAGAATTGACTTATACCCAATTGGCATATTTAATGTACTTATAAGTCCCTAGTGAAGTGGCACTACCTGTGCCCAGGGCCTGTAAATTAAATGCTACTAGTGGCCTTGCAGCACTGATTGTGCTACCCACTTTAGTAGCACTTTTAACATGTCTGAAACCTGCCATTTCAGCCTGTGTGTGCAGTTTTAAACTACCACTTTGACAGTGGAAAAAAAAACATTTTTCCAAGCCCAACCCTTATCTTTAATACACATACGCCAAACTTAAAATAGACCCTGGACAGCCCAGAGGCAAGGGGGCAATTTTTAAAAGAAGAACACATGCTTTTAAGTTTTACATGTCTTGATAGTGGAAAACTCTTACATTTGTTTTTCATTACTGCAAATCCTACCTCTCCGATAGGGTAACATTGGAGTTACCTTATATTTAATAAGCTGCAATTTCCAAATGGGAGCAGGTAATCAGTTCATGGTTGGTGTCTTTGAAATTGTAATTTAAAAGCCTAACTTAGTTTGAAGTCAGATTTTAAATTACAGCTTTGAAAATACCACTCTTAGAAAGTGTTGTGAGAGACAAATGCCGGTTTAGCAGGGTGTGCTGTAATCTCCCGTCTAGGGCAATGTAAGCCAATTAAATATTTACCACTTAATGAGCCATGATAGATTCAATCTATGACATGGAGAGTATGTTTACCTGATTTAGTTCATGGTTAAAGACCCCTGGAGTCATTAAATGCAGACATCCATGTGAGGTAATCTGCACCAACACAATGGGGGTATGCTAGTCAGATGACCATGTCCTGATGAGACTCCTTGACTAATTTGGGGTCACAAAATGTTGACAAGCCCTCTCCACCCTACCCACAATTGGTTGGCTTTCACACTTAAAAAAAGGGACCGTTAATTGATGTGTACTTCCCTTTATTTATGGTTTTGAATGAATGAACATAACCACTGGGGACTGTACAGTGCACTTTTTATAATACATTGTAAATATCACCAATTGAGTACTGTGTCATCTGTATTACATTCATTTTGTTCATGTTACATTGTATATGTATGGATTCAATACATATATGTTAAACACCTTTCTTTGTCCTGTGTTGTAGCTTCATAATTGTTTTTTACATCCATTATTTGTATCTAAAGTATGTGGTTAAATTGATGGTAGAGCCCCCTACCTAATAGACAAAGTTTTTCTTTTTGAATGATTCCCAATTGATTCTTGTTTCAGAAAGTTATACATTGGCCTCTGCCCTGTGGGCAGAGGGTTGTTCTTGTCATATGTGTATAACTTTGTAAAATTGGCATTTTTCTGCATTTGGTGTCTGCAGCCTGTCTGTGTCACATCACTAGGTGTAGTTGACAGTTGGGCTTGGTGTATTCCTCCCAGATAGCCAAACACAATAGGGAGCGTAGGTGTGCCTGGATGAGCCATCCCTGGCAGGATGGAAGGGATGAGCTGGGCACAGCCTGCTTGCACTTTGATAGTCCTGCCTCAACTCAAAGGGCTGCATACCCCCTGTACTTTGTCTGAAGCCAGAGCAGGGAGGGCAGGGCAACTGTGCACTCAAAGACATACCTCCAAAAGCTTTGCTCCAATTCATAGGCACATCTGGGTATAGCTCTCAGATACCATCTTTTCCGTACACTTCTGGACCTGTTGATACTCTTCTAGGAAGAAGACTGCTCTGCTGCTAAAAGGACTGCCACTCTGCTGGACTGCTGTTCTGAAGGACTGCTGGCCTGCTGTACTGACCTACTGCCTGCTGCTGTCTTGCTTAAATGAGAAGGACTGGACAAACATTTGTTGAAATGAGGACCCCAGAGTGACTACAAGGGCTGTTGGCTGGCCTCCTGATTTGAACCTCAGGGATAGAAGGCTCCAACAATCTCGATCCCAGAACCTGGACTCTGCCATCCATGAATCTATCCTGGCAAGTAGTTACACCGCAGTTCTGGACCTGTGGAAGTGGACCTAAGGTACTCTGATAGCCTCTGTGGATCGAACTGCACCAACGTACCTTTCCTGCTGCACTGGCTACCCTGGGCAGAACTGATGCATCCTCAACACTGCATGAATCTCCCCATTGGAACCACCGCTGCGTTACACATCCTCGGTACAGGCCCTCACCTCCTTCATTGGTGGCAGCATCGATGACGGACTCCACATTGCAGCTTCACAGAACCAATGTATCACCCAATTAAAAGAGGCATCCATGACACAGACCCTCCCAAAGCTCCACAAAACAGAGTTTAAGGTACTTTGTTCAGCGTGCCTAAGTAGGTCCCTGTAGCCAGCCCTCGTTCCAGTCTCAGTCAACGTGAACTTGTGACTTTTTCCTGGTCCAGCAGGACCAGATATCCACAGTTGCAACTTTGTGCATTTTGGCACTATTTTCACTGAAATCGTTGAAACTGCACATCTCCAGTTCTACTAAATGGATGTTTGTCATTTTAGTATTGATTTATTTATCAAAAATCACTTTATTTTTCGAACTTGTTGTGGGATCTTTTTTGTATGGTGTTTTCACTTAATTTGTGTCTGAAGTGTTGCATAAATACTTTAGACATTGCCTCTGAATTTAGCTTGACTGCTCAGTGGCAAGCTACCAGAGGGTTAAGCACAGGTTAATTTATGGTTGGATTGTACCTCACCCTGACAAGGATTGTGGTTGCTGCTTGACCAGAGCTCACATCTCAGTCAGCCAGCAACCCAATTTCATACAATGCTAATACGACGCAGTGCAAAGGATTATAGTTGGTACAATGTAGAGTACTGTGGACTTTCAACTACCCTTGGATGTAGTCTGGAGCAGTGGCTTAGTACCCCCTTACTGTAGATGGAGCCACATGCTGCTGAGAAGCATCATCTGTGGTGTGCCTCTGCTCTTTCTCACATGATCCAGGGAGTAATGCAGCTTTGGGACCCCACTGCCAGCTACTGCACAAACGCTGAAGAGTTCCTTGCAGAATGTGAAAACTCAAGGAAGTAAGCAGGTGTATCAAAGGACTTTGCCACCCACCTCACCCAAGGCAGGACTAGTCTGGGTGGTAGAACATTACACATGGGCATTTTCACCTGTGTATATGTGCATCCGGGTTGCACGGGGCTAGAGGGAACCACTGCAAAAAGAAACATAGCTATCCGGATAATTCTAAGAACGTGCATGCTTCTGAAGACAGTGCTCATCACTGCCCTTTCCCTCATGGACAAACCTCTCGCGGTTTGCAACGGAAGGTGAGAACCAGGTCGGTGCTTCACCCGAGCCAGGTGAATTACCCGTCCAAAAAGAAAAATAAACAAACATAACAATGTTCTTGTAGTGTAAGCAGTGTTATGTAACTGCAATTGTTTTTCTTCATTTTTTGGAATGTGCCAAGCTTGAATGAGAAGAAGTACAGGTTCCAAAGGGTGTGAGGCAGATGGACTGAGAAGGGACGGCTATTGGCATTGTGCTGGAGCTCATGCTGAGTGGTGAAAGAGGATACTGGCGCACGTCCAGTGCACTGCGTGCTGGAGGTAATATGTACAACAATAGAGCAAAGACCCTTAACATGCTGGGAACGATAAGAATTATTGAGTATGGCACAGCAAGATGGCTGACTACCTATATCTGGTGTGACTTGCAGGTCATGAGTATGAATCTCAGGAGGGTCAACTCACTGCCTTTTCATTCTGAGGTCAATAACATGAGTATCATTACATTGGTTAAAAGTAACACCTGCTTTTTACAGCGCTTGGAAATGTAAAAAATTGCAGTTTAAAATAGCATATAAAAAGTTATTAGCAATATTTTTCTGACTTCTGTTAACTGTAAATGATACTGGATGCTTGTTTGTACACATTCATTCAGAACAACCATTACAAAACAAGCTACATGATCTTTATACAGATATTACAGGTTTCGATTTTATGTCATTTATGCTATACTAATTGTTAGAAATTGGGTATCTAGTTTGCAGAGGTATGTACCCTGTCCCAATAGGGACCACAATCCACTTTTTGTGGCTTAACGCCGCCTTATAAATATGGGTCCCCCGACGCAGTTTTCTGCGGCAGAGGGGTGTGCAATGGGTGTTGCTGTGGGCATACCCACTCAACACCCATTGCTTTTTGACACTCTTCCAGATTTACAAGAAACGTAAATCTGAGGCAGCTCCAAAAATATTGCCATCCCAGGGTGTCGTTACCATGGCACAGCGAAGAGAAATACTTTTATTTCTCTTTGTTTTCACTTTTTCTATGTGCGCTGCATTCTGAAGCACACATAGAAAGAACAAAAGCTCAGTAATGATTGTCTATGTGCAAGGAGGTCTCCCCTCATGCACAAAACAATCATTAAATAATCACGATTTGCACCGATTATTGATTGTTTCTGTGCAGGTAGGTGTCCCAATCATCTCTGTATTGCAGGCACCTTTGCACCATGGTGCAAAGGTGCCTGCATTGGCGTTAGGCAGCTACATTTAGCACCAGCGCAAGGAGAAACAGAGGGGTGCACTGTATTTTTGTAAATAAGGCGCATCCCTGTGTTTCTGAAGTGACGCAGTGACGCGAACTTTGGCGCTGCGCCACTTCCTTGTAAATATACCCCTTAGTCCCTTGTGCACTAACTCACCTGTTGATCATATTGTCGCTCACACAATCATACACGAAACACTAAGGCACACTGGCATGTAACTCGTGCACTCAATCACTCATTCAAATATGTACAAGTTCATTCAGTCTATTAGTCTCATGAGTCAACCCACTGGCACACCCACAGATCCATACATGTTATCATTCACACACTCACTCATTCAATTACCCACTCACTCAGCTACCTCCCTGCTCAACTAACTTGCTACTCATGATCAAATGTACCCTCTTTCACACCGAGAACATGTTTGCCTTATATTCTTATCTAAAACATGCTACACATGATCGGTAAATACATTCTGGTAATGTAGGGTAATGTGCCACAAACATCACTGGCTAGAGTAGCTTAAAAAAAACTGCTGGATGTCACGATGACACTGCCATGTAACTTACAAACATGGCTTCAGGGTACTGCTGTTGCACCTAGTTCCGGCGTCCTAATATAGAGAGCTGCATCATTGCAGGAGGCCTCTTCATGAATACTGTACGAGGAGTCTGAAATATAGTGATCATTCCTCTATTTTCACGCTGAATATTACTACTACTTTCAGGTGCAACATGTGTTGTTTTCTAACAATTTCTGGAGACCACATGTGAACCTCTGTGTTCTGTTGAACAGGCTTCTTCTGGATTGATGTGTCTGGTGCCTAGAACATCAGCGGGTGTAAGTATGCAATTGCTGATCTCACTGATGGAGTAAAACAACTACTTCCCTAGATCACATCTGACACACCTGATCTGAAGGCCATTACTGAAATGTTGTGTCAATGTGAAGGCAACCTTTGGTTTATTGTGTAGAATTTGGGCCACAACTAGAGAGTTCTACCTAGATCTGAAGAGCATGTCTAGATAGTTGTGTGCACTTGTATACTCTGTATGTGGAGCAATGTGGTTAGTTCTGGAGCCCTGTTCTAGAGTATTGTGCAGTGTCATCCTAATTATTTGGGGGCATATTTATACTCTGTTTGTGCCGGATTTGCGTAATTTGTTTTTTTTACGCAAAAACTTAACTCCAAATTTATATTTTGACGCTAGACATATCTTGCGCCAAAATATTGGAGTTAAAGTCATTTTTTGCCTGCAGAACCTTCCTTGGGTGAATGAGATGCAAGGTAGGCGTTTCCGGGCAAAAAATGATTCTAAGGCCGAGGCACCTTATTTATCCTCCAGTGCAAAAAATCACGCATGGGAGGGAGGCTGGCATAAATGATGGGCTAAGCTTGTTAGCACCATTATTTAATGCCTGGGTCAGGGCACGCGTTAGGGGACCTGTGGGCCTGTTTCCATGGTGGAACACCATGGAATAATCCCACAGGTGCCCTCTCCAGGTCCCAGGGACACACCCACCCACACCAAATGTACAGCGGAGGACGGGGGACCCCATCCCAGGTGAGTAGAGGTAAGTATTTTATTTTTGTTTTTTAAAGTGCCATAGGGGGGCCTAACTTGGGCCCCCCTACACGGCACTGTGCCCAATGGCCATCCCCAGGGGACAAAAGTCCCCTGGGGATGGCCATTGGGCTTAGATGCATGACTCCTGTCTTTACTTAGACAGGAGTAATGTCCATGGGTGCTGTGCATCGAACAATGGCGCTAGTCAGGTTAGAGTCATTATTTTGACTGTAACCTGACTAGCGCCATTCCCCAGATTTCCCTATGCCTCCCCTACCCAGTTAGCGTCATGTATTTTGAGGCTAACCGGGCCTTAGCGCCAGCTTGCGCCATTCCTTAAATATGGCATCCGGCTGGCATCCTGGAATGGCGCTAGCCGGCGCTATACTTTCTGATGCAAACCGGCGCTAACGCAGGTTTGCGCCAAAAAGTATAAATCAGGCCCTTAATGAGCTTGGCAAGACATATATTGGAGGCCCCTGTTCGGAACAACATTGAATTTTATCACACACGTCCTGTTAATTCAAGCCTACATAATTGCATACTCTCCTGAATTACATGTCAAAAATTCAGTAACTGGGTCACATAAAAGTAATAAAAATATGTCTTGCCTAGGACCACGAAAATCCTTATGATGACACTGAGTGAACAGAGGTGGCATGGTGAGAAAAAGAAAAATGGACTGGAATGCTACCACAAGCGATTGTCAATAGATACGGAAACTGCAAGCATTCCTCCCATCACCGTTTGTGTGTTTCATGTATCGCCTTAAGTGGCAACGTGGCAAAGGTACGCTAGACGTGGGTCTTGTGCTCACAGTGCTACTGGATGAGCCCTTATCAGGGCAAAACTGGTCCAAGGTTGCATATGTTCCTGTTCAGTGAGGACCCAGCCCAATAGTTTGGACTAGACTGTTCCCATGATGAGCAGGGTCAAAACTGAGTTGCATGTAGCTGGGTCAAAACTGAGGTGCTACTCTGAGCAATTTCCACTGGTTAGGCAAATTGCAAGCATTCCTCCCATGACCTCTTGTGTGTTTCATGTACCACCTTAAGTTGCAAGGGCATGCACAGACAAGGGCCCTGTGCTCACTGTGCCACTAGCACCAAGCTATACTTGGCTGATGAGCCCTTCTCAGGGCGAAAATGGCCCTAGGGTGCTTGTGTTCCAGTTCTGTAAGCACCTGGCCGGGCCAGTATGGGCTGGACTGTTACAATGAGAAGCTGGGTCAAGGCTGATTTGGATATTGCTGGGTTCAAACTGAGGTGGCATGGTGAGCAAAGACCAATGGGTTGCCATGCTACTCCATGTGATTGCCAGTGGTGAGACAAATTGCAAGCTTTCCTCCCATCACCATTTGTATATTTAATGTACTGAGTAAACAGAGAGTAAGAAGTGTAGCAGGCATAGAGAGGAGAGTGGTTTGGATAGTGAAATAACGAGTAGCTAGAGGTCAAATGGACAACATGTTCACTTTCCTGGGTGGGCCCTCTGGTATTATGTCCCATTCAAAGACCAGGTCTGGTGTATTGTGTCATTTTTCAGCACCATTTTTTAGGGCACTTCTGGAGCACCATGCCCATCATGCCATAGGCACTAGTTCAAACAAGAAAAATGGGCCCAACTACCCCTGGATTAAACTAGTAAAAGATAGCCACAATTAAGGAGCAGAGGGCTCCTCACAGTGCTGGGCCAGTGTGATTGCACTAATTATAGATATAATTTCAGCCAGAAAGCTTACACCTATATCTCTAAAATGGATTTATTAGTTGTTTAAGTCCAATAAGACCTGGGTGGAACTCAGGGAGTTTTACTATGCAGAATTCCATGGAGTTACAAAAAAAGTGTGGGAGATTCTGTGAAATTCTGCATACGGGCAGATATATGCATGTTGCGCTGCTCGCATTGTCATTTAGCACCAGGGACTTGTTCCACACTGAAAAATCAGTGCAAACGGTCCCACGTGGTGTGCCAGAGGGCACAGCTTCTCAAGTTTATTTTGCTACAGCTTGAGTAGATTGTCTGCTCCAGCAGTAGCTTTCTGATCGAGAACATTGTGACCTCCCACGTTGGAGAAATCTCACCGGGCGCCCACTTAGTGACCGAAAAGCATGCTGGAGGATGCCAAATCTCGCTTACAGTTGCCAACTTACTATTTTTGAGCCACGCACAAGAAAAAACTCGGCCATATGGTGGTTTTCGGGATTTGCCCAGAACTCTGTTACAAGCGTAATGCGGAATGGCCAAACATTTGCCAAATCCTTTAGCGAAGCAAAATACATCGCCCACCCCCAAATAAGATATAGCATCACCTCCACACACGTCTTTGTTTTCCCTTTTTTTAAACATCAGGCTCTTCTAACTTCAGATTCAATGCACTTTCTCTCTTAGACTTCTCTTTGACTCTCAACACACCCTGCTTTAGTCCTTAACTAACCTTTCTGGCAGGAGGTGTAGCTATAATTAGTGCAGTCACCCTGTGACACAGTAGAGTGAGGGACTCCCTTGCTACTCAGTTGTGGTCGTCTTTTATTACCTTACCATGGCACCCTTGTTACACCACTGCTCATTTCTCTCTTTCTCTTGTTGCCCATCATTCTGTACTACCCTTTTTTGCACTTTCACTCAGTAATTTATTTTCTTTTTGTCAATTTTATCTTTTTGGTCATATCTCTCACCTAATGAGTCTGTCCACTTTCACTCTTACTCCTTCCCTCTGCCTTTTTATTTTTCTCAGATTACTCTCTAGATTTCCTCTTTCTCACTCTATCGCTCATTTCCCTCCTCCTCTCTCACCATTCACCATGTTCTACTTCTTTCTTACACTTTCTCCCCTTCATTTCCTCTCACACCATATCAGTTTGCTCCTTGTCTCTCACACATTAGCTATATACCTTCAACTCAGCCTTCTGTCCTCTACTTTTCACATACTCTGCATGCATCCATCCTCTCAATATATCAAGAGCAGCCCTCTCTCCCTTTAATGCCAAGAAATACAGCTTTTGAATTCCGAAAGTATAAACGTTGCTCACTCGCTGTGTTTCACAGCCTGCCTGGGGTCTGACTCAACCATATAGAGTAAACACCGAGCCAGGCTCCAGGCAGACACACAGGAAAAAACAAGCATTGACAAAGCCAATGGGTTGCACCTATGTGAGAACTATTAGCTTAGCCTAAGTCGTTTAGCCATGTTGTACAGCCACGTGACTGCTGTTCAGCATGGTTAAAAGCTCTAGTGGAGTGTCATAGCTGGCTTCATAGCTGCATGCTTCAGATGGGCTCTCTAAGTAACAAGTACTGCTGCTCTCTGATTACACGCTCTGTACCCTGTATGCTTTGGCTTTAAGCATGCTGTTATTGAAGGCTACATCTCCCAGACAACGTACTCGCTGCTTTCTAGTGCATGTCTGTCATGTCCCACTAATCCCATTTTTTTTAATTTCAGTATTCTGCCCATAATCAGCAATGTACAGTGATGATTGTATAACAGCCTTAACTGCCCTGAATTCAGGTAGATGCTGAATACATTTTTTTTGCCAAATGCTACCTGCTTGAACTGCTGACTGCTGTATTCATTCACTTCATGCTCTTTGAGAAAAGGTTCATATTGTCACCAAAATGTCCACCCAAAGATATTCTCGACAGTAATACAACCTAAAGTTTTGCGTGCTGTATGTTTTGTAATTGTAACGTGCTCTTCTCTGAGTTTTTTCGGACACGTCCCCTGTATATGGTCAATGAGATAATTACACGAATCAGGGACTGTACGGAATACAAGAGTTGTGTTTCCTTATCTCATGTTTCCTTGTGAAGTATCTCAACTGTCCAGACACATTCTAGTACGATAGGCTGTAACAGGAAGGGCACAGGCTGGGCAGTGACGAATCAGTTTGGTTGCCAAATCACCAGAACGTATTAGTGCAAGCTCTTCTGACACTCAAGTAGGTGCAATTTCAGTGCTTCTTAGATGCTACATTGTCTACTAAGCCTCGGCCTATTTAAAGGGACTATATTCAGTGTATTACCTATCACATTTATCAATCAATATAAAAAGAATATTCTGATAATTAGAAAGGAGAGAAAACACACTTTTCCCCTACTATTCTTTGAGTGCTCATTAATATAGCAAAGGTCGTTTCCTCTATCAGATGCAGGACAAAAATGTGGCCACTCATAACATTTTGTATGTTTTTTTCAGGCATTTATTTTTTAACATGTTTTGGAATTTGTAAAATGGCGTACAGGATGAGCAGCTCTCATCGGTGTAGAGTATTGTGGTGCAAATGGAATGTTTGTTTTTATGTGCAAGAAGCAGCTAAGACCACCTAGGTTCAGGAACAGCATGAAGACCTGACACTTCCCATAAAGATGATGAAGGATCGCACCAAATGAGAGAACATTTTGCCCTCGCGAGAGTATGATGTCACAAGTCGTAGGATCACACCTACATAAAAACCGCAACCAAATCGTCCAAAAGTTGGAAGGTATGACTACTTAGGAAGATACCTCTCACTTTCCTTCGCTTCACTCCCAGGCGCAGCTATACAAGCACAGGCATATGTTAAAAGTAATCACGGCTCCCAATAAAATACACTTTTGTCCAAAGCTGAAACTGCAACCCACACCCTTCTAACCAGACACGGGAATAGCTTCTAAGCTTCATCATCCTCTCCCTGCGGGCATTGCAATACGTGGCCATTCACAAAGCAAGTAAAAGAACTCGACCAAGGGTTAAAAACACTAAGGTCATTAAAAACACCACACAAATTGTGTCTCTGCAAATGTCATTTAAATGATTGCCTGCCCATGCGGGGTGAAATGCGTGGGAACGACAACAAGAAAGAAAGAATTAATGAGCATAGAAGTACCATCAGATGTAAACACACGATGACAAGACTCAAACGTGATTTCACTGAAAAAAAACGTTCTGAAAATGATCTCACCTAATACATGATTGAAAATACCTACAACCACACCTGACAGGGAGAGTGCAACGCTGGATATATCTGCTAAATTGTGCCGAGAAAGGCCTTAACAATGACATTCAATGTTCCTAACTATCGGGTATGGAGACAGTAACTGTTTCGTCTATGTTACCAGATGGGTGGTTTTTGAGTTGGTGTTTATATTTACGTTTTAATTTACCATATGTCCTTGAAGACAATTCTCTCTAATATGCACACAATCTTGGGTTGTTGATCACGAGAATGAGCTCCATGAAACGTTTCGCCTATACCATTCGCTTTTTCTGAAAATAATGTGATTGCATTTGTTACCATTATCTGAATATTTTAATACCCCATTCTAGTAAAATGAGTATCTACAACACTGGGAAAAGGAAATTGAACTAAAGAGCAAAATCCACCCCACCCGCCTTTTTTAGCTTAAAGTGCCCCAGCGACTTCTTACACAAAATGAACAAACAATGGGATTCGACGTCCATCATTCTCAACTAAACGTACACGGGCATTAAGCAGGTGACTTCAGCACGCTGGACCATGTAATGACGCCTGTAACGCGGAACCCTGTTGGGACTCCTACTCCCATCATCCTCAACAAAACGGACGCTGAAATGAAGCGTTTGGGTGAACCTGCAGGCACATCCACCTTAATAAAGTGACCTGAGGCTTAGGGTTAACTATCCATTAATTTAACTGAACAAACGGGTAATGAGGGCAGACTACACTGCCTGTTTAGTTCAGTTAAATGACTAATATGAATAAGTATCCACATTAATGGTGGCACAATGAGTTACATTTTTACAACAAAGGGCATGATCTTCCAATTGAATCACTGACTGTCATAAGAGTATAACTTCTTCCTAAGTTCACAAAAGATAGCAATTGCATAACTAGAGGGGACTGCCTCCCTAATCTGCCTATATATATTAAGAACCACCCTAAAGTTATGGTAAGCGGTATAAAAGGCAATCTGCATCAGAAGTAATTGGCGCTAATGCATGCCCAGGCGTGATGTATGTTCTGCAGCGGATATGCAGTGTTGGACTATTTTTTCACACAAATTACCCAGTTGTTTCCATAGAGATTGAGAGCAAAGAATGTTACACTCTTCATACTTTCCTGGTGAGATTAAATTAAATAGCTTCTACGCATTGAGGGTGAGTGAGAACAGTATGTGACATCTAATGTGGTTCAAGGTTTGTCGTATCTTCCCTTGTGCAATGATTTTCATCACAGGTTTCCTCTCCAAGAACAGACTACAATAAAGTGAAAACATTTGGCCTCAGACTTTCTGCAAGGCATGATTGAGTAGGTAGGCAGGGACGCTAACAACCCTGATGAAAGCGTCAGACCCGTATGGGCTTTTGAAGGAAGGCTGAAACATGTTGGCACTATCATTAGAGTGGAAGAGTCATTATTACAGATCAGACACCCTTTATGTTTTATTTTTAACCATATCTAGGGTACTCAATAATTAAAAGGTAAATTAATTGAGTGTACCCTAAGATACGTTTTATCTGTCTGGATTCATGCTACAATCCGGTTGTCATTTATTTAAGATCTCCCAGAAATGGTTGAGTCGGCCACAGTAAAATTCACCCACCGTGTGTGGATATTCATCTGTAATGAAGCATGTCACAATAAGTTGTGGGTGAGGCATCTATTCCACAATCTCTTTGCATCTTCTCACAGGGACCACCACATTACATACCCCACCTGGTCGTCTATGTGTGTTTAGAAACAAGAGCAGTCAATGCCACTCCTGCAGTCACTGGGGTCAAAGAAGTTAAACTCTGGCTGCACCATCTCCATCAATGCTATCTGGTGACGCTGTCTCGAGGCCTGTGTCTGATTCTGTCTCTTCTGCAGTGAATCCCTTAATATTAGCAGTAACTGTTACATCCATCACACCAAGAGACCAGACCCATGAAAAGGCATTGTACTTATGCCATTGGTGAAGAAACCATCATAGAGGCAGAAAATCAGAAGTATAACACCTTCCCTGTTCCTACCTTGATAATAGTAATATGCCTTACTATGACCCAATTTAATTGTAGTCAATGAATCCACCTTGCAAGGGCATAAGGCTACGTTGGTATTGTAATGATTCAAATTCATCATCATCACATAACTGCATGTTTTAGCAGCAAACACTCAATCCACTGAGCCATCATGTCTGTAATATCCATAAATCAATCATGTTCATACATGTTTTGTACAGGGTGCAATAAAAATGTCCGAGTTCTGGAAGATGAACGGTATTACATGGTACAGGTTGGATGGCATATCAAAGTGGACTAGATTGCTGTATTCAACTGTTAAACTGGCACTATTTGAGTAGACAGATTAAATAGGGAAATAATACTGCCAAAAATGTGGTACATTATGCTGCAAAATGTGTCTTTTTTCCACATAAATGAGTCAACGTTGCTGCTTAATTTGATCTCCATTGATGTATAAATTCAGAACCCTGCTAATAGTTTATTACTGTACTGCGTGCAAAACTGAACAAAGAAGTGGATTTGGACATAAGTGGCCAAGAGGTCCAGTAAAAGGTGGGAACGTACAAAGGACTGGCACAGATCGAGTCTGAGACCAGTTTGGGATGTATCTGGACTCGCTATAAGTGCACATGGACTGGATGCTAGATGGGAAGGCCACTCATTACAATGGCCACTGGGAGTACCAAACTTCAATGGCCCACATGTGGGGACAGGCTAATGTTAGCTTTATACATGTTGTTCCCATCAAGCACCCCCTGGGTATTTTTGGAATTTTGAGATGTTTGTTCGATCTTGAGTATAGTACAGATGCAGAAGCTCTTTGCACTGGCACATGACACATATGAAAACAAGTCTAACCTCGATAATTGACTGGCCTCAGTCAGGGATGGTTGTAAGTGAGCTCAGGCAAAGAATGTTACCAAACTTGCATTCCTGACGCTTCTCTCCCGGTCCTTTGCCACTCTTCAGTCATTTTGGCCAGTTTGGTTTTAAAGTTCTTGTGACATTTGAGGGGTCAAGTCACCAAGGCGTCTTCCATTTCTGCTTCTATGAACTGGGTCTTGCACCAGGGAAGGGTTCACTTACTCTCCTTTCTGTTGCCATTACTGCTCACTCCACTCCAGGTTAAAGCTACTGGGCTCCTTCAGAGCCCTAAGCCTTAAAGAAGGGCATTAACTGCAGAGTCCTGCCCTTGCTGATTATTTCTCAGGGCTGATGTACAGAGCCTTTGGCTGGAGGAGGCAAGTAAGTATCTTGCTTTGCACTGACAGAATGCCGGGGAAAGTAGATGTGTAATTTTTCTTACATTTTAATCATTTGCCAAGTCAGGATAGACTATATTTTTCTGGCTGTTCCAGCTTTTTTCCAGAGTCTTAGGCGGAGGATAGCTGATTGCATCTGGTCACTGGAAACATAAACTTGGCTGAGCGCAGGTACAGTTCTAGGCTGAAGTTCATTTGGCCTGGAGCTGATATTTGTTCCTGTAGCCCTGCTGCACACTGACAGTGTTTCAAGGCATACTCCTAGGAAAAATGGGAATTCACATTGTAATATCCAAAAGAGAATCTGAATGACCCGGAGGGCTACCACTAGTTTAGGTAGGTGCACGGTGGGCACCAATCACAAAAAACTGTTAAATGTGGACCCTTATAGTTACTTCTATGTGCAGGTGTAGACTTACTACTTTTTGGACTTCATATAAATTCTCAAACATACTTTGTTCCAAAAGAATGAAGGCCACTCATTAATTACTCGTTAGACAGGTTTAGTCACAAATAAACAAACACGAGTTTTGCAATATACATCGCTTTCTCAAGGCCTCCTATAGTTAACATGTTCCATCATAATTAAGTCGTCCTTTATTCAGTAAAGCTCCAGTTTCCTATATGGAAGTCCATAGTAGTTAGCACTTCATCAAAACCTCAATACCCCCGTGTAATGGTATCGTGCTCCAATCCATTGCCACATGACAAAACGGCTGATGTGTGGCGATGGATTGTTGTGTGGCTTTTCCTAAGGGCTCCTATTCACCCGCAACAGAGATGTCCATAGTAAGTAAATCTTCACAGAGGGAATGGACCGTCCTGTGCAAACACACACTCCTCTGTGAGGATTTTTTTTTTCTTCACACTGAGAAAGCCCTTATCCTGCATTCCCATCAAATATGGCAGTAAATCATTCCTATTTCCACCTTGGAAGGCAAAGTTTCCTAAGCCTCTCCTGTAGTAAATCTCCAACATTTCCAGGGTGGAAAGGGTAGAAGATGAGTTTGGGAATGTACAAACATGGATGTTTGGTGCATTCCCAAACTTCTGAGGACCTCCACTTCCAATCCCTTGAGAGTGACTGGATCTCTGAGCTCATGGCGAAGAAATTCACATTCATAATTGTATTTATGTCAGCCAGGGCAATGGTGTAAAAAAGTACCTGTGCAGAAGGGGGGGGCCTTCAGGAGGCACCAAATCTTTAAGGGATACTCATTCAGCCCCAGACAAGTGAATATCTGTGAGATATTGGAGACTCGGGCCCTCATGTCCCTCATACAGTCTGCAGGGAGGCCATCGTTTTGCGTTACACCACTGCACCAGGACCTCTTTGTGGATTCCTTGCATGCACAAAAAATGTAAATTGTATTGGAAACTTGCATTTAAAATTATATTCACCTTTGAAAATTGAGCCTATTGTGTCTTCACTAGCACAACTCTGTTTCTGGTTACTTATGGTCACAAGGAACACATATGTAACATGCTCCACATAGGACCTAGCACACAACATAACACAACATTTCTGTGGGACTGCACAGATTTTGCCAGTTACTGGCTCTTTCGTCCTTTCTCATCCAGGAAGGAAGGTAAACAACAGTGTACCTAGTGTAGTATCAAGTTGGGGGCGGTAGCCACCTCTTGGCTATAACTAAGGGTGCACTTTCAGAATACTGGTACAGCTAAACCCTATAGAAAGCTCAAAGCAGGCAAAAAAGTAATAAAAAGGCAAGGTGGTACAGGTTTTCTAAACTTAGCAGTGCATCTACATTGGTTATTTGTTAGAAATTGCGTCTCTAGTTGGCAGAGGTATGCACCCTGTCCAAGTAGGGACTACAATCCTAGGCAGGGTAAGTCACAACACAGTCCAAATTATTCTGTGCTCACCATCTGGTAGTTTGGCACAGAGTAGGCAGACTTAACTTAGACGGCAATGTGTAAAGTATTTGTGCAATAACTCATACAGTAACACAGAAAAAACAGATGTTTATCTGAAGAAAATAAAATAAAAACGAAAAAAATGCAATATGCACAAGTTGAGATATCACTTTCTAAAGGATTAAAATAGTCTCAATCCTTAAGAATCAGTGGTTGTATCCTTGTAACACACAGGACCTGGGAAGCATCAAAATTAACTATAAGTGTGGGCCGCAGAGGAGATGCATTAAAAAGTAAGGCACTGCATCAGATTTTCCAGTGTGGAAAAGACGATGTGTCATTTCTTTCCACGCTGCATTTGTTTCCAGGAGCGCAGGCTTAGTTCCTCTCTGCGATGCTGAGATAGTTTGTCACCCAGGAATGATGCATTGAAAATTCTTGATGCACTGGTAAGATGGAGCAGGCACTGCGCCGATCCTGTAGGTGATGTAGCAAATTTTCTGCTGCAAGGCAGGCGCTAAATCGATTTATGTAGATGCTCCATCTATTTTCCAACGCACATATATTTTCTTCACTGGGGTGAAGTCTTTGTGGCCCTAAGACTTCAGAACTGGAGGCAACCTCAATCTAATCCCTTGGAGAGCACTTGTGGGGAAGGTAAAGTCCCTCCAGCAGAGTCAGAGGCCAGGAGGCAGCAGTGTAATAAGCAGGGCAGCAGTCCTTCTCAGCAAAGCAGTCCTTTGGGTAGCTAAGCAGTCCCTTTGACAGAGTCCAAGTGTAGATCCAGAAGTATCTGATTTGGTGGGGTCAGAGATCCAATATATGTACCCAAAAGTGCCTTTGAAGTGTGGAAAGCTTCAAAGAGTGGTTTTGAAGTGAACAAGTTCCCCAGTCAGCCCAATCCTGTCTCCCAGGATCCCTGTTGGGGGGTTATCAGTTCTTTGTGTGAGGGCAGGCCACCGGCCTATGAAGTCCCTCCACCTTTTCTGCCCAGGGAGACCCATTCAGTATACCAATAAATGCAGATGTGATTGAGAGTCCTGTGTTTATGACTGTCTGGGTGGAATGCATAAGGGGAGCTGTCAACCAGCACAGACCAGATATGGATTAGAGACAGGCTGTAAGGCACAGATGGCAGTAAGTGAAGCAGAGAAATGCCCACTTCCTAAGAAGTGGCATTTCTAAAATAGTAATATTAAGTCCAACTTCACCAGTAAGTAGGATTTGCTATTACCATTCTGGCCATACTAATCATGACAGGGCTACTCCTTCCAGATCAGAATCTACCACTTAGAAGTATGTGAGGGCAGTTCTAATGCTAATCTATGAGAGGAGCAGGTCTCATGGTGGAAAACGAATTTGTGAGTTTTTCACTACCAGGTCATGTACAACATGCAAGTACATGTCCTGCCTTTTATTTACATAGCACCATGCCCAATGGGCTACCTAGGGTCTACCTTAGGGTTGAAGTATATGTAAAAAAGGGGGAGTTTAAGGCTTGGCAAGTAGGTTTAAATGCCAAGTCGAAGTGGCAGTGAAACTGCACACACATGCCTTGCAATGGCAGGCCTGAGACATGGTTAAGGGGTTATTTATGTATGTAGCACAATCAGTGCTGCAGGCCCACTAGTAGCATTTAATTTACAGCCCCTGGGCACATATAGTGCACTTTACTAGGGATTTAGAGGTAAATTAAATAGGTCCATTGGGTAGGAACCAATGTTACTATGTTTAGGAGAGAGAGCACATGCACTTTAGCACTGGTCAGCAATGATAAAGTACGCAGAGTCCTAAACCCAGAAAAAAACAATGTCAGAGAAATGGAGGGAGGCAGGCAAAAAGTTGGGGAATGACCACCCTAAAGCTGTTAGATCAAACAGTATATCTCCCAGACAGAGAGACAAAGGGGAACTAGGTGTTGGCAGGATGGGTTACTCTGAGTTAATAAGGAGGTGGAGCTGTCATATACCCTACTTGCACATCACAAAGACCCTGCTTGAGCATTCATACAAAGGGGTTTGGCACTAATCTGTTGTGACTCCAAACAATCTGGGGCCAGGACAGGGAGATAGGAAATTGGAAGTACCTCTGGGGGGTGGAAACCTCTAGAGGTGTCTTCAACGTGGGCACCAGGTATAAATATTGTCACTTCATCTGGACCTGTAGGAGACTCAGAAAAAGGACTGCTGTGCAGTGCATCTTCGACACAGGCCTTCACAGCCTTCCAGGAATAAATGTTGTGTGACCCATCTTCGGCGCAGGCTTTGGCATTGCAAGCCCCTCATGATGGCATCCTTGATGACGATGCAGGACTCCGCATCACAGGCGCACTGCTTCTTAGAAACCAGCCTGTGTGCAACGCATCTAGACATAGGACTTCACATTGCAAGCCTCTTGTAAACGGCATCCTCAACAACAAGGCAAGACTTTGCATCACAGCTTTGCAGCTCCGAGGAATCACCACTGTGCGAATCATCCTAGATGCAGGAATCTGCGTTGCTCCACAACTAGGATTTGATGCACTCTTGTTCAGAAGGCCTAGTGTGTCTCTGTAGCTGGCTGTTGGCCTAAGTGTTCTCCATTGCAGTTAGTCTGAACTTATTACGTTGTGCTGGTGCGATGCAAGCAGTTAACGACAGTTGGCACTTTGTGCTTTTCAGCACTATATTTACTCAAATTTTAAAATTTCATATCTCCGGTTCTTCTGATTGGATTATTATCACTTCCGTCTTAAATAATTTATCAATTTATACTCTGTTTTTCTAAGTTATTGTGAGGTTTTTCTTGTGTTGTGTTACTCTTTATTACTGTTTTGAGTTGCTGCATAAATAATTTACACACTTGTCTCTAATTAATGCCTGACCGCTTTTGAGCCAAGTTACCAAAGGGTTAAGGACAGGTTAATTTGGGGTTTGCTTTTGATTTCATCCTGACAACAATTGTGGTTGCTGCTTGAGTATGGTTTCAACCCCCTCAACCTGTAACCTGCTTTTCCACAGCGATAACTTGACCTCACATAGAAATTCTGCCAGTATGGCGCGATTTCACAGCGAGAAAATCAATTTTTGAGGGCGAGTCTGTAAGTACTGCAAGGTGGTTCTACCTGTAAGAGTTGGTGAAAACATACAAACTCCACATTTGTGGGCATTCAAACACTTTTGTAGGTCGTTTTCAGCCCTGAAAACAATCACAGATGTATAGTTGTCAAGCAATGGGATAAACGCATTTCAGTGGGGGAATAAGAAGCAAAAAGTCCCTCCCCCCAGACCACCTCCAGCCTCCCGACCCCTGTCCATTTCCCAGAACTGTTGTGCACTGCAGGAGGAGTTTCATCCTGAGGAGAATGTTTGCCCATTGGAGAAACTAAAAAAAAAAAAAACACACTTCAAATGGACGTAAGCATCACATTTCTAAATCTCAAATTGTACACCAGTACCTTTTCATGTGTGTTAAAGGATAGGCTTTTTAAGTGCTTATAGTTTCCCCACAGTACTCTTGGAATTTATGGCATAATTTTGAAGAGTCAGAAATGTACTCAAAATATAAGTAGAAGTCTTAGTGTATACATTTCTGTCTTTTGAAAGGGCAGTTTTGTGAATTGAGTGCAACATATAGACAAAACAGATGTCACCAAATGTAATTAAAAGGTTCACAGGGATGGTGGCCTGCTGGGGCCATCAGACTACCTTGTCAGTGAGAGCCTTTCAATAAAGTAAACTTTCTTTTTAAATGCAGCTCGTTTTCGTTAAAGGCAATGGGGCTGCATTGAAAAAGAAACGTTTGCTTCTTTTTCTTTTGATTAAAAGTTAGCAGTGTACTCTTCAACACACTTTTTTACATTTACGAAGTTAAAGAGGTTCCAAAAGGACCCCTTCCTTTTTGCAAATGCTTTAGCACCTCCTTTGAGGTGTGGGTAAAATATCAACGTTTGGCAACTGGATTTCAGTTACAAAACATTGATATATTAGCTGATGATTAGGTATATGAAAGGGACACCTACAACACACCCCTTCTAGATACAGAATCGGTATCCATTCACAATACCATTTTAGGAGATGGGAAAAGACTTCTAAAATAGGATTAGTGCATAAGAAAATGCATTTTAACAGTTGTAGATGCTGAATTAGAGTCTTTACACCCGTAAAATGCTTATTACACCTGGCCCTTAATTAGCTGAGCTTCTTCCCAGGAATCTTCAGTCTACAAACTGCAATACCAAATTCAGTAGGGCTGTGTCATTATTTCATCCTTCAAAGTTCATTCTGATTATTGTAAACACTTTGTAGTGTTTTCCCAAAATCACAGACATAATTTCCACTACTGCACTGTAATGTGAAAATTGCTTTAAAGAATTGAGTGAGACCATGGACGTCAATTCACCGAAATGCCAGGGTTGCAGAAGTGACAACACACGACCTTTCACCTCCACTCACAAACATAGTTATCCATACACGCAAATTCATACTCACATACACTCTCTCACATAAACACACTCTCACCCCCAAGCATGTGCATAACATACATTTAAAAACATTTTTTGCTTACCACAGCTGCCATGGAAGGGCATATTCCAACTAAATGTACTCCATTTTTATTACACTAGTAATTGTTTATTAGACTAATAGTGAATAATGTGTTATTATTCACTAATAGTGTAATAAAAAAATAGAAAACAAAGAGAGCAGAGCCCCAATTGACGACCATAAGGACGAGCTGCCACTGTGTTCCTCGCACTGAATTTGCCACCTCTGAGGCCAGGGGTCGCAAAGGGCAAGCCAGGGCGCCCCTGACGGCCCCTAAATTACCTCCATAGGGGAGGCACTGACAACTAGGTCAATGACGGTTGAAATAGCTGGTATAAAGTATTTAGCGCATTAAAATTAACAGTTTAAGTATAATAATGTTTGACGAATTTAATTAAGAAAACAACTTCAATTACTCAGCATATTCACTAAATTTCATTTACTGTGCACCAGCAGTACCTACGTGTGTGCATATGCTGATGTTTTATTAGGCGCCTCTTATTTTAAAACACTATCGAACCTGAGGGCTTTTTTAATCACATCGTGTTAACTTCTGAGCAATGATGGGTCAAAGCAGAATAAAAGGACCGAGATTATGGTTCATTTATTTATTTAGTTCAGTGTGAAGGGAAGGCACGAGGTTACTGTGTGCACGTGACTGGACACAGATGCGGCGAAATAACATCTACTCTGTTTTCCTTTGCCTCCTCGGTTCCAGAGGGAGCTGCGTCCGCAGCGGTCACAGGCCTGCCTCGCTGGAATGTGGGAGATCCCTGCTGTCCTGGACTCGACTTCAAAGCAAACTCAGGATTTAAGAAAACATAAGCAAACGGGAGAGGTCGACCGGGTCGTCATTTCTGCTCATCTCTTCAAAGTCATTTTTTTTGTGTCTGCGCCTTTTTACTGGTCATCATTGAGGATGTTAGATGGGCACTGAGCTGGTCTTACAAGGGCAGTAAAATGTCTGACATCATAATAAACGTTACCATCGTCAACTCCTTGTGCATCATTTTTTATCTCCTTTGTTTCAATGTTTAGCGCGTTAGCGCTAGTATTAATTTGGTGAAGTGGTTAGCCATCAATTCCTTCCAGCTTAATGAATGGCCTAGTAAATTGGATGAAATTTTTCCAGTCCCAGAGTTACTGATGCCTAAGGTAGGAATTTACAGTGTTATATACAGGATGAACCCTGAAGAACCACTAATAAATGAGTATTTGCCGGAGTAATCAGCAATTCCAGGTCCGATTTCTTGGTAATTGCTCATTTTCCCCAATCTTTCACAGTGAGATTTTGGCTGTTTTCAGCAGGCGTAAGTAAAGAGGTCCGTGGTGCACCACACATATCCTAATTCTGATGGGACCACTAATTGCTGTTACCGGCCCGATCGGAAATAAAAGGCCAATCATAATATGGGCCTTAGTGTAAGGACTTATCCAAGAAGTGTTTATGTCTTGCTTACAGTTCAAAAGGCCTATTGTGTACAATACCCACCAAAGCAAAATAATGCAATGAGGTAGGAGCACTGAGTGTAACACAACCTCTCTACTTTGCAGTGACCGCTGACACATACTTATAATATACTTTAGCGTTATGGAGCCAGGTTAATAAATACTTAAATATTAAGACACAACTTCAAGTAGTAATTTGAAACTCTACACATTCAGATGTCACAATGAACACAGTGATAAGTATACCAGGGATGATTAAAGAGCACCAGAAAGAACAGTCTAAATAACATGCAAAACAAACGATGCCACGCTGTGGACATGTGCAGCAGGAGCACTAAAGGCAAGCTCACATGTGCCCATCCATACCTGGACCACACCCTATGCCAGGAACCCTGACTCTCCCATCTCCCGAAGTTACTCTGCCACTGAGTCTAAACCCCGGACCTTGGACTTCGCAACAACAATTGCTGCCACATCTCACCTCGATCTACGCTGACCACAACTGCTTCAGAATAACTTCACTGCATCCTGCTCATTGCATGATCACCCTGCAGGCATGCCTTCGAGATCTGGGACACCATCATCTCCCTAACCCTTAACATCATCTTCACCAAAACCGGGCTCGACCCTGCATCTGAGCCCAACATTGACACAGCAACTCCCGACAGCCACAAGATAGCACACCAGGACTGCATCAACAAAGAGGTGACACCACCATCACCCATAAAGAAACCATTCACTGCACCACTGCCACAGACATCACTCTGTTTATTGAACACATACATTTTCAACCGCAAACTGATGTTAAAACTATCATCTGAGGCACCCTCTGTAGGAGGCTGGACTGGCTTGTAGTGAGTACCAAGGGGTACTTGCACCTTGCACCAGGCCCAGTTATCCCTTATTAGTGTATAGGGTGTCTAGCAGCTTAGGCTGATAGATAATGGTAGCTTAGCAGAGCAGCTTAGGCTGAACTAGGAGACGTGTGAAGCTACTACAGTAACACTTAGTGTCATATGCACAATATCATAAGAAAACACAATACACAGTTATACTAAAAATAAAGGTACTTTATTTTTATGACAATATGCCAAAGTATCTTAGAGTGTACCCTCAGTGAGAGGATAGGAAATATACACAAGATATCTATACACAATAGCAAAAATATGCAGTATAGTCTTAGAAAACAGTGCAAACAATGTATAGTTACAATAGGATGCAATGGGGAAACATAGGGATAGGGGCAACACAAACCATATACTCCAAAAGTGGAATGCGAACCACGAATGGACCCCAAACCTATGTGACCTTGTAGAGGGTCGCTGGGACTATTAGAAAATAGTGAGAGTTAGAAAAATAACCCTCCCCAAGACCCTGAAAAGTGAGTGCAAAGTGCACTAAAGTTCCCTGTAGGAGGCTGGACTGGCTTGTAGTGAGTACCAAGGGGTACTTGCACCTTGCACCAGGCCCAGTTATCCCTTATTAGTGTATAGGGTGTCTAGCAGCTTAGGCTGATAGATAATGGTAGCTTAGCAGAGCAGCTTAGGCTGAACTAGGAGACGTGTGAAGCTACTACAGTACCACTTAGTGTCATATGCACAATATCATAAGAAAACACAATACACAGTTATACTAAAAATAAAGGTACTTTATTTTTGTGACAATATGCCAAAGTATCTTAGAGTGTACCCTCAGTGAGAGGATAGGAAATATACACAAGATATATATACACAATAGCAAAAATATGCAGTATAGTCATAGAAAACAGTGCAAACACTGTATGGTTACAATAGGATGCAATGGGGAAACATAGGGATAGGGGCAACACAAACCATATACTCCAAAAGTGGAATGCGAACCACGAATGGACCCCAAACCTATGTGACCTTGTAGAGGGTCGCTGGGACTATTAGAAAATAGTGAGAGTTAGAAAAATAACCCTCCCCAAGACCCTGAAAAGTGAGTGCAAAGTGCACTAAAGTTCCCCTAAGGACAAAGAAGTCGTGTTAGAGGAATAATGCAGGAAAGACACAAACCAGCAATGCAACAACTGTGGATTTCCAATCTAGGGTACCTGTGGAACAAGGGGACCAAGTCCAAAAGTCACAAGCAAGTCGGAGATGGGCAGATGCCCAGGAAATGCCAGCTGCGGGTGCAAAGAAGCTTCTACAGGACAGAAGAAGCTGAGGTTTCTGCAGGAACGAAAAGGGCTAGAGACTTCCCCTTTGGTGGACGGATCCCTCTCGCCGTGGAGAGTCGTGCAGAAGTGTTTTCCCGCCGAAAGAACGCCAACAAGCCTTGCTAGCTGCAAATCGTGCCGTTAGCGTTTTTGGACGCTGCTGTGGCCCTGGAGGGACCAGGAGGTTGCAAATTGGACCAGGAGAGAGAGGGGACGTCGAGCAAGACAAAGAGCCCTCTCAGCAGCAGGTAGCACCCGGAGAAGTGCCAGAAACAGGCACTACGAGGATGTGTGAAACGGTGCTCACCCGAAGTCGCACAAAGAAGTCCCACGTCGCCGGAGAACAACTTAGGAGGTCGTGCAATGCAGGTTAGAGTGCCGTGGACCCAGGCTGGACTGTGCACAAAGGATTTCCGCCGGAAGTGCACGGAGGCCGGAGTAGCTGCAAAAGTCGCGGTTCCCAGCAATGCAGCCCAGCGAGGTGAGGCAAGGACTTACCTCCACCAAACTTGGACTGAAGAGTCACTGGACTGTGGGGGTCACTTGGACAGAGTCGCTGGATTCGAGGGACCTCGCTCGTCGTGCTGAGAGGAGACCCAAGGGACCGGTAATGCAGCTTTTTGGTGCCTGCGGTTGCAGGGGGAAGATTCCGTCGACCCACGGGAGATTTCTTCAGAGCTTCTGGTGCAGAGAGGAGGCAGACTACCCCCACAGCATGCACAAGCAGGAAAACAGTCGAGAAGGCGGCAGGATCAGCGTTACAGAGTTGCAGTAGTCGTCTTTGCTACTATGTTGCAGTTTTGCAGGCTTCCAGCGCAATCAGCAGTCGATTCCTTATCAGAAGGTGAAGAGAGAGATGCAGAGGAACTCGGCTGAGCTCATGCATTCGTTATCTAGAGTTTCCCCAGAGACAGAGACAGAGACACTAAATAGCCAGAAAAGAGGGTTTGGCTACCTAGGAGAGAGGATAGGCTAGCAACACCTGAAGGAGCCTATCACAAGGAGTCTCTGACGTCACCTGGTGGCACTGGCCACTCAGAGCAGTCCAGTGTGCCAGCAGCACCTCTGTTTCCAAGATGGCAGAGGTCTGGAGCACACTGGAGGAGCTCTGGACACCTCCCAGGGGAGGTGCAGGTCAGGGGAGTGGTCACTCCCCTTTCATTTGTCCAGTTTCGCGCCAGAGCAGGAGCTAAGGGGTCCCTGAACCGGTGTAGACTGGCTTATGCAGAATTGGGCACATCTGTGCCCAACAAAGCATTTCCAGAGGCTGGGGGAGGCTACTCCTCCCCTGCCTTCACACCATTTTCCAAAGGGAGAGGGTGTCACACCCTCTCTCAGAGGAAGTTCTTTGTTCTCCCATCCTGGGCCAGGCCTGGCTGGACCCCAGGAGGGCAGATGCCTGTCTGAGGGGTTGGCAGCAGCAGCAGCAGCAGCTGCAGTGAAACCCCAGGAAGGGCAGTTTGGCAGTACCAGGGTCTGTGCTACAGACCACTGGGATCATGGAATTGTACCAACAATGCCAGGATGGCATAGAGGGGGCAATTCCATGATCTTAGACATGTTACATGGCCATATTCGGAGTTACCATTGTGAAGCTACATATAGGTAGTGACCTATATGTAGTGCACGCGTGTAATGGTGTCCCCGCACTCACAAAGTTCAGGGAATTGGCTCTGAACAATGTGGGGGCACCTTGGCTAGTGCCAGGGTGCCCTCACACTAAGTAACTTTGCACCTAACCTTTACCAGGTAAAGGTTAGACATATAGGTGACTTATAAGTTACTTAAGTGCAGTGTAAAATGGCTGTGAAATAACGTGGACGTTATTTCACTCAGGCTGCAGTGGCAGGCCTGTGTAAGAATTGTCAGAGCTCCCTATGGATGGCAAAAGAAATGCTGCAGCCCATAGGGATCCCCTGGAACCCCAATACCCTGGGTACCTCAGTACCATATACTAGGGAATTATAAGGGTGTTCCAGTAAGCCAATGTAAATTGGTAAAAATGGTCACTAGCCTGTTAGTGACAATTTGGAAAGAAATGAGAGAGCATAACCACTGAGGTTCTGGTTAGCAGAGCCTCAGTGAGACAGTTAGGCACTACACAGGGAACACACACATATAGGCCACAAACTTATGAGCACTGGGGTCCTGACTAGCAGGGTCCCAGTGACACATAACAAACATACTGAAAACATGGGGTTTTCACTATGAGCACTGGGCCCTGGCTAGCAGGATCCCAGTGAGACAGTGAAAATACCCTGACATACACTCACAAACAGGCCAAAAGTGGGGGTAACAAGGCTAGAAAGAGGCTACTTTCTCACATTCCCCTAAGGACAAAGAAGTCGTGTTAGAGGAATAATGCAGGAAAGACACAAACCAACAATGCAACAACTGTGGATTTCCAACCTAGGGTACCTGTGGAACAAGGGGACCAAGTCCAAAAGTCACAAGCAAGTCGGGGATGGGCAGATGCCCAGGAAATGCCAGCTGCGGGTGCAAAGAAGCTTCTACTTTCTCACACAACCCCCCCCCAAACGAAGGACAATAAGGCTAACCTTGGCCAGTTGAGACTTTATTGTCTAAGTGGTGATAAGTAGAGAGTAGCTCTGCAATAGACTGGTTACTCCTTTTATCATCCACTATATGGTTACTTCCCTGTGGGGATGTAAACCACCCTGTTTGAAGTTTTTTAGCTAAGCAACAATGTGAAGATGTATTTTCAGAGTTTCTATCAGTAAGTTTTAGTTTAGAGCAGTGGGAATTGTCCACTGAACCTATCTGTAGTGATGGAAATGCCAGACAGGGATGCTGTCTCAGAAAAGCCATAGCTGGGCAAAAACTTTGTCCATATAGCTGGAAGAGAGAACAGGGATGCTGTTTCTCTTGAGTTGGAGCAGGGCAGGGATGCTGTCCTATGAGCCCCACACTAGGGCAGGGATGCTGTCCTAAGTGTTGTGAGGCAGTGCAGGGTTTCTTCACTAAAGTTTCTCTGGGAGGGTTGGAGGGATGCTCCATGTTAACTAAAATGGTGCTCTTTTTCTCACCAATGTTAGTTATCCCACAGAGAGGTACTTCTACCTCAGGGAGTCCAGCTTTGCCAGCTGATGATTCCCTTGGAACAGGTGCCACCCCAGGAGAGGTTTCTCCCACCACAGGAATGCTATCCTGAATGGCAGGGTGGTTAGGGGATACTGTGATACCCTTTTTACCTGTTGATGGAGAGGGATCCTGAGTTTTCAGGCCTTCTCTCCTTTGCTTTTTCATTTCAGTAGAAATGAGAGGGAACAATTCCTCAGGGATGCCCAGCATGGCTGCATGGGCATAAAACTCTACATCAGCCCAACCTGAGGCCTCTAGGTCATTACCTAAGAGACAGTCTACAGGTAAGCTAGGTGATACCACCACCTGCTTAGGGCCAGTAACTCCACCCCAACTAAACTGAATTATAGCTAAGGGAAGAAACTTAGTGGAGTTATGGACATCAATAATCTTATACTGTTGTCCAATGATGTGTTGATCAGGGTGCACTAGGTTTTCAGTCACCAAAGTGATACTGGCACCTGTGTCCCTGTAGGCCAAGGCCTCAACACCATTTATTGAAACTGTCTGCCTGTACTTATCCATTGTAAGGGGACAAGCAGCCAGTGTGGCAAGGCCAATGCCACTAGGTGTGACAGAAACTGTCTTGGGACTGACTACCCCAGTTTCTACTATGGACCCAAAAGTGAACCCAACTACACCCTTAACTTGACTGTTGCCAGCAGTCCCACCACTAGTACCACTACTGCTAGGGGCACTAGAGCTTGATGTATTAGTGGTGGTAGGCTCAGGGGGTTTACCTGGACAGGACTTATCCCCTGGCCTATGGCCTCTGTTTTTACACACAAAGCACCAAGGCTTTTTAATGTGTGTGGGTTGAGAAGAAGAGGAAGAATTTGTTTTATCCCCACCCTCTGAAGAGTGTTTAAGATTTGAAGTGGGATCTTTGGTTTTACCCTTATCCCCATGCTTATCTTGAGATTTTTCACCATCTTTCTTCTTATTGCCATCTTTGTCACCCCCTGTATGAACTTTTCTGTTCACCCTTGTTCTGAACCATTTGTCTGCCTTCTTTCCCAATTCTTGGGGAGAGGTCAGATCAGAGTCCACCAAGTACTGGTGCAACAAATCAGACACACAATTATTAAGAATATGCTCTCTCAGGATCAAGTTATACAGGCTGTCATAATCAGTAACTTTACTGCCATGTAACCACCCCTCCAAGGCCTTCACTGAATGGTCAATGAAATCAACCCAGTCTTGTGAAGACTCCTTTTTGGTCTCTCTGAACTTTATCCTGTATTGTTCAGTGGTTAAGCCATAACCATCCAGGAGTGCATTCTTAAGAACTGTAAAATTATTGGCATCACTTTCTTTCACAGTAAGGAGCCTATCCCTACCTTTTCCACTAAATGATAGCCATAGGATAGCAGCCCACTGCCTTTGAGGGACATCCTGTACAACACAGGCCCTCTCAAGTGCAGCAAACCACTTGTTAATGTCATCCCCCTCCTTATAAGGGGGAACTATCTTGTGCAGATTCCTGGAATCATGCTCTTTTGCAGGATGACTATGGGGAATACTGCTGCTGCCACCATGGGTTTCTAAACCCAGTTTCTGTCTCTCCTTCTCTACTTCTAAAGTCTGTCTATCCAAATCCAGCTGTTGCTTCTTGAGCCTCAGTCTGGTTTGTTCCACTCTCAATCTATTGAGTTCCCTTTCTAACAATCTGTCATCAGGGTGGGTGGGAGGGACATGCCTTGAAACAGAAGTATGGTGAGAATGGACAGAAGGAGACCTGTCCCTTACAGAAGCCACCCTAACAGCTTGGCTAACAGAAACATCACTACCAGTATGGTGAGAATAAATGCTTTTGCTATGATGTGAGACAACACTATTTATATGGTGTGGCTCATCATCATTACCAACTATGCTAGACTGTCTAGTAATGGGCAGGCTAGGAAGTTTCTTTCCTGAATCTTTTCCTGGTGGAGTCCCTGGATCAGATTGAGAACCATTAGCTACTTTTTCTACAGATTGGGCACTTATGGCCTTATCCTGTACTCTAAGCATGTTAATTAACAGTTCTAAGGAAGGATTCTTCCCTACACTCAAACCTCTCTCTATGCAGAGATTCCTTGCTCCTTTCCAGCTAAGGTGATCATATGCAAGTTTGGACAGATCAACATTTTGGCCTGTGCCAGACATTTTTAGAGAGAGTTAAAGTGATAGTAAAATATACAAAGTTTGTCAGAGCTTTTAGAAAGACAGAGAAAAAAAACTTTTAAAACTTTTTAGAACTTTTTAGAAAGTTAGAAGTACTTTTCAGCACTTAGAAAAGAGTGAAAAGAGGAAATGCAAAACTTTTTGGCTATGTGTATATACACTGACCTTGTTTTGTATATTTTTCTCTTATGAAAAGTACAATGACAAGAGTGGTAAGTAGTCTCAAAGCACTTATCCCACCGCTGCACAACCAATGTAGGAGGCTGGACTGGCTTGTAGTGAGTACCAAGGGGTACTTGCACCTTGCACCAGGCCCAGTTATCCCTTATTAGTGTATAGGGTGTCTAGCAGCTTAGGCTGATAGATAATGGTAGCTTAGCAGAGCAGCTTAGGCTGAACTAGGAGACGTGTGAAGCTACTACAGTACCACTTAGTGTCATATGCACAATATCATAAGAAAACACAATACACAGTTATACTAAAAATAAAGGTACTTTATTTTTGTGACAATATGCCAAAGTATCTTAGAGTGTACCCTCAGTGAGAGGATAGGAAATATACACAAGATATATATACACAATAGCAAAAATATGCAGTATAGTCATAGAAAACAGTGCAAACACTGTATGGTTACAATAGGATGCAATGGGGAAACATAGGGATAGGGGCAACACAAACCATATACTCCAAAAGTGGAATGCGAACCACGAATGGACCCCAAACCTATGTGACCTTGTAGAGGGTCGCTGGGACTATTAGAAAATAGTGAGAGTTAGAAAAATAACCCTCCCCAAGACCCTGAAAAGTGAGTGCAAAGTGCACTAAAGTTCCCCTAAGGACAAAGAAGTCGTGTTAGAGGAATAATGCAGGAAAGACACTAACCAGCAATGCAACAACTGTGGATTTCCAATCTAGGGTACCTGTGGAACAAGGGGACCAAGTCCAAAAGTCACAAGCAAGTCGGAGATGGGCAGATGCCCAGGAAATGCCAGCTGCGGGTGCAAAGAAGCTTCTACTGGACAGAAGAAGCTGAGGTTTCTGCAGGAACGAAAAGGGCTAGAGACTTCCCCTTTGGTGGACGGATCCCTCTCGCCGTGGAGAGTCGTGCAGAAGTGTTTTCCCGCCGAAAGAACGCCAACAAGCCTTGCTAGCTGCAATTCGTGCGGTTAGCGTTTTTGGACGCTGCTGTGGCCCTGGAGGGACCAGGAGGTCTCAAATTGGACCAGGAGAGAGAGGGGACGTCGAGCAAGACAAGGAGCCCTCTCAGCAGCAGGTAGCACCCGGAGAAGTGCCAGAAACAGGCACTACGAGGATGTGTGAAACGGTGCTCACCCGAAGTCGCACAAAGAAGTCCCACGTCGCTGGAGAACAACTTAGGAGGTCGTGCAATGCAGGTTAGAGTGCCGTGGACCCAGGCTGGACTGTGCACAAAGGATTTCCGCCGGAAGTGCACGGAGGCCGGAGTAGCTGCAAAAGTCGCGGTTCCCAGCAATGCAGCCCAGCGAGGTGAGGCAAGGACTTACCTCCACCAAACTTGGACTGAAGAGTCACTGCACTGTGGGGGTCACTTGGACAGAGTCGCTGGATTCGAGGGACCTCGCTCGTCGTGCTGAGAGGAGACCCAAGGGACCGGTAATGCAGCTTTTTGGTGCCTGCGGTTGCAGGGGGAAGATTCCGTCGACCCACGGGAGATTTCTTCAGAGCTTCTGGTGCAGAGAGGAGGCAGACTACCCCCACAGCATGCACAAGCAGGAAAACAGTCGAGAAGGCGGCAGGATCAGCGTTACAGAGTTGCAGTAGTCGTCTTTGCTACTATGTTGCAGTTTTGCAGGCTTCCAGCGCGGTCAGCAGTCGATTCCTTATCAGAAGGTGAAGAGAGAGATGCAGAGGAACTCGGCTGAGCTCATGCATTCGTTATCTAGAGTTTCCCCAGAGACAGAGACCCTAAATAGCCAGAAAAGAGGGTTTGGCTACCTAGGAGAGAGGATAGGCTAGCAACACCTGAAGGAGCCTATCACAAGGAGTCTCTGACGTCACCTGGTGGCACTGGCCACTCAGAGCAGTCCAGTGTGCCAGCAGCACCTCTGTTTCCAAGATGGCAGAGGTCTGGAGCACACTGGAGGAGCTCTGGACACCTCCCAGGGGAGGTGCAGGTCAGGGGAGTGGTCACTCCCCTTTCCTTTGTCCAGTTTCGCGCCAGAGCAGGGGCTAAGGGGTCCCTGAACCGGTGTAGACTGGCTTATGCAGAATTGGGCACATCTGTGCCCAACAAAGCATTTCCAGAGGCTGGGGGAGGCTACTCCTCCCCTGCCTTCACACCATTTTCCAAAGGGAGAGGGTGTCACACCCTCTCTCAGAGGAAGTTCTTTGTTCTCCCATCCTGGGCCAGGCCTGGCTGGACCCCAGGAGGGCAGATGCCTGTCTGAGGGGTTGGCAGCAGCAGCAGCTGCAGTGAAACCCCAGGAAGGGCAGTTTGGCAGTACCAGGGTCTGTGCTACAGACCACTGGGATCATGGAATTGTACCAACAATGGCAGGATGGCATAGAGGGGGCAATTCCATGATCTTAGACATGTTACATGGCCATATTCGGAGTTACCATTGTGAAGCTACATATAGGTAGTGACCTATATGTAGTGCACGCGTGTAATGGTGTCCCCGCACTCACAAAGTTCAGGGAATTGGCTCTGAACAATGTGGGGGCACCTTGGCTAGTGCCAGGGTGCCCTCACACTAAGTAACTTTGCACCTAACCTTTACCAGGTAAAGGTTAGACATATAGGTGACTTATAAGTTACTTAAGTGCAGTGTAAAATGGCTGTGAAATAACGTGGACGTTATTTCACTCAGGCTGCAGTGGCAGGCCTGTGTAAGAATTGTCAGAGCTCCCTATGGGTGGCAAAAGAAATGCTGCAGCCCATAGGGATCCCCTGGAACCCCAATACCCTGGGTACCTCAGTACCATATACTAGGGAATTATAAGGGTGTTCCAGTAAGCCAATGTAAATTGGTAAAAATGGGCACTAGCCTGTTAGTGACAATTTGGAAAGAAATGAGAGAGCATAACCACTGAGGTTCTGGTTAGCAGAGCCTCAGTGAGACAGTTAGGCACTACACAGGGAACACACACATATAGGCCACAAACTTATGAGCACTGGGGTCCTGACTAGCAGGGTCCCAGTGACACATAACAAACATACTGAAAACATGGGGTTTTCACTATGAGCACTGGGCCCTGGCTAGCAGGATCCCAGTGAGACAGTGAAAATACCCTGACATACACTCACAAACAGGCCAAAAGTGGGGGTAACAAGGCTAGAAAGAGGCTACTTTCTCACATTCCCCTAAGGACAAAGAAGTCGTGTTAGAGGAATAATGCAGGAAAGACACAAACCAACAATGCAACAACTGTGGATTTCCAACCTAGGGTACCTGTGGAACAAGGGGACCAAGTCCAAAAGTCACAAGCAAGTCGGGGATGGGCAGATGCCCAGGAAATGCCAGCTGCGGGTGCAAAGAAGCTTCTACTGGACAGAAGAAGCTGAGGTTTCTGCAGGAACGAAAAGGGCTAGAGACTTCCCCTTTGGTGGACGGATCCCACTCGCCGTGGAGAGTCGTGCAGAAGTGTTTTCCCGCCGAGAGAACGCCAACAAGCCTTGCTAGCTGCAAATCGCGCGGTTAGCGTTTTTGGACGCTGCTGAGGCCCAGGAGGGACCAGGAGGTCGCAAATTGGACCAGCAGAGAGAGGGGACGTCGAGCAAGACAAGGAGCCCTCTCTGAAGCAGGTAGCACCCGGAGAAGTGCCACAAACAGGCACTACGAGGATGCGTGAAACGGTGCTCACCCGAAGTCGCACAAAGGAGTCCCACGTCGCCGGAGACCAACTTAGAAAGTCGTGCAATGCAGGTTAGAGTGCCGTGGACCCAGGCTTGGCTGTGCACAAAGGATTTCCGCCGGAAGTGCACAGGGGCCGGAGTAGCTGCAAAAGTCGCGGTTCCCAGCAATGCAGCCCAGCGAGGTGAGGCAAGGACTTACCTCCACCAAACTTGGACTGAAGAGTCACTGGACTGTGGGGGTCAGTTGGACAGAGTCGCTGGATTCGAGGGACCTCGCTCGTCGTGCTGAGAGGAGACCCAAGGGACCGGTAATGCAGCTTTTTGGTGCCTGCGGTTGCAGGGGGAAGATTCCGTCGACCCACGGGAGATTTCTTCGGAGCTTCTGGTGCAGAGAGGAGGCAGACTACCCCCACAGCATGCACAAGCAGGAAAACAGTCGAGAAGGCGGCAGGATCAGCGTTACAGAGTTGCAGTAGTCGTCTTTGCTACTATGTTGCAGGTTTGCAGGCTTCCAGCGCGGTCAGCAGTCGATTCCTTGGCAGAAGGTGAAGAGAGAGATGCAGAGGAACTCGGATGAGCTCTTGCATTCGTTATCTAAAGTTTCCCCAGAGACAGAGACCCTAAATAGCCAGAAAAGAGGGTTTGGCTACCTAGGAGAGAGGATAGGCTACTAACACCTGAAGGAGCCTATCAGAAGGAGTCTCTGACGTCACCTGGTGGCACTGGCCACTCAGGGCAGTCCAGTGTGCCAGCAGCACCTCTGTTTCCAAGATGGCAGAGGTCTGGAGCACACTGGAGGAGCTCTGGACACCTCCCAGGGGAGGTGCAGCTCAGGGGAGTGGTCACTCCCCTTTCCTTTGTCCAGTTTCGCGCCAGAGCAGGGCTAAGGGGTCCCCTGAACTGGTGTAGACTGGCTTATGCAGAATTGGGCACCTCTGTGCCCAACAAAGCATTTCCAGAGGCTGGGGGAGGCTACTCCTCCCCTGCCTTCACACCATTTTCCAAAGGGAGAGGGTGTAACACCCTCTCTCAGAGGAAGTCCTTTGTTCTGCCATCCTGGGCCAGGCCTGGCTGGACCCCAGGAGGGCAGATGCCTGTCTGAGGGGTTGGCAGCAGCAGCAGCTGCAGTGAAACCCCAGGAAGGGCAGTTTGGCAGTACCAGGGTCTGTGCTACAGACCACTGGGATCATGGGATTGTGCCAACTATGCCAGGATGGCATAGAGGGGGCAATTCCATGATCATAGACATGTTACATGGCCATATTCGGAGTTACCATTGTGAAGCTACATATAGGTAGTGACCTATATGTAGTGCACGCGTGTAATGGTGTCCCCGCACTCACAAAGTTCAGGGAATTGGCTCTGAACAATGTGGGGGCACCTTGGCTAGTGCCAGGGTGCCCTCACACTAAGTAACTTTGCACCTAACCTTTACCAGGTAAAGGTTAGACATATAGGTGACTTATAAGTTACTTAAGTGCAGTGTAAAATGGCTGTGAAATAACGTGGACGTTATTTCACTCAGGCTGCAGTGGCAGGCCTGTGTAAGAATTGTCAGAGCTACCTATGGGTGGCAAAAGAAATGCTGCAGCCCATAGGGATCTCCTGGAACCCCAATACCCTGGGCACCTCAGTACCATATACTAGGGAATTATAAGGGTGTTCCAGTAAGCCAATGTAAATTGTTAAAATTGGTCACTAGCCTGTTAGTGACGATTTTAATGAAATGAGAGAGCATAACCACTGAGGTTCTGATTAGCAGAGCCTCAGTGAGACAGTTAGGCACTACACAGGGAACACATACATATAGGCCACAAACTTATGAGCACTGGGGACCTGACTAGCAGGGTCCCAGTGACACATAACAAACATACTGAAAACATAGGGTTTTCACTATGAGCACTGGGCCCTGGCTAGCAGGATCCCAGTGAGACAGTGAAAACACCCTGGCATACACTCACAAACAGGCCAAAAGTGGGGGTAACAAGGCTAGAAAGAGGCTACTTTCTCACACAACCCCCCCCCCCCCCCCCAAACGAAGGACAATAAGGCTAACCTTGGCCAGTTGAGACTTTATTGTCTAAGTGGTGATAAGTAGAGAGTAGCTCTGCAATAGACTGGTTACTCCCTTTATCATCCACTATATGGTTACTTCCCTGTGGGGATGTAAACCACCCTGTTTGAAGTTTTTTAACTAAGCAACAATGTGAAGATGTATTTTCAGAGTTTCTATCAGTAAGTTTTAGTTTAGAGCAGTGGGAATTATCCACTGAACCTATTTGTAATGATGGAAATGCCAGACAGGGATGCTGTCTCAGTAAAGCCATAGCTGGGCAAAAACTTTGTCCATATGGCTGGAAGAGAGAACAGGGATGCTGTTTCTCTTGAGTTGGAGCAGGGCAGGGATGCTGTCCTATGAGCTCCACACTAGGGCAGGGATGCTGTCCTAAGTGTTGTGAGGCAGTGCAGGGTTTCTGCACTAAAGTTTCTCTGGGAGGGTTGGAGGGATGCTCCATGTTAACTAAAATGGTGCTCTTTTTCTCACCAATGTTAGTTATCCCACAGAGAGGTACTTC
This sequence comes from Pleurodeles waltl, assembly GCF_031143425.1. Classification (NCBI taxonomy): domain Eukaryota; kingdom Metazoa; phylum Chordata; class Amphibia; order Caudata; family Salamandridae; genus Pleurodeles; species Pleurodeles waltl. The sequence goes on from NC_090445.1 coordinate 983,116,779, forward strand.
TACCTCAGGGAGTCCAGCTTTGCTAGCTGATGATTCCCTTGGAACAGGTGCCACCCCAGGAGAGGTTTCTCCCACCACAGGAATGGTATCCTGAATGGTAGGGTGGTTAGGGGATACTGTGATACCCTTTTTACCTGTTGATGGAGAGGGATCCTGAGTTTTCAGGCCTTCTCTCCTTTGCTTTTTCATTTCAGTAGAAATGAGAGGGAACAATTCCTCAGGGATGCCCAGCATGGCTGCAGGGGCATAAAACTCTACATCAGCCCAACCTGAGGCCTCTAGGTCATTACCAAAGAGACACTCTACAGGTAAGCTAGGTGATACCACCACCTGCTTAGGGCCAGTAACTCCACCCCAACTAAACTGAATTATAGCTAAGGGAAGAAACTTAGTGGAGTTATGGACATCAATAATCTTATACTGTTGTCCAATGATGTGTTGATCAGAGTGCACTAGGTTTTCAGTCACCAAAGTGATACTGGCACCTGTGTCCCTGTAGGCCAAGGCCTCAACACCATTTATTGAAACTGTCTGCCTGTACTTATCCATTGTAAGGGGACAAGTAGCCAGTGTGGCAAGGCCAATGCCACTAGGTGTGACAGAAACTGTCTTGGGACTGACTACCCCAGTTTCTACTATGGACCCATAAGTGAACCCAACTACACCCTTAACTTGACTGTTGCCAGCAGTCCCACCACTAGTACCACTACTGCTAGGGGCACTAGAGCTTGATGTATTAGTGGTGGTAGGCTCAGGGGGTTTACCTGGACAGGACTTATCCCCTGGCCTATGGCCTCTGTTTTTACACACAAAGCACCAAGGCTTTTTAATGTGTGCAGGTTGGGAAGAAGAGGAAGAATTTGTTTTATCCCCACCCTCTGAAGAGTGTTTAAGATTTGAAGTGGGATCTTTGGTTTTACCCTTATCCCCATGCTTATCTTGAGATTTTTCACCATCTTTCTTCTTATTGCCATCTTTGTCACCCCCTGTATGAACTTTTCTGTTCACCCTTGTTCTGACCCATTTGTCTGCCTTCTTTCCCAATTCTTGGGGAGAGGTCAGATCAGAGTCTACCAGGTACTGGTGCAACATATCAGACACACAATTATTAAGTATATGCTCTCTCAGGATTGTGTTATACAGGCTTTCATAATCAGTAACTTTACTGCCATGTAACCACCCCTCCAAGGCCTTCACTGAATGGTCAATGAAATCAACCCAGTCTTGTGAAGACTCCTTTTTGGTCTCTCTGAACTTTATCCTGTATTGTTCAGTGGTTAAGCCATAACCATCCAGGAGTGCATTCTTAAGAACTGTAAAATTATTAGCATCATTTTCTTTCACAGTAAGGAGCCTATCCCTACCTTTTCCACTAAATGATAGCCATAGGATAGCAGCCCACTGCCTTTGAGGGACATCCTGTACAACACAGGCCCTCTCAAGTGCAGCAAACCACTTGTTAATGTCATCCCCCTCCTTATAAGGGGGAACTATCTTATGCAGATTCCTGGAATCATGCTCTTTTGCAGGATGACTATGGGGAATACTGCTGCTGCCACCATGGGTTTCTAAACCCAGTTTCTGTCTCTCCTTCTCTACTTCTAAAGTCTGTCTATCCAAATCCAGCTGTTGCTTCTTGAGCTTCAGTCTGGTTTGTTCCACTCTCAATCTATTGAGCTCCCTTTCTAACAATCTGTCATCAGGGTGGGTGGGATGGACATGCCTTGAAACAGAAGTATGGTGAGAATGGACAGAAGGAGACCTGTCCCTTACAGAAGCCACCCTAACAGCTTGGCTAACAGAAACATCACTACCAGTATGGTGAGAATAAATGCTTTTGCTATGATGTGAGACAACACTATTTATATGGTGTGGCTCATCATCATTACCAACTATGCTAGACTGTCTAGTAATGGGCAGGCTAGGAAGTTTCTTTCCTGAATCTTTTCCTGGGGGAGTCCCTGGATCAGATTGAGAACCATTAGCTACTTTTTCAACAGATGGGGCACTTCTAGCCTTATCCTGTTCTCTAAGCATGTTAAGTAACAGTTCCAAGGAAGGATTCTTCCCTACACTCAAACCTCTCTCTACACAGAGACTCCTTGCTCCTTTCCAGCTAAGGTGGTCATATGCAAGTTTGGACAGATCAACATTTTGGCCTGTGCCAGACATTTTTAGAGAGAGTTAAAGTGATAGTAAAAGATAAAAAGTTTGTCAGAGCTTTTAGAAAGACAGAGAAAAAAACTTTTGAAACTTTTTAGAACTTTTTAGAAAGTTAGAAGTACTTTTCAGCACTTAGAAAAGAGTGAAAAGAGGAAATGCAAAACTTTTTGGCTATGTGTATATACACTGACCTTGTTTTGTATATTTTTCTCTTATGAAAAGTACAATGACAAGAGTGGTAAGTAGTCTCAAAGCACTTATCCCACCGCTGCACAACCAATGTAGGAGGCTGGACTGGCTTGTAGTGAGTACCAAGGGGTACTTGCACCTTGCACCAGGCCCAGTTATCCCTTATTAGTGTATAGGGTGTCTAGCAGCTTAGGCTGATAGATAATGGTAGCTTAGCAGAGCAGCTTAGGCTGAACTAGGAGACGTGTGAAGCTACTACAGTACCACTTAGTGTCATATGCACAATATCATAAGAAAACACAATACACAGTTATACTAAAAATAAAGGTACTTTATTTTTATGACAATATGCCAAAGTATCTTAGAGTGTACCCTCAGTGAGGGGATAGGAAATATACACAAGATATATATACACAATAGCAAAAATATGCAGTATAGTCTTAGAAAACAGTGCAAACAATGTATAGTTACAATAGGATGCAATGGGGAAACATAGGGATAGGGGCAACACAAACCATATACTCCAAAAGTGGAATGCGAACCACAAATGGACCCCAAACCTATGTGACCTTGTAGAGGGTCGCTGGGACTATTAGAAAATAGTGAGAGTTAGAAAAATAACCCTCCCCAAGACCCTGAGAAGTGAGTGCAAAGTGCACTAAAGTTCCCCTAAGGACAAAGAAGTCGTGTTAGAGGAATAATGCAGGAAAGACACAAACCAACAATGCAACAACTGTGGATTTCCAACCTAGGGTACCTGTGGAACAAGGGGACCAAGTCCAAAAGTCACAAGCAAGTCGGAGATGGGCAGATGCCCAGGAAATGCCAGCTGCGGGTGCAAAGAAGCTTCTACTGGACAGAAGAAGCTGAGGTTTCTGTAGGAACGAAAAGGGCTAGAGACTTCCCCTTTGGTGGACGGATCCCTCTCGCCGTGGAGAGTCGTGCAGAAGTGTTTTCCCGCCGAAAGAACGCCAACAAGCCTTGCTAGCTGCAAATCGTGCGGTTAGCGTTTTTGGACGCTGCTGAGGCCCAGGAGGGACCAGGAGGTCGCAAATTGGACCAGCAGAGAGAGGGGACGTCAAGCAAGACAAGGAGCCCTCTCTGAAGCAGGTAGCACCCGGAGAAGTGCCAGAAACAGGCACTACGAGGATGCGTGAAACGGTGCTCACCCGAAGTCGCACAAAGGAGTCCCACGTCGCCGGAGACCAACTTAGAAAGTCGTGCAATGCAGGTTAGAGTGCCGTGGACCCAGGCTTGGCTGTGCACAAAGGATTTCCGCCGGAAGTGCACAGGGGCCGGAGTAGCTGCAAAAGTCGCGGTTCCCAGCAATGCAGCCCAGCGAGGTGAGGCAAGGACTTACCTCCACCAAACTTGGACTGAAGAGTCACTGGACTGTGAGGGTCACTTGGACAGAGTCGCTGGATTCGAGGGACCTCGCTCGTCGTGCTGAGAGGAGACCCAAGGGACCGGTAATGCAGCTTTTTGGTGCCTGCGGTTGCAGGGGGAAGATTCCGTCGACCCACGGGAGATTTCTTCGGAGCTTCTGGTGCAGAGAGGAGGCAGACTACCCCCACAGCATGCACAAGCAGGAAAACAGTCGAGAAGGCGGCAGGATCAGCGTTACAGAGTTGCAGTAGTCGTCTTTTCTACTATGTTGCAGGTTTGCAGGCTTCCAGGGCGGTCAGCAGTCGATTCCTTGGCAGAAGGTGAAGAGAGAGATGCAGAGGAACTCGGATGAGCTCTTGCATTCGTTATCTAAAGTTTCCCCAGAGACAGACACCCTAAATAGCCAGAAAAGAGGGTTTGGCTACCTAGGAGAGAGGATAGGCTACTAACACCTGAAGGAGCCTATCAGAAGGAGTCTCTGATGTCACCTGGTGGCACTGGCCACTCAGAGCAGTCCAGTGTGCCAGCAGCACCTCTGTTTCCAAGATGGCAGAGGTCTGGAGCACACTGGAGGAGCTCTGGACACCTCCCAGGGGAGGTGCAGGTCAGGGGAGTGGTCACTCCCCTTTCCTTTGTCCAGTTTCGCGCCAGAGCAGGGCTAAGGGGTCCCCTGAACCGGTGTAGACTGGCTTATGCAGAATTGGGCACCTCTGTGCCCAACAAAGCATTTCCAGAGGCTGGGGGAGGCTACTCCTCCCCTGCCTTCACACCATTTTCCAAAGGGAGAGGGTGTAACACCCTCTCTCAGAGGAAGTCCTTTGTTCTGCCATCCTGGGCCAGGCCTGGCTGGACCCCAGGAGGGCAGATGCCTGTCTGAGGGGTTGGCAGCAGCAGCAGCAGCAGCTGCAGTGAAACCCCAGGAAGGGCAGTTTGGCAGTACCAGGGTCTGTGCTACAGACCACTGGGATCATGGGATTGTGCCAACTATGCCAGGATGGCATAGAGGGGGCAATTCCATGGTCATAGACATGTTACATGGCCATATTCGGAGTTACCATTGTGAAGCTACATATAGGTAGTGACCTATATGTAGTGCACGCGTGTTATGGTGTCCCCGCACTCACAAAGTTCAGGGAATTGGCTCTGAACAATGTGGGGGCACCTTGGCTAGTGCCAGGGTGCCCTCACACTAAGTAACTTTGCACCTAACCTTTACCAGGTAAAGGTTAGACATATAGGTGACTTATAAGTTACTTAAGTGCAGTGTAAAATGGCTGTGAAATAACGTGGACGTTATTTCACTCAGGCTGCAGTGGCAGGCCTGTGTAAGAATTGTCAGAGCTCCCTATGGGTGGCAAAAGAAATGCTGCAGCCCATAGGGATCTCCTGGAACCCCAATACCCTGGGCACCTCAGTACCATATACTAGGGAATTATAAGGGTGTTCCAGTAAGCCAATGTAAATTGTTAAAATTGGTCACTAGCCTGTTAGTGACAATTTGAATGAAATGAGAGAGCATAACCACTGAGGTTCTGGTTAGCAGAGCCTCAGTGAGACAGTTAGGCACTACACAGGGAAAACATACATATAGGCCACAAACTTATGAGCACTGGGGTCCTGACTAGCAGGGTCCCAGTGACACATAACAAACATACTGAAAACATAGGGTTTTCACTATGAGCACTGGGCCCTGGCTAGCAGGATCCCAGTGAGACAGTGAAAACACCCTGGCATACACTCACAAACAGGCCAAAAGTGGGGGTAACAAGGCTAGAAAGAGGCTACTTTCTCACACCCTCACATACAGATTCCAGGACCATGACCCAGTTCCTGAGACGCTTTCCCCGAATTCATCACCCCAATCACTATTGACTCCGAACATTACATCTTCCCCGGAGACATTAATTTTCTCCTTGACAACCTTAGCGACGCCAACACTGCCAACATCCTCGAAAGCATGAACAACATTGGACTCACCCAGCTAGTCACCAACCCAACACATTAAGCAAGACACAGGCTCGATAGGAGCTCACCTGGGCAGACCATGCCATCGTCCACGTCACCATCAAAGGATCCCCCAGCACCACCATAAAGCCACACAGCACCCCACACCACAGCTGGATAAAAGTATCAGAGAGCCAGTGCACCAACGTCGTCAACACCTCCCACACTGACATCACAACCCACCTAGAATAAGTTGTCAAGAATTCTCATCCTGGATCACCAATTGCGCCAACAGTCACCCCATCAAGCTCACCAAACTCAAGAGACCCAGCAAGTAGGCCAGTTGGTACACCACAAAACTAAGAACCACGTAACACAACTGCAAGCAACTAGAAAGTAAATAGTGAACCAGCAAGGAGCCCACAGATCAAGTAACTTTCAAGTTATCCCTCAACTACTACCACCAACTACTGAAAGAGATGAAAAAAAGCACCATAGCTGACCTCATCAATACTAGCCTAACCACAATAAAGAACTCTTCAACATCATCAGGGAGTTCTCCAACTCCTCAGTGACAGGTCACTGCCATTGACAACATCAGACCTTCCTTGGACAGGGAGAAACAACAGCCCTGATTGTCCTCAACCTCTCGGCAGCATTTGACACCGTATCCCACCACACTCTTATCATGAGGTTTCATCACACTGGAATCCAAGGAGACACCTTAAAATGAATCACCTCCTTCCTCACTGGAAGATAATTCGCCTATAACCCTTCACCTCAGAACCAAAGAACATAATCGGTAGTGCCCCTCAATGCTCTTCCCTCAGCCCCACACTGTTCAACTGGTACATGACCCCCTAGACCAACATCATTAGAACCCATCGAATGAGTATCTTACCCTACGCAGACGATACCCAGCTCATCCTCTATCAGTAGACACCTCCACCATGAGGATCAACTTCCGCAGGTGCATGACAGACATCACAAACTGAATGGAAAACAACTGCCTAAAACTCAACACAGACAAATACGGAAGTGCTGATCTCCAGGAACAACACTTTCCCGAGGAATGACTCCTGATGGCCTTCAGAACTAGGACCCACACCCACTTCAACAGACCATGCTAACAACCTTGGCATCATCCTGGACAGCAAGCTCACCTTGAAAAATCAGATCAACGCAGTCTTTTCTGCATGCTTCCTCAATCTTTGCATGCTCCATAAAATCTTCAAATGGCTCCCTGTTAACACCAAGGGAACTGCCACTCAATCCCTTGTGACCGACCGGCCGGCTGGACTACTGCAATGTATGAATCACCAAGCACCTCCTGAAGAGACTACAGACCATAGAGTATTCAGTGGCCAGACTCATCATAGACCTCCCCAAATGGGACCCCCTCCTCAAAAACCTGCACTGGCTCCCTTTTCAGAAGAGATGTTAATTCAAAATGCTGATCCACACCTATAGAGCAATTCACAATCAAGCACCAGCATACATCAACTACTGCTTTAAACTCCACCAACCCTCCAGACAGCTGCACTCTGCTGTCCTTTCCCTTTTACCCCACCCCTCCTCATGTGCCGAAGCAACAGTGGAGGATGCTTCGTCTCCTATCGCGCAGTGAAATCTTGAAAAACCCTTCCACTTCACCTATGGACCTCATTCTCTCTTGTGGAATTCAGAAAAGAACTCAAGAACTGGCTGTTCAATGAGCCCCCCTAAGCAGCATGCTCAAAGAGCCTGGATGCCCTTGTTGGTGATTAGCTGTGCTCTACAAACCCTTGATTAACTGATTAGGTTTTATTCTGTAAAAAAAGAAAAGGGCACCTTAATAGGTTCCCCCACCCCATTAGTGAATTGGGTAGCTAACAAATCGTTCATATTTGCAAATTGGGTAAGTTTTGAGCTTGCAAAAACGATCTGTATCAGAGTTTTGCAAAGTACAGTAGACTGCATGGAGTCAAGCTTGTTACAGGAAATGTTTGTTTTAATGTAAGGGAAATTAACAGGGAGAACTTGCCCAGCAAACCATAAAACAGGCCCAGGAACAGAATAAAAACGACACACACACTGACCTGTCAGACCAGCCCATCAGGCACTACCTGGTTGCCCTACAGTCCAGTCCGACCCTGACAAGGGCCAAAATTATTTTCTTAGAAACCTGGTGTTAAAAAGTATGGCTACATAAAGTTGAATCCACCACAAGCATCTTTTCTTCTGCCTTCATACACTTCTTTTCTTCTTAATTTATTATTGCAGGTTCTTTTATACCTGCTTTGTGTATTCCTTTTTCACTCTTTCTTTCTCCCCTTCTATCTCCTGGTCAATGTCTTAAAAATATGTCCCGTCACCAAAAATGAGTGCCAGTGCACACTACCTGCACAAATGAATCACTGCCCAGAGAAGAAACTATCCATAAATGTGCAAACATTGTTGCAATCATTGTTAATCACTTTATACTAGTCTTTTCATATCTGTTTCAAACTTTGATAATGTTCATGGCAGGTGTGACATCATTGCTCTAGGACAAACGAAAGACATTTCGGTGTGCAAGACTGGGATAGGAAGAAGTGTTACCCTTCGAGCCATGCACAGTGAAGATAGTCACGGTCACAAGGACGGACTGTCTGCACTGGTGACCTGCTGAAAATACAAGAGAAAGGAAGAAGTGATTTAGACCTTCCTAAAAGTAGCCTTCCATCCATTTGCTCTTCGTTTACTTCTTTCCTACCACTCTTGAGGAAGAACTATCACAGAGCGAAGAAACATGTGGGGCACCTGACAAAGCATGGCACCTCTTTACCTTCTAAGAACCTTGTTGCTGAAGACTTTTCTTTGTTGTTGTTGTTGAACTAGGGACACCATCTGCAAGGTCGACTCGACGGACAATGGAACAAAAGCTTTGTGTATCTGTGCATATGTCCCCGCTAATTCTGAGATGGAATTGTCTATATGCATAAAGCCACAGTCTGGCCCTGTTTGGGAAAATGGGCATTGATGGATCCAGTCATGTTATAAGAATATGAGATAGAAAGGTTGTGGGGAGAATTTAGGCGATCTTACGCTGCTGGGGAAGAATGTGTGGTTGTAGTAAGGCGGTGTGCGGTGTCATACAACAGCAGTAGCAGGGTGATGCAACTTCAGTTACCTACCTCAGGCTTTCAAAGAAGACCCACAATGAATTGCTCGCTCCTTCACTCCCCGTAGCGGAAATAGAGGATCAAGAGGGGCTGGAGGGGTTGAAGGTCTGACAGCCTCAGAACCATGGTGTGCCTCTGTCTGCCTTCCTTGCATAACTAGCATTATGTAAGATTTAATTTATAAATGTGGTATGTATTAATGGAGGTGAAAGTGTTATCAGCTAGTGACAGAATCACTGGTCCTTTGTCGCAGCAGGGATCTCTGGTTACAGGATGTGAATTGGGAATTTCTGTTCACTGGTTACATGCATTTGAATTAGCATTACTGCTCATTGAATCAAGGCCCTGGTGCAGGCTTTGCACATTCAGCAATCGTATGTCATGTGGTGGGCACCTCCTCTCACTGCAGGCTGTGTGCTAGCTGGCTGTGTGCTAGCCATTTTTGTTCCTTCTTAGCAAGCCTCTGACTGACTACAGGCCCAGGATGGATATCTGCAGAGTAGTTGAACTCAATCCTAAGCTTGTGTCCTTGTGAAATGATTCTGCTTTAATAATGTCAGGAATTAGTATGATTCTGAGTATTCAGCTGTTATCCGGCGATGAGAGATTGATGATGAAATAAATCAGAAGAGTAGATTTTAGAATGAGCCAGCACCAAATGGATTAACAATGGACGTTGTTGCAACATATCCAGGGTAACACACAGTGACTAGCAGATGTGAGACTGGCACATACCAACGTTTTTAGGTCTTACCAACAGACAGCTTTAGCTGCCTAGTGAGAGCTCATGTGATCACACCAACACAACACACACATAAATGCGGTTGGGCAGCCCCTTTCATCATTGGCAAATGTGGTTCAGAGCGCTTTAGCTACAGGCTGATAGGTTGTCCATCAGCTTTGGGTCCAGCCTATGATATTTTGCACTTAAAAAAGGAGCCCACCCCACATTGGTATTAATGACTTGCTATTTACTTACTTATTTATTTATTTGTATTGGGAGGGTTCCACCTTATCCCCTCTGTCAACACTTTCTGCCCAGGTCCTTTGGTAGCGCCATACCCTGCTTTATATATTTTTATATTTCATGTTTTTTCTTTTATTTCCTGGAGTATTGTAGTGCTTCAGATTCCAACATGCAGCCTGGCCTTTGGCTGCTGGTACATCACAACACATGCAGGCACATGCATCGTGATGCTTATGTATGCTTTCTGATGTATGCACACAATGGGCATCTTCAAACAGGTACCATTCCAAGATGACTGCCATGTCTGCACGAGTGTAAATGTTGCAAGTGCATACATGCGCTGCAACACAAGTGCTTGTATGTGTATGTTTCTTGACATGCGTTTGGCATCAATGAAAACAAGCTTTGCCAAAGCCAATAGGTTGTTAATCTCTCGATGAAGATGCTAAATATTGGCTTTGCCAATGCTTGTGTTTTCTTTTTGCAGATGCCGTTTTTCATCGATAATAAGAAGTGGTAAAGCCAAAAGGTTAACCCATGTCTTTCATGATGCATCCTATTGACTTTGCTAATGTTTGTCAGAAAGGTGATGCACTTAAGAGATTTTCAGCCTGGCGGATTGCTAACAAGGCATATGAAAATTCTCTGCACTCTGGGTTAACACAACTAGTTTGGGTCTACAGGTTTAGCAGCAATTAAATCACTCTTGAAATTTGGTAAAATGACTGTGTATTGCTACTTAAGAAAAGGATATTTCTTTACTATAGGATCATCAAACTTGGCCAGGGCATTTAATGGAAAGCTCGAGCTGGACCAGCATTGCGTTATGTGTGGCTGTCACAATTTTGAGATGTCGAGAGGTATTCACCCCAAATCTGAGGCTTTTGCAGTAGGGGGTCCATGGCTCCAAATTAAGGCTCCACTACAACAATAACAAACATGTTTACCTATGACGAAAGCTATTTGCTTCGTCAATGCTGCACTTTTCTATAAAATGTATCTGACATGATTGAGCATCTTAATTGGTATATTCTAGGAGGATTATTGCACCACATGCTTTTAAAACTTCAGCTTACATTAAAGCGTTTACATACTAAAGAAGCTTATGTGCAGTGGAAGTTAATGCCGAAATATTCCTTTTTACGGAACAGGAAAGCTCCATTGCAGGTGCCGGAAAGGAATGTTTGCATCACATTTATTACTTGAGATGCTGCCTTGCCGTCAAATCGGAAATGCTTTTTATTTTCTACTCTTATCTGGTGTATTCTGAGCAAAGTCACTTCAAAAAGCCGCCTCTACTTTACGGTTCTACAAGTTTTGCAGTCCTGTTACTGCACTTTTGTCAACACCAAATTTGAAAAGTTACATGATGTGGTGACACAATACATCGAGGCTGTTCATATGTACGAAAGCACCGCAGGATCTATGGAACAAGTCATCAGATAGATAAGTGTTTTAGTGCGCAAAGATTCATTTTAAAGCCTGTTCTGTGTACAGCAGGTACATTATTTTGTACAATACTCAGAATCGCTGTGACAGCAATAGGCCAGAATTTGCATAAAATATGTTTCTTTTACTGCAAATGTTTTACGTTTTCCCTAATTTACCACAATATATTATTTAGTTAACGCCACAATGCACATTTCACTTCAATATGTCCAGTATGCAGGCAGCAAAATGGACATAATTTGGCTGTCAAAATGTGTCCAAGTACGCTCATATCATGTGTACAATAGTGTGATCTCTGATATATATTATTCTGAGCCCTACAGCCTGTAAATGAGCGAAAACAATAATTTAGCTTCTCTCTAAACATATACTTTGCTGCGAGTACTTTTCTCTGATGCCACAAATGCCTCTGCATGTGCAGAATCATGTAGGGTGGACGCTGGACTGTAGTCCTGCGCTTCCCTGCCACCTGGTGTACGCGGTGACGGACAGACCTTTCATTCCACAGGGCTTTTCCCCTGAGGGCTGGACCCATTGGTGGCCGTTTTGAAAGGCCGGGCCGACTCCCGGTGCCTCTGTCACTTTCCCCAGGTCCGAAGGGGAAAAGCAACAGACATGGGAAGGCTTCAAGAGAGAACGAAAGGGGGGGGGGGTAGAGCAAAAGGCGAAGAGAGAGAGAGATGAGAAAAGAAGATAAAGGGAGGATGGATGGATGGATTGATTGTGAGGAGACGAAGGGAGCATGCTAGTTTGAGCATTTTGACCAGGGCTGTATGGTTGTTTTTTATTCTCTAGGCCTGCCCTGAGTCTCCAGGAAACAGTAGGTAATGCTGCTTTACTTTTGCTCTGCCTGCAGATTTTGCATGCACGCTTTCTAATTTACAGCTCAGAAGGCTCCCACCGCCATTCAGCTATCTTAAAGTGAAATAATGAAATGTACGTTTGCGATAGACATTTTTGTGTAACACGTAAAATAATGCACCAAGAACTGTACATTATGACACTGGAAAATGAACCAATGGATTTTATGGTCCTATAGATCTGTAGTCCACATGACCATTGCCCTGGCATTATGGAACCTTACAATGAGTTTTGCTGTCTTCCTTACACGTATATTGTTGTTTTTCAACAAATCTGCACATTTACTTCATGCTTTTTTGTCAATGTTACAATTTGGTGTAAAAAAAACTACAGGGAATATTTTTCAAACCTCACACATCTTAGAGTTTGTAGTTTATCACCTTCATACTGGCCACAAAAAGCCCTTCCCAAGGCACCTCCATTTTTCCACTTCTCATCTCAAACATATGAATAGAGCACATCTTCTGTACTTGTAAATATTTCACAATAAGTGTCCATCTATAGATGAAATTATCCATAGATCCTGATTCAATAAAGCATAGACTAGACTTTATGCCCATAGATGGTACGATTTGCATAACTATGTTGAACTAAAGTGTGCACAACGTGTTATGAATTCAGCCCCACCAAATTTTGGTCTCGCCTGCCAGCAATGCATGTGCTGTCACTGCCAGTGTTATTATTTACAATTAAGGGCTTGGAGACCACCCATGGCTTGCCATTTGTTGGCTTTGTTGTCACTCTGCTTTGCTGCCTCCTAATTGGCCAGCGTGTGCTGGTTGTCACTTCCTTTTCTCCCAGCGGAACACTGGCCAAGCATAGATTGCTTCCTCCTGATTAGTGTCCATCTGCTGCTTGCTCTGTGATTGAGATATTATTGCTTCTTACCCCTTTCATTCCCCCTCGTCCATAGTGGTTCTGCACTCTCCCACCCACCCCTTTTCTGTGTTGCTTCTTCCCCCTCCCATCACACCTTCTCCTTGTTGCTTCTATCACTCCCAGCCACACATTTTCCATCTTGCAACCCTCTGCCTCCCTCCCCTACTCATCATTGTTGCTTACTCGTGCCCCCACCTGTCGTTGCTTGCCAGTCCCACCCGCGCCGTCCCACCTGGAAAAAATAGCGATATGTCACAGTCCCACTGCTGGCCTCGTCATAGCTTTTTTTTCTAACCTTATTTTTAGCAATCCTGCTGCTGCTGCACAACATGGCTAAAAGACATTGCTAAATCCAATGGCTCTCGCATAGGCAAGAACTATTGGTTTTGCAAATTCTTGTTCTGTATTACAACTGCGAGGTTCTGCAATGAGTGCCCTTTTCGTGAAAAGTAAAGTTTGAAAAGGTGGATGCCACTCATGGCATTTTATTGCATGCAACATAGAATAAAGTATTAGGGCCGGCTGGGGTTGTGATTGGTTAAGCAAGAGTGGTACGCAGGCACCATGCCTCAGAAACTGAGTTTAGCTTTCCTATATACCAATAAAATATCTGTTACTTTCCCTGGTGGACCCCTTACATTGGAAGAAATAAACTTCAGTTGGTGGAGAGAGCACCCTGAAGCAGGCATTTGGTGTGATAGGTAAATGAATAATACCAAATTGTGGTGACATCCCCTTTCACTTATTTCTCTGGCATTTATTGAATGAAATTAATTGTCAGTAAGGCACAATACCCGCACCCAAATAGTCAAACTCAGTAAAAGAAACACATGTAAGTCATTTCAAATAAGGAATAAAAAAACAATCCGTGTTGTTGCCAAATGCCAGCACACATTTAATTGGTTTCGAAGTAATATGAAAACAAGTTAACATGCTGCTAGATTGGTCACTGTGTGCAGAGAATTAAGTTTTTGTTCTGGGGGTTCATTTAACAAATCTTCATTTCCATTAGTTATACTAATTCATCTTCTGTTAAGATTTGTTGATGATCTCGTCTGCTTACGTGGTGTATGAAATAAGGGGCAATCTTGCAAACCCACTTATATCATATGTCAGTACTAATATTTCCTCTGACTCAAAGTTATATCAACAAAAGTGGTAAAGATTCAGTGGACATGAAGCCTGGGTCAATTCATTCAGCATTCATTCCTCCATCAGTCTTTCTATCTATCTGTTCACCTGCCTATGTGTACCTGCTTGGTTTCTGCCTACTTTTACTTGTGTTATTTAGGACACTTTTTGTGTCACTGTGTTTGGTGTCTGTAAGTGCCTTTCTGTTTGTGTTGACCAGTGTACATGGGTTCCTGGTGTCCTTGGCATGACACAGCACTATCGTAAAAGTCGGCCTTGTTTACAAACTCTCAAACGGTCCAAATTCTCGTCCTGTGCACTCTCACCAGTTGATTTCTACCTGCTACATCTCCTGCTTCCTCCTTTCCTCCTCTGCTTCCTACCTATCTCTAATGCTTCGGCCTTTCGATCAGATGCCTAAGATAAGCTAATCACGGCGGCTCTGATTTGGGAAATACCATTCTGTTGGACTTTTGCTTATGCAGGGTCATCCCCAGTCTTTTTTGCCTCCTGCCTCCTATTTTTTTCTGACATGTTGCTGTTGGCTTTTCAACTCTGAGCACTTTACCACTGCTAACCAGTGCTAAAGTGCATATGCTCTCCTGTTTAAATTGTATGTAAGTGGTTTATCCATGATTGGCATATTTGATTTACTAGTAAGTCCCTAGTAAGGTGCACTAGAGGTGCCAGGGCCTGTAAATCAAATGCTACTAGTGGGCCTGCAGCACTGGTTGTGCCACCCACATAAGTAGCTCTGTAATCATGTCTCAGACCTGCCACTGCAGTGTCTGTATGTGTATTCTTACACTGTAAATTCGACTTGGCAAGTGTACCCACTTGCCAGGCCTAAACCTTCCCTTTTCTTACATGTAAGGCACCCCTAAGGTAGGCCCTAGGTAGCCCCAAGGGCAGGGTGCAGTGTATGGATAAGGTAGGACATATAGTAATGTGGTTTATATGTCCTGACAGTGAAATACTGCCAATTTCGTTTTCACTGTTGCAAGGTCTGTCTCTCTCTCATAGGATAATATGGGGGCTACCTTTAAATATGATTAAAGTGTAGATTCCCCTAGAGAGTAGATGGACATGTGGAGTTTGGGATCCCTGAACTCACAATTTAAAAATACATCTTTTAGTAAAGTTGATTTTAAGATTGTGCGTTTGGAAATGCCACTTTTAGAAAGTGAGCATTTTCTTGCTTAAACCATTCTGTGACTCTGCCTTGTTTGTGGATTCCCTGTCTGGGTCAGTTTGACAGTTGGGTTGTTTTTCACCTCACACCAGACAGTGACACAAAGGGAGCTGGGGTGTAATCTGCATTTCCTGATTAGCCATCTCTGCTAGGAGGGAGGGGTGGAGTGGTCACTCTCATCTGAAAGGACTGTGCCTGCCTCTGACAATGCTGTCTCCAACCCCCTGGTGTGTGTCTGAGGCCTTGCCTGGGCAAGGCAGGATTTCACAAGAGGGTGTGAGTCCCCTTTGAAGAAAGGTGACTTCAAAGACTAAAATGGGTATAAGAAGGGCACCCAAACTTACAAACTTCAGAAACACTTCTGGAATCAAGAGGAACCTCTGCCTGGAGAAGAGCTGATCGCTGAGGAACAAGTGCTGCCCTGCCTGTGACTGTGCTTTGTGGAGCTTTCCTGCAGTGCTGCTTCTGCCTGAGTAAGAGGGCAAAGACTGGACTTTGTGTGCCTTCCATCTTGAAGAAGAAATCTCCAAGGGCTTGATGTAGAGCTTGCCTCCTGTTATTGAAGTCTCAGGGATAGCAAAGACTTCTTCCTGCCAGCACCTGGAGTCTCTGGAGAGACCCCTACTCTGCTCTGTGGTGCCCTTCCAGTTCCTGGGACCCTGAAAGGAGAGGCTGGCAGCCTAAGGACAAAAATACACGCACCGAGCGCCGTGCGGAGAAAAGATCGACGCGAATCCGATCGCGGCTGAGAAAAAGACGCGACGCCGGCTCCGCAGCTGAGAAACGACGCCGCAGGAAACGCGACCGGAGAATCGACGCCCGGAGCAGGAGAAACGACGCGCAGCATCGCTGACGAAGGCTGAGAGATCGCAACCTGCGCCGCGGGACTTTCGGACCGTCGCGTGGCTGGCTTTTTCGACGCGCATCGCCGTGCCGAGTTGTTTTCGACGCATATAACCGTGCAGGGTTATTTTCGACGCACACCGCCCGTGCGGGGTTATTTTTGACGCAAACCAGGTACATTTACACGCTAGCAGCGCTAGTGTGTTGTTACAACTACCTAAAGACTCTTTTTATTTTAAACCTTTAAAAAATCATAACTTGACTTGTGTATGTTGGATTTTTGTCGTTTTGGTCTTGTTTTGTCTAGATAAATATTTCCTATTTTTCTAAACTGGTGTTGTGTCATTTTGTAGTGTTTTCATTAAGTTACTGTGTGTGTTGGTACAAATACTTTACGCCCAGCACTCTGAGGTTAAGCCTACTGCTCTGCCAAGCTACCAAGGGGGTAAGCAGGGGTTAGCTGAGGGTGATTCTCTTTTATCCTAACTAGAGTGAGGGTCCTTGCTTGAACAGGGGGTAACCTGACTGTCAACCAAAGACCCCATTTCTAACATTGGTGACCAGCGGTCGGGATTGGACTTGTATTTGTACTTGACATACAGTAATTAGGTGTACACTACTGTTTTGATCTCAGACCACTACGTGACCACATACTACTTGTTTGGTGATCTTTTGATTTTTCTCTTAAGGACTCTTTTTATTCTACTTCCATGATTTTGCTGATCCCTTGACTGATTCTTTTTACTTCATTGGGAAATTATTTTTTTCTGCCTTTTGGAACTTTGCACTTGTGACCATCATGTCTCAATCTGGAGATGCAACAGCTGGAGCTGTGTTTGAAATGGAGAAACTGAAGGAGAACTCAGTTGCTCAATCGAAACAGTTCCTTAAAGATCTTGACTGTCCCACTGAGAGCTCCACCAGGGAGGGGGAGCTGCAACAGGCACAGAGGGCCTGGGTGACAATCAAGAAGGCTGGAAGGCACACAGAGGAGGAGAATATGGGGGGGGAAGTGCAGAGGATACACAGTGGTGTAGTGGAAGAACCTGTTACGCCTGGGGGGAGGGTCCCCAGGAGGGATGGCAGGGTGTCACCCAAGGGTCTGACTCCTGAAGAGTTACAGGACAGACAGGCAGAGAGGGAGTTCCAATGGGAGATGAAAAAGCTCAATTGGGAGTTGGAAGAAAGGAGGAGGAACTTAGAGATTAAAAAAATGATTTATGCTTACGAGCTTAAATTGAAAGAGCTGGAAGTCATGAGGGCTGAGTCCAGCTGGAATGGTGGCAGCAACAATTGTATATCCAGTGATGCTGCAGAAGTGCACATGCCCAGAGAGGTGGTGCCCTACTTGAAGGAGGGAGTTAACACACGCCAGGAGGTTCAGGGGTATGAGGTAGCTCCAGTGATGCACAGGGTCCCTGAGGTGGATTGGGGAACTGGCATGGGGAGTCATATTCCTACTGGTGGGAGGGACACTCTACTGACTCTAGGTGAGAGTGACAGGGAGAGGGGTTCCCCCCAGGTAGAAGTCCTGGTTATGGAGTGTGAAGACATCCCAGAAGAGTGTGGGTTGAGTGTCAGGGACAGTCAGGTACTGTCTCACCAGTCTCAGGAGGGTGATGTGGGGTGCTGTGTCAAAGCAGAGTCACTGGATGGTTGGGTGAAGGGTACTTTGGTTAATTCATGTGAGGGGCTGAGTGATGTAATTGCTGGAGAGCATATGTCTAGTCCTTATTTTCCAGAGCTATGCCAACACCAGGTGGAGTGTGAGTTCTCTGACCCCTGGGAGCTTACAATGGAGGCAGACTTCTGGGTGAGTACCAGAGAGTCTGAAGAGGCATTTGGGGGTGCTCCTGAGAGGAGTGGTCTAGGTAGTTCCCAACCAGGTGAGGTAGGGAAGGATTGTAGTGTCCCAGGTAGGTCCCAGTGTAGTGGGATGGGTGAGGGACCCCATGTCCAGTCTCAGAGGAGAGGGAATGGGGATGGGTTGAGGCCCAAGGTGCCCGAGATCCGGTCCCAGGTCCTGGAGGGTTCCCTGCGGGAACACCAGGAGGGGAGCCTAGCCTGTACCCTAGGGCCATCTGTTGAGGGAGACCCCACAGTGTCAGGAGAACTTGGGGGGGCGGCTGTAGCCAGCGTCCCACCAGTTCTGGTGTCTGGCAGTACCACTCCTAGTGAGGGGGTGCAGAAGTCCAGACAGAGGGTTGAGAGGGGGTTGCGGACCCCAGTGGAGAACCTGGAGGGTCAGGGGTCAGCTCTGAGAGCAGAGCCCCCCATGAATGACCTTGGTGAGACCATTTCTGGGTTGGGGGGAATCCAGACTCTGTCAGATGGGCAGAGGTCAGGAGACCTGCGCCAGCCAGACTCTTGTGTGGCCCTTCGGGACAGTGTGTCCCTTGAGGGGGGTAAGTGTGCCCCCCTGGAAGTCCTGGTGTGCCAGGCAATGGTTCAACCGCAGGGTGGTGACTCTGGGTTGAATGATCAGGTTCAGGGGGTAAACTCTGACCTGATGGGGGGTAAGTGTGCTCCCAAGGAAGTCCTGGTGTGCCAGGCAGTGGTTCAACCGCAGGGTGGTGACCCTGGGTTGGATGACCAGGTTCAGAGGGTAAACTCTGACCTGGTAGGGGGTAGGTATGCCCCCCAGGAAGTCCTGGTTTGCCAGGCAGTGATCCAGTCTGTGGGTACAGACCCTGGATTGGGAGGCCAGGTTAAGGGTGTCCCCCCTGACCTGGAGGAAGGGGCTACTGCTAACAGTGCCCCTACCATGTTGTCTTCTGGGGGGGGGCACTCCTAGTTGGGTGGTTCAGGACCCCAGAAGAGAGGGCAGGGGGAGGGAAGCCTCACCCCTGGCCCTGGTCCAACCTGAAGGTACAGACCCCAGGTTGGAGGATCAGTTGCAGGTTAACATCCCTGCACTGGTGGAAGAATTGTGCAGGACTGCTTCTACAAGCACCCTGACAGTTTTTGACTCTGGGGGTGCCGCTTCTGCAGGGAGGTTACAGAGCCCCAGAGGGGAGGACCAGGGTCAGGTTGTCATCCCTGACCTGGTGGAAGAGAGAGTGGTCAAAGGGTGCCAGGCACCTGGGGCTACCACCCCCCACTCTCCACAGTCACAGTGGTTAGAGAGGCCTGAGGTCGGGCTCTCACCCCTGACAGTTGTCTGGGGCCACTGTGGCTTGCTGTCCTGGTGGACAGAGTTGCCCCTGGGGGGGGGAGGACGAGAGTCACACCCCGGGGGTGGAGTGGGCAACACCACTGTGTTGGCCCTGGTGGTACTATCTGCCCATTGCAATACATCTGTGAGCAAAGTAAAGTTAGGTGTTGCACAGATGGTGTCTGTAGATGTGGAGAAGGGTTCCCCATGGGTTAGCTTAGTGGGCCCTGAGAGTATGGACAGAGGGATCCAACTGGAGTCAGGAAGGCGTAGAACTGGAACATGCCCCTGCTGTTGTGGGCCTGGGTCCCTGTTCTATCGCCCCAATCAGGGAAGTACATCAAGGTATTGATTGTTCTCCCCTGGCTTTAGGCTGGTAGGGGGTCGTGTTGGACTTTTGCTTATGCAGGGTCATCCCCAGTCTTTTTTGCCTCCTGCCTCCTATTTTTTTCTGACATGTTGCTGTTGGCTTTTCAACTCTGAGCACTTTACCACTGCTAACCAGTGCTAAAGTGCATATGCTCTCCTGTTTAAATTGTATGTAAGTGGTTTATCCATGATTGGCATATTTGATTTACTAGTAAGTCCCTAGTAAGGTGCACTAGAGGTGCCAGGGCCTGTAAATCAAATGCTACTAGTGGGCCTGCAGCACTGGTTGTGCCACCCACATAAGTAGCTCTGTAATCATGTCTCAGACCTGCCACTGCAGTGTCTGTATGTGTATTCTTACACTGTAAATTCGACTTGGCAAGTGTACCCACTTGCCAGGCCTAAACCTTCCCTTTTCTTACATGTAAGGCACCCCTAAGGTAGGCCCTAGGTAGCCCCAAGGGCAGGGTGCAGTGTATGGATAAGGTAGGACATATAGTAATGTGGTTTATATGTCCTGACAGTGAAATACTGCCAATTTCGTTTTCACTGTTGCAAGGTCTGTCTCTCTCTCATAGGATAATATGGGGGCTACCTTTAAATATGATTAAAGTGTAGATTCCCCTAGAGAGTAGATGGACATGTGGAGTTTGGGATCCCTGAACTCACAATTTAAAAATACATCTTTTAGTAAAGTTGATTTTAAGATTGTGCGTTTGGAAATGCCCCTTTTAGAAAGTGAGCATTTTCTTGCTTAAACCATTCTGTGACTCTGCCTTGTTTGTGGATTCCCTGTCTGGGTCAGTTTGACAGTTGGGTTGTTTTTCACCTCACACCAGACAGTGACACAAAGGGAGCTGGGGTGTAATCTGCATTTCCTGATTAGCCATCTCTGCTAGGAGGGAGGGGTGGAGTGGTCACTCTCATCTGAAAGGACTGTGCCTGCCTCTGACAATGCTGTCTCCAACCCCCTGGTGTGTGTCTGAGGCCTTGCCTGGGCAAGGCAGGATTTCACAAGAGGGTGTGAGTCCCCTTTGAAGAAAGGTGACTTCAAAGACTAAAATGGGTATAAGAAGGGCACCCAAACTTACAAACTTCAGAAACACTTCTGGAATCAAGAGGAACCTCTGCCTGGAGAAGAGCTGATCGCTGAGGAACAAGTGCTGCCCTGCCTGTGACTGTGCTTTGTGGAGCTTTCCTGCAGTGCTGCTTCTGCCTGAGTAAGAGGGCAAAGACTGGACTTTGTGTGCCTTCCATCTTGAAGAAGAAATCTCCAAGGGCTTGATGTAGAGCTTGCCTCCTGTTATTGAAGTCTCAGGGATAGCAAAGACTTCTTCCTGCCAGCACCTGGAGTCTCTGGAGAGACCCCTACTCTGCTCTGTGGTGCCCTTCCAGTTCCTGGGACCCTGAAAGGAGAGGCTGGCAGCCTAAGGACAAAAATACACGCACCGAGCGCCGTGCGGAGAAAAGATCGACGCGAATCCGATCGCGGCTGAGAAAACGACGCGACGCCGGCTCCGCAGCTGAGAAACGACGCCGCAGGAAACGCGACCGGAGAATCGACGCCCGGAGCAGGAGAAACGACGCGCAGCATCGCTGACGAAGGCTGAGAGATCGCAACCTGCGCCGCGGGACTTTCGGACCGTCGCGTGGCTGGCTTTTTCGACGCGCATCGCCGTGCCGAGTTGTTTTCGACGCATATAACCGTGCAGGGTTATTTTCGACGCACACCGCCCGTGCGGGGTTATTTTTGACGCAAACCAGGTACATTTACACGCTAGCAGCGCTAGTGTGTTGTTACAACTACCTAAAGACTCTTTTTATTTTAAACCTTTAAAAAATCATAACTTGACTTGTGTATGTTGGATTTTTGTCGTTTTGGTCTTGTTTTGTCTAGATAAATATTTCCTATTTTTCTAAACTGGTGTTGTGTCATTTTGTAGTGTTTTCATTAAGTTACTGTGTGTGTTGGTACAAATACTTTACGCCCAGCACTCTGAGGTTAAGCCTACTGCTCTGCCAAGCTACCAAGGGGGTAAGCAGGGGTTAGCTGAGGGTGATTCTCTTTTATCCTAACTAGAGTGAGGGTCCTTGCTTGAACAGGGGGTAACCTGACTGTCAACCAAAGACCCCATTTCTAACACATTCCATTCACATTGCACCTGACCCATTCTCTTTCTTGTTCCCTTTCATTTACCTCTCACTCTCCTGTCACCGCTAGCGCTTTAAGGTAGTGCAATGTACTATACTAGCAACCAGCTTAACAAGTTTGTTGGTACGTGTTCCTGGGCAACTGTCCATAAGGTGGTCTATGGCCATGGGTGAGGGAGGTGTGGCTGTTTGGTGATGTGTGTCAGTAGGTGCTGTACATATGATGATCTGTGTGTGCCTAGATATTTTTAGAAATGTACTGGCCTGGCTGGAAATGTACATGCATGTATTATTTATGTCAATGTGCACATGAAGGTAGTGTGCCTGCGTGAATGTGAGCATGTTCTCTACCAAAGTCAAACCTATGGCCTTTGATTATGCTGTACAGCACTTTAAACATTCCTTCCTTTTGCACAAAAGTAGAATATGTACCTGCTCCCAATAAATACCCTTAATATTTACAAAGTGGATCATTGTAATCATGAAACTGTAACGAGTGAGAAGTTGAAAGATATAAGAGATGCTTACCTGAACAGGACTTGGCTGCAGGTTTTACTAATCGGATTTTTGCTTGCCTTCCCTGGTCAGATCATCCTACCACTTACTTCGCTGGGAGTGAGTTAAGGTGTCTTCATTTCAGCACTGTTTTACGTTTCACCTGAACGCAGCTGTTTGTAAAACTGGACCGAAGAGGTCAAACTCTGCATGAGAGGTCAATCAGTGAAGGCTGTTTGGCAGCTGTGTATATGGTCAACAAACTGATTCCCACAGCTGTACAATTAGAAGACAAAAAAAATCATTTCCTGGTGTCCTTGTAAACTAGCTTGAGACCAGAAAAGCATGTTTAGTTTTCTCTTTGTGGTGGAGATGTGGCGCCCTCACAGGTGAATGGAAGGTTAAAATGTAGAATTCAGAGGCGTTTACACCTTGCAAGAACCTCTATCTGCTTTATTCCATATTTGGGGAAAAAAATGTAACTTTATGTTTAATTTTATGCAACAAATGATCCGTCTTTGAATCTTTTGTGAAATTCAGCAAAGCGGCATTCCCTTCAGTCTTTGCCTCTCTACCTTACAAAACCACTCATTTTGCTGAATTGTAGGTGTCTAGCTGAAGAATCCGTCCACGAGGGGACGAATACTAGCATTCCTATGTTATTTTAGGCGTTTGTAATTTGTTCCGCAAATCTGTCAGGCATAGTCTTCATGTATATTAAAGGGAGTGCTATGTAAACCATGGAATGTTGTCCACACTCCCAGGAAGAAATTTACTTCACAATAAAAACACAGTGGACTAATTTAACACATGTTCCAACTGTGTGCCCTAGTTGAAATAGTTTGCAAAGTGTGCATGTCCCAGTGCTGAGAGGGCACTGGATTGGCCACAACTTAGGCTCAGCACACAGAGATTCCTGTAACCAGATCACAAAGGTTTTGATTGCCTGAATTTCTTGTCCAAGGTGATAAGTTTAGTCAGTGCTGTGGTGCAAATGACTCTTACCACCATGTTGCGAAAGCAGGTTTCTGGAGGTGGTAATTTGACACAAGATTGTTTATGCATTTTTGTTGTGTGACATTTTGTTGTGTGGGCGATGTGTTCTACTATTTTGTGCTACTCTGTTTTTGTGCTGCATTATTGCAATGTGATGTGTTGCTATGCTGCTTTCTGTTTTGACCATTTGGTGTGTGAGTTTCTAAATGTGTTGTGCTGCTTTGTACATATTATATTATGTTTCCCTTTTTTTTTTTACTTTAGATACTTTAGACTTGTCAACTGATGATACCGTACTTCCAGGCAAAAGCAGGACATAACTTTAAAGTTCCCATGACAAGTAACCATTTACCATTGCCCACGGTGGTAAAATAGCGCTTCGTTAGGCTTCAACTATTTAAAGCTGGAGTCAGCTCCATATAGTGGCAGAAACCTTGTCTTTAATTAGCAGTTGCAGTGCTAACTTTATATGATACAGAAAACACGCTCAGCGTTTGTATAGTTGGTTGGAGGGTCTTGGATGTGGCTAGAGGGTTTGTCTGTGCAGCCCTTAGTCTCAAAGTGATAGACCCACGCAATCACTCAGGGCCAGCCTTTTCCTACACTGATCAAAATAGCAACAGACCCAAACATCAGAGAGGCACAAGATAGACAGGCTGCAGAAATTCAGCCCTAAGTCTCAAAGCGATAGACCCACGCAATCACCCAGGGCCAGCCTTATCCTACAGTGATCAAAACAGCCACAGACCCAAACATCAGAAAGGCACAGGATAGACATGGTAAAGAAATTACTCACTCTCACTTGCAAAGGCCCTGCAAGAGCATATCTGTTCCCTAGTGCACTCTTTTTTTCTATTACTTTATTGGTGGTGCATGATATTCATTCTGTTTAATTGCATCCTTTAATGCCCATTTGCAGTGAGGCGCTCCTTTCAGTCCTGTGAGGTTGACATTAGCTATCCCCATCTTTTCACCCATGTGAGTAATAAGACCCAACACATTCCATGTGCACCTCAATGCTTGATTTGTAAGAGACAGAACGCCGGTGCTTGAAGCCTTACCCAGAAGCCCACGGCCGGTGCAATGAAACGACGGCTTGCTGAATAGCATGGCTGCGTACCCCTGAATGCATCCCTGGCCTCTTTAATCCACTTCTAGGTATTCCCTCCACCTTGATCTCACTTCTGCAGGTCTCCTTTCTTGCCGCTTTTCTATCTTTCTCTTCATCCTTCTTTCCCGTTTGTGTGTGTTTTCCTTCTTTTGTTCTCTGGAAATGTCCGATCAGGAACAATAAGTGCCGGTGCTAAAAAATAAGTGCTGATGGCCTCCACCGGCAACCACTGGCTCAAATTAAGCAGTGGTGCAACTGTGCATGTAAGGGGGTCCAAGCGGTGCAATATGGTGACTACCATCTGGCACTGTTCCCTCACCAGGGCTTCTTTGAGAATGTGGGACCACCATGTCAGTACTCTGAGTTGCAAATCTTGGAAGCACCTGCGTGATCTAAACGACCGGTGAAATAACAGAATCAACGACCATTGTATTCATTGTTCATTCCTCTGTCAAGTTGGAGATTAATCGTATCTATGCATGTATGAACACTGACAGCTCAAATAAAAAATCCCAAAGCTGGTAAAAAACAAAACAGGGATAAACTTTCTAAGAGCATTTCTCAAAAGGGGGTACAAGTGCAAATTGTATGTCAACACGTGCACCTGCCCCGGTCAAAACATGTGCACCTTGAGACCAGTGAGAAGGAGTGGACGGTGCAGACAATACCATATTAAACATTCACAGAGGAATGCAGTAAATACTCACCCCTGCAACGCTCCCCATTCCCAATAACAGCCCTAAGTACATTGCTGTCACAGCAGAAGATGGAATACAGGAAGGGAGAGAAGTGTCCTTTTTGCACTGTAGACTTAGGAGAAGTACATAAGTGTAAGTCAAGGGACTAACGTGCAGAGACTTGCAGATCTCTACAAATGCATCTGCTCCATTGGGGATGGTTTTGCAGAGGCACACATCATCTGACAACCACCACGAATTGCACCTATGTTTCGCTCTTGGAAGCCACTGCCTAATAGAGTATTGGGGCAAGTGTGCTGCTTTTTAACAGCGAACGTGGAATGTGTACTTGCCCACTGGCCTCCCTTTAACTGTAAGGACGCAATTATGAACTAGAACCAGCGACCCTAAAATGCATCTGCAAGGTAATCAGAAGAGGTTTATTCTTAATGGTGTTGACAGTGTTAACAAGTCTATTTGTGAAAATCGTGTGTGCCAGGATATTGTTACTATGTAGCCATATTATCGACTACCACAACATCATGAAAGTAAGATTTAATATTCCCAAGTCTATGTACCTAGAAGAAATATGTTATGAAGGTACGTACATGCAGACAATCGTGCATGCCATTTTGTAATTCGATTGTCAGGCATCTTAAATGACAATATGCCCTTTACGTGCGAGTTCAAATGTGGTAGTGGTGAACATCTGATGGATAAAGGACGCTCTCTCTTGTACATCCAATCTCACATAAGTGAAAATCAGAGTACTCAATCCCATTCCTGCCTTACATGAAGTTGGCATGTCCATCCCCTTCAAAGTCTGATGGAGCTACCATGGGTGCCGCCAGGGAGACTGCAGTTCACCACAGAACCTACAGTTCTCCTGAGCACCATATAAGTGATGTGCAGCCATTTTACAACATGAGTTAATATTGCTGAGCACAGGGCAAAACAATTTACCTTGAAATGTTACTGTGACTAATTTCCAATATGAATTCTAAAAGATGCATGATACAATGGAAGGAAAGGTTGACCTAATTACTGATAATACCCATAAGAGTGATAGTAACTCGGGGGCGTGGCCAAGATGGCGGCTGTGTAGGACACTCATAAACGAGCTCCGTACGGGGCCTGAAAATATCCTGTACAAACATGCGTAAGAGGAGCTTTGCATACAAAGGAGGCCCCTTCCGCAATTGCGGATTGATGAGGGACAAGCTGCTGGTGCCAGCGGAGGCGAAAAATGAGGTATTTCTCACACGGAGCTTACAACCGGCGCCTCTAAAATCATAATCAAGATGGCGGCCCGACCAGTGCAATAGCCGCTCCTGCAAGAAAGCTCCAACTGGACTTTCGCCGGCGGCACCACTGCCAATCTATCTGTGGCGTAAACAAAGAATATCTACGTAAACGCACCGGTGCGTGTGCGACCCATCGCCCTAGTGCCGGGAGGAAGCCCTCCGCTACTTTGGACCTTCGATGCAGCCTGGAATACAGCGGTGAGTGCATTGCGCATGCTGCGGAGCAGTTCGCTCAGCTGAATCTTTTAAATAAAGAAGCTGCTCGCTTTCCCTCTCATCCCCCGCTGCCGGCAACACACTTCTGTGGCGAAACGGGGCCCATTGAGTCCCTGGCCCTGCACAGCACGTGAGGACTGAGCTGTGGCCCACGGACATTGAGCGCGGTATATTGAGAATGCAGTAACCAGCGCCCAACGAACTGCCTAAGAAACCCCATAAAGACCAAACTCGGCACTTTTCAATACTGGGCGCCGCCAACACGCAACATTCAGATATCGCCAGGGGTTCATCGACACACTCTCCTAGGTTCTGAACGACACAAGGACACCTAAGGAGCCTCAAATAACTCTCATTCCCCGCTGCGGGCTACACATTTATGTGGCAAACCGGGGCCCACTGAGGCCCTGGCCCTGCACAGCATGCGCGGAGTGGGCTGCGGCCCACAGTCGTTGAGCGTGGTGCAGTGGGGCACAGACTCTTGGTTGATGCGTTGCAGCCCCACCTTAGCGGCATCTCTTGAGTAAGTTAAGAATAAAGTAACCAGCGCCCAACAAACTACCTAAAAGACACCATTAAGACTAAATCCGGCACTTTTTAATACTGGGTGCCGCCAACATTCAGATATCGCCAGGTGTTCCTTAACCCACTCTGTTAGGTTCTAAATGACACAAGGACACACCTAAGGTTTTTCAAAAAACTATCAGTCGCTGCATCACAGATATTAAGCAGTGTCACAACGTGACCATTACTTGCAACAAACCAACAACTAAGACATAGCGCGCAAATACAATTCTCTTGCCCACCGCCACCATGAGGAAGTCACATCCTAACAAACCCATCAACGAAACCATGGTCACAACTGACAACGACCTTTCAGAACCACTGTCACAAACTGAACAGTTTCGCAAATTGGAAAATACATTACAGCGTCACTCGGAAAAATTGGAGTCAATCCTACATGCAATTCTAGACACTAAAACTTCATTAGAAACCAAGATTGGCACAGTCTCATTGGAAGTTAATCTACTGAGAACCGATCATCGTAAACTCACAGAGCGAGTCACTCAGACGGAAGCAATTACTCAAACTGTACAACCAACCTTCCAATCGCTACAGACGCAAGTAGCAACCATGCAGGAAGAGCTCAATGTACTTCATCGTAGGGCGGAAGTTGCAGAGGGACGCTCGAGACGTAACAACATCAGATTCATTGGATTCCCTGAGCGATCGGAACAACCCAATGCAGAAGCATTCCTGGAAAAATGGCTTAAATCCACAGTATTTCATGAAAATGTACCACCCCTGTTCTCCATTGAAAGGGCCCAACGAATACCGGGTAGACCACCTAAGGGAGGTAACCCTCCACGCCATCTCATAGCTCGCCTTTTGAACTTTCGTGATTGTGACCTGATTTTACAATTATTCCGCACCAAAGGGCCTTGGCATTTTGAAAATGCAACAATAACAGCATTCCCAGATTACTCAATGAAACTGCAGCGTAAAAGGGGATCATTCATGGTGGTCAAACAACGCCTCCGCGCCCTACAAATCAAATACACCCATCTATACCCAGCAAAACTTAAAGTCATAGACCAAGAGACCACACACATCTTTCAAACACCTGAAGATGTGTGGACCTGGCTTCACGCAAAGGGCCTGGTGACAGCTACAGAAGACGAGAGGGAGGCGGACACATGGATTACTCCAAGAATGAAACGCCGTCGTAGGAAACCAACTAAAACCCGTCCAAACCAAGAACAAGTGACAGCAGAGCACGATCAAGCAGTAGCGGCAGCCATACGCTGCTGCAAAAACCCCTTTGACACCCTCCGTTCGGAATCCACACAAATATCAGGATCAGATTCTGGCTCTGAGATTTCCGAGACTAGCAGCAATTAAGCCCCACATATCACGCCTGGCTCAGTGGATGACATTATTTGATAGACAATAACAGGCCGCACACTCAACGTAATCCATCAATCTCAAGACAAATCATCATAGAATACCTGGACAGCCCCGCAGACACCACTTATCTGGATCCTTTCTCCTCTACTGCATCAATCATCAAAGGCCCTGGAACGGGGTAGATTCTCTTAAAAGCCGGTTACCACCCCACCAAGATGTAACTCTGGACACGTTGTTCATTGCGACATAGAGACACACGTTTCCTGTTACTAGTTAACATACATTGGGCGGCACAATATACAGGTGCGGCCTGGGAGGGATTGTTTTCAAGGTTAAGGTTTTTTCTTCTTAATTTTATACATGTGTCACCATGCTCTCTACTATGCAATGTCTTACACCATCGCAGCCCGAAATATTGGGCCATATCCCCGCAGTTGCCCAAACAAATGCTTGCTACGGAAAGTGAAATGTAAAAATGTGCTAGATTGTCTGTATTATTTTACATAAGAACTAAGGAATGATGTCTTATACACAACGACCGACCCAAGCCCAACAGTATAGAATAATGACCTGGAATGTTAGAGGTATAGCAACATACACTAAACGATATAAAATATACTCATATCTCAGACCCCACAGGGTACATATTGCACTACTCCAAGAAACGCATCTTACAAAGGCCGAATTGACGAAAGCACATTGCTGCTGGCGAGGTCAACTATATGGCACTGTTACTTCAGCATTTGCCAAAGGTGTCCTAATATGGGTAGCCCCCGGAGTTCCCTTTGCCCTCACCTCCCAGACAATAGATGAAGAAGGCAGATTTGTGATATTAGAGGGAAAGTTAGATGGCGCACCCATCAACCTAGCAGCTATTTATGCCCCAAATAACAATCAGATCCCCTTTTTAGACTCCCTCACACCAGCCCTGTTCAATGATCCACTTGCACCTACGATCTGGAGTGGTGATTTCAATTGCATAATGGATCCACAACTAGACCGATCCCATCCCCCAATATCCTCAGCCCCCGGTCTGAGAAATACTCGTCATCTCTGTACCTGGAGTACACACATGGGATTAGTTGATGTATGGCGTTTAAAACATCCCCAGAGCCGAGAATATTCATTCTATTCCCCGGTACACAACCTTCACACCAGGATAGATATTTTATTCATCACCACCAATAATGGTCCTCTTTTAGAACACATAGAATATCTGGCGAAAACACATTCAGATCACAATCCGCTGACAGCACTTTTGTCTTGGGGCACACCACGACCCGCCATACCTACCTGGCGCCTGCAAACAGAGGCCTTATTAGAGCCTCCATTCCGTGAATCACTGGCAGACGCTACCCACCAATATTTCTCAACAAACGCTAACACAACCCCCACCCGTGCAACAGAATGGGAAGCACATAAAGTGGTTGTTCGTGGGCATTGTATGACCACTACCTGGGGCGTAAAACAACAATTAACCCGGGACCTCATCAAGATAGAACATGACTTACGGCAGGAAGAAATGCATGCTGCAGAACTCCCTGGGTCCCCCACATAATTGCGCCAACTAAGACGACGCAGGTATGAAGCATTATGATTATCGCATACGTATGGCCTTACAACATGCACAGGGGGATCGCTCGGGTAAGGTACTTGCCTGGCTCCTCCGAGAAGCAAGCCATAGAACACCAGCAATGGCCATCAGGTTGCCGGATGGACGTATGGCCACGACACAACTCGCAATAAACAACGCCTTAAGCATTTACTACCAACAGCTTTGTGAGCGCCCTACTGATCTAAATATGGAAAAAACATTTTTTTAAAGAGGGATACATCTCCCTAAATTGAATGATACACAACGCAATGCTATAGAAGAACCCATACAATTAGATGAAATTGCGGCCGCGGTCCAGCAAATGGCGTGCGGTGAAACTCCAGGCACGGATGGCTTACCCATTGCGTACTACGCCACATATCCAACCACTCTCTATCCACGATTGCTAGAAGTATAGCAAGAAGCATTTCAACAGGGCACCCCACCACGCTCTATGAGGGAGGCCCTGATCGTGGTGCTGCCTAAACCAGGGCGAGATATGACAGATGTAAAGTCGTACCGCCCCTTATCGCTACTCAACTTAGACTGCAAGATTCAGGGTAAAATACTAGCCAACCGCCTGCTACCTATAATGCACTCATTGGTACACCACGATCAATCAGGCTTCATTCCAAACCGCACGACATTTATACATATCAGACGCCTCTTACATTTAATACATTGTACACCGTCCGAAGACATGCAGCGCGTAGCGGTCTCTCTAGATATAGAGAAGGCCTTTGATACATTAGGGTGGGACTTCCTATTTGCCTGTCTGGAACAGATGGGATTTGGTCCTTGCCTATTGCGCTGGATCAAGACGCTATACGGAGAGCCACTAGCAAGAGTAAAAACAGGCAGGGTAACATCTAATTGCTTTAATATACAACGCGGCACGCAGCAAGGCTGCCCCCTATCACCGTTACTATTTGCTTTAACAATGGAACCCCTGGCATGCTACCTACGTTCCAAAGCTGAAACCTGGGGCATACGGGGCTCTCATAGATTCCACGTGGTGTCATTGTACGCGGACGATGCCCTTGTATACCTCAGAGACGTACATTCCACGCTTCCTGAACTCGAATATGCACTATCACAATTCGGCATGGCATCAGGACTCCTGGTTAACTGGCCCAAGTCATGTGTCTTTCCTTTAGTATTATACCCTCCCACTGCGTGCCATGCCACGAACAACACACAATTACAGTGGCAATATGACACCTTCAAATACTTCGGAGTATATATATATTACTCGACCAAAAATCTCCTAGATAGCAACCAAACCAAAGCGCTAACATCTGCCCGCACATCCCTTACTTTTTGGAAATCGCTACCTTTATCCCCAATGGGCAGAATAGCGATATCTAAAATGTTAATTCTACCCCGGTTGTTATATTATTTCTCAGCATTGCCTGTTGTGGTACCACGTGCCTTCTTCAAAATGCTAAATAGTTTATTACTAGACTTAATATGGGGAGATAAACGCCGTAGAGTAGCACTATCTGTACTCCAGAGACAGCTCCAAGATGGGGGTCTAGGGTCCCCACACTTTGAGTCTTACTATGCAGCAGCACAGCTACAATGGCCAACCACGTGGTTGACTTCTCCACTACATCCTGAGACACGTGAACTGAAAGGCTATCTGGGTTCCACACCGTTATACACGTGGTTGTCTAGCAACAGGACAGGTGACTCTACTATAACCCCACTGCTAAAAACGGCACACACGTCCTGGCATCGTTATCTATGTCCCAAACAATCACCTACTCCATACTCACCGGCAATAACACTATGGGATATATCTGGAATATTACAAAATATACCAACCCAGACACGAACACTATGGACAGATAAGGGTGTCACACGAATGGAACACCTCTTTTCCGATGGTGCACTTAAATCTTTCCAGGATATGATATCTGAATACAAAATTACACCAGGTCAGTTCATCACCTTTCACACCATAATACAAGGTATACTTCACATATGGGGCCCAGAAAACACCGAACCACCCACCTCTCTGGTCCTACATGCTATACTCATTGCAACGACAACTAAACGCATCATCTCCTCTCTATATACAGCACTTCGGGCACACACCGATACCCCATTACAAACAACACATGAAAGATGGAATAAAGTACTACCAAACCCACTGACAACAACAGAATGGAATCTGGCACTGCGCTCAGTAAAGTAGATCTCTCGTAATGGCAGATTTAGATTCACCTACTTTAACTATATACATCAAGCCTATTTAGACCCCCAGCGTCTAAATCATATGTACCCAACACACAAACCCGCCTGTCCGAAATGCGCTACGTCCCCAGTAGGATTTTACCACATGGTATGGGACTGCCCGAATTTACAAACTATTTGGCATACAATTACTGCAATAATTACTGAAATAACAGATTTTATGTTACCTGCGACACCATCCTTCTGCCTGTTAAATATTCAAACCAAAACCAAAAAAAAAGACAAATACCTCCACAAGTTCATTGATTTAGCACTTGCACTATTTAAGCACAGAGTAGCCATGGCATGGAAATCCCAAACACCCCCATCAATAACGCAGTGGTTGAAAGACCTTTTGTTATGGTCCAAAGCAGAAGCTCACCACCTACAGTGGCTCCAGTCAAAGGGCATAACAAGTTTGGGGTTAGAATATTGGGAATCACTAGTTCTGAAGGTGGAAGCAAAAAATGACCTACGTCCTCCATAAATGGAGCACCTTCCTCTAGGGGAAGCACAGGACTACTATATAGTCACACACGCACCCTATATACTCACATGCACATCCAGGGAACAGAATGCCAATGGGAATGAGTCCGACTTACAACACTTACCACCCATACTGCAAAATAGACCTTGATATATATCAGACATAACATTACAAACATATGATACAACATAAGCATTTTCTCCCTTTTCTTTACATCTTAGTTTTGAATATATATTATTAATTTTCATTCTTCTATTCAGCAAAACAGTTTTTAGTTTTGTTAATACAAAAAAAAAAAAATGTTTATATATTCAACAAACTGCATATCAAGCAGGAAATGTACCACGGTAACAGGTGAAACGTCTGGACTCCTCTATAAACTGATTTGATTGTTAAAACACAAAATACACCTGGACAAGAAGAAATGACGTAACACTATACTGTTCTGTATCATTTGAATTAAATATGTAAAATTCAATAAAGAAATATACAAAAAAAAAAGAGCGATAGTAACTCAAGAAACGATTAAGGATATGTTTAGGAAATTGGGTTATTGGTTGAGGTGGTGAAACCACAATTCTAAGGGTGATGTAACAAGCAAACCTTAAATTAACCTGTTCCCATCCCTCGGATAGCTTAGCACAGAGCAGTTCGGCTTTACTCAACGGCAATGTGTAAATCATTTCTGCAAGACTTCATACAGTAACAGGTTGAAAACACACCACAAAAGTATTGCACACCAGTTTAGAAAAATAGAGAAGAATTTAATGAGTAAAACAATACCAAAACAATAAAAAAATCAGTAGAACTGGCGATGATATGAACTTTTAAAGAACTGAGTGAAAATAGTTCCAAAAAGCACAAAGCGCTAACTCAGCATATCTGGTCATGTTGGACCAAGTCAAAGTCACTCTTTTAGGCCAACTGCAATGAAGCGCAGGTTGCACAGTCACCAGAAGTTTACCTTCTTAAGTTTGTGCCAACAGTCCCATTCACTTAGAAGAGGGCCACAAGGAGCAGTGAGAATGTCATGGGAGGCTGTCGGCAAATTGCGATGAGCCAGCTGGCATCGTGGGAGAGAATTGCTGGAGCTTCATATTGGCGGTCCCTGCAAGCAGTTGATGCTTGGGCATGAAGAGACAGGATGACAATACTTTGCGCCTGATCTTGGTGCAAGTGGTGAAGTCTAGGTACAGATGAGTCCTTTTATGGTCACAAAGAGCCCTAAAGCTTGAATCCAGTACCCTTGAGCAACACCAAGCACCCAGGACCTGAGATGCACTTCCTGGTAGTGAGGAACTCACATCACCTAGGTCCAGGGGCTGGTGCAGCATGTTGGGGAGCCATTTATTTCCATGAGGCTATGATCAGGAAACCAGCAGGCTAGCTCTTGAAATCACTCTGGTGTCCTGGGTTCAAGATTAAATTGCAGATCCAGTTCTGCCTATCCAGACAAGAAAGCAGTAGGCAGCAGGTCAGTATAGCAAGGCAGTAGTTCCTTCAGAGCAGCAGTCCAGTAGAGTGACAGTTCTTGTAGCAGCATAGTAGTCCTTCTTTCTAGCAGAGTATCCACAGGTCCAGAAATGTACTGAAGTGGTGGTGTCGGAGGTTCAGCCTTTGGAGTCACTCTGGGTTTTCTGGATTCAAGAGGTGCAGGTCCAGTTCTTCTCACCCATGCAAAACAGCAGAAGGCAACAGGTCAGCACAGCAAAGTAGCAGCACAGCAAAGCAGTAGTTCAGCACGGCAAAAGTCCAGCAGAGTGGCATTCGTTCAGCAGTACAGTAGTCCTTCTTCCTGGCACAGTATCCACAAGTCCAGAAATGTACTGAAGAGTTGGTGTCTGAGGTCCAGTATTTATATCCAGTTGTGCCTTTAAAGTGCTGAATAAGCTTCTAGAGGTTTCTCTTTGAAGTCCCCAGGCATCCTGGCTTGCCTATCCTGGCTCCAGACTAACTACAAGGGGTATGCAGCTCTTTCTGTGGAGGCAGGACAAAGCCTTTTCAGGTGTAAGTGGGGCTTTGCCCAGCTCCTCCCTCCCATCCTTCCAGTAATGGGCCATTCAGGCGCACCTTAGTTCTCTATTGTGCGCGGCTGTCAAGGAGGAATACACAAAGCCCAGCTGTAGGCTACACCCAGTCATGTGACCAAAGGCAGGCTACAGGCACTAAATGGTAAAGGAAGGAAAATGCCAGCTTTGTAGAAGTGGCATTTTCAAAACTGTAGTTTAAAATCTGACTTCCCCATAAGTCAGATTTTAAATTAGGATTCCAGAGACACCAAACATGAACTGGTTACCTATTCCCATTTGTAATTACACGTATACGATGTAATTAGGTAACTCCAATTTATCCTATGGGAGAGGTAGGGCATGCAGTATTGAAAAATTAATTTAAAAGTTGTTCATTATCAGGGCATGTAAAACCTAAAAGTACATGTCCTACTTTTTAAATACAGTGCACCCTACCCTCTGGGCTGTCCAGGACCTACCCTAGAGGTGATTTCTATGTATAAAAAAGGACGGTTTGGGCCTGGCAAAGGGGTTTGGTTGCCCAGGTCAAATGCCACCTTATAACTGCACACACACGCTGCCATGGGAAGCATAGGACATGTTCAAAGTGCTACTTTAGTGGGTCGCACATTAGTACTGCAGGTCCACTAGCAGCATTTAATTTACAGGCCCTGGGTACATGTAGTACCACTTTACTAGGGTCTTATAAGCAAATTAAATATGTCAATAGGGTGGAAGCTAATGTTATCATGTTTAGGAGAGATATCACAGGCACTTTAGCACTGGTTAGCAGTGGTAAAGTGCCCAGAGTCCTAAGGTCAGCAAAAACAAGATTAGCAAACATGAAGGAGGAAGGCAAGAATATTGGGGGAAGACCACCCTAATGCTGACTGGTCTAATAATATGCATAAGCAAGACAAGGCAGATATTCCACTCACTAATCAATAACATTGAGATGCATGCTATATGAAGAATAATGTGCACAGGCTCCACTTCCACTGACCACCAACATAGGAACCCACTTGTGGTTGCTTAAAATGACTTGTAGTTGGTCATAGTAAAAGCAAAGCAGAGGCAACATGAATTGTTATTGCTTGTTGAAGTGGAAAGCAAGTCTATAAGAGTTTGATCTTTAACATTACCCTTTGGGGGATAGGCAGCAGTGATTGGTTTGTAAAAGAATGAGTGCCTGTGCCCAAAGCTCTGCTCAGAAGCCCATAGCTGGTGTTATTAAATGTCAGCACACCAAATACCAAGGCTCTCTGGTCTTGAATTAACCTCATGCCTTTTTAATACACTGCCAAACACCCCCTTCATCTTTATCGCACTCTTGCACCTTCCTGCTTTATCCTTTTGTGATGGTTTTTCCGTCTTTCTCGTCCTTCTTCTTTCTCCTTTGTGTGTCTTTTTTATCCCAAGAAATGTCTGATTAGGAACAAAAAGTGCCAGTCCCCAAAAATTAGTGCTAGTGGCCCCCTCCATCAACCACTGGTTCAAAATAAGCACTAATAGGAGGGAAGAAATTACTTTCCATCTACTGCAGGGCAAACAATGTATTTTCTATGCAAGTATAGGTGAAATCAGATCATGGCTGGGAACCCAAGCAGCCCAAGCAAATTTTGTCAAACCAGCCCCATGTACGGTGCATAGCGAGTTAGCACAGTGAGCCTGACCACTACAAGGAGGGTTTGGGGAGGATTTTCCCCCCTCCAAGAAAGTTTGGGAACATAATGACAAAAAAGGTGCATTCTACAACATTAAGCATAGTAAATGATAACTTTACAGTGCACCATACCATAATCTTAGTTGCAGCTCTTGAATGATTCCCTCACTATCACCCTCCAATCGTGACAATTGTCTCTCCATAGCCCCTTTCTCACATGTTCTCATTTGTTTTAGCACCTCTCATACCAGAGTAACTTGTTGGAGCACTTTACATCACACATACCCACGCACACACCCGCACACACAGACATGCACCCCCCCACACACACACAATTATTTAAGTGCAAGGGTATTACTGGAATACATGATGAGGCATCAATTAACACTTACATATATTGGGCCCTATTCCCATAGGTATTGTTGTCTGTACACATATGTTTACGGATGAAAATACCTATGAATTCCAGGAATTCACAATTGGACTTTCGGCAAGCGAAATGGATTTATTGTTTCAGATGTTTCTGCCACTAGTTTGGAGCAATCTGTAGTAAATCCCAAGTAAGGTGTGGGAATTGAGCGTTACAAGGCACATTTTGCCATGTAGGTTTGAGAAGGTGCACAAACATTTGTACTTTTGTGGGCACTCAAATTCATCCTCTTAATAACCTGGAAATTATCAGGATGGCCTCAGCAATGGGTCATCTTCAAGGCTGGTGGGGGTGGAGGAAAAGCGTTTCTCCATTAGGAAAATGCTTTCTTAGTGTAGAAAAGGAAAAAAAGTCCGTGTTTGCACTACAGGATTTATTTCCCTGGGTGTGATTTTATGCTATGTAGAATTACACAAACATGAATGGGAGCCCTGTATATGCATTTTGGCAAAAAATCTGAACTTGTTTGGTAACTACTGTATAGGCAATTTATGTCTTCAATAATGCAATGCTCTGTTTTGCCACCATCTTATATATCTAGTATTTTATTAATGATTTTAGTGGCATCTAGTACTATATTAGTTTTGAAAATAATACACATTAATTAAAAAAAAGTACTACATTAACTGACTAATTGCGTAGGGACAAACCATCGGTTTTAGCAAAACAAATTGCTATGGTGGTTAAACAGTTTTTAGACTCAATGCTCAATATTTATATGCCACCCCTTTCATTACAATCAATAACTTACTTGTTATTCTCTTCTCAAGAATGTGTCATTATGAGTGGTCTTTGAGTGGAAACAGCAGTAGCACCACCTGAAATAATAAAAAGAATAATTAGATACCTGAATCATTATATTTTTCCTTAAATTCTGCTAATAATTACAAACGTATTGACAGTGTTGGACCATACAGTCTTACTCGTTTTGTATCTTACTTATAAATATATGGAAAAATACATATATAGTGAGTCCAAAGGATGGCCATAGAGCCTGGGTTGTGGTCAGTCTCAGAGTCAGAACGTTTTTTATCTTTCAAGGATTTGCAAATTTAAAAAATGTGTGTACCTTTGTTGTACTTTCTGCTGGGCTTGTGCACCAGGTACACATTGCATGTCCAACAAGGGTCGGGGGTCTCACTGGGTACTTCCCACTGGGTACTTCTCACTTAATTCGGTGCCCAGGGGATGGTCTCCCTTCCCTACCTATGAATCTTTAATTATTTTGCAGCTGCGGGTACTCAGGTTTGGGTACGCAGACCTAAAATGGATCAGCCTCGTAGTTTATGATGCCACCAGAGCCTTGATGGCAATAGAACCTATTATATATTCATATAGGTTCATATAACTTGTGCATATATATGTGTGTGTGTGTGTGTGCGTGTGTATATATATATATGTATATACACACACTAGAAGATGAAGGATCACAAGAAAACAACAGCCAGCCAGGGCAAAAATTTGGATCCCAAAGGATGCAATGAATCACAAGAAAATGTAATATCCAAGAAAGAAGTGCCTCAAACAGATGATTTCACCAAAGAACAAAAATATATTTCCACTACAACGTTTCAGGTTCCGCCTTCCTCAGGTAGCACAGCTGACACTGCTGGATTTTCAAAAAGTATGAGTGAAGATTCCAATGGGAATGTGGAATCAATGCAGTCCTGAGAGCTCTTCCCAGAGCAAGTTGAACCCCGTGTTTATCCAATGCCACAGTATTAGTTGGGTCTACAACTTCGTAATTGGGGGTCACCTTTGATGAAAGAAGAAATTGGAACTCCTGCATTTCCAAGCGGTGTTTGCTCTTTAATGCTGCGGCTGGGGCAACTTTTGAACTTTATTTAAGGGTTGGTGTAAACCGGTCATTCCCCTTTTAGAGGTGTATAAGTTGAAATGTTTCCCATTTTGCTGTATGGGGCACCGCTATGGGATTATCGGAACTGTCCCCATCCCTAAAGAGAAGAAGACAGGTTTTACAGAAGGTTGCTTAGTGTGGGTCCAAGTAGCACAGTGTTTTGTCTACATGAGGAATTAGGCTTAAGTTACGTGAAGGACAACATTAAACTACCCCTCAGACATGATTTGTGTTTGGTCCCATAAACATGCAGTTTTTTAACAGGGAGGCTATTGCTGACTGTCTGACCTGTGATTAGGGTGGGGCTATTCCTTGGTTAAAGTACATAAAGGACAGTGCACTCCTGTTAGGGCTCCCACATCTCATTTGGCGATCTGACAAGAGTTGGGCCAAACAGAAATTTATCAAACTAAAGATAAGAAGGAGGGAAGAAAAGGAACTATTGAAACCCTCTGTCCGTGAATTCGTGATTTTCTGCTGATTAAGCGTAACCCAGGGACTGAAGCCTATCTGACCTTATTAAACAACGTGAAAAAAAGATCACTTATTACTAGACTTCACATGGGGACTATTCAATCCAATTTGTGCTTTCCCTTAGGCCAGTTTGATACTAACCTGCCTGGGTCAAAATTACCACCAGTTTACATAGGAATGCCTATACAGGGAATCCATTGCTTCATGTTTATAGCAGCCATCACAAATCACTCATGCACAGCATTCCTCATGATGAATTGCTCAGGGCCTGACACAATTGCTGCTCTTTGAATTGAAATGTTGAGATTGTTCGTTAGATTCAGGGAAAGGGGAAACTCCACAGATACTCTGGATGCTGACTCAACGTGTGTGAGTGACATAATGAGAAAGGACCTGTTGATTTCCAGAAAAACAACACATGAAAATGAGAGTAAAAGTATCACATTCATCATCACTTAAAATCACAAAATTGTGAGGTCAGAAAAATCGTAGGCAAGCACTAGCAGATTCTGACCATGGAACACAGCTTAAGGGAAATTGTTGGCGGTCCTCCCCAGATAACATTTAGAAGAGCAACAACACTGAAGAACAAGTTAAATAAAGATGCCATAATGAGCAATCCCAGCCCCGACAGGACCAATATGAGTTCAGGATTCATCAGATGCAAACACTAAGGCTTGTAGAAAAGTTCCAACACAAGCAGTTATCACTAAACATAGCACAAAGAGGATAAGGCTACCATGGTTTGTCCCTGTGAGAAATAGTACGTTGGGAGCACCGTCCACCTGATCAAGAAACATATTCTTAAACATGTTAGAGCCATCACTCATAAGGAACCACATTAACTGGTTGCACAACACGTCGCTGAATGCCATGTTGGCAACAGTAATCTGACTTAGGTTCTTTGCCAATGACAGAATACCTATAACTAGGAGAGAAGAGCATAGGACACGATCTATGACACATTTGGAATGAGGTACATTGTAGAACTAGATGAAAAGGCCCCTGGAGGCCTGAATAAGGATAGGTAACTCAAAGTACATCTAGGTTAACATGATTATAAATTAGAAATCCATTTCTGTACTTTTCTGTTTCTACTTTGTTACTCTGACAGAAAGAAGTTGTTCTTCCAGTGTACACGTATTTAAATTGTTTTTATATTTTTACACAGGGTTGATAACAGCATGATAGATCAGTTTGGCATGGATCCGCCAAGCCTCGAAATCATCTATTTTTAAGTTATGTCCACTTAGCCTTTACTAAATTATTGTTATGGGGAGGTCTGCTTATTGATGTTTTTGAAGTTCTGGGGTTCTTTTGATGTCTAAATGAATGGATTGCTTATATTCATAAAAATTAATTCTGGACATGCAGATGTTTGAGGTTTTTCATTATTTTGTGCCTGATCTGGTCATTGGCATTCACTATGTTTATTATCATGACATGTTATAAGATTGTGCCACAGAGGCTTGCTCAACCGTTCATACTCCGAGCTCTTGTTTATGCTGCTTTATTGTTTTGTTGTAATGTTATTTTATGGCTGTTCTCTGTTAGTACTTGAGCCATGATGAAGGTGGCTTCGCCGACATGTGTCAGATTTGCTGGTGTCTCAATAAATCAATTTTGCATCACCACTTTGAAGTTCACACTAGTCTTCAAAAAGAAGCAAGTTCTTTGCACATATATATCTATATATATATATATATATATATATATATATATATATATATTGAAATAAACAAAAGTTACAGGGATATGATAGGTTCTGAATTTACGCGCACAAAATCTTTGAATTTCAGCATAAAGTTATTTCAAGTCAAGTAACAATAACTCGCACCCTCAGCATGCACAGTATTCTGATCAATAACTTCATTACAAATGTTGAAGGTGTCATCAGTGATATAAAATGTGGAGTAATTAGCTGCACATGGTGAAGGTGTAAGTTATAGTTACCATAGGGCACGAGTAATAGTTACTTAGAATAACTCCTAAGACGGCTGTATTTCCAAGGTTTTATGCGAGTAAATTCAGAACCTAACTATAACATCCCTGTAGCCTTTGTTTTTTTCAGTGAATTTCTATATATTTTTAAGCACACGCAGACGTGAATATAAGCTGCTTATGGCCTGGCCCAGCAGCCAACCCTCCTGCATGCACCCAAACCCAAGTTGCACATGAGTTTGGCTACAGTGTTGTTGTTTTTTTAAATTGCACTCTGGATTCCCTCAAGTGGATTAGCTAATCCAGGGTGCATGGATCCATCCAGATCTGCGAATCTGATGAAAAAAAAAAATTGAGCAATTTTTGCCCACAATGTGTCTTATGGGGTCAGGATACCTCTATCCTGACCCTTATGTGTGTTTTCTCTCTTCTTTCCCCACCCCTGAGCCGATGCAAGAAACAAAATGGTGACTACAACTTTTCTTTAGGGTTGCGGTCAGCCAATCAGGGCCTTGCTTTTCCGAATTCAAATTTGCAAATCTGAATCTGCAGAGCTAGATATCTATATTTTTTTAATCTAATATATCAAAAACTACTGACCCGATTTACACTAAACCACAAAAAGCGTAATCTGTGGCACAGGATCTAGCGTCAAGCTAAATTTAGTGGACTTCTGTTCAGCGATTCGGGCTGTAGGGGTCTCTAAAGAATGCAGGATCTCCATAGACACAGAATGTAGAAAACGTGTTTTGCCCCCTCCCCGTATTTTGGCACCTGCTTCATGGATCACCCCAAAACTTTCAAGACAACAGCTGAACTGACCAAAATATAAGTTTAAAAAATTTCATGAAGATTCATCAAGCAGCGCCAAAGTTATTGGCAAAAAAAAAACCGCTACATATATATATATATACATGTATATTGCAGAGTGTAATATGCCATTTACTATCATTAATATAGTACCCCGCCCCTCACTTAACAAAGACTAACTAGAAAATATATAATGCTCTGCGTTATCTATTCAGTATTATTATGTCATGATGTTTTTTCATGTAAATTGCCTATAAATGAAGAAACAGAATCACAATTAACAGGCCTTGCAACCTGGCTCTTGAATGAAATCCACGAGAAACTAAGCCAAGGTTTCTCAAGTTAGTTATGCTATGCAGTAGTAATAGATGTGTGACTATGTGTTTATTAATAAACCTGTTTAAAATAACATATTGGTTTACATGATAGATAGATAGATAGATAGATAGATAGATAGATAGATAGATAGATAGATAGATAGATAGATAGATAGATTGGCGGATGGACGGACCGACCGACAGACAGACAGACTGACAGAGAGAGAGAGACAGACAGATTGTATTGCACACTTCGCTGTGTAACATGTTTTCTTATCATCATAATGACCGCCCTCAAAACACCCTGGAGAGCTTTACAATTGTCAAGGCGACTAGGATTATGAGTCAGTGAAGGACCAAATCAGGAAACTAAGTTATCCTAATTATGAAGCAAGAAATGGCATGGTGTGAAGCATTATGTTGCACATTCTCCCGAAGCGTTACTTTAATCCACATGAGCTTGAAAAAGCTTTTTTTTGTAGCAATTTACACATGATGCAAAAAATTATGTGGCAAGTGTCGTAAATGCATAATTATGTGTTAACTACAGCAGCCAAAAATGTACACAGCTGCAGTCGCCTTGGCCACGGTCCATTACCAAAATAACTCGATGAGATAGGACCATGAATGTACTATTATTTATTG
This sequence comes from Pleurodeles waltl, assembly GCF_031143425.1. Lineage (NCBI taxonomy): Eukaryota > Metazoa > Chordata > Amphibia > Caudata > Salamandridae > Pleurodeles > Pleurodeles waltl. The sequence continues at coordinate 983,159,773 of NC_090445.1, forward strand.
GTTTGAGAATGTATTTTATTTAATGACATGCTTTCATTATTACTTATTTGTATAAATTGTATGAGGTCATAAGCATTACTGTTGGTGTGAGAGCAGGGCCAGCTTTAGGGCGGTGCAAACAGTACAGGCTCACTGGCCATTGACCTGGGAGGGGTGAACTGACCTCAGGGGGGTGCTGTGTTTTACAATAACTCACGCTTTAGGAGCACCTGCTGCAGAGTTCCTTATGCGTTCAGCTTTCAACTAGCAATAAAAATATGAAGGTAAGTCTTCTGATTAATGTTCCTGCTAGAGAGAGATAGGAAGTTTTGTCTAGTGGCAGTTTTGACTCGTTATAAAGTAGCACAGAGGGTTAATATGCCTGCTGCAAAGAACAGATTTGCATTTAATGTGGATAGCTGAGTGGATTAGTAAAGCCAGCCTTTACCAGCACTTTCAAACAAATTAAATGTATGTGAGAGAAGGGCGATGGAGAGATCGGGCACTTTTGTCGGTTGGTAGTGAGGGAATACAAGGAGGAAGTTGTGAGAGTCAAGGTTTGCATGGTGGATGTGTGAGTTATGGATTGCACAGCTGATCATAACTGCCTGTGTCAGCGATTTTGCGTTTGGTTTTGCAATCATAACACAACTGGGGGATTTTAAAGGGAATTTCTGAGTTTTATTTTACACATACGCTAAGGTGTGATAACAAATCCTGGCTATAACTTCACTTTAACCACAGATGTTTCAGCAAATGTCAGAGTTTTTTATGACCTACTTGTAGGAGGCTGGCCTTGCTTATAGTTGGTACCTGAAGGTACTTACACCTTGTGCCAGGTCCAGTTATCCCTTATTAGTAGAGTAGTAGTGTTCTAGCAGCTTAGGCTGATAGAGGTAGCTATAGCAGAGCAGCTTAGGCTGAACTAAGAGACATGCAAAGCTCCTACATACCACTAATATAGGTACTATATCATAAGAAAGACAATACTCAGAGTTACTGAAAATAAAGGTACTTTTATTTTAGTGACAGTGTGCCAAAAATATCTCAGAGGATATACTCCATTAGGAGGTAAGTAAAATACACAAAATATACAGACAAACCAAAATCAGGTAAGTAAAACAGTCAGAAAATAGTGCAAAAACTGTAGAATACAATAGGATGCAATAGACCTAGGGGCAACACAAACCATATACTAAGAAATTGAAATGCAAACCGCGAATGGACCCCTAGGCTAGTGTAGTGTGTAGAGGGTCACTGGGAGTGTAAGAAAACACTAAGGGTGTCCAGATACCCCACCCCAAGACCCTGGAAAGTAGGAGTAAAGTACTACTATTTCCCCAGAAACACACTAGAGTCGTGATAGAGGATTTTGCAAAGACCACAACAGACTGCAAAGCACTGAAGACAGATTCCTGGACCTGAGGACCTGCAAAGGAAGGGGACCAAGTCCAAGAGTCGTGAAAGTGTCCAGGGGGGGCAGGAGCCCACTAAACCCCAGATGGAGGTGCAAAATGGCTGCCTCTGGATGGAAGAAGCTGAAGATTCTGCAACAACTAAAGGTGCTAGGAACTTCTCCTTCATGCAAGTTGTTTCCTTGGCAAAATACCACAAACAAGCCTTGTTAGCTGCAAGAGTCACGGTTGGAAAAAAAGGGTGCTGCTTGGGCCCAGGAAGGACCAGGGTGTCGCCACTTGGGAGAGGAGACAGAGGGGGCCCTCAGCAACGTAGAGGCCCATGCACAAGACAGTAGCACCCGCAGAAGTACTTGAACACAGGCTCAAGAAGTCTGAACATGGCAGACATCTCAACACTGCAAAAGACGGTCCCACGAAGCCAGAGACCAACTCAGGGAGCTGAGCATCGCAGGACAGAGTGCTGGGGACATAGGCTTGGCTGTGCATGAAGGATTTCGTGGAAATGTGCACAGAAGCCCTAGTAGCTGAAGTTCACACAGTGCACGGGATTACTTTCTGGAGAGGGGAGGCAAGGACTTACCTCCTCCAAATTTGGACATTTGGACCACTGGACAGTCTGGGTCACTTGGGTCCACCACCTGTGTTCCAGGGGTCATGCTCGTCAAGGTAAGAGGGCTCCCAGAGTACCGTTGACGCTGAAGTTTGGTGCCTGCTGGAGCAGGGGGAAGACTCCGTCAATCCACTGGAGATTTCTTCATGGCTTCCAGTGCACCATGAAGGCAGGCAGCCCCTAAAACATGCACCACCAGGAAACAGTTGAGAAAGCCGGCAGGATTAGGCGCTACAATGTCGCTGGTAGTCTTCTTGCTACTTTGTTGCAGTTTTGCAGGCCTACTGGAGCAGACAGCGGTCGGTCCTTGGCAGAAGTTGAAGAGAGAGGTGCAGAGGAACTCTGGTGAATTCTTGCAAGTTGTTATCTGAGGAAAAGCCCACAGGAGAGACCCTAAATAGCCCTCAGAGGAGGATTGGCCACCTAGTCAGGTAAGCGCCTATCAGGAGGCGTCTCTGACATCACCTGCTGGCACTGGCCACTCAGAGTCCTCCAAAGTGCCTTCACACCTCTGGATCCAAGATGGCAGAGGTCTGGGACACACTGGAGGAGAACTGGGCACCACCCCTGGGGTGGTGATGGACATGGGAGTGGTCACTTCCCTTTCCTTTGTCCAGTTTTGCACCAGAGCAGGGACTGGGGGTTCCCTGAACTGGTGTAGACTGGCTTATGCAAGGAGGGCACCATCTGTGCCCTTCAAAGCATTTCCAGAAGCTGGGGGAGGCTACCCCTCCCCAACCTTTAACACCTATTTCCAAAGGGAGAGGGTGTAACACCCTCTCTTAGAGGAAATTCTTTGTTCTGCCTTACTGGGACTGGGATGCCCAGACCCCAGGAGGGCAGAACCCTGTCTGTGAGGTGGCAGCAGCGGTAGCTGCAGAGAAAACCCCAGAGAGCCGGTTTGGCAGTACCTGGGGTCCATAGTGGAGCCCCGGGGATGCATGGAATTGGCTCCTCAATATCAGAGTTGGAATTGGGGGACAATTCCGTGATCTTAGACATGTTATATGGCCATATTCGGAGTCACCATTGTGAAGCTACATATAGGTATTGACCTATATGTAGTGGACGTGTGTAATGGTGTCCCCCGCATTCACAAAGTCCGGGGAAATTGCCCTGAACTATGTGGGGGCAACTTTGCTAGTGCAAGGGTGCCCTAACACTTAGTAACTTTGCACCTAACCTTTGGCAAGTGAATGTTAGACATATAGGTGACTTATAAGTTACTCAAGCGCAGTGAAAATGGCTGTGAAATAACGTGTGCATTATTTCACTCAGGCTGCCATGGCAGACCTGTGTAAAGGTTTGTCTGAGCTTCCTATGGGTGGCAAAAGCAATGCAGCAGCCCATTGGGATCTCCTGGAACCCCAATACCCTGTGTACGTAGATACCATATACTAAGGAATTATAAGGGTGTTCCAGAATGCCAACTGAAATTGGTAAAAGTGGTCACTAGCCTATAGTGACAAATTTAAAGGCAGAGAGAACATAAGCACTGAGGTACTGGTTAGCAGAGCCTCAGTGACACAGTTAGTCACTACACAGGTATACACATTCAGGCCACAAACTATGAGCACTGGGGTCCTGGCTAGTAGGATCCCTGTGAGACAGGCAAAAACAAAAGTACATACATGTAAAAATGGGGGTAACATGCCAGGCAAGATGGTACTTTCCTACACTACTACACTCAACTTCTTTGAAACTTCTCCCTTTGCCACTGCGCACTGCCTTCAGCTGTTCCCAGCAGGTAGTGGCTTAATTGTCTGGACTTCAGTTAGGCCCCTGCACCCAATCGAATGAGAGCAGCCAATGCCCGCTTCACAGAGCGAGAGGTTAAGTGCAGTGGGATTTGGAAGCAGGACCAAGCCAATGGCCAGCCCTCTTGCCCAACCAGCAGTGGATGAACAAACCTCACTGCTCAGAGCCAGACACAATGCACAGCAAGAAACAGAGCCTGGCGTTTGGCAGTCAATCCCAGCTGGGTATGGCCAGAGGCTTTCAGGTGTTTGTGGTCACCTTACTGGGCTCCTCTTGTAAACCTGAGTAGGGTCCAAAAAGGGTCCAGAATCACTTGGTGCAGAGTTGGTGAACTCTGAGGTGGGGCTCTCGAAACTCAGAACCTTGCTGGAGGTCCTTCAAATCTCACCTAAAGGCCTGTAAGCCCCGCTCAAAATCTTAAGAAACACTGGCATGCTTTGGGTAGTCCCGTCTGTAGTTATTAACCGAGGCACAGGATAAGTGATTGAGTCCTGAAAAAAGGCTAAAAGTGTGTCCTGCCCTGGTAAACAACTAAATAGAATTACCATTATAACTGCCCAACTGTGATACAACATACATGCACTCCATCTGCTTGGTAGGTGAGGCCAACAAGTTTACACAGTTTTCAAAATCTCTTTCCCATGGTGGCAGCAGGTGAAGACAAGGTCTCTAGTTCCTAAGCCTCATTCCAATTTCCAATGAACGTTCCTCCCTGGGGTACTGCTACCATTGTAGCAAGGCTACAGAGACAATGAGGGGACTACCTGGCCTTAGGGAACAACTTGAGATTGTCTTGAAATGCGGGGAGAAGCATAGTGATTTTTCCTCTGTCCTCCACAGCACAGGTTCATCATTTCGCATGTGAAATATTGTATTACAAAAAGCAAACTGAATGCACTATATTGATCTAAACACTACTTTGGAAGACAAGTATAGTTTGAGTAAACGTGAAGTTAAGAAATGTATATGTATACTTACCTTGAAGATGTAATGGTAGGGGATGTAGTTGATACAATACTTTAGTAGGTCGACATTAACTGCCTTGATTCAGTGTCATACAACCTCTTCAAAGTGCAGAAAATGAGAGTATGATCACACAAAGCGTGACCCCCACGCTGCTTCCACCACCCATTACTATTAGGGCATTCCCAAGGATGCCCCAGAAAACGCCCTGATGTTTACGGGACATTCGGAATCTCGCATGCTGACTAAGTATGAAGATGCATACTCTAATGCTTTATACTTGATCCAAGATATTTCAGTATCTGCCAATGCATCGCCTACATAAAATGCAGCAAAAGTGCAAGAGGGAATAGAATAAGTAGGGAGAAGGGTGAAGCTTAACGAAGTAAAAAACTCAAAAAGCGATAACATATGGGCATCGTAATAGTGATTAAACTGGTAGATTTAAAATGCGGATTCAATGCTAATAATGACATTGGAAATTTTATATAATTTAATGATACAAATGTATGGTGTAAAAGTCTAAATTATGATTTTGTTGAACAAAAGGCACTGTACCTACGTCTACATTTCTTTGAAAGATTTGGTTCAGCAAAACCAAAATGAAATGTGTGTGTATTTTTAAAGTGTAGATTGCAAATGTACTAGAAAGACTGTTTTTTTTTAAATTATGATCTATTTTTACGCTGGTGAAAGCAGTTCTTTTGATTTTTAAGCTCTTAAGCAAAAGAACTTAGATATGACCTTTTTACAAGTGCACTTTGTTATAGTCCATATTTAAAATAAACAAAGGTTTGATTCGAGGATCGAAACTTCTTACGGAATACTTCATCAGATTTACATTCTTTTTATCGCCATTAATATGCAACACAGACCCTCAATTATTTATGTGTAAACAGAAAATGGAAAAAACGATTTAAATAAAACTTTGAGATGCCTTTGAGGAAGCAAAAAGTAAACATAACCACACATAATTTAAGAGACAGACACATTGAAAAACGCCAGGATGGTTATACAGTGTGCTACTGCCCATAAATAACACTGAGAAACGCTTCAGGTTCTCAGGAGTTTGCTGATGAAATGTAGTCGTGCACTGAAGCGTTTTCAGATTGCCTCTTGGGACTGGGGTCCCTGGACTTTTATGCTGCTCTTGGATAAATGAATCAAATATCTTGGACAACTAATTCCAAATGAAGGCTCTTTGGTAGAATGCACGTATGTAGGTGGTGTTGTGTTGGGGGGCCCTAGGTACACATGCTACTGTAATGAGTGACAGACGCAGCACTATCGTTACTGTAACTGGCCTCAGGCATGTGCGCTCGGACCCTTTTATTTGCAGGGTCACCTGACCGGTGACAACTACGATGGATGGGTGTGGGGTGAGTGTGGAAATCAGCCCTCGAGGAGTGGCTGGTGGAAGCAGGTCATCTCAGGACACTAGTCTGAGTCCAGCCAGACTCTACAGGTGGGTCCATCAGCTAAAATTGGTGGCTCTACAGGTGGGTCCATCAGCTAAAATTGGTGGGCATATGTTAGTCGTTTTTTTCATTTACAACTACTTTTTCACCTGTTGATGAACAGAGCATTACCTCTGTCTACTTCAGGACGAAAATGCCCACAAATCAATCAGTATGAAATAGAAGGAAATTCTTTATAGTGGAACATAGTGTCCCAGTGGAAGGTAAAAAAAAGCAGATTGTGTATTTTGTGTAAATGTATAAGAAAAATCATGTCTGGTGCAATTGCCTTGGAAGAAACAGCTACTTTGAGTACTCAAGTAAACTGATGTCTGTCATAGATTTCAATGGATGTTTTCAGGAAATACTGGGGAAATAAAAAAAAATCAGAAATATGCTCCAAACCTAAAGATCACTGAGTGTTACCAATTTTCAGATTGTTTTCCGTTAACTTTTGGGACTGGAACTGTCATTGACCTCTGAAGATTTTGACCAGTTGAGATACCCTAGTAGAAATACCAGTTGTCCATGTGCAAATGAATTCTACAGAATAACATTGCAGCATTGGGAGTTTTGTCCGCTGGATTTTAAATGCGCATCAAAAAATCTACTTCAATGGATAAACACAACTAGACACCAAGAACCATTTAAAAAATGAAATAGTAATCACCCAGAAATTAGTAATTGACATTTATCTAATACCCTAAAGCCTAGATGCCATCAACTGGAATCTGCAGAAACCATTTGTATGTGGTCAAATGGATCTTTCTCCATGATAGATGGATGGGAGAAGGGCTGAATGGAGATTTGTCTCCTGAAAGTCAGCCCACTGGTGAATGAAAACCTTATCAAGACTTATATTGCAACCAAGTGCGGCTCCTCCGCAATGGTGGAGGTGCGTCGCCCCTCTGGACAAGAGCCAGGAGATGAAAAATAAAACAATAGCTTACTATTGTTTTATTTTTCATCTGCTAGCTCAGCCAGCAGTGCAGGAAGGGGCAGGTCTGGGTCATGGTTGGTGGGAGGGGAGGAGGAGAGAGTGCACCTAAGTGCACATGTGTGTTTGGCCGGCCGTCTCAGGCTGTGTCTGAGCGGCAGTCCAAGCCGCTCAGTCCAATCCTGGTGCTGCTTTCATGCTAGGTTTAGCATGAAAGCAGCACCAGGATTGCTGGGGAGCCTGTGCTGGTTTCCCAGTGAATGCTGTGACATCACAAGAAGAGGAGCGATGAGTAATGTGGTAGGAGTTGGCGGTAGGAATGGCTGGAAAGGTAAGCTTTTTGAAAAATGGTTAATTGTTTCCCTCGTCCCCGTCATTCCCCCCGCTTGACTTTTGCTGTGGCCACCACCGCATGCAGCATGGCAGCAACTGTTAAATATAAATGGCAAATGTTATCTACCTGTTCACTAGCCTTTGAAAAATTATATATAGATATGTCAAAATATAAAACAATGACTAGGGGACCAGAAAAATAAATAAACATGGAGCGGCAATTGAAATACAAGATTAGTAACGTATTTTAAAAGATAGCACAAAGATGCAGAAGATCTACATCAGATAAATAATGAGTACATTTAGCAGAACTGCAGAACCATGAAGCGAATTAATGGAATTACCAATTTTCAAAGTTGAAAGAAGGAGTTGACAGACTTGGGATTCACCTCACGTAGCCAACGTAGTAACATATATGTATGTTATTAACAATACACATCACATTTCACTGACAATCTGCAATAATTGTTATAGTTCTTCATGTTTTAAGCCAAAAAACTGAAATATTGAGGATAATGTAGAAAGCGTGCTGACCACTGAAACTAGCATCTGAACTTTCTGATTAATTGAACAGCACCCCAAACACTGAACTGCACTAGCAAAAAGGAGGGGTGAAAATGGTAATATGTCACGAAGCAGTGCTTTGCCCTCAGCACCATACCCGTACAAACAGCAATAAAGTTTGTAAGCCTAGCTACGTAATAATAGATCAGTACACTTAGGGCCAGATGTACAAAGCATTTCACTTGTCACAACCATCGGCCAATTTGTGACTGGTAAAATGTTTTTTGGCATGTACCAACCCTATTTTGCAAGTCGGTAACCTTTTACAGACTTGCAAAATATAGTTTGGGACTTGCTAGTAGGAAGGGGTGTGCCAAGCAAATATCAGAACTAAATCTTTTGCAAATGTGAAGGCATCCTCCTCATTTTATTTTTTTCCCTTATATGCAAGCTATTGTACCTGTAAGCTCCCTTTATAAATAAATGCATCCTTTAGGTTTTAATGAGTTAACTCAACGTCGGTTTATGCTATGAGTTAGCAAAATTAATTATTCACCATGAAATAATATGTTATCCAAAAAACAATGTTAGCTACCATTGAAGAAGGTCTTTAGAGTATGATCCTTTTAACTTCCAGATGTTGCATACTAGAATCCCCGCTATCACACTGTTGATATAAGTGGACTCTGTTAACTGGGGTGAGGAGGAGATTTCTTTCTATGGATACAAGTTCTACCCCTAGGTATTCATTTTGCCTATTTCTGAGATCGCAGCAAAGGTTTGCATTGTCACATTTTTGGTCTACTTTATTCCAATATCTTGGACGTCACCATTTTTTATGTATGCATTCCTTTCTGGGGAATATGAATAGAACAGATCTCATATTTCCTAGGAGTATTTCCTACACCCATTAGTAAAAGCTCTCTGTGTATTGACTATACAACCTAATCCTTATTGCACTTTATCAAAGGCTATACTAATCCTGGGTACTCTTAACTTTGCCTTACTAACATAAAACTTTGTGTTTTCATTAAATATTCAGAACATTGATAACATCTATTTCTAATTATGTGTTGCACAGCCAATGAGCACTATTAACGTTTAAACTGTATATCAGAATTACTCCATGTAAATTACATTTTATTGCTAAAGAAACATTTTCAGTTGAATTACGTTAAACACAAACCAACCGCTGGCCTCCACTTTTCTAAGACAATCTCAAAATGAAACCTGCAAACTCCTTAAAATGTATATGATTGATTGACAATTAGAATCATTTGTCATTTATGGGTTTATTTATATGCAATTTCTAAGCATACTTAAAATGCAATTTCATGAATATGCCACGTTATGATGAGTGATATAAGAGAAAACACAGAAATACTAAGGATAGTTTTCTGGCTTCTCTATTTAAAGAACTGGTTTGCTCAGTATCGGCTCGAGTCGCGTGGCGGGTGGCATGCGGGGCGGTGAAGAAAATGTAATAACTTAAAAAATAAAAACTTACCTGAATGCCCGCCGCTGCCCCCCCTTCACCGTGAAACTCCTCTTTCCTTTGCTGCAGGCACAGGCTTCCAGCCTGCCCTGCAGCCAAGCAGCGTTCCGATTGGTCGGAGCACCCAGCCAAGTTGTGCTCCTAGGCGGACTTGGAGAGTCTGCCTGCTCTCTCTGACCCGGCCACAGAGCTTAGTGAGCATGTATGTTTGACAATCCTGAGACGGCCGGACAAACATCCATGCGTACTGCAGGGGAGTGCAGAGCACTCCCCCTTTGTGTTAGTCATGACCCGTGGCTCCACCCCTTTCTCACTACAACGATAATATAGTTTGTAGTCTAGTTTATTATCATTGTAGTGTAGAAGTTTGGCAGCTGCTGCTGCTGACGGGGGCGACGCTCCTCGGCCCCAATGGAGGTGCCGCCCCTGGTTTTCCTAATGCTGACATGTCATTTAATTCGCTGATTATTCACACCAGGTATCAACGTTAATACAAGGTAGATTTTATAGTTTAATGAAGTAGGCCCACAGACAAGATGCGGACCACAGGCTGTATCTTATAGCCTAAAAGCGTTGGAGAAAACAACAGTGCTTTCATAAGTAACACCAATAGACGCTACATAACAGTAAATTCTCAAAGAAGGGGTATTTCAAGAAACCCTTTGTCTGTCCCATGCCTGGACATTTTTGTACTCTATATGAATAAACCGAACCTCATAGGCATACTTCTACAGCACATTTTGTTCACATTGTTCTCATTTTAATAACAATTGCAATTCAATATTTTCTGTGACTCCTACCACATTCAGCTGAAAAATGCAAAATAAGGTTTCTTTTCTTGCATTACAGTAGAAGTATTGGAATTGACATTAAACAGGCCAAAACAAGGGCGAACTAGAATAGTGAGAAGCTAAATGCAAATGAGTCGTGGCTTTAACGGTGTCCACTGATCTAATGGTTTTGCCACTGTTTTTTGCCCATTCTGTCCGCAGCTGCAACAGAAAAAATGCCTGTTTTCTGGAGAATGATATCTGTAATAAAATTTAAAAAATGAATAAAGGTGGGATGCAAATATACACACATGCATCATCACGCATATGCATGTACGCATCATGACTCTATCGCTGCACAAGCAGGTATGTGGTGGCCATTTTCTTTTTATTTTAATTTACCATTCTTAGATGGTGAATGCCCGACATGGAATAGTAAATTTGACAAAATAAGAAAAGCGTGCTAAAGCGCAACTTTTCTAAGGAAAGAGTGGAGCAGCACCTCCAAATAATGTATATATAAACCAAACGAGCATGCCTGGGAAATGGAAAGTTAGCAATAGTGATTCAGACAATGGAAGTAAGCAGCAGGATTAGCAGGGGAGCAAGTGGGGATCTGGCTGGGAGGGGGGGAATCGCTCAAATAAACAAAATCAGAAAAGGACTGGGAGGGGGTAAGGCATTCAACCAACATGATTTTAGATGGCAGGGATGTGAGTGCTGAAAACACTTTAAAAAGAAAAAGAGGAAAGAGCAAGGAAACATGTACACTCCCCTGAGGTCCTGAAAAAAAGAAACCAAGCATTGGCAATAGGTCACACCTTTATAATGTGAGTGCTGAGCTGTTGACTTCACCAGTGTCTGTCTGTAAAGTATTGTTAACCCCTTCGCTGCCAGGCCTTTGCCCCCTCATGTGCCAGGCCTTTTTTTGCCTATTTGGAATAGTTCTCACTTAGGCCCTCATAACTTTTTGTCCACAAAAGCTACCCACGCTACATTTGCGTCCTTTTTTCCAACATCCTAGGGATTCTAGAGGTACCCAGACTTTGTGGGTTCCCCTGAAGGAGGCCAAGAAATTAGCCAAAATACAGCGAAAAGTTTGTTTTTTAAAAACAAATGGGAAAAAAGGGCTGCAGAAGAAGGCTTGAGGTTTTCCCCTGAAAATGGCATCACCAAACGGTTTGCAGTGCTAAAATCACCAGCTTCCCAGCTTTCAGGAACAGGCAGACTTGAATCAGAAAACCCAATTTTTCAACTCGATTTTGGCATTTTACTGGGACATACCCCATTTTTATGATTTTTTGTGCTTTCAGCCTCCTTCCAGTCAGTGACAGAAATGGGTGTGAAACCAATGCTGGATCCCAGAAACCTAAACCTAAACATTTCTGAAAAGTATACAAAATTCTAAATTTAGCAATGGGTAATTTGTGTAGATCCTACAAGGGTTTCCTGCAGAAAATAACAACTTAAATGAAAAAATATTGAAATTGAGGTGAATAAAACAGCCATTTTTCTCTACGTTTTACTTTGAAACTTTTTCCTGCAGTGTCAGATTTTTGAAAGCAATATACTGTTACGTCCGCTGGACTCTTCTGGTTGCGGGTATAAATAGGGCTTGAAGGTTCATCAAGAACCCTAGGCACCCAGAGCCAATAAATGAGCTGCACCATGCAGTGGGTTTTCATTCTATACCGGGTATACAGCAATTCATTTGCTGAAATATAAAGAGTCAAAAATAGGTATCAAGAAAACCTTTGATTTCCAAAATGGGCACAAGATAAGGTGTTGAGGAGCAGTGGTTATTTGCATATCTCTGAATTCTGGGGTGCCCCTACTAGCATGTGAATTACAGGGCATGTCTCAAATAGACGTCTTTTTTACACATTGTCTTATATTTGGAAGGAAAGAATTTAGAGAAAGACAAGGGGCAATAACACTTGTTTTCCTATTCTATGTTCCCCCAAGTCTCCCGATAAAAATGGTACCTCACTTGTGTGTGTAGGCCTAGTGCCTGCGACAGGAAATGCCCCAAAACACATCGTGGACACATCACATCTTTCCACAGAAAACAGAGGTGTTTTTTGCTAAGTGCCTACTTATGGATTTTGACCTCGAGCTCAGCCGGCACCTAGGGAAACCTACCAAACCTGTGCATTTTTGAAAACTAGAGACCTAGTGGAATCCAGGACGGGGTGACTTGTGGGGCTCTCACAAGGTTCTGTTACCCAGAATCCTTTGCAAACCACAAAATGTGGCTAAAAAAATAGTTTTTCCTAAAATTTCGGTGACAGAGAGTTCTGGAGTCTGAGAGGAGCCACAAATTTCCTTCCACCCAGCGTTCCCCCAAGTCTCCTGATAAAAATGGTATCTCACTGGTGTGGGTAGGCCTAGTGCCCCCGACAGGAAATGCCCTGAAACACAAAGTGGACACATCACATTTTCTCAAAGAAAACAGAGGTGTTTTTTGCTAAGTGCCTACCTGTGGATTTTGGCCTCTAGCTCAGCCGCCACCTGGGGAAACCTACCAAACCTGTGCATTTTTTAAAACTAGAGACCAAGGGGAATCCAAGATGGGGTGAATTGTCTGGCTCTCACCAGGTTCTGTTACCCAGAATCCTTTGCAAACCTCAAAATGTGGCTAAAAAAACACTCTTTCCTCACATTTCAGTGACAGAAAGTTCTGGAATCTGAGAGGAGCCACAAATTTCCTTCCACCCAGCGTTCCCCCAAGTCTCCTGATAAAAATTATACCTCACTTGTGTGGGTAGGCCTAGTGCCCGTGACAGGAAATGCCCCAAAACACAACCTGGACACATCAAAATTAGCAAATAGAAAACGACCTGTTTTTGAAGGGGGGGCACCTGCGTTTTTTTGGTCCTGGGCTCAGCAGCCATCTAGGGAAACTTACCAAACCCAGACATTTCTGAAAATTAGACACCCGAGGGAGTCAAGGGAGGTGTGACTTTCGTGGATCCCCCAATATTTTCTTACCCAGAATCCTCAGCAAACCGCAAATTTACCTAAAAAAATCACATATTTCCCACATTTCTGTGTGGGATCACTGCACCGTGACAAATTTCCTACCCCTCAACATTCCCCTCAGTCTCCCGGTAAAAATTATACCTCACTTGTGTAGGTGGGCCAAGTGTTTGTGACAGGGAAGAGCCAAAAACACATCGCAATTGAGGGGGAACCAAAGTGGGTCCAAAAGGGCAGTTTGAAAAAAAAACATTTTTAGGCTGACAATTGCAGCAGAAATTTTATCGGTATAGATGAAGACAATGCTGGGTGGTAGGAATTTTGTGGATTACTGCAGATTCGGGAAGGTTCCATCACAAAAATGTGGGAAAAATGTGTGCTTTCCAGCAAAGTTGCAGGTTTGCGGGGCATTGTGGGTAAGGAAATGGTGCGGGGTGCATGTGAAGCACAGCACCCTGGAATCAACTAGATGTTTAGTTTTCAGATGTGTCTAGGTCTTGTGGATTTTTCTACATGGCAGTGTCCCAAAGTAAAAAAAAATGCAGCCCTCACCATTCCAAGTGGGACGATTTTGAGAGTTACCAAGTTCTCATGGCCCAAATGTAAAACAAAAACCAAAAATAATCAAATGTCCTCTTGCTTGCCATGGGATAAGATGTTTTAGTGTGTGGGGGAGAGCTGAAAGACTGTTAGCCCCTTCAGTTCAGGTGGGGGCATAACCAGGCCCATACTGGTTGGTAGCCACCACCCCACTATTTTCTTTTATTTTTTTTATTCCCTGGCATCTAGTAGACTTTCTGTCCCCCCGGGGTGTGGATTGGGGGTAATTGCTCAATCTGCCCACTGGTGGGCAGAACAACTTTGGCCCCATTTATTTGGGGTGGGGGTATGGCCATACCCCAACCTCTTATTTTGAAAAAAAATCTTCCCTGGTCTCTGGTTGGCTTTCTGCCCCCCTTGGGGGCAGACGGGCCTTCCGAAATAGGCCAATCTGCCCCCAAGGGGGCAGTAATGGCCAACAGTAATGTGCCCCCATGGGGAGAGACCCTTGCCCAAGCGGCTGCCCCCTCCAAACAAAACACACACATACAAACACACCAATCCATGGTGTCTAGAGGTTTCTGCCCCCTTTGGGGGCAGATTGGCCTAACAAAAATAGGGCAGAAATGACCTAAATACAATTTGCCCCCCAGGGGAGAGACCCTTGTCTAAGGGGTCGCTCCTCCTACATAAAAAGATAAAGTAAATAAAAATATATATAAATATCCTTGGTGTCTAGAGGTTTCTGCTCCCCCGGGGGCAGATCCGCCTAATTATATTAGGCTGATCTGCCTCCAGGGGGGGCAGAAAAGGCCTAAAAATATTTTGCCCCCCCCGGGGAGTGGCCCTTGCCAAAGGGGCTGCTACCCTTATGCGTTAGTATAAAAAAATAAACATTCCCTCGTATCTTGTGGTTTCTGGCCCCCTGGGGGCAGATTGGCCTAATTATATTAGGTCGATCTGCCCAAGGGGGGGCAGAAATGGCCAAATAATAATTCCCCCCCCCGAGAGCGACCCTTGCCTAAGGGGTCGCTCCCAAACATAAAAAAATAAAAGTAAACACCCAAAAAAATTATCCCTGGTGTCTAGTGGTTTTCTGCCCTCCTCCCCCCCCGGGTCCATCGGCCTAATAATATTAGGCCAATATGCCCAGTGGGTGCAGAAATGGGCTAATAATGATTCCCCCCGAGCAACCCTTGCCCAAGGGGTCGCTCCCCAAACATGAAAAAATAAAAAAACAAAATAAAAAAACTATCCCTGGTGTCTAGTGGATTTCTGCCCACAGGAGGCGCAGAAATGGCCTAGAAATAATTTGCCCCCAAGGAGCAGCCCTTGCCCAAGGGGCCGCTCCCCTTACTTGAAATAGCCCCAACAAAAAAATATTCCCTGGTGTCTAGTGGTTTCTGCCCCCCCTGGGGGCAGATCGCAAGGCCAATCTGCCCCCAGGTGGTGCAGAAATGGCCTAATAATGATTTGCCCCCCGCCCCCGGAGCGACCTTGCCCAAGGGGTCGCTCCCCAAACATGAAAAGATAAAAAAAACAATAAAACAAATTATCCCTGGTGTCTAGTGGATTTCTGCCCTAATCCACCCCCCCCCCCCCCGGGCATCTCGGCCTAATAATATTAGCCCGATCTGCCCCCAGGGGGGCAGTAACGCTAAGAAATAAATTGCTCCCCTTATTTCAAATAACAAAAAAAAAAAATCCCTGGTGTCTAGTGGCATCAGGATGCTCAGAGAAGCCTGAAAGGAGAGGAAAGGCCTTTCCTCTCCTTTCAGGCTTCTCTGCCCCCTCCACGTGATCGGAGGAGAAATGCTTTGCATTTCTCCTCCGATCGGGCGCTGGAAGCTGAGCTTCCAGCGGTGGAGGCAAGCCCCTGATGAGGTCAGCGCGCAAAAGCGCGCTGACGTCATCAGATGCCACTGGGGGGTCACGGGGGCGGTTGGAAGAGGAAGCGATTCCCCTTTCATCCCTGCCTAGGGGAGGGGTGTGCCTGGCCATCGAGGGGGGCCATAGCAGGACGAGGTGATCTCGTCCAAGGCACCGGGGAACCGGTGCCTTGGACGAGATCACCTTGTCCTGGGCACACTAACGGTTAAAGCTAAGTTAAAAAACATTTCAAAATACTTGAGGAAAAGCAAGCACATATCTTATAGCATCTCAAAACTGCAGATTGAATTCAGTATACGCAACATTTATAAATGGCCTGATTTATTTTTCAAATATCTTTTATTGTGAACACAATTTAGAAAGAATAAGGAAGCATCCGAATGTAAAATTAAATGTTTGCTATGCTTAATTTACTTTCCACAGGATTCAGCCATTTGGTCTTATATAGTAGCCCAGAGCGCAGATGTGCTGGTCTCCAGGAAAAGTGTCCTCTACAGTATACATTATGCTCAGACACCAGCTAAGTGAGTGCAGCAGATGGCCCTCCCTCCAGCACCATAAGTCTTTGTGTGCCAAGGCTTGTGCTTTCATGCAATATGTGGACTGTAGGAGATAAAACAAAAACATTCTTTTAGTCCTGCTCTTCAGACATACCCCTGCAAACAATATACCTGTGACTGTGCTTTTACAGGCAAGCTGCAAAGGATGGGGCACAACACAGCAGGGGTGGGGACATTTGAGGGGGAAGCAGTATTAGAGGGAGAGCGAGAAAACATACATTACCATGGAGTGCTAAACAAAAAAGAAAACATTAGTTATCTAATTGTAAGCAACAGAAGAATATGTCAGCTAATCTAACGGATTTTAAAGAGGCTATGCTCCAGGGTAGGGGTAACACAAGAAGAGGAAGGCAAGCCAATGAATAAAAAGCAAACAAATAAAATTGACAAGAAAGCCAACCAATGGTAAGCAAAGGGCTTACCAAACTCTACTATTAGCATTTGTATTGGTATTGCCCACAAACCGCCTTCATCAACATACAGCTAAAAGCTCTCTAATGCCGAGAACTAAAACCAAGGGCAAGGCAGTATGCAATACAGGTTTGTGAGTATATCCCTGTTATAAAGACATCTGGAAATCCATTCCCCTTGAGAACACCACCCCTTAAATTGTGCATAGTGGTAAAAAACATAATTCAAGAACATAATCTTCATTTTCTGAGATTCCCCTTTATGAGAAACTTAGTTTTAATACTGGTATACTATAACCCTTTAGTTCTGGCAATATTTTGCAAATCTCAAGTCGGGCAAAAGCATTATATGGAACACATATTAAACTCTGTATTTTATCGCCCATTGTTTCTCTATACAGGGGCTTTCAACATATCAATGTTGGATCTCAACCCCCGGGCATATGGGCATATATAAAACCTTATGTCAGTTTCTGAGGCATTTGTGAATGAAGCATACATGCGGGAAATTCAGTTCAGCTCAAAATGTAGTTTAGTAAAACCTTATAAACACAATATTAATATGGTGCGCCATTAGCAGTGTGACTCATATGTAGATTTTCTGCAACAACAAAAATTCCATAAAGCATAACTTTGTTAATAAAATCATTTCCATTTACATAAATAACACAAGAGACGTTGTAGATAGCTCCAGATGTATACCATGCACAACTGTAGAGCAGGGGAATGTCTGCCCTGATTTCAAACATTTAGCCTTTATTTCACTTAATCATAGCTTTATTTAGTTTTTTCCAACCGTAAGTGCATCATTACCATTTGTACAAAAACCCATTTTACCCACCATATCATACAGTATTTCGTCATAAACAGATTAAAAAACTGTATCAAAAGCTGTTGCCTTCAACCCTAAAGTGCATTCTTCAAACATAATTAAGATCATGATCACAGTCAGATTTTATAGCTTCTATACAGTGTATATACCAAAAACATAAACAAACTTAAGATCACAAATTAAAACCCATCAATAAAATAATGGGACTATCTTAAAATACGATTATTTTAAAATGAACTATTGACTAGGCATATCGAGAGACATGTTATCTATGAATACAATAAATCACCACTCCTAGAATTTAATTGCTTGACTTCCTTTTAATTTTGTATTATTAATAGATGTACTTAATGTGCTTTCAAGAAGAGCATTTATGGTAGTAACAAATTTTGCTTTATGACATACCAAAAGGATTGACTTTCCTAGTAGCCAAGTAATAATGGCTTGAGTACAAGTGTGTATATTCAACCCCCTCAAAATTGGTTTAAAAAAATGCTTCCTGTAAGTATTGACTCTTGGACATGTACACATTAAATGACAAAGTGACTCTAATTTACAACCACACAACCGATGATTTGTTTCTACCTATTCACCCTTCCACACTGGGGCGAGATCCTTGGACTCAAATATGGCAAGTCAAAAGAACACGAAACGTTCTTTAGAGACATGGTGGACGTTCATGGCAATATATGCTTGGGTTTCTAACTGGTATAGGTATCCATCGTAGTTCAGGCATGCCGTCGTTTTGCTAGGATATATTTATCTAAAATTAATTACTTGTTTTTTGAAGAAAGATTACTGCACCTAGCAAATGCTGCACACTGCATCTTACTTGCCCAGTCATCCTGTACACCTAGCTTTGTCCAAGCTGCCTCAAGATAGGCACTCCACGGGTTGGCTTGCTTACCCGACATATGGGTCTTTATCTCCAACCAGTAGAGACTATTCAAAGTTCCTACTTCTGCTGCACGGAGACTCCAACATAATTTCACGAAGGCATTTAGTTGTTTTAATTTTTGATGTTGAAGCCCAAGTTCCAAACAAACCTGTGCTGGAGAGGTTACTTTTGGGAGGCAAAAGACTGCCATGTAGGCCTTTGCTTGAAGCTGATTTAAAGTAGCAGTTTCTTTGCCATGCCAGAGTTCAACGCCATATGTCAGAGAGGGTAAAAATTGGTCCGCCATCACTTTTAACATAAGACTGTAAAATTACACATACAATTTATTTTTCAAGAGTATAAAAGCACAAACTAAAGATTGAGCTTTCCCGTGAAGTAAAGAGCGATGGCAAACAAACGATAAATTGTGGCCCACAGACACTCATAGATATTTGTATGAAGAAACAGATTCAACCTGCTGACCTTTTATAAACCATCTGTGTGCTTTATATTTGAAGTCCACCAGCCTCACAAATTATGTTTTCTGCAAGATCAGCTCTTACGCTAGCTCCTCAATATAACTTGTCAGAGCATTGATTGATCTTTGAAGGCCGATGGGAATTTGACTTAGTATTATTATGTCATCTGCATATTGTAGGAACACTATCTTCTCCTTCGCTAATACTTGTCTTCAATTGACAAATATTTATACAAATGGGCTAGATATAAATTAAAAAGGCACAGGGGCAAAACACATCCTTGTTTCAAGCCATTCCTTGTACACATTTGTGAAGTGAGCCTACTGCCATTCCCTAATTTCACCTGGACCCCATATCACTATAAAGGGCAATAACTGCAGTTAGCATTTTCTCTGGCATGCCCCATGCTTCCAATTTCCTCCATAATTGGCCCTGTGGCACTCGATCAAAAGCCAACTTAAGATCAATAAAAGAGCCAAACAACCTTGATTTTTTCCTCCTAGTGTGTTTCATCAATAAGCCAAGGGTTACCAAGTTGTTTATTGTTCCCATACCAGCCCTAATCTCTGTTTGGATTTTTGGAATAAGGCATTTCTTTTCCACCCAAGCAGAGAGCTCCTCTAAGATACAAGATGCGTACATTTTGGCCTCCACATCAATTAAGGCTATTACCCTATAATTGTTTGGATTGGTAAGACTCCCATTTTTGTGTATTGGATGTAAGATACACCCCTTCCAAGACATTGGAACACTGTTCCTTGTATAGGTCTAATTAAAGAGCTAAATACGCTGCCCAAAAGGTTGCATGGTGTTTGAACAAGGCATTAGGTAAACCATTGGATTGCGGTGCTCCTTCTGTTTTCAGTTTATTTATTATTCCCTCTAACTTTTTTTTTGTATCAGTCAAGGTCTCTATGGTTGCTAATTCTTGTGTATTTAGATTATGCTGTGACTCTTGATATCCAGATGCACTAATAATCCCTCTATTGATATACGAGGATGCATATCTCTCACCTCTGTCTGAATTATATCTGATAGTCTACCTGAAACTGCGAATTGATACACATTTGAGTTACCCTTGTTGTGTAGACATTTTAGAAATAGCTCCTTGCACGTTAGTTTGACACAGTAGGCCGCTGTGCGCTTTAACCTAGATATATTTTATTTGGCTTCGCATTGTTATTTTTACAATAACCAGTTTTATGGTCTTGTTTTATTTTCATCTATCTAACTGTTTTGCTTAATTCAGCACTGTGTTCTCAAACAAGACATTCTTGATCACTCTGTGCTTCATTCAAGGCTACAGTTTGGTACACTGCCAGTGAACGTGGTAGAAGTTTAGTCTCCAACATTCGTAGAAAATACACATACTTACGTAGGGACATTTTCTTAGAACATCAGCTGTGTTATTATAAAAACACTTCCTAGTCCCATTACACATTAAGAGGGAGATTCCAGCCAGGGAACCACAACTGTATGCTGATTGCTGAATGCTTCGCTACAGATGCTAATGCAGACTACAGGCCTTTGCTCAGTTATGAGGGTTGATGTCCTCCAGGGGAAACCTGAAAGGCAGAATTAGAGCTTAACATGCTGTGCTCAGATTATGACTTAGATAGGAAATAGTCCATCAATCCTAGTGACAATACGATAGCGTTATTCTTATGCTTCACTCTTCTCGTCACTATTCTAATACTGTCATGTTGTGTTGTCCTGGTTATTGTAGCTCACGCTTTGCTATCTAAGATGCAGTTGTTTTATTAAACCTATCATTGAAACATATGCTGCTTCTGTCTATCATTTGTATATGAGACTGTATTGTGAATGAGAGAACCGGATGTGACCTGAGTGACCACAACTTCCCTGAGAAGCCTAATATGTCATGCACTGAGCTGCCCAATCATCCCTATCTTCTGGTAGAGATGAGGCACTGCTAGTTAGCCAGAGCAAAACCCAGATTTAGAGCGGCAGGTGTCACGCACCGTGGGTCGGACTCAGTCTCCCACACTGGACGATCTTGCTGCTCAAAATCTGTGGGTAACCAGCTTCTTCAGAAAACTCTCTATTCTCATGCAAGGGGAACATGTCACTTATATTTGCCATCCAAATCTCCTCAGCAATCCCTGCATTTTGATGGCATCCTCGACTCCTCATGATGCCATTTATTATGCCCTAAAATCTTCTGCTGTTGGGCTGTTTGGTGGGCCTAAGTAATTTTGCCCACTTCTCCTCATTAAATTTATTTTTTGCCTGTCTGCAAACCTTTTTATATTCTTTCCTTATGGACATCAAATTTAGTATATCTTTTTTGTTGTCCTTCTTTACCTTTTTTGTCAGCCTTCTTGTCTCCCTAGCTATTTTCCGTTTACTCTCACGTAATTCCTTATAAAACCAGGGCTTACTTCCTTGCATTACCTTATTACATATTCCCCCTATTCTCCTACTTTGTGACTGCTTTTCTGGGAAATTTACTTGTAGTATCTTAATCAAGTCCAACCATGATTGAAGATACTTTTCTTCATTGTTTTCCCATGTTCAAATTCATACTTGTAGACCATATCCATTATTTAAACTACATTATCTCCTCGCCATCTTAATCCTTTTAAATTATCCATCACTGGTCTGACGGTCAGGTCGGCTGATTCACTAGTTGTTGCCAACATTAAATTAATAGATAGAACTTGGGAATAATGGTCTGTTTCGTGTCATGGGTGAATTTTGAAGATTTTCACCAAAAGAAGAGTGCCTTTGCTTATAAGTGAATAGTCTATTGTTGAACTGTGTTTTCGGCTTAAATATGTTTTTGCTGCTGGATAATCTTGACATGACTTGAAATTCAGGATTGTTCCAAAAATTTTACGGTTTCCAATTTTCCCCAAGTCTTCCTATTCTTTACATTGTTCTTAGCCAATTCAGTTTCAAAGTCCCCCAAAAGTAAAATTAAATCTTGTTGATACAAATTTTGCAGGCGCCTTATTAAGTTCAATAATATCACAATTCTTTTATTGTTTTTTTGCTTTCTCTGGATGAATATATATGTTTATTATTAGTATGCCAACTTCCACTTTATTTTCCTCTCCATATTGTAATCTGGTAACTTGGATCCAGTTCACATCTGAGTCACTTATCTTCGATGACCACCTATACTTTGTAGAAATAAAGGTGGACATACCCCTCCTTAGATGTCCATACTGTGAGGTCCTTTCTTCTGGAATATGCAGCTCCTGATAGCTTACTATAGGTATTGGCATTGTGGACCATGTCAGGGAAAGGAAAGGATATTGTCTCATTGTCATATGCCATTACTCCAAAGCCAGGTACAGTTCATGAACAAATATTAGCTTGAACTTTTTTCCCTGTTGGACCTGATGGAACTATGAACTTATCATTTTCTTTTTGCCATGTAAGAGCATCAGGAACAACATGAATTCAAAACGTTTGGTATCCAAGCCCAATCCTGCATGGTTTCTACCTTGAGATTGTGCTTGTACTGTGTACATTTACCCTTTAATACCTTACACTTCGGTCCCATCCAACATCTAAACTTGACTTCCTTTACATCCCCATACAGCCCCATTTTGCCTCAACCCGAGAACTCCACAATTGCTGGCTAAATAATTTTAACACATTCATTGATGCTGTCCCCACTGAGGAAGCACTCTCCCAATGGATGTTCTAGCATTTAGTTCTTGAGAAGGCACAAAAACCAATAGATATCTACTTCTTCAGGTTTTTCACCTTTAGGTTACCATGACCCAGAGAATATCTTTAACCCAAAAAGTAATATTTGTGCTTATTTTTGCATTGATTGGGTGTTTATTTTCCCTTGCAAACAGCAGTTAGTGCCCATTGTATACTGATAACGGGATGACACACAATTGATATTTGGCAAACATTAATATATTGACTTGGGTCCACCACAGGTGGGCAGTCCAATGTTTTCTCTAGGTATGTATGCAAATCTGTTAGAAAAAAGCTACAGGGGAGGAACAAGAACATGCCGATTGTTATGTATTTCTAGTTTAGATATACACTCCATATGGAATCATAGTTGGATATGCACTTAACATTCTTTATTTCAGAATTGTCTAATTTCAAATAGAATTAGACCAGTTCCAAGTGTCTTACAGTTTTGACACAACAAGGTTTGATCAATCCAATGTAATGCAATCCTGAAGCCAATAAAGCACTAGACATCAAATCTTTAGTGCTCATCAA
The DNA here is from genome assembly GCF_031143425.1 of Pleurodeles waltl. Lineage (NCBI taxonomy): Eukaryota > Metazoa > Chordata > Amphibia > Caudata > Salamandridae > Pleurodeles > Pleurodeles waltl. Next base: position 983,182,782 of record NC_090445.1, read on the forward strand.
TTTCTGGGCCAGGTTCCAGAGAGCAAACATTCATTGAAAATGTATGCCAAGTGATTCTCCATGTAAACACGCCCTGCCATGGATGATTTTGTTTGTTTTTTTGACCCAATATCCCAAAGCAGGGCTTTGTCACTGATAAACAAAAAAATAAGAACTAATATTGTGGACCACCACTGAGTTGGTTCAGTAGTAGAGGAAGAATACCATGGGCCCCCTTGCTTTTGGGGAGGTAGTGCAGTAATTATAAATGTTCAATGAGCTCCTCAGTGCTCTGGGCTCCAGTGCCACTGCACCTGCAGCACCAATGGTAGCTATGTCCCTGAGCTGTTTCCCTGCACGTTGGGGAAATTATTGTCATGCTCCTTTCTGAATCTTCCATGCAGGACCGAGGCAGAAAAAATGTACATCAGAAAAGCTGAGCTAAATAGAGTTGGCCTTTCAACATACACACGCATCCCTCAGGCAGATAAGCCACTGGCAAGGGATTCGACTGGAAGAGCCAGCGGAGGTTCTGCCATCAGAAATGTAGCAGTCCCTTCTCCTCTAAATGAGGCATCAACATTTTGTCAAGTTCACAATTTCATCCTTTGTGAAATTTGCACAGTTTCTCAGTTTACCCTTACTTTAACCACACATATTGTTTTCAAAACTTTAAAGGCAGTTTCACTACAAAAGATGCTTGCTCCAATTAAACCCAACATTTCTGGAAAATGTGTTCAGATTATTTTGCATAATATTTTCTATGCCCGATGGCATTGTACATGAAAGAAATACTGTTTTCTCTGTAATGTGTCCTATATAGAAACTTTTTGGTGTTCTGTACTGGTATAAGTGACATAAAGGGCCCCATTACGACCGCTAGACTCGTGGATTGTGGTCGGACTGCCGCAAATGCGGCGGTCCGTGTGCCATATTTGGACCATGGCGGTCAAACCGCGGTGGGACTGCCAGCACCACCAGGATCAGAGATCCTAGCGGTCTAGCAGTTGAGGCGGCCCTATTCCACCATATCAGTGCTGCAAGCAGGCCAAAAGGCTGGCGGAGAACGGGTGCAGTGGGTCCCAGGGGGGCCCTGTTCTGCCCATGCACTTGGCATGGGCAGTGCAGGGGTCTCTCTGGCCAGCACCCTTGCAATGTTCACTGTCTAAAAAGCATGACAGTGAACATTGCAAGGGTGCTGGTGCATCCTGCATCCTACAGCATTCCCGCCGGCTCGATTAAGAGCAGGAGACAATGCTGTAGGCTGTTTCCCGGTAGGCCAGCGGACAGAAACCGAGGTTTCCGCCTGCTGACCTAACGGAAAAATCTTAATGGGCCTGGTCAGAAGTTCGGCGGACGGTCTAAACCATTCGCCAAACTTATAGTGAGGCCCAAAGCACTGGAAAAGTCATTTCACACTGTTGTACTCTGATTTATGTACGCTATGTCACGCTTGAACCCTGCTATCTCACAGCAACTAGCTGGACTTCTGGAATGCAAGAGATACCAGGAGAAGGAAGGAGTGGTTGGTGAGGAGGACAGCCAGGCCAGGGGTCACTGCATATCAGAAATAAAACTAGTGAAGAAGAACTGCATCTACTGTGATTTGGCGGGACTTAAAGGAACGACATTGTGATCCACCCGACCCCTTGATCTAGCTGTACATGACGTTGGCACAAGGGATAGGAAATGGCTGTGGCAAAATACCGCGACAAACAACTGAACTGTGAGTGGCCATTAATGAAAAATTAACATTTTGAAATTACTTACGGCACCGGACGGTATTTTAAAAAAACAGCCAAGCGTTTATAGAAGGAGGGCAGCTGCGCTCATGAGAGGAAGCACGCTTGTGCGTGCTGACGTAGGAAAGCACTGATGACAACAGCGTCTCTTAGCAACGTGATGCTGTGCGAAGCAACACTCATTAACAAATACGAGTCTTTGCCGGCAACAGCGTCTCATAGCAACGGGATGCTGTCTCAGCAACGTGCGGTAACAACAACGGGTCTTGTGCGTTGGAGGTTAAAACCTGGTGGGCATAACGCTGATGCACACAGGTACAATTTAGTGCACGAACGAAAAAGAAAAGGAACATAATTCAAGGGGAAAATAAATACAAGAAATAAAAATATATATATATATATTTAAGTCCTTAGTGACTGAAATATGAATGGCAACGCAATTAATGACTCCAACACCAATTTTTTTTTACAAGATCCAGGGGAACTGTGCCTGGTTTGGGAAGACTGGAAGGAAGCCTTTATCACATACTTGGATGCCATAGGAGGGGAGATGTATGTGGAAAAAAGGAAATTAGCAATTTTAAAACATTGTCTAGGAGTAGAAGGGAGAAAAGTTTTAAAAACCCTACTATTGCATAACGTGAATGAAGGGGACTATGATCAGGAAGAAGAAGTATATGAAAATGCTATGAAAGCATTAGAAGAAAACTATGGAAAAAAGATAAACATTGTGGTAGAACGACTAAAGTTTTTTTCATACTCAAAAACAAGGGCAAACAATAGATCAGTATATGAATGGATTACGAAGGCTGGCTATAACAGGCAAAGTCAAGGATCTAAATGATGACATTATTCATGATCAGTTTATAAATAGAGTGAAAGACACAAAAATACAAGAGAAATTACTAGGCTTGAGAATCCCGACCTTGGATAAGACTGTTGAAGTCGCTAAACACACGGAGAATACATCCCAGTATGTCAAAGAGTTGAATAGTGCAGACTCTGGAAGTAAAGGACAGAACATAGTGAATGAGGTAAAATTCACCAAGAAAGGTGCAAACAAATTTGAAGAAGAGAATAGTAGGAGGACAAAATTTGAAGAAGGTTTTGGAAAAAGGAGAGAGTGCTTCAGATGTGGCAGTAACAAACATTTGGCAGAAGCAAGAAACTGTCCAGCTATGATCAAGATGTTTTAAATGCAGGAAAATAGGGCATTTTGCGAGAGTATGCGGAATGTCGGATGAAAGCAAATTCAAGATGTCTGTAAATATAGTAAAAGAGAATGGAGTAGAGAATAAAACAAAGGACAGTAGTACGAGTGAGGACGATGAATTGGAAGTTTTGACCGTGGAGGAAGAAAGCACATCAGTATGCACCCAACATGGTGTGAAATGTGATGAATACAATCCACCCAAATGTGTCATTAAAATGAATGGAGAACAGTTACATATGTAGGCAGACTCATGTTCACCATTTACTTTGATAGACAAGTGAATATGGGAAGGTTTAAAGAATAACAAGCTTAAATCTACAGATGTGGAGCCAGAGGTGTATGGTGGTGGAAGACTCCTAAAATTAGGATATTTTGAAGCGGAACTTGTATTTAAGAACAGAAAGAAATGTGGAAAGGTGTATGTAGACCAATAAGGGAGATCGTTACTCAGATGGAAAGACCAACGAGCATTGGGGGTCATATTGACTCCAAATCATTCGGAACAGGTATTATTAACAGATGGGAAGAAAGAAGAAAAATGGGTTACGAAGTTTCCTAAGTTGTTTAGTGAAAAACTGGGTTGTCTCAAGGGCTTTGAACATCAAAATATTTTGAAAAAAGGAGCTTTACCAAAAGTGCATAACGTACGGATGGTGCCAATGGCACTAAGAGATAAACTGAAAGAGGAACTTCAAAGGTTATGTGGAGAAGGTGTAATTGAACCCATAGAAGTATCTGAATGGTTAAGTCCTGTGGTTATAGTGAAGAAATCCGACTGGAGAATCCGGATGCGCATTGATTTAAGGGACTTAAATGAAAGTATAATGATTGATCGGCACCCGTTACCAAGGATAAAGAAATGTTGGCCAGTGTTAGAAATTGAAGGTAGTTTACAAAGTTGGATTTGTCAAATGCTTATCATCAGGTGCGTCTATCGGAAAATTCTCGACACTTGACATCGTTCATTACATCCGAGGGGGCGTTTCAATGAGTGAGAATGCCTTTTGGATTAGCCTCTGTTTGTGCAGTATTCCAGAGAGTGATGCAAAAGGTTTTGGGTAACATGAGCAACACATCAGTCTTTCAAGGTGATGTACTGGTGTGGGGAGAAAACGAACAAGCACATGATAAAGTATTGAAAGAAGTACTGGAAAGATTGGAGAAAGCAGGGCTTACCATCAGCAGGAATAAGTGTACATTTTGTGTTGGAGAGGTGGAGTACTTAGAACACACATTGAATCAAGATGGTGTAAAACCAAAATTAAAATTAATGGATGCAATAGTGAAGGCTCCCTCTCCTCAAAATAAGGAACAACTAAGATAATTTCTCGGCTTGGCAGAATATTATAATACATTTGTAGATCGTTTTGCAGATAAAGTGCATGTGCAGAGAGAAATAATGAAAAAGGGTTGCCATTTTAAGTGGTCCAAGAAATGTCAAGAGGCATTTGATTTGGTAAAGAATTCAATAATAAAAGCTATCACATTGAAACCGTATGATCCAGAAGATAAGACTGTGATAGTGGTGGATGCAAGTAATTATGGATTGGGAACAGCACTGTTGCAACAGCATGAAGGCACAGAGAGAGTGGTAGCTTTTGTGTCGCGCACATTGAGGGGAGTTGAACTGACGTACTCAGCTATTGAAAAGATGCATTGGCATGATGGTGGAGTGTGCAATATTTCCATACATGTGTTAGGGGGACAGAATTTGAACTATGTACAAATCACAAACCGTTGTTAGAATTTTTTACCATTAAAGGGGCCAGCAAAGCTACACCAAGAATTGCCCAGTGGATATATAGACTTCAAGAGTACACATTGAAAATTAAATATGTGACTGGAATAAAGAACATAAATGCTGATTGTATGTCAAGATTGTTGTGGACGATGAAGGAGGATTCGAAGAGGATGAATGGATGGCAGATATATCAGATGTGTGGGGAGCTATAGACAAGGAAGAGTGGAAAACTGCTGTACAATCAGATGCTGTATTAGAAAAGTTAATGAAAGAGTTACCGGTGGTGAAACAAAGACATTTGGATGGTGAACCGGATGTATTCAAGAATGTATGGGAGGAATTGTCAATCCTAGATGGTGTATTGAGAAGGGGTGACAAACCGGTAGTGCCGGAGAGTTTAAGAGAAAGAGTGTTGAAGTTGATGCATGAAGGCCATGGAGGCATGTCTGCCATGAAAAGGAAGGTTTGAGTAGATTTTTGGTGGCTGGGAATGGACAAACAGATTGAGAGATATGTGAGAGAATGTATTGCATGCACATGTAATGATAAGTCACATGTGTTGCCAGAATCAGCTATCAAATCAGTGGAGTTACCAGAGAGAGCATGGGAGAAGGTAGCTAGCGATATATGTGGTCCATTCGAGTGTCTTGGCTGGTCAGACAGGTTTGCCATAGTCATGATGGATTATTATTCACAGTGGCCGGAAGTAGCATTTGTGAGAGAAGTGAGAACATGTAATGTGATAACATTCTGTGAAGAGATATTTAGAAGGGAAGGATGTCCTGGAGAAATAGTTAATGACAATGGTCCACAATTTACTTCTATTGAATTTGAAAATGTTATCAAGAAATGGGGAATTAAACATTGAAGAACACCTGTATATCACCCAAGGACTAATGGTATGATTGAACAATTTAATCGTGTATTGGGGGAAAACATTCAATTAGCCATGTTCAATAACTCCTCATGGAGGAATCAGGTTAGAGACATGTTATGGAGTTACAGAACCATTCCACATAGTGTGACTGGGGAGACACCGTTTTTGCTATTGAAGGGAAGAGTACCGTGCACTGTGGCAGTAGCCAGCATGGATGGTTAAAAATAAAAAATGTGTGATTCGTCACGAGGAGATTGGTGAAAGGGTGAAGAAGTATCAAGAACAATATGAGTCAAGACATAATGACAAAATAAAAAAATGTATATGAAAAAGGAGCCTGGGTGAGAGTAAGCACTGGAAATATGGCAAGGAAGGGTGAATCAAAATTGTTGGAACCTAGATGTGTGAAAGATGTCAAGGAAAGTTGTGTGAAGTTATTGGATGTCAACTGGTGGAATGTAATAAGGGCGGTAAGGTGTACTGATGTGGAAAAGAATGAATGGTTGAGGAAGAAGGGGTTGGCTGAAATACGAATGGCAGCTGGTAAAGATACGGAAAGGAGACCCAGCGAAAGGGTCAAGGGAAGATCAAGGAAATTATGGTATTAGAGGATTGATATTAGAAACTTACATTTAAAGTTCATTGGTAGGAACTGTATGTTTATGTTTATTATTTTACTTTCAATGTTTATTGGTAGGAGTGTTTGTATTATGTTAGGATATGGGATGTGTTGTATTCTGATTTATGTACGCTATCTCACAGTGGAACCCTGCTGTCTCCCAGCAACTAGCTGGACTTCTAGAATGGGAGAGATTCCAGGGGAAGGAAGGTGCGGTTGGTGAGGAGGACAGCCGGGCCAGGGGTCGCTACGTATCAGAAATAAAACTAGTGAAGAAGAACTGCATCTACTGTGATTTGGTATCATACCACCCTAGGCACCACTTTTAACACACACAGAATTGGCAAAGAGAAAATCTCTGCAAACTTCTTGACATTGCATCTTCCAAAACAACTGGATGAATTTTAACAAAATCTTTGCAACTTACCATACCAATCATGCTGAGAAGTCTAAAATATATCTTATTGCACTTTTTGAAAGTTAGCGTTATTATACTCAAGAATACATTTCAAAATATGAAAGACATAACAAGCAATACAGTGAGAAGTTAAGAAATTCGAAAATCAAAAGCCAAAGAACAAAAAAGATTTTTAGTGCATGATTTAGCATTTGGCAGAGGGGCTTCTCTGTCACAAACATGACGCATATCCCATCCACCATGTTACAAGTACTATTGCAAAGAATGCATTTGTAATATGGTGGGTTAGATATCCATCATGTTTGTTATGGAGTAATCCACCCGCAAAGCTCTAAATCATGCCCTAAATAAATATTTATATCACAGGTATTGTCTATGTGAAATAGACAATGCCCAGTTGCTCTTTGAAAATCTACATTCTTGTGGATGTGGTCAGGAATGCAATGAGGCAGCAGCATGATTGCCGAGCTCAGGCTCCCAAGGCCTGAGATGGACAGCGTCCTGTGGCGTCAGAGGCCAGCACGACCACCTGAGCTTGCAGCACACCCCAGGGTTCAATGAGCTAGGTAGGACAGCCAAGGCACCTGCAGACGGGCAGTAAACTGCACCCCAACCTGCTCAGGAGTGATGCTGCAGGCAAGATGGAAGCGGCTGTATAGCATCAGTGTCAATTCATCAGTCGGTGACCCGGACTGAGGCATGCAGTGATGTGCAGGGACCAGCTAAGGACTCCGCCCTGAACCCCACACCTCCCCGCACCCTGATACACATTTCCCATAACAGAGGGGGGCAGCAGAGCACCTGCAGGGCTTCCAGCAGAGGCAGTATTACGGTGCAACAGCCACGTGGAAGGGTGGTCGGCTACAGTGTGGGACCCACCTAAAGCATCACTGCGGGCGAGCAAAAGGAGATCCCCGTGCACACGAGACCCAAGGCTAAGAACATGTGTGGTGAGGGGCCCACCAAAAAGAACAGGGGCTCTGGCTCCCATTTTGGCCCAGAGCAAGGGCAGGAAAAGAAAACTGAGGTGAAGTGGAGAGGTGAGACCCAGCATGGCAGACAGAGAGAGGAGGGGACAGTGGAGGCAGGGATGCTAATGCTTGGGTGTAGAGGCAAAGTTGGTGTGGGAGGGGCCTTCTATCTGTGTGGCATACGAGGAAGAGAAATGAGAACTGACACAAAGCGACTCAAAGCCCTACCAGGACACCCACTGTAGGTGTCACTGATGAATCAACTTGAACAGTGTGCAGAATCGGAACTCGCCCTTATGAAACCATCCATAAGGACACAAGCAACAAACTATTCCAGGGAATGAAAACACCCCACTCACAGGGCGATAAGATTCCTCTGATAGTGGCAGTCATGGAACAAGACCTGAGGACACACACGGCCATCATGCTGACAGCCATTTAAGGCCCTAGAAAACAAAATTGAGATGATAGTGCACATTGTGGTGTTGTTGCAAGCTGACCACAAGAAGCTAACAGAGAGGGCGATGCAGGTGGGATATCCACTGGCATAGGCACAGCCAGACATCCTGGACCATGCCTCCCGCATATAGGCCCTGGAAAAGGAGGTAAGCCCAATGACGGGAAGAGTAGTTGATGCAAAAGAGAGATCTCGCCATTACAATGTTTGTCTGGTTGGTCTCGCGAGGAGATGGAAGGCCCCAATTTTGAGTTATTCCTGGAAGACTGGCTGTTGCTGGTGAAGAGGAAAGGGAAAGTATCTCGATGGTTAACAATGGAACACACACATAGAGTGCCAGGCAGGCCATCACAACTGGGGACACCACCAGGCACCAACCATGATGGCAAGACTGCTTAAATTCCACAATAGAGATATTACACTGCAAAAGACGCAGATACACGGCCCCAGTGAATATACCACAGCAGTAGAGAGACAATACAAAATATTCACTGGGGTAAAACAACATCTTTACAGCTAGTCCTTCTTTATGCTCTATTGTTCCCAGCAAAAATGAGGATAATCGAGAACATCTACATCTTTAGAACAAAGGAAAACACATACAAGCTACAGAAGGAAGAGTGGGGGAAATTTACAGCAGGGCATTCATACAATTCATTCAAAGAAGACTACAACCTATTACTCATAGTGTTACTTTTACCAAATAAATGTTATCATTCATACAAAAAAGATACCTTAAAAAGTAAATAGTCCAAAGAAGGGAATACAATTCATTCTATATTTTAAGTCTGTTCTTTAAAGAATCAAAGTTCAAACCATCAATAATTTTACTGCAAGTAAAAGCATGAAAATCGATCCGAATAACCACATAATACAAATGCAAGGCAATAATTTAAACCTATATTCTCTAATTATGCCGAGGGTTGTATTGGCCTAGGGGGCAATCAGGCAGTGCCCGACTGCCAGGGCTGATAGATCAGTGTGTCGGCCTGATTTTCAGCGGTTTGTGAGCCTGTTTTATGGCCAGGTGAGCAGATTTTTACAACTGATTTCCCTGATATTAATCAATGCAGCAAACAGAAATGTATGCAATCACTCATACCTTAAAAAATCCCCAAGCAGTGTATGTTTACAAGTTCAAAACTGGTCACTTTATTTTGGTGGTCTATTTTTGTGTCCCAGTCCGACCCTGATTATGCCTGTCATTTTATTGCAATGTTATTGCAATTGCTAAATGTGCTATCTTCAAGGTTTTCTGTTGTTTTCCTATTTTGTTATTTTCTCAGTTCTTTTAAACGTCCTCAAATAAACAAATTGTCTTTGATTTGAGTCGTTCTTCATGAAAAGCCGTAGGACTACTAGGCCAGCAGTAATGCCCAAGATGATACTAACTTTGGAGAAAGCATGTTAACTGTAACCCTTAAAAATGTTAATTTAAGACTGTTATAACAAATGTGTTGCTCGATAAGTAGGCCAATATTGTAAACCCACCGAAATCCACCGCACTAAATTAACCGCAAAACAGAAACAATAAGAGACCAAAACAACGAACATTAGCTGTAACTAAAAGAAATAGTCAGGAAAGGGCACTTTTAAACTGTCTGAGAAATTAGGAGTAAATTAGGCACGAACTCCCAAAGGCAAGTAGCCATCCGCAACCACCCCAAAAAAAACATTGTGTTGCAATAGCAATAATGTACGCAAATTTTAAAGAATAGTCAGTCTGTACGTCATATTCCACGAAATGGCGCGTGACTTAATTGATATTTAGTGAAGAAATGCACAGAATATTTTAAAGGGACGCATATGCACACCGAGATTAAAATTATAATTGAAGAATTTCTCCAATCACAAATAATTTACACCACAGAATCAGCACTAAGGCTTCTACAGTGAACGTCACAAAAAGTGTGAGAATTTCCACTATTTTGTCTTGTGTATAATGGGCATTTATTATATTATGTGCAGGGCCACTGGAATAATGCACCAAGGGAGGGCCAGACAAAATTATCCTGCAAGAAAAGCCAAATTATGTGGCATATTGCTGCACATTTTCTACTAGTATTACTTCATTATTTATTTTTTTACACTTATTAGCACTCTCTGGATATGGGTTTACCCAGTGCTTAATTTGTAAACAAAAACGTCCTTTCATGCTTTCCTCACATTGTGACGTGCTGGCAGTAAATGCCTGATGCAGAAAACTAAGTGCCGGCCATCAAAAATAAGTGCCGGTGCTCCGCACCGGAAATAACAAGCACAAATTAAGCACTGGGTTCACCTCATTAGTCCCAGTTTAACACTTAAATATACCATTAATCAACGGAAAAATTACCACTCAACTTTGAGGTGAGGGGGGTCTGTGTGGTGATGAAAAGTTTAATGACAAAGAGGCATCGTCATGTAGTTTAAAGGAGATATTTAATCCATGTCACAACCTTAGCAGCACCAGGTGTCAACTAACTGCCAGTTAGAGCTGTTATTCATTCAAAATCAGCACGGAATGTCAATGAACATTCCTATGCTGCCGAGCTCTCAAGCGGATCACAACAGACTGTCAGGCAGCCAGAAAGCAGCAGAAGCAAAAAACACGAGCGTGGAGAATTGCTGCTCCCCAGTTTCGGTAATACCTAACACACACTGTGTTGCTTCTAGGTAGTCTGCCATCCTCCACTTTCCATGCTTCTTCTCCTTGCAGCTGGGTAGGCAGTGGGCCGCCAGAGCTGCTAGGGGCATTGTCAGTTGTCAGGGCCATTTGGAAGCAGCAAGTGATAAATCACCTCCTGTCCCATGCCACACTTCCCAAGCCAATTACCCCTTAAATTCAAGAGAAGGAAAGAGAAGGAAAGCTACCTTGGCCTGGTCCAAACTACACACTGGAGGCCGGGTCATGAAATGGATTTAATATTGGAAGAAGGCAGATGTGTGCCTACCCTTGGAGGTTAGGCTATCAAAATTGAAGGAGGAGATTAGGCTGACTCGAAAGGAGTTGAGGCTGAAAGACCACAGGTATTGCCCATATTATATTTTCAATGACAGCCCTCTTTTCCTGGCCTTCTATTGCTATTATTCTGTAACATTTGCAGCAGGCTCTTTATGACAGGCATTTACTTCCAAGAGCAAATTATTTAATGCTTTTGCCAAAGAGTCACTCGCCTTCTCCATAACCACTCAGGAAGGCTATTGACGTCTCAACAATCTGTTCAGGTCCGAAAGCCGAAGGCAAACATACCCTCAGGAGCAGATTTGAAGGGGCGCATCCCTATCCCCTTAAGTGACCCCTGCTCCCCAATACATTAGACTGGACACAAAGAGCTCCACCACAGGTCTAGGAAAACAGATAAGACTGATCCCAAAGGAACTGAAACAAGAGAAGGACAATAATCAGTAAGATGTCCACATGGTAGAATGTGAGCCTATTTTCCAAATAATTCACCCCTCATTCCACTGACAGGCTTTACAAATGAACGACCAGATTAAAAATGCACTGCTGCTGAAAATGTGAATCCCAATCAGTAACTTCAGCGAAATAGTGATAAATTCATCTGAAGAGTGACATTGTTATGCTGACATAGTTACAAGTAAGTGGAGTAAGTCAGAGGTAAATCCCCACAGGGATAGCTTCATTGGATCAGGAGTAAATAAGTCAAAATATGAGGGGAGCAGAAATCAAAGGAACACTTCAAATTCAAGAAGGGGCACAAGACAGTGACTGGAACAAGATCAAGACAAAGGTGTTGATTATGACTTCGGTGGACAGAAAAGCTCTTCCGCCAAAGTCCCAACGGGTAGGTTGCCACCAGTGCGGCCACCTTCCTGCAGGCCCATTACGGGTTTCCCACTGGCCCAGCGGGAAACAGCTTACAGCATGGTCTCTGGATCATAATAGAGCCGGCGGAAATGCTGTAGTGCATAGGGTGCACCAGCACCCATAGCAATGTTCACTGTCTGCAAAGATACTGGCCAGGGAAGCCCCTACACTGCCCATGCTAAGTGCATGGGCAGTGCAGGGGTCCCCCTGGGGCCCCCTGCGCCCCGTCTCCGACAGCCTTTCCATGAAGTTGATGGAGGAGAAGGGACTCGTAATACCCATAACAGTGCTGCTACGCTGCACTGGCAGATCACGACCGCCAGCACCGCCAGCACCGCCAGCACCGCCAGACCGATGAAAACTCGTAATCTGGCAGTCTGACCATGTTGCTACCTCCACAGTCGTAATGTGGCGTTTGGACCGCGACATTGGCGGTGGTCCGACCATCACCACAGCCCTGCCATGCCAGGGCCATAATGACCCCCAAAGTCTACATACCTAAACAGTCAAGGTAGGATAACAGGAGCAGATCTGGTCAAACAGGAGCAGTATGAGGAGGATCTCTCTTACAATGAGGAAGTTGTTGAGACACTGTCCTTCTGTGATGGTGACTTTCTATCAGCCTTTTGTGAATGATAAATGGAATCCATGGTGGACATGTTGGTGCTGGCGTTGTGTCCGTGATAGTGCCTGTTTGGTGAGCTGGGAGCCACTGAGTTCTATGCAACTAGAATAGTGAGTGTCCTAGCATCCCAGCAGTGCCTGTGCCACAATCACTCTTCATTTTTCATGGCACCCCGTCCGGCCCTTCTGACCCTCTCCGCCACCATACATAATGTTGCCTGCCTGCTGTCAGCAGCAGACTTTCGCCAAATTGGAGACTTCCTATATCCCCATACTGCCTACTGACATTTGGTGCAGGTTCTTGCTCTAATGCAGGAGGGCAGGCACAGCTGCTACTGATGATTGCATTGTTTTTGCCACGGGACCCCCACTGGCCTTGCGGTGGTGAGACCACCTGAGGATGCCATCACTGCTAAGATGAGATGGTGCCAGAAAGTGAAGCGAGTTGAGCATTAGTGGCGAGTTGCTTGGTCGGGTAGGAAGGTTGTGTAGGGTAGAGGTAAGGTAGCCTTCATTTGTTCCTCCCCCTAACCTGGTATGCTCACTGATTCCAGTTAAGGTACAACTTGTATAATCGTTGTCTCCTTTCCCCAGCACTCCTTCTCTTCTACATGGGATGCTGCAACATCTTACCTCCTCAAGACTGCTTTCATCTCAGCAACTGAAAATCTCATCAGTAATCACTTCTAACATCTTCACACACTGATCAAGTAATACAAGAAGTGTGATTGTACTTTCTGTGATTTTGCAAAATTTTCACCATGAAATCTAGATCCCCCACAAATTCTGCTAGAGACCTGAAATGAAAATCACGCAGCTCCTTAGCATTTGGAGCTGTTGGGGTGGACTCCACAATACAGGCTACCAATCAACCATTCATCTTGTCTGGCCAAATGTCAGATTCCTCCTCATCTCCAAGGAGAAATTTAAATACTAATACAAACACAGTAACAGTGCATGAGATAATAGATATTCAACCTTTCAAAACTTTCACTATGAATACAAGATCACTTTTCCTCAAACCAACAAAGCAACCCTACATCGAAGACTGTTTTTAACATTGTCACAAATCTAAAGAGAAGGGAATTGTAAGCGCTCTTAATTAATTTAAATTTGACCGATCACAATGTTTATACAGCTATGTCTCTCCCAATTCCTCATTCTTCAGCTCTTTATATCACCACTCATCCAGAAACCATGCTGACTCTATTTAGTTCGATTCTTGATTATGCTATTTAAAAAAACACAAACCCTGAATCTAACTCTGCGTATGGTTTTAACCCTTAACCTGATGACCAAGGGGTAGATCACTCAGTGGCACAGAATTGTTTCACTAGCTCCCTGGATAATTTGGATGATTTTAGATGAGTTACATGGTCTAAAAAGTCCTCCACAAATTGTTTGCCAACGAAGTTTGCAATTTCAGCTCGCACAAAACTATTCTATCTTCAAATTATTCTAATGAAATAAATACACCTCCAGTTTCATTCTGTGCTCCAAGCTATGGGTGCAATTACTGTTACCTTATCAACAACCATTGGTAAAGCCTATTCAAGATCTATTGGCTTTTTCAATGTTTTAAGACAATTTGCACAGCAGCATGAGCTCAGAGTCAATAAAGAAAAGCGCTATTATGCTTCCAACATTGACCGCGTCATAGTGCTTTTTTTGGAAAGCCATGTTAAACAGCAGCAATATGTTTAAAAAAGTAAGTGGGAGGCGTGAGCAACACAAGGTGGGGGAGTGAAGGATCAGCAATAATGGACATCAGGAGGAAGGGGGTATAGGAAAATTAAAACAAGGGAGATGCAGTGGAGGATGGAGGGAATACCAGACATGGGCAGGGGAAGTGCGATGATGGGAAGAAGAAATAGTACTTCAATAATGTGTGGGCACTTATTGAGTTGAATAAATCTGTGCTTGATCTATTTACCACAGAAAGGAATTGAAGTGACACTTGGCCTGCACTGACCCATTAGAAGGCTGCAAAGAAGAGTGATACTGTAGCCAACAAATGGTAATCAATGAGTGGGCTCCAAGACCTTTGTTTTAAACAATAGTGTGCCTCACGTTAGAGGGCATGCAGCGCATACACACTTGCAAGCTCGACCTAAAAATGTCAGACCCAGCAGGATATTGGCAGAACAAATGGTATTATTAAAGACACAACAAATCTTCCTTCCAAAATACAGCAATCACTTAATAAGGAATGCATGCAGGTAGGTAATCTGTCTCGTCTGGGTGACACTGTAGATAAGCACCAACTTTTGCCAGGAAAACAAAATATCCTGTTGTCATCACATAGAACTTCAATGATAAACTCCTTTTTCAATACAGAAGGATATCTTGCCTGACGACTTCCCAGACACCTCCTTCAATGTGTTTCACACTTTTATATCTAAATGGGCCAAAAAGAGACAACCCAGTCATATGTCAAACTTATTTTCTGAACTAGAGTTCTGCAAATCGAATGGCAGAATCCCTGCTGATCAACTGGTGCAGCCTACATTTATCTCCCTTAACTCAAAGACACATTTGACTATGCACTTATTATTATTATTTACGTGTTTATTTATGTAAGGGTTTTATAATTATGCCTAGGAACTAGAATGATCACAATCCACAACGAATCTGTCCATATTGGAAGTATGAACTTTAGGGAACAAATACTGTAACAATGCCTCTTTGATACAAATAAATCCAAAAGTAATACAATTGGACAGGGTTTTTAAACTAAAAAAATCTTCCTGTTAAAGCACCACAAATGTGTTACCTCACAAATGGATATTGGAATTAAGTAGATCCATTTATCATTTGACTGGTGGAATGATTGGGAACAACTTTTAGGCTCAATCTTTAACCATTTTGTTCTGACACCCCCCATGGCACAACTATACCTTCATACCAACAACATGTTGATAAATGCTGATAAATGATCAGACTGAAGACAACGTAGAATATTATTTAAAAATCTTCCCACATCTGAACGTGACATGCTGATCAAGGGAGAAAAACATTATATAAAAGAAAAATGAAGAAATTATGGCTAATGCATCAAGAAACAGCTTGGCCTAAGTTGTTCACAGAAGCTGGGTCAACCAATAACAAAAATATGAAAGTTAGTAGGCCTTGGCATTGGATCACAAAGAATTGCCTCCAATTTTCATATAACATTTAAAAAGTGGAACATTTCAATAATGAGCTCCATCAAGATCCCAACGGAAGGAAATGTGTGTTTTGATCAAAACCTCCAACTCATCTAGAGTGGCAGGGCCAATGGGATACCTTTTAATATTATAAAATCAGATGCGAACTGGGCCATTAATTCCAATTTACCACCTTTCAATCAAACCAGATTTAGGCCAGACTGCTTTAAAGTGTATAACACTGTTGCACTAATATCATTAGAAAATTCAACTTTGAGAAAATATTTCTCTTTGTCTGTTACATTGATTACTTGTCAAAATTGGATAGGGTCAATCACAGAAAACTCTGGGAAAAATCAATGAAACGGGGAATTAGCCATACACTATTGCATTTTATGGTGTCTTTGCACATTAAAACCTGACTCCAAGTAAAAACTGCAGAAATACCTCTTTCGCGAACAATAAGAACATTTATCGGCCTCAAGCAAGGTTTATATTGGCTCCTCTGCTTTTATCTCTTTATATATCTGACTTGTCTCTATGCTTTGGCAATACAGAGGATCTGTCTCCAAACCTCTGCCATAGGTCCAACTACTTGTACTTGAATAAGCAGACGACATTGTAATTGTTTCATTATCTCCTTTGAGCATGCAATTACAGCTACAAAAACGTTAAGTTTGCAACAGTGCTAAAGGTTTGAAAATCAACTTGGAGAAAACCAAAATGATGGTATTTGACATGACCAAGAAACATCAAACATGGATTATCAACAGCAATTTCATTGAAAAAATATGATTCCTCATGTTTGACGGCAGATAATAAATTAGCTTGGGCCAACCACACCTCAAACAAGATATAGAAAGTACATTTTGTGGTGAATTCCATTTAAAAAGTTCTCTAAAATCTTTGGAGGGCGAGCCATTGATGACCAACTAAAAGTCTTAAACACCAAGCTAATTCCTTCGCTTCTATATGTCTCTGTCATCTTTAACAATACAACAATCACTGTCTTGAATAACATCTATATGAAGGGATCAGATAATTATTAAATCTTCACGCATCCACACCCCAAAGTAAATTAAGCCTTGAGCTATCAGTATCTTCACTACCTGCCATCCATGTGGGTGCATCCATAAACTTTGTTAGTAACAGTTCTCAGGTCAAGAAAAATTCTATCAAATGTCTGAAATTTAAACAACTAACCTAATTTAGAGGACCTCTAAAGTAGTTAAGCCTTGCAAAGGTTAATATAATTAACAAAGAGAATAATCTACAATCCCTTGCTAACTTGATAAACTCCCCTGGTTCAAACACGAAGAATTATTAACGAATAATTTGAGGAGCGACAGCAAACTAAAAGATCTTCTCCTTTTAAAGATTTATAAACAAATTTGTAACCTAAAGCAAGCTTATGTTATTTCTTCTCTAAAGAAAGCATGTAAAAAAGTATCTACAATTTCATCTATTTTACATCCCAATATTTTAATTTGAGGGCATATGGGTTCCTCAGTGCTGAATGTCAAGAAACTGCACACTCTGTGGATACAAGCTTGAACTGAACCATCACTTAGTTTGTTTATGCCCACCTTTTTTTTTTAGATCTAATAACAAAATATATAAAAGAGTCATTTGTCAACATCAGAACCATTTACCAAACCATTAAGTTTTGTTTCTCAGCAAATTATTATTGATTTATTTGTAACCTGATGAACTTCTTAGATCATTTCTATTGGTGCCACCTGAATGACGAAATCAAATGAATACATTTGCACCAAGAATCAATTGTCTTCTTATATATTTACTTTTATGCTTAAATTGTGTGTTTGAATTTGTAACATGTTATTGAAAGTAAATATTTATTTTTCTGTGCAATACAATTATTTTGAAGAAATGGAATCAGGTGCATTGGCTGGATGAGCGAGAGGAAGGACAGACGCTATCATAGGGGCTTCTGGGGCTGAATGGTGCCTGTGGTTTGTGGAGCCCCAACAATGCTCCATCCCCATGGTGTTTTCCCCACCAGTGCACTGTTGCAGTCTTCCCAATCCACCTCTTCCCTTGTGACAAGGATGTGTGAGTTAGCATTTGTGCACTACAGACAATGTTCTATATCTATGGTGGGTACATTTATTGAACCTGATTGTGAGACTCCTTGGCTACTCTTTCACCCAAGTATAGCTGAAATGTCTACAAGAGACACTTGGTGAGGGAGCAGGGTTTATTTTAGGGAAGGGTGGAAACTGGGACATCAGCTAAAAATGGGTTTGGCCCTGCCTTATGTCTTCTCCATTTCCCCTGCCTTCTTTTGAGGTCAGGACAACCGTTGTAGGGACCTACCATCCTTAAGAAGCCATTCCAATTGGTGTTTGTTTTGTTAGAGACTCATATAGCAAACATTAGGGTACCACATCGATAAAGTCCAGACGTGGGTTATTGAGTTTTCTAATGAGTGGTTCCACTAAAACGCATAAGGTGCATTGTTTTCGGCATCTGGCAAGAACTTTGGACCAGATGTACGAATATTTGGTAGCAAAATATTGTGACCAGTAAAACATTTTAAGACCAGACCTATGTATTAATACGTCAGGTCTTAGAAATCTGAATCATAGCAGGTCAGAATCCAACCTACCTCATGAGTATTAATGAGGTAGGTCACAAATTGCAACTACAATTAGAGGCCGACACAGGGAGATGGCCTGCTGGGGTCAGCAGTTCCCCATGTCTGTGACTTAATTTGGATAAAGTAATATTTTTTTTTTAAATGCAGCCCACTTTATTTAAAGGAAATCAGGCTGTGTTTAAAAAGAAAAGTTAATTTTTTTTCATTTACTCGATGGTTTGCAGTGGTCCCATGGGCCCCTACTACATCAAAACAAACTTTTTTGACATTCCCAAAGGGAAGGATTCTCCCTATGAGACTCCTTCTCTTTTGCAAAAGTGGTACACCAGCAACTTGGTCTTCAGTAACTTTACAATGGCTTACCACTCCTATTTTGGTTCTAAACATTTGATACGTGTAGATACGAATCACTATTTGGAAGGGACACCTGCCACAAGCCCCTTTTCAAATAGCCATTCTTTCTCCATTTCTAAGCCCATTGAAGGAGATGGTAAGAAGCAACTGACTTTTGAAATGGATTTAGAACATTGCTGGAAACAGTTCTGCCGTTACAAACTCCACATTGGATCACTTGCAACTGAAAAACTGATTTGGGTGTCTCGCCTTATATGCTGAACACAGAAGCCTGGAAGTTATCACCGTCAAAAGCTCTTTATTCGGCCACAAAAAACCATAAAAGTGCAACACATAAAATAACATATTTCATGGTAAATCTTTGGTTATTTCTAAAATCCTTCTCGTTCTTGTTAAAATATAAGCGGTGACAAATAATGATTTTAGACAATGTGCTTGTTGCTTAGTAAAAATTTAATTGATATTCGATACAAGTGTTATTTGTTTTTTTTTTATGAGAAGTAAAATTCAATACTGTAAAAAAAGTTGACTAAAGTGCAAAATACTGCTAAAAACAAATTCACTAATATATTAAAAAAGAACATTCCAACTAGCTCCAAAGTATATAGAGACTCTTTCGGGTTAAATCCATTTCATGTGTGATGGTAAATAAGACATGTGATGTAAAATAATACCCTCAGTGTGCTTTACTAGCCCGGAGTCCCCTTTCTACATAAGAATCCCATCCTCGACGGGCATCCTAAACAAAACTTATTAGAGACCGCGAAAACACAATCGTGTGACATCACATAAGGATAATCTAATCAGATGGACAAGATAAATGGTTTCTATAAATATATTAAGCATAAAAATTCACAATAAAAAAACATTCAGCAAATTCAAATTACGGTCTTATTTAAGCTCTTTCTAGCAGCAAGTACAGAACTTAGATAGTTTGCTAGGACACAGATTATTTCAATAGACGGAAGCGTTTGAAGATATAGATACACAGGACACCATTGGCGTATATGAGAGGATCTTAAAAGGGGGATTATATATAATTTTCTCTGCCTGTCATACAATTTGCAGAATAGCACATTGTGTATTGTGCGGAGTCGCAGGGACAAGCCCCTAATGTCGTGCTCCAGTCATTCATGGTAGGAAAAGTTACAGATGAAACGTGTCTAGTCTTAAATGAGTAAGAACAAGCTGATGCCTGGTTCTCGTTACATACATTAAGTAGGGTTGCATGCCGTCCACAGTCAGCATGAGTTGATTGCTCATAACAGTATGTTTTGGCACTTCCACTGTCCACCTCAAGTCCCCTAGGTGCTTAAGGCACAAAGTCCGCAGGTCTTTTTTGCTTACTGCAGCCAGTAATTCTGGATTTTCATAATATTCTGGGTGTCCCAAGTCTTTAAAAATATTCTTGATATACTTCAGTCACAGGACTCTTAAAGAGAATCTGGGAGGCCAAGCAATCCCGCAGAACAACACGGTTTAAGCCCACATGTTCTGATATCCATATTTTCTGCCATAATAGTATGGGCTGTACCATTATTAAATCAACAAAAAAACAGACCCCCAGTTCTGCAGGACAGACGAATGAGGAAGTACCCTTTGGTGCAGACTGAAGATATCTCAAGAAATCATTTTCCACTGTTTGAAGCGTGTTACATTTAGAGTACCCCCAGACACCTGTCCCGTATGTAACAGTGGGAATACATTTTGCTCTGTAGATTTTTAGCATAATCTGTGGGGAAGTCGTCCCTCGCCGTTTTGAAAAGTTCTTTAGAGCCATGTTAGTCTTAATAAACTGAAGTTTTCTGGCATTTACACAACGTGACCAAAAACCCTCTTTGTCAAACAAGATTCCCAGGTATGACAATGTTGTTGTGGTATCAATTTTTCCACCTTTCAATATGATATTGTGGCTCTTGAGTAACTTTCTGCCATATTTCAACATATATGTTTTGGAGCGATTGACTCTGAGGCCCAGATTTAACATGTAGCTAACACAAGTTGTTAAGAGTCGCTGGAGGGCTAAAGGAGTAAGTGTCATAAAAACGGCATCATCTGCGTAGAGAAGGAAGTCAACTCCAAACACTTAGGTGACATTAGTTAAACTTTTTCCTCAGAGAGATCCTAGGTAGGTAAGACAAGTGCAGCTTCAAAGGACAAATGTCCTTTGACACAGTAAACCTCTTAAAACATAAAAGGATAGCTGCTGCAATGACAGCAAAGATGTCGCCTCTTCCACACCAGCCAAACAGTAGTACTTGCTACATGTGTGAAGCTGGATTATTAATTGGGATGGATAGTAGTCCACCACAAGTATTATTGGTACTTTTCTTATTAAGTCCAGTAAAGGTTTCAGTAATTTAAAAACACACCATAATAATTATCCTACTCCAAGTTATTAAAATAGAGGATAATTTAATTATCCACTAAAATGCCACCCAAACACAAAAATCCAATAAAGGGAACCAGAGATGTGATTGTTTTAAAGCTCTAAATAAAAAAAGCATTAAGCATCAACTGTGGTCATCTCGTTACAATTGACCGGAACCTAGGTGTGATTTAAGGCTGACCATGAGGGAGCACAAGTTCGATACGGAAACCAGGTTTGTCTCAGTTGGAAGTTTTACCTTCTGACTGTCTCTGACTCTGAAGCTGAAGTTCAAAATAACCAGGGGGGAAAGGCAGTAGCCCTGAAAAGGGGTCCATGAGGGTAAATAGCTGTCAGACTTAGTGAAGCCATTGACCTTTGGTGGGAAAGCTCAGTGCGAATAAAAATTAAAAACTCATGCCCAATGAAGGTTTCTTGCCAGGCAGATACTCTTAATGCCTTTTAATGCATTCGCCTTGTGAAGATTTCTATCTTCAGACTTATTCACTTTTTAGAGCTTGGATTCATCCAGCCGGGCAAGGCTGAAAACTGAAGCCGAACAGGAATCCGCAAGATCAGATAGTCTCTCCATGATGTCCTTGGGAAAATGATTCTTTACTGCAGAACATTTCTGAGAGGGATCAACTTGATTCATTGCCTTTGTGGCAAGGCAACTTCATCAAATTGACTTGGCAGGTATGTACTCTTCATCCGGACATCTTTGAAGCCAAAATGTTTCTAAGTTATAGGTTTCTCAAGATGTTTGAAGGTGTACATTTTGACGCAGCCAGGGTTTCCAGGCCCTCAAGAACAGCACTTGGAGGACAAGACACAACAGCTGAAGCCACCAGGAAGGTACAGGACAGGTCCAGGTGGAACTGGTCACTGATGTCATAAGGAAAAGGGTTTCTAACAGCTTGTTGTGTCCCTGGAGCTTTATAGGAGGCGATCCAGCTGACTCTTGAAGTCCACTTCTTTGTCCTCGGTACAAGTAAGAGTAGGTTCAATCTTTCAGATCCCTTCACAGGTCTCATCATGTCTCACCAGCGGCTGCAGTCATTCCTCTGTCCAGTAGTGTTCTGAAGAGGGTGCCCATGGATACATTTATGTCTGGCACTAGCCTGTGGGTTGGGGGACTACTGGCCCCTCCCTAACTAGTAGGGGAAAGGTTCTCAGAGGTAATCCTATCCACTTTTGCAGCAGTTACTGTGCACCCTACTGCAAACAATCCCACAGTGCCCCTCTGTAGCTATATCTGGCATAGCAGAACTGCTTTCACTGTGCAGTGCTCCTATGCTCCCCTTGGGGTGTGGCCAAGAAAATTAGCAGCCCTTCTTCTGTGGTCATTCAAAACAGGTTCTGGTGGCAGCTTATTTCCCACTAGGATTGGTGTCTGGATGGCTATAGGGACAAAAGAGGAGCAGGCACCGAATTTTGCTACACCTGTCTTTGAAAGGGGAGACCCCTTTGAATCTCCTGGGCACTTTTCCGATGGTCAACCTATCAGGCGCATAGAACACCTGTAGACAGCTTGGATAAATTACATCAAGCTTTCTATTTTATCATTGTTAATGTGTTCTGTTAAATGCCCCTTCGGATAATGTCTCATTCAAACAAAATTCAAAGTAAAGTGCGGTCAGTCATACTGATGGAACAGAGGTTCAGGGACACAGGATGCTTCTTTATGAGACATATTGGTGCGCAGCGGGTGTCTGCGGCATCTCTTGGTCAGGCAGCAGTGGTGTCGGCGGTCCGTTTTTCGTGCAGCTGGGCCGGGCCAGGCCTTTCTCCTCGGCTGCAGTGTGGATTGTTTCCCACAGCGAGGTTGGGGGCCCAGGGTTGGGCGTCGAGGCTCGCCACGTTCAAAGCACGGCGTGAATGGTCGCCGAGGGAAGTCCGCACCCCCACTCGGCCCTTCACTTACCTGGTGCCCTAATTTGGGGGTTCTTCTTTTCTTCCTCTTCTTTTTCCTACTGTGGGGCCATATTTTCTTCTTCCCAGAGTTCAATTATTTTTCCCTGCATGCATCAGTTTCCTTTTTTCTTACTTTTCCATAATGGTGCTTTTTCCAGATTTTTACTATTGCGTTTTCGCAATGCAAGAGGGCATTCTTTCTTCTTCTTGCATGTCACTTTCTGTTTAGAGGTATATAAGGAGCCAGATTCTTGTTCTCCTTGCATTACAACACTTCCCTTTGGTGGTGATCCTCGCTTCGGCTTGCTATCTCTTTGAGTTCAGTCCTGTTCCTGTTTTCTTCAGCAACAGCCTGTTTCCTGAATTCACATCTTGAAGTCCTGGTATCCTGATGTGTCCTTTTTTCTGTTCCAGGGAGTTCCTGTCAAAGAGGTTTTTTCCCTTTGTGTTTTTCCTCTGGGACGCCTTCTGGAGGGCATGGACTGCAGTGGCGTTCCTTTGTGAGAATCACCGTGGCTACTGGAAGGGGTCGCCCCTACCTCGGCCAGAGCAGAACGTACAAGAACAGAGGTCGCACACCAGCATCATCTGACCAGGGCGGTAAGCGGAAGGCAGACCGTGACACCTATATATCTTTATTTTTTTACTGGGGGTATTCTTAAGCTAATTACTTTTTTTCATACACAGGCTGCAGCGACGCAAACCTTCTTGCCTTTCAACATTAACAGACAAAAGCTTTACAAAAAAAACAAATTCTTATTTGAAATAGGATAAAAAAGGAGGCAAATGCACTGAAGTAGTTGAGAGCTCTCATTTTCAATACAATAATTTATTGTGTATATTTAAGGACTTTTTAACACACTTACAAGTTCTTGACATATAACACCTGACAAATATCACAGTGCATTTACATACTTTTCTCTAACATACTTGTTATCATGAAGAATGTGTTTCTTCAGTGGGGTAAACATCCTGTGCATAATAGCTTCTTTGTTCAGCACAAAGTCCATGTCGGATGCTAAAAAAACAATGCACCATAAGATTTGCGAAGGTAAGACTCCCTAGAAATCTGAATGACACATCCGGTAGCCAAAGGCATGCATGTTGGTGAGGGATAAATATTGACCTGGGCTGATCCAAAGTGTGAGTGCCATAGTCTTAAAGCTATAGTTAAGAAGAATATCCCAAACAAGGCTATGGCTGATTTTTGTGCACTACGTCCCCAAGTACAATGACAAACACACTCACAGGAAAACATTTGCAATCTATTACTAGCAGGTGAATATCTCTAGCTGTTTAATCTTTACTGAGAAATCCTATTCCTTTTTTCAATGCCAACTGTTGTCAATATGCACAGCAATTGACCTGGCAGTCATGACCTAATTTTGCCTTGCCAGTTAAAAAAATATAGAGAACAAATTGTTTTTGCTCTGTATGTATAAGGATAAGCTCTAAAAGCTGAAAACTAGGAGCCATTTTATTACTAACATTCTGATTCATTTATTAAGGAGACCATCAAGAAATCTGATAACTGTAACTTTGATTTACCAAGGAGAGGCAGCAGGTTGGCAAATAACCAGGCCTGATATTACGGACTAAATAGTTTGGTAAAACTATGCAACCCTGACAAAACAATGAACAGAAAAACCTTCATTAATCAATCTCAAAACTGCAGACCAACTTGACTCTGGTCAATGATAAGCACAGTACTGTAAAGTTCTCCCAGATTTTGCAAGGACTACTGCCCAATACAGATGCCAGAAACATGGCTTAAAATTACTATTTTTTCTGTACTCTATTTTTATTGGGTTTTAGAAACATAACCAACAAAAACAATACGGGGCAGGGCATATCAATGCAATATATTACAGAATCTATTTTATCACATTCCTGTAGGACAAAGCAAGCCAGCCATCTGGAACTAGAAACCATGGCACCCACTGCGGCAGGAATTACCCTCCACCTTTCCATCCAAGGAGGATCCACATGAGACCAGGCCATACATATCTCAGGAATCACATAGTTTCAACCTCAACACAGCTGGTCGTGAAAGGTTTGCTTAATCAGTCATCATCATCATCCATGCTCCACTCTGTACTTAACTCTTCCACACCAATGAACTGTTCCAATAATGTCCCCCATGCAATCACATCCGTTAGTGCCCCCTCCTCTCTACATGTCATCAGCATATATTGTCATTCGGCAGCACCCCATTCCAGTAAATCTCAGATCCAGCAAGGGATGGTAGGGCTCCGGGCGCTCATCCACCCAATGGCCACCCTATGCTTGGCCAGCACCAATGCCAACTGTGTGAGTTTGTATGGGATCCTCCTGCCCTGCGGCCTCCTCACCACCCCTAAAAGACATGTCACAGGTGTTGCTTCTAGCCCCAGTCTTGTTACCTCGTCTACTCTCCCAACTACCTCCAGCCAATAACGGTGTACCATATTACAGGACCAAGCCAAGTGTAGAAAGGAGGCATTTAACACATCTGGGACACCCCACCCCTCTTGCTGGGTCAATCTTATTAAGATGGTCAGGCATGAAGTATGTCCTATGAACAAAGATGAAGTGCAATAGTTTGAACCTGTTGTTGCAGAACACCGTCCGCACCAGAGATGACGCCATGGCCCAGTCCATGTCCTCCATAAGGTCCCCCAGTTCACGCTCCCATGCCCTATGCGCAACACTCATAGCGCCCCCATTGATCTTACTGGAGGGCTTTATAATACCGAGTTATCAGATGGGTCCCCTCACCCCAATTCAACAATCCACTCCACACCGCCTGAGGGGCCACCGGGAAACCACACCAGATCTCCCTAGCCACACTCTCCATTTTGGCATATAGCAAGAACTGACCTGGGCCCAATCCGAATGTGTCCCGTGCATCCAGGAATGAGATAAACTCTCCATTGGGGTATAAGTCTCCTGCCAATTCACATCCTCCCAACCACCAACCTTCCATAGACATTAAGTTGTCCATATCTTTAAAAGAGGCTAAGTCCCAGATCCTCAGCTCTCTATCAAACGGGGCACATCGAAGAACTTTCTTAACAGCCTGCTCCCATATCCAGGCAGTAGGCTTGACCAGATATGGAACTCCTGACTCAGGAGTGCCCAACATCAGTAGATGTGCCAACGCTTTCCCACCCAGCCTTCCTACAAACAGTCTCTTCTCCTAATTGTCCGACGCAGTCATCCACTTTGCAGCATGTTGTAAGTGCACTGCATGATAATAATATCTAGTGTTACGAATTGCCAAACCTCACTCATCCATATCCTTTTGCAGCGTCGGCAATTCCACCCTACTAAGTCACCCAGCTGAAACCAATGAAATCAATAAGCTGTCTAGGCGATTAAAAAGCCGAGCAGAGTTCTGAACCAGGTAAAGACACCGTGGCAGGAACACCATCTTGGCCACAGCCACCTTCCCCATCACCGAAAGAGGTAGTCTGTTCCAAAACAGAACCGAGTGCTTAAGGCCAGTCACCATTCGTTCCACATTATACTTTTCATGCGCCGCCACAGTATGAGATACCTAAATATGTAACTACCTAAAGCGTTCAAGCTCCCACCGAAGCCCCACCCCAATAACTGCTCCTGGGGGGCACCGCAGAGAGAACCCAACAGGTACAGAAGTGACTTCTTTATATTCACCTGAAGACCAGACACAACCCCAAAAGCTTCCGACATCTGCAACAACACAGGCACCGAAACAATGGGCTCACAAAGATATACCAACGCATCATCTGCATAGAGGGAGACAATGTGGGTAGTCTGCCCCATCTGAATACCCCGAGGTTCCAGTTCCTCTTGGTGCCAGATCGCCAGTGGCTCCACCACCAAGGCAAAGAAGAGCAGCAAAAGCAGACAGCCCTGCCTGGCTCCCCTGCCTATCTCCCAGGATTTCAACAATAATTTATCAGATTTGTCCCCCTCCCTGTGCAAGCGCTATGCATATGCTCTATGTGTTACCTTACTTAGGCCCTCATTACAACATTGGCAGTAAATCCTGCTTACCGCCGTGCAGAAGACCGCCAACACACCGCTGCGGGGGTGGAATACCGCTACAGCTATTACAACCCACAGGCCGGAATCCGCCAAAATCCAGACACCCACACAAGTCCCCCACACCAAAGGTCAGTGATAAACTGATGATCACAAAACCTCCACCGTCACGCCAACAGGAATACGCCCACACTATCAGGACCCACAAATCCACTCGGCGGTCTTTCTACTGCAGTAAACCATTGGCGGTACAGACCGCCACGCTAAAAAAACACACACATTTACAAAACACAACCACATTCGACAATTCAAAATACACACACCTGATACACATACACACACCACTCCCACACACCCAATCCAATATAAAACACACACCCACATCACCCACAAACCCTTACGACCAAAATTGAGAAAGACGCCCAGAGAGAGACACCACCAGAGGCAACTCTAGCATCCACAGGCACACAACACTATCACTCACACAACATCCACGCACCTCAGACAACACACACAAACACATCCCCTCACACATCACACCCTACACCACCTCACACATCACCCACACCACATCGTGGCACCTCAACGACACCCCAGGTTCTCTGAGGAGGAGCTCAGGGTCATGGTGGAGGAAATCGTACAGGTAGAGCCACAGCTATTCGGATCACAGGTGCAGCACACCTTCATAGCTAAGAAAATGGAGCTATGACGCAGAATCGTAGACAGGGTCAACACAGTGGGACAGCATCCAAGAACACGGGATGACATCAGGAAGAGGTGGAACGACCTATGGGGAAAGGTGCGTTCCGTGGTCTTAAGACACCAGATTGCAGTACAGAGGACTGGCGGCGGACCCCCACCTCCTCCCCCACAACTAACAACATGGGAGGAGCAAGTCTTGGCTATACTGCATCCTGAAGGCCTCGCAGGAGTAGCAGGAGGAATGGACTCTGGTAAGTCAAATCTTAACTATTACATCCCCCACCCTACCTGCATGCCATCACATACCCCCACCCTCACCCCCATCACTCCAACACCTCACAAATGTCCCACTATCACAACCCACCCATCCCAACACCAAGCCCTGCATGCAACACCAAAGCATGGACACCCATCACCAAAGCATGTCCACTACAGGTACCCACACAGACCCCAAACCAAGTATCACACAAGGTCCTAGACAAGAATGCAAGCACTGGAATACAGGGTCACCCACCCATTGCACACAATGGCACACACAGATGCAATAATCATGCCTTTACACCCCTGCAGGACCTCTACCCAACGTCACCAGACAGGAGGTTCCAGACATGTCCACTCCCCCCACAGAAGAGGTCCACAGTGATGACAGCAGCTCTGTCCAATTGGATCAAGATGACCAGCCCGGCCCATCTGGGACCTCGGGCCTGTCGGTTCCCCTGACACTGGCACATGCCACCACAGAGCCTCCCCCCTCAGGAAACACCAGCAAAGCACCCACCCAGCGGGCCCATCCCTCTGTCCCCAGGACACGTCAAGCAGCAGTGTTTCCACCACTACAGGGAACCATGCAAACCCATCACCCCAAGAAAATCAGGGACCTGGGGGCAGAGGGCACACGGTTCAGGGGACAGAGGCACAGGAAAACAGGGGAACTGGGAGGACTGCTGTGCGACAGGGGGAGGACAGGCCCAGGGAACCCACTCTCCACGAGGCCTCTCCAACATCATGGGAGCGTACCATCATTCCCAGGAGACAATGGCAGTGGTACTGGTCAAGTTTCAGGAGACCCAGCGGCTGCAGGAGGAACAGTATCTGGGGATCAGGGAGGAACTCAAGTCCATCAACACCACCCTGGTCACCATTGTAGGGGTGCTGAAGGACCTTGTCAACACCAGGAGGGACACGGTGGCACAACAAGGGGCCCCTGACACTAGCCTGGATGATGAACAGCCCACCACCTCCGCCGGAGCTAGTGGACAGGAGGCACCGCCAGAGGACCACGACAGAAGCACCGCACCCCCAGCAGATGGAGAACCACCCCGCAAACGGTCCCTGAGATCCAGGACAAAGACAGAGAACAATGCCAAGACCACCAACAGGAAATGAGACCCCCCTGAATGTCATCCTCTGTCCCACTTCGTCACCCTGTCCATCCATCAACTGCCCTAGCTCCACTTCCCATGCCCCTTTGGGAAATGCACCTGTGAAACAAATAGACTGAACTCTACCATGGACAATCCTCCACCATCACCCCTGCCCATTTTACAACCCCCTCCACTAATTTGCACTGAAATAAACACCCTTGAATCACAAAACAATCTGGAGTCAGTCTGTGCTTTCACAAATGTGTATTTGCAATAACTATGGAATATAGCAATGTTGATTGTATTGTCAACATACCGATGTAACACAGCTCTAGTCTATGAGGTAATATAGCAGAAGTCACACAGTGGGAACCATATCTGTGAAATGGAAAGGTAAAGTGCCAAGTCAGGGTCCATAAACTGGGTGAAAGTGACAGACATATGATAGGTCTAACAATTGTATGAGATGTGTGAGGCAGTGACATCTTCTTAGCTGTGTTTCACTGGAAGTATTGCTGGTAACGTTGTTTCTGTTGTCGATATCCTCTTCTTCTGCCTCCTCTTCTTCACTGTCCACAGGCTCCAAAGCTGCCACAAGACATCCTTCTGGACCATCCTCCTGCAGAAAAGGCACCTGTGGTCGCAAAGCCAGGTTGTGCTGCATATAGCAGGCCACGATTATATGGCACACCTTCTTTGGTGAGTAGTAGAGAAAACCACCTGTCATATGGAGGCACCTGAACCTGGCCTTCAGGAGGCCGAAGGTCCTTTCAATCACTCTCCTAGTTCTCCCATGTGCCTCATTGAAGCGTTCCTTTGCCCTTGTCCTGGGATTCCTCACTGGGGTCAGTAGCCATGACAGGTTGGGGTACCCAGAGTCACCTGCAAATGTTGAGGGACAACTGTTAGACACACACTAAACCTTAGGGACATCCCCAGACCCTGACAACTATTCACAGGGTATAGGGTCCTT
This sequence comes from Pleurodeles waltl, assembly GCF_031143425.1. Taxonomy (NCBI): domain Eukaryota; kingdom Metazoa; phylum Chordata; class Amphibia; order Caudata; family Salamandridae; genus Pleurodeles; species Pleurodeles waltl. The sequence goes on from NC_090445.1 coordinate 983,212,683, forward strand.
GTCCTCACCTATTAGCCACACACGGTGCCTCTGGAGTTGCCCCATCACATAAGGGATGCTGCTATTCCTCAGAATGTAAGCGCTGTGCACTGAGCCAGGAAACTTGGCATTCACATGGGAGATGTACTGGTCTGCCAAACACACCATCTGCACATTCATAGAATGGTAGCTCTTCCGGTTTCTGTACACCTGTTCACTCCTGCGAGGGGGTACCAAGGCCACATGTGTCCCATCAATGGCACCTATGATGTTGGGGATATGTCCCAGGGCATATAAATCACCTTTCACTGTAGGCAAATCCTCCACCTGAGGGAACACAATGTAGTTGCGCATGTGTTTCAGCAGGGCAGATAACACTGTGGACAACACATTTGAGAACATAGGCTGGGACATCCCTGATGCAATGGCCACTGTAGTTTGAAAAGACCCACTTGCCAGGAAATGGAGTACTGACAGGACTTGCACTAGAGGGGGGATCCCTGTGGGATGGCGGATTGCTGACATCAGGTCTGGCTCCAACTGGGAACACAGTTCCAGGATTGTTGCACGATCAAGTCTTTAGGTGACTATTACGTGTCTTTCTTCCATTTTTGACAGGTCCACCAGTGGTCTGTACATCGGAGGATGCCGCCATCTCCTCGCCTGTCCCAGCGGACGTGCCCTATGGACGAGAACAGCGAGCATAGAGTCAGGCAACACTGAGGTATTAATTTTTTTTTATTTGCACACATTTGTTAATCCGCAATTTGCCTGTCACTGTGTGTATGCAAGTCCTAGATAGGTGTGACACATGTGGCCACCTAAAATGGCGGCTACCTGACCTGTAAGGTGGGACAAGGAGATATGAGGTAACTGCGCTGGCGTTGTACACCGTCGGGGTAGGCGGTCGAGGACCACGGCGCAATCCTGCATTGGTTAACATTGGACCCTATGGGTCCCAGGAGCCAATGACGATGTACGCCGGCGGTGACGGTACGCACCGCCGCGGACGTGACAGCCATTTTCTGTCTGTTCACTCACTTGATACCTGACCTGCGACAGGAGAGGACCTACACTGCAAGTGCTGCTGTGACCTCAGTCTGGAAGCGACGATGGCTCATGTGTCTGGGGAAAGGGCCCCTGCCTTCACTTCAGAAGAGTTGGAGAAGTTAGTGGATGGGGTCCTCCCCCAGTACACGCTACTCTACGGTCCTCCAGACAAACAGGTGAGTACACTTTGAGCATGCTGTATGGGCAATGCCTGTTTGGAGTGGTGTGGATTGAAGATGGGGGGGGGGGGACTGAGCCCTGCATGAGCGGACGGTGAGTGTATGTGCATCAGGGCAAGGAGGGGAATGTGGGTAAATGACTGTGAATGTACGGACGGTTAAAGATTTTCCTTTTCCCCTGTACTGTTCCTGGAGGTCAGCGCTCACCAGAAGAAGGATATTTGTCGAACCATCGCCAAGGATGTCTGGACCCTGGGGGTCCACCACAGACAGAGCACCCACTGCCAGAAAAGATGGGAGGACATTCGCCGCTGGAGCAAGAAGACGGCGGAGGCCCAGCTGGGGATAGCCTCCCAAAGTGGGAGGGGTGCCCGTCGCACCATGACCACCCTGATGTTGTGGATCCTGGAGGTGGAGTATCCGGAGTTGGATGGGCGCTTGAGGGCATCACAGCAGCCACAAGGGGGTGAGTACAGTCACATCCATCTGACTCTGCACGCATTCCGGGGTGTCTGGGTGGGGGAGGTGGGCAGTGGGTTCCCCTAGGCCAGGGCGAGCTTTATAGGCAAGGTCCCTTTGTGAGGCAGGCTCTGTGGCACCCCAACCCCACCAGTGGTAAGAGCCATCTACACCTAGTCAGGCTCCTGTGACTTCCATGTGTGCAGCAATCGGGCATAGGCCTTGTACCCCATGGCCCTGTGAATAATATAGGAACTCTAAGTGCATGGCATAGTGCAGAGGGCTGCTGTGTCTGTAGTGTCCGCCAACTGTAGTGGTATTGCATGCACTGAACATGTCCTTCTTCTGTCTCCCCCCCCCCCTTTTTGTGGTCTCCTTTTTATTGTGTGCAATAGCATCATCAGGCAGAGGAGCAGTGGCACCGGAGCAGGAGGGAGCTGCATCCCACTAGGCCCTGGAGGGCGACACAACGGAGTTTGAAGCCACCAGTGGGTCGGAGGGCCAGGGGAGCTCCACAGCGAGGACAGGAGGTGACAGCAGCGACAGCGACTCCTTCTCTGATGGGAGCTCCCTTGCGGTGGCGGTCCCCTCTGTGCCCTCCGCATCAACAGGTACAGCCGCCACGCCCCCTACGAGCACCGCCCTCCCAGCAGCCCCTCAGCATGTTTCCCGTGGCTGCTCACCCAGGAGGGTGGGCATCTCCTACGTCCCAGGCACCTCAGGCCCTGCCCCAGTCAGCCCTGCTGCCCTCAGTGAGGAAGCTATTGACCTCCTGAGATCCCTGACTGTTGGGCAATCAACCATTCTGAATGCCATCCAGGGTGTTGAGAGGCATTTGCAACAAACAAATGCATACCTGGAGGGCATTCATTGTGGCGTGGCAGCCCAACAGAGAGCACTTCAGGCTCTGGCCTCAGCACTGATGGCTGCCATTGTCCCTGTGTCCAGCCTCCCCCCACCAACCTCCTCCACCCAGACCCAATCCTCTGTACCTCAGCCTATCCCAAGCACAGCATCAGACCAGCATGCACACACCTCAACAGACAAAAGTGGCTCAGGCAAACATAAGCATCTCACATCCCACAGGCACTCACACAAGCATCATACCCATGCAGACATACCAACATCCACTGCCTCCACTGTGTCCCCCTCCTCCACGTCATCCTCCTCCCTCCCTTTCTCGTCTCCACTCACACCTGCATGCACTACATCTTCAGCCACTACCTCCATCACCAGCACGCCCATCACCACACACCGCTCACGTGCACTCACCACCTCCACTACTATTCACACAGACTACTGGTGTGTCTGTGAGCCTTCCTACCAAAGTACACAAACGCAGGCACACACCCACCCACAACAGCCTCCAGCCCATGCACCTTCACCCAAATTCAGCAAACGTCCACCTCCTACAACCACTACCTCTTCCTCCACTCCCAAACCCCCTCCATCTACCTGTCCAAGTGTGTCTAAAAAACATTTCCTGGATAATATTGACCTCTTCCCTACACCTCCCCCCGTCCTTCCCCTAGGGCCAGGCTTTCCAGGTCCCAACCCAGCACATCAGCCACCACATCACCAGGCACAGTGGTGCCAGCAACTGCGGGCTATTGGAGGGCTGCCAGTGTGCCACGAACATTCCGCCACCTGCAAAAGTCAACAGCTGCCACCAAGGGCTCAGGGAAAACGAAAGGGGATGGCGGCAAGACAGCTGAGCCACCATCCAAGGTGGGGAAAGGCCAGAAAATAAAGGGCAGGTTAGGCAAGGGCATGGTGGCACCGACAATTGGACCAGTGTCACACCTTCAGTCCACGCCGACGCCAACCTTTACGGCAGAGAAGACCGCCACCTGCACCGCTGTCATTGAGGCCACCAGCAGCACCGCAGTCACTGAGCCCGCCACCAGCACCGATGCCACAAAGCCCGCCGCCAGCACCGCTGCCACAGAGCCCGCCGCCAGCACCGATGCCACAGAGGCCGCCGCAAGCACCACCGCCTCAGAGCCCGCCGCCAGAACCGATGCAACAGAGGCTGCTGCAAGCACTGCCACCACAGAGGCCACCGTCAGCACCAATGCCACAGAGGCTGCCACCAGCACCGCCGCCCAGAGCCCGCCGCCAGCACCGATGCCACAGAGGCCACTGCCAGCACCGGCTCGAATGACCCCACCGCAAGCACCGCCAACAGCCCGCAACATCCTGAGTCTGTGGCACCACCGCAGACATGGCTGCCATTCCCAGTGGTCAGTTGTCCGAGGCTGGTGGTCAGTTCCAGGAGCCTGGGCAGCTTCCATGATGCACAACTTTCTGTGGAGAAAGGCATCCACTACCTCAGTCCTTGGCAGAATGAAGCACCCTGGGCACAAAGCCCCCTCCAGAACCAGTGGAGAAAGGCATCCACTACCTCAGTCTTTGGCAGGATGAGGCACTCTGGGCACAAAGCCCCCTCCAGAACCAGTGGAGAGTTACATCCACTACCTCAGTCCTTGGAAGGATGAAGCACTCTGGGCACAAAGCGCCCTCCAGAACCAGTGGAGAAAGGCATCCACTACCTCAGTCCTTGGCAGGATGAAGCACTCTGGGCACAAAGCCCCCTCCAGAACCAGTGGAGAAAGGCATCCACCGGAGAGACTTTGGGGGTTATTACAACTTTGGAGGAGGTGTTAATCCATCCCAAAAGTGACGGTAAAGTGACGGATATATCACCAGCTGTATTACGAGTCCATTATATCCTATGGAACTCGTAATACGGCTGGTGGTATATCCGTCACTTTACCGTCACTTTTGGGACGGATTAACACCTCCTCCAAAGTTGTAATAACCCCCTGTGTCTTGCACTCCCCAGGATAAAGCAGTAGGCAAACCACCCACTGGAAAGACTTGAGAGACTGTGGCTTTGCACTCCCCAGGATAAAGCAGTGGGCAAACCACACACTAGAAAGACTTGAGAGACTGTGGCTTTGCACTCCCCAGGATACACTAGTGGGCATGGAGCTCCCTCGTGGAGCAGTGGCGTCGTGCACCCATCCGGCTGAGGTGCCCCCCCTCCCTTCCCCTTGAGGTGCCTGTTCCATTTCGATCTGATGCCCCTGCAGTGTTCTCTCTGTTTGGAGTCTGGTATTGAGTGTGGGCCTCGCCCATGCATTTTGGGCCTAGTGGTCCACGGACCATAATTGGTGCACTATCCGGACTTGTGTAGTTGGTGTACATAATTGTATATACTGTATTTTGAGTTTTGACTAATGGATTTTTATTTATTATAATCGTTCAACTCATTTCCTTTTGTCCTTGCGTTCTTCCAGGGGGGTTGGGGGGGGGGGTGTAAATGTAATGTTGTAGCATGTATTTGTGTGTATGTTGTTGTAGGTGAGGTTGAGGGTGGGGGATTTGCATGTTGCATATGTGTGTCACTCTCTTTTCCCTCCCCCCTCCCCTGGGTTGTAGGTGCAGTACTCACCGTGGTCGCCGCCACCATCTTTGGTGCTCCTGATAGCGGAGCAGGAATACCATTGCAGGGAGTATTTGGAGTTCTGGCTCCATGGCGTCCTGGTTCCTCGTGGGGTGCAGAGTGGTGAGTGTTTTCCCTTCCAAGTCCTGTTTCTGCTGTGTTTTTGTTCGGGTTGGTTCTGCACTGGAAAAGGTGCGGATTGGCCTCTCATAATAGTGTGGGCGGTACATTGTCTTCCGCCTGCCTGTTGGCGGTGACCTCCGCACTGTTTGTTTGTACCGCCGTGGCGGTCCGAGTGTTAAAGTGGCTGTCTATGTTGGCGGTTTCCGCCCCGGTCGTGATTCCATTTTTTTTTCCGACGGCCTGTTGGCGGTATTACTGCCGCTTTAACACCGACCGCCGGAGTTGCTCCCTCTCAATCTCCTGTGTTGTTGGTGTCTAATGCTGCAGGGCCGCCAACCTGTCCTCCCACTCGGTGAGTTCTTCTCTATTTGGATACGCACCCCACATGCAGTACCTATGCAAACCCCTCTCACTACAGCCTTCAGTGCTCCCATTACGTGCCCCTAGAATTCAAAGTGGACCAGCTCAGGTCCATGTAATCTTTAAGGGCAAAGGTTACCTTATCGCAACACCCACGGGCATGCGCCAACTACGTGTTAACCCAGTGCTATCGGCTCCCCACTGCAACTGCATCAACACCGGTGCATAATCAGAGAGAAACCTGCCCAAATGTCCAATGTCCAGAATCTGTAAGGAGTTCAGTCCCCCCAAGAGAAACCGATCCATCCGACTATATGTGTTATGCGTCTTAAAATGACAGGTGTACTCCCTGCCCTCCGTGCCTTGAACAAGTACATATCTCCCCTCCTCTCTTCCCTCTACCCACTGATCCTCCATCCAGTCAAGGAGTTACCATTGCCATTGTCCCATCATGTTGAATCTCAATTCTATTAGTGGTATCAATGTCCACCACCTGTTCTGCGGTCCCCTCCATCTGTCTCTCCCCATGAATTCTCCAGTCCGGACTAGCCGCACCAGATGCACGATGAACCGTCAAGCTGGCCCACTCTGGGGTGGCTGGATCAACTGTGTCCCACATCTCCAGCCATCTCTAAACCTCCTCCAGTCATTCAAAAAAGTTGGATTTCCCCCAGATAACACCTTCAGGTGTGCCGAGTACAGCAACATGTATCTGATGTTAATGGCACAGAGCTTGGCTTTCACCTCCAAAAACCCCTTTCTAAAGGTATGAACCTTATTCCTGTAGTCCAGATGGATGGAGATTTTACTGTTCTCAAAGACTGCCCTTTCAGACTCACGGGCTGCCCGCAGGATACAGTCTCTGTCTTTATAGTTCAGCAGTCGGTCAATGGGGGGCACCCTAGGATGAGGAGTCGCCACCAGGGCCCTATGAGCTTGCTCCACCACGGACAACCCAGTAGGCTGAAGCACGTCCTTAATCCAGCTTTCCACGAAGCCTTCCTCCGTAGCCCCCTCTGCAAACTCCGGGAACCTAATCAAGCGGACATTGTTACGGTGGGATCTGCCCTCTGCATCCTCCAAACTTGCCTCCAGCCTTCCGACCATGGAATTGACCTGCACCATCTGTTTACACAGAGCACCTACCTCAGTCTGCAGCTCCACAATGGAACCTTCCGCTCCCGTGACATCTCAGAAACCTATCTATCTTACCCTCGAGGGCCACCCTGGAGCCCTGTATAGCTGCAAGACATTCAGCTTGCGAGGGCACCTCAGCAATCACCAGCGTGGTCAGGACATCTTTGGGCCCCCCAAATCAAGTATGGCCCTGTGGGACAGGCACCGGCGTGGTGTATTGTTCCATAGTGTTCCCCTTCGATGCCGCCACCCCCCAGTGCAGCACCATCCCGCCACCGGCCAGTGATCACATAGTATCAACACCACAAGTGATCCTGAAGAGGAGCAAAAGTACCTGGAAGGTGCAACTTCACTCGGGCAGGCAAGAGTTGTTGATTAGCTTCCCACCACGCCCAGCCACATGGCACCATTAGATCCTGCAAGCAGCTCCAGGTCCAGGCTCAATCTATGCACCCCCTGAGAATCCCACACCACTCATCCAACACTTCATTAAGTGGTAGGCCTGCAACGAGGTGATGGACCCTACACCATCAAGACACCAACCCATATGAGGGCCCACAGCATACCCACTCCAGGCTGCGCCTCAGGCCGTCCAACTGCTTCAGTCCGCTCCTTCACTGCTTCCACTTTGCAGGGCCAATGTCCGTCACCTGGCACCTGCCCCTCACCGTCTTCCCGTGCCGACCGCCAGACCAGCCCGAGCCATCCATAGGGAGCCTGATCGCGCAAGCCGGATCCTTCCTCAAGCCACAAAAATCAGCAGCTAGGCCCACCTATGCAGCAGGGCCTTGCAGATCGACTTTACACTACTTTACCTCAATAGTAATTTTAAGGGTGGCGTGGCCAAGCAAGATGGCCCGGCAGGACGCGCTCTCAGTGAACTCCCACTATCCCGGCCTGATCCTGGATAGATGCTGGGGTGCCTACAAATATAGCCCCCCCCCCCCCCCCCGGCAAGGGACGGTGCCCCGACTTCTTCTGCACCTCACGAGCCCATTTTGGGGCTCTGGATCACCAGATTTGGGGCCACGTGAGCTGTGTGTAGTATGTCCGGGCTGTGTAAGTAAGAGGCAGAGGCGCGGTCACCCCGTCGGGCTTGCGGCAATTGGACTGGTATATACTGGTGGACGGTCCCCTGTGGAGGAGTTGTAAAAACATATCAACAGTGGTGGTCGGTAATTTTGACAGGCAGGGGGGAGTGTGGGACACAAATGCACCCATAAAGACACACACACACCGGCACTTGCATATGCACACACACCCATTCACAACACTCAAAACAAATTCATAAATTTATACATACATGCATGCGTTCCCCAAACATTCAAAAATATAAAACTTACCTGTCCTGCAGCCCCTAGAGTGGAAAGCCTCAAAAGTCCAAGGAGAGATGGGATTGCTTCCTTCCTTCATTGGCTGACTTCAGGGCAGCCAATGAAGGAAGGCAGCAGCTCCTCACTTGTCACAGATTAGGATGGGGTCAATGAGACTGCTGACCACACCCCACTCTTTGATGAGCTATCAATGATTGATACTCAGGCTTGGGCACTTCAGGACTTAAAACTGAAGTGCTCAGGTCCGAGGCAATCAGTGACGTTCCCCCTTGTCACAAGGGTGTGGTCTTTGAGGCACTTTTGCCAGGCTGAGGTGGTCATGCCCACAGGGTTGCAAACCCCTCAGCCTGGCAAAGTTCAGCTAAGGCAACCAGGAGCCTGTGCATTTAGCTTATGTCTAGCTCCTGGGTTCCTGACCTGAACAAGAGGAGTGTCTCTCAGGCTAACTTTTGCTCAGCCTGACAGACACTCTTCTTTTCCAAAAAAGGTGAAGGTTGTGGCCCCTTTAACCAAATGGATGGGCTGCAGCTGTACCTCAAACATGAAAAACTATTATAGGCCTTGTTGTGAAATAGGAACCTACTATTAAAAACATGTAAGCTGTTTCCCATACAAGTGGTGCCCCCCACCCGCTCCGCCTTATATTAGGTACTAGGAAAAGAATATGCCAACAATATTGAGGACAAAATGTGAGGTCCATTTTCTTGAAGTTATTGGTTTTTCAAGACGTATATTATCCAAAGGAAACTATTTCAAGTTCTGTACGCATCTATACTACTTGTACCTAACCCATATGACTACAAGAAGAACAGCCAAATGTTTATACTCCTCTGCTGGCATTAATGCTGAATGGTTGGATTATAACTTATTGCCTATTCGCCGCACCCCACATATAGATTTCTTGAGTAATGCTAGGACCTCTTTTAACATTCCTACAGGCACATTTATGTAAAAGGGTTTGCCCTCACAGCATGGACAAATTCCATTTTACTCGTTTTCTGCATGCTAGAGACCCTCTAGAACCTCAAACTGTGTTGTGGCCTGCATATTCAATTGCTTCAAAATGGACAGAGATGTGAATCCGTAAATTATTACTGTATAAGATTGATAGCAAAAGCAAGGAAATAACATAGTTATGTCTTGCTACAGATCTCTTGTTGCTGAAATTGCGTAAATATGTCTATTCTTTGCACTACAAAAGGCAGTACTTTAGGCACACAAATATCCCTGGGCACTATGCTTTCATTGCAGCCTTTTCTAAAATGCCTGGTGCAATAGGTTAATTATTTCGGTACCACGGTCCGTGGAAGTGCCAGCTGCGAAGATAGCTCCTGCAATACATGAACTTTAAAGGTACAAAATCTGTTTAGTTCTGATAGCTTCTATCCAGCACCTTTCAGTTCCACTGGGGGGGTATATTACACATCCAAAGGGTTTAAATGAGTTTCGGTGCTACTTGTGTCTAACCTACCTTACTTCAAGAACAGTCAAAGCCCTCTAATAGGTTCCAAATCAGATAAGCTTAAAAATATTGCTAGCTGCATTCTGAATTAGGAGGCTGTGTGCAAATAAGGGGCGAGGGTAAGGTTGACTCATTCAACCTTTCTGTATTGAAAAGGCAATGCAGGTGCTAACTTGCCAGTTCCTGAAAATGTTCCCTTGCAAACTAATGGCAAGGCTTAGTAGCAGACTTTACACACCCAATAACTGCAACATGGAGATATACAGGAGAATCATGAGAATCATGAATATGTATATGAAACTATCGGTTAATATCGATCAGTACTAGTTGCAGTGCTAGGCATTCTTTTTACTGAGCCAGATCCCAACCTACCTGGAACCTCCTCTTCCACCCTGGAAAGAGACAATCCCAATCCCCATGCAAACAATTAACAAGCATTTGCAATGCAATAGGTCTCGCATTTTCTTGAGTTAGAGGTATTGGCATTGTAAATTCATTACTGGACTTTTCTTGCCATATAAATTGGTCAACCCTGCCTCATTATTTCATTTTCCTGCCATATAATTCCAGTGGCCCAGCATTTAACTAAAACACTTCCATTTCCCTTCTTCCTCTATCTTAAAACATATACAATTATCATGTAAACCTTTATCAGTAAAACGTTTTTGGCATTTGCTCAAAACACCATATCAAATATATCATTTGGGATGGATAGGAGGGTGAAAGGAAAGAAGGAGTTGGGAGTAAAGATGGAGAGAACAAATGGCGTACTAACATTGTAATGGGCCCTGGAGTAAGAAAGGGAAATGGTTAACTACAATCTTGGTAGTAAAATACAGCAGTAATTAGAGTACAGTGAGGTCCGTAAGTCTCTCGGCCCTGTTGTCGCTGCACCTATTGCTTCATTGATAACTAGGCCTCAGGAGAAAAGCGGATGAAGCAGAAAAATAGAAGCAAAAGGAATACAACAGACAAAAGGAAGAAAGAGAAGGGGTCGCAAAGAAATGAAAGAAAGAATGAGAAAATGAAAACACAACTAAGAGAAGAAATAAAGCAAACGTGTAAGACTAAAGAAAAAAGGGAAGGAAACAAAAGATAAAGAGGAAAAAATAATGAAAGAAGTGTGAAAGTAAACAGAAAAATGAACATTAGAGAAAAAAGAGATGTTGAGAGAAACAAGCAGTGAAAGAACCAGGGCAGAATGGGAAAACCACTATGACACTTCGGATTCCGACAAGTTTCTTGTGGCTTCTAAATACAGACTGGAAGAAGAGGGATTTATACTAAAATGTGAATTGACATATAAAGATAAGGAAAACACCAGAGAAAGGAAGGAAGAAAGGTCTAAAAAAAAAGTGAAAGGACGCATACTGAGTCAAAGGAAAGAGCGAAAAAAAAGACAAAGAAAAAATGAAGGGAAGAGCAAAAAATTAGTGAAAGAATGAACGCCTGATGAATAAAAAAGAGAGGAACAAAACAAGGAAAGAAATAACCAAGTGTATGTGAGTTTGGAAGAGGAGGAAGCAAGTGGAAGAGTGAAATAAAAAAGGTAGAGGAAATAAACAGTTGAAAAAAAGAGCGAAACTGTTAACGTGTGGATTTTAAAAGCTGGAAAGAGAAATGTGAGGGAGAAAGAAAACATTGAGAGTAAACAGGGTAAAGGAACAAACAGAGTGAGATAGGTGAAACAGACCCTCCCAAATAAAGATGGCAGCTAAGAATTGATTTACTTGGCTCCCCCACGTCCTCAAACAGAAGTCAAGAGTGTGGAACAGCATGGGGCACTGCAGAACAGCGGGAGGTGCATTAGCAGAGTTTATGTGAACCCCAAAACAGCAGTATTGGGGTTTTTCAGATACGGATTGGGGGTATAGACAGAGCTGAGTCCCGGCGGCAGCGGGTGAGAAATGAGAAATGGGGAGCAGTGTAATTCCTGGTATTGGAATATTGGGGTGCTGCAGGTTAGGATTTAGGTGCACTGACAGAGTTGTAGGTGGACTGAGGTACTGGAATAGTAACGAGTATACAAGGTAAGAATTGAGGTCTGTTAATGGAGCTATGTGTGGAGCCAGTGTTGCCAAGTGTTAGCCTGGAGGTGCCCTGGTAAAGCTACGAGTGGGGTCGAGTATTGGAGTGGTATTGCCTCAGAACCACAGAAGTGAGGAGTCTTGAAGGGTGGGTGTGTGAGCCTTAGTACTAAGAAGAAATGTGCACTGAATCTTAGAATTGATGGATTCTGGAGGAGCTGTGGTGGTTCCCATCAATAGTGGTTTTGGATGTTAGACTTGAGGTGCACTGGCTGAGCTGTGTTTTGCTCTTTTGGGTCCAGTATTGACTTGGCAGTGGGATTGAATATTGGAATTGAGCTTCTGTAATGGAAATGTGTGTGAGTGGGGTCCCATTACACAAAAGGAAGTGACATCACTGGGGTAGAACCGAGGTGCACTGGTGGAGCTGCCACCGAGCTTCTAGTACTGGAACAGCAAAGTGTACTGACTGTAAGAACTGAGGTGCTCTGGTAGGCAGCGTGTGTGGGGTTCCTGGCACTGGCATGGCTGAGGGCTGTGAGTGTGTAACGGTGGTGCACTGATTGAGCTGCACCCGAGGTCCTAGTACTGGAGCAGAAGAGTGTACTGACTGCAGGAACTGAGGTGCCCTGGCAGACAGCATGTGTGGGGTTCCTGGCACTGGCACAACTCATGGCTTGGAGTGTGTGAACTGCATTGCACTGATGGAGCTGCACCCGAGGCCCCAGTACTGGAGCAGCATAGTGTACTGACTGCAAGAACTGAGGTGCTCTGATAGACGGCGTGTATAGTCCAGTGGGGTTCCTGGCACTGGCACAGCTGAGGGCTTGGAGTGTGTGGACTGCGGTGCACTGATGGAGTTGCACCCGAGCTCCAGTACTGGAGCAGCGGAGTATACTGACTGCAAGAACTGGGCTGCTCTGTCTGACAGTGTGTGTGGGGTTCCTGGCACGGCTGAGGGCTTGGAGTGTGTGAACTGAGGTGCACTGAGGGAGCAGCATGGATCACAGTATGGAGCAGAAGTAGGCACTGTCTCTAAGGAATGCAAAGCCCTGATAGAGCTGGGTGTCTAGGCTATAAGCAACTACAAGCAATCCTCCGCCCTTGTTCTCCGCACACAAGCAGGCATACTTGGTAAAGAAAATCCAAGCCAAGGAAGGGCAGAAGCCAGGCAGCTGAGAGAGAGCAGAGAGCCCACTAAGACCAAATGTAACCAAGAAAACAGCCCAATTCATAGCCTTGTTTACAGCTAATCTCAGAGGAAGTATGCTCTGCAAATGAAAAGGGAAGCTTCCCTGGACAGAAGCAGGAAACAACATTTTAAAAAGTACCCTAGGACCAGATAAACATAACAAAGTGTAATTATACAGTAGTTGGACCCTGCTCCCACACATAGGAAAGAGGGACAAAAGGGCATGACTGACCACTAGCAAGCAAGGATTTTTAAATGACACTGAAGCTAACAAATGAAATAGCTTGAAACCCACAGAAGAAGTATACTTAAAAGTATACAAGAGAAAGTGTTATTTGTGTGTAAGGAAGGTGTTGTCAACTTGTCTGTGATAACCTTGTGCTCTATGGCAAAAAGAGTAATTGCTCCCTATTTATACTGTGTGAGCAGGACTGAAACGGTGTCACCTAAAGGATGTCAGCTGATCCATAACTATCTTTCTGAATGTATATATTTTTGATTATCAGGGGACCGAGGTCACTTAAAGGTTGGGTAGACCCAAGTATCCTTTATGTAGATCCCTATTATGCAGATTAAACTATATTTCCCTTTCTTGATCAGCCACACAGTCGACTGAGCCAGAGCGCAGAGGATAACGCTTCCTATACAACTACTCCTGGACTTTTCCTTCTCGTACACCGCACCGAAGGACATATATGGAAACTAGGGACACCAATGCTCGTGCCCTACTGCATGCACCTGTCCCCCACCCTCCAGAAAAGCTATACATTCACTTTTATTAGGTATGTTTTAAAGATGGCTTTAATTAGTTTTTACTTAATTATTTATGCTTATCTGTTGAACGTTCACTTCGCCATATGCAACTTCAAAACATAACAGGAAACAGAGACAGTTTTTGACAGGATGCGAAGTTAGTTAGCGTTCTAAAATGCCAAACTAGTGTGTAAGTGACAACTGTGTTTCTGCATTCTAATCCTTCGTGGCAGAGCTGAGGTGTGGAACAGTGACACGATTCAGCCGTGATCAGTAACGTGTTTTTGCATGGACGATGAGGGCAAGGGTCATGGTTCAACTTCCTTCACGCTCTGGGAAGTAACGGCTCTTAATGGACCCTCCCTGCCACCTCACTTTGTGCCCACACTCGGGACTATAACTGCAGGACTTGCAATTAGCAGTCTTCAACGCTCTCAGGAAACAATAATAATGGTTAATTTTGAACTCGCTGTAACTGCCAGGTCTAAAAAAAACTTCTTACATCGCAATTCTTCAGGCAATTTCCCAATTTGGTACCACAGACCCAAATAAAAAAACAGAAAAACAGACAAGAAAAAAGCGGGCAGTTTACGTCCTTAGATTTGCACTTACATTTGGAGTAAACGTTAGACTTTTTTGGAATATAGAAACATTTCCTGTGTACTTTTGCAAGTCTCCAACAGTTAAAGATTCTATAGAATACCCACAGGCACAACTATTTCCGTATTTCAATCAGAACTGCACAGAATTGAGGATTGTATACCAGAATTTACAATTATTTTAAATCAAGGATTTAATCAAAGATCAATGACCATCAAGGAATGCGATAGTCCAAGCATGGCGTATGTTATAGGAATGGGTACATTAGGGCTCAGATTTACTAATAGCAGCACTCGTGCTCTTTTGACTCATGATTGTTCAAATCAGCGTAAAAAGCAGCACCATCAACTGTGGGGCACAAAAACAAAAACTTTGCTCCACAAGTTGACACAAAGGCTGGACAAAAAAAACCTTGGGCTGGTGAGCAAAGGGGGCGTAATAGGGCAGGAACTATATAAACACCCACAGGTTTTCAAACGAAGCTAAATAACTACTTTGTGTAAATTCCTAATACCAATGGAAACCTGGCACAAATGAGGCAGAATGGAAAATCGTGTGGTCTTTCTATGCATAGGATGTCTAACTGCTGCAAAGTTACACATCCTAGATGGCCTACCGTTGGGCAAATGCTGTTGTATTAAGAGTTGGACTCGAGGGTTTATCCGGAGTACACATTTCTTGTACGGCATTGCTGTGTCTCCATTGTGCAAAACACTTAGGCCCTCATTCTGACCTTGGCGGTCTTTTCGCAAGACCGCTGAGTTACCGCCGCGGTGAAGACCGCCGACCGCGGCGGTGTGCCGCTGTGCGCATTCTGACCGCTGGGAGCGTTCCGCCGGAAAACCGCCAGCAGCCACACTGGCGGTCGGCGGGAAAGTGGAGACTGGTCAACCTCCACCGCCACGCCAGCAGAACACCGCCCACAGAATTACGACCCACATTTCTGTGTGGCGGTCTTCTGTTGGCGGTCTTCTGTTGGCGGTCACGTCCCTATGGCTCCCGTCGCCTCCCGGAGGACCAACGCACAAGGTAAGTTGATCGTCCGTGAGGGGAGGGGGTGGGGGGGTGTTGTGTGATGTGGGCGTGCATGGGGGTGTGCGTGTGAGTGTGTAGAGGGGGTGTGTGAGTGCGTGTATGCGGGCGGGGGGTGCTGCTGTGTCTATGGGTAATGTGTGCTGTTCGGCAGGTGCGCATGTCGGCATGTATGTGTGCGGGTATGTGTCCCCGTTGTGTATGTGTGTGTTGGGGGTGTGTATATGTGCATGTTGGGGGTGTGTGCATGTCGGGGTACATGTATGTGCATGTCGGGGTGGGGAGGGGGTTCGTACCACCTCTGGGGGGTGGCAGAGGGGTGGAGGGTGTGGGGGGAGGACTCGGGTGGGTAGTGGGGGGTGGGGGAGACCCCTATCAGTGCCAGGGAAGGAATTCCCTGGCCCCGATAGTGCTTACCGCCATGGTTCGCACGGCGGTTCCCGCCCGCAAGAAACCGCGGCTGTAGGCAGGGTCATAATACCCTTGGCGGTCTTGGGACGACCGCCGGGCCGGAGTGCGCAAACTCCAGCCCCGCGGTCATGACCGCCGTGGCGGTCGGAGTGGAGAAGTAGCGGTCGGTCGCGGCGGGGACCGCCGCGGTCAGAATGCCATTTTTAATACCGCCGGTCTGTTCGCTGTCCGACCGCCGTCTCTCCGCCGACCGCCAGGGTCAGAATGAGGGCCTTAGTGTAATGAAAAAACAACTTTTTTTAATGATGAAAGCTGCAGACGACTTCTTTAAGATGATTCTTGCTAAATTCACTGTGCATTTAGGGACATATTTAAAAGCCCCTAGCGCCACCTTAGGCCCACAATAGTATCATTTTTATATGATCAAAGTGTCTTTTTTCCCTCGCCATAATTACAATGTGACGCAATGCATGCATTGTGCAACTTTATAAACCCTTGAACCACATTATGCAGGCGCCAGGCATAATGTATGCAAGGGGGGCATTCCGGTGCTAGGAGGCCTGCAAAAATGTTGCAGTGAAACTTAACAGATTTGTCATAATTTTTAATGCCTACTCAGAGCAGACATTAAAATGAAGCTCCCATAGAAACCTTTGGGCCTCCTTGCACTTTGCTACACCACTGTACACCAGTGCAGCAAAGCACCACAATAGTGTCAAAAGTTTTGACGCTATTGTGCTAACAACCACCATGTGCACTGTATTATAAATACGGCACAACCATGGTGTCGTTAGGTTCCGGTAGGGGAGGTGCAGAAAAAATAACGCATCAGCTCTGATGTGCCATTTTTTCTTAAATACAGGCCTATTAGTTTCATAAACCACCAAAAAGATCATCCATTTTTCGTTTCCAAAAAACGTTATTCTGCAGTTTTCTGCAGAAGATCATTTCCTTGTAATTGCTGTGCTCGGCAAGTTCAGAAAATAGGAAAGTGTATTGGAAAAAACACCACCGTTCAAGAGGAAGGACAGCTATGGTCGTCTCTTGGCTACTGACAGCCCTGCAGCGAGCCTTTCTAGCTCTTTCATTTCCATGTTGGTTGCTAAGCTGTCTCCCCTGTCTTTCACAGATAACCCGAGGCTTTCATCATATCACCCATCTGGAGGCCTAGCAAAGCTCACTGAACCTATTTCTAGACGCGTGTTTACCTTCCACCACTGAGTTACTGAAGCAAGTAACCGCAAGCTTGCGTTACTGTGCACTCGCTGTCCCTGACAGGGGGTGACATGCACATATTGTGGGTTCTTATAGCTCAAAGAGAGCATCTATTTGACTTTCAATTATTGCTTTCCTTATTCATTTATTTTATAGTTTACAAACACCTTACCGTTATACAACAGAGACAGCTAGAACCACGAAAAAAGTTAAAAGTGCCACATTCATACAGAAGCAGTGTCTAATACCAAACAAGACTGACAGGCTGGAGTCTCAAAAAGTCCATGTCACCTAAGTGCCAAAGTACATTTATGTACACATGTGTTTATATCAGCCTGTATCCCAACATTAAGCACTTCAATGTGACGTAATATGAAAACGGAGGCACGGTAAACGCAGTGATTTGCCCAGCATCTCACAGCGTAGAGAAGGGAGGAAGTTGGGTTTACAACCCGAAAGTGATTGATTTGGGGCTTTTGTTTCTACAGTCTCTTACAGATCCGCTGCTAATGCTGTTGCTGCAGTAAAGGATAATGGCTTTGTTGTGTTTCATCGCGCCATTTTCGGATGTCATCATGGTAGCCGCCATAACTGACCAGTCCCTTGTCTGATTTTCTTCTCAATTTCCTAATGTTCCTATTCTGAATTTCTTAGGACTCACTTCCATGCCTGTTTTCCGCAGGAGGTGAACTTAATGCTCACAGGAATATCAAAAGTTAGCTTTTAATGTGATTATGCAAAGGTCTTGCAAAGTTGTCTGACTTCAGACAGAGCATACTGCGATACAACTTGCGTTTCTCTGCACCTGCCTTGAGACCACTCTCCCAGTAACATCCTTGTCACGTTCTACGTTTGTTTCCATTGACGGCTGGTCCAATTTCTGCCCTTCCCAGCTTCCACCGACTACAGATTTTATGACCACTAGGCTGCCTACGGATAGCTTAAGTCCCAAGATTTGCAAGTTAAGATTCCGTACATGTATACCTTCATTTATCAAAAGATGTGATCAAGAATACCGATGTAATTGCACCAACTGATGCCACAAGCTGTTGTTAAGGATTGTGTGTAGGTAATAAAATGTAGTGCTGGGCTGCAGATTACTATTACAGATGGCACCATGGAGCCCTGTCTGTAATAATTATCGCACATAAGATGTGTTAAGAACGTAGTCTACTGAAATTTGGATGTTTACATTTTGCTTGGACCACCCTGGTGAGGACGATGGGAAAGGGCTAGAAGGACCCCATTAATATTGTGCCCTACCCACTTAACTTTTGGGGGTTCTGGTTGCCTATCAAGGCTGAACTAAGCTTGTCTTGTGAAGACTCTGGTACCATTGATGAATATATGTCTGAAGAGTGATGAGCATGCCAACTGATCATTTTGATACAGTCCTCCATAGCCCAGAATCTGGTCGACAGTCGAAACTTCAGAATCAATGAGAAAGTCATGCCCAGGCTGTCAAAAGGTTGGAGAGCCATTCCAATTACAGATAGAGACCAGAGTTGTAGCAAAGGACCCCGCAGTCCCCCATGCTCACACTGCAGGGGTGCTCTCTCAGGTTTCGTTACACCACTGATTGAGACTGAGCATTATAAAAACGCCATTAACAAGAACAGTAACACCAAGGGCTGTGAAGCCTACCGCTGTGTCAAGCAGACCTTCTATCTGCCTTTTCTGTAGGGACCTAAGGATCACCTAAAGAGTGGATGCGGTCAGCGACTGGCATCAGAGGCATCTGGCATCATGTTTTTGTTTAATACGTAACATCTTGTGTACCAATTTCTAGTTTTGAAAGGTTAATTGTTTTGTAAATCCACATGCAGAGGACCTATATCAATAAGTAAAAATGTATTCATTTATTTTGATGTGGTAATGCAAAAAGCAAGCATTTCTGTATGTTTATAAAGAATTCGAGTGATTAAGGTGGTGTTCAGCCAAGCCTCACAAAAGGAGCTCACATCAACTAAAATGACCATTTATTGGTAATAGCCTCCACCTATTGGTTGGCATGAGATTACGCCGAGTCTGCAAGAGTCCTGAACACATAGGATAACAACATACCCTACCAAACAGGTAATATGTTTATAGCATTTATTATCCCGTCCATACATTGTAAACGTATCCCTCCTCCTATGATGCAGTCACGGAGTGCACCTCCTACCCCAGCGGGTAGCATAAGATATTCCCACCCAAGGGCAGGTGGCATTCCAGAAAAGCATAAAGCTCAGCAGAGGAGGACATAACTACTTTTTATGGTGTGTAAAATACTCTTCAGTACAGCAATGAAGTCCTTATTTGATCACCTAGGGACTCAGAACTACAATATGCCTGCCATAGTTTCCTGCCAAGAAATGGTTTGAAAAAAACTGTCCCAACTCATCTGGATTCATGGTCAGCAGCAGAACCACTAGACCCCTGTCTCCTTCATTTATGGAACCACTCCCAATTTGACTGGATTTTTACATATTTTTGGCCCAAAATGTAGCTCTTTTGCATTTTATAATATATGTAATAGGGTGGTGAAGGGAAAGAGCTATACAGGGTTTTGGCAATGCATAAAGTAAGTGTCGAAAAAAGCCACGGGTAAGGGTTGAGAAAGAACAAATGCATACAGCATGGGTAGGGGGACAACTATGCCTCATACAGGCAAGTACGGAAGATGGATCCAGGCTCATCTGTAATAACCGCCAGTGCTGCAGAATGTAGGTGTAATGCGTGTACAAGAGTGTGTGCGAGAAACAAAGCAAAACACTCGATTACGGAAGTATCGCAGGGTGCATATTAAGAGTACCTGCACCGCCGGTATTGCAGGTCCATTTGTATATTATTCTTCTGTGTACACAATGGGGAGCCACAATGCCGGAGGCGAATGTTTGCTAACACCCTGTACTTCATCTACTTGAGGTTAGCTGGTTCGGTGAATCCCATGTTGTAATGGCATAACCAGGAGGGAGCTCCTTAAAAAACTATTTGGTGTTGAGCAAATAAACTGTGAAAAATGTGACGTCTAAGAAGTGTGGGATCTCTTGTCTGCCATCTGTTGTGGCACGTTCAGAGAAATCTTTGTGGATGCATATGGAAAACTTGACACACATCAACAGTAAGTGAGAAGTGCATGTCTGCATGGCAAGCAATTCATTTGGGTCGCATTGCGAGTAGGAAGACAAACTGTCTTGCTTGTGACAAAGATGTGGCGCAAAGTCCTATTAATGCCATATACAAGTTGAGTGTCATTCTAGTATGCCCTTTGTATGGCAGAATGCTTGAGAAGAGATCCACAGTACAGCAACATGCCATACCATGCCACAGCTCACATTAGGGAGCTGGTCAACTCAGATGATCAAAAGCATGAAGAGTGAAGTGGTTCTAGAAACATTCAGGAGGGCCATTACCAAGCTAGAGAATTCTTGGCCCTGTGCCTCCCAATTCATCAGCCTAAGATACTGTATCCTCTAGAGATTAGGTGGGAGGCCTGCTGCTTCAGGCATCAATAGTTAAGTCAAGTCAGGCTTGCTTTATTTAATTTATTTATTTAGCCATTACACCCACGGATCCTATTTACTGCAGGAACTACAAACTTTAACCAAGTCACATTAATTATTTTTCTTTTACGTCAATATTAATATCTTTAACTATAGATAATACAAGGACTGTATCTCAACCAAGTTCACTGTCAATTAATCTACCCTTCCAGTCTGTAAAGAATCATACACAAGATTGTTTATATTGCATTAAGCAGGAGGCCAGTGAATCATTGCTGTGTGGACTTGTCTGCCACTAGTTTGGCACAAATTATTTTGAAATAGTAACTATTTGTGGTTGCAAGCCCCATGACCATCTCACTTATTTCCTAACAATCTAATGTATTTCTCTACCCCAAGAATCTTTATCAATTATGCGGGAGATCCACTTTCATAGTTGATGAAAAGTTAATGCTGTGGTCATCTCTAAAGTAATAGGTGGGTTTCCATGATCTGAACTTTTCTGATCTGGTCACTAGTCAACTAAATAGGACTTTGGACTCCATATAGACTCATCCAGTTTGCTCATATTCAGCAAAAACCAAAAGTGCTCCCAGGTTTTCTGAGCAAAGCACCTTAATCCTAAAACCACATGTACAAGTGAGTATTCCATTATTCCATTATAATTCTGAGTTTTAACTATCGTCTTGCTGACATAATATGTATAAAATTTCAACAACCACAGTACTGTGAAGATAACTATCTATATATGCATGCAGGGGTGGTCACAGGGACTGACTATTACCACTTTCCAACCCCCCACTTGAACAGCCAAAGGCCGTGAATGTCATAGGGTTGGATGCATGCAGAGGGTTAGCCGCCTACTGCGCTTGGCCAATGCCCATGTGTGGTGTGAGGTTGGCTGCATGCAGGAAACCGGTCGCAGGCCTGACTGCAGACCAGGCCCTGTGTTCAACCCCTACCATGCACAGACTACAATGGGGTCCTCTGGGTTTAAGTCGGCCCATGGAAGGGGGCCCTGTGCCCCCTTCACCCTAAAAAGTGGCCTAGACCCAAGGGGAGGGGGTCCCTGGGGCAAAAAGTGGCCCAGGGAGTGGCCCCAAAGAATGTTTGCCTTTGTGGGGGGTTGGCTGCAGGGCCTGGCCGAGCCTGCAGCCAACCACTCACGGCGTACTACCTCTGGCAATGTACGGTGGTGGTTGGATTAACGTATGGTAATTAAATATCAATTTACATTGAAAACAGCCTAGAAATTCACTGAAAAAAAACAAAAGTTACAGGCACGTTATAGTAGGAAATAGCCTTAAAAAACACAGAAATGCACTAAAAAACTAAAATTACAGGGACATTATAGTTAGCAAATAACATTTAAAAAACCTTAGAAACTCGCACCCTCGCCATGCACTGCTAATTAAGCCCACGTATTACCTCACTCATGACATCTATGAGATCACTGATAATATCACTGCAACATCTGCTATAAAATTATTGATGGGAAAACTTTGCATGGTGGGGGCACAAGTTATAATAACTTTAGGGCATGAATTACAGTTATTTGAGATAACTGTAACTATAGCTGCTGAATTTCTATGGTTTTGTGTGTGTGTAGAATCTGACCCTAACTATAACGTCCCTGTAACCTTCGTTTTTTAGTGAATTTCTAAGTTTTTTGAAATTTCTATTTCCTAACTATAACATCCTTGCAACCTTTGTTTTTTTAGTGAACTTCAACGTCCCTGTAACCCAGTAACCTTTAGTTTTTTTCAGTGAACATATTTAAATGTATATATAAGTATGTGTGTGTGTTTCTATATATTCACTGAAAAAACAAAGGTTACAGGGACTTTATAGATAGGTTCTGAAATTACTCGTACAAACCTCAGAAATTCACCAGTTAGAGTTCTTTCAAGTAACTATAACTTGCGCTCTAAGGTAACCATAACTTGGGCCCTCTCTGTTTTATAGGATCTAACAAGAGCGGCTATTGTGTGCAGCACTTGTGTTTTTTGGACTTTTTTTAGAGCATATTGCTCCTTCATGCCTTTTTGCATTCCGTGCTGAAATATAGCATTAAATTCAGATTGTGCATTTTGCATAAATCTGCATATTTTTACATAATTTTGTAAATTTGATGCAAAAGCTAATTTTGCAAATTTTGCACTCCTCCTAGTTCCAAAACCGACATTAGTAAATCGACCATAACTTAACTTCATCTCATTAACTTTGTGAGGAATCGGCACCCATTTTCTATATCGAAGTAGAGACCATTAGCCTGGCTTTTTAGAATGGGCAATGTCCTAGTTTAGCAAATACATCTCTTGTTTCCCCACCTATTTTGGAGCCATATCTCCTTTTTGGCTCTGAAAGCTATTTGCCCTGACTTCCTGTTAGTTCCTTGCCTAATACACGTTCTCAGAGAGCTGGCACAAATGTTGTTTTCTCCTCTTCACAACATGTCAAAACGCTAGTATGAAAAAATCGACAGGATGCTTTAGGGGAGTGCTTATCTGTACGTTCATCTGTCCTCAGTGAATTAAAAACTTGAATCATGTTTAGAGTAAGAGTCAATAAAACCTAGCTGCATCTTTGAGTGAACAAAAGTATCCTGCCAAATGTGTGGCTTAATTTCCTGGCCCACAAGCCCATTCATATTGGAACCTGAAGGTGGTGGGAGGGCGAGGTAATGAGCACATCTGTTTGACTTCCGGTCCTCCTTGCATACTGGAGTGGCAGCAGCACACCTGATACTCCTGTATGTATTTGTTCCTCTCAACCACGTGGGTGGATCAGTGAGGACCTGCTGATGGATGTGTGAAGAGCCAGTGCAGGGAAAGTAATGGAAATACTTTCCCATAACCTCTGTCTTTCCTTCTAATATGGGTTCAGGGGAATGCAGTTCTGGCAGAGGAGGTGCCCAGTCATCATAGCAGATTAGCAGATTCTAGGTGTCAGTCCTGCTACAAGAAGGAGTGCCACAGTCGAATTCGATAGATGCAGATCTCACCGTATACTTTTTTAATGGGGGATGGCCTCTGCCACACCCCCGTACGGCCTGCTGGGTAGTACATTTTATTTTGTGGTATTTGCGGGAGTAAACTTTGTAAATGTGTAAATGTAAATGTTCACAATGTGTCTTTCCCAAGCACAACGGGAAGTAGATTACTGAGAAGCTGGCCCAAACTACATAGAAAATTTGTGCAATGAAAGCCAGACAAATTATCGGATTTTTTTAAAGGACGCTGATATATTGGAAGTCTCTAATGTACTGAAAGATATGGTGTGGCATTGTATTACTCCTGAGGCCCAGGCACAGACACTACCTGCGGCCTCAAGGTTCTTCTAACCTTGCAGCCCTCTTATGTGCTTTTTGCTTACGCCTTGCCCCATTGTACTTGTAATCAAACTTTAAATCAAACAAGTTTATTACATTTTATAACTAGAGCTCAAGAAACATGCACATAATTGAGATGAACTCGGGAGCAAGATGTACTTTTTGTGACTTGTTTTTTCCATCTGTCTTCTCCTTCTGAGGGAAGTGCCACTCCTGATGGGTCAGAACCATGCACTACTTCCTGCATGGGTGCCACGGTTACCTGTTCCTCATCAAAAGTATTGTAACTAGAGTAGGCATGTGAAAACTTAAAGGAGAGCAAAACAAAGTAGGCAGTTCCTTTGATTTTTCACACCAGCTTCAAAGTAATGCCGCTATCCTTTATCTTCCCATACAGCTATGTGACCCAAACAAATGTTTTGTTAGTTAATACATTAAGCCAGTTCTCTTTATTTAGGAAGATGAATGTTTTGAGTTTATTTCAATGGTTTTACTTACAGGTGACCTACACGAGGTCAGGATTGTGAGCAAGTCAAGATGGCATCCCTCCTACCAGAATGTCATCTGTCAGCCCCGTAGTTGACACGGACGAACTCATATCGCTCACCCTAAAAGTCCTTACAGGCTCTTAAAAACCTGTTTTTCGCCAAGGTGTTTGGAAGGCGGAAAGTGAAATGGCCTCCAAACTAAAATGTAATTCAATTTAATGTAATTTTCCCATCCTGCTTCCCTCTTTTATTTTGGGCAATAGACATAATACATTTTTTGCAATACGTATCTGTCATATGCTATTAATGCACTGTATTGCAAAGATGAAAAATACATTGATGAAAAGGCATATAATTAAAATAATAGGCAAAATGTTCACACAAAAAATATATGTTGTACATAGTTAAAAAAAACGCAGCACCTTCTGAAATAGATCTCATGGGTTGCGCCTTCTTTCAAGCTCTTTTGCTTCAAATTGCGCTGAGGCAATTGCTTCCCACATTTGCTGCTTGTCAAACCGCATCACCTACTAGGTCTGTCAATGTGGCTTTCTGAGGCCTGGACAGTCTCTCAGCAACTGTCTCAAAATCTAGTTATCAAGTGACCAGTTCTAAGGAAAAACGAACGAGGTGCAGTAGATCTTTAATCTTCATCATGTTAAATGTATAATTAACACATTAATTTTCATCTCAACTATGTTAACCACCCCTAGAGGCAACACATTGATGGAAAATAAAAGGAAAACCATTGGATCTTCTTTACTGTCTCATCAGCAAGGTAACTTTGAAATAACGAAATATCATTGTTTTCCAGTGGCTCAATAATGGTTTGCTTTCCAGTAGGAAACGTCCACTCGTTTTGTTGTTAAACAAAATGTTTTTATTTTTCTTCTAAACATGATGATTCCTCGAAATACAATTGGCTTCTATCCCTGTTTTTTCCTAAGTGATTTAACTAAATGATTTTGCCAAAGGGAAATTAAATATTAACTGACTTTAGGAAAAAAGCCCGTTATTTAAACCTGAATACGTGTGAAATGCAACGGTAATGCCTGGAGTTCCCTTACATAAACTGAGCATGTGTCATTAAACATACACTCAGGCATACACACATACCAGTCGCTATACATTCGTATACACGGAGACATGGGTCACTATACATACAGCCACACACAATGCTTTTTCGAATGAATGGGAACGCCATCCCAAACAGGAAATAACAAGATGTACGGAATCTGCTCTTAACTACCGTAATATGTGGATTTGATGGGATAACATCTTCTGTGCGGTACACAAATCAGACAAAATGAATCGAAAACCCATTTATGAGTTGCATTAATACAATCAGTCTGGTATGCTCCAGAAAAATCAGTGATCAGTGACCTTCCCCAGCCCTAGGTCATAACCCGTTATCAAAAGGAAAGCTGAAAGAAGTGAAGCGTAGTACATTAGCCAAAGCACACAACAACAGCCGGAATGCACAAACAAACAACAGAGAGCTGTTTCCAAGTATTCAAGCGTATTTATCCAGCCTGGATGAGGGGGGTAATCTGAGCTTTTTTTTAACCGAGATCTTCTTGTGTCAACAAAGACCCTAAATACATTAGTGCTAACAGGGTAGCTTTTAAGCAGATATGTCTTGTGAAACAGACTGCCTGGCCTGGACATCTGCTAAGCCCATGTCAGGTAACTGGTGAAGGGGCACTTTAAAAAAAAAACAAGCATTGGCAAAGACAAATGGTCGTGCCTTTAAGACCTACTGGCTTTGTCAACCGTTTTTAGATATGCTGTACAGCTTCCCCAAAGCTGTGTAGCATAGCTAAATTAAAAAAAGGAAAAATTCACTTTGTATGTGTAGCATCATACATGCGCACACATACAAAATGATGCGGCTGTTTTTTTCTTTTTAGTTGCCAAATCAATTCAGATCGGAAAATAAAAATAAAAAACGCATGAATGAGTTTTTTTTTTTAAAGTGCAACACACGCAGGGTGGTGCAGAAGCAACAAAGGGCGCAAAGCGGTTGTGGGAACAACACAGGAAAAGGGGCGTGGAAGCAACCCATGGGGCCAGTGGGGGCTGAAGCAACATGGGCGTTCAAAAGCAACACAGAAGGAGCAGTTGGGAAGGCACGGGAGGCGTAACTAGGGGCCACATGTACAAAACTCAGGTTTTGCGATTCGCAAATTACGAGTCGCAAAACCTGATGTACAACAATATCAAAGATACTGTTCGCAATTCACAATGGGGTCGCAAATGACCTACCTCATGAATATTCATGGGGTTGGTCGCAATATGTGACCCCATTGGGAATGGCTGCCCTCACAGGGATGGTGGCCTGCTGGAGACAGCAGACCACAATGTCTGTGACTGCTTTTAAATAAAGCAGTTTTTTTTGTAGATGCAACCTGTTTTCCTTAAAGGAAAACGAGATGCATTTCAAAATCAAAAATGAAAAGTTTTCTTTTCATTTTTTCAGAGCAGGCAGTGGTCCGTGAGACCACTGCCTGCTCTGAAAAAATATTTTCGCTACCATCCACGAAGGGGAAGGGGTTCAGTGGGGCCCCTTTCGCGTTCGCGAATGGGTTAGCACCATTTTGAAACTGGTGCTAACTGCGATTGTTTTGCGACCGCATTCGCGATCACAAAACAATCATCCATACCATCTGGATTTGGTGTTAGGAAGGTACGCCCTTGTCACGCCCCTTCCTAATACCGAATCGCAAAACCCAAACTGCGATTCGGTAACAAGATACCGAATCGCAGTTTGGGCTTTGAACATCCCAAATAGCATTTTTCAAGTCGCAAATGGGCCAATTCGCCATTTGCGACTTGAAAACTGCTTCGTACATCTGGCCCTTATTGAGAGGGAAAGAAAAACACAGAGGGTGGTGATAAAAAGCAAACATGCAAAAGAAAGCATTTACAATAGCTGATAAAGCAACGAGGAAGGGGAGCACACAAGACAAGTACAACAGTAAGGGGTTGGGGAGAGCAGCACGGAAAGGAGAAGAGAAATACACAAGAGACACCGCTAGAAAACACAAGCACTTGCATAGAATGCTGAAATAAAAAAAGAAACATTTAGCACCTGCTAAAGGGAGCAGAGAAAGGATACCGTAATGGATCAGTGCTCCAGAGAAGGGACAAACAGAAGAAGAGAAAGGAAAGCCCACGCACACTAACAAATAAGAACCAACCAAATGTGTGTGACAATGAAGCCAACCAATGGTAAGCAATGGGCGGACTCCAGGCACACTGAAAGCTAATAATATGTCTTGTAACAGACAAAGCATGTCCGGTCTAGTAGGTAAGATCTAAAAACCCAACAGTTCTGGGTTGTATTTTGACTCCTTACAAAATTATTAAAAACAAAAAGCCAGATGCAGTGAGAAAACAAAACAAAAGATAATTGCTTTCTGTATACAATGCATCTATGAACTATAGTATTTGATGTGTGATTATTCTGTGTAGTTTTGAGATGTACACTGGTTTCTCATGCATTTCAATTAAAGCACTCCATAGGATGCAGAATGGAACACCAAACAGGTGGTAGCATGTGGTGACAGGTTTACTCCTCCGAACAGAGCCAAAATCCCAATGTAAGGATATTTTAAAGAAGTGGTAACAATAAGCCTTCAAAATTGATGTGCTGACAATCTGCCTCTAAAAAGATACCCTATCAGAATAATGGGATAGGTGCATTTACTTTTACTGAAACTGTCACTACAAGCACTGGTGCTTTCATTTGCCAATGCTTTTTTCCATTATTTAGTATTTTTTAACCTCTCCTTGTGTGTTTAAACTATGTCTTCCCACTACAGTAATTGAAAGTCAAGAGTAGATTTTCATTGCACCAATAATCATAATGATGTCTATTGCTGCGCTATAAATAAATAAGGTTTCTGTATCTGGTCCAAGTACACCTGCCTGCTAGGAACTCAAAATGTTCTATTGGAATTATATGCAGTGGTTACTTTTTTTAAATGTAACATTGTTATTGCAAACATATGTTTTCTTATTTTTATTTTATTTTTTATGGCATATGCTTGCAATAAAAAGAAAAAGAAACAAGCATTGGCAATGACAGCTTTGGCTTTGAAGGAATGTTAAACATTACAAGTACATAGCATAGAAATATGTGTGTATTTGTGTGAAAGCTAAGAACTGTCGAACAATATTGGTATAGGCTGCCTAAGAAAAACAACATAAATTATCTAGGCATCTAAGACACCCTAATAGCATTCCAGTGTTATGTGGGTGTCCCCGAATGTTCAAGCGCAGGCAGCTGATTAAATAAATAAAATGATAAGCTGTGTGGAGAGCTAGCACTTTTTGAGGAAGCACACAACTTCTGCTCATTCAAAACATGTATTCCTGGCTCCCAATATGTGTGCAACGCCAACGCCCCTCTTTAGTGATGCTCACAAAATTGTCTGGCAAGACAATAATGTCCACTGCACGATCTTACCAAAGCAGGGCCTATTGGCTTTTTCAATGCTTGACATTTTTGAGATTATCTATAACCGTCTGGTATTCTGATGAATGGCTGTGAATATGCCACCCTAAAATGAACACACCTGCTAGGTGTATTTTGTTGCTTGAGTCCAGTAATTTTCATGGCAAGTACTGCCACTAGCCACGCTAGAGGATAATTTTAGCAGTTATTTAAGGCTAAAAACACTGGTCCACTGTAGAGTAAATCACAAGCAAATACCAAATCTACTTCAAAGTTTGGTTTCTGAAATGCCAAAAGACCTCTAATACTGGTGAGGCAATAAAAAAGGGAGAGCCATAGTTAGATAAAACATTTTTTTAAAGCAGACAAAGGACATAGGTGGTCATTATGGCGGTGACTGTTAAAGTGGTGGTAATACTGCAAACAGGCTGGCGGTAATAACCACCAAATTATGACCTTGGCGGTGATACCTCCCTTAGACAGCCAATGTACCACACCAACCGCCAGGGCGTTAACACCACTGACCACAGCAGTAGCCATCAACAGCCAGGCAGAAGCCAAGGTACCGCCCACCATATTATGACATAGCAAACCACCAGGATTTCCGAGGCAGTACCAAAGCTACCAAAAGCCTGGCAGAAACACTGCACAGACAACGAAAGGCTCACCAACACGAACACAGAGGATTCCGCCGCCACCATGGAACCGGATCTTCAATTCTTCCAGATGCTCTACTACGCCATGGCTGTCCTGGAACACCAACTCCGACGAGGATGGCGGTGGTGAGTACAGCCACCTAGCACACAAGGGAGAGAGAGAGGAAAAAGAGAGTGACACACACACACACACACAACAATTTGTGCCAGCAGCTGATTTGTTGGTGGGAGCAGTGGCATACTGTTTGGCTGAGGTGCTGGGCTAGGTCGTTGGGACCCTGCTCTTATGGGCAGGACAGGGGGAAAGGGGGTGGAAAGAGGTCAAGATTAGCAAGGAAAAGCTTCTTAGGGACATTGGGGTGGGATGTGGGAGGACGGATGGGAGTGGAGGTAGAGGGAGTGGTTGTTAGAGGTGTACGTCTGCTGGACGTGGGTGCAGGTGCATGGACAGTGTGTGTGTTGAGGTGGATGGCTGTTGGGTTTCTGAGTGCAAGAGTTTGTGTCTCTCGGGGGCAGACAGGGTGGGAAAGGACAAACCCAAGATGCGTTGATGGATGTTGTGGAGGTGCCTACAAGTGAGGTGTGTGTGCTACATGATGTGGTGATGGTGGTGGTGGCTGTTGATGCAGTGTATGCAGGTGTGAGTGCGGATGTGACTGTGAGGGAAGAGAAGGAGGAGGAGGGGGAGACAGTGGAGGCAGTGGATGTTGTTGTGTGTGTGACTGTCTGTTGTTTGTGTGAGTGCTTGTGGCCTGAAGTGTGCTGCCTGTGTTTGTCTGTGCCACTCCTGTGTGATGTTTTCTGTGCATGCTTCTCTGTATCTGTGCATGGGATGGGTTGGGGTTGAGGAGACTGGGACTGGAAAGTGGTAGTTGGAGGGGAGACAGTAGGAACAGGGACACTGGCTGCCATCAGAGAGGAGGCCAGAGCCTGAAACAATTCCTGTAGGGCCGCCAACCCACAGTGGATTCCCTCCAGGTAGGCATTGCACTGCTGTATCTGGGATGCCAGCCCCTGGATGGCATTCACTATGGTTGACTGCCCTATAGAGATGAATGTCAGGAGGTCAATAGCCTCCTCACTGAGGGCAGCAGGGCTCACTGGGGCAGGGCCTGAGGTGCCTGGGGAGAAGGAGGTGCCCACCCTCCTGAGTGAGCGGGCACAGGCAACTCGGTGGGGGGCTACTGGGAGGGCGGTACTGGTACAGGGGTGGCTGCTGTACCTGTAGCTGGGGTGGTTCCAGAACTGCCCGCCACCACCAGGGAGCTTCCATCGGAGGAGGAATCAGAGCCAGTGTTGTCACCTCCTGTCTCCGTCGTGGTGCTCCCCTCGCCCTCCGTCCCACTGGTCCCCTCGGCGTCGGTGGACTCTGCCTCCTGGGTCCTGTGGGATGCAGCTCCCTCAGTCGCCAGTGCCCCTGCTCCTCCGCCAGATGATGCAAATGCACACATGAACAGGATGAGAGAAGAAAATATGGGGGGTGAGAGACAGGGAGCACTGGGTCAACTACAACAGCAACACCACAGATGGCCTGCACATTACCATCACACACAGGGATCAAGATTGAGCACTATGCACCTCACTGGCATTCCACTGGCTAGGTACCACAGCAAGATGAGAGCCAACCACCGCCATCCGCACCCCTCCTGGGACCCACTAAGCTCTGTCTGACATGGAATGCCACCTAACTAGTTAACAAGATTTTGCCATACACCTATTTACCTGTGCTGCCCTTAAGTGCCCATCCAGCTCTGGGTAGGCCATCACCAGTATGCAGGCCATCGGGGGGGAAGGTTCTGACGGGCGCCCCTCCCTCTTTGGGAGGCCATCCCCAACTGGACCTCTGTGGTCTTCCAGGCCCAGCGTCTCAGGTCCTCCCACCTTTTCCTACAGTGGGTGCTCCACCTGCTATAGACCCCCAGGGTCCGCAAGTCCTTGGCGATGGCACACCACAATCCCTTCTTCTGATGGGCGCTGACCTGCAAAGGTAATACAGACCATTAACCATTCAATCCAGCCAATCACACATATGGCCCACAAATACCATTTCCCCTCAACTGGCACACACATCACCCGGAGCCCTGCATGTACACTACCACCAGACAAACCCCCCACCTAAATGACACACTGCCAGTACACACATCTCCATGCAACCTTGCTGCATGCATCGTCTCCACAAAGTACTCACCTGTTGGTCTTGAGGCCCATACAGCTGTCCATACAGGGGTAGGACCCCATCCACCAGGCGCTCCAACTCCTCTGAAGTGAAGGCAGGGCCCCTCTCCTCTGTCACACGGGCCATGATAGGTTCCAGACACAGGTCACAGCAGCACATGCAGTGAAGGTGTAGTCCTGTGAAAAGTCAGGAATCAAGTGAGGATATAGACAGAAAATGGCAGTCACTTCCACGGCGGTGTACACCATCACCACCGCTGGTGATGCTCATTGGACACTGTACTTCGTAGAGCCCCTTGAAAGCCAATAAGGAATAGCACGGCGGTGCAAGACCGCCTTCCCCCATGATGCCCAACGCCGGCGGAGTTACATCACTTACACCTGTCCCTACATACAGGAAAGGCAGTCAACATTTTATGGTGGTGGTCAACAATCTCAAATTGGAAACTGTGTCATTTCTGTCAATTGCACATACATTGCTATTTACATTGTCCAATTGTATACATGCTCAGTTACACTGAGGTGGTGGTTCCATTTTTCAGTTTGTGACACCCTTCTCACTCTTGTGTCCCTCAGATACCTGCCCCTGCAGAGGGATAGGAGGAGGAGGCAAGACCTCGTGTAAAGACCCCTTGTGGACTTGGCTACACTGGAGGACAGGCACATAATACCCACCTATAGACTGGACAGGGCCCCAGTCACAGAGCTGTGTACTCAATTGGAGCCTGATCTGATATCAGCTATCCATCAACCCAAAGGGATCCCCCTCTTGTGCAAGTTCTATCTGTGCTCCATTTCCTGGCAACTGGTTCTTTCCAAGTAACAGTGGGCTTGACAGCAGGAATGCCACAGCCAATGTTCTCAATAGTGCTGGCAAGGGTTTTGTCTGCCTTGCTCAAACACATGTGCAGCAACATCGCTTTTCCCCAGGTGGAAGATTTGGCCACTGTGAAGGCTGGATTCTATGCAATGGGACATATTCCAAATATTATTGGGGCCATTGACGGAACACATATTGTATTTGTACTCCCCTCCCCCTGGCACAATGAACAGGTGTACAGAAATTGGAAGAGTTTCCACTCACTCAATGTGCAAACAGTGTGCCTGGCTGACCAGTACATCTCCCATGTCACTGCCAAGTATCCTCAGTCGGTGCATGATGCCTTAGTTTTGGGGAATAGCAGCATCCCAAATGTGATGGCACAACTACAGTGGCACAGGGTGTAGCTAATAGGTGAGCCTGAGTCCCCACCCAAGGCATGTCAGTGTATGCCTTCAAGAGTCATCCCCCATACAATTGTGCAAGGCTAATTGTTGTACCTCAATTCTTGCATGTGACTCTGACTACCCAAACCTGTTGACCCCTGTGAGGAATGCCAGGACAGGGGCTGAGAATTGGTATAATTATACTCATGGGTGAACTAGGTGGATAATTGAGGCAACCTTTGGCTACTTCCCTGAGAAGGTCTGCCAGATAGTTGTTGTATGTTGCATGTTGCACAACCTGGCCCTCAGACGACATGTGCCCTATCTGCAGGAGGAGAGGGTGAAAATGCTCCTGTAGATTCTGGAGATAGAGACAGAGCTGTGTGATGGTAGTGCATGCCTCAAAAAACAAGCATTTGCAATGCAATGGGTCTTGCATTTGCTCGAGTTAGAGCTATTGGCGTTGTAAATACCTAACTGGACTTTTCTTGCCACACAAACTGAAAATAAAAAGTAAAACAGTTGACATAAGTGAGCCGATTCAAAGTGCCAACGTCGCCATGAGAGTCAAGGAGAGACACAAAAAGAAGTTTGTTCTAAGTCAAATTTATCAGCAAAAGTGCAATTATCTATGTAACAGGGTCAATGACCAAGGCGGTAACCAAACCGCCCCAAGAAGGGGCAAACATAAAGCATTTACCAACGAAAACAAATTATTTTTTAAAAGAAAGCCCATGAACGAGTGATAGTGATGGGCGTGCGGTGGGCGTGTTTAAATGCCCAGATATGTACCAGCACCTCGGAAAAGCAGCGCTTGCGCGCTGCTATGCTCAACCTAAACATATTCTCCACTGATGAGTTGGGGAGCACATCAATAAGCAAAGATATAAAAGACATAGTAAAGTTGTCTAGTTTGCCATGACATTTATCCCCACTGACGAAAAATAGATCTGAAGCCACTAAGCCAAAAACAACGATGGAGGTGCTCTGTGTGATCCAGAGTATTTTCTGTTGTAGTTGCATATACAAGCATTTTCTGCTAATAAACTTGCTCATCAGACCACTTCTATTTAAGATGAAAGGTATTTAAATTTAGTGGCTGTCGATTTTTATGAGCTAACAACATAGGCTGAACAAACATCAGAAGCTACTCCTGAAGAAGAATGGAAGTTAACTTGCATATTATTTCTTTTCAAGGTGCATTTGTTTGTCAGTTGGCTACCTTACAAGTGTGTACTGCATTTTAAAATACAAAGAAGGGATGTGGCAAAGATGGTGGCCGTGTAGGAGCAAATTTCTGGAGCGCCGCCACAGCACCGCCGCCCAATTGCAGTGGCAGCACCCCCAGACTCCCACTGTTAAGGGAGCCACCTTGAGACACCGTCTAAAGCACAAGGGAACAGTGTAGGGTCCTCTAGCAGGAGAACGGTGGGAAAACCAGCACAACTCCATGGAGAGACAACCATGGTTACTCAAAATGGTGGCTTCGCGGGGAGCACCGACGTCTGGCCTGTGACAATACCCTACCTGGCCCCAGAGATGCAGTGGTGGAGGTGAGGCGCAGGAGTGCATGGAGAGCACACTGGTGGCAGTGGGGAGCTGACGGCCTGAGAGAGGAAAAGGGCGCTGCAGCCTATCGGCCAGCGAATGCCGTCACTGGACCTCTGGGGCTGGAGAACATTTTCCGGGCCATGCCCTTACTGGCTCCCCCAAGACTACTAGCCTTGGCCTGCCTTGCTGCTCTCTCCCAATGCACAAAATGCAGAGGCACATTGTAAGACCTGGCTGATGGCCCGAGCTGCGTCTAGAGTGGGAGCCGCCTCAGAGGGCCTCTGCAGTCCGTCCAGACCCAAATCGACCTCGATGACCTAGCAGAATAGATCAGACTGATTGCTGGGGTCTGCGCAATCTGAACACTAGTATATTAGAGAACGGCCACCTTGTCTTCCATCTGCCATAGGATCAGCGTTGCTGGGGAGCTGGAGTACAGGTGGGAGATAGCATATTGGAAGTGATAGGAGTTTGAGGGGGCATAGTTCTCCCACTCCCCGTATACCAAGCTTACTTACTATTGCAACTCATTTAGCTCAGCATCAGCGGGGTATACCTTGAAACCTGGAAAGTGAGGGATGTTTGCGAGTGGAGCAACTCTGAGATCTGTGCTTATTCTGAAGGGAGAAGGTAGTGGGGCGCTGACATTTAGGCCGGGCACATGGGGGAGTGTGTCTACTCGTGGAGTATCAAACTGCTACCAATCTGGAGACCCAGCACAACCCACCCCTCCCACCATGTCAACACAGCAACCCAAGAGGGATACCTCCCTGAAGGACTTCCTGACCAAACCTCCCACCAAAAAAGGTGATCAACCTCTGACTGCAGTGCTGCCCACCTCCATCATGGAGACACCATCTACCATAGAGGATCCACAGTAACACGCATATTCCTGGAAACTCTCTTTGGGGCACTCAGGGAGGTCATTGCTGCCTAGGGAGAGATGTGTCTTCTAATGTCAATCCCATTAACAAGGACCTGGGAGACATGGGATAGAGAGTGGAATCCCTTGAGCGCACTGGGGATCAGAGGGGAGTGGAACTCAATGCTCACAGCATAAAAATGCTGGAGTTGAGAGACAGAAATGAAGACCTGCTACTCTGGCTGGAGGACCTTGAAAATCACTCATGCCCCTCTAACATCCATACAAGAGGTGCACCGTTACAAGCAGATGCAGGTAAACTAGAGGAATATAATAATATAATATAATATAATATAATATAATATAATATAATACAACTTTTCAGACACATAATGCCGGAGCTGAAGGAAGAATCCATTACAGTAGACGGCACACACAGGGCAGGAAGGCCATCTAGAACACCCGGTATGCCACAAGATATTTTTACATGTCTCCACTCATATAGGCAAAAGGATCTCATTATGACGGCAACCAGAGCTAAAACCATTGTTACCATTGAGGGAGCGAAATTGAACATCTTCCAAGATCTGTCCCTGATCACCCTTCAGCAACGCCGCGTACTGCTACCAGCCACCACCTTTCTCCGGGATCAGGGAGTTTGTTCGAAATGGGGCCATACTTTTTGCTTTATATTTGTCTGGCATAACGAAGCCCACGTGGTCCGAACCCTGGAGGAAGCGCAGTCCATCTTGGGTTTCGACATCCCACCCAAAGAAGATGCGCGAACGTCTGGGACACATTCAGCAGAACATACCAGAAAAAAGAAAAGGCACCCCATGAAACATTCTGAAAGTCACAGCATTAAAGAACGGAAAGCATTACGGAAAGCAAACAACTTCGGCAACAGGGTAGTGCCTCAGAGACTGAGAATGACTGACCCCATCAATCCTGTGACTAACTGAACTTGATAGAACTAACCTTGGTGACTCCATTCATTGATTGTGTACCTTAATTCCACCTACCTGGGAGGCATTGCCAGAATGGTACTGTTGCCCACCTATAGGCGGCAGAGCTCCACCCTTCCTCAGTATCCTGAACATGGACTTGTCTGACCACCAGCGACACAGACCCCTACCAAGTGGTACTGTTAGTTTCCAGCAGAGGAAACTTGTTTAGTTCAAGGTTGTTATTGTTTGTTTTTTCCTCACTGGTCAACAATGTACCTCTCTTTAGATCTTAACCATGCGTAGTAGAAACTCCCTATCAGGAGTGCTTGATTGCTCCTCTGGTCATATGATTAAAATACTAAGCCTCAATGTTCGAGGCCTTAACTCTCCGGTTAAATGTCTAGCCTTACTTTCAATTCTCATGGAATCCAAATGCCATATATGCCTCGTCAAGGAGACGCACCTACTCAAAAAAGACTAGCCACACCTATGATCCCGCTGGTTTGCCATCTTGTTTCTTTTGTCAGGCTCACAGAAGAGAACTGGGGTAGCCATTCTCATAGCTACACATTTCCCAGGGCGAGTAATCCAAATCCAAGCAGAAATCAAGGTTAGGATACTATCACTCCGCATTGCCCTCCACACGTTTACCTTCACGATAGCCATGACCTACGGCCCTAAGGACCGTCAAAAAGCCTTTCTCATGGACGCTGTGGGCCAGGTAATGGCGTCCACAGATAAAGATGTGCTAGTGGGGGGCAACTTTAACTTAGTACCTGGCACGATTATGGATCGCTCAGCCCGATGGACAGGGCAAACTGGTGCATTCCCCTCGGCGGGCCTCCAGTGGTTTACAGACCTAGGCCTTGTTGACATATGGCGTGCATAACACCTTACTGACAGAGTGTATACATTTTACTCATTAGCATATCAAACATATGCTGGGCTGCACTTATTTTATACCTCTCCATGACTCATCGCTGTGGCCACTACAGCAGATATAACAACAACAGCCTTTTCTGACCACTTCCCTATAACCATAACATAGAGCCTCCCATATTCCCAACTCTCAATAAATCTTGGCGCCTTAATGCTAAACTCCTGCAATATGAATAG
The DNA here is from genome assembly GCF_031143425.1 of Pleurodeles waltl. Lineage (NCBI taxonomy): Eukaryota > Metazoa > Chordata > Amphibia > Caudata > Salamandridae > Pleurodeles > Pleurodeles waltl. The sequence goes on from NC_090445.1 coordinate 983,249,720, forward strand.
GTGATTGCAAAAATCACAGACTCCACCCATGCATTCCTAGCTACCAATGACACCCCAGATACCCCAACTGCCCTCCTCTGGGACACTTTGAAAGCAGTGACACAAGGCACATTTATAGTGATTTCAGCCCGGTATAACAGGGATAAAAGACTGCTTTTAGAAGGTTGGTGCAAGAGTTTGAGGCAATGCATAATCAGAGAGGTGCACACAGAATACGTCATCCAACTTATGGTGGCCCATGCAGAGCTCACGGCACTAGACATGGATAAAGCAGAATATGTCCTGTTACACTTGAAACAAAAATACTATTGGGGGGATAATAAGGGAGGTAGATTACTGTCGCACCACCTATTTGCACAAGTGTAAGGTAATAGAATAACAGTAATTGAAGGGGAATAAGGAGGGAAAGGTGAGGATCTCTACCAAGACTGTCATATTGCACAGGTGTTTGGGTGCTTTAATGCTTGGCATTATAAAGCAGAGGCACTAACAGACACAGATATGCCCCAATACCTATAGATTCTATACCTGTGGATGACGCCACACACCCAGATACAGACATACATGTGGATGAAATTGTCGCAGCTATTAATAAACTAGCACCAGGTAAGCCACCGGGACAGGACTCAGACTTTTATAAATGCTTTGCTCCGATGCTCGCCCCCATCCTGGCTTGCCTATATAATTCATTTAGCGAGACCAGGACCCTTGCCGAAACCATGCACCACGCCACAATTACAGTGATTTCCAAACCTGGGAAGAACCCAGAACAGTGTGCCTCTTACCGGCCTATCTCACTGTTAAATGTTGATGCCAAAATCTTTACCAGCATCCTGGCAGCACAACTGGCTCCCTAAATGCAAGGGCTCATTGACCCAGACCAAACCGCATTCATCCCCGAACGTAGTTGCAGTGACAACACTAAATACCTATGTCACCTTACAGATAGGGTTCATTGCTCTCATACACCAGCACTTGTGATAGCGGTAGATGCCAAAAAGGCATTTAATAGGGTCCATTGGCCATATCTTAGAGTGGCACTAACGAAATTTGGGCTCAGCCCTCGCTATTGAAGATGGGTATGGTGTAACTATGTGGCTCCACAGACACAGGTTCAGGTGAATGACATACTGTCACAACCCTTTGAGATAGCACGTGGCATGATGCAGGGTTGCCCCTTATCCCCCTTGCTTCTTGCGCTCTACATTGAGCCCCTAGCAGAGAGAATAAGGCAACTCTCCCAGATGCGAGGCATCCATATGGGGGGCAGGGAACACAAACTAGAAACGTACACAGACAATGTAATGGTCGCCCTCAAACAACCTCACACATCGTTTTAACCACTAATAGCATATTTGCGTGAATTTGGCACAATATCTGGGTTTCGGGTCAACTCCAAAAGATGCAATTATTGAGCCTGACTATTCTGCAAACAGACCAGCAATGCCTCACTCAGCAGTTCCCTTTCACCTGTGCAACACAGGGCATCAGTTACTTGGGCCTTCAAATATATTCAACATTAGAACGGATAGGTGAGCGAAATTATGCTGGGTTACTAACCACTGTCAGATCAGATCGCCAAACATGGGCAGGAGCTACTCTTTCTTGGTTGGGATAATTGGCAGCAATAAAAATGATGCTTCTTCCTTAGCTCCTATATGTGATGCAGACACTACCCCTCCCGCTTACACCTTACACCATAGGGAAAATGCAAGCCATGATCGAATATTATGTATGGGGGAAGAAAAAGGCTCACATCCCGAAGAAACAGGCCTACTGACCAATGAAGGAGGGTAAACTGTGGGTCCCACATTTACTCCATTATTATCAGGCTGCTCAGCTCCGATATATGGTGGAATGGTCCCGACATAAGACAGAGAAATACTGGTGCTTTATAGATCAAGAGATAGCTGGGATCCATATCTGGAAGATCCCATGGCTTCCTAAGCCATCTAGACCAGTTGGAGTGTATTAATTCACAGTTCTCTGAGCAATAGTGGGCACATGGGATAGAGTTCAGACCACAAAATCCTTCTCAACACGACTGTTCCCACAGCCACCGATTATCGGTAACCCTGACTTTCCACCAGCAATGAACAACACCTCATTTAAGCACTGGCAGACATCTTTTTGCAAAAGGGTGGGGAATCTCTTTGACCAAACAGGGGTCCTGGAGTTTTCACAATTGTAGTCAGACTTCAGCCTTGCCTCAAGCACACACTCGCAATATATTGTGATACTTCATTGGATTATGCAGCTTCATGTACGTCCACAAGCTAGTCACTTGCTCACATCTTTTGAACACTGGCTACTAACCAGGGGCACAGATAGATATCATATATCTGATCTTTATACCTTCCTCAACACACCCACAAGGAGGACAGTCTCCTTGGTACAGAGATGGTGAGAACTAGAATACACTTTTACACCCAAGGAGTGGTCAGATATACTACAGCGAGCCCAGACGAAGGCACATAGCACTGACGGACTGGAACACATTTTGATGCTAGTACACTACTGGTACTACACCCAGGCCAGAATAATCAAATGGAAACAAGGTGCAACAGATACATGTTGGTGCCACTATGGGCAACAGGGGTCTCTAACACACATTATTTGGCGCCACCTCAAACTGAAAGACTTCTGGCAGGATGTCTTGACTGACATTGACCAAATGTATGATACGGAATTACCATGCTTCCCTAGTTACATCCTATTGGGACTGCCAAACGCACTAACCTATCCCCTGCGCTCGGCGTGGGGTTGAGCCATCTCCCTAGCACTGAGCACAGCTCATCAAGTCATCCTAGCGCAATGGGGCTTGGACAATATACAGACGAATTTAGACTGGCATTTCAAATTATGGGGCATAATAGGTATGGACAAATTAACAACAGTAGTTGAACGCAGGCTCCCAGAATAGACAAAACCTGGGGACCTTGTATTAGCTACTTATCTCAAGAATTGTGAGCACTTACCTGCCCATGATATTTGAGATTGCTTTGCCTTACACATAATAGATTTCATTCCAAATCTCTGCCTCTTTACCTTGAATACGACGAGAACACCTGCTCACTTCGAACCATGTCTTACAGCCAAATGCACAGTTGACCTTCCTTGATGTTATCTTTGCTATACCTGCCCTGTCTTCCCCACCGCTTCCTACCCTGCAGCCTCCTGACCTGTTGTTTGTATAGACCTCTCCGCCTGTGGATGTAGACAGGCATGTTGTAAGTTATAATTGTCTCTAAAATACAAAAAAGGAAGCCAATCTTATTCTATGTAAAAGACAGATCTTTGTGATACTGATACATTGCCATAAGAAAAGTTTAGACTAAAACAGACTCAAAAACATAAACTGTCTCAGAAAAAAAACAATTTCCAGGTTTTAGCCCAAACTAAGGGGAATCAGTAGTGTTAAAATAACGGATGTGTTGTTTTGGTTCAGTTATGGACACAAAGCCATCTATAAATTCAGGTGCGGTCACAGACAGACAACAAATGGATTTGCCTTTAGGCCTCAACTGAAGACAGGGTTTACAAAATGAACATCTTATTGCAGAAGCTCAATAATTTACCTACATATGTAAATGAGATAATATGTATGTTAGAATGTTGAAGTAAGTAATAATATACTTAAGGAGAAGGTGCATGAAGTAGGAATGTTTATTTGTCTGCAGATCTCACAATTCCTAGAAAAGAACCAGAAAAAAACTTAAATGAAAACCAGCTTCTTTCGAACTACCTTTCAGGATTATGCTAAGGAAGAGGCAATGAACCACTTCTAATGGTGATTTGGGACAGCCTAAAAAACACGGTTGATAACAATGGCATGGCTTCGTTAGTATTCCTGGACCTTTCACCAGCTTTTGGCACAATGCACCATGATGCCTTAATTCTTAGATGTATCAGAATGGAAGGCCTCTGTGTTTCTTCCATCAAAAGGATTTAGTTAATTAATATACCCCCTTTCCCATCAAATCCTTTAAACATTAAACAAGGAGTTCCACAAGGATCTATCATATTACCTGTCCTTTTCAAAATGTACATGAAATTGTTATCCTATTTAATCACTAGTTTCAAGTGTATCTATCCAACAATGATGATGGCACTAGATAATTCTCAAACTGGGAAGCCCTGATGATGTATGAAAATCAAAAATCAACAACTGCCTCAGAGCCATAGATCAATTAATGACATGTAATCATCTCAAATTAAACGTTTCAAAAACTGAAATACTGACTGGAAGTGAATGAATATCTCAGAGTCCTCTGTCCTTCTGGCGGTATGAATTGAGGCCTGCTCCAAAAATAGCTAAGAAGTACAAAATCTGGGAATCATCACAGACTCCACACTTTACATGAATGCTCAAGCAGATACACTGATTAATTCAATTTTCTACATAATAAAAGCTATTTGGCACATTGTCCACATCTTGGGTTTCCTCAAAAAGGTCCAAGCATCAACTTCACTCATCCCCTCAAAACTAGACTTCTCTAATAGACAATATTTCAGCATTACACTGTCAACTACTAGAAAGCTGAAGCAAATAAGAACCAGGTAGCAAGACCACTCCGACCTGTAGGGACATGACCTCCCACCTTTCTTGTCCTGAAGGCTCTTTACTAGTTTCCAACTACAAGATGATCTACTTTCAGACTATTATGCATCACTCACAAAGTGAGAAAGGACCTAAATTTCTACAATCAAAAATCATTGTTAAGCTGCCAAATGATGGATTTCCCTTTCTTTCAACGTTAGAGCCATGGAAAATCATCTGGAATTCAGGAGAGTGGTCACATTTTGGCTAGTCCCATTGGGATTACTTACAGCGTAAACTATCCTCTCGCCTCTAGTGTTCAAAGTCTACATGAAACCCTTACTAGAGCTAATCAACATCTCTGACCTAACAAGCTCCAACTATGCAGATGATATGCAAATATTATTCAACCTAAAAGAACCTGATGAAACTCAAAACTCAACAATTGCCTTTAAGCTATGGACCAACAGGTGACATTGAAACATCTCAAACTAGATGCATAAGAATCTGAAGTGGTGAAGGGAAATGTTACAGTCTGGTAACCCTATGGCTGGATAAGCTAGGACCACCACCAAATCATATAAAGAGATATGTAATCTTGATGTTGTCATGAATTCGACACTGTCCATGTATGCAAAGAACTAAATCAGCTTTCTACTCCAGAAGACACTTTGCTGCACTTCTATAAATATTGAATTTCCTCAAAACTTTCAAACAACAACTCTCATCTTCTCAAAATTGGGATATGTAAGTGAACCATACCATGGAATTCCACTTGTATTCATGAGGAAACTCTATTAAATTCAGACCTCAGCTGCAAGACTGCTGTTCCAAGCCAAGGTACACTCACACCTCTTCCCAATTATGAAGGCTTACCACTGGCTCAGGGGGTAAGAAGATCTTCATTTGAACTACTTATGTATCAGCTGCAAGGCCGTAAATGACTAAGGCCCTGAATTCCTGTAGATAAAAAAAGAACAATTTAAAATCCAGGGTAGCTCTGCGATTAGTCATCCCCATTTTCCAGAGAAAATCAGTAGGTGGCATTACTTTCACTAGACAGGCTGCCAAATTATAGAACTCCCTCCTAGCAAAATTTGAGCCACTGAAACCAGCCTGGAATTCGGTTACTCCAAGCCCCATCTTAATGGACATTCATTTGTGCCATCATTATAAAGACATAAAGAAAGGCTAAGAAATAAGATGGTGTGCTGCTTGGACTACTTCACAGAAGTTCAGTTCAACGAGACAAAGGCTTGGTAGAGAATGCATTCAATTCTAATGATGAGCGAACCATTCAATTAATTCTAGTCCCAGTTAAAAGGTTTTAATATAGCACTATCTCACGTGCACGTCCTGTGCACAAATTCTGACAAGCGTGCACCCAAAACAACAGACAATACTCGCACAGACAAACACAGGCAGCACATTTCAGTCCACAAGTACACACACAGCCAACACCCAGATGTACACACATCATCCACTGCCTCCACTGTCTCTCCCCCCGCTCCCTCACAATCACCTCAGCACTCACACCTGCAAGCACAGCATCAACAGTCCCAGAACCTGCACAGCCTTGTCCACAGTCAGCACAACAGCAGACCCGCAGACATGCACCCCACACACCACATGCGCAGTCACCACTACCACCATCACCACCTCACTTGCAGACACCACCACAACATCCATCCACACGTCCTGTTTGATCTCCCCCACTCTGCCTGCCCCCCTCCAAAGACACACAAATGCTCGCACTCAGACTCCCAACAGCCATCCAACTCACACATGCACACTATCCATGCACCTGCACCCAAGTACAGCACACCTCCTCCTCATACAACCTTCTTTGCCCCAGGGTTCTGTTACTATCAATTTACTCTGCAGATAGTTTTGGGTGTGATGTGTGTGTCAAACTCCCCTCCACCCCTCCCTTGTGTGCTAGGCAGATGTACTCACCATCGTCATCTTCATCAGCGTTAGTGCTCCAGGACGGCCATGGTGTGGTACAGCATCAGGAAGACTTCCATTTCTGGTTCCATGGCAGCAGCGAACTCCTCTGTTTCCCTGGAGGTGAGTGTCTCCTTTTATATGATGCGTTTCCACCAGGCTTTTGGTAGCGTTGCTACCCCCCCGGAAATCCTGGCGGTGTGCTATGTCATAATATGGTGGGCTGATCCTCGTCTTCCATCTGCCTGTAGGTGGCTACCGCTGTGTTCAGTGGTCGAACCGCACTGGCGGTTGGGGTGGTACTTTGGCTGTCTACGGGAGGAATCACCGTCATGGTCATTATATGGCAGTCATTACTCGCCGGCGTGGTGGTCAGCTGACTGCCAATGTCATAATGAGGGTCTATATTTCTATGGCCTAATAGCTAGCAAGCCTAATACCATGACAACAAGTGACATCACGTGACCTTGGCCTCAGTTTGTGTCACAAGACGTGAAGTAACAGAAAGTACAAAATAAATCTAAACATGCTCACAAGATTTGGAAAGTTCAAATACATATTAACCTAAATCTAAAAGAACGAATATATTACCCTTGACAACACACCAGAATTGTTAACTGAAATTCAACCTAGATGGATTATAATGTTACAGTGTGAATACAATTGTATGCCAGATAAAATCGCTAGAATCACTGTTGCCAACTTTCTGAATCAATTTGCACCTATTAGAATGTTAATCCAAACTGACTGGGAACACTGAATTGAATTGACATTGTATTTATATTTCTTACCACCCTGGCGAGGCACTAAAGCATATTACAGTGAGTAGCATGCTACTTATGAACCCAAAGTAGGGCTTAGCCTAGTGTGTTTTGGAGTTAGTCTTGCGCTCTCAAGGAAACCATTCAGTGCATTTACACCAGTTTCTTTGCGGGACAGTAATGAGTTTTGTGTGATCATTAGTGGGGGATATGTGTGAAGCAAATGATTGATGACATCGATAGATATACTCAGATGACATACCAGTAACTCTCAATCATTGTGTAACTTGTCACAGTCTTTCACCCAGTTAGTATCAGTCTCTCCTCCACAGATTTCCCCAATATGAATACAAAATTACGCACCTCTTCTAATATGGCTGATACAAGCACTTCTTTTGTCAGTCTACAGTCTACAAAGGTGTGGTGAACCTATTGCACTTTCTAAGATGCCAAAATTTTATCAATAAAAAAGGCAATTTTATTGTACCCAAACATGGTCTGGAGGGCAGAAAACAAGACTGCGACGAGGAACACAATGGCTCTGATCAATTAATCTGACTGGCAAATAATCTGCATCTTACCTCCTCCTCATTCTTCCTCATTCCAATCTTTCACTCCATAAGCTCATATCCAAGCTGAATAAAATTGCATTAGCTCAAAAAAAAGACAAGTTAACACAATTTACTGCAACACCCAGTGCCATTTAATAAGTTACAGAAATAATATATGTGACTTACATAGCATTGCTTCACCAAAATAAGTTTTTTTTTTTTTAAATATTTTTTTATTGATTTTCAATATGAACCTGGTTTCCATAATTTGCATTTACAGTGACAGAGTATGATTGTACTGTTGTAGAATATGCATTCAAACAAACAATAAAAACCTAACTCAGGTCTAGATATAATTCTCAGAAAGTATATGACTGCTGCACTGGGTGGTAGGCTTGGTTATGCTCTTTCCTGCTAGTGTGCGTTCTGTTTGTGGTGGTGGTTGGGGGAGGGATCCGGGCTGATGTCTTACTATGGCGTGTGATGCGGTGGTGCTTGTTGCACATATTCTAATTGTTTGCTCAGTTCTTGTTAGCAGCTATATGTTGTGGCAGGTTGAGGGTGTGGGAATGGAAGCACTTTCAGTCCTCTTGATATATCTCAACTGGTTTACTTGATTATATTAGAGGTGGACGGGTGCGTGACTATTTATCACAATGCTGATACTTAGTAGAGTTCACAGCGGCCTTTCATCGTTCTTGGCCTCTAGTCTGCTTACTATAATTTCCCAGGCTTCGCACCCTGTGTGTTGTTGTTGGCCCTCCCTTGCTAGTTTACGTAGTACCAGAAATTCTGTGCGGGCCCATCTCAATGTCACGTTGTGCCAGGTTTTCAAATCTGGCGCTTTGGGTGCTTTCCAATTCATAGCTATCAATCTTTTGTACATCACATATGCTAGGTCTGTGAACTTATGTAGGTGCCTGTGTTTCTTTTCTCTCGGTCTTAGCCCCAGCAGGCAGGATTTAGGATCTACTGTGATCGCCAGACCCGTCAACTCTGAAACCTCTTCTACAACTCCACTCCATTCCCTGTTCACTTGGGCGCATTCCCAGACCATATGATAGAAATGTGCCATTTGGGCATTGCATCTAGGACAGGTTGCGTCCGAGCTGGGGAGCATGCATTTAATCCTGGCTGGTGAAAGGTACGTTTGGTGTGTATAGTTGAATTGTGTATAGCGAAATCTGGGATTTCTCGATACCCCGTGTGTGCTGTAAAACTTTCAGCCATTCCTCTTGCAGTAATGGGCTTGGTAGAACTGCATTCCATCTTTCATTTGCATTCTCCAGGTTGGGTTCGGGGAGTTTATTCAGGGTTTTATATACGTTTGACACTACCTTTATTTGAGTGTCACTTTGTAACATGTAGTGTAGTGTAGGGAGATCGCTGGTTCTAAATCTCCCGCCTCCCATGCCTTCTTTATTGCGTGGCATATGGCATGATATGTTATAAATTGCCCTGGGTTAACTGCTGAAAGGGATTGCATAGATTCAAATGACATCAATTTTCCCTCTTCGAAGCAGTCTCCTGCTGACATTATACCCGCCTCTGCCCAGGCCGATAGCGAGTGTGTCTTAGCCGCTTTGACCCCTCCCGGTATCAGCCCCAGTGGTATAAGCGGCGAATAGGGGAGCGAGCTGTGGCCGTTTTGGATGTATCTCTTCCAACATGAGTGTGCTGCTAGCAATAACGGATTTTCAGACGTCCCTTTCGGTATTTTATTTGTTAACCAAGTGATTAGGGGTTCTCCCTGTAGGCTGGCCTGCACCCACGCGATTCCGCCTGCGTGGGTCTATGTATCCAGTTCAATATCCACTGTAGCTGTGCTGCAGCATAGTAGAATTAAAAGTTGGGGGCTCCCAGGCCACCCGCACTCGTTGGGCGCTGCAGTGTGGTGAGTGCGACGCGTGCTCTGCCACCTCCCCATATTAGCCGCAGCAGGACAGTGTTCAGGTCACAGAATAAACTCTTGGGAATCAATAGTGGCAGAGCCGCAAAGTAGTATAACAGTCGGGGTAATAGCAGCATATTTGCCACTGCTGCTCTGCCCAGGGATGACAATGGTAGTTTGCACCAGAATTGCAACGAGCCCTTCATAGAAGCCAGTGTTCTCCCCAAGTTTCCATCTCTGATGTCCACAGTTCTATGATATATGTAGACCCCCAGATATTTAAACGTATCAAAGCACCATTTCAATTGTCCCGCTGGGGCCCTATCTTTCCTCATCTGGGACCATATAGTTAGTGGGAACACACACGATTTTTCCCAGTTTACCGCCAGGCCCGATATTTCCCCAAATTCAGTCAGGAGTGAGATTACTAGGGGTATTGTCTCGCTCCCCCTTCGCACGTATACTAGAGCGTCATCTGCATATAATGATATAACATGGTATAGCCCATTTCTGACTATTCCCCAATTATTTCCCATTGACCGTAGATGAGACGCTAGCGGTTCCATCACTATGGCGAACAGCAATGGAGATAGGGGGCATCCCTGCCTGGTGCCTCTAGCGATCGGGAAGATTTCAGATACGACCCCTCCTGTTTTCACCCGGGCTTGTGGCTTGCATACAATGTCTGAACCCACTGTATGTAGTTGGGGGCCGATACCCATTTTCCGCATGGTGGCGAACAGAAAGTCCCACCCTAATGTATCAAAAGCTTTCTCAATATCTAGCGAAAGAACCATTTCATCCCATGCTTCTGGGGGGGTGTCACCTATTACGCTCAGCAATCTACGGATATTTTAAAAGGTATTGCGTTTTGGGATGAAACCGTTTTGGTCTTCGTGTATCAAAGTTTGCATGATGGGCGCTAACCTGTTAGCCAATATTTTGCCTACGATTTTACAATCAAGATTTAAGAGTGAGAGTGGCCTATAGGATTTAACGTCAGTGGGGTCTCGCCCCTGCTTAGGGAGAACCACTAACATTGCCTCTCTCTGTGTTGGGGGCAATAACTTACGGCGCCATGCCTCCTCAAACAATTACAGCAAGTGGGGATTTAAGTGTTTCAAATACCTCGCGTAATACTCTGTAGGGAGGCCGTCTATAACTGGCACTTTGTTCCTGGGCATCTGTCCCATCGCTAAATCCAGTTCCTCCATTCCCAGTGGAGCCTCCAGCATTTCCCCATCCGCCTGTGACAGGTGCGCCATTTGTGTTCCTGCTAGAAAAGATTTGAGTTGTTCAGCTGTGCATACTGTGCGTTTGGTGTAAAGGTTCATGTAGTATTCCCTAATCGCCCCATTTATCTCTTCTTGCATAGTGGCCATTTTGCCATCGGCTAATTTTATGGCCCCTATGGGAGCCTGCTGGCGGCTCCCACGAAGGAGCCACGCCAGCAGTCTGCCTGATCTGTCCCCTTCTGATTGTAGGCGCATTAAATGATATTTGTGTTCGTGTCGGCGGAGACGAGAATCTGCTTCATTATATAGTATGCGCGCCTTCTTGAGCGCTGTGTGAGGAGTCTCCCCTCGTGCTACTGCAATTTCCATCAATCTCAATTATTTTTCCAATTTGCTGATCTCTGCTTGGAGGGCACGTCTTACTCCCCATCTGGAAGAGATACACTGTCCTCTGATAACCACTTTATGTGCTTCCCACTCAGCTGCTCTTGTGTCTGTGGAATTTTTATTAATTTCCCAGTACTGTCTTAGTGTCGTGTTCAGGCCTTCTGCAAATGCTTGGTCCTGGAGAGCTTCCACTTGTAATCGCCAGGTGGGCACCAATGAGCGTTTCCTGCCCCAGTTTAATGTCAATCTGAGCGGCGAATGATCCGATAGCGTCTTGGCCAGGCATGCTGTCTCATTGGTCAATGCACAAATGTCTGGGGTCTCCCATATTATATCTATTCTAGTGTGTACTTTGTGGGGTATTGAGTAAAATGAGTATTCCCTCTGTTGGGGATGTTTCGTGCGCCATATGTCATAGAGCCTCATATCACCCGCCCAGGTCAACAAGGGACATCTGGCATTCCTGTTTGTTATTCCTTTCGGGGGGCGTTTGATCTGTCCAGCACAACATTTGGTATACTATTAAAGTCGCCCCCCCATATGGTCGGGTCTGAAGGGTTTACCAACAGTGCCGGAGTGAGCGTGCCCAAGAATTCCGCTAGAGCGTTGTTGGGAGCGTAGATCCCTATCATTGATAATTGTCTCCCATCTATTTGCCCCTCTAGTACTACATATCTGCCTCCCTGGTCTATCTTGTACGAGGTTTGGGTAAATGGTATGCCACCTGCTATCCATATTAACACACCCTTAGCGAAGGCTGAGTATGTTGTGCCTGTTAACTGCTCACCCCATATCCCACGGATCTCCTGCAAGTCAGACTCCAGAAGATGTGTTTCTTGTAGGACAGCGATGTGTACTCTCTGGCGTCTGAGATGTGCATATACCCGCGCTCTCTTGCTTGGTGTACCCAGTCCTCTCACGTTCCAAGTGACTATTTCATATTGATGTGTATTAAAATTTGCGTGTTGAGGCATGTAGCATTGTATAGTGTATCTGTATGAAACCCAATCTGGGTAGCAACACCAGTCCGGGCCACCACCATCTCCACAAGGTATAGAATTAAGGCTAGCATCCGCAGCAGTGATCCCTTTGATCTGGGTTGACCTATTGCATACAACTTAACTGTCTCCCCCCATCCCTCCCCTACTAATACCCTTGTGCAACTACAAGCGCTTGCTAAACTACATAACACACTACTACTTAAGAAAACCTGAATCCATGCCAATACCAGTGGGAGAGTTATTTTGGCTACCGGATGTAGCTCTTGTACGGAGCTCACATCTCTCCACAGACATGGTCTGCGTGTATGTATGGGCTCTCCCGGAGTGTTGGCCCCACCTGCCCGCATGCACTTTAACATTAGGCAATAATCATAATAGAGAGGAGTAAATTGTCCAAAAGATACTCGCAGGCAGCAGCGGAGCGTTCCGGGCTGGTTCCAGAAACGATCCCCACTGTCTCCCCACGGCTTGTGGTGTGGTTCTGGTGGATAGGTGATCTAGCTACTAGTATTCACAGTTCATCTGCGGTTCTAGGGGTGAGCTTCGGGCCCACTAGCCCTTCTGTTAACGTAGAGTCCGTGTTAGTCGAGTCAGAGTCCGAGTTGGTCGAGGGAGCCGTGCGGAGAGCCTCGAAGGAGTTTTGTGTATGTAGGGGAGTTTCTTTCAATACTTTTGCCCTTTCTTCTGCTGCCTGTTTTTCCGTGGGTTGACCCTTGGGGCGCTTCCTGATGTGCTTCCGCGATGAGGAGGTGAGCCAATCCTCTCTCCCCTCCCCTCCCCCCTGGGATTGTGCGAAGCCTTTAGCATGCATCCACGTCCAGGCATCTTCAGGGGAGGTGAATACAGGGAGTGCAGAATTATTAGGCAAATGAGTATTTTTACCACATCATCCTCTTTATGCATGTTGTCTTACTCCAAGCTGTATAGGCTCGAAAGCCTACTACCAATTAAGCATATTAGGTGATGTGCATCTCTGTAATGAGAAGGGGTGTGGTCTAATGACATCAACACCCTATATCAGGTGTGCATAATTATTAGGCAACTTCCTTTCCTTTGGCAAAATGGGTCAAAAGAAGGACTTGACAGGCTCAGAAAAGTCAAAAATAGTGAGATATCTTGCAGAGGGATGCAGCACTCTTAAAATTGCAAAGCTTCTGAAGCGTGATCATCGAACAATCAAGCGTTTCATTCAAAATAGTCAACAGGGTCGCAAGAAGCGTGTGGAAAAACCAAGGCGCAAAATAACTGCCCATGAACTGAGAAAAGTCAAGCGTGCAGCTGCCACGATGCCACTTGCCACCAGTTTGGCCATATTTCAGAGCTGCAACATCACTGGAGTGCCCAAAAGCACAAGGTGTGCAATACTCAGAGACATGGCCAAGGTAAGAAAGGCTGAAAGACGACCACCACTGAACAAGACACACAAGCTGAAACGTCAAGACTGGGCCAAGAAATATCTCAAGACTGATTTTTCTAAGGTTTTATGGACTGATGAAATGAGAGTGAGTCTTGATGGGCCAGATGGATGGGCCCGTGGCTGGAATGGTAAAGGGCAGAGAGCTCCAGTCCGACTCAGACGCCAGCAAGGTTGAGGTGGAGTACTGGTTTGGGCTGGTATCATCAAAGATGAGCTTGTGGGGCCTTTTCGGGTTGAGGATGGAGTCAAGCTCAACTCCCAGTCCTACTGCCAGTTCCTGGAAGACACCTTCTTCAAGCAGTGGTACAGGAAGAAGTCTGCATCCTTCAAGAAAAACATGATTTTCATGCAGGACAATGCTCCATCACACGCGTCCAAGTACTCCACAGCGTGGCTGGCAAGAAAGGGTATAAAAGAAGGAAATCTAATGACATGGCCTCCTTGTTCACCTGATCTGAACCCCATTGAGAACATGTGGTCCATCATCAAATGTGAGATTTACAAGGAGGGAAAACAGTACACCTCTCTGAACAGTGTCTGGGAGGCTGTGGTTTCTGCTGCACGCAATGTTGATGGTGAACAGATCAAAACACTGACAGAATCCATGGATGGCAGGCTTTTGAGTGTCCTTGCAAAGAAAGGTGGCTATATTGGTCACTGATTTGTTTTTGTTTTGTTTTTGAATGTCAGAAATGTATATTTGTGAATGTTGAGATGTTATATTGGTTTCACTGGTAATAATAAATAATTGAAATGGGTATATATTTGTTTTTTGTTAAGTTGCCTAATAATTATGCACAGTAATAGTCACCTGCACACACAGATATCCCCCTAACATAGCTAAAAATAAAAACAAACTAAAAACTACTTCCAAAAATATTCAGCTTTGATATTAATGAGTTTTTTGGGTTCATTGAGAACATGGTTGTTGTTCAATAATAAAATTAATCCTCAAAAATACAACTTGCCTAATAATTCTGCACTCCCTGTATATGGGTGCGGTCGTCTGATATTACTCTCAATTTAGCAGGGAATAGAAGGGCATATTTAATATTGTGCTCTTGGAGGCGTTGTTTGATTTTTACATAGGAGTTACGCTGTTTCTGTACCTCTTGGGTGAAGTCTGGGTATGCATTAACCACTGAGTCTTCATGTCGGAATGGGCCTTTGCTGCGAAATTGCTGTAATATTAGATTGCGATCTCTGTAGTTCAAGAATCTTGCTATCATTGGTCTAGGTGGTTGGCCCGGGGACGGCGGTCTACCCGGGACTCTGTGTGCCCTTTCAACTGAGAAGAACTTAGATGGGGATCCATTTAGTACTTCTTTAATTAGCCATTGCTCTAAGAATATTTCCGAGCTCTGTTCTGATAGTTTCTCAGGGAACCCTAGGAAACGGATTTTGTTGCGCCGGGATCTGCTCTCTGCCTCTTCAGCGTGACACCATAGGGTCTTCACCTCCGCGTCCAATCTTTGCATTTGTTTTTGATTGTCTAGTACTGTAGGTTCTGTCGCATTCAAGGCATCTTCCGTCGCCATCACTCTCTCCGCCAGATTGCGGTGGTCTGCTCTTAGCAGATTCAAATCTTGTGATACTGTATCTATCCTAATCTCCAAAGAGGATTTAGTGTCCATGATCGCTTGTAGTACTTTTTCGAATTGTGTGGAGTGGGCTTGGAGTGGGCTTTCCAGTGAGTGCAGTGTTGGAAGTAGCTGTTGGTCGCTCTGTGCCGGTCCAGGCGCATTTCTTTCTTGTTTTTTTGCGGCTTTAGACTTCCCGGCCATATTGCGTGCTTGTTGGGCAGTTCACGAGGAGCAGGGCGGTGTGTTATGTGCTGCTTGAGATTCTGGGGCTGCAGTTGGCGCAAACGCGCTCCTCCGTTGTGATTCTTCGCCGTGGTCGGGCCAGGCCATCTGCCACCTCCCGGTCGAGCCTGACAGCGACAGCGCGGGATGAGGGCTGATGGGTAGTGATCACTGTCACTAACAATTGAATGTCCTGGGGCCAGAGCGTGTCCTCTCCTTCAATGTGCCCTGCCACCTCCAGCAAGGTGGAGTTCAGGGCCCCCTGGGTTACCCAGCCGACCCTTAATGGGCTCCACCCTGTGTAGTCTCTGGCAGAAGCAGGAAGTGGGGGCCGGAGGAGGAGGTCAAGGGGCGAGAGACGGCAAGGAGAGAGCCCGGCCCCCCTCTCGATCAATCAGCCCCCCACTCAGGCCAAAGGTGTCGTCGTTGCTGCTCTGTGGGGGGGGTGAGGGGGTTACATTTTTGGTGGTGTGGAGGGAGTTGCCCTACACACAGATGGGCGTCGTCACCCGACGCGGGTAAACACTTTCTGGCCCGGGGTGCCGCGCCCTCGCCGCCGCTCCCATAACATTACCGCTGTTCGAGACGGCTAATCCCTGCTGCAGGGCTGCACGAGGTGTTATTTCGGTGCTGGGGCCCAGCCCGCAATACATCCGGGACGCCCTCGAGCTCCGCCGGCCTCCCGGCCTCGGCACGTCCACTCCTCCGTTCCCGCTCTGCAGATACGGGGGGAGTCCCGCCTGGTTAAGGAGAGCCGCGTTGGGCGCTGCAGCCGCCGGCCCCCGATGAAGGGGGGAAAGAGGGGAGAGGCCGTGTAGCGACACGGCTCCACCTGATGGGAGCCCCCCTGCGATTCGCCCCTCACCTCTCACCGCCTTCCTGCAGTCGCCGAAGCGCGCCGCCTTGCGCCGTGTCAGATTCCGCGGGCTCCTGCCGTCCCTCGATGTCTCGGCCTCCAGTCGATCCACGCCTTCAACAAGATTAGTCCTCTCGTCCTCGCTGTCAGTGCCGCTTGGAACTGCGGCGGCCCAACGGCACCCGGGGCCCAAGTACAGCGTCTTGAGCGCCTAACTTCACTCTGGGAGCGCCCTGCAGGATAATTACCGTTAGTCCGAGGCAGAGCTCACGGATTAGGCGTCCGACACGGACGCCATTTTGGCTCCTCCTCCTGCTTCAACAAAAGACAATGAAAAAACCTGCCCCATTCAAAGTCTAAATTGGAAAGTTAATATATTAGAGGAACCCCAAATTGCAGCTGCACAAATATCCATCAAAGAAGCACCCTTGAAAGCTACCCAAGTTGAGGCAATTCCCCAGGAGGGTTTGCCATGCCCTGAGGAATATAGAGGAACACCTGCTCTAGCATAGCTACATGAGTACCCACCTACTGAATTACGGCTTATGGCCGTTCCCTCAAAGACCAAAAAAACCAAACAGAGCATCCTATATAGATTAAGTGTGGGACACAAATTCTCGTGCTCCATGGATGGAAAGGGATAAAGAAAGCAGGAAGAAACAAATCTTGGTACAAATGAAAAGAGGATACCACTTCAGGCATGAAAGGAGGGGCTTGTCCTGCGAACCACCTTGTTCTCAAACATTTTTACGAAAGAGTCATTGGATAGCAAGGCTCAAATTTCTCCAAACCTCTGTCTGCAGATGATAGTCGCAAAGAAATAAACCTTGTAAGTTGGGCAATTCAAAGAGAATTACTCTAATGGTTCAAAAGCACTTTCCAGTACGAAATTACACACCAGAGGCAGACCCCAGACGGCAACTTGGGCATAAACCACTGGTTTTCTCAAAGACCTCCTTGAAAGGTGCTTAACCAAGTAATCAAACTCCTGATGGCTCTAATAGCTGACAACTGCCCATGAATAGCGGAGACAGCCAACCCATAGAAAAAAACCTTCTTGGATGAATTCCAACACTGAGTTTCCTTTACATTTAGATGCTCAAACATTCCTTGAAAGACATCAGAAATTAACTTTTCTCCCGTGTCTTTCATAGACCTACAGACAGTGCTTAATTTGAGCCAGTGGTTTCCGGTGTGGGGGACAGGCACTTATTATGGGTGAGCACAAAGCGCTCTATCCCATGCTGTAATCTCTCTTTGGGCTTCCAACCACGCCCATGTCACGTCAGTCACTTTCATTGGTTTGTGAGCTTGCCTTTTAAAATCCGCTTGCTTTCATTTGTAAAAGGCATGCATATGTCATGCCTTTTCCGGTGTTTAGCCCACCTACTCAGCACCTTCAAACTACTAAAAACATACAAGGCTTGATGTTTTCAGCATGATTTCCAGACTACTTTATCTGTTTATTTTCATTTTACAAAGCGCGATCATGCTGCATTTTTTTCTTTTAATTTGTGTGGCAAGAAAAGTCCGGTTAGGTGTTTATGACGGTAATAGCTCTAACTCGAGCAAATGCGAGGCCCTTTGCATTGAAAATGCTTGTTTTTAAGGGCCGGCACTTATTTTTCACCCTCAAGCATTTACTGCAAGCAAAATACACATATGGGAAAGACGGAGGAAGAGAACACAAAGGGAAAAAACAGAAAGCTGCATGGGTGCGCTTAAGGGGCAGGAAGTGGCTCTAAATGGATTAAGGAGACCTGAGATGGCTTCAGCATTACGCTGCCTCAGTATTCTGTGCTTGCACATTTAATTACAGCAGCCACATGTTTCATAGGAGAGCTTTGGGCACCGGCACATTTTTATTTACAAATTAAGCACTGCTTATAGATCTTTAGTGTGGCAGAGCGGCCCAGTGCCATTAGCCTCTGCCATTCAGTTTTCAAACCCTCAAGAGCTAGGTGCGGACTGGCTCCTACTGACAGAAGTAGAAACCTCAGAGGAGAGGAGAAGATTAGAAAACAACAGGATGGAGTACTGCCAACTGGAGAAGATGGTACGACTGGTGAAGCCATGCCTGGGGTTCCAGAATCACAGCCCTTGATCTGACAAAATCTTTAATAGAACCTGCCGAGCATGACAAACGGTGAGAAGGCATAAATAAGCCCCTTGGGCCAGATTATGCTTATAGCATCTACTGTCCAGAGAAGCAAAGCGATCTAGCCAGGCCGCGCAGCAGAGGTCACACAGCAGAGGAGATGCATTGGTTCTGCTGAATCCACAGAGGCTGGTAGAGCACCACAGGCCCACTGACAAGGGTCCAGGACTGGGGTGTCACCAATGGCAGGGTTCAAGGTTGTTGGGACCTTCTGTCTCTGTGTCTCTAGTAAAGAGGCCAGCCAACTAGCCCTTGCAGTCACTTTGAGGTCCTGGGCTCAACAGATGCCGGTCCAGTCCTTCTCACCCAGGCAAGAGGGAAGTAGGCAGAGCTTCAGCACAGCAGGGCAGCAGCTCTTCAGAGCAGCAGCCCAGCAGAGTGATAGTGGCAGTACAGCAGTCCTTCTTCCTGGCAGAGTAGTCACAGGTCCAGAAGTGTACTGAAGAGTTGGTGTCTGAGGTCCATTATTTATACTCAGTGGTGCCTTTGAAGTGGGGAGAAACTTCTATAGGTTTCCCTTTGTCCTCGCTTCAGACTAACTCCATGGGTATGAAGTCCTTTGCGTAGAGCCTGGACACCACCTATTCACTTATAAGTAGGGCTGTACTCAGCTTCTCCCTCCCATCCTGCCAGCGATAGTCCATCCAGGCATACCTAAGCTCCCCATTGTATGTGGTGATCTAGAAGGAATACACAAAGCCCCACTGTCAGTTACACCCAGCCATGTGGACCATAGGCAGACTACAGGCACTAAATGGCTAGGGCAGGATAATGCAAACTTTCTTAAAGTGGCATTTTCAAAACTGCAATTTAAAATCAGCAGGAAAATGTAAACTTTCTAAAGGTGGCATTTTAAATATTGTAATTTGAAATCCTATCTTACCATAAGAAAGAGTTTTTCACTACTACAATTTTAAAGACACCAAAAAGGAATTGGTTACCTGTTCCCATTTGAAAATGCAGTTTACTGAATGTAATAACGTAATTCCAATGTTATCCTATGGGACAGGTATGCCTTTTAGTAGTGATAAACAAATGTAAGATGTATTCTCTATCAGGACAGGAAAAATGTAAAAGTACATGCCCAACTTTTCAAAAACACTTTGCTCAGCCCTCTGGGGTGTCCAGGATCTACCCTTGGTTTGACGTATATGTATTAAAATGGAAAGTTTAGGCCTGGCAAAAAGTTTATTTTGGCAGGTCGAAATGGCAGTTTAAAACTGCAGATACAAGGTGCAATGGCAGGCATGGGACAAGTTTAAAGGGCTAGTTAAGTGGGTGGCACAATCAGTGCTACAACCCCATCATTCGCATTTAATTTACAGGTCCTGGGTACATGTAGTACTTTACTAGGGTCTTACAAGTAAATTAAATATGCCAATTAGGTGTAAGCCAATTCTACAATGGTTTAAGCAGAAAGCACAAGCACGTTAGCACTGGTTAGCATTAGTAAAGTGCACAGAGTCCTAGGGCCAGCAAAAACTAATTCAGCAACAAGTGGAAGGTAAGGGCAAAAGGGTTGGGGGTGACCATGCAGAGATGGCCAGGTCCAAAAATAATGCACTGTGTTTATTCAGCTGTACTTCTTTTGATAACTTGAAATGTAAAATTGCTACAAATGAATAGATTGTATAAACCCCATATGTTGTTCATCAGTAGTAAAAATTGAGCTACAATATGGATTAACAAAAATCAGAATAAATGATTAAAGTAAAGAAATGTGCTTTTTATTCTTGCCAATATTGGTTTATGCTTTATTGAACCAAGTTATGCATTATTGAACCAATTTGCCAATTGTTTTGATCAATCCCAAAGAGAACCATTTTCATAAATAGATTTGTAAGCCCAGTTCCAGAAGGTTATTCGGGTCCCTATATATTATCGCCACCTTAATGTCTGGCAGAGCACAAAGACTAAACCAGACTCAACCCTTTAAATTTAAGAGTGAAAGTTAAAGACTTTAATCATTAGGCCAAGAGTGACCTTAATTATTTGTTCCAACATTAAGGGAAGTCGTAGCCCTATGACCGTCCTCAGTCGTCCAGCTGGAGTAAGGCATCGTTTGAAAACCAGCCTGCATGTGACATAGACTCGTGGGCTGCAGCAGAGAAGGCAGCTAGAGCAGGCCTCTCTGCAATGACCTCAGCATTATCAATGAAAATTAAGAACAATATTTAAACCGATAAAGCAGTTCTGACAGCATCAACTACCAGCAAGGAGTACATCGAGTATTATGTCGGTCATATTAGGATGGGGAATCATTTTTATTAATATAGGTGGCATCTGTTGAGGAGAGACTGACGCTCATGGGGTGAAATACTGGAATATGGAAGACTGAGGAGGAGGTAGTTAGGTTGCAGGGATTTGATTTTAAGGACAGAGATGAAGGCAGACATGCATGCGACTTCTATATACAAATGAGTCATACAGAAAGTGGAAAGGAAGGCCAGAGTAATTTCAAAGAAATTAGGATAAATTTCAAACTTTAAATCAAGTTCCCATTTTCATGCTGGGTTTTATGTGTATAGCAGGAAAAGTTTTTTTGAGACAGCATCCAGTCTGCGTATGCAAACCTGTAGAAAAATATGGTTGAGGTTAGCAGAGACCATGAAAAAAAACAATTCAGTGCCCTGTATAGCGAAGGATGTTGTGGGTGTAGACGGAAAGAGGTCCATGCAAAGGGCATTGAAGAAGATGGGTGCAGAGTTACCAGATGTCTACTACATGGACATCTAGTTACTACTACTATATTTTGTAACACGTCTGTGTATTTCAGGAGTTATACTGTTGATTTGCTTTGACTCAACGAGGTAGACTGGCACCGCTGAAGAAAACGCTGTGGAAAAGGAAAGCCTAGGACATTGCTCATGCAACAACAAAATTAGCTGCATAGTTGCCCTCCCCCCCCCCCCAAAAAAGGCACAAATATTGAAATATTGAACGGGATAGTTCAATTCTTTTGCTGTGCACTTTAAAATGTCATTTGATTACGAGCACAGCTGCACATATGAACAGCAAATGCAAAAGATTGTTTCTACTTTTAAAACATTGCAATTTTACCCATCTAACAATATTCCACATTTCATTTAGTTGGTGGCGAATTACGTAATCTGCAAAGCATTCGGATTAGAAGAAGGAGATTTCAAGATTGCAGTTAAATTGAAATGCACTCAAGCGTTGAATCCAATTCTGTTTTTTTACTACTCTCTGCCATTCACCCACCATGTGTTCTTCAACTATGGAATTCTGTGCATCCTCAACGAAGCAAGTGAGAAAGAGAAGCGATGCATGGTAGTGTTGCGATATAGTGCTTGACCCAGAAAGCAAGTTTATCAGCAGTGGAGAGTAGACTACTTTAAATTGCAACTAAGTATAGTTAATGCCAATATTCATGGTGGCTACCCTACTTTCCCTTTCATAGAAAAGCCCGACAATAACCCCTTAAGCATACGTGCCAACCCTATTGATTAAGGGAGTAGATCGCCCATTTTCAAACAGAATTACCGCCTCAGATTTTACCATGCCATACTTCAGATTATCATGAGGCCAAATCTGACCGACAATTGGTGCTTTCTCACAGTGAAAAAAATCAACGTGAGGCCCGGCACAGCCTAAGTGTAGAGATATCTACTTTAATAGCCACTCAGCTGCTACCTCAGTTTGTCAAGCCAAAGTACATAGTACGCTTGGAGCCCTGTGACCATATGCAGATGCCCAAGAATGTGGCTGGGCACAGACCATGGCCTCTAGCCACCCATTTACCTCACTTTCCAAGGTGCCCCAGCACAGCACTCGGTATGTAATGTAAGGCTCTTCTGAAATTAAAAATGGTGCTTCAGCTTTATATAGTAA
The DNA here is from genome assembly GCF_031143425.1 of Pleurodeles waltl. Taxonomy (NCBI): domain Eukaryota; kingdom Metazoa; phylum Chordata; class Amphibia; order Caudata; family Salamandridae; genus Pleurodeles; species Pleurodeles waltl. The sequence continues at coordinate 983,272,121 of NC_090445.1, forward strand.
AAATAACACATTGATATGGTCAACATTGGCAGCATGATAGTGCTTTTTTACCTTTCAACGATGCTGCACAGCAGACGTGCAGCTGTACAACACAGCTAAATAAAACATTGACAAAGTCAATAGATCTTGCATATGCGAGACTATTGACTTTGATAATGCTTGTTTCTCTAGAGAAGAGAGAATGTAGCTGCAGCTCAGAATCTGAGAAACAGCAAAGGGGAGGATGAGGGGGCAGGTGGTGTGTTTGGATGTAGACTGCCTAAGAGAACTTAGTATCAGAAAGAGACAAGCAAGGGGGTGTTGGTTTAAACACACACATTGCAAGAGGCATTGAATTGCAAGGCATGGGTTTGAGCACTTCCTGTTGTTACACAAAGTATTAAAACAACAGGGCGTGAGTGACCTCACAAGCGTATAAGCACGCAATAAAATACCTAGGGGGTCATTCTGACTCCCGCCGGGCGCGGTCACCGCGCGCCCGGCGGGAGCCGCCAAAATACCGTGCCGCGGTCGGAAGACCGCGGTGGGTATTTTGAGGTTTCCCCTGGGCTGGCGGGCGGCCTCCAAAAGGCCGCCCGCCAGCCCAGGGGAAAACGTCCTTCCCACGATGAAGCCGGCTCGTAATCGAGCCGGCGGAGTAGGAAGGTGCGACGGGTGCTACTGCACCCGTCGCATATTTCACTGTCTGCTAAGCAGACAGTGAAATACAAGCGGGCCCTCTTACAGGGGCCCCTGCAGTGCCCATGCCATTGGCATGGGCACTGCAGGGTCCCCCAGGGGCCCCGCGACACCCCCTACCGCCATCCTGTTCCTGGCGGGCGAACCGCCAGGAACAGGATGGCGGTAGGGGGTGTCAGAATCCCCTCGGCGGCGCAGCAAGCTGCGCCGCCTTGGAGGATTCCAACGGGCAGTGGTAAACCGGCGGGAGACCGCCGGTTTACCCTTTCTGACCGCGGCTGAACCGCCGCGGTCAGAATGCCCTCGGGAGCACCACCAGCCTGTTGACGGTGCTCCCGTGGTCGGTGGCCCTGGCGGCCACCGGCCGCCAGGGTCAGAATGACCCCCCTAGTGCTTCCCTTTGCCTTGATTTTAATTATACTAACTGGTACTGTGAATAAAGGGATACCTTGTTGACCAGTAAGGTATTTTTATCTTTTAGACGTCGGTTGGCTCTTCAAAAGTGCTCCCGCAAGTTGGTTGAACCCACCTTGGCCTTTAGGAGCCTAGGTGTACCCAATGATGAATTATGCCACTACTAGAGTGGGTGAAGGTCACTAACCAAGAAAACATATTTTTCTTGTGGTGCAGGGATAACAATGGTTAATTCTGAATGGCGGTCAATACTTTGACCACTTGGTAGATGTAGGGATACTTTTTTGTTGTCATGTCGGACACAACTTCCCCATCAACATAATAACTGCTCCAATCTTATGCATTTCAGAAAAGAGCTGATGGCTCATCTTTCTCTGGGAAAACACCTACAGACATTAGCAAAGATATCTGGAATTTAGCCAGTGTGTTCATCAAGTCCTTGAGGGAGCCCAAACTGCAAATCTAGAATAGCCCCAAACATTAAACAGCTAAAGAAGACTGCTGTCATAACATGAGTGAACGTTAGTGACAATCTACAATAACCTTTTGCCATGGTTATTGGTCTGCTATGTCCCTTTAGATTCTGGGCAAGTTTGGTCACTTGCAACAGTACGTTCTCTTTTTAGGTCATGTCGTGCTGGTTTTGATGCAAATCTCTTAGTCATTGTCTAGGATTCACACCAGCTTTGGTTATGAAACTGAAAATGTGGTTGCATGGATATGTACCATGTAAGTGGTATTGAATTCAGGAAGAAAATAAGTAACTTGGGACAACTGGAAAGTTGTACATTGGACTTGCAGCAGAAAACTGAGAGGTCAACTGTTGTCCATGCATACTGTGCTTAGGCATAGACATCCAGGGCCTGGGTGTCATGATGATTACTGGGCAAACAATGATTGAGCATAAATGATAGGGATCGATCTCTTAAAACAATCAAGAAGGATTTAATGGACATTAAGGCCCTCATTACGAGCCTGGCGGTCTTAGACCGCCAGGCCCGCGGTTGGCGGGAGCACCGCCGACAGCCTGGCGGTGCCCCGCAGGGCATTCTGACCGCGGCGCTTTGGCCGCGGTCAGAAATGGAAAACCGGCGGTCTCCCGCCGGTTTTCCGCTGCCCGTTGGAATCCTCCAAGGCGGCGCAGCTTGCTGCGCCGCCGAGGGGATTCTGACACCCCCTACCGCCATCCTGTTCCTGGCGGTCGCCGGCTCGATTACGAGCCGGCTTCATCGTGGGAAGGACGTTTTCCCCTGGGCTGGCGGGCGGCCTTTTGGAGGCCGCCCCCCAGCCCAGGGGAAACCTCAAAATACCCACCGCGGTCTTCCGACCGCGGTACGGTATTTTGGCGGCTCCCGCCGGGCGCGCGGTGACCGCGCCCGGCGGGAGTCAGAATGACCCCCTAAGTGTAAGATAGTAGGGATGCTGTGAGTAACACTAATTGCTCATTTTGTGTGGTGCGGTTGTTTAGTTTTATGAAGAATATGTGTGGGAGTGTGATTACAGATATTTTCTCAACAGATAGAGTTAAGCTTAATTTCGTTTGGTAAAGTTCTGTGGGATATCTGTGCTCAACCACTTTTAGAGGTCAACTGCCACTTGTGTCAGTAATTGTTGGATGAAGAAAGACTGAGCAAACTGAGAAATGAAAGAGGTCAGGCAACTAAGTAAAGGGCTGGGGAGGAGATCAGACATGGAGGCTTGCTTACTGTAGATGATAGGAGAGATGCAGTATATAAATATATGAGTTTGATGTTTAAGATTATAAAAGAATGTAAGAGAGAGGGCAGGTTAATTAATGTGGAGAGTAAATATGCAATAATCACACTTTTTAACTTTATTTAATTGTTTTCGATGGCACCAACAAGCTGCCTTTCTGCCACAGCAGAGAGCCAAATATGCACTAGAGAATGATGGAAAAAAATCTTCGACTACAAGCTAAGTGCTAGGTTGTTGGTGACCTGGTAGGTATTATGATAATTACTATTACACTGCGTAGCAAATTTGTCTGTTGATCGTTGCTAAGCAGATGTAGTTAGCATGTGAAATGGGGAATATGGATGTTAAGCTTTTAACACTCAAACACAGCATGTGTCCTGTCACCCAAGGATTATCTCTCATGCATCGGTGAGTGTCATCTTTCAGTGACTCTCTTATTCTATAAAACGTCTCCATTGTGCCTTCAACTGCATTCCAGTGCATCTATTAAAAGTAAATAGCCACGAGCCAGAGTACCATCTGATCTATACCATCATTCTTTACCCAGTTTATGCTCTTATTCTTTGTGAATACAGAGCAAGCTGGTCCAAAAAAAGGATAGGTTTGAATCAATGAGCAATATCCTCATATGTCCTAACAAGACTTCAGGTGGAACTAACATGGCAACATATCCCTGAGAGCCAAGGGATCCAGTCTGGAACTCACATCACCCACGCCTCTGGCCAGAAGCAAATTACAACCACTTCAGGAAAGGTATAGAGAGTTTTTTGAGCACTCATTTAATTAAACTTCTAGAACCTTGAGCAGGCTTACAGAATATTAACCCAGGACCCTCCCTGGACACACCCTACACTGATTAAACTTTACTCACATTTCTGTAGGTCTTTAAGCGCTCAAATTAACAGGAACTTCAGGGGAAAGTACAGAGTAAAGTCTCTCCAGCTGCATGAAGTAACCAATCTTGTTTTCGGATAATAATGTTAAAATATCATGACAAATATTTGTATCGAGATAGTGGTTCCCTGGCACTGTCCACCAAGATCCAATAGATTTTATTCCTAAAATCTGCCAGGAGTATCTGTCATTTGCTTAATGTTATTCAAGACCCCATGTCTCACAAGTACTCAGGGCTGTCTTTTGTCAAGATGTGAGGTTTGTTTTTTACCAATATGTGGTCCTGGCATCTGCACCTGTTCGGTGGACTCCGTAACTCTTCTGCTTTGGATGAAGTTTTAAATTGTAGATCTGCATTTATATTGACTTCATATTATTGACTCCCAACATATCATCAAGTAAATGTGAAGTTCCGAATACTACACTTATACTTCTCTTTCTATGCTTGCCTTAACAACATGGCAGTAGTCGATATTGTTGAGTCGATATATGTGCAAGTTGATTTTCTTGGCGTCAATACTGTGGCATTCAACCATCTCCAGACTGGTGAACCACTGACTGTGGCTGCTGCTCAGGAGTGTGTACGGGGCAAAAGCATCAGAGCTATTGATAGTAAAGGGAAAGTTGCTGTTCACGTCTATCAAGTCTTACAGTTTTTCGAGTTTCTGATGGATTTTCCCTGTATTAACTTTGAAAAAAATAAAAAGATGATTATAGAAGTGAGAGGCTACAGCCACAACTTTAAGTACAAACGTCAAACTAAATAGGGGCATGATCTGAAGCATGGATACCAACCTCACAGACACCTTTACTTTACTTTCAAAGAGGACCCTTGGCCTAGTTATGTCTGATGCTACGGCAGACCCGGCATCGTGAAGAGCGTTCCCGCTCTAGGTGGGGCAGGCTTATTGTGATTACAAGGGATGGCTTTGTGAAGATGACAGTGAAAAAACCTGTTGTCAGCGGTTTTTACATTCCTTCTGGGGGAGTTATTTATGGACCTGTAGAACTGCAGCTCCATTTTTGTCTGAAGTGGGACACACCCGAGAGCCAAACCAGGTATTCCATAGGAGCCAAGAGACGGGAGGCAGAACAAAGGGCTTACGTGGAGCACGAAAGCAGAACATTAGAGGTAATTTGTTTACAGGCCGAGCAATTAACGTGTTGATGGTAGGATGACTCCTTATTTTCTGGACAGCAAGCAGATTCACACAAAAACTTTATTTCGTGTGTACTCCTCTGAGTTCCATCTGGGATAGCTATGGCTTACAATAACTACCTCTCTGCTTCCGTTTGGAATTCATTTGGAGTGTGTTGATTGTTCCACTGTTTAACTAATATTACAATAGGGGCCATATTATAGACTTGAATGCAGAAGCCCTATTTACACAAGTGCACCATAAGGTGTTTCCCGCACAAATCCCGGGCTGTGAACTTGATTGCCAAAAAAAAGTGTTTGCAACAGCGCATGTACTTTCGAGAGCAGAGCAGAGAAACACAGAGCATCACCGTTTTAGTATCGCCTCCCGTCCAAAATTTGAGAGGAGAATCATTTAACTCTCATCTAATATGGCCCTTCATCGAAATCTGGCACAGAGGTTAATATTTGCTAAGTTTTAACACTAATTGTTTTTCATCACTCTCTCTGATAAAATATCAAACTGTTTCATTCGACTGAGAAAGCTACATTGTTTAACTAATGTGTCAAATGATCTCTTAAAAGTTTTGGTAAGTGAACCTGCCAAGACAAATGTAATTGTTTTAACCATGATTATTTCTATTTAATTTGTTTCCAAAGGGGCTGTCACCCAGTGCGTCAGTATCTTTCAGTGCACCGAATACAGCTTATATTCGTAATGTATGATGATTGAATATCTTCAGGCTAGCTGAAGATTCCCGATTAATAATGTCTCTAATTTGACCAGAATAATTGTTGTACTAATGCTTTGTGTAATTCCTCTAAAACGTTATGGATTAAATACTTGAATTTATCTTTGCCAATGATTATTAATTTGAGTCGCATTCATGTTGATTGTTATTTGTCCACGGTGCAGCAAGGACACATCAGACGCAAATCAGTGTTGGTCCTAGTCCAGCTAAAACAAGGCCACATCTCGACCACAAAGGCATTCGAGCAACCTCAGATTATTTGGCCTTGTTTTAGTGGTTTTGGTGGTAAGTAGAATGTGTGGATTAATATTAGTCATTGATAAGGACTCTGGGTCATTTTCCATTCAATCGTTTTGTTTTTCACTGTGACACTGCATCAACCATTGCAAAGTAGCAACATAGGGGCAGTCCATCTTGAACTGCTAGGGTAAATCCCCTTTTAGGCACAGGAAGGGCAGGGCCCACACCTGAGCACACCAGTTACACTTAGGGTGTCTCACTGCGGGAAAATGTTGGAATTCTTGAATCAATCTCACCTCTTACAGTGAAAAAGTGAGCAAAGGAGCAAAGAAATGAAGAATTTGTACGTGGCCAAGGCTGCTTATAAGTGGCTGAGAGCCAAGCATTCCATCCATCACTTGTTTATTTTCTCAATGGTAGAACCCATGTACCACAGTCCAGTAGCTCACTGAGGTATAGGGGTGCTGCAGTCTGTTTTCTTGGATGATTGATCTTGGGTTACAGCATGACCCAAATGACTTAAGACATTGATGAATGTATGATTACCACCCATCCTAAACTCATGTCCTTTATAACCAATACTTTGATCAGTAGAGAATGGAACCAAAACCAACTTGCAGTAATATGGCATAAAGAATTGAAGACTCCACCAAAAATATCAGTAGAGGCAAGAAATCTGGGAGTAATCATGCACTCAAACCAACACTTTATCACACCAGTTAATGAAGTCAACATGCCATGGAGTACACTCTACACTATGTAAATAATGAGACACATGTTCTCTCACTAAAGGTACTCAAAGAAAATACAGGCCATTCTCACCCTGATAATGTTGCAGTCTAAGATGCAATGGGGTGTACCTAGTCATCCCTGTTTCATACTACACAAACTATGACCAATCCAAAACACCACAGAAAGTCTGCTACTATACATGCATCCAAGTGACTATACGACAATGATGCTGACAGTTCTACACTGGCTCACGACAGCTGGACACTCTGCTCTGAAAGGAAGTTGTACCTTTAACAAAACCATCCAAGGGAAAGGCCTGCAGTTTCTACAAGTGAAATTCCAACAACCCCCCAGAACATGACACCTCACTGAAGACCAGTAGCTTGACTCATTGTTCCTTATTATCAGAAGAAAAGTAAATTACTCTGGAACTCCTGCAAGGATAGATATGACATATATTAAATCACAAAACACTCAGGAAGTAAGCGAAAACATTGATCATTGTGAGATAAAGAAGCATCACAATATAGTAACAGTACACCTTTGCTCACATAATCTGGCTTCCTGTCTTATCTCTTATTACGTGTATGCTTGACTTTGAGCTTATACAGCACTCCACTAAAATACCAAATGCATGCATACATGCATACATACATACTTACATACGTACACACATACAAGCATACCCAATGTGGCACACTGGCTGTGAAAAACCAACCTACAATAATGGTGAAATGAGAACTCACTGCCCAAGAGCTCCCCAAAAGTCAAAGGAGCAGCACACATTATTTCCTCACAATCAGCAGTAACCAGAGCTGGAAAACACTGATACCTTAACCAGAGCTGGAAAACATTGATACCCTCTCTGAAGAATAATCATGTCATGCAGCATATACCCCAAACCCCTAGGGCACAAGTGTACTTTCAGCTAGCCATGATCAAACCACTAAAACCAAGTCACTCAAAACAAAAAAAAACAGGCACCCAATGCTTGAGGAGATCTGCCACATTTGGTTGGCATCTGAGAGGGCTTCATGTAGTCCAAATATGAAGTTCCTGTTCCCCTTCCCCACCATATTCAAAATTGCACACTCTCCTTGAGAACAACAACAGATCATATAAGGGTTTTCTGTGATGGAGACCATAAAGTCAGATATCTGCCCTCTTTCCCCTGCTAGACCCACCAGCTTTACTTAATTGATATCCTAATTTCTGTATGAAGCACGAGAGTTGGACTGAAAGTATCAGGTATTACAGAAAACTCAGCTTAGGACCTGAAGTACAATTGATATCAACCAGCTAATATAATTTGAGTAACCCCATCTCTCACTCATCTTTCCTCCATCACACTGCTATCCAAGACAAGGTCAGACTTGGACAGAAAATAGGCCGTGGCACCAAAATAAAAGTGGCCCCCATCAGTGAATTGGAAAGCCAAAAGAGCGGCCCATGTTTGTAAACTGGAGCAGTTTTGAACTAGTTAAGCTGAGCTGTATAAGTGAGTAAGATATGGAAGAAAACATGGGTTGGAGCTTTTTGCAGTCAGTGTTTGTTTTAATATCAGGGAAATCAATAGTAAAAAGAGGCCCACAATGAGCCAAAAAAACGGCACACACACTGACTTATCAGACCAGCCCACTGGGCACTGCCAGATTGCCCAATAGGTCAGTCCAACCCATATCCAAGACACAAGAGCACCATTCTGTCATTCACGCACAACGCCAAATTGCCTCCCACATAGGAACACAGCAAATTCAACCAAGTACTCCACCAATGTGCAATGTGCTTCTGACCAATAATGTGCCTTGTTGCCTCACAAATGGGTAGGATTCACTATATGTTAGACCTGGTCCTTGTTGCAGGGTCATCCCCAAACTTGTTGCCTTCCTCCTCCTATTTTACTGACCTCCTTTTGTTGGCTGTAGGACTCTGGGCACTTTATCACTGCTGATCAGTGTTAAATTGCATGTGCTCTCTGTTGGACCTGTCCCTTTCTACAGGGGCATTCCCAAAACTTTTTGTCTTCTCCTCCTATTTTCTCTGATCCTTTTTGGCTGACGTTATGACTCTGGTCATTTTATCACTGCTAATCAGTGCTAAACTACCTGATTGGCACATTTAATTTATCTGTAACTCCCCTGTACAGTGGTATCCCTATACCAAGGGCCTGTAAATTAAATGCTACTAGTGGGCCTGCAGCAAAGCTTTCGCCGCCCACAGAAGTAGCCTTTCAAACCTATCTCAGGCCTGCTAGTGCAGGGCCTGTGTACACATTTTACTGCCACAGGGACCTGGCATCTACATTTACTTGCCAGGCCCAGAACTCCCCTTTTACTTCATGTAAGTCACCCCCTAAGTTTGGCCTCAGCTAGCCCTATGGGCACGGTGCTGTGTATGTAGAAGACAGGACATGTGCCTATTAGCGTGGCGTGTCCTGGTAGTGGCAAACAGCCTATTTGATTTCTCACTTCTGTGAGTGCTGCCTTTCATACGATTGCATTAGAAATGCCCTGCCTTATTTCTAGGGGGTATTGTCTGATTTATGAGGGGTAGCGTAGGCACGTTTGGTATGGTTCTAATGGTAGTGAGAAATGCTGCTTACTGGTGTAGGTGGATAATTTATTACCATTATAGAAATGATACTTTTAGAAAGTGAGCATTTCTCTGTGCTTATGACTCTGGTGTTTTGCAGCTTGACTCCAATCCACGTCTGGGCAGAGTGACAGCTGGGCTCTGTGCATACTTTTCAGACAGCCTGTACATAGGGAGGGTGGAGGTGTCACAGAGGTGCATCTACATATTGAATGGTCTTCTTGGGCTGAGAAAAGGGGAGGCGGGGCACACCTGCATTTGTAAAGGCTGTGCCCTGGCCTCACCCAAAGGAATAGTTTATCCCCAACTGATGTCTGGAGCCTGTGTTGGAGGAGAGAGGAAGCACTCCTAGAACCAGTAGTAACTGGTTGGAACCTCTTCTCCCCCTCATGGAAATTGCTTTGTAAAACTGAGTATAAGTACAGGGGACTTTCCCTCACAATTTGAGAAACTTTCTAACACAAGCAACTTTTGTAGAACTGGACACAGAACGCTGCTGGAGGGACCCACCAGGAACCCCCTTGGATTGCTGGTGTTGTGCTGACGTGTGACACATGGGTCACTAGGAGGAAATGCCACTGACTGCTTCCACCTTGTGCTGGGGCCCCTGCCGCGCTGTGCTCCACCTTGGTGTCCCTATAGGCTGGGTGCTGTGGCTCCTGCCCTCTGCAACCCTATGCCCTCCGTCGCTGGAAGCGAATGAGAAGCGCTTCATTTTACTTGGATAGCGCCATGAGCGTGCTTTTTGATCTTTGAGAGCACTTCCTATTGTGTAATCTAACGCCTTGAAAAGTGCTTTATTTGCTTGCCCCCTGCACTTTGTAAGTGCTTGATTGAAGTGCCAAAATCACTGCCGCAACCTGGGCATTCTTGGTTCCCAAGCACGTCAGTGACGCGCTACCCCTGGTGCCCCTGGGGTACGAAGATTCGAAACCAGGAACGAGCATGCTCCTAGCAGTGCCCACAGGGTGAAGCACACTCCAAGGAGTGCCCCCGGGCCACCAACAGGCACCAACTTTGGCCTGATCACCGCTGCAGCTCGGGCGGCATGCATTAGAGTAGCGCACCAGATCGGGTGCGGGCAAGTCAGTTGGGACGAGCCAAGGGATGTGAGGATGGGCGGAGAGGAGGCCTCATCGGAGGTCCCCCGCTCCACCGGGCCTCCATTTTGCATAGAGGTCGTGGACGGGGAGGAAGCCTCATCAGAGGCTCCTTGCACCGCTAAGCCCCTTCTTCTTGAGGCGCTGGTCCACCAGGAAGGGCCAGTTTTGGCTCCGTGGGATTCACAGGGACTGTGGGCGCCCAGTCCGGGCACGGGTCCTAGGAGGGGCCCCGATATAAGAACCAGAGTGGGTGAATGACGCCCCCTACCTCCATCATAAAATGGCCCCCGTTTGGGGCCGAGGAGCACCGGGGGCCCCTTTTTTCCTTTGTGGCACTCGAGATGCCTTCATGCTAAAAGCAGGTACATTTGATGTTGCTTTTATGGGCATTATGAGAATGTTGTGCTAACCTGTTTTCTTTTTATGACTTGCTATGTATTTCCTGATACTCCTGGTATGGGCATTTATGAGGAGGTTATGGCGTGCATTATTGTAGTAATGTTTTCCTGACTACTGCTTATGTTGCAGAATAATGAGTATCCTGTGTGTTTTTTGTGACTACTGCTGATTTCTGCAGGGTAACAGTACTTTGTAATATTCTGACAACTGCTTGGGTGGCAGGGTATTACTGATATGTTGTGTTAGGTATAATGATGTTGTGTAGAATACGGTTTATGTTTTATATAACTTGGTGTTGTGTTTCCTTTGTGGTGGGGATAGTGTGTCACATGTGTTGTGAAAATGCTTTACACATAGCTCGTGCCAAGCTACAAAGGGGGTGAGCAGGGGCTAGGGTGTGTTACCCCCTCGCACCGACTAGAGACGGTGGGTTCTGCCAGGCTTAGGTGCATACCCTAGCCAACCAGAAAAAACATTTCTAGGACTCTCCATTCTAAACTTAGTATGACTGGCTTACATCTGATTGGCTAATTTAATTTAACTGTAAGTCTCTTGTTCAGTGGTATCCCCTATACCCAGAGCCTGTAAACTAAATGCTACTAGGGGGCCTGCAGTGCAGCTTGGGCCAACAACAGAAGTAGCCTTTCAACCTTGTCTCAGGCCTACCACTGCAGAGCCTCTGTGTGCAGTATACTGCCACGTTGACTTGGCAGGTCAAACTACTTGCCAAAGCCTAAACTCCCTTTTTACTGCACTTAAGTCCCCCCAAGGTATGCCCTATACAGCCCTATGGGCAGGGTGCTGTGTATGTAAAAGGTAGGACATATGTATTTATGTACTACATGTCCTAGTAGTGACAAACAGTTCGTTTAGTTTCTCACTAGTGTGAGCGCTGCTCCTCTCATAGGATTGCATTGGGAATGCCCTTTCATATGGCTAAGTGGTATCTTCTGATCTATGAGGAATAGAATGGGCATGTTTAGTATGTTTAGAATGGTAGTGAGAAGTGCTGCTTACTGGTGTAGGAGGCTTTTTTTATTACCATTGTAGAAATGCCACTTTTAGAAAGTGGGCATTTATCTGTTCTTATAACTTTGGTGTGTTTGCAGCTTGACTCTAATCACATCTGGGGTATTCATATTTTCCAGACAGCCATCACACAGGGATGGTGGAGGTATAACTGGAGTACATCTGTATACTGAATAGTCTTTCTGGGCTGGGAGAGGGAGAGGCGGGGACACTTACATTTGTATAGGCTGTGTCCTGCCCTCACACAAGGGGCTTATTTACCCCCTAATGATGTCAGGAGCCAGTGCTGGAGGAGAAGGGGGCATTCCTGGAACCGGTTAGTGCTGGTTGGAACCCACTCTCCACCTTCGTGGAAGTTGAACAGAATGAGTATAAGTACAGGTGGTTGACCCCTACACTTCTAGACACTGTATTAACTTGGCACCAGATGCTGCTGCAAGGAACTGTTATGCCAGCGGAACCGCCATTAGGACTGACCTGCTGTAGTGCTGACCTGTGGCCTGCTAGGTCACTAGAAAGACTGCCACTTTAGTTTATAAGGAGCCTGATGTGCTGGCCTGCTGTTGTTCCACCACTTCTGTGTACCCCCAGTGATCTCCCAGGATCTGTTGCTTGGTTCCCTGGGTGTTTGTAACCCCAGGGGTAATACAAGTGACACTAGCTCACCCCTGCCGTGGGATTGTGGTGGCCTGTGAGACCGGCAGCAGCATGAACTACACCATGAGCTGTGCTCCTGATATGGCCGTGGAATTGCCTCTACTTTCTGCAATTAGTGTGTGTCAAGCGCTGACAGAGGCTCTGGTGTGTGCTCCCCCATCTGAGGAATCCGGGTCCTTTCACCTCATTTGCACAAGTGCCTGTTGGGTATTGTCGGGCGATCGACCTGTGTATTTGTCCCTCCCTGGTGCCAGGGGCATGAAGAGCTGGTTTCCAAAGGCGCAAATGAAGCGTGCATAGATCGGTGCCCCTGGGGCACAGATGGGCACTTACTCAGGAGGCTTCACCACCGCGACACGGGTGAGGACATCAGAGGAGCTGACTTGAGGCTCAAACACACCGGGAGATCCCCTGTGCTAGGCGGGCTCCCCAAGAATCAAGGGATCCCTCCGGAAGGCCTGGGGGGGCTCTGGACTCACTCCAGGGACACATGTAAGGCGGAGAGAGAGCCACCTGTGAACTGCAACTGCACTGCATGTTCGTGGGCAGCTGTACTGGAGTACTGCCTACACGAGGAGACTGGAAGAGGTCTTGACAAGAAGGTGTGGGCTTACTTTCATTCCCCCCTCCCACAGCAGGATTGCCGGGGGTGGAAGTGCGGGGCTTCGCACCCCAGAGCCAGGAGACTCACCTGGATTACTGAAGCTCTCCGAGTAGGAGAGCTGGATGTGGCCATTATGGGGGTTGGCACCCGTGGGGGACCCGAGAGGTAGCCCCGCGGCTTTGGAAGGTGGATGTGCCACTCTGCTAGACACCGCAGCAGTAACTCTAACAGGCGCATCAGTTACTGCCTGCTCGACTTTACCGTGTGAGGAGGCAACACACGGAAAGGAGAGTCTGCGGTAATGGCGCTATTTGTGCAGTAGGAGCACTGGGAGCCTCATACAAAAGAGGTTGTTGGTGATTCTTGTCGTAATTACCCTGACACCACAATTTCTCCCCCCATTATGCATGTTGCATTCTTCAGGACCCGATTCCTATGATATGTCGTGCTTGCCACGTTGGGAGTAACCAGCATAGGTTTCAGGGCCTCTCCGATCTGCAGTGGGAGGGTAATGTTGGTATATGACATATGCCCTAAGGAAATGTTCTGATGCTATGCACATTTAAGTTGGTGATAATGATGACTTGCCACTTGGGGAACGTTTCCTTCTATGTCACTCATGATGATGTCTTGGCATCCATGAAAATGTGGTTGTTATGATGTGCGTTTTTGGTAATAATGATGACCCTACTACTGCTTGTGTTGCAGAATAGCAGTAACCTATGTGTTTATCTGACTACTGCTTGCTTTTGCAGAATACTAGTAATCTGTGTGATGTTCTGACTACTGCTTGTGTAGCAGGGAATTACTCATACATGCCATGCTTGCTCTAATGATTTATGTGCAAAACAGTTTATTTTTATATAACTTGTTGCGGAGGTTCCTTTGTGGTGTGTTGGGTGTGTTGTGCAAATGCTTTACACGTTGCCTCTGGGATAAGCCTGACTGCTCGTGTCAAACTACCAAGGGTGTTAGCAGGGGTTATCTTGGGTGTGTAGCTCCCGTATCCTGACTAGAGTGGTTTCCCCTGCATGGCTGAGGTGCCTACCCTAGCCAACCAGGAATCCTAATCCTAACACTATACAAATGCAATTACAATATAATACAGTATGACACAAGCTGTACCTCACTGCAGAGGCCCAAAGAAGCAGAAATATGTTTGTGGTTGCTCACATGTCCATGCATAGAGGAGGTTAACTTTCAGTTTGCGTTGGACTCTGCCTTTTTGGGTGGCGCCTAGACTGATTTGAAAACGTGTGGTTTATGAGTGTAATGCATAGTGGTAAAAAAATCGTGGATTAGAATGTAGCATACAGGAATTATCAGTGACTTAGATTAATTCAAGAATTCCACCCGTCATCTTTTTGTTTTTCATGTGGAATCCTACGTGGCTTTGCATGTTAGGCCAGTTTAAGTAGTGATACGGTTTAGGGTGCATAAATGGGCTAAAAGTCCGAGCTTCTTTTGATTTGAATTTCTAAAGCACACATTTTAAAATGCTACACAGCATTCTTGTCTCATTCTTTTTCCTACAACCAGGGCATCATCTACAGCCCAAAAATGATGGTAGAGCTTTGCTTTACATGTGTATATTTACCATGTTTTAGTACCTTTTCCCCAGAGTCGGACTGGCTGTACCAGGCACTGTGCATTTCCCCGTGAGGGTGGGAGGGTGTGGGCCTCTTTTATTACTGAAGGGCCCGTTTTGTAGCAGTGCAGCAATTTTAAAAGCACTGTAGAGTTCCTTGTATATTCAACAGTGTTCAGGCAATAATAAAAGTGCCAAGATAACTCTGATGATTAGTGTATCTGGCTCAAGAGAGATCAGAGTTTTGTTTAGTGCCAGTTTTGACTCATCTAAGGTAGCACAGAAGGTTAACATGGCTACTGCAAAGAACGTGAACTTTGCAGATCACAGAACAGTATTTTATGTGCATAGCTCAGTGGGATACTGCTTTTGTCACAGAGATTCTTTTGTTGTTGGTAGTTCACAGGTTACAATCATAATCTAGCACAGTGAGCTATGAATTGCCATCAAAGAGCTGCATGCAAACTTCATAGTACGGGTTAGAAAGTTAGTTTTTTTTCTCAGTCTTCGATTATTCTAATTTTGCTTAAAAGAGTTTATTTGGGTAGAAACAAATTGTTATCAGTAAAGCCTTCCCTAACCACTGTGTTGTGTTCTAAGTCCTGAATATATGCTCCCTAACACCAAACACTCTTACAAAATGCATACCAGTATGGATGACATTTGAATCCTACACCTTGTAGTCCCCTTTGTCTTATGTAACATTTGCTACACACTGATTTACACACCTATGATTTTTTTTCTCTGTATGTGTGTGTAATGTAAAGTGTGCCAACACCATACGCTGGTAAGAGAGGCAATATAAAACAAATGAAATACATGTGAGAGAGGGACTATGGAGAGATGAGAGGCGCTGTTAGAGGGAGTTAGTGAATCATTGAAGAGCCCCAATAAAGATTGCTGTATCCTGGTGCTCTGTAAGATCATCATTTGCTATGCTTTAAAAACGAATACAATTGAACATATAATGAAAAATGTGTTGTAGAAGACACAGTTTTTGCCACTTTTTCTCAAAGTTTCTTGGGGGAGAACACCCGCCCCACACCTCACTGTAGTGGTCTGGTTCATCCGCTATGCACCCTATGGGGGCTGGCGTGACAAAAATTGCCAGGGCTACTTTGGGTTCCTAGTCCAGCCCTGCTGTTCCCTGAAGCCTTCAGTACATTGTTTCTCCTAAACTTGTTTTCTGTCTCCTTGTTTCAAGTGCTTTCTTTCGAGGTTTGACTTATTTAAACAGATGGTTACAAATGTAATGTTTGTCTTCAGGAAAGCATTTTCTTGTGCACTCAAGACCAGATGCAGCCCCACCAGTGACTGGTCCCTTTTGGTGAATTCCAATTGACCAGCTGTCATTTGAATCTTTTTCTGCTTATATTCTTTGGATATTTAAGATGCTGCAGGAAAAAAATCAAAGGAAGTGCTATTACGGGATATAGCAAAAATGCTTTGTAACTGGTCAACAGGAATATCCAACAGCATCGACAAAAAGGTTTCCAAGACATTTAAAGAGAGGAAGTAAGGACACCAGAGGGAAAGCACTGGATATGAATGTCCTCCGGCAAGGGGAAAGAATGGATGTTAAGGGTTTGGCTGGCTTTTCTACAATGGCCTATGTCTTTGGTTGTATTTTATTTCTTTCTATGATAGCTAAGGTTAGCAGATAGGCCAAAGCTTTTGGAGATACTATCTTTCAGATCTAGATTTCCTTTTTGTAACTTTAAAATGAACCAAGATTACATTTTCCAGAATGTCTTAGATCAGTGGTTCCCAACCTTTTAACTTCTGTGGACTCCCACTTCATCAGTACTGGAAACCGGGGACCCCCACTGAATCATTATTAAAATCCGGGGACCCCCGCCACCCAATAAGTCATTACTGAAAGCTGGTGACCTAATCTGTTAATATTATTACATTTTCTAAACAGTAGCGGACCCTCTGAAGAGGCTTCGTGGACCCCCGGAAGTCCCTGGACCACAGGTTGGAAACCACTGTGTTATATCAAAATGGTGTCCCTGATAACATAGAAATCATTTGATAATCTTAGTTCCATGATGTCTGCAAAAGGGTGAGCTGGTGAAAGGAAATTTATGGTAATTGAAATGTGAAGCTTTCTGTTTGAATCCTTGGTGTACTCTGTCAGACCTTCAAACCTTTGGTATGGTCGACCTAAATTCAGCGTTTCAGTTAAGTTTTGGAGTGGAACATATTATATTTCAATGCTAATTAAAAGGGCGCCATTCCCACTGTTGGAAGTGTGAACATTACAAAGCTTAATGTTTTCAGAGAAAGTGAGCATATGACAAGAAATTATCATATGCCTCTGCCTTCCATGTTTGAAATCTCAGAACATACATGTAAGCAAACCACCAAATCATGCGAGTCGGGTACCAATCTTTTGTGATGCAAAGAGCTCAGGGAGATGTTCAAGTTAAAACAAGCACTATCAAAGCCAACAGATCTAGGCTGGGCAAGTGTGCTATTTTATTTTTTTATTTTGAAAGCTCACTGTATAAATAAAAAACTAAATCATATTTAAAAAATGTAACATTAATGTGGCCCAGCACCCCAGGACACCACCCTTGCACTAAAGAGCACCTTTTTTCAGGTAGTGGTGTATACAAGATCATGTAAAATGCTGTCAATCAAATACAATACAGCCAATGGACGAAGTGGGCTGACCCATTGCTCCAAAGGTGAACAAGGTACAACAAACCAAGAGCCCCTCCGCCAGACTCTTCCTGAACTTCCCCCGCCGAGAACACATCACAGGACACCTGAGAGATCTCCACTGGCTCCCCGTTGAGAAGATCAACTTCAAGCTCCTCGTACACACCTACAGGGCTCTCCACAACCTTGGACCCAAATACCTCAAACACTGCATTACCTTTTACTCCCATGCCAGACTTCTCCGCTCCTCCCAGCAGTCGCTTGCCACCGTACCCCGCATAAGCAAGTCTTCAGCTGGAGGGAGATTATTCTCCTACCTTGCGACAAAATGTTGGAACACCTTACGTCTCCACCTCAGACAGTTGCCGTAGCTAGCTCAATTCAGGAAGGACCTCAAGACCTGACTCTTCTACTGAACCCTGAGGACATACCCCACGGCGCCTTGAGACCCTACGGGTGAGTAGCTTGCTCTAAAATTACTAATCACGAAGCCTAGACCTGCGTACATTATTTCACACTATGCAACTCACTTTCTGTGAAAAACATTCACCGTTTTGAATTTACAAACAGATGTGCAAGTATGTTTGACTTAGATATAAATAAATAAATACAGAGCACACATATATTTGCATTCATATTGTGTCTATAGTAAAGATGACGTCTCAGCTGTGAATTGTAAAATAGGCCTTGTCCCTTTTAAGTGAAGGATGTTACAATAGTGTCAAATTGCTTCCTGTGAGGTCACTGCTTGTGATATCATTGCATGTGACACCACTGGGGAATGTAGATGACAGTACCCGTCATGTTTTTTTTAGGATATGTACCCTAAGACTTGGCATCTAACTTAAAGTGTGAAATTCTCAAGTGCATTTTCCAGATTCGAAGTTCTTTGGAAATATTTTGTTTTTTGGAGGACTTTTTCCTTTTTGGCCAAGACACTTGTTGACTGAGTTGAACTTTTCCCTTCTCAGCTTCCTTTGTTGGAAGGGGAAGGCCATTTTCCATGTGTACAACAACATAAATGGCTCACTGGTTTAAGAGGGGAACCTGCAAAGCGCTGTAATAACTACTGGAAACAAATTAAACACAATTTTCGACACAACAACATGGAAGTCAATTCACCGAAATGCCAGGGGTAGCGGAGGTGACATCACACGCCCTTTGACCTTCACCTTCACTTACACGCACATAATTATATATACATACAGATTTGCACTTACATGTGTTCTCTCTTACATGAACACACTGTCACCCGCAAACACGCACACAACATACATTTAAAAGCATTTTTTACTTACCTCAGCTCTGTTTTTATTACGCTGACAGTGAATAATATGTTATAAAGAGAGTGGAGCCCCATCTGGCGTCCATAGGAAGGAGCTGCCTCTGTGTTCCTGGCTCTGAATTTGCCACCTCTGAGGCCAGGGGTCGCAAAGTCAGTGACAGGGGTTGCAAAGGGCAAACCAAGGGTCGCAGTTGCGACCCCTACATGACGTCTATGCACAACATGTCTCGTTCATTTTACCTGTCCAGTCTCACCCAGCATCTTCTCATAACCAAAATACACGTTTTACTGAAACAACGGTGTAACCAATACTTGATAAAGCGCATGATTTGTAAATACCCATCACATACTTAATTCAATGTAACACTTGCCCGTGCCGTTCAAAGCATCACTGGTTATGAAGTACATCTTACACTGTACGTTAAACGTGTTTTTTAGCGATCAATGTGCCTCTACTGACTCAGTCAGTCGCACAGCATGAGTTTGAAAAATATAAGTAAACTACAGCCTGTGTTTTTGACGCAGAATATGAACACAATCCTTTGCTCACCCCGTATACTCCCCTCCCGGACTGGTCAAAGAGTGGGGGCGGGTGAAGCTGGGGCCAGAGAGGAATGGGACCTCTGAAAGATACACTGGGTCACCACATCATTTAGCGGCCCCAGGGCGCGCGGAGACGTGACTTTTTAACATTGCGCAATGCTACTTTTCAACCCAGGTTTACCCAGGTCTGGCAGATGGCTGGAAATAGTGGCTCCCCAGACACAGGGATCCATTGTAGAAATTGATTCCATGTTGACTCGCGCAAATCCCAGCAAGTCTGTGCGGCCCTTTCTCTTTCGGGTGTTGATAAAATTAGTATCATTGAGTTGGATAACAATGAATACATCCTATTAGGAGCAAAATGCACCACGGAGTGAACGCGTGCTTTACCAATGGGCTTGCTATGTGATCTGTAAAGAGGGGTTAGGTAAAGTCGTTCTTGGTGAACAAATGGGAACACAGAGTCCGTACAAGGTACTAATATCTCTCCGCTACTCTGTACCAAAACAACAATTTAAAAAGCATAAAGAAATATCCGAAATGATCCTAGGCTTCAGTGGCGAAGAACTCCCTCCACCCACGCTAGATAGAGCGTCCCGTTTCATACGGGACATCTGCATTACATAGCATAACAATACACAAAACATGGAAGTTAAGCACTAGATTACAATAAAACAGATTAACGAACGGATCCGTCGAAAAGTGGAAATCGACCCCCTAGGACTCCCACCACAGCTATGAATGCTCTGCTGCCAGCACCGGTAGAAATTATTAAAGAATATCTTCCACGTACGCAAAGACACGTTGGGCGGGTAACAGAGGGACCCTGACTTCTGAGACTACGGGGTCCAGCCTCTGCACGTTATCCACATAGAAGTCCATCAAAACTCTTTGGGGGGTGGGGGCATCTCAATGCCTCTTCAACCCTACATTTCACCTGCTTAGGAGTCTAAAGCCACCTTCCAGACACACAAAGCCCTGAGAGTTGGTAGCTCCTGGATGCCCAGGGCTGGCGCCACTGCACCTGCGGGGCCCCTCCTGCGCCCCTGCACTGTACCCGCATCCGTGCCAACTCTCGAGTTTCCAACGCAGCCACAATCCCACTGCTTCTGTTACCTGCAGGCTCCTTGACACAATACTGACAGGATCCTTATCGCAAACAACCCGGCCTCGCGGCTCAGATGGGTCTTATCGGCACATATTCGCGCGTGGCTTAAATAAGAAGCGCTGACTCAGCTCAGGGAAGCGGCTGGCTGAGGTTGTTGTTCGGTCCCAGCTGTTTACGCGACTGCATAAAAACACACCTCCCATTACTTTATAACAAAATACACACTCACTCCAGTTCCCAATAGCTGGTGCACTGCACATCTCGTAAATGTACACCGCGACCAGTTAGGATTTAACTGCCACATTAAGCAAGGCCGCTGCAGTAAAGCTGACTCACACTTGTTTTGTTGCTGCACTTTTACAAAGTTTCTTCGTTGGGGCACTGCGATTTCTTTCAATTCTGCTCCGACTTTAAAGCGCCAAAAAGCCTATGGTGCTGAACGACCGTTCAACACTAACACATACACCTCTCCCGTTATTGGCGCCCCTTCTCCTCTAAGGCAGGCTCTACGCAACTTTATGTTCTGCAGTCATAAATTCTGGGAGGAACGCTCTCCAGTCAACAGACAGTGCCCCGAGAACTGCTTATGTCAATTCCCGTCACACGAGGCTGTTCACGCTCAGATCCGCTTACCGTGCTCTCCGGGGCCGGCAGACAGCTGAGGTGCGCGCGCGCCGGCCGCTCCTGCACCCAGACTGCGCGCCCCGTCAGGAGGGCGCGTCCCCTCACACTTCAGGTGCCTGGAGCACTGTGTCCCCGCCCGCAGCTGGGGCCTCCCAACCACAACCCGTCCTCCGCTCCCTCCGCTCTGAACTCCAGGGAAAGCAGGGACAGCAACATTGCAGGCCACCACGGGCAGAAAATCTCCGGAATCGGATTACAAGAAACTCATTGGCCCTTAGCACTGTTTTCCTTTGTGTTAGTGACCGTGTGTCCAGTAATAAGCAATTTAAAAAACAGCTAGTGTTGGTGTTCAGAAATTACTTTTGCATGCCCACTTTCATTCATACATGCAGGCAACAACAATGGGGTGTCAGGCTCATTTGCAATTTTTAGCCTGGTTATGAGTTATGACCGCGTTTAATTCCATTTCAGACACACCCGTTCACGCCGCGTCGATTTGCATTCTTCTCTTTCTCCCAATATCCACCACTCCATTCGTTGAAACCAATTCTTACATTAGTCAAGATGTTCCTTTAGTTGTTAAAGTTGTTTACCTCCCCGCCTCTCACAGTCTCCAGGTTTTTATCAGATAAAACAATTCATATAACAAACAAAATACATGGAAAAAGTTTGATACTATATAATCACATATCCAAATACCACTACATTGACACACTAAGGCCCATATTTGTACTTTTTTAGCGCAAGTCATTTGCGTCGTTCTTTGACGCAAAACAGCGCAAACTTACAAAATACAATTGTATTTTGTAAGTTTGCGCCGAGTTTGCTTCAAAAAACGACGGAAATGAGGCGCTAAAAAAATACAAATATGGGCCTACCATTTTAATAAAACTGGCAGACACAGAGAAAGGAAAGGCAAGTTAATTGTATGCAAAATCATTTAGCTCGTTTAAACATGTACACTTTGAGTACCACTTTGCTACAAAAGCAGAAATGTCAGTCTCAGAAGGGTTTGATCTCATGAGCCGGATAGTTTCTTTGCTTTTTTCAAAACACTGTCTGTGGGCTGATTCACGAAGTGTAAACGTAGCTTTCTTAGGGGCGTAAAACGACTTTTGTAATTCACACAAGTCAGTTTTGCGATTGTAAAAAGGTTTTACTAACACCGAGGTTTTCATGTCAGTAAATCTTGTGTGGAGTCTGGAATTTCCAGGATAGGGATGCCCTTTTGGACATCCACATACTTCAAAATGTTTAGATATTCAACATTAAATTTAATGCTATCTTCCAATGCAAGAGACATTTATTCAAATTAATATTTTTATCAGTGGATTCTCAACCTTATCAGTGTCAGATCATTCTATTGGGAAATTTGTAGATCTTATTGCTTTGCAGGTTAAATTTAACGGGAAGTAACAACATTTCCTTTTTTATATTGCACAATATGACTAGTTATTTCGACACCTCGTCAGGGGTAGTAAGCGCTATAAAAATACTATTACAATACAATATCATAGATTAGAGGCAGCTAAATTGATCTCTATGCAGGTGGCTGCTAAAAGAGACAGGTTATAGAGACCCTTGACTTCCCTTTTACCCAAGAGCTTTATTAATAAGAATATTCCACATAAATTGTTAAAACCTCTTAAGTGATTTCTTGATTCATACTAATAGTACTTCCACATATTCATATGTATTTAATTCTTTACTATGACACATGTTTTAAATTTGATTGAGCAAATATATGTTTTGATCAATTTTGTTATGTTACAGAAATAGTTGTTCTTCATTTACACCTTACTCTGTAAGGCACTGTTATTACATGTTGCTACTTCTTTTTTCTTCCATGTCACTCTTCTCTTTCTTTCTCTTTCTTTCTCAACAACATACTTAAAATGCTCTTTTTTTTCTAACTTAGCAATTGCAGCCCTAAGCTTCTTAACATATTAAAAAATGGATGCATTTTTTTACCTGATTGCATTACACAATTGTTACACTGTTGTATATCCTTAAAATTATTTCATTCTATTTATTGATATTTCCTTGCTAATTTTTTTTCAATAAAGCATGTTAAACAAAAAAATACTCTTTCCCACCCTGGACTTGTTTGCAGATTTACTCCGTTCAAAGGTATTCGTAAATATCTTTGCGGGATGAAAGAGGAAGAGAACACCTACCAAAATTGGTGGGTTACAGGGGAGGGAAAAGGATTTCTCCCTGCAGAAAAAAACATTTTCCCTGTCGAGAAAAAAAAGACAAAAAAAGAGAGCAAGAGAGTTTGCACTTTCCTCATGCAAAAACACAGGTGTATGTTTCTCCAAGACAAAACCTGATTCACGAAACTTCTCCAGAATTACTATGAGAAAAATGTGACTGGCATACATTTCCTGGCGTCACCTGGAAAAATTGTGAATTATAGTCATATACCTGCAATGAAGCAGGGCAGTAAATCTGCAAGTGCAAATATAGGACTTCTTTTGTGTAATGGGCATTATATGTATTAAACATGCATTTGCAAAGCCAATAGGTCTAAACATGCATTTGCCAAGCTAATAACTCCTGCCTATGCAAGAGCTACTGGCTTTGCCCATGTCTTTTATCCATGTTGTACAGCAGTGTGAGTGCTGTACAGTATGGCTAAAAGTTACTGATGTGGCGTAGAGTGGCATGGAAGTAAGTGGAGTAGAGAAGAGTGCAGTACAGTGGTGTACAGTGGAGATGCATGGAGTGGCATAGAGTAGCGTAGAGTGGAGTGGCATAGAGTAGAGTGGCATAGGGTATTATAGAGTGGAGTTGCATAGAGTGGAGTAGTATAGATTGGAACTTTTCAAGGCTTGTGGATCATAAGGTAGAAGTAGAGAAGAGATCATTTTGAACCAATCTCCACAAGGAGAATGGAAGAAAATGTAATTTGAATAAGAATAGTAAGGACGTCTTTAAATGAATGTTGACTTTAGTAAGGGTCTGTCGAAACCTAGAATAGGTGTATGCAGCAGCTGGCATTACCCTGGCCTTCTGTCCACCACTGAGCAGTCAAGTGGAACAATTTAACAATGTCACTGGAGACCCTTTCTATTCTTGGGGCTTTATTTTTTCTTTGCGATTCAATAGGAATTATTTCCCTAGAACAGTGAAAGGCGTAAGACTCTCAAATGATCATTGTAATAATTGGACGAGAGCTTACTCGTTTTAGCGCAGTCTACTGCCTGAAACCAGTCATAGCAATAGAGGATACAAAAATGATCATATCACTCATTTATTGGTACATACCTTTGCAACTTATTAGAAGTATCATTAGTACCCTTTGTATCAATCTTCTAGAACATACATATATACCTACCTTGCTCTGCCTTCGTAGTTGAATACACATTTACACCAACCAATGTTTGTTCAGTTTACTGTTGATACTCTGCAGTACTTCACCAGTCCTGCAGCCTTACTTTCGTGGGTACTGAGGTTACTAGTGATACCGTTCAAAAGTCTATTATTTCAGCATTTCCCGCTCTGTCAAACCTGATGATTGCTGATGACTGGTTTCCCACATTCACACCCCATACTTCACTGATCTCATGAAATGCACCTCAAACATGGGAGGATGGGAGAACAGGCTAAGAAGATAAGCTGTACTTAGGCATCTTAGGTCAAAGTCCTTTAGAATTTTGATCATATTTACTGTGGATGGAGCAGAATGCTATACGTTCTCTGTATTTTGAATTCAGACTCTAGTCATTGTCTCCTTAGTTTAGGTATTAGGGGCAAGTTGTTCACTACAAACAGTGCTCTTTTTTTGTAAAGATGGTGGCATAGAAACATTTAATAAGTTTAGGGTGGTCCTACAGATAGCTTTAGCTTCGGCTGTCTTGAAATTATTTTTCGTTTACCATTTACTTTAAGAAAAATCATTCCATGATGGGCGTTGTTCATAAGTGCCCATTCATGGCAATGATGTGAGGAGAAAAAGCATTGGCAAAGCTAATAGTCCTGTAGTCCAGTGTCTCTGGCAAGACTTATCGGCTTTGCGAATGCTTCTTTACATTTGTACATCCATTATATTGAATCACAACACAAGTGGCAAAGGCTAATTTTAAATCAGAACAGAATTAGGGATCAGGAAAGTGCCTTTAACTGGTAAAATAGTGACAGCAGCCTCATAAAATTCACAGCAATGAATTACACATGTAAAGCTCAGCTGCCAAATAATTCTTGCTTGCAGATATTAGTTAACTGGAGTTTTTTTGCCTCTTTCACTGGTTTTCTTTTATGGATTGGACCATAAATCGTATTATGTATTTAATGTTTTCCGTATTAGCTTCAATGCTTAAAGAAGTACTACTCATGTACATGTGCTGTGTTAATAAACAATTTATGTGTGAATGATTCCACATAGAGTGTTTTAATGGTTTGCTAATTGAAATTGTACTTGGTTATCCTGATGTCTTCTTGAGAGCTCATGATGTAATTGGGAATGAAGGTGGTTTCATACTGGATGTCACAGACGGCCCTAAAAATCTTTAAAATTGTTAGAAGTACTATGTGGAGATTAAGGTTTACCCATTTCAGGAAATTCGGTTCGATAGGTACAGTTAGTGCAATGTGTTTGAATCTTTTTCGACCACGTGCTTGAGGTCTTTTAGAGTGGATCTGGGGCTGCAATCACACTTAGGGGGCATATTTACTAGAAAGCGGCACATCACTCTTGATGCACCACTTTTCTTGCATTGCCTTGTGCCACTCTAAAAGCACCATATGTGCACCATATTTACAATACAGTGCACCATGGCACATGTTAGAACAATAGCATCAAAAATGTTGATGCTATTGTGGCGCTTTGCAGGGCTAAGAGGCCCATAGATTAATATGGGTGTGTAATTTTAACACCTGCTTTAGGTAGGCGGCTATTACACACCCAGGCCTTCAACAGGCATTAAAATTGATGCAAAAAATCGCGCAATGAAATCTTGTAGATTTCACTGCACTATTTTTGAGGGCCTCTCAGTGCTGGAACGCCCTCCCCTTGCATACATTATGCCTGGTGCAGGCATAATGTTGTACAAAGGGTTTACAAAGTGGTGCATTGCAAGCAGTCTCACTTTGTAAATACGGCACATAGGAAATGCCTACATAACACCACATTAGCAGAAAAAATGATGCTAATGTGGCGCAAGGGATTTCTAAATATGCCCCTTATTTCTTTATCTTCATCTTGCGTTTCAATGTCGGCCTGTAGATTTCAAATTTCTTCTAGAAAAGGGTCAACTTTGAACTTTGAGGACACGTTATATTTCTAAAATCGTGCATTACTGGCATCTGACTTCACAAATTATCCCTTCCAAGGAAAGCATTTTGTCCTATTTAATGACATTTAACGAACCATTCCACCTTTGATGATTCAGTGTGTACCCAGACTCCCACTCCTCGCCACGATAAGACTCGTTGGAGTAGGTGGGAGATGGGCACAGGAACCAGGCTGATTTGCGGGGAGTTCTTTGAAAAGTCAGTCTTATGTTTCTGTGCCCAAACTACCTGAACTATTATTTTCAGAAGAAGTATTTTTTCCTACCTCCTGGCACTCCTTTCTTGTTCGGGTTCTCTGTACTCGTATTTCTCTCTTTGATTGAGACCACTGGAGCAGCAGATTGTAAGTAGCCCTGATTTCTGGGTAGACTTATAAAAACAGTCTGTTGGTGACAAGGCACAGCCTGACTTGCTGAGCAATTCATATGAAGAGAATTCCTTTGTCCTACCTAATGGTACTCGCTGCATTCTTTATCGTTTCCTGGCTTCCAGGTCTCACTAATCCTCACCTGCATAATGACCAGCTGGACCAGAAAGTTGTTGGGGCGTGGCGGCCACGCAATGTTTCCCTGATTAGTGAGGCACAGCTTGCAAAGACAATCTGCTTTTACTACGGCACAATAGAAACAGGAAAGCAGCATACAAGTAGCATGCGGCATGCAATACTGCTGCACCATTTGTCCACGTGACGAGAATAACAGTGGACACACAAGGCTATGCATGTGGTACTTAATTATAAACAGGTATTTTTAATTGAGATTTTAATCTGTTGTGCTCCTATGTAAATTTTATGGCAAGACCGGAGGCTCATATTATGTTTTTTCTTTTCTTGTTTATTAAATAGCAGCAGTCAAGAAAAAATACAACTCCCAGAAGGCCAAGCGTAAACAGGCCAACAGGAGACAAACAGTAGTTCGTAGTGTCCACCAGTCACAGGGCACTAAACCCCTAAATACCTATCTTGACTGTGAACAGCCCTCTTTTCTTGCTGCTTGCAGTCAAGATAAGTATTTCACAATTCTGCTCGATTTTACCTTATTTATGTATGTGACTGATATTGTGTCTTTTTACCTTAGTTGTATGTATCACGCGCGCGCAACGTTGCTTTTGCTGGCTGTTTCTGCCTAGTCGGCTCGTAGCCGGATTTTTCTGTCCTAGTGCGTCTCCTCTCACGCAAGCGTTATGGGCTCCACACCGGCATTCTAAACGGGAGTTTCTCTCAGTGCGACTTCATTTCGTGTCGACACTTGACAGAAGCGGCAGTTTGTGCCTATTTCCCGTGTTTTTTGATGTTTCCTTCTTACCTGCTTGGCTTCCTCGACCCAACGTCATCTGTCCTCACCGGGACCTGCCTTTTTCTCCACCTATAGGCGGAGCCAAGTTAGTTCTTTCTCCGGTTAAAAAGACATTAACCCTTTCTGGTCTTTCCTCAGCATAATCCAGTTTTATTCATTTTCAATGGAAATGAAGGTCTCTTTGACTAAGAATGCCTTGGAGGAGGATGAACAAATTAATGAACAACTGAGTGATTTCATTCAATGTTCTGTAGAGCAAGCTGTGTCAGCCTCTATTAATACATTATCAAAAAATTTAGAAAATTCTATATTAAGCTTGGTTTCTAAGACGATTTTGGCCCAATCTGTAGGGGAAAGCAGAAAACGCCCTATCTCCAAAAATGTCTCTAAATTGGGGTTAGTTAGTGAGGTCACCTCACAAAAGGCAGAGGACGCGGCTCCTCACAAGGCTCCTTCTAAGGAGGGTTCTTCAATTATACACACTAAATCGTCTCTCAAGTGTGCAAAAAAATCCTAGCACACTGCTGCCCCTATTGTGATTTCCAGTATTTTGGATACTGCTGATGATGGTCCAGATTCTGTCTCTGATGCAGACAAATCAGATGATGAGGACTCTGTGATTCCTCCTCCTCCAAAGAAAGCAAAGATTATGGCGCAAGAGGCTAGTCAACCTCTAGTAATATCTGAAGCGGAAGGGGTTCCTATGTTCAACCCAAATGACGTTCACCACCCTAACTCTACAGAATGTTTTCCTGCAGATCATGTGAGGGATTATGTGGCATATAGACTACGCACATCTATGGACAAACAAACCAGAGCCAAACTCTGTTCCGAATGCCCTCGCCCTTCTTTATCTTCCAAGATTACATCCACCCCAGCTATTGACCCTTCCCTCATTACCTTTTTTACCAAGTTCGGTAAAGATCCACGTAAGGGCGTGGACAAAACCTGGTCCACATGTCAGGACAAGCTTTTGTATGTAGTGGGTCCCCTCACCCGCATATTTGATTTGGCTGAAGCTGCCCATTTGGACAATTGTCCCATTGATCCAGTGGAATTATCACTATGGGTTCAGAGATCCTTTTGTTTACTAGGCAATGCCAATGCTGCAATTACCCATGAACGAAGGAAAGGCCTTCTTCTTAAACTGGATCCGAAGTTAGTCAATCTGGCTGTATCAGACCCAGGCATCAAGGCAGAGGGGCTCCTCTTTGGGGATTCCTTCATCAAGGAGTTGAGTAAGTATGTATCAACCTTTGCCTCATTGGATAAGGCCCAATAGTCCCTCAAAAAGATATTTCACAGTCGGGTTTTTGCCAGGGCCGGCAGAGGCAGGACCGCTTTGCCGGCTGCTCGTACAACAAGCAGGGTTCCCGTGGTGCCTTCAATGCCTCCTATCAGGAATACAGACCGCAATTTTATCCACAAAAGGGACGCGGTTTTCGCAACAAAGGCAGCCGAGCTTCCAGACTCGCAGCCCAAACCGGTAAGTCTTCTGTTGTTTCTTCCAAAATGGCAGTCGATAACATCAGATCCATGGATAATAAACACTGTTCAAGGTTACAATATCAAACTCTACTCGGAGCCTATTCAGATTCGCTTTCCTCAGCCTCCCAAATTCTCCTAGGAGATGACGTTGGCGATATCAGCGGAAATCCAGGCTTTACTTCAGAAACACACCATCGTTCCCTGTCAGCTAGACCCCACAAGTTTCATCAGTTCTATTTTTCTGGTTCAGAAGAAGAACAAAAAGATGCACCCAGTCATCAACTTAAAACATTTCAACCAATTTGTGGTTTACCGTCACTTCAAAATTGAGACTATTCTCAATCTCAGAGGCTCTCTTCTTCAGGGCGATTGGATGGTTCGTTTGGACCTCCAGGACGCCTACCTGTCAGTTCCTATGCATCCAGATTCCAGGATATTCCTGCAGTTCGAATAGGCAAACCAATTTTATCATTTATCCTCTCTACCTTTCGGTCTCTCTTCAGCTCCCTTGTGTTTCACAAAACTCATGAGGACGGTCGTAGCTTTCCTCAGAGCACAGGGTATCAGACTGATTATTTATCTGGATGGTATCCATAATATGAACCAGAATCGTACATTCCTTCAATCTCATCTTCTCTTGACTTCCACCCTTCTCTCCGATCTAGGCTTCCTCATAAACAATGAAAAGTCTTCTCTAGTCCCAGTCCAACGCATAGAGTTTGTAAGTTTTCTGGTGGATTCTGTCTCCTCTACTCTTCATCTTCCTCCCGCAAAAGTAAAGTCTATAAAGTCCGAAATCATTCACACCCTATGCAAATCCCTTATATCACTCAGATCTTTAGCAAGGATTATAGGCCTTCTTTCCTCTTCCATTCAGGCCATATTTCCGGGTCCTCTTCATTACAGAGCCCTTCAAAGACTCAAAATACGTCATCTTCAAAAGGGTCTGGCTTATACGGACAACGTTGTCTTAGATCATGATTCTCACGCAGAACTCCAATGGTGGATAGACCATTTAGATGCCTGGAATGGCAGGACTATATTTGCATCAGCCCCAGATCTAGGATTAGAATCTGATGCAAGCCTCTCCGGTTGGGGAGCCCGGTGTGGTACAATCTCGACTGGAGGCACATGGGCCCTCATTACAACCCTGGCGGTAAATGCCGCTTACCGCCGTGCAGAAGACTGCCAACTTACCGCTGCGGCCGCAGAATTCAGCTACAGCTATTACGACCCACAGCTCGGAATCCGCCATAATACAGACACCCACACAAGTCTGCCACACCAAAGGTCAGTGATAAACTGGCGATAACAAAACTGACACTGTCACGCCAACAGGAATACGCCCACACTATCACGACCCACGAATCAACGCAGCAGTCTTTCAACCGCGGTAATCCATTGGCGGTACACACCGCCGCGCTCAAAATACACACACATATACAAAACATAACCACATTGGGCAATTCGAAATACACACACCTGATACACATACACACACCACACCCACACACCCAATCCAATATAAAGCACACACCCACATCACCCACAAACCCTTACTACCAGAATTATGAAACCATGCCAGAGAGAGACACCACCATAAACAACACCAGCATCCACAGACACACAACACCATCACTTACGCAACATCCATGCACCTCAAACAACACACAACACATCCCCTCACACATCACAACACACACCACCTTACACATCACCCACACCACATCATGGCACCTCAACAACGCCCCAGCTTGTCTGAGGAGGAGATCAGGGTCATGGTGGAGGAAATTGTCCGGGTAGAGCCACAGCTATTCGGATCACAGGTGCAGCACACCTCCATTGCAAGGAAGATGGAGCTATGGCGCAGAATTGTCAACAGGGTCAACGCAGTGGGACAGCATCCAAGAACTATTGATGACATCAGGAAGAGGTGGAATGACCTACAGAGGAAGGTGCGTTCCGTGGTCTCCAGACACCAGATTGCTGTACAGAGGACTGGCGGTGAACCCCCACCTCCTCCCCCACAACTAACAACTTGGGAGGTGCAGGTCTTGGCAATACTGCATCCTGAGGGCCTCGCAGGAGAAGCAGGAGGACTGGACTCTGGTAAGTCAATCCTTTACTACCTCATCCCCCCCACCCTACCTGCATGCCATCACATACTTCCACCCTCACCCTCACCCCCATCACTCCAACACCTCACATATGCCCCACTATCACAACCCACCCATCCCAATTCCATGCCCTGCATGCAACACCAAAGTATGGACACCCATCACCAAAGCATGTCCACTACAGATACCCACACAGACCCCAACCAAATATCACACAAGGACCAAGACAAGAATGCAAGCACTGGAGCACAGGGTCACTCACCCATTGCACACAATGGCATACACAGATGCAATAATCATTCCTTTACACCCCTGCAGGACACCAACCCAACTTCACTGGACAGGAGGTACCAGACATATCCAGTCCTCCCACAGAAGAGGCCCACAGTGATGACAGCAGCTCTGCACAACTGGATCATGATGACCAGCCCGGCCCATCAGGGACCTCGGGACAGTCGGTTCCCCTGACACTGGCACAAACCACCACAGAGCTTCCCCCCTCGGGAAACACCAGCACAGCACCCACCCAGCGGGCCCATCCCTCTGTCCCCAGGACACATCAATCAGCAGTGTGTCCACCACTACAGGGAACCCAGGCAAACACACCAACCCAAGAAAATCAGGGACCTGGGGGCAGTGGCAGTGGGCACACGGTTCAGAGGACAGAGGTTCAGGAAAACAGGGAAGCTGGAAGGACTTCTGTGCGACAGGGGGAGGACAGGCCCAGGGAACCCACTCTCCACGAGGCCCTCTCCAACATCATGGGAGCTTACCATCATTCCCAGGAGACGATGGCAACGGTACTGGCCAAGTTTCAGGAGACCCAGCGGCTGCAGAAGGAACACTATCTGGGGATCAGGGAGGACCTTAAGTCCATAAACAACACCCTGGTCACCATTGCAGGGGTGCTGCAAGACCTTGTCAACACCAGGAGGGACACTGTGGCACAACAAGGGGACCCTGACACTATGAACAGCCCTCCACCTCTGCCGGCGCTAGTGGACAGGGAGTACCGCCACAGGAACACGACACCAGCACCCCACCCCCTGCAGATGGAGAACCACCCCACAAACGGTCCCTGAGATCCAGGAACAAGACAGAGAACATTGCAAAGACCCCCGCCAAGAAATTAGACCCTCCTGAATGTCACCCTTCTGTCCCACTTTGTCACCCTGTCCATCCTTCAACTGCCATTGCTCCACTTCCTATGCCCCTTTGGACAATGCACCTGTGAAACAAATAGACTGGACTCTGCCATGGACATTCCTCCACCATCCCCCCTACCCATTTTACAACCCCCTCCACTTATTTGCACAGAAATAAACACACTTCAATCACAAAACAATCTGGAGTCAGTCTGTGCTTTCACAAACGTGTAATTACAATAACCATGGAATATAGCAATGTCAATTTACTTGTGCACATACCAATGTAACACAGCTGTAGGCCTGGGGGAAATGTAGCAGAGGGAACAAAGTGGGGCTCACATCTGTGAAGTGGAAAGGCAAAGTGACAAGTCAGGGTCCATACACAGAGTAAAAATGACAGACTCATGCTAGCTCCAATAATAGTATGAGATATGGGAGGCAGTGACATCTTCTTACCTGTGTCTCACTGGAAGTATTTCATGATTATGTTGTTTCTGTTGTCGATATTCTCTTCTTCTGCCTCCTCTTCTTCACTGTCCACAGGCTCCACAGCTGCCACAAGACCACCATCTGGCCCATCCTCCTGCAGAAAAGGCACCTGCCATCGCAAAGCCATGTTGTGCAGCATACAGCAGGCCACGATGATCTGGCACACCTTCTTTGGTGAGTAGTAGAGAGAACCACCTGTGATATGGAGGCACCGGAATCTGGCATACAGGAGGCCGAAGGTTCGTTCAATCACCCTCCTAGTTTGCCCATGTGCCTCATTGTAGCGTTCCTCTGCCCTTGTCCTGGGATTTCTCACTGGGGTCCTTAGCCATGACAGGTTGGGGTAACCAGAGTCACCTGCAAATATGGAGGGACAACTGTTAGACACACACTAACCCGTAGGGAAAACCCCATACCCAGACACCTATTTACACTGTATAGGGTCCTTGTCCTCACCTATTAGCCACACGTGGTGCCTCTGGAGTTGCCCCATCACATAAGGGATGCTGCTATTCCTCAAAATGTAAGTGTCATGCGCTGAGCCAGGAAATTTGGCATTCACATGGGAGATCTACTGGTCTGGCAAACAAACCATCTGCACATTCATAGAATGGTAGCTCTTCCGGTTTCTGTACACCTGTTCACTCCTGCGGGGGTACCAATGCTACATGTGTCCCATCAATGGCACCAATGATGTTGGGGATATGTCCCAGGACATAGAAGTCACCTTTCACTGTGGGCAAATCCTCCACCTAAGGGAACACGATGTAGCTGCGCATGTGTTTCAGCACTCTGGACAACACGTTAGAGAACATAGGCTGGGACATCCCTGATGCAATGGCCACTGTTGTTTGAAAGGAACCACTTGCCAGGAAATGGAGTACTGACAGGACCTGCACTAGAGGGGGTATCCCTGTGGGATGGCGGATAGCTGACATCAGGTCTGGCTCCAACTGGGCACACAGTTCATGGATTGTTGCACGATCAAGCCTGTAGGTGACTAATATGTGTCTCTCTTCCATTGTCGACAGGTCCACCAGCGGTCTGTACACCGGAGGATGCCGACATCTCATCACCTGCCCCAGCAGACGTGCCCTATGGAGGAGAACAGCGAGCAGAGAGTCAGCCAACACTGAGGTATCTCAAAATGTCATTTGCACACATTTATTAATCCACAATGTGCCTGTAACTGTGTGTATTCAAGGCCTACATTGGTGTGACGCAGTTAATATTAATGCCATGTGGCCCCCTCAAATGGCGGCTGCCTGACCTGTAAGGTGGGACAAGGGGATATGAGGTAACTGCGCTGGGTTGTACACCGTCGCGGTGGGCGGTCAAAGACCGCGCCGCAATCCAGCATTAGTTAACATTGGACCCTATGGGTCCGAGGAGCCAATGACGATGTAAGCCGGCGGTGACGGTACGCACCGCCACGGACGTGACCGCCATTTTCTGTCTGTTTACTCACTTGCTACCTGACCTTCAACAGGAGAGGACCTACACTGCAAGTGCTGCTGTGACCTGTGTCTGGAAGCGACAATGGCTACAGTGTCTGGGGAAAGGGCCCCTGCCTTCACTTCGGAGGAGTTGGAGAAACTGGTGGATGGGGTCCTCCCCCAGTACACACAACTGTACGGTCCTCCAGACAAAGAGGTGAGTACACTGTGAGCATGCTGCATGGGCAATGCCTGTTTTGAGTGGTGTGGATGGAAGATACATGGGGAGGGGGCTGAGGCCTGCATGTGCGGACGGTGAGTGTATGTGCATCAGGGCAAGGGTGGGAACGTGGGCCAATGAGTATGACGGTCCGAATGGGTAAATAATTTCCTTTCCACCTGTACTATTCCTCTAGGTCAGCGCCCATCAGAAGAAGGATATTTGGCGTGCCATCGCCAAGGACGTCCTGGGGGTCCACCACAGACGGAGCACCCACTGTCATAAAAGATGGGAGGACCTGCGGCACTGGAGTAAGAAGACGGCGGAGGCCCAGCTGGGGATGGCCTCCCAACGTGGGAGGGGTGCCCGCCGCACCATGACACCCCTGATGTTACGGATCCTGGCGGTGGCGTATCCGGAGTTGGATGGGCACTTGAGGACATCACAGCATCCACAAGGGGGTGAGTACACTCTCATTCAGCTGACTCTGTGCGCATTACAAGGTGTCTGGGTGGGGGAGGTGGGCAGTGGATTCCCCTAGGCCAGGGCGATCTTGGTAGGCAAGGTCCCTTGTGAGGCAGGCTCTGTGGCACCCCAACTCCACTAATGGTTAGTGCCATCTACACCTAGTCAGGCTCCTGTGACTTCCAGGTGTGCAGCAATTGGGCTTAGGCCTTGTACCTCATGGGCATGTGATTAATCTAGGAACTATAAGTGCATGGCGTAGTGCAGAGGGCTGTTCTGTCTGTTGTGTCCGCCAACAGTAGTGGTGTTGCATGCACTGAACATGTCTTTCTCCTGTCTTCCCCCCCCTTTTTGTGGTCTCCCTGTTCTTGTCTGCAATAGCATCATCAGGCGGAGGAGCATTGGCACCGGAGCAGGAGGGAGCTGCATCCCACTTGGCCCTGGAGGGCGAAACAACGGAGTCTGAAGCCACCAGTGGGACGGAGGGCGAGGGGAGCTCCACGATGGGGACAGGAGCAGAGACCAGCCACAGCGACTCCTCCTCTGATGGGAGCTCCCTTGTGGTGGCGGGCCCCTCTGTGCCCCGCATCAACAGGTACAGCTGCCACCCCATACCAGCACCGCCCTCCCAGCAGCCCCTCAGCGTGTGTCCCGTGCCCGCTCACCCAGGAGGGTGGGCATCTCCTTCGCCCCAGGCACCTCAGGCCCTGCCGCAGTCAGCCCTGCTGCCCTCAGTACGGAGGCTATTGACCTCCTGAGATCCCTCACTGTTGGGCAGTCTACCATTCTGAATGCCATCCAGGGTGTTGAGGGGCATTTGCAACAAACAAATGCATACCTGGAGGGCATTCATTCTGGGCAGGCAGCCCAACAGAGAGCATTTCAGGCTCGGGCCTCAGCACTGATGGCAGCCATTGTCCCTGTGTCCAGTCTCCCCCCTCCAACCTCCTCCACCCAGTCCCAATCCCCTGTACCTCAGCTTATCCCAAGCACACCATCAGACCAGCATTCACACACATCAACACACAAGAGTGGCTCAGGCAAACATAAGCACCACACATCCCACAGGCACTCACACAAGCATCATACCCATGCACACATACCAACATCTACTTCCCCCACTGTGTCCTCCTCCTCCACGTCTTCCTCCTCCCTCCCAGTATCGTCTCCACTCACACCTGCATGCACTACTTCCTCAGCCACTACCTCCATCACCAGCATGCCCATCACCACACACCGCTCACGTGCACTCACCACCCCACTACCATTCACACATCCTGTGTTCTCTCCCAGTGTGTCAGTGAGCCCTCCTCCCAAAGTACACAAACACAGGCACACACCCACCCAACAGCCATCCAACTCACAACAGCCTCCAGCCCATGCACCTTCACCCAAATTCAGCAGACGTACACCTCCTACAACCACTACCTCTTCCTCCACTCCCAAACCCCCTCCATCTACCTGTCCCAGTGTGTCTAAAAACCTTTTCCTGGCTAACATTGACCTCTTCCCTACACCTCTCCCCCATCCTTCCCCTAGGGTCAGGCTTTCCAGGTCCCAGCCCAGCACCTCAGCCACCACATCCCCAGGTACAGTGGTGCCAGCAACTGCGGGGTCATGGAGTGCGCCAACCATCAGGGCTGCCAGTCTGCCACGGAGCGAGGGCAAGGACATTCCGCCACCTGCCAAGGTGAAAAAGGTGCCCACATCCCAGAGGGAGAAGCCGAAAACACCTGCCACCAAGGGGTCAGGGAAAACGAAAGGGGATAGTGGCAAGACAGCTGCGCCACCATCAAAGGTGGGGAAGGGCCAAAAACTGAAGGGCTGGTCAGGAGAGGGCATGGTGGCACCGACTGAGGGATCAGTGTCACACCTTCTGTCCACGCCCACCCAACCTGTACGGCAGAGAACACCGCCACCTGCACCACCACCTGCACTGCCACAGACCCTGCCGCCAGCACTGCCGCCACAGACCCCGCAGCCAGCACCGCCGCTGCAGCCAGCACCGCGCCATAGACCCCGCAGCCAGCACCGCCGCCACAGACCCTGCAGCCAGCACCGCCGTCACAGACCCCGCAGCCAACACCGCCGCCACAGACCCTGCCGCAAAGACCGCCACGACTGACACCGCTGTAAGCACTGCCATGACTGACACCGCTGCAAGCACCGCCAGCGGCCCTGCACGTCCTCAGACAGTGGCACCACCCCAGACATGGCTACCATCCCCTTTGGTCAGTCGTCCGAGGCTAGTGGTGAGTTCCAGGACCCTGGGCAGCTTACAAGAAGAATCACTGTCATCACAGCTGTCACCTGCATTTGGAATGCGAAGCCACAGCAGTGTGGGGTATGTCTCTGCCTCCATGGCGTATCATGCTTCCTGTACCTCGGCAATCTCGTGGCACACATACTCAGGCGAGGGTATTGTTCCGGCCACACTGCACGTGGAGCACTCTGGGCACCAAGCCCCCTCCAGAACCAGTGGAGAAATACATCCACTACCTCAGTCCTTGGCAGAATGAAGCACTCTGGGCACAAAGCCCCCTCCAGACTGTTATCCACTTGAGAGACTGTGGCTTTGCACTTCCCAGGATAAAGCAGTGGGCAAACCACCCACTGAAAAGACTTGAGGGACTGTGGCTTTGCACTCCCCAGGATAAAGCAGTGGGCATGGAGCCCCCTCGTGGAGCAGTGGTGTTGTGCGTTCATCAGGCTGAGATGCCCTCCCCTCCCCCTGAGGTGCCTGTATATTTTCTATCTGATGCCCCTCCAGTGTTCTCTCCGTTTGGAGTCAGGTATCATGTGTGGGCCTCACCCATGCATTTTGGGCCCAGTGGTCCACAGACAATGATTGGTGCACTATCCGAACTTGTGTAGTTGGTGAACATAATTGTATATGCTGGATTTTGAATTTTGATAATGATATTTCACATGATTACATTTGTTCAAAAACTTTCCTTTTGTCCTTGCGTTATTCCAGGGGGGAGGTGTATATGTAATGTTGCAGCATGTATTTGTGTGTATGGTGTTACGGGTGAGGGTGGGGGTGTTGCGTGTGTGTATCACCCTCTTTTCCCTCCCCCCTCCCCTGTGTTGTAGGTGCAGTACTCACCGTGGTCGTCGCCGCCGTTGTTGGAGCTCCTGATAGAGGAGCAGGAAGACCATCATCGGCAGTATCTGCAATTTGGGCTCCATGGC
This sequence comes from Pleurodeles waltl, assembly GCF_031143425.1. Lineage (NCBI taxonomy): Eukaryota > Metazoa > Chordata > Amphibia > Caudata > Salamandridae > Pleurodeles > Pleurodeles waltl. The sequence continues at coordinate 983,310,032 of NC_090445.1, forward strand.
GTTCTGGTTCCTCGTGGGGTGTGGAGAGGTGAGTGTTTTCCCTTCTGTGTACTGTTTCCTCCGTGTTTTTATTCACGTTGGTTCCGCCCCGGAAAAGGTGGCGGATAGGCCTGTTGTGATAGGGTGGGTGGTACATTGCCTCTCGCCTGTCTGTTGGCGGTATCCGCCGCACTGTTTGTTTGTACCACCGTGGCGGTCAGAGTGTTAAAGTGGCTGTCTATGTTGGCGGTTTCCGCCATGGTCGTGATTCCATTTTTTTTACCGCTGGCCTGTTGGCGGTATTACCGCCGCTTTAACACCGACCGCCAGGGTTGTAATGAGGGCCATGGTCTCTTCAGGAGTCGTGGTTGCACATCATTTGTTTTTGCCAGCTCCTTTGCGGGCAAAAGCCTGGCAAGAGATCAGGTTTGTTGTTCAGTTCTCCTCAGGATGGACAACATTTCAGCGGTCAGATATATCAACCGTCTGGGAGGCACAAGATCCAAACCTTTAGCGGAATTAGCAAAAGGGTTTTGGGAGTTTTGCCTTCAAAGAAAGATTTTGGTCCAGGCAGAATACATCCCAGGCAATCTCAATACCATAGCGGACTGGCATTCTCGTTTCCTCCAAGATTCCAGTGACTGGAAACTTCATCCCACAATTTTCCAGGCTATTTCCCGCAAATGTGGTCCATTCCAGATAGACCTTTTGTGTCACTTCTCAATACTCAGTTACCCCAATTCTTCAGTTGGCGTCCAGATCCGTTAGCTCTAGCCTTCGATGCTTTCTCTCAGGATTGATAAACATCTCTGACATCACCTTTCCCCCATTCATTATGATAAACAGGCTCTTAGCGCACATCAGACATCAACGAGCAGTAGTGGTCCTCATAGCTCCTTTCTGGCAATCCCAAATGTGGTTCCCTTCTCTTCTAGAGTTGGCAATAGACTCCCCTTTTCTCCTTCCCTCCTTTCCGGACCTTCTCACCAAACCCCTCGGTCTTTCTCACAATTTGATTCTAGACAACCTTCTCTCCCTTTCAGCATGGAAATTGTCGGGGATTCCCAACCAGTCCCTGCTATTTCGGCAGAAGCTTCAAACTTCATTCAACATTCCTGGGCATCAGGCACAAAGAAGGACTATAGCTCAGCTTTATCCTTGTGTCATAGCTGGTGCATGGGAAAAAGTATCAATTTCCTTTCACCAGATGTAACTTTCATAGTTAATTTCCTTGCAGCTGAAGCTAGTAAAGGTAAGTCATACCATACTATTAATCTGTACAGATCGGCGATTTCTTCCTTTCACCCTTACATCAACGGTAAGTCTGTTGGGGAACATCCTTTGATTTGGCATCTATTGAAGGGAGTAAAGTTTTCTAATCCTCCTTTTTATTATGGGATGTTAAGGTTGTCTTTAAACTGTTTTTATCTTGGCCTGATAACGTCATGCTTTCATTGAAAAAATTGTCGGCGAAGCTTTAGCTATGTTACTATGCTTAGTTTCATTTAAGCGTCTTTCAGAAGTTAGAGCTCCTGATATCACTGCTCGTCATTTTACCCCTTCAGTGGGTTTATTTAATATTCATAGACGTACAAAAACTAATTTGACAACAGTATTTTATCCTTATTTTCCTGACCATCCTAAACTTTGTGTAGGCCAATGTTTAAAGATATATGTACAACAAACAGCTGATTTGAGATCTTCCCAACTCCTTATTTCCTTCAAAACACCTTTCAAACCTGTTTCCTCCCCAACCCTTGCACTTTGGGTTAAATGAATTATGTCCTCAGCTGGTATTGACACTTCCTCTTTTGGTGCCCATTCTGGTAGAGGTGCTATGGGCTCCAAAGCTATTTGGGCTGGTTCTCGTTTGGAGGATATTCTCAAATCGGCTGACTGGTCTAATGATAATGTGTTTAAGCTGTTTTATTGCAAACCGGTACAACATGCTGCTTTAGACGTTATTAATTCGCTTTAAACTAGCATAATATGAGCCTCCGTCTTGCCATAAAATGTAGATTTTCCTAGTAATTTATGACGGAATGTCCTAATTTTATTAAAGACACTGCGGCGAGTATTATCCAGCCTCAACAAATAATTCTATGATTGTTTTTTCCCTCCCTTTCAGCATCAACTACTCCTTCACAGGCTTCATCATGATCATCATCCTTCAGCAGATCATCATGCCTCATCTCCATTTGCTTCACTTCTTCAGCTTCACCGTCTCCATCCAGATGTCCTTCTTTCCTCTTCCGAGATCCGGTTATTGAACTTTTGTCAAGACTTACTGGCTTTTGTTAAGGCCTATTGCATCATTTGTTCTATTTTACCTTTGTTTCATAATGTTTGACCCTCGCACAAGAAAAGAGGGCTGTTCACAGTCAAGATAGGTCTTTAGGGGTTTAATGCCCTGTGATTGGTGGACACTACGAACTACTTTTTGTCTCCCATTGGCCTGTTTACGCTTGGCCTTCTGGGAGTTGTGTTTTTTTTCTTGACTGCTGCTATTTAATAAATAAGAAAACAAAATGCATAATACTCGCCTCCGTGTCTTTAACCGGTTCTGTGCCGAGGACGTAATGGTTACGTCCTGCGGCACAGTGCTGCTGTGCCCAGGACGTAACCATTACGTCCTGGGCACCCAGCCCAGAGGGAGCGCTAGCGCTCCCTCTGTGGGGTTCCCGACCACCCCCCCACACCCCCTCTGACGTCAGCGCGCTGACAATCACAATGCCTCCTCCTTCGCGCTGGACGTGATGATCGGAAGAGAAACGCAAAGCATTTCTCTTCCGATCACGTGGAGGAGACAGAGAGGCTTCAAAGGGAAGGAAATGTATTTCCTTCCCTTTGAAGTCTCTCTCTGCGTTTTGGCAGCCGGATTGTAAAGCAATCCGGCTGTCAAAACGCCCACTAGACACCAGGGATGTCTTTTTCAAAAAGGAAATTGGCATGAGGAAGTGACCCCTTAGGCAAGGGTCGCTCCCCTAGGGGACAAATTATATTTAGGCCATTTCTGCCCCCCTTGGTGGCAGATTGCCCTATATTTATGAGGCCAGGCAGAAACCACTAGACATCAGGGATTTTTTTTTTGTTTGTTTTTCACATAAGGGGAGCGACCCCTTAGGCAAGGATCATTCCCCCTGAGGGGCAAATTTATTTTAGGCCATTTCTGCCCCCCATGGGGGCAGATCAGCCTATTTTAATTAGGCTGATCTGCCCCCACGGGGGGCAGAAACCACTAGGCGTCAGGGCACGTTTTTTTTTGTTTGTTTGTTTTTTTAGAGATGGGGAGCGACCACTTAGGCAAGGGTCGCTCCCCTGGAGGGGAAAATTGTATTTAGGCCATTTCTGCCCCCCCGGGGGCAGATCGGCCGATTTTAGGTCAATCTGCCCCCAATGGGGGCAGAAACCACTAGGCACCAGGGATCTTTTTTTTTGCACCGTCACGCAAGGGGAGCGACCTTGTAGGCAAGGGCCGCTCCCCAGAGGGCGTGGGGGGGCAAATTTATTTTAGGCCATTTCTGCCCCCCCGGGGGCAGATCGGCCTATTGTTATTAGGCCGATCTGCCCCCAGGGGGGGGCAGAAACCTCTAGGCACCAGGGCAAATTGTTTTTTTGTGGTTTTTTTTGGTTTGTTTGGTTTTTTTAGAGATGGGGAGCGACCCATTAGGCAAGGGTCGCTCCCCTGGGGGGCAAATTGTATTCAGACCATTTCTGCCCCCCTTGGGGGCAGATTGGCCAATTTTAGGTCAATCTGCCCCCAAGGGGGCAGAAACCACTAGGCACCGGGGATTTTTTTTTTGGCGCCAATGTCACGCAGGGGTAGCGACCCCGTAGGCAAGGGTCGCTCCCGGGGGGGATTGTGGGGATGAGGGACAAATTTATTTTAGGCCATTTCTGCCCCCCCCCGGGGCCGGCTGAGCTAGAGGCCAAAATCCACAGGTAGGCACTGTTTTCTATGAAAAAATGTGATGTGTCCACGTTGTGTTTTGGGCCATTTCCTGTCACGGGCGCTAGGCCTACCCACACAGGTGAGGTATCATTTTTATCGGGAGACTTTTGGGAATGCTGGGTGGAAGGAAATTTGTTGCTCCTCTCAGATTCCAGAACTTTCTGTCACTGAAATGTGAGGAAAACGTGATTTTTTAGCCAAATTTTGAGGTTTGCAAAGGATTCTGGGTAACAGAACCTGGTCAGAGCCCCACAAGTCACCCCATCTTGGATTCCCCCTAGGTCTCTAGTTTTCAAAAATGCACAGGTTTGGTAGGTTTCCCTAGGTGCCGGCTGAGCTAGAGGACAAAATCTACAGGTAGGCACTTTGCAAAAAACACCTCTGTTTTCTTTAAAAAAATGTGATGGGTCCACGTTGTGTTTTGGGGCGTTTCCTGTCACGGGCGCTAGGCCTACCCACACAAGTGAGGTATCATTTTTATCGGGAGACTTGGGGGAACATAGATTAGCAAAACAAGTGTTAATGCCCCTTGTCTTTCACTACATTTGTTCCTTCCAAATATAAGAGAGTGTGTAAAAAAGACATCTATTTGAGAAATGCCCTGTAATTCACATGCTAGTATGGTCACCCCGGAATTCAGAGATGTGCAAATAACCACTGCTCCTCAACACCTTATCTTGTGCCCTTTTTGGAAATACAAAGGTTTTCTTGATAGCTATTTTTCACTCTTTATATTTCAGCAAATGAATTGCTGTATACCCGGTATAGAATGAAAACGCACTGTAGGGTGCAGCTCATTTATTGGCTCTGGGTACCTAGGGTTCTTGATGAACCTACAAGCCCTATATATCCCCGCAACCAGAGGAGTCCAGCAGACGTAACGGTAAATTGCTTTCGAAAATCTGACATTGCAGGAAAAAGTTACAGAGTAAAACGTAGAGAAAAATTTATGTTTTTTTCACCTCAATTTCAATATTTTTCTTTTTCAGTTGTTATTTTCTGTAGGAAACCCTTGTAGGATCTACACAAATTACCCCTTGCTGAATTCAGAATTTTGTCTACTTTTCAGAAAGGTTTCGGTTTCTGGGATCCAGCATTGGTTTCATCCCCATTTCTGTCACTGACTGGAAGGAGGCTGAAAGCACAAAAAATCGTAAAAATGGGGTATGTCCCAGTAAAATGCCAAAATTGTGTTGAAAAATTGGGTTTTCTGATTCAAGTCTGCCTGTTCCTGAAAGCTGGGAAGCTGGTGATTTTAGCACCGCAAACCCTTTGTTGATGGCATTTTCAGGGAAAAAACCACAAGCCTTCTTCTGCAGCCCCTGTTTCCCATTTTTTTGAAAAAAACGAAATTTTCACTGTATTTTGGCTCTTTCTTGGCCTCCTTCTGGGGAACCCACAAAGTCTGGGTACGTCTAGAATCCCTAGGATGTTGGAAAAAAAGGACACAAATTTGGCGTGGGTAGCTTATGTGAACAAAAAGTTATGAGGGCCTAAGCACGAACTGCCCCAAATAGCCAAAAAAAGGCTTGGCACAGGAGGGGGAAAAGGCCTGGCAGTGAAGGGGTTAATAAAATTAAGACTTTCGTCACAAATTACTAGGAAAATCTACATTATATGCACCACTAGGCAAGCAGAATAGCAAATATTTGTATTACATCTAAAATTAGATTGTACATCTATATGATGCTTAATAAGAACTGGGGCTCAATTTTTTGACTACATGACCTGAAACATGGGGGATTCGTAAATTAATAACCAGGAAAGATGGCAGAGAAAGAAGTGGGGATATGCACATAGTTAGGGACCATTGTAATCCTTAGGATTATCCTACCTGGGGTGCACAAAGGCATGCTTGTGGTGCACAATGAAAATTATATTTTGGGGACTTTCATAACAATACTAGGTACATCTCCCCTGGGATACAGTGGTGAAGGGATTCTCAGAGGCCAGGGGAACCCTAAGCACCCATTGAGCCTTGTGATGGTGAAATGGTGGTTGATTAACTCAGTGGTGATGGTACCCTCCATCACCGATCAGATTCTTCCTTGCCAAGCAAGTACCTCTCCCCATTCAGCTATATTGGGTGATTGGCAGGCTGCTGAGTGCAGAAGGGCGGGGTTAGCCACCAGATTGGTGGTATCCCTGCCTTAATCTCACCTTCTAATTGGTGGTCCCGCAGTGGGACTTTGGCAGGGAAAGGATTCTGCTTCCCTTTGACGCATTCCAGCAAAATCTAATAGGAGGCTTAGGCCCATATATATACTTTTTTAGCGCCGCATTTGCGTCGTTTTTTGACGCAAAATCGGCACAAACTTACAAAATACAATTGTATTTTGTAAGTTTGCGCCGTTTTGTGTCAAAAAACAACGCAAATGCGGCGCTAAAAAAGTATAAATATGGGTTTGTGTCCATATACTTCACTATTCATATGGATGTCCTTCCAAAGCAGTATTCACATCAAGTCCATCTATCATTGTTGGGCAAGGACTTGTTGCCGCCATTGGCACTTAAAAAAAAAATGGAAGACCCAAACAATCATAATTGTACAATGTTTTCAATTTCTCACCGTGGGTGAAAAAGGCTGTGCTCCAGCATTCAGAACAGCCATGGTACTTGACTTTTTGTCACAATTGACACCAATCCCCCTTTCTGCTCAAAATAACAAACTGCTCTAAGCAGCTTTTTGAAAGCATTTCCCATATTTGCTCTCAAAAGTGACATATGCCTAGGATTACAGTGTTGCATGTCTACTTACAGGGTTGTATGCCTAGGATTACAGTGTTGCATGCCTATTTATAGTGTTGCATACTCAGGATTACAATGTTGCATGCCTGAAATTTACTGTTTTTCATGTCTATTTACAGTGTTGCATGCCTAGGATTATAGTGTTGCATGCCTACTTATAGTGTTGTATGCCTAGGATTACAGTGTTGCATGCCTACGTACAATGTTGCATGCATATTTATAGTGTTGGATGCCTAGGATTACATTGTTGCATGCCTGGGATCTTGGAAAGACTTTGAGGATATGTGTTGTAAGATAATTTGTGAATAATCAATCGAATCTCTTAGTGTTGATACCTGCAATACTTTGGTCCAAATTATTCCCAAGAACAGGCACTGTCAAATTTAGTAGGTCTGACACTGGCTGCCAGCCTCTTGGCTTTGTCATTGACGACTCTGTCAGGTATTATACAAACCTTTATTGTTGGGGATGCAATAACAGTGGCTAAAAGCGAAAACGATGTTTTATTTCAAACAGCATGCATTCCCATAGTAGTCCCTGGCATTAAAATGACCTACTTATTGTGCAGATGTGCTTCTTTTGAAACAGCAGAATGCTACCACTCCTAATGAAGTTATCATATGGCTGAAGTTGGCCAACCCACTGCCCCAAGCTGCATGCTGTATGCAGCAGAAGGACATTTTGAATTTCACAACAGCCCATTGGATGAAGAGGGCTGACTGAAAGCCACTAAAAGGACATTATACACACGTCTTTAGCAAAACCACATGGTCTTGGCTGACACCAGATCTTAACATTCCTTTATTCTCTATTTTAATCACTCACAGCATGCTCCATTTCATGGTCTGTCTTTGCTGTCAGTGTCCATGGGCATCTTAAAAGTGTGCCATAAAATATCAGTAGATTCACTGATATTCTTCATAAAAATGTATCGTTTTTTAAGCAACTTAAAAGTTACTCTTTCATTTATCTGAGCCTTCGGGCTGACTACCCGTTAACTAACCTCATCCATTTCTCTATTTCCTTAAGGAACATCCTGTCTATGTGATCTAAATTGATAGTGGCCCATGCACTAGTCAAATATATCTGAGGGTTGTAAAGTATGGTAGCTATGGCTCAGTGCTTTACACATATGAAATGCTACCCCAATATGGATTCAATCTTCTCCCAGGGGTGGAAGTGGGTGCTCGCAGAAAGGATACCAGGAAAGTCTCAAAAACACCCACAACTTGGTATTTACTAATTCTTTCACCACCCATTCCCACCGGAGTCGCATATTTACTCCTGTTAAGAGCAGAAGTAAATCCTTTTTCATAGGGGGAATGGACTTCTCCACAGCTGGGTGAACTATTTTCTATTTGGCGAAGTTAAGGTTTGCATATGCAGCTGAACACTGCACAATTTCACATGCAAAACGACCTTCTTATGCATGTAACCGGGATTTCACAAAACCTTTCCATGAGTGCTCCAAGAACCCTGCAACTGTCGAAGGGACCCATTAGTACTTTGTGAATTTGAAAAAAAATGGAAATCCTCACCTATGTGAGGCAATAAACCTATAGGTGTAGAAATGTTTTTGTTTACTTGTTTTAAAAACAGGCACTTTGGACTATATTCACAAAGGGAAATGTGGGTGTTGTCAAACTTTTCAGGGCAACCACACCATATAACACCAATTTACCACCACTGTGATAAAAGTTACATACATGTAATATGCCATGAAGGAATAATATTACACTGACGTAAATTCCTTTAGGAGTGAACATTTGCATTTTTTAAAATAAAATATAAATGTGAATTTGCAATCATAAATCAAGCCATTTGCGTGTGCATAAGCCTGATTTTGTGGCATTATTCAGTTTTGTGTATCAATGTCCTCGGTTGTGATTATCAAATTCGTAGCAGATTACCCTATATTTCAGACAGTTGGCCAGCTCCATCCCCACAATCCTTCTAGCCACAAAGAAGGTCAACCTGGATTGACTGATGCTAGCTGATGTGTCAAAAATAATGCAGGAAGACAGAATGTAGAGATTGTGAGTGGCCAAGACTCTATACGATAAATACGCTTTTTAATGAACAGCATCAGAGCACAGTAGGGCGAAATGGTAGAAGCTGGTGGGAACGAAAAAGCACAAACAATTGAGAAGCAATGCCACAATTGAGTTAGATGCCTACGATCAACAGGTGCGATTGTTGTTACCCCTGACTATTAGTCAATGATTTAGTGAAGTACCCCAAGTGCAGGCGGTGACAGTGGAGGCTCGGAATAGGTTCCTTGATATAAGTTGGAGGTAATGGAATCTGTGATTTATGCCCAGTAATTGCACTCTTCTCCAAGTATGCAAAGGCGTCATCACTTTTCTTATCAATATAATATTCATAGGTAATGAATTAGAGGAGGCACACGTCAAGGTGCCGCAGACAGCAAGTATGTTAGAGTAGACACACTTTAAGATGGCGCCTCTGGTGCTGTGTTTAAGATGGGGAATCAAAGACACTGAATCTAGTGACCAGTTATGACAACATAATGCACTCCCAAATAAACTCGGAATTCTGCATTAAAATGAATTTACCTTGCATTACAACTATTGAGGTCGTTTTGCTCTAACTTACTAGCAATGATGGCGGAAATGGGGTAGCATAAGTGCAAAGAAAGAGGAACAGAGACCCCCAGGGCACATGCACTCATGGCGATCAATCGGTTTCTTACAAATCCTAATTAAATCAAGATCCTTATCAACCTGTTGCCCCAAGCACACCTGTTAACGCTAATTTGATAAATAGTGCACAATGCAACTAAAATGAATAAATCTCTAGACCTTTAATTTAATGTGTTTGTTCATCTGTCATATGAATTCATGAAAGCAGTCATGTTTTTAGCGCTGTGCAAAATATATGTAAGTCATTCCGTTTTTAACTCTTTCTCTCGGTCTTTATTCATTACATAAGTATATTTAAAAAAAATGAAAATAGCATGCAATTTAAACAAAATATATAAAAAATATAAAGTAACCATCAGTGTATGTATATGATGATAATGAAATGTTGTCCGGAATGTTTATATTATCCACGTTTAAGCTTAACGGTGCTATGAATGCAAAGAAAATCACGTGTTAAAGTGACAAAAGTCAACAGACAGTCATCTATTTTTTTTAATCAAACCCTGCTGGTAAATTGCATGTAACGCACTGTTAATTTTGCAAAACATTCAACATAGGACAATTACTGTCCTTTTTCCTACCAACTCCAGACAAACCCTCAAGGATTTTGCGATTTGCAAAAAAAAAAAAAGCAAAATCAGCTGTTTTTTAAAAAGCCTCTGCTTTTTACAAAAGTGTACGCGAAATTTGGTGAAAATAAATGTCCCCTGGGCTCCCCCCGTGCTCTGTGAGCATCAAACCCAAAACTTGATAAAAAAATAATACCCCGTGAGCTGGGCGGCCCCGGGGGCACCCAGGTGGGCATTCGCTTTTTATCAAGGTTTAGGCCCGTCAGTCACAGGGCACACGGCAGGCCCAGTTCAAATCTTTTTTTTAATGATTACGGGTAACCACCCACGTGGCACGCTGTAGGTCCTCTTTTACAAAAATACATGCCCCTTTGGCCTGCTGCATGCCTTGTGGGTGGCAGGCCCAAAACTTGATAAAAATTAATGCCCCCCCCCCGGAGCCCGCCACCCATGGGGCATTCCTTTTTATCAAGTTTTTGGCAGGTCGTCCACAGGGCACTCAGTGGACCAAGTGGGCATTTATTTTTTACATGACTAGTGCCCACTGGCCACAGGGGGCATTTATTTTTATTAAGAGTCAGGTGCAGCAGCAGACCCAAAACTTCATAAAAATGAATGCCCCCTGGGCCCACTGCATGCCCCATGAGCAGCAGGGCCTAAACATTAACAAAAATACATGCCCCCCGGCCGACCGCTTGCCCCATGGATGGCAGGCCCACAACTTGATAAAAAGTAATGCTTCCCTGGGCATTTGTTTTTATCAAGTTTTGGGCCAGCGGCCAACGGGGCATGCATGGGCCCAGGGGGCAGTTATGTTTTTTTAATGTTTAGAGCCCGCTGGACCTACCACCAAAGGGGTACGCGGTGGGCCCTAACTCTTTTTTTAAAAAACATGCCCCCTGAGCCTGCTGTGTGCCCTGTGGGAGGCAGGCCCATAACTTGATCCAAATTGATGCTCTCCTGGGCCCGAGGGCCATGGGGCACCAGGTGGCATTCATTTTTATCACGTTTTGGGTTCGCTGCTCACTGGGCATGTTTCAGGCTCTGGGACATTTATATTTTTCCATGATTAGGGCCCGCTGCCCAAGGGGCATGCAGTGGCCCAGGAGGCATGTATATTTATCAAGTTTGTACCTCTGCAGTGGGCCCAAAACTTGATAAAAATAAAAGTCCTTTAGGCCCGTCTTGTGCCCGTGGACGGTGAGCCTTAACTATTTTAAAAAAAGTAATGCCCCCTGGGCCAGCCACATGCCCTGTGGTTGGCGGGCCCAAAACACAAACAAAAAGTAACGCCACCCTCAGCCCCCATGTTAACCAGAGGCATTCATTTTTATCAAGTTTTGGGCCCACCACCCAAGGGGCACTTATCAGGCTCAAGGGGAATTTATTTTTTTCAAAATTCGAAAATAAAGTTCCACAAATATGTCGCAAAATGTATATATTTCTCCTGCAAAGTTTTCATGTTTGTGCTGCAAAATTTGATAATCCATGTTACAATACCCTAAGGGGGTCTGTTCAGAGAAGAAGGCATGAAATAATTAGAAAAATCAAAAGAATTCATGGACCGGTGAATACCGACATTGTCCTTTGTCAAACCCCCAACCAAAGTGCAGCTCTGGCTTGTTAGCACTGTAGTATTTAGGAGCTGGCCTGTTTTTTTAGGTCGAGAATAGCAGAGCTCAAGCGCTGCTTTTCCGACGTGTTGGTATGTATCTGGGTTTTTAACAACGCCCACCTCACGCCCATCACTACCATTGGTTCTTGGGCTTGCCTTTCAAAAATCCTTTGATGACATTGGTAAATGGTTTATGTTTGTCCCTCCCTTTTGTTACCACCTTGTCCATCACCCCTGTTACGTGCTAATTGCTCTTTTGCCAATAAGTTTGACTGTGGGCAAACTTCTTTTTCCTTTTGTGTGTTTCTTCACGCTGATGCTCATGGCGGCCGTGGCGCTGTGAATCGGCTTGCTTATGTGAAACTGTTTTACTTTTCATTTTCAAGAAAATGAAGCAGAGAGGCGTAAACTAGAGTAATTTAAAGTGGTGTAGAGTAGAGTAGAGTAAAGTGGTATAGAGCAAAAAGATTTAGAGTAGTATACAGTAGAGTGGCATAGAGTAGCTTGGCATAAATTGGGATGGAGTAGCTAAAAGTGTCATAGAGTTAGGTGGCATGGAGTGGAAAGAAAAGTCCGGTTAGGAGTTTACAACGCTAATAGCTCTAACTCGAGCAAATGCAAGACCCATTACAAATGCAAATGCTTGTACTTTACTGGATCCCAGACAAACGGGTCCCCTGTATAGGGCAATACACACCCTTCAACAGGAAAATAAGATGGCAATCATCAATTTATTACTGTAATTTGCTAAAGGTACTGTTGGTGGAGTTCTAAACTTAGAGCAGTGGCATCCCCTATGCAACTGTTCTATGTTTAGAACTATACAGCCATATTAAAAACCAGCAGTCCCAGGCCTTCGTATTGATGAGCATGGGTCACTTCTCACTGAGATTATCACCTTCCCTGGGCAGTTGGTATCCAAAAATCAACTACGCAATGTGTAATGCTGTTCACAACGTAGCCCTGATTTTGGACAGCCACCTCAAATTAGATTAGCAGGGGATTCTCCCTAAAATTAAGACAGAGGAGCAGTCCATTCACTTGTCCCTTAAACTTGATATTCACACCAATATAACACTACTTTCAGATGGTAATTTAAATAAATACAGGCTCCTAATGCCTACATCCCAGATGCATCCTCAGGGAAGACATAGAACATCTACTAAACCAGTGAACTACGCTAGTAGAATAGAAGTAAAACTGGACAAACCTGAAGCTAAAAAAAACAAACCTCTTTCATAGACATACATATACTCACATGACAAGATGAGGAAGATAGTCAAACAAATACTGAATGCATGAATTGCCTTCAGGACAAAAAGCTCTGCCTCATCTATCTTTTTCATAAATGTTTTATTGTGTATTGTTCCATAATGAACATAGCCACCTTACCCACAATAAAGTGTATGCATCAACAAAGGACATTAACTACAGTATATCTATCCGTTATATTCATATAATGAAGCCTCCCAGTTCCGTTTCCCCTGACATTTACAGATTAATACAAACACCCATGGTCTATTTTCCTGTCTGAATTTATTTTTAAATATGGAAAAAAGAGAATAGGTTTTCTTTTGAATAACTTTCACTATTGTCACTCAGAAGTGCCAGGTCCGCCGTTGGTCAGACTGACACATAGTGGAGTTAAAAAAAAGATTTTCAAATGAAGCTTAAGTAACTGCACCAGTAAAGTTGTTTAAGCTGTTCCACAATATAAAAGATTTCGTGTAATTGTATTGTACTGTAAATGGCTAAAACTCATAGGACATTCAAAAAGAGTAAACATTTGTTGGTTAAATTAAGACGTAAACACACCCACTGCAGCTTATTTTTAACACTAAGCACAGAATAAATATGGATAAGTGGAGATAAAATAAGCAAAAGACAAATATGGATAAACATAGAGGGAAATGTCCAAAAACTAAATACCATAAAAACAGGAGTCCTACAGATCAATTTTTATTTTAAAGAATGCTTTCAAAAGATACACTTTATTTTGAGGAAGGCTTTCAAAAGCACTTTTATCTTGAAGAATGCTTTCAAAAGTTGTGCTTTTATTTTACATTGGGGTTTCTTTACAATTATTCAATTCATGACACTGCATGTATATGTACATCTTACCAACAATTTCACATTTTCTGATGTTTTTTTATTTATGTTGCTTTTACCCTCTCTGTTGTCTCTATTGAAGATTTATTTATTTACACCCATACCTGTACTACTCTATGCTACCCTACTCTACACCACTCCACTCTACTCTATGCTACTCTGCTCTACTCTACGCTACTACACTCAATTGCACACCACTCTGTGCCACTCTACTCCACTCTATGCCACTCCATTGTATGCCACTCTACGCTTCTTCATTCTATGCCTCTCAACTATACGCCACTTCACTGTACTCTACTTCACTCAGCTTCACTAGACTCTACTCTATGCCTTTCCAAGCCACTCCACTCCATGCAATGCCACTCTACGGCTCTCTCTGCAAGTCCATTCTACCCTCTCTATGCCACTCTCATCCACAGCATTCTACAACACTCCAATCTACAACACTCTAGCCACTCCACTTTATGCCACTCCACTGTACACTACTCTACACCACTCCACACTGCTCAACTATAACCATTCCATTCCACTCTACGCCATTCAATGCCCCTCTACTCCACTCTACTCCACTTTGCATCACTCCACTTTATGCCACTCTACTGTACACCACTCCACTCCACTCTATGCCACTCTACTATATACCACTCCAATCTACACCACTTCACTCTACTCTATGCTACTCCACTCTTCACCACTCTACTCCACTTTACTCCACATCACTCTATGCCACTCCACCCAGTTCTATCCTACTCCACTCTACATCACTCCATCCTACTCCACTCCGCTCCATGTGACTTTTTGACTCTCTACTTTATGCCACTCTATGCCACTCCATGTCATTTTACTCTATGCCACTTTTAGCTAATCCACCCCACTTTATGCCAACCTACTCTGTGCCACTCTACTATATACCACTCTAAACCATTTTGCTCTATACCACTTCACTCTACTCTACACCACTCTACATCACTCTAATTTACACCTCTTTGCTCTACGCCACTTCACTTTATGCCACTCTATTCTATGCTTCTCTACTCTTTGCCACTGCACTCTACTGTACACCACTTCACACCACTCTACTTCACTCTACTCCACTGCCCATCACTCCACTCTATGCCACTCTGCTCTACTCTATATTATGCTGCTCTACTCTACGCCACTCAAGCATACGTCACCTCAATCTACTCTATGCCACACCACTCTCTGCCACTCAACTCTACACCACTGTACTTTATTCCACAACACTCTACTCAATGCCACTCTATGCCACTCTACTCCATTCTATGCCACTCCACTCTTTGCCACTCTATGCCACTCCACACCGCTCCAGTCCACACAATGCCACTCTATGGCACTATACGCCACTCCACTCAATGTCACTCCACTCTACTGTACTCTACACCAATCCACTCTACAGCATTCTACACTACACCACTCTAGAGCACTCCACTCTATGTCACTCTATGTCATTCCACTCTATGTGCCTCTACTGCATACCACTCCATTCCACTCTTTGCCCCTCCATGCCACTGTGCTCCACTCTCCATCACTCTACTTTATGTTACTTAATGCCTCGCTACACCACTCTAAAGTACACCACTCGAATCTGCTCTACTCATGTCATTCTACTCTATGCCACTCCAGTCTATGCCACTTCACTCTAATCTACCCCACACCACTCTATGCCATCCAACTTTACTCCATGCCACTCTGCTCCACTCCACTCTAAGCCATTCAAACCAACACTATGACACTCTACTCTATGCCTTTTCACTCTATCCCACTCCATTCTACTGTATGCCACTCCACACCACTTTGTACCCCTCTACTCTATGCCACTCCACTCTACTCCATGCCACTCTACTGAATGTCACTTTATGCCACTCCATCCCACTCTATGCCACTGTACACCACTCTATGCCCTCTACGCTATGCCACTTTCTGCCACTCCACTCAATGTCACTCCACCCCACCAAACACCACTCCACTCCATGCCACTCTATTCCATGCCACTCTACTCTGCACCACTCCACATCAACCCACTGCACTCCACACAAATCTACTCTATGGCACTCTACACGACTCCAGTCTAGTCTAAGCCCTCTACTCCATGTCACTCTATGACCCAACACTCCACTGCAAGGCACTCAACTCTTGGCACTCTACTCTATGCCACTCTATATCATTCTACTCTATGCCACTTTACCCAACTCTAAGCCACTTGACCCCACTGTAAACCACTTTACTCTAGGCCAGTTCACTCTACTCTACTCTACACCACTCTACTCTATTCCAATCTTCTCCATGCCACTCTACTTTATGACACTACATTGTACACCACTTCACTCTATGCCACTTCATGCCACTCCACTCTACTCTACACCACTCTACTCTTTGCCACTCCTCTGTACTCTATGCCACTCCACCCCACGCCATACCACTCTGCTCTACAGTACTCCATGTTACTCCACTCCATATAATGCCACTCATGGCACCCACACCACTCTAAGCCACTCCACCCAACTCTATGCGACTCAACTCTGTGCCATTCTTTGGCACTTCACTCTACTCCATGCCACTCTACTCCATGCCGCTCTACTCCATTCCACTTTACGCCACTCCACCCCACTCTACTCCACTCTTCGCACTCTTCTCCATACCACTCTATGCCACTCCACTCAATGTCACTTCACTCCATGGCATTCCACTCTATGCCACTCTACTCTACTCCACTCCACATCACTCTACTCCACACAAGTCACTGTATGGCACTTGACGCCACTCCACTGCAAGCCACTCAACTCTTCCATTCTAGTCCATGCCACTCTATATCACTCTACACTAGGCCACAATACCCCAAGCTAAGCCACTTCACACCACTCCAAACCACTTTACTTTATACCACTTCACTCCACTCTACTGTACACCACTCTACTCTATTCCATTTTTCTCCATGCCAGTCTACTTTATGCCACTGCACTCTACGCCACTTCACTCTATGCCACTCTGCTCTGCTCTACACCCCTCTACTCTTTGCCACTCCACTCAACTCTATGGCAATCCATGCCACTATATGCCTCTTCACTCTTTTCCACTCCACCTTACACCACACCACTCCATTCCATGCAAATCTACTCTACATGCCACTCTTCGTCACCCTACTCTATGCCACTATGCACCACTCTAAGCCACTCCATGCCACTCTAAACCACTTAACTCTATGCCACTTCAATCTACTCTACATCATTCTTCTCTACTCAACTCTACTTTATGCCACTCTACTCTATGCCACTTCACTATGCGCCACTCCATGCCTCTCTACTCTACAACAGTCTGCTCTTTGCCACTCCACACTAGTCTATGCCACTTCACACCACTATACACCTCTCTATTATATGCCACTCTACACAACTCCATTTTACTCCATGTCACTCTCTGCCATTCTACTCTACTCTACACACTCTCCATGACACTTTTATCTATGCCACTCCACTCTACTCTATGTCACTCTACGCTACTCAATGCCACTTCACTCTGGCACTCTACATCACTCCACACCACTCTATGCCACTCCACTCTTTGCCACTCTCTGCCACTCTGTGCGTCTCTATGCCGCTCTACTCCACTCTATGCCAAACTACTCTACACCAATCTACGCCTCTCCACTGTATGCCACTCTACTGTAAGACACTCTACCTAACACCACTCCTCTCTATTTTATGCCATGCTACCCTATACCAATTATATTCCTAGCCACTCTACTCTACATCACTTCTCTCCACTTTATACTACTGTGTGCTGCAACACGCCACTCTACGTCACTCCACGTTCTGCCACTCTACCTCCACTTCACTCCGCACCAATCTACACAATTCCACTCTATTTCACTCTCCTCAAAGCCACAGTACTCTGCACCATGACACTAACTTTTAGCCATGATGAAAGGCAGGTAAGCTGTGGTACAGCATGGCTAATAGACGTTGGCAAACGCAAATGCTCTCTTAAACGTGAGTCCTATTTGCTTTGGCAAAGCTTGTTTAAAGATCTTAGAAAAAAAGAGCAGTTTTCATATCAAGGAGCTCGGTCACTGACAGCAGTAGTGTTGAATAAATGTAGTAAGTTTGTAGCAGCATTCTACGATTCCTGACTGTGACCTTCGCTCTGATCCAAACAATAGACAGCTCATTATCACGCCTTAACAGACCTTTGGTGATGGCTGAGCAAAAATACTGATTTGTATCCACAGCACCGCTTCTCGAAGTGCACCAATAGTATACATTATCGTGGGTACAGATGAAAAAGATAGCGCGAGAGAATGAGAGAAATGGGACAAAGAGAGAGAGAAAATGGAGAGAGAGAAATAGTGAAACAAATAGATGGGGGAAAAAAAGAGACGAGATTGAGCGTGTTTGTATGTAAGAAAGAGAGGAAGCTAGAGAAACAATCTGCAGATTATGAAATGTTAATTATACAATAGTATAAAACATTGTATTGTTGAATGTATTGACTATAAGGTTTATTTTAATGTTTGAATGTTTTAAATTGTTTGAAGGTAAGAGACAGGTAGAAAAAGAGGCAGGGAGGGGAAAGGATGTGGCTGACTTTGGAAATGGGGAACCAGGTTGGAGTCTTGGCATCAGCGCACCATCCTGGTTATGAGCAAATCACGTAATATTTCGTGCCTAAAAACATGATAATGCAGTGTAAATATTATTCATGTAAAGCTCTCCAATCATTCGGGTCGAGTCCACACTTTATAAAACTGCAAAATACAGGAGAGTATGAGACAGATACTTGCAGTCTAATAGAGAAAGCGAGAATGTGCATGTCAGAGAAAACAACTGCAGAGGAGAGGTTGTAATTTATACACTTATACAAATAGATCGCCCGCGCGTTTTTGCATTTATTGACTGCAATGCTTACTTTAGTGGATGAAAGATTTTAATTGGCGTCGTCTGCCTTTAGGCCGAGTATATCTGACGTGCAGAAACACAAATCTCACCTGAATTCAGATGACGAGCTACGAATGGCGTGGGCAGAAAGGTTTCAATAGGCACACCGGGGGATACGCGGGCTCTTTAGAGCACAGTAGTATCTTCAGGTGGGCGCTGAGGTGACGCCTAACTGCTGGAAAAGAGAGCACTCAAGGTGGAATTTTTGGTTCTTTGGCTGAAAGCAATGCTTTGAAAACCCGGAAGCTCGTTTAGCATACCCTCCGGGCTGGTGGTGCTTCTTTGTTCACCGTTGGGAAGAAAACAAAAAGTTATAGGCTTGACTTGAGGCATTGTTAATAACAAAAGAAAGACACACGAGACCTGCCTTGGGCAGATGTCACAGGGAGCATTACCTACCTCCAAACTACCCCCTCTCCGGCTTCATGCTCTTCAGAAGAATTCAACATGGTAAAGCATACCCACGGCCGACCGTGTATTTATGGAGAACGCTCCCTATTTTTTTTTTTTTTAACTTTTATGAATTTTAACAAGTGCTTTACATGGGAAAAAATAAGTACAGCTGCTCAACAAATTGAGCTGGGCTGTGGTTAGTGGGTGGGGCTGGGGTTGGGGCTGGAGGGAGGCTAATGGCGGGCATGAGAGATAAAAAGACACTTCTATCACCTGTCAGGTATCCATTTTACACTTGCATTGCCCATAATTGTCTCAAATTTGCTAAGTGTGCTGATTCTCTCTGCACATATAGCACAACACATAAATGGTGATTAATAGCCAGTCTGCTTCTATGACCCACTGAAATATGTATGCAGCCAAATGCATTTGAAGTGATCCTGACCTATGCTATGTCGTATTTTACCACAAATGTATGGACTAGGCTCAACACTGTTACTTTAAGCCATCCTTGTCTGATCTTGAGCCATGACTGTGATTTAGGCTGGCAGTGAGTTATACTGGCCCACCGATGTATTATTTTTTGTCAGTGATGTAGGGTCCTGGCTAAGGCCCCTCTGATTTTGACTCAGCTAATTCAGATCTTTACTTGATGCTTTGTTACCCACAGAAGACACAGACTATAGAAAGATCAGGGTGAGCTTGCAAAGGACGGCATTTAATTCGTAATGTAATGCATTCAAAAACATGTAAAAAAGGGGTGGGGAAAATTTTCACTCAGGTGGTAGAGTTTTGCCCACTCCATGTTCCACTTGGAGCGCGGAGTTGCAGCAAAGCTCCAAAGGCTGTGTGGCAGAGTTTTTTCTCATGTACAACGCTCCAATGTTGTTTTGGCCAGTGTGAGAGAGAATTTGCGTCCCCTATTGCAATTTACAGGTGCTAAAACACATTCCAGTGGGATTTCTCAACGCGGGTTATGGCAGATCGAGATCATTCACCTTGAGAAAGCTGTCACTCTAGTAGAAAATCTACTCGAACAACAGAAAGAAGCAGCACCCACTGGTACGCAGAGTGGTACAGTTTGTGCTGATTTTACAGCATGGAACAATTTTGAGCCACTAAAAATCAGTGCGATAAGCACAATGTGCCTCAATTTCAGCTACTTGTGGAACTATGCAGAATCTCACAGAGTTTTATGGAACTCCATGAATTCAATGGAGTGGAAATATGCAAGTTCTGTCCAGGGCTAGTGTAAAGCAGGACTTTTAGCTTAAAATTATATTTGAAAAGTCTCACACTTTTTCGTTCATTCTCATAAAAGTGATCTGGAAATTAAAATTATTGAAATGTTCTCTCAAAAACGAACTCTTAAATATTCCCAATATTTTTCTGTGTATATAATGGGGTGTGTAATTTGAGGCATCGTCGACCTTCCACCTATCATGCCATGAAAGGAAATCGAGGGAGGAGCTCTGGCACAGCAACTTCAACATGCACACTCACGCATTACAGCTTTCCCATGTTTTTTCTTTTGAACCAAGTAACACCAATCAGTATCTCTCCAATCCTGGGCACAAGTTCGCCTTCAGTATTATAGTTTTTTTCGAATGATCCTCATTTTAAGGCTTCATCCTCATTTTCTGTTATTCACATTGGGCATACTCATGCAGTCTATTCTGTGTATATGGATGGGCCACATCAGACCATGCCAAATAATCCTCAGAACAAATTTGGCAGGTTACAACTGTGCACTGAATGTGATGTATACCTTCATATTGTTGTCATTCAACATTACGTGATCCGAGCCCTTGGGATAATAGGCATTAGTAGGATTGCATGTAAAGTTGAGCCACTTCTGTGTAAGGGGTAATCATATTGGGTCTGTGCTTTGTGGTACCAGGTCCCCATTGTGTGATACTGTCACAATGATCAGTGACCTTGGCTTACCAGTGTATCCTAAGACTGGGCCCTGGGCCAGTGTTGTATATTGAGATGGGTACTTCGAATGCACCAACAATTGTTTACATTTCTTTAACTGTTAGTTTTCTGTTGTTGCTCAGTTTGAGATCACCCAGCAGTGGTGGACCAAAACCCTGCAGAGAATGAGGCAGGATGTACCTGCACAAGATGAATAAGGTGTGAAAATGTATATTTCTTTACACAGTGACATGGGTGTGACTTCTATCTTTACCTATGCTAATGAAGAGTGGTGTGGAGCCAAACAAGGAAGAGGCCCTAAACTAGAAGGGAAGACACCTCTAAGCCATGAATGCAGCCAAGCCAGCAACATCACTATCCACTCACAAAGCTCTCCACACATTCCTTTAACAAACCTTCTGAGAGTGTCCATATTTTCTCTTTTCTTCTTTCACACACAGAAGACCTCATCAGGGGTAGTAGGTACTATATAAATACAAATAGAAACACACACATTCAAGTAGTCAAACACTCACATAAGCAGACAGGCAGTCATAAAAGGCTCCCGGAGGACAAAATACATTTCTTAAGTGCTCACATCCCGTTGTTTTCTTAATTCCACTTTCAGCGGACTGTCTGGATTCCAGTATGTGCAAAGATGCACACAAGAGTGCGAATGTGAGTGACAATGCAGGGCCTGAATGGACTCTGTCTGTCAAACACAGCATGTAGTTAAATTCCCCAAAACTGGGACATGCCTAATGATAAAGCAAATGAGCTGCTCAGCACAGGGCTACAGAGGTGCTTTGGTTGTCAGATTGTCAGATAGACTCCATTCTGACAGCCTTGTGCTCAGGAGCACTAGCAGCAATGAGCCTACCTTTCATGAGTACCAGCCCTCTCCTTGGTGGTGGAGAAGTTCCAGTACCAAGAGGGACAAAATAAGGGGTGCCTATACTCAGTACCTGTGAGTACTGGCTAATTTCAAGCACTGTTGGAAGGCCTTCTTGGGCCTACTCTGGTTCTCCATCTTTTTTTTTTCACTTCTTTTTATTGGCATTTCAAAGAGTACAATTTGGTTCATTCATATTGCCATGTTAGACCGCCCAAGGCACCGCATCACATTGGTATACAGCTTGTGGGTAACCATCACCTGTTTCATAAAACCATAGGTGTAAAGTGTTCAGCACCTTAGTCAACCCCTGGCAGGCAGAATCACAGTGGCAACATCTCGGTCTCTCTCAAAGTCTCAGTTATACGTTTGCGAGACAGGGAGCTGGTGATCGCTCCGCTCATTTGCCTACTAAGTGCACCTCATTCTCTCTATGCAAGAATACAATTGTTTCAATAATGTTTTGAAAACCTTAATTTGTATCTTTCTTGCGTTTATCCTGGGCTTGCATGAGTAAAACAACAAAAGTGGTAAGATCTGTTTCCACAATTTCCTTGGGAGTCAGAGTGTCATGTTCGAGGTTGCAGAAATCATCTGTTACCCTGAGAAGGTTAGGGTTTAGGTGGGGCACCGTGAACTAGCTAGGAATTGGGTCGGCTGTTCCTGATGTATAGACGGACACAGTTGTCTTTTCCTGAAGTTCTCCCACCCTAATACGCAGTCCGACCTTTTTAGTGGGAACTTTATAAACAGAACTGAGGATAACGGTTGTGATAATATCATTTTCTGCACTACATGCCACTCAAAGATCTCCATGAGGTTTCGAAAACTCAGGCTGGCTCATCTTGGTTCCACCTCTTGCCTCTTTCTCCCACCACCCTACACTTACTTTCTCTGTATCTAACTATTGCAAGTTATTTCACATATATGCTATTTCCTCCTTTTTTCTGCTTTTGCCTGAGAGAGTGCATGCACTGTTGCTTGCGAGAAATGTTGTTTGCTTACAGTGGGGTTAGATCCTGTCCATTTCTTTCCATTAGTTGGCTACATCATCATTCTCATTTACTTGCATCTTGTTTTTCAGCACATGCCGGTTTCACTTCCTCTTCTTGTGTTTAGCTGTTCCCTTGCGTCCTTTTTTTGCTCATGTTTCGGGAGCATCTTTTTTCTTTTTGGTGAAGCACTCCATAAGAGTGCATGTGTTTGTAAGCTGTCTCCTTCATGTGCTCCTCTCCCCTCCTGCTCTTTATCACTCTCTCTTTCCCATATACTTCTGTTCCCAACCCTAACTCAACCCTTTGAGCTTCTATGCCCCCTGCATTGCTCTCTCTCACCCAAGTGCTGGTAGCCCCTTATCCATGCTTATGTTTCCCTCTATCACCCATGTGCTTCTAAGCACCCCCATGTTGCCCTCTCTTGCCCATGTGCTTCTGTGCCCCCAGTTCTCCTCCATGTGTCTCTCCCTGACTCCCCTAGCTCCACATCGCTGCCTTCCCTGGACCCCATTAACATTAAAAAAGCACAATGTTGTGGTGTGTTGGCTGCATCATTTTGAAGGCATGTGCATGAGTCTTTAACACATACATATGTCTTCAAAATGACAGGCACAGCAGCTGCATCATTGTGCCTATTTTGTATTCCTTTTTTTAATCTTTCGTTCATGCTGTACACATCTGTACACACCTGCTGTACACATCTACTTTGATGCAGTAAATCATCAAGAAAATACATTGGCAGGTCTTTAAGGCAAGACCTATTGGTAATGTTAATGATTGTTCTCCTTTCTTTGTTTTGCTCTGTGTTAAACTCTCAATTGAAGTCCCCAGTAATAAGTGCTGGTGCCTACCACCTGAAACTAACACTATAAATTAAGCAATGCACCTACACCAATGAAATGCTCAGCTTCAGGCTTAGGATCTGCAGACACATTTTCTCATCAAATATACTTGTTTTAATTATTTTGATGAAATAACAACTTAGTATGTAAATAAATATACAGTGTCATTAACAACAATTTACAAACAATCTATAGTCTGCTTCGCTGAATAACAAGGAATCCATCATTATAACTGGGAGACCTTGCAGTAAGTGATTAGGGCTGTATATGTGGTGGGTAATGTTGCTTGTGAGTCTGGTGTCACTGGGCCTTGAGTACTCCGACCCTCGTAATTAGTAACCAAGTTACTCTCACTGTACATTTAGCTTTCCAAAATAGTTGGGTTGAGTGTCAAATATGACACAATAATGACACCAATTAAAATCAATGTATAAATTGCGTGGAAACTGACACCTCATCCTGTTCAAAGGAAAGCAGTTTCACCATGAATAAAGGGTCTGAGATGCAAATAATGATATAGGATGCCGTAGGGATGATCTCACCAAGTCGGCAGTCTTGAGGAGCCAACATGGGAAGAGGAAGACATTTTTTGAATCTGCTGTTGTCTACCAACAGGGTGATAAGAGCAGGGACAAACCAGCAATGTGAACAATGTGACCAACAGCATGACTTAGCAAAAATAACACATCAGGGGTGGAGGTATGTCAAATAGTGAAAGGAGTTACAGACAAGATGATGGATGCTAACAAATACACTATTCCAATGTTTTTGCAGCTATGTGCAGTCAAGCAAAATCTGAACACTGTGGGTACCTTTAGGACTTTACCCAATTCTCATTTGCAGGCCAATAAAGATGTGTTGGCCTCATCTTTGCAGCCCGTATTTACCAACAGTATCACCCTCTTCACCACCCAAAATCAGTCAATCAATCAACATTTATAAAGCACTGCAATTCACCCGTGAGGGTCCTGAGGCGCTGGAGATGATGTTTGCTGCGTGGTGGTTTTTCCCTCAAACATCAAGTCTTGAGCTCTTTCCTGAATTGTTGGAGCAGTACTGAAGTGCAGGTGAAGGTTGTTCCATCACTTAGCTCCTAGGTGGGAGCAAAAGCATCCCCGCTGTTGGTTCGGTGAACCCTGGGAGTGTCTGCGAGGAAAAGAAAGGCAGATCGTAGGTGTCTAGTCGGTTGGTGGAAGGTCAGGCCTTTGTTAATGAATGCTGGTGGTTCGTTGTGTGGGGCTTTGTACGCATGGGTCAGCATCTTGAACTGGCATCTCTTCTGCATCTGGAGCTCGTGCAGTTCCTTGAGGGAGAGTGCAATGTGGGACCTTCTGGGGAGGTCAAGGATGAGTCTTGCAGCTGTGTTTTTTATTGTCTGAAGTCTCTTCAGGAGGCATGCAGTGATTCCTATGTAGTTTGTGTGCTTCTGTAGTCCAAACTGCTGGTGATGAGGGCCTGTGTGACGGTCTTTCTAGAGTTGAGTGGGAGCCACCTGAAGATCTTGAGAAGCATATGGAAGGTGTGGAAACAGGCGGATGAGAGAGACTCTTCTGACTTGCTTTTCCTTGGATAGGCTGCTGTCTAGGATGATGCCAAGGTTGCGGGCATGGTTTGTTGGTGCCAGGGGAGGGCTGAGTTCTGCGGTCCCGCATGCTTGATTCCAGAGTTCCCAAAAATGAGGATTTCCGTCTTGTCTGTGGTAAGTTTGAGACAGTTGTCCTTCATCCATTCAGCGACGTTCAACATACAAGTGTGAAAGTTGCCTTTGGTGGTGGAGGGGTCTTTGGTCAGTGAAATGGTGCGCTGGGTGTCGTCGGCATAGGAGATAATATTGAATCTGTGTGATCTGATAGTGTATGTCGGGGGGTCATGTAGGTGTTGAAGAGGGTGGGGCTGGGGGTGACCCTTGGGTGACTCTACATAAGATCTTCTTGGGCTTCGAGGTGAAGGGTGGGAGACGGGTCTTCTGGGTTTCTCCAGAGAGGAATGATGCGATCCATTTGAGAGCATGCCCCTGGATCCCACAAAATGTATTATTGTTCCTGGTGGCCCTGTTGGTCTGAAAAGACATTTGGCCACTGCATCTAACCTTGTGGAAAGGGTACCCAGCTCTGTTCCAGTTGCAATTAGTGGCCTGGGTAAGAGAGTTGTGGGTGGCCCGGGACCACATTAGAAGGTGTGGACATACACTTATGTGTGTAGTAGCTGGGATTCATCACTGCCCCTTGCACTCTGGAAAGAACTATAGATACCATGTTGGTCTTTACCTAAGTATGTGTCAGTGAGGTATCCCCTTTTCTAGACATACTGTCCTATGCTTGACCATTTTTCCAGACAAATGTTTTTGTTGGAGTTTACTGTCTACCCCATGCATCAGTAGCTGTGTCAGTGGACCTGATGATGGTGGTGCCTGGTCGACTAAAATACAGGTGATCGGTTGGTATATTTGCTATGTAAAATGAGGCAGAACTGCAATAGGGCCCTCCTTTTGTTTCTTCACCATGACCTATACTTCAATACAAGCCCATCAATCTCACTTTGTGCTACCCACCACATGCCCACAGTACAGTACATAAGATCTGGAAGTGAGCTGTGTTGTGTATCCTCTCTCCTTTGCTGCCGAGTTATGGTAGGATGCTATGAGACATTCCCTCAAATGGCATCCACTGATAAATGTATGGGCTGAAATGGGAATTTTGATGTTTGGGGCACTGGAGCACTGCATGTACTGTGTGGTGTTTATATGTGTGGTCAAGTAACCTACTGGAACACAGTTGTGGTACATGGGGCAGTGCATTTATATCGAGTGAACTGACGTGGAGGTCGAAAGATTCTCAGTAAAAAATCTTGCTATATTTCGAACTCCAATGAACAACGAGATTGGAAAAACAAGTGAATTTAATCACTTTATGAGGGCCAATCCAAATAATTTTATGGTCAATTTTCTTTCGAAGCACAAAATGTGAACAAACTACAATGAATTGCATATTTAGTCATTCACACATACGTGAACATTTTTCACGAAAGACAGTTTCCTGGAAGGATTGGTTGTGAACAATCTGTGGAATGCACAACAATTACAATCAATGGTATACTAAATTGAGATGAACAACAGTTACAGGCAAGTGCTTTGCACCCATAAGCAGTGGCGTAGCGTGGGTTGTCAGCACACGGGGCAAGGCAAGTAATTTGCGCCCCCTAACCCGTGGATTTTAGCACTCGCGAGTGCGAGCGCGCCCCCCCCCCCAGATGTTGCGCCCGGTGCGGCCGGCCCCCCCTGCACCCCCCACGCTACGCCACTGCCCATAAGATATGATTTTTTTTTTTTTAAACCATAAGAAAAAGCAACCATAAACATGTATATTTGTAGACAGCAGGACAGATTATTATGAATTACACAATTGTACTATTCAACAACTAGCAACACGTTGTGGATTCTGCTTAGGTCACCTCCAGGGACAGTCTGATATTATCATAGTCATAAGAATTGATGACATTTATATCACTGTTAACAAAGTGCCATTAATCTCCCACTGCTGCTCTGAAAACATTTGTGAAAGGGGTGTTTCTACGGCACAAGTCCTAAAAAAAGAAGAGAGGAGAACTAGCCAAGTTAGGTACTAATCAAGTGACATCTTGGAACCTGACATCACAGTGTGTGACATCACAGCAAGGCATCACAGGAAATTACATCACAGCAAGTGGCATCCAAACCCATGTCCTCACAGAAAGTGACATCACAAGAAGTGACATCAGATCTTAACACTTCACGAATATGTTTAGCCAGTCTATCATGAGTCCATTTGAGCACATTAAGAGATTTAACAAATTGGATTCTGCTTTGGGGATGTGCCAAAAAAGTGTCGCAATCCTGATGCAAAATGTAGGCATCAACTTACACATTTATGTGTTAAAAAACTGTCCCACAAAGAAGTTGGCAACGAGGAGAAATGCAACAGTAATTTTCTTCTACTTAATTGGGTGCAAATTCTGCATGTTAAAATGTCTTACAGGGTTAAAGCACCTGCTGCAGAGATCACTGTGTGTCCAGTAAATCTCAGTGAACAATAATAATGGTGAGATAACTCTGGAAGTTAACACATTTAATGGAGAGATCTGTTTTTTGTCTAGTCGCAGTTTTGAATCAAAGTAGCATTGAGGGCTAATGTGTTCTCTGCAAAACACATCATCTAACATGCAGATATCAGATTTGTAATTTATGTAGCTAGTTAAGTGGGTTACTGGTTATAACACAGAGATCCTTTGGTTACTTGCTGTTCTTAAATTGTAATTTTTATAATATACCACAGTGAGCTATGAAGGACATGACCTCTACATCTTGTAACATTCACTGTCTTATGTGACACACCCTGCACATTGATTTACACATTTGTATGATTTATGGTCAATCTATAATGAGTATGTGGAATGTACAACCACCAGACACCATGCATTGGGATGAGAAGCTCTATTAAAGAAACAAAAAGCAATTATACGTAATGCAGAACTCTTAAATATAGATGCTGAACAAAGTCAAAACCATGCCTCTCTTAAATAATTTTGAAGTAATGACAAGCTGTATGCCTTTGTTTCCCTTTCATTGCATTTGCCTCTAGGTGTGAGGTTCCAGATAGTTTCCAGCCAGGATACTAGAAGAAAGGTTTTAGAAATGGGGTCTTTAGTTGGCAGTGGTTTTCACCCTGTCCAAGTAGGGACCCTCACTCTCCTCAGGGTAAGGTAGTCACACAGCTAAGTTAACCCCTGCT
This sequence comes from Pleurodeles waltl, assembly GCF_031143425.1. Lineage (NCBI taxonomy): Eukaryota > Metazoa > Chordata > Amphibia > Caudata > Salamandridae > Pleurodeles > Pleurodeles waltl. The sequence goes on from NC_090445.1 coordinate 983,338,424, forward strand.
CACTCCCTTGGTAGCTTGGCCTGAGCAGTCAGGCTTATCTCAGAGGCAATGTGTAAAGTATTTGTGCACACACAGTAATACAGTGAAAACACCATAAAAGTACTCCACCCCAGTTTAGAAAAATAGCCAATATTTATCTGAGTAAAACAAAACTAGAAACACAATAGTTCCAACTGGGGCTATCATGACAGTTTGACAGAGTCATGGTACAGTACCTTGCAAAACGAGGAAACAAAGATGTTGGAGGGAGTTGGGGAGGTGAGGCGTCACTGGAGCCGATGTGGTGTTGGTTCTTTACTACTACTGGGAGGTGAGGCATTGGTGCCTTACTGCAAGGCAGGGGAGGCAAGAAGTTGGTTCCTTATGGTTGCAGGGGAGATGATGCAGCATCAGTAGTGAGGCGTCGGTTCTTTACAACAATGAGGGTACATACATCCAGCAGGTCAAGACACAAGGCGTCGACTTTGGGGTGTCACAATCACAGCATGGGTGTCACAGGTGCTGTGGCGAAGTCGGGGATCATGGACATCGGTGACACGGCACTCGGGACTCACATTGTGGCAGGACTTCAGAAGCACTGAGGCAGCGTTGGTAGCAGTCATGCACTCAGCAGGGACTACAGCTCCGGTGCAGGCAGCAGCACTGAGTGGGACAGCAGAGCAGTTCTGAAGTCGCTCTGGAGTCAATGTGCTTGGTTCTTCGTGGTCAATCCCAAGGGCCCAGAACCTGGATTTCGCACCACTTGGCAAGACAGGACTCAAAACAAGAGAGATCAGGTGCTGGCAGATGAAGTCTTTGATGTCCCTGAGACTTCTTAACAGGAGGCAAGGTCAGTCTAAGCCCTTGGAGAACATTTGGAAGAAGAATGTAGAAAGCAAAGTCCAGTCCTTTCAATCCAAGGACAGAAGCAGCAAGCCAGCACAGCAAAGCAACAGGCAGAGTAGCAGTCCCTCATACAGCATTTAACTCTTCTTCATGCAGAATGTCCTCAGTCCAGAAGGATTCTAACTTTGTGGGGTCAGAGGTCCACTACGTATACCCATTTCTGGTTTTGAAATAGGCAAACTTCAAAGGAAAGTCTTTGTAGTGCCCTGGACCCAGACACACCACAGGGGGTTGGAGACTGCTTTGTGTAAGGACAGGTACAGCCCTATGAAGGTAAAATGTCAGGACCTCCCACCACTCTAGCCCAGGAAGACCCATCAGGATATGCAGGGCACACCCCAGCTCCCTTTGTGTGACTGTCTAGAGTGAATTCACAAACAGCCCATCTGTCATCCTGACCCAGATGTGTATTCCACGGCCAGGTCGATCAGTTTATAATGTGCTGAACAATATGACAGTGGTGATCCCTTTATTCAAAGTGAGATGTCTTCCATTTTGATAACTCTGTACCATTGTATTCCAATTTTGAAACAAAGATATGATACTATGTTGTTGATTTTGTCTTAATTTTAGATCCAGTCATTATATATCAATGGTGTTCATTTGGACAAGGTTTATTTGACTGTTGTCAAACCCTTTTGCAATTGCTTTCCCTACTGACTGTTGCTTTTTGACTTCTTGTTTTTTTTTCAAGTAGTGTCCATCAGTTCTGTGTTCTGATGAGAACCTGAGAGTAATAGCGGGGTTTGAAACGTGTCAACAGTGTTTTATCCAGGGAGTGCTAAAAAATAATTTTTGGACAGACAGGGAATATAGCATTACAAAACAAGTGATGTCCCTTTTCAGTACCTAGTGAAATTATTAACCAGCACCCCCTGGAGCTGTCCCATTAGCAGGGGCAAGTAACTAAAATGAAACAGAAACACGCCCCTCATGGGTGCTGAATTCCAGAACCTGGACACATTTATATGTTTCATTGCATTGTATATTCTGTCACTGATTGATTTGCACATTTATGTATGTTCATTGGGCCATTCAAAAATAACTATGTTAATGTAATGTCTTGTTTGTGTTTTTGTTCTTGTGTATGACTATATTGTTTGAAAATAAGAATGAATGGAATATGTATCAGGCTACAAATAAATGGTGATCACACTGATTAAATGAGGTGTTCATGCTCACAAATATACATTCTCAATAATTAAGGTCACTACTAGCTATTTCTTCTTAATTTTGACACTTTCTAAAAGTGGCATTTTTAAACTTACAACTTAAAAAACAACCCCACCAAAAGATGTATTTTTAAATTGTGAGCTCAGAGATCCCAAACTCCAGATACCTATCTGCTCCCAGTGGGAAATTACACTTAAACATATTTCTAGGCAATACTAGTGTTACCCTATGGGAGAGACAGTCCTTTCAATAGTGAACACTGAATTTAGCATAATTTCACTATCGGGCATGTAAAACATACCAGTACATGTCCTACCTTTTAAATACACTGCACCCTGCCCACGGGGCATTTCTTGGGCCTACCTCAGGAATGACTTGCATGTAGTAAAGGAGGCGTTTGGGACCTGGTAAGTGGGTGCACCTGCCAGGTCCAAATGGGAGTTTAAAACTGCATGCACAGACACTGCAGTGGCAGGCCTGAGACATGTTTGTAGGGCTACTCATGTGGGTGGCACAATCAATACTGCAGGCTGTTAGAAATGGGGTCTGTAGTTGGCAGAGGTATACATCCTTGTCCAAATAGGGACTGCAATTCTAGTCAGGGTAAGTCACACACAATCCAAATTATCCTGTGCCCACCCTCTGGTAGCTTGGCACTGAGCAGTCAGGCTTAACTTAGAAGGCTATGTGTAAAGTATTTGTGCAATAAATCATACAGTAACACATTGAAAACACCACAAAAATACACCACACAGGCACTTCTCAGCAAAGTCAGAGAGCAGCAGGGCAACAGCAGGGCAGCAGTCCTTCACAGAAAAGCAGTCCAGATGAGTCTTTAGCAGCCAGGCAGTTCCTCTTGACAGGTTGCAGGTTCAGGTCCAGAAGTGTCTGAGGTGGTGGGGTCAGGGACCCAGTTTATATACCCAAAAATATCTTTGAAGTGGCGGAGAATTCAAAGAGTGGTTTTGAAGTCCCCTTTCAGTACCGGTCTGTCTGCCAGGGTCCCACTAGGGAGATTGGCAGTCCATTGTGTGAGGGCAGGCCACTAGCCTTTGAAATGTAAGTGTTCGGCCCCTCCACCCTTTCAGCCCAGGAAGACCTGTTCAGTATGCAGATGAGTGCAGGTGTGACTGACTATCCTGTGTTTGTGGTTGTCTGGGTGAAATGCACAAGGGAGCTGTCAACCAGCCCAGCCAGACGTGGATTGGAGACAGGCTGTAAGGCACAGATGGATTCTAAGTGCAGAGAAATGCTCACTTTTTAAAAGTGGCATTTCTAAAATAGTAATATTAAATCCAGCTTCACCAATAAGCAGGTTTTTCTAATACCATTCTGGCCATACTAAATGTTGGACCTGGCCTTTTTACAGGGCCATTCCCCAAACTGTTTGCCTTTTTCCTCCTTATTTTTTTACCCTGGTTGGCTGACGTTATGACTCTGAGCACTTTTTTCACTGCTAATCCGTGCTAAAGTGCATGTGCTCTCCCTCGTCAACTTGGTAAGATTGGCTTAAACGTAATTTCTATATTTAATTTACCTATAAATCCCTTGTAAATTGGTATCGCTATACCCATGGCCTGTAAATTAAATTCTACTGGTGGGCCTGCAGCGCTGCTTGCGCCACCCACTGAAGTAGCCTTTCAAACCTGTCTCAGGCCTGCTAGCGCAGCACCTGTGTGCACAGTTTTCTGCCACAGGGACCTGGTATCCAAATTTATTTGCCAGGCCCAGAACTCCCCTTTTACTACATATAAGTCACCCCTAGGGTAGGCCCTAGCTAGCCCTATGGACAGGGTGCTATGTATGTAGAGGGCAGGACATGTGCCTGGTAATGGGCCTGTGCTGGTAGTGACAAACAGCCTATTTGGTTTCTCACTGCTGTGAGTGCTGCCTTCTCATAGGATTGCATTGGAAAAGCCCTGCCTTATGTGTAAGGGGTATTGTCTGACTTATGAGGTGTAGCCTAGGCATGTTTGGTATGGTTGTAATGGTAGTGAGAAATGCTGCTCACTGGTGTAGGTGAAGTTTTTATTATCATTACAGAAATGCAACTTCTAGAAAGTGAGCATTTCTCTTTGCTTATGACTCTAGTGTTTTGCAGCTTGACTCCAATCCACGTCTGGGCAGAGTGACAGTTGGGCTTTGTGCATACTTTTCAGACAGCCTGTACACAGGGAGGGTGGAGGTGTCATAGAGGTGCACCTACATACTTTATAGTCTTCCTGAACTGAGAGAAGGAAGAGGTGGGGCACACCTGCATTTGTAAAGGCTGTGCCCTGGCCTCACACAGTAGGGTCGTTTCCCCAAACTGATGTTTGGAGCCTGTGCTGGAGGAGCGAGGGGACACTCCTAGAACCAGTTGTAACTGGTTGAAACCCCCTCTCCTCCTCATTGAAAATGCTTTGCAGAACTGAGTATAAGTACAGTGGATTTTTCCCCACAATTTGGACTTGAAGAGACTTACTTGGAATTGAACACAGGATGCTGCTGAATAGGACTCACCAGGACCCACCTTGGACTGCTGTTGCTGTGCTGACCTGTGACCTACCTGGTCACTAGGAGGAACTGCCAACATCTGCATCCCTTGTGCTGGCCTGTTGTTGGGCCTGCAACCCTTTTGGACCCAAATAGTGAGCACGGTGAGGGAAGTGTCGGCGATGGACGTGGAGGTGTCTAGGAAACACTGCCTACTGGGTCTGATCCCTTGCACTAAAAAAGGTCGTAAAATTACTTACAGATTTGCTCAGTTGGGACTCACCGTTGCCAAACCGTGCATTGCGATACACTGGACAAGCCCGTCCTGCCCCTACTGATGCTTGGTTAGCTGATCTCGTTGAGTGGGCGACTGCTGAGGTGTGCCGACTTCGTAGAGTGCGTATAGATAAGTTTGCTGAGCGAGACCTGGAGAGATAGAGGGGTATGATTGATTTTTTATTAGGGGACTCTGATGAGTTAGCAGGAGACTTCTCGGAGGAGGCTTCTGTTTGTTGAGACTGGGTGATATCATTTATGACTGACATACTTTCGCGTGGATTGTATGAATGCTCTGAGCTATCCGCCGATGGGTTGTCACTGGAGGGCAGATTCCCGTCCCCCCACCTGCCTGCATGGTAGCACCTGTATGTGATGCTCGGCGTTGTTGTGGGGCTGGATGGTTCCTCTGTGGTGTGTTTTATAGGCAGGTTGGGTCTAGCCCAGGTCTGTACATCCCCTTCTCACTCGGAAGTCCACACTACCTCAGCGACAGTATTGCACACTGGTTTGTCCCTGACGCAACGTCCATGTTGCAGGGCATGTGGTGCTTGGTAAGATATCATACCGTTGTCCTGGTGGTGCTTGTCTGGCTGCACTTGTTTTTGCAGGCACATCGATTAGTCTGATCTTCTGTCTTCTGTATGGGTATCACTTCAGGCACCACCACAGTTCTTGCTGGAGACGTGTTGCGGACACTATGATTGTCAATTTGGTCTGTAAAGCTGTGACGCTGCTGTGTATCATATGAACAGTGCAGTTTCTGTGTTGGTATTATAAAAGCAATAAATAAAGTTTAAAAAAAATAATATATCTATTAAAACTAATAATCTGTAATAGAAAAATGTTTTTAAGAAAACACAAGGTGGTTTTATATGGCAATTATACATATTATTTACACATCTTATGTTCCTTTGTCCACTGTTTTCAGTTTCTATACTTTTACAATACAAAGGAAGTGTGTATACATACTCATCACTGAACAGTAGGGGGAAACAGTCATATGGACTGTAAGAAAACCCATAAGCTCATAGCATGTTATTTAAAATTAACATTACTATACATCACATTCATAACTTCTCAGTATTTCACTACAATTAAGGGCTACAGTGAATTGCACTCACTATAATTTGTAAAAAATGTAGTTAAGTTACAATTACTAGATTAAACAAAAAGACGTATGCTAAAACATGCTGCTTATTATTATATCTGATGCAAAACTATGAACAGATACAATCAACCATTTTAATTATGAATTTCCTTTTCTAGACATGAATTCCAATAGGCTGAATATTGTGTTAAACAGTAATAGTCCATGTACACAGAAGACTGTATAGTTATTTTTTCCTAGAAATAGTATGGACATATTCATCCACAGTTCATTTTGGCTATCCTTTTGTTGACAATACCCTTCATAAGCTGAATGATGTCTTAACCAGTGATGATCGACGTACAAAGAAGGTTGTATACCTATTTAAAAAAAATCTTTCTGAATATATTTTATGCACAAGTTACTTTTTGACATCTTTTTGGAGACATCACCCATATTAGACCGAATGATGTCTTAAGTAATAATCAGCAACATAATGTATCTAATAATTTCCCACATATCCACCTTAGAACTTTGGTTGAAAAACAATAAGTAAGAATTTGGAAGTTTGAAAGGTAGTTTTTGTTTGAATTGCAGACTGCTGTCATTGCATTCTGTCAACCCAGTTTGCATTTTTAAATATTTAGTATAATGTCCAGGTGAAAAATGTAGACCTTCACGGAAGATGAAAGCCAATGTATAGGATTTTCTCCCTGAAATTGATATTTGTCCGGCTTTAAAGTTTGTAATTGCAGTGTCCAATTTTGATCCATCTGCTATGCATTGTTGCTTTGATGTATTTACCATTTCTCTATATAAACAATGCAGACAGTACATTTGATTTACAATTTGAACAGGTCATATTTTGGTCGCTTTGTTTATGAATTCATCCAAACACACACTTTTGCCATATGGCAGAGTTAAGTGGAGAAATCGTTCAGATTGGATTTCAGTGGTAGATGAGAAGGAGCAATCTTTACACACACATGGTTCCATGCATAACTCAGTCCAAATATGTTATTAATATTTACATTTTCTTGTTCTAGAACTTCAAGAATCACCATAATAAATTCTCGTGCATCTTGGCGAGTGTTGATAGTGAAAACTATAGATCCTCTATATATATCTACTAGCTCTTGAATGACTGAAGCTGAATGTCGTACACTCCTTTCATGAGATAAGCTTTGAAGGAAATGAAAGAGTGCTGAACACAAAGAATTTCTTGACTTTTCTTGAATTGCATTCACAACATGTGGTAAAAGGAAAAGAACATTGAAAACAACATTAGCATAGAAGTTTATACCATTAGTGTTATCCAAATGGTAACCTACTAAATCGCATTTAAACTCCATTTTACTGTTTAACAGGTTCTTGTTTCTCCGTCTTTGCCATCTTTTCAGGAATATGTGCTGTATCTTTTGAAATTTTGTGCTTAGGACATAATATTCATTTTTCATCAACAGGAAACTGTCCCAAATGAGAAGCATATATGCTTCTTAATCTGTTATACTCTCTAACACAACTTGCATGTGCACTAAACTTTTTTATCATCAAAATCAACAAGAAACAAACCAGAAAATGTTCAAACTTGTGACATTGCCATATTTGACTTTCCTTTTTTAAATACTGCACTTCCAATATTAATAAATGCATCTACACTTAATCCATGTGATTCGTGGATAGTTACAGCATATTCAAGGCAAACAGGGGATTGCTTCCGCCACACATGTTAGTCCTTTACAAGCAAAAAGTGTACAACACATTGAGCAATTTTCTTCTTGCCATCAACCTGAACAAATTTTATTACTAAGTAATCCACATCATCACGGTTAGAGATTTGTACGAGATCAATACCTTTCCCCATCACACCATTTAATAGTCCTTCTTCAACATTTAAATTGTGTCTCAAAATACCTCTACAGTTTTGCAACACACGTAAACACTTTTCTAGTCCAGCAGTCCTGAATATAGATTTCTCCAAAGAGGTTAACTTTTCTTGTAGTTTTCCACTCAGCATTACTGTCACTCCCTGGTGTTTAATTTTGTCCACAGCTGAAATTTCCAAAGTTTACCCTTTCTCTTGTTTGAGTGATTGTTCATTAAAATCAGTACACTCGTGAAGTGTAGGCATTAGTTCTCCAGCTGCCTTTAGATTGATGTTTCTTATATTTGAGTTTGCCTCTCTCAAAAATACAAGCAGGTTGTCCCACTCATACTCGGCGCACACTCAGCACAACTGAGTGTTAGAAACTAGGGAGGTGGATCTAGATTTCTGAGCATACATTTAAGTTCTCCAAGATGACTATACCAATATCAATATCTTTCTGTCCCCCCCAGCAGTTTTAACATTCTGTTTAAAATCTAATGGCAAATACACTACTCTACCTTTGAGTCCTTTCCACAACTCTGTTGAATGTAATTTATCTGTTTTGGTTCCAGTTCTATAATTGCTTGAAATGGATACACAGACTATATATGTGTGGATTCATACACAATTGAATGTTGCAGTGGTTCTTGTACAACTACTAATTCTGATACAGTTACTAATTTTAAGCTGTTTTGTACTGCTGTGGCTGGCATTGTATTATCCTCTAATGTATCATAACAGAACCTACAAATAATTTGCTGCACAGACAGCTTAAAACGCTCCTCTACTAATATATAAGCAGCAAATTCTTGCCTCTCTGTGTTTTCCTCTTCAGTTTTAGATATACAGTCAGAGTTTTACTTTTATAGTGAGTTAATTGACAACAACTGCCCACACAGTTGGGGTTTTTAGAATACACTATGTTAAACTTATTAATCTATTCTGCAAATTCCTCAGTAGCAATAGCTGTAGTATGTTACTCAACATGCTAAGGTACAGATTCCTAATTGCCCCTGCAGGCATTTAGGGGACCAAAAAATGAAACTGTACATGCTCACAAGGGTTTTCTAGCTCTCCTACTGTTCCATGCAAAAATACTTTATTCATTTGGAATAAACACAAAGCTGGAGTCTTCACATAATAAATCCCCCTAATAAAATTTCACATCTTTGCATGGTGAATTGCCAACATTCTACAGCGATGAAAGGTGCTTTGGCACAGTTTTTTTGATAGACAAGATAGTGAATATCCTTGCAAATTACAATGCTTTCTTACTTTGCATGGATACAATCCTTGCAAAAATGTTTTTTTTGTTTTAGACTTCTGCATTGAAAATCAAGTACAAAATGTCTTAGTAAGTCAAATGATTGCTGCTGAATACTACAAATACTACTACAGCTCTACTTATATACAGTAACCTGTTTACGTCTTCCCTCATCCTCCTCAGCTATCACTTCTTCAACATTATTTGGGGCAATCTCTTCTTTTTCAATTGCACTACCATCCTTTACCTAATAACAGCAACCAGTGGACTAATGTGTTTGTTTGGTAAAAGCCTTATTCATTAAAGAAAGGCTCTATACTGGAGGTGTGCTTCCATTCACCACTAAACATTTTGCAAAAATTACTTTTATTGATACATCTTTTCCTTTGGCTTTTCATAAATGACACTGTTTTGTCTAGTGTCTTCATTCTTTTGAGTATCGAAATAAAAAGCTTCCTCTTTAGGGAAAATGCTCCCTTATTGCTTGATATCTTTCATTAGATTCAGAATTACCCTGCCATGGAGCATTTTAGCTCTAATGTCTTTGAACTGTTGCTGCCTTCTGGTTATGCTATCTCCTTTCTTTAATAATTCCTTACTCTTCATCTGATGTGATTTTTGTCCATCTTTGGCTGATTTCAAACCTTCTTTTTATGTACTTGATTTTGTAGACTTGGTAATTTCCCACAAACTACTTTAAGAAATGTTTTGGTTTTCTTACCGGTAGCTCCTTGCTCGTTAACAACATTGTCCACATGTTCTGCCTTTTGTTTCTGTGTTATAAATAGATAGTATGTTTTTCTCAGGTTCTCACACCTTTCTGTTATTTTCAGCATTGTAGATGTATGTTTGTAATACAAATATATGTCTGAAAATAAAAAAGAATCAACCTATTTACATTTGCATGACATACTGTTCAATAATATATGATAACCATTTAATTATAATAAAAAGTCACATCACTATTTGGTAGGCATTCCATATATCCTACAGTTCATGTTTAAATCAGTCTATGAGAGCCTCTTTTCCTATAGGCATCAGTGTCTGACTCAGTGTTTCACTGTATGTATCAGTGTGTGCTTGGGTACCTCACAGTATCTATCAGTGTGTGGCTCTGTATTTTATCACATGCATCACTCTGGGCCAGATGTACTAAAATGCAGTTTTACATTTCCTGAATAGCGACTTCTTAGAAATCGCTATTTTGGAAATGCAAAATGCTATGTACAGAGATACCGATTTCCTAATAGCGATTTCTACAAAGTAGAAATCGCTATTAGGAAATTGCAAACAAGGAATCCCATTGCATTTGTGTCAATGGGCTGGTTTTGCATTTCTCAAATAGCGATTTCCTATTAGGAAATCACTACTTGGGAAATGCAAAACCCATAAAGGCAATGGACAAAATGCCCTCCTTGCTGCACCCCAAAAATAGCGGTGCACATGTAGAGCACACATATGCCCAAGGGGCATGTGTGTGCCCAGTGGCAATGTAAAAAAAGCATTTTGTGGTGCTTGTTTAAATCGCACATGATTTACCATAGACGTCAAGTCAATGATAATTGCATTTCCCAAATGCCCAAATCTCATTTAGGAAATGCTTTGCACAATAGAATAGGAATTGCAAATAGGTAATCCCTAGTTGTGATTTCCTATTCTGGAGATCACAAATTGTGGTTTCTACAGGGTAGAAATCGCAATTTGCAATTTCCTAAAGGCCCTTGTACATCAGAAAAAGCCAGTTTGCATTTCTTAACGGCCTGAAATACTGATTCGGACCACTAAGAAATGCAAAAGGGCTTTGTACATCTGGCCCCATGTCTCTAACTACATTAATGTATGCATAAATATGACTCTCTGTATATCAGCATACACATCTGTTTATCCATGGGTGCATCAAAAGATGCATAATTGTGTGCGTGGGTGTGTTACTGCATGGATCAGTATGTGACTGAGTGTATCAGTGTCTGTATAAATATGTTATTATGTGTGCTACTGCGTACATGAGTTTCTCCTTCGTGTCTCAGTTTATCCATCATTGTCTGCCTGTGTATATCATGATATATATCACTATCTACTTCTGTATTTTAGAGTATGGGTCTGTGTGTGAATTAGTGTGTTAATGTCTCCATTAGCGCGTACCTAGTTTTCTAATTGTATGCATCAGTGTCTGCTTGGGTGTGCCACTCACTCAGTAGTTTACTGCATACATCAGTACACAGTACTACATAACACACATACATACAGTTCTACATAACAAATTGAAAGAGCAAAACAGCATTAAATATTGTTTATATGTAGAAATGTGCCATTATTGCATATAAACCTTCAGCCATGCAATATGTACCCTTACACTATGGTAGAAGGGTGTCTGCATTGCTGCTAGGTAGCAGTCTGTGTGGAAGCACAGGGTAGAAGTACAAGAATGAACCTCTCCCATATGGGGCATTTGAATATGTGCTTTACAGGTATAAAGGGGAATCCAATATTGTGCCTGAAGAAGGATTGTGTACAAGTTGGTTAGCAGTGTGTGGGTCTCGGTCCTAGGAGCACAGGAAGTGATGACACAGTATGCAGGATATTATGTAGGAGATGAGGTGGACCGAGGAGAGGAATTAGAGTAATCTGGATTGACTCATGGGCCAGTTGTTGTCAAGCCCACTTCACAATATAAGGAAGTAGATTAGAAATATGCAGACTTGATTCACTGTTGAAGGAAGAAGGACGAGAATGCTGTTCAGTCAATAAGGTAAGGAGGGTGGGAAATGATGCGAGAGCAGTCCATATGATAAAGGGAAGATAAAACTCACCCTGTGCCTAGTGCATCGTGCCCTGGGCTCCAATGTTAACATATTTTTGGGACCTAGCCCCCCCGAGTAATGCGATCTAATTGGCATTTTGGTGTCGATAACTATGGATTATAGTTTACACATTTGCTACCCAGGTCATGACATATTATAACATAGATTGTGCCATCCTCAAGAGGGGAGTTGAAAAATCATTAGCTGTATGAGGTTTGCAGACATGCCTCCCCCAAAACTGATACCAACAGAAACTTACCTTTAACACTGTATACAGGTCCATGTATATTGCAAAATGTATATTTGTGGGGGCATTATATACTTTTGTATTTATGTGTCTGTAGAGGGATAATTGTGCCAGTGGTAGTAATAAGAAGGTGTTGTCCATAGTGATTAAACAATTACAGATCCCCTGCTGAGGAAACGCAGAAGGTGTGGTAATTTGGAGAGATAAGTAAATTGATTGTATTCTTGTTTTCTTTGCCCATAGATTTGAGACTGAGAGCCTAATTAATGGCACAGTACTCATTTTTGAAACAATTTTATGAATTGGATGAAATAGTGGAACATACAGTAAGAGACGGGGATAATATTTAGTGATGGTTTTTGAGTTTGATTGTTTCCCCCAGCACCACATGGTATTAACTATATCCACACACACTATAATTGGGGGTTAGAGACTGGGCATCGCATGCGGATGGTGAACCATGGGTGAGAAAAAAGATATACACTGGGGACCAGCGGGATGGCAGGATCCTCGGAATATGACAAAAACTGTCTATTAATTTGTTCTGCCTTTATAGCGGGGATCCATCTTGGGACAATAGAGAAAGAAATACTCTCTGGATGAGGATACAATTTGGTGACTAATATTGAATTTTGATATTGGTATAACACTTTATGGATGTAGGTGAGTGTTGTGATATAATAATGATGAATTGTATGTTTGGTTTTATTTGAATTAGCACTGACTGGATTGATTGCTCACATTAGATGTTCTTATGTGGTGTTTTAATAAAGGAATGAGGGTGGTATCCTAAAGGGGTACATTTGCTGTGTTTTAAACTATGCTCCAGGTGAATTGGGAGGATAGAGGATCCGGGTTATGGTTTTAGGACTTCTTACGTAATGGATTGTAGGATAGGAATTTGTGTATTTTATTTGGTCATTTTGTATTCTTGTTCTGATATGAAATGAACATATACTGGGAGAATATAAAATCGTCTTGAGGAAGTTGATGAAAGGACTATGAAAAACCACCGAAACACGTAGACGCAAGTTGAATTGCACATTGGAACTGGCCAAGAATGGATGAGATACTGGTTGCATGAATCAATTGGCCACTGTGTATCTAATTTCGGATAGCAAATGACAATAGACCAGGGAGGCTGTCTTGTGTTCTGCCTCCCAAATTCCTTAGGCCAGAGATTGTACAGCGGTCCCCTGTGGGACCTGTTGGCTTTTTAATGATTCTCTCTTTTTAATGATTGTCTTTTACCTTTCTATTGTGTATGGGATTATTTATTAAATATTAATTTTAATATTCCTTTATTAAGATTGATCATTAAAGTGAATGAGTGTATGAGAAGAAAACTGAGTGGTGGTTAGCATGATAATTCCCCCAGGGGGTTATTTTTCTTAATCACTGAAGTACAAGAATAGGCCATACCTTCTTCATAGAGTGTATACCTAACCTTTTGTTTGATGCAGCACAGAACAGCAAAAAGACGTGCAGCACTACCCTGTGCCAAAACTTACAAAATGAGGTTTCACACTGCACATGTGACAAACTACTAAATGAAGCTATAACTTATAAGTATACACCATACTTCATGTAACTTACATATAGCATACCTTAGATTTCACTTATTTAAAGTAAAAAACACTCTAAGGCCCTCATAATGAACTTGGCGGCAATCACCGCCGACCGCTGTGCTGTCGGTGAACAAAAGACCGCCAGTGGCGGTGAGGTGAACTGCACACCGCTGAATAATGATGCCAAAAAGTAAAACCTTCAAAAATCCTGCAACCTCCACCCACCGCCAGGGCCAACAACGGCAGAAAGGCAGTACACCTCACCCCAACACCGCCATGCAGACAAATCCCCCACCTACCAAATAATGATGCACAAATCAGCGTGGCAGACAGTGCATGTCGAACAGCCATTGGCAGTACGGACCGCCATGGCCAGCAATGGGACCCACTAACAACAAATGCACACATTGGCTAGCATGAAACCCAAACACCTGACACACATCCACAACACTATAAAACACACACATACACACCCCACAATCCTTTGCAACGCCAATAGCACAACAGATATTGACAACACAAAACGCATACACTGAACTAACCATCACACGTCACTCACACAAAACCACCAACAAAACCCATACATTGCTCAAACACCATCACAAGCCACACACCCAACTACACAACAGCACCCTCACCAATACACCTACAACACACCACCCACAACACACACCATGATATCCCCTAAGCACCCCGTTTCACCGACAGAGAGTTAAGGACCATGGTGGATGAAATACTCAGGGTCAAGCCACACCTATTTGGGGCACAGGTGCAGCAGACACCCGTGGCCAGGAAGATAGAGCTTGGGCAGATGATTGTCAACAGAGTCAACACAGTGGGAAAACATCCACTCACAAGAGAGGACATCAGGAAGAGATGGAACAACCTGCACGGAAAGGTTCGGTCCACAGCATCCAGGCACAACATCGCCGTACAGAAGACTGGTGGTGGTTCCCCACCTCCTCCCCCCAAATACATAGACTGGGAGGGGGGCCTCACCGGACTCACTGGAGGGCTGGACTCAGGTAAATCAGCTGTAATATCTTAACAGTCACCACACCTGTAATGCATGTATCACCCCATCCTCTTACTACCACCAGGACCCCATCCCCTACCCAGTCCACAATACCCACACACCCACATCCAAGTCCCCTGCATGCCCACAATCCTCCAAACAAATCACCATCCAGCCCCCTGTGCACAAACACCTACCCGTGCATGAAATCCCAGTGGCACTACAGCACTCACAATGGACCTCCACCCCCACAAAAAATGTACCAAAACATACACGAAGGGACCTTGCATGCCACTACGTGGGAACATAACCATCAATTAGTGCTGACCAGTGCTGCAATTGACAAATATGTACAGGACACCCACATCTCTATTCTCTCGCACACAGGCACCACCAACCATGCCACCCAGATGGAGACGTCAAGGAGTGCCAGTCCTCCACCTGAAGACAGAGGCCCCTCTCAGGAGAGTGCAGAGGGATGTCTGGACACAGAGGAAATCCCTGGCCTTTCACCCACCTCTGGGCAGCCACCCTCCAGAAGTCCCACCCAGGACACCACTGACACCCCTACCACTCAGCCACCATCATCAGCTCTGCCCAAACGACCCCACACCCGTGTCACTAGGCCACAGACTGGCTACCCACATGTACAGATGCCAGAGTCCCCACCCACCATCAGGCAGGATGATGAAGGGCCAGTTGCAAGTGGGACTGCCAGACCTGTGCAAGGGACACAGGCACAGGGGGCTAGGGCCAGTGGGAGGGCATCAGTGGCCCAGGGGGGGGGGGCAAAGGATGGATGCAGCAGCCCAGGAGGTGATAGCTGAGGTCCTGGGAGTATTCCACCATTCCCAGGACAGGATGGGCCAGATCCTGGCCACCTTGGAGCAGAATCAGAGGCTGCAGATAGCACACCACCTGGAGGCCATGCAGCAATGGAAACAGCCTAATGCCACCATGGCCTCCATTGCAGGGGTGCTGCAGTGCCGGTACCACAGCCAGCCTGAGTCCTCCACCCACCTGCAGGCCCCTACCACTAGCCAGGACACTGCCCTGCCATCTAAATCTGAAGCATCCATTGGACTGGTGGCACTGCCAGAGGATTCACAGGACAGGACGTCCGCACCCCTACCCATGCATCCCAGCTGTACCTTCACAAACGTGCCCTCAGACCCCGATGTGCCACTGAAACACCAGCCAAGACCAAGCTTAGCGCCAGGAAGTGACCCTGCCCTGAACAGTCTCCCTTGTGTGCCACTGAGCTACCTCATTGCCATGCCACTGCCATCTCACCATCTTCCTATGGCACAATTGATGTAACCCCTGTGCAACCAACAGCTGAGCATATTTACCTTAGTATGTTGTTCACCATGTGCCCACTCCCTTTCACTGTCCCAACACTCATATATATATTGTCATTGAATAAATACACCTGTGCTCTCAAAATATATGTCCTTAATCAATATGAGAGATTAATTGTGAATGTGAATGCTTTAGCCAGGTACCATCATAATGCCACTTTTATTGCAGGAGGGGATCCAACACACTGTAGTGTCTGAAGTATGTCACATAGTACATAAAAACGCGTTCCCTGGCATCTGCCACTTCCGTCATGATTTTGCATTGTCACTGAAAAAAGACACCATAGTACTTATTACATGAGTCAGACTGAAACAATGCAGTGAAGACAGCAGCATCATTGAACAGTACCTGAGAGTTACTGGACGTATAGCCGGATTAGCTGGGTCATGGAGTGGATATCTTCCCCCTCTTCTTCCTCACCATCACTCCCATCCCTCCTCTGACGTTGCAGGGCTGGTTGAAGAAGCACCCTCCTCTTCCAGAAGTGGGATATCTTTCCTCACAGCCAATTTGTACAGCATGCAGCAGGCTGCCACTATCTTATACACCTTGTCAGGGATATAGCACAGGGATCTTCCTGAGAGATGCAGGCAACACAATCTTGCTTTCAGGAGTCCTATGGTGCGCTCTATCACCCTCCTAGTACGACCATGGGCCTCATTATAATTCCTCTCTGCATCTGTCCTGGGATTCCTCACAGGTGTCAGGAGCCATTGCATGTTGGGGTAGTGAGAATCACCTGCAAAAGTGGGCGAAAGAGGACTTGAACACACACATTTTACTTGCATAGAGCCTGCCTGTCAGCTATGTAACGGATCCAGTGCCAAGCTCTGTCCCCCTGTAGTTGTCCCATCATGTGTGGCACACTGTTGTTTCTCAGGACAAATTAATCATGGACTGATCCTGGGAACCTTGCATTGACATGTGAAATGTAATGATCAGCAGTACACACCAATTGGACATTCATTGAGTGATAGTTCTTACTATTACTATACACCTGTTCATTCACTCTTGGGGGAATGAGGGCTATGTGGGTTCCATCAATGGCACCAATCACATGGGGATATTAGCAAAGGCATAAAATCCAGATTTGATGGTGAGTTCAGCCCTTTGGAGAAACCGGACAAAAGTTTGCAAGTGTTTAACGAATACATCCAGGAAATTGGACAGGATGCGGCTGAACATTGGCTGTGATACCCCTGCAGCCATGCCCACTGTCACTTGAGATGAGCCCATTGCCAAAAAATGGAGCACAGATAGCTCTTGCACAGTTGTAGGGATGGCATGCTGATTCCGATCGGCCGACTTCAGAACAGGATCCATTAATGCACGGAGGTCATGGATTGTAGCTCTATTCAGTCAGTATGTAATAAAAATGTGATGTTCCTCCATAGTGGCCAGATCTACCAGGGGTCTGTAACCAGATGGGGCCCTCCCTCGCCACATGTGTCTGTACCTAAGGGTGATGAAAGAACACATTTTGAGTTTCGACATACACTTGCATCACATGAGGTCACTATACTTTTCTAAAATGCGACACATAGGTAACGCACACAAACAGAAAGAATGAGGTACACCGTCATGTGCAGAGGTTTCTCTGTCATAATGGCATCACATTGTAGACACACTTTCAACCGTGAGTACATGTGGGGATCAAGGAATCATGTCAGTAATCGCAGAAGGGGAGAGAGAATGGGGCCATGGATGAGACCACTGGCAAGGCTATGGAGATGTGGTGAAAGCAAAATGGCAGCCTCCTGCCATCCAGGTATGGTAGTGTGGAAGTGAATTCATTCTGCTGGAGCTAGTCATCATGGCAGTAGGAGGTGTTCACTACCGTGCACCTGATCATTGGATTACATGGATGTCAATAGGGAATCTGGGCCAATCATGATCGCCTCCCGCGGTGACGGTGCACACTGCCGGTGTATCTACTGCCATTTTGACAGACCCTTGACACTTGACTCCTGCATCACATAAAGGGTAGAACTTCACTGCGTGTGCTGCTGTGCCCTGACTCTGGTCCCTGAAATGGCGCTTGTGACAGGGGAACGGGCCCCGGCCATCACCACAGAGGAGCTTGAGAAGCTGGTGGATGGGGTCCTACCCCTGTCTGCGAAGTTGTATGGGCGACCAGAGGAGCAGGTGAGTTGCTATCTATCATCCTTAGATGTGCTTGATTGTGGCGGATGCCTGTATGCATGTGTATTCGCTGTGAGACTGCCCAGCCGTAGGTTGTCTGGCACTTTCTGCTATTAGTTTGTTCATTTGCAAGTCTCCATGGGCCTTGTCAGTATGAACGGGTATGGCATTTGTGTAAGGGGCACCCACATTGACGTCTGTTTCTTTATTCTGTGTGCCCCATGCAGGTCAGCGGCCATCAAAAGAGAGGCCTGTGGTAACCCATTGCCAAGGAAGTGCAGACCCTGGGGGGGCTAAAACCGGCGGAGCACCCACAGCAGGAAGCGGTGGGAGGACCTGAGGCACTGGGCCAGGAAGAACGGAGAGGCCCAGCTGGAGAAGGCCTCCCAACGAGGAAGGGGTGCCCATTGGAGCCTGACCTCCCCTAACGACTCGCATTCTGGCGGTGGCATATCCGGATTGGTATCGTCGCTTGAAGGCAGCACAGCAGCCACAAAGGGGTGAGTACCAACACTGTTGTGATACCACTATGATGGGTGTAGTTGGGTGCTGTGGGATGCATGCACTGTAGTGCCTGGCACTTAGACAGGTGTGTCCCTGCAGTACTGCCCCATCCACGTCCTTGGCATAGCTAGTTTTGGCAGGGTCTGTAGGCCTATGAGGGATCCCCTTTTTGTCATCTGGTATTCATTGTGGCCTCATGAACTTGTAGATGTGTTGGCTTGGCATAGTCTCTTGTGGGTTCACTTCACACAGTGTATCAGAGTCGTGTTTCAGGAAGGTAATGCAGTGTATTCTGGGGTCATGCCTAGTAGTCAGGGGCACATTCATAACATATGTTTTGTCTGCTGAGGATTCGTGCCTGACCTGGGTGGGAGTGTCTGGGTCCCAAAATGTACCTATTTCAGGGATTTGACAAATACTTTTCACTTTTCTTGTTTTGTTTCCCCACCCCTGTGCTCTTGTGTCCCTGTGTACATTAGCACCATCTGGAGAGTGAGCTGAGGCACCGGTGAGTGGGGATACAGCAGCCCATGGTTCCAAGGAGGCAGAGTTGACTGATGCTAAGGGGACCAGTGGGTTGGGGGGCGAGAGGAGTGCCACGGGGAGGCAACTATCACTGGAGGTAGTGACTCTGATACCTCCTCCGATGGCAGCTCCCTGGTCATGGCGGAACCTACCGGGCCCACCCATTCTTTGTCATCTTCCGCCACCCCCCATACCATCACCGCCCTCCCAGTTGCTCCCCACTGAGTTGCTCATGCCTGCTCACCCGGGAGGGTGGGTGTCTCCTTCGCCCCAGGTACCTCATCCCCTGCCCCAGTCAGCCCTTCTGCCCTCACGGAGGAGGCTATTGACCTCCTGAAAACCATCTCTGTATGGCATACAGCCATTGTGAATGCCATCCAGGGCTAGCATCCCAGATGCAGCAATGCAGTGCATACCTGGAAGGCATTCACGTTGCCATTTCTAGCCTACAGAGATCTTTTCAGGCTCTGGCCTCCTCTTTGACGGCAGCCAGTGTCCCTGGTCTTTCCGTCCCCCCTCCCACCACCTTTACCCCTTTCAGCACCCCACCTCCTTCACCCATACCAAGCACACATACAGACAGCCATGCATGCAGATCAACATACAAGAAGCACACAGAAAAACACAAGCACCACACTTCCCACCAGACAGGCACACACCCGAAATACCAAAGCACTCACAACAACATCCACCTCCCCCAGTGTGCCAACCTCCCCCGCCACACTGTCTGTCACCTCAACATGCACACCCATATGCACTACACCCTCAGTCACTGCTGCTGCCCCTAGTCATACAGTCACCACAACAGCTAACAGACAGACATGCACCCCAGGCACCACACTTGCACTCACCACGACTACATTCACATATACTTGCAGCACACTCACCAGACCTGCAGACACCCACACAACATCCATCTACACTGAGAGCATGTCCACACCCCCTCCTCCCAAAACACTCAAACGTTCCCACACATCCACACCACACACATCCACCATACATAAGCATACTAAACAGGTACCTGCATCTATGTCCGGCACACCTACATCTGGTACGACCACTCCCTCAACCTCCACTCCCAGACCTGGCTCCAGATCCTTTTCAACCGCACCTAACAAGCTTTTCCTATCCTGAGTTGACCTGTTGGAACCCACTGGCCCACCCCGTTTGTCCCTAAACTTTCCCATGCCCTTGCCCAGTACACTCCTTCCTTGTCTAAGTCTGCCCCAGTCCACCCTTCCCATTCCCGTGCCCCTTCCTCAGGGAGGAAGAAGCCCCGTGTTGCCCCTGGTCCCTCTGCCACCCCTGGTCCAGGCCCTCTCCCCCTCCTTCCAAGGGCAAGCCCAAACCCCCTCCACCTCCTAAACCTAAGCACAAGACCCCCCCTTCAAGACCTGAGTCCCCACCCCTGCCACACCTGTTCCCTGAAGTGCCTGGCTGCCCCATTGATGCCCCTTACCAGTGGAGTTTCCTTTGCACACGTGGGAGTCAGGTTTGGGCTATATTTGCCCTTCAGGAAATTCATCATGCACTGGCCAATGGCCTTATTAGGACATTACTTTTGTTAATTCAAATAAAATGTAAGTGCCCAGCAGTGCTGTTGGCACAATATAGAGACATTGTGCAGTGTTTCACTGTGGGGGTATGGTGTGCACAGGTGTGTATATTGGTGCAGGTATTTGTTGGCTTGTGTCTGGTGAGTACATTTTGTCATGGATGCACAGGTGTTACCAGTTTCTCCAATTCATGGTGATAACTGTACACAAGTGTCCAAAAGTAACTGAGGTTATCTGACCAGCTCATAGAAGTTTAAATGGGCTGGCTTGTTCCACCTCTTACATTTTCACACCAGCCAGTGTGACTAAATCTTTCTCCCAGTCAATTATGAGCTTATCTGTTAGCCTTGGGTGAACTGAACATATTGTATCCAAATGAAAAGAACACTTTGACAACCCTTGCCTGAGTGTGTGCCAAAAGAATTTCTTCAAAACCTTCTAAAGAGGATCAAAATAACAGTTACTTCTGTATCGCACTCACCTGTGATAAGTCTATATAGAGCCATGGAAATGGCCTTATAAAAAAAATAGTCCAACGTTTTGATGTGTTGGTTCTCACTTGTAATTACGTTCTGTGTAAAGCTATTTGACCCACGCCCCCCAATTTAAGTCTTGTCTGCCTGCTAGAAAACTGCAATATATATGAATGAATGACTAGGGCAAATGTTGGCACTAAACTGAGGTCACTCTGGTCTACACAAGTCTTACCAGAAGCTGAAGCCGACAATTTGAATGAGTAGCCACATAAAAATTCTAAGGGGAATACTGATAATCTAGTGTGAGGTATTTGATCAGGCTTTCCAGTCTCCTGAGCCTCTTGTAAATGTGAGAACTGCCAATTTAATCTGCACACTTCTACACATCCGTCCTGTAAACTGTATGCATGTCTAAATTTGCTACCCAACACCATGTGCTGTAATTTTGAAATCTTTTGCCAGGAGTTGATATTTAAGCACCCCATAAACTCCAAACTAAGCTCACTAAACCTCTGTCTAAAACTGTGTTCTTGGTAGCCTTTTGTGAACCAAACGGAAGGTACTGTTGTAGGAGGCTGGCCTGGTTTGTAATTGGTACCCTAGGTACTTACACCTTATACCTTATATATTTACCCATGGTTCTAATAATGTAGTGTATGTACATATATGTGTGTTTTCATTTGTGTTTGTATGTGTGTGTGTATATATATGTATGTATGTGTATATGTTGTTTCTGTGCTTGGCATGTTCGTGGGTCATTGCATGGCTCCTGGGTGGGTTGTTATACTAGATATCTATGAATCCCTGCTCTCATCTTATCACACTTATCTGCCCATCATCATATGTCATGTCTCTATCAAACTATCCTCCATTCCCACTCTAACTCATCCCAAATCCATTCTACTACTTTCAACTCCTAAATAACTCTGCCTAAGCTCTTCCCTCTGCTTCCACATCTAACTCACCAAGCCTCTCTACTACCATGACCTCCCATAAAACCCTACTAAATTCTCCCTCTTTTATCTCACCCTGCTACTATGCTCTCCCTAACCCTTCCACAGACTCTTCCCTCCTCCATCCCACTTTACTCATCCCAAGTCTTTGGGTTGAGTAAATGAGGGCTATACTCCCAATTAACACTTCTGGATTTCTTTCCTCCTCCAACCTTCCATTACTCCAGTCAATCTAACTAACAAACTCTCATATCCACGGCTCAAATTAACTCATAATAATACTAAAACTGTACTCATATTTCCCGATACTAATCCATCACTCATTCTTGTTGGGTTCCAGAGTAGCATGCTACTCACCGAAAAGCGCTTTGACGCCTCAACAGGGGTAGTAAGCGCTATATAAATACTATTACAATACAATACAATACAATACAATACAATACAATGGTATGAATGGCTTGGGATGGTAGGAGGGTCTGGGTGTGCGTTGCGGAGTAGGTGGGGTGGGTGTGTAACTGTGCCCTTTCTTTCCATTTGTACTAGGCTGCGTTACTTACAGTCGTCATCGTCGTCTTCGTCATCAGTCACGGTCTTGGAGGATTATGGCAAGGAGAAGCACTGGCATTATTTCCAACTCTTGTTCCATGTCTGCGTCGGCGTGTTCTGTGTACCTCCGGTGAGTGTTTCCTTTTATATTGTTCATTTCCACCACGCTTTCCCTGGTGGTGGTTCCCACTCCGGAACTGATGGCGGTGTGGTGTTTCATTATTTGGTGGGTGGGTAGGGCGGCCTCCTCCGTCGTTGGGACTCCAAAATGGCGGTGTATAGATGGACCGCTACTTGTTTCTCATTGGCTTCATTATTTGGTGGCCCAGACCGCCAGCCTGTTGGCGGTAGTTACTGCCACCGCCGGCGGTGCAGTGTTTACCGCCATGTTCATAATGACCCCCTAATTCTTGGAAAATGTTTAGAAATGGAATGAGAAGTTGGTATTGGAAACCATTTCTAGGACAGAAAAATCATAGCTTACAAGCAACTAGTGTTTGTCACTTTCTCACACAATTAATACCTTATTATACATTTAAATGAGAGCTACAATACAAATCAAAACCTTTATTTCAGCTACTAGGCATTAAAAGTGAACAATCGAATAAAACAACCATAATAAATAAAAACAAACACTATATACACATAAATAGATACACTATGTACATATAAAAGCTCACAATGAATGTTAGTTCATAAAAAGTTAAACATTAGTTCATAAAAATTTGAGAGAGTTTCAATGCCTGTTTGTCTGTCTCTCAGGCAGTACATCTTCCTGTATGGCATATACATTTTTATCCATCCTATTTACACACACATCTGTGGATATACATTTGTTATACATATATCTTCTAATAATACACATACCTCTTAAATAGCTTTTGTTGATATTTAAAATACTCTCATAATATCACTTTAACTCTTTCCTTTGTGTAAGCATGAGTTATCAGCATAGGAATGGTAAACCACTCTCACACCATGGCAGCCTTTTCAACTTTTCTATGAGTGATATGCTTATGGTTAACAAATCAAAAACTGGCTTTCATAGTTATTTTCTATTACCCAACATCTGAATGGTTAGTGGCTGTTAACCCTTAGTTTCCCTTCTATAAAGAAGCCTCATTTGATAGCGTATACTACATGAGTCACAGCTCCATTGCGGCTCTTAGCACGGCCCCTTGTGTAACTTTGGGATGGAGATGCGACACCAAAGAGGGGTTCAAAAATGTACTTGTGAACATTTTTCTATCAATTGTTATACAAATATAATATATACTTATAATGTTGAGCTGGAAAAAATATTTTTTCCAACTCATACACTGACATAAACACTCTTTTATGAACATTTCAAATCTGTTTCAATGGAACCACCCTTCCTCCCACAGTCTTTCACCTCCACTGCCATCGCAACCTCCTTTGGAACACTCCACTGTACCATTAGTTCAAAAGTTCACAGCACTGTCTATGTGACAGCAGCATACTAGCTTTTAATTTCTTCTGTAGCAGGTGTGTAATGTAATGTAAGCATTTCCAAGATAGCATTACCTGTTTGTGTTGTGAAATAATCTGACCCAATCAGAGATGTACTAACTTCATTTTATAAATAACTACCTATTTTTATCAACCAATGCATTTACAAGGGCCAATTACATTTTTGCTTTTTTAAAAGCTGGTTCTTCACTCTATTTTAATCACCTTACATTTTGAAAACTGCCTCATTCACCTGCAGCCTTCTCCTGAGTGTTATTACTCATTGTCTTCAAAATTTTCAGAGTGTGGATAGTAGGGCATAACTATGCTTTTGGGCAACTGTGTATGCTAGAAAGAGTAGTATGTACTGGGACCTGGGTTTGCCGAATGTGTATAAATATCTTGGTTTGATCAGAGGGTTAAAGTGGCAGCAATTGCCTCCATTGGTTGCAAGCATGAGGATTGCCAACCACCTAACCTCATGAATGTGCACTGTGATGGTAATGACCTGGGCATGATGACTGGGTAGGATTGTAAATTAGTCAGTTAATGACACTTTCTCCTCACACAACGTTTGTTTGTGGTCTCTAACATATGCCAGAGGCAAAAATGGAATTGGTAAGTAAATTCTGTCCACAGATTGAGAACCCTAGGAAACATGTTAATAAAACTGTTTCAGCATACCTCAAAGACCATAACATGGGTTCTACTTACAATGATAACCTGTGCCTTGACACGCCGGGAATATATAGAAAAGATGGTGTTCACTTTACAGATGAAGGCAACATGGTGCTTCTAAGTAACTTCAAACTCTGCATGCACTCTTATGTCAATGTTAATCACATACACACAATTAACACAAAGGCTCTTTTTAGAGCCACCCTACTTCCCAAGCATTAGTTAATTGTGCTTAAAGATCATTTAAAAAAAAAAAAACTTTTAGAGTCACGACTTCGTCGCAGATTTGAAAACCAAATGCAGACATTCAATGTACAACAGCAAACACAGCCAACTTATTATTTATATTAGGGTGTGAGTGGATCTGTCAGTGTGTCAATGAGTGTGTGAGTGTGTCTGTGAGTGGGTTCATGCATGTGTGAGTTGGTCTCTGGGTGTGTTCAAGATTTCCTGAGTGGAATTGTGAGTGGCTGCATGAGTGGATTTGTGAGTGAGTGCATGAGTGGGTGTGTCAGTGGGAGCATGAGTGTGTGAGTGGGTCTGTGGCTGTTTTAAAGGGTGTCTGAGTGGATTTATGAGTGGGTGCATGACTGTGTGAGTTGGTGTGTGAGTGGCTGCAAGAGTGTGTAAGTGGCTGTGTGAGTGGCTGCGTAAGTGTGGGTGGGTCTGTGAGCGGGACCACAAGTGTGTGAGTGGCTATGTCAGTGTCTTAAAGAGTGTCTCAGTGCATCTGTGAGTGGGTGAATGAGTGTGAGAGTGTCTGAGTGTGTAATATCCAAGTGGGTCTGTGGGTGGGAGTATGTCTGTGGGTGTGGATCTGTGGGTGTGTAGAAGATTGTCTGAGTGGATTTATAAGTGGCTCCTTGAGTGCATGACTGAATTTGTGAGTGGGTGCATGAGTGTGTGAGTGGGACCATGAATGTGTGAGTAGGTCTTTGGCTGTGTTGGAGAGTGTTTGAGTACATTTGTGAGTGGGTGCATGAGTGTGTGAGTTGGTGTATGAGTGGCTGCATGAGTGTGTGAGTGGCTGTGTGAGTGTCTGAGTGGGTCTGTGAATAGGAGCATGAGTATGCGAGTGGGTCTGTGCAGGTCTAGAAGATTGTCTGAGTGTAATAGTGACTGGGTGCCTCAGTGTATGAGTGGATTTGTGAGTGATTGTATAAGTGTGTGAGGGGGTTTCCGAGTGGGTCTGTGAGTGTCTAGAAGATTGTCTGAGTGTATTTGTGAGTGGATGCCTGAGTATATGAGTGGATTTGTGAGTGATTGCATGAGTGTGTGAGTGGACATGTGAGTGCCTCTGTGAGTCTGAGTGGGTCTGTGAGTGAGAGCATGAGTGTGTGTGAAGGTTTGTCATTGTGTTAAATATTGTCTCAGCAGGTCTGTGAGTGGGTGGATGAGTGTGAGAGTGCCTCTATGGGTATGTGAGTGTCCTGGTGAGTCTGTGAGTGGAAGCATGAGTGTGTGAGTGGTCCGTGGGCGTCCACAATATTGTCCTAATGTGTGTGTAAGTTGGTGCATGAGTGTATGAGTGTATGAGTGGAATTGTGAATGGGTACATGACTATGTGAGTGGACATGTGAGTGGGAACATGAGTGTCTGAGTTCATCTGTCGCTGTGTTGAAGAGTGTCTGAGTGGATTTGTGAGTGAGTGAATGAGTCTCTGACTGGGTGTGTCAGCATCTGAGTTGATCTGTCATTGACTATATGATTTTCTTAATATGTCTATGAGTTTGTGCATGAGTCTCTAAGTGTGTCTGTAAGTGGATGCATCAGTGTCTGAGTGGATCGGTAAGTGGGTAGGTGTGAATGGATGCATGAGTGCGTGAGTGTGTATGTGGGTGTGTTCAAGAGTGTGTGAGTGAGTCTGTGAGTGGGTCCATCAGTGAATGAGTGGGTATGTGAGTGGGTGTATGAGTGTTTTTATATGTCTGTAAGTGGATGAGTGACACTCTGAATGTGTCTGTGAGTGGTGCATTAGCGTGTGAGTGAATGTGTGAAAGTATATATTTTTTCTCTCTCTCGGCCAAGGTTGCAACTCCGTCACAGCTTCACACAAGGGGCAGCGCCATAATTGTGGCCAAAAAAAAGGGTTTAAATCTTTTTTAACCTAATAAGAGGTCCCTCAGACACCCTTTACTAGCCCCCATGGGCTCAGAGTACCTCCACCCTGACCCCTTCTATTTCTCACAGTCTCTATTTCCATCACCCAGGACAGTGCCATGGTTCTTAAAATCACTGCAACAACTTTCTGAACAGGTTGCAGTCAACCAATCACAGTATTCCTTGTGGAGCGAGGGTTCATGACGCACTGTGCTGGGGTCGCAACAGATCCCCGCCCCTATGTATACAAATTTGGATTTTCTTTAATTTCTGAGAAACTATTCAGAAACTACACCAAACAACAAAAAGGTCTCTTTCTGGTCCAAGCGCTACCTTTCTGTCAAATTTGGTGCAATTCTGTCCAGTAGTTTGGGCGCTATCCCTATGGAAATTAACATGGGAAATGCACCTTTGTTGACCCCCTCTTTTTCTCAGCCTCTGCTTGGGGGATCACCCCGAAACTTTCCAGACAGCAGCTCACATGACTGTCAAATCTTTGGGGATTTTTTTTTCAAAGAATCGTCAAGTGGAGCCAAAGATGTAGCCAAGCAAAAAAATGATTTTTCTATAGAAACTAGGTCCTAACTATAACTACCTAGTGGCGACCGCCACTAGGTAATATATGTATATTGTGTTTTTTTTTTTTTTTTTAACTGAAAAAGCCAAGGGTTACAGGGACATTATAGTTAAGCTCAGATTTAACTCATACAAAAATGTTCAAATTCAGCAGTTGCAGTTACATGAGCTAACTGTAACTTTTGCCCCTGCAATGCGCTGCAACATCATTGATGATCTCAAATTACCACAACCAAGAAAGAAGAAGGAAAGTATAGTGTGGATTTTTTTTTTAATCCCCGAGGGAGAAAAGAAGGTGAATGCATGGAAGGTGACATGCACATTGAACAATAAAGTACTGTCTCGGGGATCTGAGAGAAAATATTCCTGAGGAACTTCATCCACGATGAAGCATCTTCAAACTATCCACACGGGACACCTTGCCAGAGCATGGAGAAAACAGGAAATCTCCCTTGGAACATCCAGTGAAGATGATTTGCAGCCAGGCACATCATCAGGCCCTGTGCTGTCTACAGATCCACTGGTCATTGTTCCAGAATTTGCTGCTGTGGGACAATATTGCCTGAAATATAAGGCCATTTTGAGTGTTGGAGTGCAATCAATTCCAACCATCATTAGCAGCATCAACATTCATAAGTGTTAGTTTCTTTTTCTCCTGTTCTTCAAGGAAGATGTGTGCTGTTTGTTAAGAAGTATGTTTTAAAGTTTGTTTTGAAAAAAATAAAAAGTTACAACAATGTTTTTTTTAGAACCACGCATTCTGGTTAAAAAAAGAATAATTTAATGTTATAAGTTTGATTGCAATAGTCTGAATGCTTGTTTTTTTGTGTTTGTATGACTTTCTGTATGAGTTATATACTGAGTATATGAGTGGTGTATGGGTGACTGAGTGAGTGCATAAGTGGTATATGGTGAGTCACTGCGTGTATGAGTGTGTGCATGTGTGAGTAAGTGAGTGGTTGAGTCCTGTATGGGTGATTAACTGAGTTCATGAGTGTGTATACACATGAGGGCATGAGTGGGTATGGATAATTGAGTTGGTGCATGAATACTGTGTGGTTGATTGGGTGACTGTATAAGTGGTGTATGAGTGATTCACTGACTGCGTATCTGTATGTGTGAGTGAGTGCCCGAGTCCTGTATGAGAGGCTGAGTGAGTGCATGAGTGCCTATAGGTGAGTGAGTGTATGAGTGGTGTATAAGTGACTGAGTACATGAGTGGTGTATAGACGAGTGAGTTCTTGCATGAGTACTGTATGGGGGATTGGGTGACTGTACAAGTGGTGTATGGTTGACTGAGTGAGTCCATGAGTAGAGTGTGAGTGAGGGCATGAGTGGTGTATGGGTGACTGAGTGAGTGCATGGGTGGTGTATGTGGGATTTACTGAGTACATGACTGCGTGTATAGTTGTGTGAGTGAATGCATAAGTGGTGTACAAGTGAGTGGGTGCATAAGTGGTGAATCGGTATGTGAGTGAGTGCATGAGTGGTTTATGGATGTGTGAGTTAGTGCATGAGTGCTGTATGGGTGATTGACTGAGTGCATGAATTGGTGTATGGGTGAGTGAGTGCATGAGTGGCTGTATGGGTGAGTGACTGGCTGCAAGACTAGCTGCATTGGTGAGTGACAGGGTCACACGAGTAGCTGTACAGGTGAGTGAGAGGGTGTATTAATGTCTGCATGGGTGAGTGATACGGTATGAGTGGGTGTATGGATAAGTGAGTGGGTGTATGGGTGAGTGAGAGGGTGCATAGGTGGACCTATGGGGAGTGGGAGTGTATGTGAGTGCTTGTATGGGTGACTCAGTGGGTGCATGAGTGGGTGAGTTACAGAGTGCTTGAGTGTGAGAAAGGGCCTCTTTTGACATGGTAGCCCTCACTTTTTGCCTAGAAATGATGTGGTTTCAAACTGTGTGTCCTGGGTCCTTGTTAAACAGGTTCCAGGAGCCAGATGTCTTTCCTAAAAACTGCACTATTGTTGCCTCTTCAGCCATCTGTGTAAGTCCCTAGTAAATAGTACCCCTGGTGCCTAGAGCATGGGTACTGAAGAGGCCCCCCACCCAGAGCTTCAGCACCAATTGTGCCACTCAGAGAGACCCCACACCAGCCTCATGTGGACTGCCATTGCACATGCATGACAAGGTGAATCTAAAACTTGCAAACAAGTTGCAACTCCACATGGCACTCACCCTGAGTGTCATGCCCACCAACACTGCATGCAATATAGGTAAGTCACCCCTCTGGGAGACCTTATAGTCCTAAGGCATGGTACACTATAATACATGGGAGGGCATATGTGTTCATGAGCAAATATGCCCCTACTGTGTCTTTGCTACACTTAGAGAAATAGTAAGTGTACAGGGGAGCCATAGCAAATGCATGTGCTGGACACTGGTCATTACGAGTTTCCCAGCTACATTATGGCCTCTCTGAACCCTGGGTCGTTTGGTATAAAAAAAAACAGGATAATAAATCCACACTAATGCCAGTGTTGGATATATTATCAAATGTACCCATAGGGCACCTTAGAGGTGCCCCCTGAAAAACCTAAACAGCCCTGGCATGGTTGCTGCGTAGTCTTGACCAGCCTGCCACCACCAGACATGATTCTGGACTACTGGGGTGAGAGCCTTTTACTCTCAGGAGCCAGAACACAAAGCCTTTCCGGGGTGAGGGTGCCACCCTTCTCCCACAGGCAGGCACTCTGCATCAGCGGTCAGCTTCAAGGCCTTTACTGCCTTTAAAATCTGACATCTGCATCTGCTGCTAGCAGCAGATGGCTGCCCAGTAGTTTTTCCCACACTTTGAGTGGGAAAACCGGTGAGAAGCCTAGCAAGAGTAGGAGGAGTGGCCATCTCCAGCCTGTACCACCCCTCAGGTCTGGCAGGTGAGGTGACCACTCCATTTAATTTTTCTCTATCTTGGATGGCAGGAAAATAGCCAATTAGGGTTAGGGATGTGACCCCTTCCCACTACCGGGTACTCCCCCTAATGCCTCCTAAATGCAGTATTTAGAGGGGATCCCTAGACCAGCAGATCAGATGCAATGGACACAAGAAGACCAGGAACAAATAAGACCTGAAGCACCAGAACAGAGGTACTGCTGCAACAAGAAACAGGCACTAAACACTGCCTGCTGCCCCTAAGACTCGACAATTGCCACTGAGGTGTTACCTGAATCGGAAGGACTCTCCAAATGCCCAGAGGACCTCCAGACTTCTAAAAATTGTCAAGAACCTCCCTCAGAATGAAGGTATCACTGACCTACACACTGCAGGCAAGGAACCAGTGAAGTCCAGTTCACTGACCAACGAACAAGACCCAGCAGCCAGACGTAAATCCACCCAACAGTTTTGAAGGACAAAATCAAACAGTGTGCTAAGTTTGGTGGCACTGGGACTTTCAGGGTGGAGACATACTAATACCTGGGGTACTGGACCCCCAGCATCGGACACCCTTAAACAATGTCCATTCTGGACTCCAAAAACACCAGAAATAAGCACTAGTTGAGGGACTTTAGGACATCCAAGAGCCACCCCCCAAAGTGGCCCTGCTGACCTGCAAACTACCCTCCAAGTGGCCTGCTTCTGGCTCCAATGACCCTAGGACACAAGACCCTTGACTGACCTATCTGTGCTGCACCCGGCCTCCCTGGCCCCAGCATCGGCAACCCAGCTGTGCTCTAGGGTTCCCCTACCCATTGCGACCTCCGCACTCCAAGGGGAACCACTGGATTTACCTTTAAGTACATCCGTGCAGTGCGTTTCCAAGTGGTCCCCTTCTCCACTGTGCACCAGCTCCAAGACTTTCAGCCGCTGCCCCTGCATGAACCGAGAACCACCTGAACTTCTCTGGTGGCCCACAGGACATCTCAACGACCTCAACCTTAAAATAGAAGGTGACACTTGTGAGAACATTTCGTGATTTTATATGCATTTTTAAAGTTTTCCTCATTGATTCCTGTAGAGCGTACAAGCAGAACATTTTCTAAACTTTGAAAAATCATAACCAAAAAAAGGACTTACTGGAAATAAATACAGTGAATACAACAAATGATTAGCACATCTCCAAGGTAAGACTAACTGCTGGCCCACACTACCACGAAAACAGAGCATTATGTGATCTGCTTTTTACCTCTGGATACCAAGGTGGGGTTGCTTGGACATTATGCAAAGTGTACATCATTTTTGTGCACCATATAGCGAGCCAGCCTCCTACATTTGGTGCATGAGCGGCGAGATACAAGACTTTGCATTTGCTGATACCAGTTTATCACTACGTGTTTACACAAATAACTCTAACGATTTCAAAACCAAAGGAAACCAAACTGGAGACACTAGCTGTAAACACAAGAAGAATGCTTCTAGTCCACTTGCAGTAAATGCAGTTACAAATCTCCAGATGGGATCATAGTTGTGGCCTGACCATGCCAATGAACCCACAGAGGCAACATTAGTCACAGAGGAGGGGTAGATTTATCCTGTGCTGCTTGGCCTACTAACATGCAAAAATACAGGCAGCACCCTTTGATCAATGGGACTAAGGTAGAAGCCTTTAGGGATACAGGGGCTAGTGCCCACTCAGATCAGTACCTGATAGGGAAAATGTATCCAATCACTAATGCTGACAATGTCACAAAGGCCCATCCCATGGCTATGGTATCTTTTGACTGGGGAGAGTAGTTGAACAGAAAGAAGTGGCTGTGTCCCCATCCATCTCTGTAGACTATCTGCTTGACAATGATTTGGAGAATTCTCCCTGGGCTGAAGTAGAGTGGAGGGCCTAGGCAGCCATGCCTGGGTCCCAGAATCGGGGGTGTCATAACTAGGGCACAAAGCAAACTCCAGAATGAACTAGATGTGTTGGATCCTGGAAGAATGGATAAACCTTCTAAGAGAAAAGGCAAGTAGACTGGGGGACCACCTTCTACACAGATTCTAAGTCAGAACCCCTCTTCCCAGGAAAATGACTTGCTAGCCCCAGAGGAGACTGGGTCTGCAGGGCTTCAGCTTTCCCATGCAGAGCTCTTGGGACAAGGGGGGCTCTAGGGAAGATCTATGAGAGGGACAGCAAACCTGTCCCCCTCTTGAAAGCCTGAGGCAACAAGCTGCACAGGAAGAAAAGGGCATTGTCTATGGTAACCAAAGGGTCTTTTGGGAGGATGGACTCCTGTGAACTGAGGCCAGAGACCTTAAGCCTGGTGCAACCAGGAGGGTGGTAGTGCCCTAGCAATACAGAGAGTTTCTTCACTCTCTAGCCTATGACATTTCCCTAGCTGGGCTTCTGGACCTAAACAAAACCTGGAGCAGACTAGTTAATCACTTTTACTGGCCTAGGATGTCCCAGAAGGTGAAGGACTTTTGTCAGTCCTATGTTACCTTCCAAGACAGTGGTAAGGCAGGAGGCCACCGAAAGGCCCTTAATCCCACTACCGGTGGGTGGGGTGCCATTTGAAAGGGTAGAGGTTGACATTGTTGACCCCTTGACCCTCAAACAGTTTCATGAAACAGATATATCCCAGTGGTAGTGGATTATTCCACCACATATTCCAAAGCCATTCCTCTTAGGACCATCACTACTCCTGCAGTGGCCAAGACCCTCCTAGGTATGTTTACTTGAGTTGGCTTACCTAAAGAGGTACTGTAGGAAGTTGGCTCTGTATGTGCTATTTCAAAGTAAGGAATAGCATGCACAGAGTCCAAGGGTTCCCCTTAGAGGTAAAATAGTGGTAAAAATAGATAATACTAATGCTCTATTTTGTGGTAGTGTGGTCGAGCAGTAGGCTTATCCAAGGAGTAGTGTTAAGCATTTGTTGTACATACACATAGACAATAAATGAGGTACACACACTCAGAGACAAATCCAGCCAATAGGTTTTTATATAGAAAAATATCTTTTCTTAGTTTATTTTAAGAACCACAGGTTCAAATTCTACATGTAATATCTCATTCGAAAGGTATTGCAGGTAAGTACTTTAGGAACTTCAAATCATCAAAATTGCATGTATACTTTTCAAGTTATTCACAAATAGCTGTTTTAAAAGTGGACACTTAGTGCAATTTTCACAGTTCCTGGGGGAGGTAAGTTTTTGTTAGTTTTACCAGGTAAGTACGACACTTACAGGGTTCAGTTCTTGGTCCAAGGTAGCCCACCGTTGGGGGTTCAGAGCAACCCCAAAGTCACCACACCAGCAGCTCAGGGCCGGTCAGGTGCAGAGTTCAAAGTGGTGCCCAAAACACATAGGCTAGAATGGAGAGAAGGGGGTGCCCCGGTTCCGGTCTGCTAGCAGGTAAGTACCCGCGTCTTCGGAGGGCAGACCAGGGGGGTTTTGTAGGGCACCGGGGGGGACACAAGTCCACACAGAAATTTCACCCTCAGCGGCGCGGGGGCGGCCGGGTGCAGTGTAGAAACAAGCGTCGGGTTCGCAATGTTAGTCTATGAGAGATCTCGGGATCTCTTCAGCGCTGCAGGCAGGCAAGGGGGGGATTCCTCGGGGAAACCTCCACTTGGGCAAGGGAGAGGGACTCCTGGGGGTCACTTCTCCAGTGAAAGTCCGGTCCTTCAGGTCCTGGGGGCTGCGGGTGCAGGGTCTCTCCCAGGCGTCGGGACTTTAGGTTCAAAGAGTCGCGGTCAGGGGAAGCCTCGGGATTCCCTCTGCAGGCGGCGCTGTGGGGGCTCAGGGGGGACAGGTTTTGGTACTCACAGTATCAGAGTAGTCCTGGGGTCCCTCCTGAGGTGTCGGATCTCCACCAGCCGAGTCGGGGTCGCCGGGTGCAGTGTTGCAAGTCTCACGCTTCTTGCGGGGAGCTTGCAGGGTTCTTTAAAGCTGCTGGAAACAAAGTTGCAGCTTTTCTTGGAGCAGGTCCGCTGTCCTCGGGAGTTTCTTGTCTTTTCGAAGCAGGGGCAGTCCTCAGAGGATGTCGAGGTCGCTGGTCCCTTTGGAAGGCGTCGCTGGAGCAGGATCTTTGGAAGGCAGGAGACAGGCCGGTGAGTTTCTGGAGCCAAGGCAGTTGTCGTCTTCTGGTCTTCCTCTGCAGGGGTTTTCAGCTAGGCAGTCCTTCTTCTTGTAGTTGCAGGAATCTAATTTTCTAGGGTTCAGGGTAGCCCTTAAATACTAAATTTAAGGGCGTGTTTAGGTCTGGGGGGTTAGTAGCCAATGGCTACTAGCCCTGAGGGTGGGTACACCCTCTTTGTGCCTCCTCCCAAGGGGAGGGGGTCACAATCCTAACCCTATTGGGGGAATCCTCCATCTGCAAGATGGAGGATTTCTAAAAGTCAGAGTCACCTCAGCTCAGGACACCTTAGGGGCTGTCCTGACTGGCCAGTGACTCCTCCTTGTTGCTTTCTTTGTTCCCTCCAGCCTTGCCGCCAAAAGTGGGGGCCGTGGCCGGAGGGGGCGGGCAACTCCACTAAGCTGGAGTGCCCTGCTGGGCTGTGACAAAGGGGTGAGCCTTTGAGGCTCACCGCCAGGTGTCACAGCTCCTGCCTGGGGGAGGTGTTAGCATCTCCACCCAGTGCAGGCTTTGTTACTGGCCTCAGAGTGACAAAGGCACTCTCCCCATGGGGCCAGCAACATGTCTCTGGTGTGGCAGGCTGCTGGAACTAGTCAGCCTACACAGACAGTCGGTTAAGTTTCAGGGGGCACCTCTAAGGTGCCCTCTGTGGTGTATTTTACAATAAAATGTACACTGGCATCAGTGTGCATTTATTGTGCTGAGAAGTTTGATACCAAACTTCCCAGTTTTCAGTGTAGCCATTATGGTGCTGTGGAGTTCGTGTAAAACAGACTCCCAGACCATATACTCTTATGGCTACCCTGCACTTACAATGTCTAAGGTTTTGCTTAGACACTGTAGGGGCACAGTGCTCATGCACTGGTACCCTCACCTATGGTATAGTGCACCCTGCCTTAGGGCTGTAAGGCCTGCTAGAGGGGTGTCTTACCTATACTGCATAGGCAGTGAGAGGCTGGCATGGCACCCTGAGGGGAGTGGCATGTCGACTTACTCATTTTGTTCTCACCAGCACACACAGGCTTGTAAGCAGTGTGTCTGTGCTGAGTGAGGGGTCTCTAGGGTGGCATAATACATGCTACAGCCCTTAGAGACCTTCCCTGGCATCAGGGCCCTTGGTACCAGAGGTACCAGTTACAAGGGACTTATCTGGATGCCAGGGTGTGCCAATTGTGGAAACAATGGTACATTTTAGGTGAAAGAACACTGGTGCTGGGGCCTGGTTAGCAGGGTCCCAGCACACTTCTCAGTCAAGTCAGCATCAGTATCAGGCAAAAAGTGGGGGGTAACTGCAACAGGGAGCCATTTCTTTACACAAGCCCCCCCCAGCCCACAGGCCAGGAGACTCAGCCAACGCTGGAAGAGTCTTCCTAGTCTGTCAGGCGAGGAAGAGTAGAGGAAATGGCTGGTTTGTTGCAGGGCCTACTCTGCCTTACATCCTCCTGTTCAGGTCATTCCCTCTGGAGAACTGACCCACTTCCACAGTGATAGGACCTAGTCTGAACTGCCTCTTGTCTGTGCTTTTTATGTCTTCACCCATTCTTTCTATTTTGAGGTCAGAGGTATCCACCTCTGCTAATCTTATCTTAGCCAGGGTCACCCCTAGCTTACCCAAAGAGGTTACCCAGAGCTGGAGTAACCCCACCATGACCAACAGGGTCAGGGGGCCTAACTTGTTAGTTGGCATGGGGTCAGACCACCATGCCAAGGATAGTGCAGCCATAAAGGCTAACACCCAGCAGAGGCCACTGACAGCTGTCAGTGCCCAGAACCACACCTTTAGCTCTTCACCTACAAGGGAAGGGGCTAAGTTACAGGCTTCTTTGGGTTCAGGGTGCCTGTCTGCTGTATTAGAGTGGGGGGTTACCACATCTTGTAGTAAACACCCTTCTTCCACTCTTTCTTCTGTTAGCTGAGGAGCCACCCACTCAGGCTTAACAGTTGCCTGACTAGCCAGGACTTCTTGTGGGTCAGGTTGGACTTTATCAGAGCCATTTTTGGAGTTCTCCCCTACTGGAGCAGAATCTCCTTGGCTTGCTGGAACCTTGGCTAAAGGTTGTCCACCTTTCCTACTCTGTTTCCTTTTCTTTTTCCTCTGGGGCCTACTTGCATTTACTGCAGAGGCAGGCACTCCAGAATCCTTGGGAGAGGACTGGCCATGGACCAGTTCTTCTCTTAGGCTCTGACTAACCTCTGGGTAGTCATTTCCAAGGAGACAATCAAGGGGGAGGTCTGTACTGACTACCACCCTTCTCCAGCTAAAAGTTCCACCCACTTCTATGGGCACAAGAGCCACCGGCCTATTAGTGACCCTGTCTGGGCTAACTCTTACTCTGGCCATCTCACCTGGGATGTACTGGTTTGAGAGCACCAGCCTGTCATGCACAATAGTGTGACTGGCACAAGTGTCTCTCAGGGCAGTGGCTGGGATTCCATTCACCTGTAGGTGGTGGAAGTGTCTACTTCCCTCTGGAATCTCCAACTCACCTGTTGGGCCCATTTTCCAGTTGAAAGCTATGAAGACCTCCTCATCTGAGGAGTCATCTCCCATGGCTACACTGGTTACCCCTGGAATTTTGTTCTGGGGTTTGTTTTTGGGACAAGAAGTGTCCTTGGTGTGGTGCCCAGACTGTTTACAGTTGTGGCACCATGCCTTAGTGGCATCCCAGTTCTTACCCTGGTACCCACCTTTGTTTTGGGTTGTGTCTTGGGGCCCACCCACCTGTTCTGGTTTTTGGGGGCCTACAGAGGACTCTTTTTCTTTGTTTCTAGTGTCACCCACTTTCTCCTGGGGAGTTTTTGTAACCCCTTTCTTTTGGTCACCCCCAGTGGAAGTTTTGGTTACCCTAGTCTTGACCCAGTGGTCTGCCTTCTTTCCCAATTCTTGGGGAGAAATTGGACCTAGGTCTACCAGATACTGATGCAACTTTTCATTGAAGCAGTTACTTAAAATGTGTTCTTTCATAAACAAATTATAAAGCCCAACATAGTCACACACTTCATTTCCAGTTAACCAACCATCTAGTGTTTTTACTGAGTAGTCTACAAAGTCAACCCAGGTCTGGCTCGAGGATTTTTGAGCCCCCCTGAATCTAATTCTATACTCCTCAGTGGAGAATCCAAAGCCCTCAATCAGGGTACCCTTCATGAGGTCATAAGATTCTGCATCTTTTCCAGAGAGTGTGAGGAGTCTATCCCTACACTTTCCAGTGAACATTTCCCAAAGGAGAGCACCCCAGTGAGATCTGTTCACTTTTCTGGTTACACAAGCCCTCTCAAAAGCTGTGAACCATTTGGTGATGTCATCACCATCTTCATATTTAGTTACAATCCCTTTAGGGATTTTCAACATGTCAGGAGAATCTCTGACCCTATTTATGTTGCTGCCACCATTGATGGGTCCTAGGCCCATCTCTTGTCTTTCCCTCTCTATGGCTAGGATCTGTCTTTCCAAAGCCAATCTTTTGGCCATCCTGGCTAACTGGATGTCCTCTTCACTGGGGCTATCCTCAGTGATTTCAGAGGTGTTGGTCTCTCCTGTGAGGGAACCAGCATCTCTGACTATTATTTTTGGAGTCAGGGTTTGAGGGACCCTGTTCTCCCTAGATAGGACTGGTAGGGGGGAATTGTCCTCCAAGTCACTATCCTCTTCCTCTGAGTTGCCACCCTCAGAGGGGTTGGCCTTTTCAAACTCTGCCAAAAGCTCCTGGAGCTGTATTTTGGTAGGTTTGGGGCCCATTGTTATTTTCTTTATTTTACAGAGTGACCTTAGCTCCCTCATCTTAAGATGGAGGTAAGGTGTGGTGTCGAGTTCCACCACAGTCACATCTGTGCTAGACATTTTGCTTCTAAAAGTTGGAATACTTTTTAAGAATCTACAACTGGTTCTAGAATCTAATTCAAACTTTTACAAACTTTTAAACTCTAAAAGAAATGCTAAACAGGATCTAACACAAGGCCCTAGCAGGTCTTTTAAGAATTTAGAAAACTTTTCAAATTGCAAAAATCAATTTCTAATGACAATTTTGGAATTTGTCGTGTGATCAGGTATTGGCTGAGTAGTCCAGCAAATGCAAAGTCTTGTACCCCACCGCTGATCCACCAATGTAGGAAGTTGGCTCTGTATGTGCTATTTCAAAGTAAGGAATAGCATGCACAGAGTCCAAGGGTTCCCCTTAGAGGTAAAATAGTGGTAAAAATAGATAATACTAATGCTCTATTTTGTGGTAGTGTGGTCGAGCAGTAGGCTTATCCAAGGAGTAGTGTTAAGCATTTGTTGTACATACACATAGACAATAAATGAGGTACACACACTCAGAGACAAATCCAGCCAATAGGTTTTTATATAGAAAAATATCTTTTCTTAGTTTATTTTAAGAACCACAGGTTCAAATTCTACATGTAATATCTCATTCGAAAGGTATTGCAGGTAAGTACTTTAGGAACTTCAAATCATCAAAATTGCATGTATACTTTTCAAGTTATTCACAAATAGCTGTTTTAAAAGTGGACACAGTGCAATTTTCACAGTTCCTGGGGGAGGTAAGTTTTTGTTAGTTTTACCAGGTAAGTACGACACTTACAGGGTTCAGTTCTTGGTCCAAGGTAGCCCACCGTTGGGGGTTCAGAGCAACCCCAAAGTCACCACACCAGCAGCTCAGGGCCGGTCAGGTGCAGAGTTCAAAGTGGTGCCCAAAACACATAGGCTAGAATGGAGAGAAGGGGGTGCCCCGGTTCCGGTCTGCTAGCAGGTAAGTACCCGCGTCTTCGGAGGGCAGACCAGGGGGGTTTTGTAGGGCACCGGGGGGGACACAAGTCCACACAGAAATTTCACCCTCAGCGGCGCGGGGGCGGCCGGGTGCAGTGTAGAAACAAGCGTCGGGTTCGCAATGTTAGTCTATGAGAGATCTCGGGATCTCTTCAGCGCTGCAGGCAGGCAAGGGGGGGATTCCTCGGGGAAACCTCCACTTGGGCAAGGGAGAGGGACTCCTGGGGGTCACTTCTCCAGTGAAAGTCCGGTCCTTCAGGTCCTGGGGGCTGCGGGTGCAGGGTCTCTCCCAGGCGTCGGGACTTTAGGTTCAAAGAGTCGCGGTCAGGGGAAGCCTCGGGATTCCCTCTGCAGGCGGCGCTGTGGGGGCTCAGGGGGGACAGGTTTTGGTACTCACAGTATCAGAGTAGTCCTGGGGTCCCTCCTGAGGTGTCGGATCTCCACCAGCCGAGTCGGGGTCGCCGGGTGCAGTGTTGCAAGTCTCACGCTTCTTGCGGGGAGCTTGCAGGGTTCTTTAAAGCTGCTGGAAAC
The DNA here is from genome assembly GCF_031143425.1 of Pleurodeles waltl. Classification (NCBI taxonomy): domain Eukaryota; kingdom Metazoa; phylum Chordata; class Amphibia; order Caudata; family Salamandridae; genus Pleurodeles; species Pleurodeles waltl. The sequence goes on from NC_090445.1 coordinate 983,378,285, forward strand.
AAAGTTGCAGCTTTTCTTGGAGCAGGTCCGCTGTCCTCGGGAGTTTCTTGTCTTTTCGAAGCAGGGGCAGTCCTCAGAGGATGTCGAGGTCGCTGGTCCCTTTGGAAGGCGTCGCTGGAGCAGGATCTTTGGAAGGCAGGAGACAGGCCGGTGAGTTTCTGGAGCCAAGGCAGTTGTCGTCTTCTGGTCTTCCTCTGCAGGGGTTTTCAGCTAGGCAGTCCTTCTTCTTGTAGTTGCAGGAATCTAATTTTCTAGGGTTCAGGGTAGCCCTTAAATACTAAATTTAAGGGCGTGTTTAGGTCTGGGGGGTTAGTAGCCAATGGCTACTAGCCCTGAGGGTGGGTACACCCTCTTTGTGCCTCCTCCCAAGGGGAGGGGGTCACAATCCTAACCCTATTGGGGGAATCCTCCATCTGCAAGATGGAGGATTTCTAAAAGTCAGAGTCACCTCAGCTCAGGACACCTTAGGGGCTGTCCTGACTGGCCAGTGACTCCTCCTTGTTGCTTTCTTTGTTCCCTCCAGCCTTGCCGCCAAAAGTGGGGGCCGTGGCCGGAGGGGGCGGGCAACTCCACTAAGCTGGAGTGCCCTGCTGGGCTGTGACAAAGGGGTGAGCCTTTGAGGCTCACCGCCAGGTGTCACAGCTCCTGCCTGGGGGAGGTGTTAGCATCTCCACCCAGTGCAGGCTTTGTTACTGGCCTCAGAGTGACAAAGGCACTCTCCCCATGGGGCCAGCAACATGTCTCTGGTGTGGCAGGCTGCTGGAACTAGTCAGCCTACACAGACAGTCGGTTAAGTTTCAGGGGGCACCTCTATGGTGCCCTCTGTGGTGTATTTTACAATAAAATGTACACTGGCATCAGTGTGCATTTATTGTGCTGAGAAGTTTGATACCAAACTTCCCAGTTTTCAGTGTAGCCATTATGGTGCTGTGGAGTTCGTGTAAAACAGACTCCCAGACCATATACTCTTATGGCTACCCTGCACTTACAATGTCTAAGGTTTTGCTTAGACACTGTAGGGGCACAGTGCTCATGCACTGGTACCCTCACCTATGGTATAGTGCACCCTGCCTTAGGGCTGTAAGGCCTGCTAGAGGGGTGTCTTACCTATACTGCATAGGCAGTGAGAGGCTGGCATGGCACCCTGAGGGGAGTGCCATGTCGACTTACTCATTTTGTTCTCACCAGCACACACAGGCTTGTAAGCAGTGTGTCTGTGCTGAGTGAGGGGTCTCTAGGGTGGCATAATACATGCTACAGCCCTTAGAGACCTTCCCTGGCATCAGGGCCCTTGGTACCAGAGGTACCAGTTACAAGGGACTTATCTGGATGCCAGGGTGTGCCAATTGTGGAAACAATGGTACATTTTAGGTGAAAGAACACTGGTGCTGGGGCCTGGTTAGCAGGGTCCCAGCACACTTCTCAGTCAAGTCAGCATCAGTATCAGGCAAAAAGTGGGGGGTAACTGCAACAGGGAGCCATTTCTTTACAGGTACTATCAGACTGGGGGTTACAAATCCATGTCTGCATACTTGAAACACATGTGGCATTAATTTGGAGTGACTTGTAAGTTCTCTACCCCATACTATCCACAGACCAATGGGCTGGTTGAAATACTTAACCAGTCTTGAGAGGCATGATTGGAGGACCTCCTGAAAAACCCAGAAGGAGATGGAATGGCCTACTTCCATGTCTGATTTTACAGGGAAGTGCCACAAAAGGGAGTAGGGTTTTCCCCCTTTGAAATTTTGTTTGGGCATCTTGTTAGGGGTCCGTTAAGTCTTGTGAGGGAAGGCTGGGAGAGGCCTCTAAAAGAGCCTAAACAAGACATTGTGGATTATGTACTTGACCTTCGTTCCAGAATGACCTTCGTATATGGAAAAAAACAAAAAACCTTAAGGCCAGCCAGGTGCTTCAGAAGCACAGGTATGACTATAAAGCTACTATGGTGGAGTTCCAAACAAAGCAGAAAGTTTGGGTGTTGGAGCCTGGGGCTCCTAGGGTCCTCCAAGACAAGTGGTCTGTGCCCTACCTCATACTTGAAAGAAAAGGGGAGGCCACCTATTTGGTTGACCTGACCTTAGTAGTTGCAAAAATTCCAAAAGGATAATACCGCCTGAAGCCCTGTTTTGACAGAGCTGGTATGACCATGCTCATGGTTAGAGATGAGGGACAGACAAAAGAGAGTGAACCTCTCCCTGATCCCCTCTGTACCATCCACAAGATGGCTATGTGGATGGAGTGGTCTTATCAGACACCCTCACAGGCCAACAGCAAGCCGATTGCAGGCAGGCCCTCAACTGGTATGCTGAACTATGTTCTCTGATCCCTTGTAGAACTAATCTGTGTACCCATGATGTGGACACTGGAGACAGCTTACCTTTCAAAACAGGTCTGTCAGACCATGTCAAAGAAAGCATACAAGTTGAAGCCAACAAGATGCTGGGTTTAGGTGTCTTTGAACCCTCTGAGAATCCTGGGGCCAGACCAGTAGTTTTAGTGCCCAAACCTCACTCCAAGGGAGAGAAAAAGGAGACGAGGTTGTGTGTGGACTATAGGGGCCTCAATTCTGTGACAAAAACTGATCCACACCCAATTCCAGGAGCTGATAAGCTCGTAGACAGACTACAGGTAGTCAAATATCTGGGTACTGGCAGATTGGCCTGACCCCTGAAGCAAAAGTAAGATCACAATTCTCCACCCCAAGTGAACACTAACAGTTCACTGTAGTGCCCTTTGGATTAAAGAATGCCCCTGCCACCTTCCAGAGGCTGATGAACCAATCCCTAGCTGGTTTGGAATCCTTTAGTGTAGCTTATGTTTATGATATTGCTGTCTACAGCTCCACCTAATCCACCTGGGAATGGTCCTTAAGGCTCTGCGAAAGGCAGACCTCACTTTCAAGGCCAGTAAGTGGTAGGTATGGCAGGGAAATGTTGTATACTTGGGCCACACGGTAGGTGGAAGCCAAGTTCAGCCACTCCAACCCAGGCTTCAGAAAATTCTGACTTGGGAAGCTCCAACACCGAGATTCAAGTCAGGGCATTCCTTGGCTTGACTGGGTACTATAGGAGGTTTTTGAAGGATTATGGCAACATAGTGGCTGCCCACACAGAATTGACCTCCTGGACAGTGAGTTGTCAAAAAAGCTTTTGACACTCTGAAGGATGCAATGTGCTCTGCCCCAGTCATGAAAGCTCCAGATTACTCCAGGCAGTTTTTGTCCCAACAGATGCCTCAAAACTTGGGAGAGAAGCAATCCTAGCCGAGACCAATGATGAGGGACATGACCAGCCTATTGCTTTTAGAAGACTACTCCCCCGGGAACAAAAATGGAGTGCCATAGAGAAGGAAGCCTTTGCTGTGGGCTAGGCCTTGAAGAATCTGAGGCTATACTTGTTCTGCTCTCACTTCATAGTTCAGACAGACCACAGGCCTCCCAAATGGCTACAACAAATAAAGGGGAAACCCCCAAACTGCCGCTTAGGTTTTCCATCTAACTACAGGGAATGGACTTGAAAGTAAAACACAGACCTGGGACTGCGCATGCCAATGCAGATGGCCTTTCCAAGTTCTTCTGCTCAGAGGATAAAGACTCCCCAGGGGAAGGGTAGTTTCATCCCTTTCGGTTGGGGGGGAAGGTAGTGTGAGAAAGGGCCTCCAAGTGACCTGCTCCTAGCTCTAAGGAGCCTAGGTGTCAGGGAGACCAGATCCTCGGGGCCTGCGTACACTCCCAACATGTCCACCACTAGACAGCTCCAAAACTCTGATAGAAATATCACAAAGCCTGAGAGAGTCCAAGCGGGGGAAAAGGGGATTAGGATAGGAACACCTGGGAAGGAGACCTGTAGGAAGCAAAAGGTTAAACAACACAATATCAAGATATTATCACATTGATTTTCACTAGACTATGATTCTAAGCATTGTCATACTGTAACCATGAATAACTTAAGATAGGACTATCACTAGACCTCCAGATGTCTGGGTACCTGGGAAGGAATCAAGAATGGTTAATACAATGTTTCATATGAACTTTTCATGAAATGTCACATAGGGGGTCATTCTGACCCTGGCGGCCGGTGACCGCCAGGGTCACCGACCACGGGAGCACCGCCAACAGGCTGGCGGTGCTCCCGAGGGCATTCTGACCGCGGCGGTTCAGCCGCGGCCAGAAAGGGTAAACCGGCGGTCTCCCGCCGGTTTACCACTGCCCTTGTGAATCCTCCATGGCTGCGGAGCACGCTCCGCAGCCATGGGGATTCTGACACCCCCTACCGCCATCCTGTTCCTGGCGGGTCTCCCGCCAGGAACAGGATGGCGGTAGGGGGTGCCGCCGGGCCCCTGGGGGCCCCTGCAGTGCCCATGCCCATGGCATGGGCACTGCAGGGCCCCCCATAAGAGGGCCCCGCAAAGTATTTCAGTGTCTGCTAAGCAGACACTGAAATACGCGACGGGTGCAACTGCACCCGTCGCACCCCTGCAACTACGCCGGCTCAATTCTGAGCCGGCGTCCTCGTTGCAGGGGCATTTCCTCTGGGCCGGCGGGCGCTCTTTTGGAGAGCGCCCGCCGGCCCAGAGGAAATGTCTGAATGGCCGCCGCGGTCTTTTGACCGCGGTGCGGTCATTCAGCGGCGGTACCTTGGCGGACGGCCTCAGCCGTCCGCCAAGGTCAAAATGACCCCCATACTGTCTAGGAATATAAGAACCTTCTAGAATTATGTTTCAGAGCAAACATTGCCTCTTTACATGAGGACAAAAGGTAATCTGAACATTCCCTGGAAAACAATAGGAATTGTACTAAGGACTTAACATGCACATAGAATGTAACATCTTGAATTTAAATCCATTGCAGAAAATTCAAAGGCCCTGGATAATCATGTGCACTTCAGGAAACACTACTCATCAAAGTTTTAATTGCCATGAAATGATCGCGCACACTGTAAGCGATCTGAACATCAAGGTTTAAATGCGGGAAATGAATCACGCACACTGCCGATTCCAAGTACATGCAAATGCCATGAAATGATCAAGCACACTGTAAGCGATCTGAACACCTAGATTTAAATGCGGGAAATGAATTGCGCACACTGCCGATTCCATCAAGTATACTGTATGCAAATGCCATGAAATGATTGCGCACTCTGTAAGCGATCTGAACATCAAGGTTTAAATGCGGGAATGAATTGCGCACACTGCTGATTCCAACAAGTACATGCAAATGCCAATAAATGATCGCGCACCCTGTAAACGATCTGAACACCTAGATTTAAATGCGGGAAATGAATTGCGCACACTGCCGATTTCATCAAGTATATGCATATGCCATGAAATGATCGCACACTCTGTAAGCGATCTGAATATCAAGGTTTAAATGCGAGAATGAATCACGCACACTGCCGATCTCAACAAGAATATGAAAATGCCACGAAATGATCGCGCACTCTGTAAGCGATCTGAACATCAAGGTTTAAATGCAGGAATGAATCGCGCAAGCCTTGGCCGATCCGAACACCAAGATCTGAATCAGAGCAATGATTTGCGTACTCTGAAAGTTTTACGAGTGGGCCCCAAAACTCAAGAGTCTCTTAGAACAGGGCCGGGGGCCCAGCCCGACCTCGGTCTTACCACCCTGCTTAAGGAACACTAAAAGAATGCAGGGCAGGCCTGAAACGCCAAGGCAGGCCTCCGGAACAGGAGCTCAGGAAAATGCTGCTACTCTGCACTGGGACCTCTGAATAGTGAGCACGTGGAGCTGGGCTAGCTCCCTTATGTAGAGTCTGGCCCAGCCCACAACCACACCCAGTCATGCTGCAGAGAAGGCTTCTGGAAGGCCCTAGAAAGGGACCACACCCTAACACACTTAGTAAGTCTGCAGCAATACCTTGCAAGAGAACAATTATTGCAAACATCATTAATAGTATTTTTCAAGGTTAAAGTCTGCAATGCGAAAGGTTAACATACTGTATATAAACACAATGCATGAATTATGCTCTTGCATAAAGGCTGGGGATTTGCATTTTAGTCGCCCGTAGAGCGCACACTGCCCTGATGTTGACACTAGGACGCACAACCCTTGGCCTACCTATCTCTGCTGCACCCAGACTCCCTGGGTCCTGCATTGACAAACCAGTTGTGCTCTAGGGGTCACCTCCCACTTTTGACCTTCACCCTCCAAGGGGACCCACTGGACTTACCTTTAATTCATCTGTGCAATGTGTTTCCAAGTGGTTCCCTTCTTCGTTGTGCACCAGCTCCAAGACTTTCAGCTGCTGCACCCGTGTGAAAAATAGAAGGTGAGACTTGTGAGAACATTGCCAGATTTTATATGCATTTTTAAAGTTTGTCCCCATGATTCCTATAGTGGTTAATTACACACAAAAACAGAACATTTTCTGAACTTTGAAAAATCATAACTAAAGAAGTTCTTACTGTAAATTAATGATCTTTGTCTTAAACATTATGTAAAATTTTGGAGTACTTTTTGTAAATTGGCCTCGAGTTAGTCGTCCGCGTTTGTGTCCACATTTATTAATATTGTGAATGCAACAAACGCTTAGCACATCTCCAAAATAAGCCTAAAAACTGCTCGCCCACACTACCACAAAAACAGAGCATTAGTTGATCTGCTTTTTATCTCTGGCTACCAAGGTGGGGTTGCTTGGACTCTCTGCACAGTTTACATCATTTTTGTACTCTATAAAGAGAGTCAGCCTCGCACAATGAATGCTTGTATGGGTGACTCAGTGGGTGCATGAGTGGATGTATTGGTGAGTGAATGTGTGAGTGGCTGCATGGGTGAGTAAGTGCATGAGAGACTGTATGGGTGAGTAGATGTATGGATGAGTGACTAGGTGCATATGTGGCTGTATGGCTGAGTGAGAGAGTGCATGAGCGATTGTATAGGTGAGTCAGTGAGTGCATGAGTGGGTGTATGGATGAGTGAGTGCATGAGTGGCTGTATGGCTGTGACTGGCTGTATGACTAGCTGTATGGGAGCGTGATAGGGTGCATGAGTGTCTGTATGGGTGAGTGGATGGGTGCCTGAGTGGCTGCATTGGTGTATGAGTGGGTGCATGGGTGAGTGACTGGATGTGTGAGTAGGTGTGCGATAGGGTGCTTGACTGGCTCATGGGTGAGTGAGTGTATGGGTGAGTGAGAGGATGCATGAGTGGGTGTATGGGTAAGTTAGTGGGTGCATGTGTGGGACTATGGGTGAGTGAGAGAGTGCATGAGTTCTTGTATGGGTGACTCAGTGGGTGCATGAGTGGATGTATGAATGAGCGAGTGTGAGTGGCTGTATGGGTGAGTAAGTGCATGAGAGGCTGTATGGGAGAGTGATAGGATGTGTGAGTGGATGTATGGGTGAGTTACTGGGTGTGTGCATGGCTGTATGTGTGAGTGAGTGGGTGTATGAGTGATTGTATAGCTGAGTGGCTGTATGGGTGGTTGACTGGCAGCATGACTAGCTGTATGGGTGAATGACAGGGTGCATGGGTAGCTGTGTGGGAGAGTGAGAGGGTGTATGAGTGATTGTATGGGTGAGTGATAGGGTGCGTGAGTGGCTGTATGGGTGAGTGAGTGGGTTCATGAGTGGTGTATGGATGAGTGAGTGCATGAGTGGCTATATGAGTGACTGGGTGCATGAATGATTGTATGAGTTCATGACTGATTGTATGGGTGAGTAATATGGTGCATGAGTAGCTGTATGGGTGAGTGACTGGGGGCTTGACTGGCCTTATAGGTGAGTATAGCAAGCGTGAGTGGCTCTATGGGTGAGTGAGTTGGTGAATGAGTGTTTGTATGGGTCTGTAAGTGGATGCATGAGTAGGTGTATCAGTGAGTGGGTGGGTGCAAGAGTGGCTGTATGGCTGAGTAAGTGCATACATAGTGTATGGGTGTGTGAGTGAGTGAATGAGTGGTCTATGGATAAGTGACATACTGCATGAGTAGTGTATGGGTGATTGAGTGAGTTTATGACTGGTGTATCGGTGAGTGAGTGTACCAGTGGGGTATGAATGAGTGAATAATTGCAGGAGTGGTATATGTGTGAATGAATGGGAGCATAACTGCATGAATAAGTGAGTAAGTGAGTGTATAAGTGGTGTATGTACAGTTGTATGACTGCTTACATAGGAGAGTGACTGCGTGTGTGTGTCAGGTACGCCATGGGTGACTGATAAGAAAACAAATCTCTCATGGTTTCATGTATAACACAGTTCAAATATGTCATCAATATTACAAATTATAAATTCCTGTGCATCTTGTTCAGTGTTTAGAGTAAATACTACAGATCCATTATATTTGCCTACTAGTTCTTGAATCCCTGAAGCAGAATGTATTACAGTTCTATCACTAGAAAAGCACTGTAGGCAGTGAAAGAGTGCTGTACACAATGTGTTCCCTAGTTTTTCTTGAATTGTATTTACAACGTGTGGTAAATGGAAGAGAATATTGAGAGCAACATTAGCATAGCAGTTTATACCATTAGTGCTATCAAACTGGTAACCTTCTATAGCGCCACCATTTTGTAATTTGTTTTTCTTAACATCTTTTTGTTTCTCCTTGTTTAGTGTCTTCAAGAATATGCATTGATATTTTTGCAAGTTTCTGCTTAGGACATATAATATCCATTCTTCATAAACAGTATACTGTTCTAAATGAGGAGCATATACTTATTAATCTTTTGTACTCTTTGACACAAAGTGCATCTGCACTAAGCTTCTACTCATAAACATAAACCAGAAACAAACCCAACAATGTTCAGACTTGTGACAATGCTACATACAACGATCCTTCTTTAAATACTGTACTTCCAATATTAACCCCTTCGCTGCCAGGCCTTTTCCCCCTTGGGAGCCAGGCCCTATTTTGGCAATTTGGGACACTTCGCGCTTATGCCCTCATAACATTTTGTCCACATTTCTTCCAACATCCTAGGGATTCTAGAGGTAGCCAAAGTTTGTGGGTTCCCCTGAAGGAGACCAAGAAATTAGCCAAAATACAACGAACATTTTGCAGAAGAAGGCTGTGTTTTTTTCCCTGAAAATGGCATCAACAAGGGGTTTGTGGTGCTAAAATCATCGGCTTTCCAGCTTTTAGGAACAGGTAGACTTGAATCAGAAAAACACATTTTCAACACAATTTTGGCATTTTACTTGGACATACCCCATTTTTACTATTTTGTGTGCTTTGAGCCTCTTTCTAGTTAGTGACAGAAATGGGTATGAAACCAATACTGGATCCCGGACAGCTAAACATTTCTGAAAAGTAGACAACATTCTGAATTCAGCACGGGGTCATTTGTGTAGATCCTACAAGGTTTTCCTACAGAAAATGACAGCTAAAATATTTCTCTCCACATTTTACTCTGTAACCTTTTTCTGCGATGTCAGATTTTTTAAAGCAATATACCGTTACGTCTGCTGGACTCTTCTGGTTGTGGGGATATATTGGGCTTGTAGGTTCATCAAGAACCCTAGGTATCCAGAGCCAATAAATGAGCTGCACCTTGCAATGGGGTTTCATTCTATTCCGGGTATACAGCAATTCATTTGCTGAAATATAAAGAGTGAAAAATAGGTATAAAAAAAAATGGGAACAAGATACGTTTTTGAGAAGCAGTGGTTATTTGCACATCTTTGAATTCTGGGGTCCCCATACCAGCATGTGAATTACAGGGCATTTTGCAAATAGACATATTTTTTACACACTGTCTTACATTTGGAAGAAAAAAAAATGTAGAGAAAGACAAGGGGCAGGCCTAGTGCCCACGTCAGGAAACGCAACAAGGACACATCACATTTTTACATTGGAAACTGACGTGTTTTTTGGAAAGTGCCTAACTGTGATTTGTGATCTCCTGCTCAGCCGGCACCTAAGAAAACCTACAAAACCTGTGCATTTTTGAAAACTAGACACCTAGGGGAATCCAGGATGGGGTGGCTTGTGGGGCTCTCACCAGGTTCTGTTACCGAGAATCCTTTGCAAACCTCAAACTTTTGCCCAAAAACACTTTTTCCTCACATTTCGGTGACAGAAAGTTCTGCAATCTGAGAGGAGCCACAAATTTCCTTCCACCCAGCGTTCTCCCAAGTCTCCCGATAAAAATGGTACCTCACTTGTTGGGTAAGCCTAGTGCCTGCGAAAGGAAATGCCCCAAAACACTATCTGGACACATCAAAATTATCAAATACAAAACTACCTATTTTTGCGGGGGGGCACCTGCATTTTTGGTCCTGCTGGGCTCAGCATCCATCGAGGGAAACCTATGAAACCCAGACATTTCTGAAAACTAGACACCCAATGGAGTCCAGGGAGGTGTGACTTTCGTGGATCCCCAGATGTTTTCTTACCCAGAATCCTCAGAAAACCTCAAATTTAGCTAAAACAAATCTCATTTTTCACACATTTCTGTGTGGGATCATTTCACCGGGACACATTTCCTGCCACCCAACGTTCCCCTCAGTTTCCCGGGAAAAATGATACCTCACTTGTGTAGGAGAGCCAAGTGCCTGTGACAGGGAAGAGAAAATTACATTTCAAAAGTTAGGGGGAGCCACAGCGGGTCCAAAAGGGCAGTTTGAAAAAAAACATTTTTAGGCGGACAAGTGGGGCAGAATTTTTATTGGTATAGATGAGACAATGCTGGTTGGTAGGAATTTTGTAGATTCCTGCAGATTCCAGAAGGTTTCATCACAAAAATGTGGGAAAAATGTGTGACTTCCAGCAAAGTTGGAGGCTTGCATGGGATTGTGGGTAAGAAAATGGTGCAGGGTGCATGTGAAGCACACTGCTCTGGACCCACCCAGATGTTTAGTTTTCATATGTGTGTAGGTCTTGTGGATTTTTCTGCATGGCAGCGTCCCCAAGTCCAAAAAGTGCAGCCCTCACCATTCCAAGTGGGACGATTTTGAGAGTTAGCCAAGCTCTCATTGCCCAAACGTAAAACCAAAACCCCAAATAATCAATTGTCCTCTTGCTTGCCATGGGATAAGATGTTTTAGTGTGCGGGAGAGAGCTGAAAGACTGTTATCCCCTTAAATTGGGTAGGGGCTTAACCATGCCCATACTGGTTGGAAGCCACCATCTCACTACTTTCTTTTTTTAATTCCCTGGCATCTAGTAGGCTTTCTGCCACCCGGGGTGTGGATCGGGGGTAATTGTTCCATCTTCCCACCGGTGGGCAGAACAATTTTGGCCCCATTTATTTGGGGTGGGGGGATGGCCATACCCCCACCCTCCTATTTTGAAAACAAATCTTCACTGATCTCTGGTGGGCTTTCTGACCCCCTTGGGGGCAAGTGGGCCTTCCAAAAATAGGCCGATCTGCCACCGGCCAGATATGGCTAACAGTAATGTGCCCCCATGGGGAGCGACCCTTGCCCAAGGGGCTGCCCCCCCAAACAAAACACATACATACACACACACACCAATCCCTGATGCCTAAGTAGTTTCTGCCCCCCTTGGGGGCATATCGGCCTAATAGAAATAGGCCGATCTGTCCCAAGGGAAGCAGAAATGGCCTGAAATAAATTTCCCCCCCCCAGGGGCGACCCTTGCCTAAGGGGTCACTCACCTTGTGTGACAAAAATAAAATAAAAAAATCCCTGATGTGTTGTGGTTTCTGCCCAAGGGGGGCAGAAATGGCCTAAAAACAATTTCCCCCCACCCAGGGGAGCGACCATTGCCTAAGGGGTCACTCCTTACATATAACAAAATAAAATAACAAAAAAAACAAAGAACCCTGGTGTCTCGAGGTTTCTACCCCTACTGGGGGCAAATCAGCTTAAATACAATATGGCCTAAAACAAATTTGCCCCCCCCCCAGGGGAGCAACCCTTGCCTAAGGGGTCGCTCGCCTCACGTGAAACTGCTATAAAAAAAATCCCTGGTGTCTAGGAGTTTCTGTCTCCCCTGGGGGCCAATCATCCTAATTATAAGAGGCCGATCTGCCCCCAGGGGGAGCAGAAAATGGCTAAAAATAATTTGCCCCCTGGGGAGCAGCCCTTGCACAAGGGGCTGCTCCCCTTATATATAAACAAAAACAAAAAAGTCCCTGGTGTCTAGTGGTCATTTCTGCTGCCCAAATGTGTCGCAATCGGGCAGCAGAAATGCTGATAGAGACATGAAAGGAGAGGAAAGGCCTTTACTCTCCCTTCATGCCTCTCTCGCCCCTCCACATGATCGAAGGAGAAATGCTTTTGCATTTATCCTCCGATCCGCGCTGCAAGCTGAGCTTCCAGCGCAGAGGGGGTAGGCCTCTGATGAGGTCAGCACGCTATTGCACGCTGATGTCATCAGATGCCACGGGGTGGGGTCAGGGAGGTGGGGTTGGAAGGGGAAGCGATTCCCCTTCCATCCCTGCCCATGGGAGAGGTGTGCAAGTGGTGCTGCCCAGGACGTAACCAATATGTCCAGGGCACCCAAGGGGTTAATAAATGCAGAATCTACGCTTAAACCTTGTGATATTTATGGGTAGTTAGGGCATACGCAATACAGACTGGGGATTGCTTCCGCCAGATATATGTCCTTTACAAGCAAAAAGCGCACAACACATCGTCTAATTTGTTTCACACCATCAACCTGATCAAACTTTTTTTTAGATAAGAATTCAACCTCATCACGGTTAGGGAATTTAATGAAATCGATGAGTTTCCCCATCGCACCATTTACTAGTCCTTCCTCAACATTTAAATTATGTCTCAGAATTACTCTACAGATTCTGCACACACGTAAACACTTTTCTATACCAGCAGTCCTAGAAACAGAATTCTCCAAAAAGTTCAATATTTCTAGTAGCAGCACTGTCACTCCCTGGTGTTCCATTTTATCAAATGCTGTATCTCCTTTCTCCAGTTTCAAAAATTCTTCATTGAAATTGGCACACTCTTGAAGAGTAGGCATTAGAGAAACTATGGATTTCCCTTGTTTACAGAAATTAAGCATTAACTCTGCAGTTGTGTTGTTAGAGAAAAACAGATTCTTCGTAAGTCAACTTACCAAGGTACGTTTTCCCTCCTGTGGCAGAACTCCTACTCTAATGTCTTTTAAAATATTTCCGTACTCTATGTCAGAGGCTTGACGCATATTTTTGATGAGTTCCTTGTATTTTAAGTATGGCCAAATGTTTACATTTCTAATATTTCCCAATCCGTTCCGATCATGTAAGAGTCTTGAAAATAGGCTGTCTTTTCACAGGGGTAAGTTGTAGTAGATCACCAAAAACAAATGCTTTCCTCCAAATAAGACATCGTATTCTGTTTATAAAACCTGTTGCATCTTCAAGTGAACAAAGGCAAGCATTACATTTGAAACCATGCTTACCTCATCAATAATTAAAAGCTTCAATTTCTTCAAAACTCTTGCCACCTCATGACAAGCTTCACCAGATAACTTCTGGTATACCAGTTTGTTCTCATGTTCAACTGGTACAAGAAGTAGTCTATGTAAAATATTCCTTTGATATTGTGTACAGCTATTCCATTGGATGCTGTTACTACACACAATAAGTTTGATTCTATAGTCTTGTTAATTAAGTGAAGTTGTCTGAGACCTCTTTCACCAGTCTCTTTGAGAATGGTGCATTTCACATACTGTCTGTGAAAGACAGTACAGACTCATCAGTGTCTGCTGCAAAATTAGATGCATTTTTTTTATCAATAACTACATGGGAATATGAAGAGCACCTCTTGGTTGGTGGTTTTCCCCACCAAAAGAAATCAGTTACTTCCCCTGGAGGAGGATTGCCAGCATCGCTAGGAACTTGCGGTTGAAATATCTAAAAACATTAGCTGGATCTAATGAGCAAAGTTCTCCAACTGTCTTTATATTGATTTCTTGAGTTTGAGTTTGCCTCTCCCAAAAATACACGCAGGTGATCCCACGCAACTGAGTGTCATAACCCAGGTAGGTGCACCCAGGTTTCTCAGCATACATTCCAGTTCTCCATGATGACACTACTAATATTCACTGGTGACATGTTGGCATGCCAACAAATTAATGAAGTTGTATTTTAGGTTTACATCCTTTGTCAACAAAATATCTTCCAGCCAGATTTTGAAGACTAATGCATGTCTTTAGAGTGTGATTTACTGCATAGGAAAGTCCAAACAAGTCACTTGCATATAGGTGAAATATGTATGGAATACATTGTCAGAATCTTGGATTCTCTGAATATAATTATGTCGATCAGTATTAAGCTGCTGGTATGTGTATGGACTGGTTATCATAGCGACCACCTACTCCAGTGGGAAACACCTGAGGAAAACAGCAAGCTTCTAAACATTTTGCCCACACACTCATGGGTGCTCCCTTTGCTTGCTTCAGTTGAAAGAGCTCAATTGCATCTTTTTTAGAATGTGACTGGTGGAGGCTCATAAATTTATTTGCACTTGGATCTATCCACATTTTTTACTTGTCCACTTTCTGGCAAACTGTCATTATCAAAATTTGCTATATCCTGTTCAACATGAACATTTTTATAATAAACAATATTTTGTACAAGGTATAATGTTGCTTGTTTTACTTTATTAACATCAAGCAACTCTTGCCACTTTTTTTTATTCTTAGTTGGCACACCATTTACTGGAATAATAAGTGGCTCATCAATCTTTTTTTCTTCCTCTACAGCTTCAATATTCTGTTTAAAGTCTTCCTTTCAGGCCTTTCTGTAACTCTGTTGAATGTAATTCACCCGTTTTTTGGCTCCAATCGTATGATTGCTTGAAATGGATGTAAGGATTGTACAAGGATTGATTCATATAGATTTAAGTCTCATAGTTGTTCTGGAATAGTCACTAGTTCTAACTTGTTATGTACTGCCCTAGTTATTAGTCGTTAAATTATCATAGCAGTACTTACACAAAACTTGCTGCATGGACAAGTCAAAGCGCTCTTCTTTAAATAAATAAGCAGCAAATTATTGGCACTTTTCTTTGTTTTCCTCTTCAGTTTTGGAAAATATATCTACATCGCAAGTTTCACTTTTGTAGGGAGTTTGTTGACAAATACAGTTTGGATTTTCCGAACAAGCTGTGTTAAACTTTAGAATGTCTTGTTCAAAGTTCTCAGTGCTAATAGCTGTGCTCTGTTCCTCAACAGCTGTACCTACAAATTCCTAATTCTCCCTAGACTCCTCTTTAGGACCAAGGAAACGAAACTGCATGTCCTCAGAAACTTTTTTCTACCTCTGCTACTATACCATGCAAAAGTACTCTATTAATTTCTCCTAAACATAAGGCTGGAGTCTCCTAACTCCTTCACATTTTTGAGTGGTGAACTGTCAAGATTCTAAAGTGATGTAAGGTGCTTTAGCACACTTTCTTTGATAGACATGCTAGTGAATGTCCTTGTAAATTACTATACTTTCTTATTTTGCATGGTTCTAATCATCGCAAAAATGATTTGTTTTGTTGCCGACTTCTGCATGGAAACTTGCTTACAAAAGTTCTTAAGAAATCAATTGATTGCTGCAGAATACTACAAAAACTGCTATAGTTCCAATTGTATACATGGCCTCTCTATGCCTTTACTGAACATCTTCAGTTATCAATTCTTCAACATTCCTAGGAACAATCTCTTCTTTTTCAACAGGACTACTATTCTTCACCTCATAACATCAACCAGTTAAATCAACTGCATGCACTATTGTGTTCTCTTTGAAATAGACTTCTTCATTAAAGAAAGGCTCTGTGCTGGAGGTATGCTTCCATTCACCACTAAACATTTTACAAAAAATGTTTTTTTTACCAAGTCTTTTCTTTTGGCTGCGTCTCCTCATGCACAACACTGTTTTATCCAGTGTTCTCATCCTTGTGAAAATCAAAATTAAAAGCTTCCTCTTTAAGACAAATGCCTCATCAACTACAGTCTCTACACATTGCTTTTGTTTCCATGCTTCTCTTTTCCTTTTATACTGCTTCATAGTTTTAACAAGATTCTGTATTACCCTACTACAAAACATTCTAACTCTAATTTCCTTAAATTGTCACTATCTTCAGGTTAAGCTATCTCCTTTTTTCAATGATTCCTTACTATTAATCTGACATGATTTTTGTCCTTTGATGGTGGATTTCAATCTTTGCTTTTTATCCACTTCATTTTGCAGAATTTGCAGTCTCCTGCATACAAGTTTAAGAAAGATTTTGGTTTTCTTACCAGCAGCTCTTTTCTCTTTAACCACATTGTCCACATGTTGTCCCTTTCATTTTTCTCTTGCACGTAGATAGTATGACTTACTCAGTTTCTTTTTTGTTTCTTTTTTTTGGCATTTTAAATGTCTGTAATTATGTACAAATAGATGTTTGAAATAAAAAAATGTCAAGATATTTACATTTTCATCACATACTGTTCAATTATATATTGCAAGCATTTAAATCTAAAAGAAACAGTCACATCACTCAGTTCTAGACACTCTATCCCTGGGTGTGTCAGTATATGCATAAATGTGTACCTGGGTGTGTTAGTGTATGGATCAGTATGTGAGCGGGTATATCAATGTATGTATGTTTCGTTATGTGTGCTAGTGCATACGAGTCTGTCCTTGGTGTGTCAGTTTATCTGTCTGCTTGTGTCTATTACTGTATATATCAGTGTGTATCTCTCTGTTTCAGAGTATGGGTCAGTGTGTGACTGAGTGTGTTAGTGGGTGCATCAGTGTGTGCCTCACTTTGTCAATGTATGCATTAGTATGTGTCTGGGGGTGCCACTGACTCAATGTTTCACTCTGCGCATCAGTGTATACTACAGTGTGCAACTGTATAGATCAGTGTATGCCTGGGTATCTTATCACATGAATCAGTGTGTTTGAGTACGTTAATGTATGTGTAAGTGTGAGCTTGGGTATGTCAGCGTATGTGTCCATCTATGGCTGGGTGTTTGAGTGTATGCATAGGTTTGTGCCTGGGTGTGTTAGTGTACAGATCAGTATGTGACTGGGTGTGCCAGTGTATACATGATTGTGTGTGTAGGTGTCTCAACATATGCATCATTGTGTTGCTGGGTGTCTCAGAGTATGGAACAGTGTGTGCCTGGATGTGTCAGGATAAGTGTCAGTGTGTGCCTGGCTATGATAGTGTATGTATCGGTGTCTGGCAGGGTGTGTCAGCGTATGCATCAGAGTGTGCCTTGGGGTGTGAGTGTATGTATCAGTGTGTGCCTGTGAGTGTGTGTATGCATATGTATGACTGTGTGCCTGGCTGTATTACTGTATGATTCAGTGTGTGTTTGGCTGTATACGTGTATGCATCAGTGTGTGCCTCAATTTGTATTTGTAAGCGTCAGTGTGTACCTGGGCATGTTATTGTATGCATGAGTGTCTGCCTGAGTGTGTTAATGTATTTATGAGTGTGTGCTTGGCTGTCTTAGTGTATGCATGAGTGTGTGCACAGGTATGCTCCATGAATATGTTCTCAAAGATACAGACCCTCATTCCAACATTGGCGGTAAGTGCCACTTACCGCCATGCTGACTGCCACCAACATACCGTGACCGCGGCCGTATACCGATACGGGTATTATGACCCACACATAGAACAGGCACCCACACAAGACCACCAGCCCAAAGGTCAGTGATAAACTGGGGGTAGCAAAACCCACACCGTTACGCCAACAGAAATATACCCACAGCATCATGACCCACGAATCACCGCGGCGAACATTCAACCGCGGTAAACCATTGGTGGTACACACTACCGTGCTCAAAACACACATACAAAACAACACCACATTGGACAATTCAAACTACACACACTTGACACACATACACACACACACCACACCCACACACCAACAACACTATAAAACACACACCCACAATACCCACAACCCTTTATGACCCAAACATTTTGGCAAGTGAGAGAGAGACAAGCCAGGAGCACCCACTGAATTTGAGCCACAAAACACCATCACCCATACACCATCCACGCACCTCACAGCACGCACCCCAGCACATCACCCCACACACCCTCACACATACAACTCATTCTACACCCATGGCACCACAAAGACATCCCAGGTTCTCAGAAGAGGAGCTAAGGGTCATGGTGGAGGAAATAATCCGGGTAGAGCCACAGCTATTTGGATCACAGGTGCAGCAGACATCTATTGCAAGGAAGATGGAGCTATGGTGGAGAGTCGTGGACAGGGTCAACGCCGTGGGACAGCACCCAAGAACAAAGGATGACATCAGGAAGAGGTGGAACGACCGATGGGGGAAGGTGCGTTCCGTGGTAGCAAGACACCAGGTAGCTGTACAGAGGACTGGCGGTGGACCCCCACCTCCTCCCCCACAACTAACAACATGGGAGGAGCAAGTTTTGGGATCATGCATCCTGAGGGCCTTGCAGGAGTAGCAGGAGGACTAGACTCTGGTAAGTCAAACCTTTACTACTTTATCCCCCACCCTACCTGCATGCCATCACAAACAACAACCCCTACCCTGACCCCCATCACCCCACCACCTCACATATACTCAACCATCACAACCCACCCATCCCAATACCAAGCCCTGCATGCAACACCTATGCATGGACCCCCATCACAGACCTGCATGGACACCCATCACCACACCATACACACTAGTGACAATCACTTAGCCAAACAAGCACAACTCACACTAGCCAAAGCTGCCTTGCTAATAACAACCATAGAGGGAAACATATCCATGCACAAGATGGCACACGCAGATACAATAACGCTGCATTTACATCCCCACAGGACCCCCACTCAATGTCACCGGAGAAGAGGTGCCAGCCACATCCAGTCCCCCCCTGAAGAGGCCCACAGTGATGACAGCAGCTCTGCACGCCTGGTTCATGATGACCAACCTGGCCCATCAGGGACCTGTGGACTGTCGGTGACCCAGCCGCAGTCCCAACCCACCACAGAGACTCCCCCTTCAGAAAACACCACCACAGCACCCACCCAGTGGGCCCATCCCTCTGTCCCCAGGACACGTCAATCAGCAGTGTGTCCACCACTAAAGGGACCCCAGGCAACCCCACAAACACAGGACGATCAGGGACCTGGGGTCGGTGACAATGGGCACATGGTTCAGGGGACAGAGGCACAGGACAACAAGGAAGCTGGGACGACTGCTGTGCGACAGGGGGAGGTCAGGCCAAGGGAACCAACTCTCCACAAGGCACTCACCAACATCCTGGGAGCATACCACCATTCCCAGGAGGTCATGGGCCAGATACTGGCCAAGCTGCAGGAGACCCAGATGCTGCAGGAGGGTCAGTACCTGGGGATCAGGAAGGACCTTAGAGACATCCACACCACCCTGGTCACCATTGCAGGGTTGCTGGCAGACATGGCCATCACCATGAGGGAGGCGGTGGCACACCAACGGGCCCCTGACATTAGTCAAACCGAAGAACAGCCCTCCACCTCTGCCGGTGCTAGTGAACAGGAGGCCCTACCACAGGACCAACAGGCCACCAGCACCCCACCCCCTGCAGAAGGAGAACCACCCCTCAAACGGTCCCTGCGATCCAGGCAGAAGCCAGAGAACATTGCCAAGACCCCGCCAGGAAATAAGACTCTCCTGATTGTCACCCTTGTGTCCCAGTCTGTCACCCTGTCCACCTTGAACTGCCATTGCTCCACTTCCTATGCCCCCTTGGACAATGCACCTGTGATACAAATGGACTGGAGTCTACCCTGGACTTTCCTCCACCAGCAACCCAGTCCATTGCAATACCCCCTATACTTATTAGCACCTAAATAAACACCCTTAGAACAAATTCAAGTATGAAGTCTGTTAATTCTTTGACAAATGTCTTAGTTTCACAAACTGTGAACATTGCAATTCATATGTACTGTAATATTTACATAGGCATGACATGTAGTGGGCAGCAGTTAACACACCAGGAGCCAGAGTGGGGCAAAGAGATCTGAAAATAGAGATGCGAAAGGGTACAGTAAGTGACCATAGAAATAGGGAAATCAGGCTGCAAAGGTTCAATGTCAAACACTAAACTGCAATGGACAGTGAAGTTACAGTGTCTTACCTGTGTGTCACTGGAAGTACTGTTGAATTAGTGTACTTCTGTTGTCCACATCTTCTTCCTCTGCCTCCTCTTTGTCACTGTCCACAGGCTCCACCGCTGCCACACAACCATTCCTAGGCTCATCCTCCTGCAGAAAAGGCACCTGGCATCTCAAGGCCAGGTTGTGCAACATGCAACGATGATCTGGCCCACCTTCTTGGTGAGTAGTACAGGGATCCACCTGTCAGATGGAGGCATCGGAATCTGGCCTTCAGGAGGCCAAAGGTTCTCTCAATGATCCTCCTTGTTCGCCCATGTGCCTCATGGTAACCTTCCTCTGTCCTTGTCCTGGCATTCCTCACTGGGGTCAGTAGCCATGAGAGGTTGGGGTAACCAGAGTCACCTGAAAATATTTGAGGGATACCTGTTACCACACACTCACCCTTTGGGCCAACCCCACACCCATATACCTACATCAACTGGGTGGGGACCATGGGCTCCCCTATTAGCCACACCGGTGCCTCTGGAGTTGAGACATCAAATATGGGATGCTGCTATTCCTCAAGATAAAGGCATCATGCACAGAGCCAGGATACTTGGCATTGACATGGGAGATGTACTGGTCTGCCAAACACACCATCTGCACATTCAGAGAGTGAAAGCTTTTCCTATTTCTGAACACTTGTTCATTTCTTCGGGGGGGGGCACAGAACACCAGCCATGGCATTTCAGCTGTCTGACGCTGCAGGTGAAGGCCTGGAGGTTACCACCACCCCTGCCAGCACCGCCACCTGCACCACAACCAGCACCGTCACCTGCACCGCTGCCAGCACTGCCACCTGCCCTGTGGCCAGCAGCACCATTGCCAGCAGCAGCCCCAGTGGGCTGCCATCCAAGGCTGCAGGTGAAGGCCTGGAGGCTACCACCACCACTGCCTGCACCGACACCTGCAGCGCAACTGGCATCCACTGAGCAACCTTCACCACCGGAGAGCAGTGTGTAGTAGTGACTACATGGGCTGCAGTGTGACCTGGACCCTGCAACACCTGTCAGTGTGACACACAGGTGAGAGACTGTGACCTTGCCCCATCCAGGATGAAGCATACTGGGCACAAGGCCCCCTCCAGAACCAGTGGAAGAAGGCATCAACTCAGCCCCTTCTTGCCAGGATGAAGCACACTGGGCACAAGGCCCCCTCTAGAACCAGTGGAAGAAGGCATCCACTCAGCCTCTCCTTGCCAGGATGAAGCATACTGGGCACGAGGCCCCCTCCAGAACCAGTGGAAGAAGGCATCCACTAGGGAGACTGTGGCCTTGCACTCCCCAGGACCAAGCAGTGGGCAAACCACCCACTTGAGAGACTTTGTCCTTGCACTCCCCAGGACCAAGCAGTGGGCAAACCACCCACTTGAGAGACTGTGGCCTTACACTCCCCAGGACCAAGCAGTGGGCATGGAGCCCCCTCCTTGCCCGTGGCGTTATAACATCTTTCGGCTGAGATACCCCCCATTCCCCGTCCCCCTGAGGTGCCTGTCTGTTTTCAACCTGATGCCCCTGCAGTGTGCTCTCCATATTGAGGCAGGAGTCAAGTGTGGCCTTGGCCTATGTGTTTTGGCCCAGTGGGCCATGGACATTTTGGAGTGGGCATTGTCCCTCCTTTTGTATATATTGTATATATTGTACATACTGTCTATTGCTTTAAGAATTTCTAAAAATTACTAATATTACACTCATTTTACTCCATTCCTTTTGTCCTTGCTGTATTCCTGAGGGTTACGGGGTGGATATGTAATGTTGTTGCATGTGTTTGTGTGTATGGTATTAGGGGTGAGGGTGGGGTGGAGGTGATGCGTGTTGCATGTGTGTGTCACTCTCTTTTTCCTCCCCCCTCCCCTGTGTGCTAGGTGCAGTACTCACCGCAGTCATCTTCGCTGACGTTCATGTTCCTGGTGTATGAGAAGGTACACCAGCATGGGGAACACCTGCAGTTCGGGCTCCATGGCATCCTGGTTCTTCCTTGAGTATCGAGAGGTGAGTCGTTTCCCTTCTGTGTTCTGTTTCTGCCGTGCTTTTGATGGCATTGGTACCACCCTGGAAGAGCTGGCTGATAGGCATGTTGTAATGCAGTGGGCGGTACATTGTCCTCTGCCTGGCTGTTGGCGGTTACCTCAGCGGTGTTTGTTGCTACCGCCATGGCGGTCCGAGTGTTAAAGTGGCTGTTTTTGTTGGCGGTTTCCGCCGTGGTTATGATTCCAATTTATTTACTGCCAGCCTGTTGGTGGTGTTTCTGCTGCTTTATCACTGACCACCAGGGTTGGAACGAGGGCCATAGTTTCCTAAATAACTTTTTGACTGGGTGGGTGATTGCCACTAAGCTTTAGAGAACAGGTTTGTGACACAATATATAGGTGAGACACTGGACCTATTATACACCATAAGGAACTGAAAGTTGCAGAAGTGATAACCTGCAAATTCAAAGTATATCTCTTACCTTAAAAGCACATACCACGCGCGTGAACATGAAGAAAAGACACAGAAGGAAAAATAAATTTGCTCTCAGTCAGACGTATCAGCAAACGTGCAGTTATCCATGTAACAGGGTCGATGTCCAAGGCGGTTAAAAAACTGCCCTAAGGAGGGATAAAAGTAAAGCATTTCCCAATGATAAAGGATTTTTGAAAGGCAAGCCCATGAACAAGTGATAGTGATGGGCGTGCAGTGGGTGTGGTTGAAAGCCCATAGTTAGATTAGAACACGTCAGAGCAGTTGCATGTTCAACCTAAAAAGGACTCTTTCTGGACCAAGAGCTAGCTTTCTGCCAAATTTTGATGTAATTTCATCCAATGGTTCAGGCTGTAGTTGTGTTCAAAATCCCTATGGAAAATAGCATGAGGAAAAAGCATTTTGGAACCGCCCCTTTTTCTTGGGCCCACTTGACGGATCACCCAAAAACTTTCCAGACAGCAGTTGAGTAAGCATCGTATTTTTTTGGTATATATATATATATAGAGAGAGAGAGAGAGAGAGAGAGAGAGAGAGAGCATACATACAATAAAACTGAACAAGAGCTATGAACTAAACAACTGAATAAGAGAAAATATACTAATTACTGTGGACAATATATAAATACTTTAAAATTGAATAATCCAAAAAGCACATTTACAAAAAATACTATAAACAATAAAGTAAATTTAAAAATAAGCACAAGTAATATAAACTATAAAAACATCAAAAAATAAAACAATTAATACTACTATTTAACCAATAGGATGAAAACTATTGTTGTCTAAGAATATTAAATATACTAGTCCCACTCTAGTTTATGCAACAGTAGGGAAAGTGTTGGACTTCGGAGGGGTTAGGTTTACTAGTCCTACTGTAGTCACCACAATAATAAAGTATTTGACATCGCAGAATTAAATTTACTATTCCTATTCCAGTCAGTGCAGCAGTAAGGAAAGTGTATGACTTCGAAGGGGTGCAATTTACCTTTCCCACTCCAGTTTAAACAATAGAAGGGACACTGTTGGACTTTGAAGGGGTTACATTTACTATTCCCTCTCCAAATGGCACAATAGTAGGGAAATGTTGAACTTTGGAGGGGTAAAATGTACTATTCCCACTCCAATCTGTGCAAAAGTAAGGAAAGCGTTGGATTTTGGAGGGGTGAAATTTACTATCCCCACTCCAAACAACACAACAGTAGGGAAAGTGATGGATTTCATAGGAGTAAAATGTACTATTACCACTCCAGTCAGAGTGTTGGACATTGGAGTGATAACATTTACATTTGCCACTCCAGTCTGTGCAACAGTACGGGTGTTGGATTTCGGAGGAGTAAAATGTATTATTTGCACTCCAAGCTGGGTAAAAATAGGGAAAGCATTGGATTTTGGAGAGGTAATATGTACTCTTCCCACTCCAGTCAGCACAATCGTAGGGAAAGAGTTGTATTTTGGATGGGTAAAACTTGCTATTTATACTTAAGCCTGTGCAACAGTAGGGAAAGTGTTGGATTTCAGAAGAGTGCAATTCACTATTGCAACTCTAAACCTAGCAACAGTAGGGAAAGTGTTGAACTGCAAAGAGGTTCATTTTACTAGTCCTACTACAGTGTAAGCAAGAGTAGGGAAATTACTTCACTTCAAACTTATTACATCACTGAGTAAGCACATGGATGTAGAAAAACTATTAAACTCTTAATAAAAATATATTAATTAATGTTTTACATAGATATAAATATATCGAAAGATACTAAAAAAATTGCTATTATTTAAAATTTTACTTGTGAAAAAACTAGTCTTTTCAACGATATTTGTGAATCATGATATTACTGTGTCACAATATTTAATTTCTGATATTTTTGTCTCCCAATATTCTGAAATAATTATTTTATCCCAACACTCTCTCCGCCTCTACATTGCTGCTGGGAAAAGAAAGCAGAAAATATGCAGGCACTGCTGAATGTGTCCTGGTGTCAGAAAATTGCACCAGGACGAGTTCAACATATTTCAATGGGCCCCACTTCTTGGCAGTGTGGACAAATATCCACCATGTGAAAATAGTGGGTTGACACAGCCTGCCCATGTGTATCCGTGACTTGTGGTGTGTTACAAGCTACGAAAAGTGTTGAATTTCTGTATCTAGCCTTTGGAGGATATATGTGGGCAACATGGTAGAACCATAATGGCGTAACCTAAAAAATCATTAAAATTAATTCAAACTCCATAACATCCATCAGTAGTTCCATAAAGTAAATTTAAAACTAAAGTTGCACAATATTGTTACCACCTAATTTTTTTAACACATTTTGTAATCACAACATATAATCTAGGACAGTGTCATTGGGCTGGTGAGTGAATCCAAACTCGACTGGTGTCTGGGATTGTTGTTTCATGACATAGTCCTGTAAAGGGTATACAGTACGTGGCACAGCACAAATTTACAACCCATATTAGCTAAATGTTGAGTACAGTGTTTTTCCTTTACAGCAGAATAAGAAAAAGGGACGCCTGACAGGATTCTTGAGGATCACAGTTGTGCTGACAATGGCTCATTTGGTGAGTACAAAGTCACTGATGATCTAAAACATCCTCTGTTCTTGTGGTGTTAGTGTGGGGTGCATCAGTTAATTGCCAGATAGTTGTAAGGCTCAAATGACATCTTCAATATCCATCTGAAGGGATCTAGTGCAATAGTACAATATTGCTCTTAGAGGCTTTGTCTCAGTGGTTATGGTCCGTGCAAAGTTTGGTTTGAGCACAATGAGGAATGTGGTACATCAGGAGTCTCCAATATATATGTTGGTAATATATGAGTTGTTATTAAAATGGTGTTGACACAGACAACTTGGCTGAATATTTATACTTTGTTTTTATCTGGATTAGAATGCTGTACTGCATCTGGACTCACACCACATATCCTCGTTGATTTAAGCACTGGGCTGCTCACTGACAAATCCCCAGAAGCCCAAGGATGATGAAGTGCCTCCTACCATTTTATGTAGTGAACTGTGTAGCAGCAACTACTAGGGGTTTTCACATTTAGAGAATGTCCTTATCCTTTTAACTACCTGCTCCAGGAAGTCGGGCCTGATCATCACAAAGAATCAACAGAGCTAAGGTACAACTAAGATTTGTAAGTTTCCTTAAAGCCACTTCATCAACTACAGATGGAAATCAACCTTATTCCAGTTAAATGAAATGGTGAAAGAACTTTTGTGCGTTGTCTAAGTCTCTTAGAGGACAGATACCTAAACCTTTGGTAATTTTAGGGTAATTGGCTATCAATCTTTGCTCATGCCTGGAATTCTCCAGTACTGTATCCTTTTGTAATGCCCTTTCTACAATCTGTGCTTTTTATGCCCATTTAGATCGGTAGATCTTGTACATCTACAGACAATGGACAGTACACAACACTTGCTGTAACACCGTACAGCTCAGTACACTAAACAAGTAAGTGACACACATTTTTTCTTAGCTTTGGAAAGACTAGGTGGAAACAGGGTTGTCTGATTTATGTGTAGATCTTAAGCAGGCATTTTTAAATTTTATGTAGTACAGTAGTCCACAGATTGCTCATAGATGTCATTGCCATAACTAAATGTACCATCCAACTGCAGAGATTGTACTTCTCGCCCTCCCTGAACACTGCACTACTACAACAGTAGAAGGGGTCCCAAGGACTCTGAAAATGAATGTACTGCACCACTGCTGTATCTTATTATCTTTAAGTTTCCTAGGTGTTGGGATTTCTAGACTTGGCTAGTGCAGTATTTCTTTGCACATAGTGCTGGATTCCGAAATTCAACGTAACAAGAAAATGAACTAAATAAGACATTAACGTGTTCTGGCTACAAACAAGAATTAGGACATAATCCCCCAAACTTTTTGGAGTCTACAGTGCACCCAGAACTACCCAAAAGATTGCATATGCTGAACAAAAATGCAGGAGAGTGTCAGTGAACAATAGGTCTCATCTGAATGACCTATTGTATTGTATTCCAACATATATATATACTACTTACTACCCCTATGTGCTGAAGAACTTGCCTACACAGGTAGCAACCTACACTGAGTACGGAGTGTGGTTGGAAGGATGTTGTTTTTGTTTTGCTCCTATGTGGTAAGTGTTTCCATGTCATGCATGATGACCACAGTGGTGGGGTTATTAAGGGATGCAGCCGTTAGGAGTGTGATGAATGAGGACTTGTGAGAGACATGCCTACAGTTTATGGTTTTCAGTAAGTTGCCAGCTTTGAATAGGTCTGCAGGTTCCTTTATGGTAATTCTGATTTTCATAATCCACTGAGCTGGTTACTGTACTGGATTGTCCATTCTGAGATATCTTGTTTGAATTTTAACTTTATTGTCCTGAGCAGGCATAGGTTGGAAGGAGACGAGGATCAGAGATTTGCTGCTGGGATGGATATTCTTGCTCTCATCCTATCTTATATCTGATTGGCATTGTGTAAGTATCTCCCCAGGCAACAGTTCACATTGTTGACATGAGTGCAAAGCTGGCAGACGAAAATTCTGCTTAACGAATGCAATCAGGTTTTCAATTCTGTTTCATCGATGAAACTTTTAGACATTAACATATGAGGCACTCGCTGAAGTAATGCATAAAATCAATGATTAGTAAGAAAGCTCAGTAAATGCAATCCTTTTGTAACCTATAAAGGAGAATAAAAGTCACATCTACCTCGCAAAATATAAATCATTTATAAGAGTCCATTCAAAAGGAACGAGAAACGTGTTGAGTCCTCCATGTGATTCTTCAGTCTTTATGATTTATTCTAACGCAATTGTACATTTCATTCTCCATAAAATGGTAGTGTTCCTGTATCTCAGCGCAATGATTTCAAAGTTCTTCTGATAAAGCCAAACAGCCAACATGTGTTTCGTCTTGGGAAAGACCCCTATGACTTCCTCAGTGCTGAAATTTCATGAAAACAAAGCCACATAAAATTGATGGTACAATAAAAATATGTGTGAATAACCCATACCAACACCCAGTGGGAATGGATAACAGCAATGTAAGAAATACAAATTTTAAAAGATTTTTAAGATAAAATAAACCTTTAAAAAATCCCAAGGTGTAATGTTCGGAAAATAATAAATAAAGTAAACAGAAAAACCTATATCCGCTTACCACAGTCCAACTGAAACGACTCATAAACTTAACCAAAGATCCCAATTAACCAAGTGACATGTCTAAAGCTACATTAGACTAAGTGCAAAATCAAAACTTGTAAAGAGAAAACAAATCTAACTGTAAAAATAAATAAGATGCAGTGACACCAAAGACATCCACCTTGTCAGCAAACGTGCTCAAATTAAATTAGTGAAAAAACGATCCCCGGTAATACCTGATAAACTTCAAACAGTCAACAGATTCCTAAGTTTGAAAATCCAATACATCGTTCAACATATCTAATGTTTTTACCGGCCAATCAACTCTGTGCTGGTTATTCAAAATCTCAATCCACGACAATCGAAGTGCAGAGGAAACCAAAAACGGGCCAAATTCTTAAGTCCCATTTTGGTCGACCTACTGATGTTGCAATTACAATTCCAAATTCACCATGCCATCCTGTACAATTGTAAATGGTCATAAAAAGCAGAATAATGAAACCTGAAACAACATTCCAATTAAAACACAAATGAAACCAAAAAACGGAACAGGCGCTTGGGGCCATATGTACTAAAGCCTTTTCCCATAGACACAGAATGGGTAAAATCCTTTGATACATCTGGCCCTTAATCCCAAGAATTTGGCCCGTTTTTGGTTTCCTCTGCACTTTGATTGAAATATTTTTTCAGGTTTCGCTAGTCCGTTTTTTATGACTACTTTTTGGATAAAAGCCCTTCTGCTTTTGGCACCAGTCACCGTACTCACGACTGCAACTTGATATGGAGTTTCCGTACTGGACGCTACTAATTTCTTAGGTGAGAAAACTTATTCGCGTTTCATTATTAGTTCTGTTTTTTAATAGAAGGCGTTTTTCTAATGTGCCGAATTGGGACATGACTTGTACGTTTGAATTGGCTGGATATTTTAATGAGGTGCTTAATATTTTTTTTTTTAGTTCATTAGCCAATTGTCCTGGATTGAGATTTTGAATAACTGGAACAGAGTTGATTGGCCGGTAACTACATTACATATGTTGAATGACGTACTGGATTTTCATATTTAGGAATCTGTTGACTGTTTGATGTTTATCAGGTATTACCGGGGATCGTTTTTTCACTAATTTCATTTGAGCACGTTTGCTGACAAGGGGGATGTCTTTGGTGTCACTGCATCTTATTTATTTTTACAGTTAGATTTGTTTGCTCTTTACAAGTTTTGATTTTGCACTTCGTCTAATGTAGCTTTAGACACATCACTTGGTTAATTGGGTTCTTTGGTTAAGTTTATGAGTCGTTTCGGTTGGACTTTGGTAAACGGATAGAGGTTTTTCTGTTTACTTTATTTATTTATTATTTTCTGAACATTACACCTTGGGATTTTTTTAAGGTTTCGCTTATCTTAAAAATCTTTAAAAATGTTTATTTCTTACTTTGCAGTTATCCATTCCCACTGGGTGTTGGTATGGGTTATTCACACATATTTTTATTGTACCATCAAATTTATGTGGCTTTGTTTTGATGAAATTTCAGCCCTGAGGCAGTCATAGGGGTCTTCCCCAAGGCGAAACACGTGTTGGCTGTATGGCTTTATCAGAAGAACTTTGAAAACATTGAGCTGAGATACAGGAACACGGCCAATTTACAGAGAATGAAATGTACAATTGCGTTGGAATAAATCATAAAGACTGAAGAACCACATGGAGGACTCAACACGTTTCTTGTTCCTTTTGAATGGACTCTTATAAATGATTTATATTTTGCTAGGTGGATGTGACTGTTATTCTCCCTCATAGGTTACAAAAGGATTGAATTTACTGAGCTTTCTTACTAATCATTGATTTTATGCATTACTTCAGCGAGTGCCTCATATGTTAATGTTTTGTTGTTCTGTTTTACTTGGTAATTCAGTTAGGGGTGTGGGTGTTCCCCTGTGAGTGCACTGCTTTTTGATACTTTGGTCCTATACTTTTGCCTTACTGCTTCTTTGAGCGCCTACTCCCCTTTTTCACACCCTTTTTTTGTTATATAAAAACTATTGGAGTTGAGACGGATTGTGGATGCTTGCATCATCAGGCTCTAAGGTGTGAGATGTGGTAGAAGGAAATCCAAATCGCCGGCAACAGACCTATGCCACCCTGCCACCTGCCTAATAACTGGAGAGCAAAATCATGGTTTTGCCCAGCAGCACAAAAGTGAGAACCTCATTGAAATGCAGTAAAGGTTCTTGGCTCATTTGCCTCGGATTTAGGACCTCAGTAACTACATTTGTCTTGACTTCTGTTGTGGACAAGACAAGGTTTAAAAAGTATGTTGCCCTTCTTGTAACTCTAGCAAGGAGGTTGACTCCTCTGTTGCCATAGTTGGATTTGAGAAGGGAGAGGATAAACTAATGTCTGGAGAGGTATCCTGTCCACTGGCATTCTGCAGGTCCAAAAATAGGTTTTTGACATAAGTTGGGATGTCTTCATCAGCATCATCATCATCTTGTATCTGTGCTTCAGCATCCAAATGAGAGGATAGTTGAGTTAACTTTGACCTGGGAGGTTGTAGGTGTGTTTCAGGGTCTGATAAAACTATCAGCTCATCTCCTTGTGCCAGCATAGTGACTCAGGCTAACAGAGTCAGCTGTTGCACTGAAGGCAGCGTCCTGCATGGCACCATGGATGGACTTGGTGGAGGTCAGCTCAGAGGAGGGCCAGCCTCTGATTGAGGTAGAGCAGCACAGTCAGTGTCTGGGATGAACCCATTGGAGGTAACCAGAATGGAGGCTGCTTTGGATCCTTGTAGCTTGAGGGTTTGCCAGAAGGATCCGTGGAGCACCAAATATTCTGTCACAGTTCATTTGAGCTCTCTAAGTTGTACAGCATTGCCAATGGCCTGGGAAAGACAGGGCACCTTGGAAACAGCATCCAAATTGGTTCTGAACTCAGGGAATGGCTCCATGGCCTGGAAGTACTCAGTGCATTCGCATTATTCCAAATGGTGGGGTGACAGGACAGTGTGGAGCTGTGCTTGAACCTCTCTTGGTTCTTGGACGCTTTCTGACTAAGCTGAGCTTTATGACTTCCATGATGAGTGATCGTGCTTTCAACCTTGGGTACACATCAGCAACCTCTATTTCGACGGAGATCAGATCTTTGATTTCCTACAGAGTTTGGAGAGTTTTTATTCGAGTAGCAGTTAGCCTTTCTGTTGATTTTCACGCAGAGTTCACATGATGCCGAGTTGTGCTTGCAGCTGAAACACCAGAGATGGACATTATGGGAGTCTGTGACTGTCCCAAAGTTATTTGCCAATGCTGTGCAGTACAGAAAGGAGCAGAATGATTTTTGCTGGTGATTTGTAGCATCAACAAAAAAAGGCATGCTTGTGTGACTGCTGCTGGGGACTGTGTCACTCTCTAGGCATGTGGGTGCATTGCACTTTCCCTATATTTTTCTTCCTCCTAGGTCCATTTTCAAAATGTATGTCTTTTGCTCTAGGCAGAAGTCTGATGACTTAAAATAAGCCCTGGTCTCCACAAATGAGAGCTTTAGGTTTAGTGATCCGGGAGGTCGTATGGAGAAGCCTGAATGGGCAATGAAGATATGTGGGCGAATCGAGCAAATACCAGCCAAGGATTTTAGGAGACCTTCTGAAAACACCTGTCCAATGTGGCCATTCCTAAAAACCAAACGTAACATATCTTTTACAACCTTTGTCAAACTCAGCATTAATTTTCTGCCCGTTACTCTAAAGTATATTCTAATGGAAGCTTGCATTTTCTATCATTTCCACAGTGGAGTGTTTTGGCATGCCCTGTGTCATCCAAAGTGTAGAGTTTTCATTTCAGCCAGAGGTGCACTCCTCCAAACCTGCCAAACCAGCATATGCATGAGGTAGTATGCATGAGGCAGTGTTTAAAAGAGAGTGTAATGAGCATTTGGTGTCACCTGTGTCATGTTTTAGAAGAATCTATGTCTTTGTTGGTGATCTGATTACCAGTGGCTTTGACGTTCATTACTTGTTGTGGGTGAGATTCATGATTTGCATGGCATGTTAAGGAAAGGTGTGCCCTCAAACGGCTGTGTTTAAGTCAGTCCTGATGCAAATAAGCCCAAACCCTGTAGGCAGTGTTTCAGCACTAGTACATCATTTTATGGAGTCAGCCTAAGAGAAGTAAGAGCTCAAACTCTGGAGGTGCTCTTACCCCACATATAAAGTATTTTATGGAGTCCTAGGATGAGCAATAGAGCACAAATGCTTGAGGCATGTTTACACCAACAGTAAACAACTTTATGGAACCCACTCAGGAGCAACAGCAGTCAGACCTTTCAATGTATTTTGCACCAATGGTAGACTATTTTATGGAGCCCACCCAGGAACAGTACAGGGCCCATGATCACAGACACATATTTAGGTCAAAGTAGGATAATTACGGCATATCATGGTGCAATCTAACTTAGTTTTGAGCACTCTACTTTTGGAACGGGCAGAGGATAGCTAGTTTGAGACCAAATTACAACAAAGCCCATCCCTGTGAACTGTGGAACAGATGGTAGCGAAGGAAATTAACAATCTCAATCATGCACAATCTGCCTTAGTAGATGGGGAAGAAAAGAATCAAAGAAAACATCAGACACCCTACAATTTATCTCGCTAGATTTCAGCTTTAAAATGGTCACGCACATTTTGAGTTCCGACACTACATATTTTACATTCATAAGTTTCCATCCCATGTGAAAACTTAGCAGAGGAAATGCTTTCACAGATGCTAAAGGTTGCACTACAACATAAAAACCTTCACTCGGAATGCCTGAAAGCTCCGAGACAATGGCATCTGGGCAGGGCCTTTAGATGCATGAAAAGATGCATTGCATATTAATGGTGTTCTGTACAAAAAGGTGCTATTTAAACAGCAATGGGATGTAGGCATGAGGTGGTTGGAGAGATGGCATGGAGAACCACTGGGGCAAAGACTGGCAGAGAGGGAAAGAACAGGGTATGTGAAAGGTAAACGGGATGAAGCTTTAGAGACCTGGATTTGCTCAACAATGTTGGAAATGTGGTTACTGGTTGAGGGGGGTGAAACCCTACTCGAGCAGCAACCACATTCTCTGTGAGGGCGTAGCACAGCAAACTCCAAATTAACCTGTATTTAACCTTGTGGTATCATGGCACAAAAGCAGTCAGGCTTAACCTAAAGGCAATGTGTAAAGTATATAAGTACTTCAAACAGTAACAAATTGAAAACTTGGCAACAGAAAAATCAGGGACCAATTTAGAAAAATAGATTAAAGTTTTAAAATTATTTGGGACCTAAACAACAAACATCCAACCAGTAGTACTGGAGGTATGCAATTTTAAAAATATAAGTGAAACAGAGCTTAGAAGCACAAAGTGCCAACCGTGATTTTCTAGTCAAGTTGAACCGGGACAAAGCCACATGTTTAGGCCCGTTGTGGTGGAACAGGGACCAAGTGAGGCCTGCTGAACAAAGTACCCTAAATCCGGGATGCGGGTGTTGCAAGGTCCCATGTTGAGGATGCGTCACACAGCAGGGGTTCGAAGGAAGCTGCAGTGCTGCAATGCAGAGTTCTGAGGCCATTGATGAGGGGCTTGCAATGTGAAGTCCTGTGCTGGGGATCTGAGAAAGCTGCAAGCTGTGATGAAAGGTCCTGCATCTGGCATGCATTGCACTGCAGTGGTTCCAAAGCGGCTGTGTGGAGATGCGCAGCGCTGCACAGGATGTGCTCACAGTGTGGTGAATACATTTTAGTTCCTATTGGAACTCAGGAGTTTACCTTAGCCTTTTGGCTTGCAGGCCTGTGTCCCCATCACCTAGTGACTTTTAACTTACTTAGCTTGCTTTGTTTTATTTAATTTATTGTATTATTTCTTTAAAGTTGGCTGCCATTGTTTATATTCTGTAAAGATGTTCTGTTCTGCATTATCAGTGTCACTCTGAGGAGGCGTCATTATCAGCGCCATAATCAGTGATGTACGTAGCTATTGTCATCATATCCCTTTCTCATTTACATGAGATAGGAACTTAATTAACATTTGTTGGGAATTGTTTATATAATTGCTGCCACACGTCTGCCTCGGTATCAGTTGTTTAGGAATGTACCTCCATCAGGGGTCCTACAGGATCTGTATAAATACTTCTCACACAGACAAGGTCATTAGAGGGGTTCCTTCCACATGCCATCCACACTGCACGTCACCATTTTGCAGATCTCAGCCTTAGTGTCCCCATGGAGTCTGACCCAGAGACCTCATTCCAAGGTAACAAGGGTTGGGGACGCTTCTCATGAACTTGGCACTGGCAGATTAGATTTATCATACCTAGCTCTCATTAGGTTAGAGATTAGGTTCTGTTTGCTAGGAATTTTATATCTCATGTTTATTGTAAGATGATGGGGGTTTTATATTCACAACTCTCATCATCACTAATCTGCTTCTTTTACTGTTTATTATCCTAATCATTGCAATACATGCATTTTATCGCTGATTGACGTCTTTTCAATAAATACATTGAAGAATCTCTCCTGCATCTCCTTCATTACTTTTGTGTGCATGACACTTGTTGCTAACGAGAGAAAAGGATAACTTCCATTCCACCACGACTTCCCTGAGAGGTCTTATCTAGAGTCCATGTGTAAGGCTGCCAGAAATCACCTTTGCTTTCTGAGTTTTGGTAAGGTACTGCTAGTGAGCAGTGAAGGTTGGGCCAACAGTTGCGAATTATTGTAAGAGTGCCTCAGTCGCCTACAAACAAAAGTGCTGTCATCTCTAAACCAGGGTCCAGAACTGGGGTGGCACCACTTGGGGGCAAGACTTACAACAAGCAGAGTCTACGTGCCGGTTTGAAGGTGGTTGAAGATTTTTCTGTCCCTCGGGCTCTGGTCAGTCAACTAGCCCTAGGACTCACTCCGAAGGTCCAGTCCTTCCTTCTCATGCAGCAGGTCAGCGGAGTAGCAGTCCTTCTTGTAGACCAGCACAGCAGTCCATTTGAGTCTTCCATATGGTGCCCACTTTGAAGGAGGAGAAGGTTCTGGAACTTTCCACCCAAGAGCTGTCTGGAATTTCCTGTCTTCCTGCCCTGGTCCCATCTTGTCTGGGGTCACAAAGGACCATTGTCAAACCCTTGGTGAGAGTACTCAGACAGAGCCTTTGTGATGTGCAAGTATGGTAGGTGACAGCTCCACCCCCTCACCAAGTCAGAGATAGCCCATCTTGCCAACACAAAGACCAGCTACCAGTCACCACTAGTTATGTGAGCCAGGATACATAGGATACAGGCTTCAGGCACCACAACAGTTAGGGCATGAAAAGGGCAACTTTCTAAAAGCATTTTCACAATTGTGGCTTAAAATCCAATTTCACCATTAAAGAGGGTTTAAATTACAATTCCATAGACACCAAACTTGGCATTCCTATCTGCTCCCAATTGAAAGTTCCCACCTGGTAAAAGTAATAAGGCAACCCAATGCTATCCTATTGGGGGGACAGGCCTCACAGTAGTGAAAAATGAATTTAGGGTGTTTTCACAACCAGGTCATATAAAAATTAAAAGTACATGTCCAACTTTTTAAATACACTGTACCTTGCCCGCTAGGCTGTGTAGGGCCTACCCTAGGGGTGACTTATAAGTATTAGAAATAGAAGTTTGAGCCTGGCAAGAGGTTTATCTTCAGAAAATGTAGAAAGCACACATGTTGTTAATATCACATTTTGAGTTAAACTAAACAATTCCCCAAGGCTATTTTTCAGTGTGCTACCCCAGTTAGTGTTCTGCCCCATAACACAAATGCTTATTCCATAAGCAAACCGGTGCATCTGTATGTTCCAGTCCTTAGTGTACTACCAACAAAACGAACGTCGCTGCAACGCCATGAATCCAATATTATCCTTATTTATTCACTTCTTTGCTTTTTTCAATTAATGCAATATTCATGCAGAGGCATCATTTCAATTTTCAAATGTATGCAAATGCCAATCTAGACAATTCTGCAACACGTCAAAATTCACAATTCTTCATATGTAACAAGATGTTGAAAACCCAATGCATTTCGG
Organism: Pleurodeles waltl; assembly: GCF_031143425.1. Lineage (NCBI taxonomy): Eukaryota > Metazoa > Chordata > Amphibia > Caudata > Salamandridae > Pleurodeles > Pleurodeles waltl. The sequence continues at coordinate 983,413,967 of NC_090445.1, forward strand.
CCAAACTGCCCTTCTTCAGGGTTACTAAAAAGTAACAAAACAACATCAATATACATCAGTAGCTACATATAAAAAAACTTCAGTTATCGATCTCTTGATTAAACTGCTATGACTCTACCATCCTGTTTAGTGAATATTAACCCGCCATCATAATGTGACATCAGGTATGTTAACACAGAAGTTAATAATATTATTAATGATTATTCATGTATCCTGAGTGTTGAAATTGCATAGAAAATGTAATAACATAGGGAAAAAGAATGCACACATTTTAAGGTGCGCCCACAAGCGTGGCCACGAATGTTCATGAAGTGTACTTATTAAAGGCTATTAATACGAAATGTTGAGTTTATGTTTGATTAATGTAGCAATATGTCATATTGTGGGTTATGCATTATGCATTAGCTTTATTAATTGTAGGCCTTAACTTAGCGAGGTCTTGGACTAGTTGCATTGCCTCATGTCAAGCTACATTGCTTAAGTGTTTTATGAAATGGATGCTTAGAGAATTAAATTGTGATTTTCCAATGTGCTGACCAAATGCTCCCAGCTAAAAGTCTTTCTCATGAGAACTGCTTGCTAGGAGATGATGTACTAGCTAATGCAACAATGTTTCATGTAATGTGTGCAAGACTGACTTTCTCAGGAGAGAACAATGAACATACTGCCTGGAGTATAGGCTGCAACAATATTGTTACCCGATGAGCGCAATGACAAGAACGGAAGAGATGAGAACCAGTCATCGACATGCGAACCATGTACTAGTAAAATTGTAGATTTGAAGCTTTAGGTTCATTGGATTAACTGCAAATGCGCGATCCCTTGACCAATGAGAACTTTGGAAGTAGTTTTAGGAAATCTAACTCAGCCGGACTGCACTGAGAGGAGACCCCCATTTTGCCCATATTTCCCTCTTTAGAAGAGATGTGCTTAACCTTATTGCTTAAAGAGACTTTGCTTATTCTGAACTTTGATGCTGAATCCTGATGTCAAGCTGACCGAACTGATGTCCTGAGGACTAAGACTGTCACCGCTTGCTGATCCAAACTGAGGATAGGTATATTGAGTATGATTCAGTTTGCCATGTCTATTTGCTTTTGTTTCTAGGTACCAACCACTATTTTGATAGAGCCATAGGTAGATGTTTTTACAAATTTGTGTTGACTAAATTGTTTTGCATGAAGGCCAAACATGCTATTCTAATCTGATGTTATTTAGGGTCCTCACTAATGAAGTTCATTACATGGAATAACATTTGATGTCTTTTCTTTGCTGAATCTAAATGTATGTAATGTCATTTGCGCAGTTATTCTTCCTATTAATTTGTACTGTAACCTTAGTATGTGAAGTAGCTCAAGCTTTGAATGGATTGCGATACTTTCGCCCCTTTGGTCAGCCAGTATTGTTTCTGTATGTTTATCATTTGATTTTGAGAATGAGTTTTGTGACATAAGCATTGTTAATTTAGGGAAATAAACTTTCTAACTTTTACCTAAAGGTGTGGTTATTCATTAAATTGACTTTAAAGAGTGCTTTAAGGGGAGATACGTACATTACAATGAGTATAGGGGATATTGCACCGCCAGAAGGTACACCAGCTTACATTGTAATCTAAGAAAAGGGTGCTGAGCCATGTCTTAGGTTGAAGCAATGGTGCAAAGTGACAGTAAATGGAACATATAATTTAAGGAGTTTAAAGAATCTGAGGAGGGTGCTGCATGATCTGAAACCCCCTCCGAGACCAGCACAGTTCGAGGCATTAGCAATCTGGCAGTTAGTAACCAGACAGCAACAGAAATTTGAGAGGAGAATGAAAAAGGCAGAAAAGGCACTGGGAAGGCTAGATGGGACATTCATCAGAGGTTTTGGCAAACCAAGACCTTTCAGGGGATTAAGTTGTTTCCTGCAATTACACAGGACAGCGAGAGAGAAGGAAGGAAAGCTACCAGAAAAACAAACAGGAGCTCTTCTGAGAGAAGGGAGTGGAGACAAAAGGAGTCTAAGGGACCATTGACATTGAGGAAGAGTCAGACGATGAGTTTATCTTGCAGTTATTGAGAAATCATCCACCACCATATGCAGCCAAAGAGAATGGTCCGAGCACTAGTGTAAATCCTTCACCTCTGACACAGGTTAATGTGACCAAGAGTCGGTGCAGGTAAATCCTAGCCCGACGCAGATCCCAATGTAGAGCAGTGTTCATGCACCTATTACTCCAGTAGTACAAACTCAGGTGCACAGTCGAATGTCCTGAGAATTTACCCTGATGTGCCCATTGTGGAAACTGCCACAAACCTAATAGTGCCAACAGGACAGGCATTCCCCAGACCGATGTTGGTTCAAACAGAGCCACCTCCACTTTTACTACCAGAATGCAGGAATTATACTCCCACAGAACCTGAATGTTAGACCAAGCCCAGATGTTGTATCTGTACCTGCCATCATTGGCCCAATTGTACCTTTGTTTGCACAAGAGAAACCCAGTGCAGATGGACAGGGAGTCCTGAGTCAGAATGCAATGAGGGGAGGACTTAATGAGAATATTCGCAGAGTCTCTCCTGTGGGACAGACCTTTGACGGATCAAGATCTTTGCTCGACCTTAGTCCATTTGGAGTTCCTCCGGATACTGTGATAGGATCGAATGCTGGTCAGAGCCTGAAATTGCTGACACCGTAGAACCCAAATACAGTGGTGCAACTAGTGCCACATATACAGGGTAGCAACATTTCATTGCAGGGTTTGACTGGCCAGCAATTGACTGAATGGTAAGGCAAGCTGAATGCCCCGCAGAGTGCTCCTAGAGGAGAGGAGTACTTGAACTATACGATACTGGGAATGGAAGCGGGTGAACTCATTGAAGGAACTATGGGTGTGAACAGGTGGGAGTCCTACACAGAAGCAGAGTTGAGATATCTGTAACCTTAGAATGTGTAGTAGCTCAAGCTTTGAATAGATTGCGATTCTTTCACCGCTTTGGTACAACTGCTAACAGGTATGATGGGCTCTGGATAGGAGAAATCCAGGAGTTGATGTGTATAGCTTATGGTCCCAGAAATTGTCACAATCATCTCACCTAGTGCGAGGCCTACACGGGAGAATAAACGTGCGTCGTTTTAGGGCATATGAAAATATTTAGGCCCAGAAGCAGTTCTAAATTATATGTAACCCAAGGCTGCATATTAAGGACGACACAAGTTTTAAGTATTACCATAAGGGATGAGGACAACAAATCTTCGTGTTTTTTCAATTGAGCTCAGGCCATCTGAGGACACATATTTGTGGTTTTCAGTGGTGAAAACGATCCAAGCAGCGGAACCAAGAAACTATTTCTTATTTTATATTTGGTAGACCCCGTCCCATGGATGTCAGCACTCAACAGCGGCACTGTGCATTTTTTCAGACTTTTCCGTCCCTCGCTACTACGTAAACACAAAGAGAAGAGCAACCCGAAGCAGGAAATATAGACGCTTGATAGGAGGCCTCCCAACTCTGTTGTTTGAGAAAAGCATACTCATTGTTTCATTATGTATTTGCTAATGACGCGAATACTTAAGCATTTCATATGTAGCCACATTTAAAGAGTTTAATCAACCGAAGTGTAATCGATTGTCGTAATTTGTAAACCAGACCCTCCTCTCCTTTAGGCGATCAATTTTATAGGAGCTGTAACACAATCTCCTCTTTTGTTTGTGGACGGTGTTTGCAGTTCAGGATTGTCACGTGATCACATGCCCCTGGGACACCTGCAGCTTGTTTGGACGTAAAAGTCCCAGGGGCAAGGGAAGTCAGCCAAGAACAGCTCATTGTCTATGACATGCATTCTACTCAGCGACCGTGGAAAATGCGCCGACGTGAAGTCTTTATCTTTGAATCCAATCGTGTACGCGAAATCATTAATTGCGGTGCATCTGAATGGCTGGTAAAGCGGATGGCGTTGGGAGAGAACTAGGGGTGTAACGCAGACCTCCGCACGCTCAGCTTGGATGAGTTGGGGGAGTGACCCTTCAACTAAAAGCCCATGAGTATCTGTGAGCTGGGGCGAGTCACCACATTCTGCACTTGGGCCACATCATCTTGCGTTACGCCACTGCCTCCAATTTACGTCTGACTAAACCTAAATTTGGTTCAAGAAAGGCTTGCAAACTGAAATGTTCAAGCTCCTTTATTACTTACGGCCAAAATTGAGAGGGTAATGACAGAAGAATGTGGGGTTGAGATAGTACCAGCCTAGAAACCAGTCCTGGCGGAAGGATTCGGAATCTGGGAGGGCCATGAAGAAGCATGGGTGGGCCACGATGATGAATGGATTTGCTAGCATCTCCCGGGTGTCCGAGACCTGGCTCTGCCATGCTGGACAGTTTTGTTGGGGGATGAGCTGCATATTTTGCCTAGTGAGCAGGTCATGCTTATTAGTTTTTTCTCTATTTCTAAGGCTTTGTTTTGTACATACGTTTATTTACTATCTCTTTTGCTCTCTCTGTTTCCCTATTTCTCTGCTGCACACTCCTTTCTCTGCACCTCACCCTCCTTTCTCTATGCCACATTCTCCTCTGTCTCCACCTCACCTTGCTCTTCTCACTCTCTGCATCCTCCTGCCTCCCTGGCACCTCTCTTCACTTCACCCATCTCTTTCTCCATCTCATCCTCCTGTCTCCCTCAGTGGCCTCCTCTTTCTCTCTCTCCACTTCACCCTGAGCTATTTCTCCCACCACCTTCCTTTTTTAATGCCTCAATCTCTTTACCTCACTGTCCTCTCACTGTGTTTCCACTTTTAGCTTGTTCTTCTGTCTCCACTTCATTTTTCTCTCTCGCGTCGCCTTTCTCTACCATACTAATACTCTCCCTCTCCCGCCTCCTTCATGCCTGCACCTCACCAGCCTCACTCTCTCTTCCTTAGTATCCTTCCTCTCTTTGCCTCACCCTCCTCACTCCCTCCCACTCTCCTACCTATCTCCATCCTCTCTCTGCTTGACCATCACCTCCTTTGAAACACAACCTTCTCTCTCTCTCCACCTCACCCTTTTCTGTCAACCTTACCTTCACTGTTGCTGCCTGCTGTTGCGTATGTAAAGGAAGGCTGACTGTTTCACACAAGCAGTTGTGCTTGTGTGTGTGAATTAATGGACTTTGTAATCCTGCTGCCCTGTACCTGTTCTCCACTGGCAGCTCTCAATATTTTAAGCAGCACCAACTCCTGGATTATCCAGTGTGTGTATCCAGAAGAACTACAAAGACTTGGGCGGCCTGCATATTTTAAAGGATTGTAAAAAGCTGTGCAACTGTTTGAAGATTTTACTGCTGTCCATTTACTTCAAATAAATGTAATACCAATTGAAGGAGCAATCAAAGTTGGCAACTGGCCAAACATTAAATGTGAGCCTGTTTCTTTCCATAGCTGCCCACTGTGCCAAGAATACTGATTCTGAGGGTGACAACAGGAATTGTACTTTGATGGTTAATTTTTCAACATATATTCAGCTGTCAGTCCTTTCAGTAGAAAGTATTTTAAGGGGAACAATGTGGAAATGTACAGCTTAAGTGAGTGCCTTTAGATTGACCACCACTCTTGTGTCTCTTTTGTTCTACCACTCTTCTCTTAACACTGCTCTGCCCCAACATATCAATCAGTCAATCAATCAGGATTTATAAAACACGGCTAATGGTGAAAGCTCATGTGATGAGTTGTGTAGAGCCTTGTGTGCGTTGGTCAGCGGCTTGAATTGGCATTTCTTCTGTACAGGGAGCCAGTGGAGTTGCCTGAAGTGGGGTTTGATGTGGATTCATTGAGGGAGGCTGAGGATGAGTCTGGCTGTAGCGTTCTGTATGGTCTGAAGTCTGAGGTGTGTGGCGATTCCTATGTAGAAGACGTTGCCGTAGGCTAGCCGGATGGTGATGAGGGCCTGTGTCACAGTGCTTTGCATATGTAGGGGTAGCCACTTGAAGATAGTATTTATCTGTGACATAATTTAGCATTTGCTCTTTATGCTCCTCTTTGATTACTTTTTTTGTTTCTCGTCATTGTAATCCTTTATCAGTCTCATCCATCACCTTCACCTTTCTCTACTCGTATCCATCTACTCACTTCTGGTCCCTCTCTCAGGTCAGTATCTATCAATCATCTTATTCCCATTACCCCATTTGCTCATCATTCTCTTGCTATATCCTTATTCATCCACCTCTAACACATCTTTATCATATTCTCTACTTTGTGACACACATCACTATCATACTCCTCTCTGATCAGTCTTTCTGTCATATTTTTTCTTTTCCCTTGCACTCACTCCTTTACTCTTCTTTCATCCCCCTTTTTGCTTATCATTCTTTTTGGTTGTCCCTTCTTTTTTCCTTACCCTCAACATTTCTATCCTCACACTCTCTTAAAATTAATCTCCATTCTACATCTCTGCACCATTCCCATCACCAGTTTGTCTTGTCAAAATTCTAGAAGTTTTAATTAGATTCACTACCCTTTAGAGTCACAGGTATGGAAGCCATACACCTGGGTTTTTAGAACTTCTGACAAAAGGCCACCACCACATCCACAGGTGCGAGTTAATCGATAGTTAATAACATTAGTGGCCTAAGTGGGTAATGTGCTCATCCTTTCAAAATGTGCTAAACACAAATATTTGGAGCTCAAATAAGTGTGTTGTTTATCAGGGATAAGAGAGCGCAAGCAGCTCAGAATTTATATATTTATGGCAGGACATACCATTTTTAAAAAACCCTGCTATGACAATCTTGAGTCGAAAGTGAAAGGCTGAGTAGTACTATTTGAACTCCACAGATTGTAGGAACATCTTGACAGCAAGTGCATAAACCACTATATTATCTTATTGGTTTAGGACTGAGGGATTACAGCAGCCCAATAATCCATATCCATCTATGTGACATAAAGGGAGAATTTGTTGGAAGAAAACAAATACACAGTCCCTTGTGCCCCAAAGTGTGCTATCTCCGTCTTCAGGTCCTAATTATGTTAGACTCAGCTAGCATATCTTAGGGAGTAGGCAGGACAGCTTCAGTACATGACACCAGTGCGGCCAAATAATAGCTGCCAATAATATTCTTTGTATAACTGGAACTTGCACTACCCCTGCCCATGCTGTATCTGGTTTTGTGTTAGTGAGACTTGGAAAAGTCTTTTTAATTTAAAAAAGTAAAAAAGTGTGGCATTGGCAGGGGTTTTTCCATATAGTTAAGAAAAGGGTGACAGCAGGAGGTAAATAAAACACACCACTACTAAGATATAAATTGATTGCATAGTTTCAATTATTTTTCTTGAGATTACAAAATCCCTTCAGATTTTCTGCCATATGCAAGGCCAACTGTAATTACCTGGCATGGGAGGACCAAGTAATGTGACAATGTATACTAAATTATGTGACATGAAAAGGTAAACTATACAGACTAATGTGGCATATTTTTAATCAGTATTCACCATTTTCTGATTTTTACACATCAACACTGTGAGCGAAGATGTCACCTCACTATTATCGGTTTAGACTTAAATAAAGCAATCTACAAAAGAGAAGTGACATGCCTGTTCATGACAAAAGGCCTGGCACTGTATGGCAACAGATCTGGTAGTGTTTTTTTGCAACTTTTCATCAGTTTGAACTAGAAACAGTTTTGGTGTTTAAATGAGCAAATTATTGGTACTGTGTGACAAATGCGATCAATCCATAATTATGCAGAAATCACCACATCCGCAGAATTACAACATCCTAGCAGCTCTGGCCATATGCTATCTTCTAATTACTGCGTAATTGGAGCTTGCAGGCATCTTGTGATACAGTACACATATCGCAGGGACCCCTTCTTTTCACATGTGCAAACTAACAGCGCCATCCCATGTACTTCACACCTATCCCAGGCACTTCAAGTAGCCCATTGCATTGGCATTTTTCCAGAAGTTTACCATTTAGGCTCAGAAAGCAAGGCTGCAGGCCCGCATGAAACATTAAGAAAAAAACAAAATATATTTTTCTACTTTCATATGGACCTTGGGAGGGCCAGGGACTATCTTGGAAAGGCCTGGCTCACCAGGCTCCCCTGCTTGAGCCCGACCTACTAGAAACTAGTGAATATGTTGAATCTAGGATCACACTGGTAAAAATGTTCTATCCAGCCCCACACTGCAGGAGGCTGGTGACCAAAATGGAGCCATGGGGACACAAATGGTGCAAACCAGAGGCTCCTAGCCTGCAGCCTGCTTCAGACAAATGCCAGTGTCAGAACTGTCTGTCTGACCCCTGATTGAGGCCTTCTATTTATCAACTGGACTCCAAGTCCCTAGTTGGCAGTGGTTTGCAACCTTTCCAAGTAGGGAGCCACACTCTACTTAGGATAAGGGAGTCGCACAGCTAAGATAACACCTGCTCACCTTCTTGATAGCTCTGCTTGAGCAGTCAGGCTGATCTCAGAGGCACTGTATAAAGTATTTGTATACACACGCAATAACACACTGAAAACACCACACAAGTATTCCACACCTGTTTAGAACAATAGCCAATATTTATCTGAGTAAAACAAGACCAAAACGACAAATATCCAACATACACAAGTAGATATATGAATTTTCAAAGATTAAATGTAATATAGTGCTTAGAAACACAATAGCTTCAGCTGGGGCTATCAAAACGTCTTGACAGTCACTTACAACAATCTGATGCCACCCTCGAGGGAGCACAGCCGGCCACGGGGTCGTGCAGATCCTAGTTACAGTACCTTGCAAAGCAATGAGGAAACAAAGACGTTGCACGAAGTCGGGGAGGTAATGTGGCTTTGGTTCCTTACTGCTATTGGGGAAGTGAGGCATAGTTTCCTTATTGCTAGGCAGAGAAGGTGAGGCATTGGTTCCTTGTGATTGCAGAGGTGGTGATGCAGTGTTGGCAAAGCATAGGTTCCATACAACAAGGCAGGGTCAATGAATTCAGCAGGTCAAGATGCGAGGTGGCGGCTTTGTGGTGTTGCAATCACACCTCAGGGCCACTGGTGCTGCAGCGGGTGCCATGGACGTCAGAGACACAGCACTCTCGACTCACACTTTGGCGGGACTTCGGAGGCACTGCAGCAGTGTTGGGCCTGAGTTGTAGGCTGCGGTTGTTGCACTCAGCAGGGACTGAGGCTCCAGTGGAGGCAGTAGCGCAAGGTCAGAGACCGGCACCAGTTAACGAAGTCATCCTGGAAGTGGATGCACTAGTTTCTTCCTTGTTGCATCAGAACTCACTTCCAAGGGCCCAGGAACTGGATTTGGCACCACTTGGCAAGTCAGGGCTCTCAGCAAGAGAGTTCAGGCACTGGCAGGTGAAGTCTTTGATATACCTGAGACTTCTTGACAGGAGGCAAGCTCAGTCCAAGCCCTTGGAGAATCTTTGGGAGCAGGATGCAAAAAGCCAAGTTCAGTCCTTTCACTCCCAGGACAAAATCAGCAAGCAGCAGGCCAGCGCAACAAAGCAACAGGCAGAGTGGTAATCCCTCCTACAGCATCCATCTCTTCTTCCTGGCAGAATTTCCTTAGTCCAAAAGGATTTTAACTATGTGGTGTCAGAGCTCCAGTACTTATATTTATTTCTGTCTTTCAAGTAGGCAAACTTCTAAGACAAGGCTTTTTAGTGCTCAAGACTCTGCCTTTCCCTGCCCTGGCCCCAGACACACTAGACGCACTCCAGGGGGTTGGGATCTGCTTTGTGTGAGGGCAAGCACAGCCCTGTTCAGGTGCAAGTGTCAGCTGCTCTCACCACTCTAGCTCAGGAAGGCCATTCAGCCTGGTGATGGGCCATCAGGATATGCAGGGCACACCTCAGCTCCCTTTGTGTGGCTGTCTAGATTGAATGCACAAACAGCCCAACTGTCATCCGGACCCAGACCTGTATTCAGCAGACAGGCAGAGGCACAGAATTGTTAAACAGGAAAATGCCCACTTTCTAAAAGTGGCATTTCCTTCATATCTCTATCAGCTTCCAAGGGGATATTACACTTAAAAGATATTTTAAGGCAATCCCCATGTTATCCTGTGGGAGAGATAGGCCTTGCAATAGTGAAAAAACAAACTTAGCAGTATTTCACTATCAGGACAAGTAAAACACACCAGTACATGTCGTACCTTTGAATTAATCTCTACCCTACCCATGGGGTTACCTTGGGGGTGACTTACAGATAACAAAAGGGACGGTTTGGACCAGGCAAGTGGGTGCACTTGCCAGGTCCAAATGGCAGTTTAAAACTGCACACGCAGACACTGTAATGGCAGGTCTGAGACATGTGTACAGGGCTACTCATGTGAGTGACACAATCAGTGCTGCAGGCCCACTAGTAGCATTTGATTTACAGGCCCTGAGCAAACATAGTGAACCTTACTAGGGACTTACTAGTAAATCAAATATGCAGATCATGGACGAACCAATCACCAATACAATTTAGACAGGGAGCACTTGTACTTTAGCACTGGTCAGCAGTGCTAAAACCCGCAGAAACAAAATGCAGCACATAGTCGAAAACAGGAGGTCAGAGGCAAAAAGTTTGGGAATAACCATGCAAAAAGGGTAATTTCCAACAGTCCCCTACTCTTCACAAAGCAGAAATTTAGTGACAGCACTTTACTTTAAATTAATCAAAAGCAGATTGGGAGTGCTCTATAAAATTTCTCGCTAAAATAAAGTAATTCCCTGACACATGCCCTTTAGGGAAGTCACCGAAAGAACATCAGTAGCGCCCTAAAAACTCTCTTAAGTAATTCTCCGACACATGCCTTTTAAAGTCCCTGTGGCTTGTTTTAACACAATGAGGCTGATTACAATTATAGGTGCTATTTATCACATCTGGTAAATAATGATATAACGAGGTTTGTTATGTATCAGGTGCAATAAATAGCACATATCATTAGTTTCTGGGAAATAACATGCAGATTTTGGTGTTTAACACACCAAAATCTGCATGATATGTTAAAGACCGTATACTTTTCCCAGTTATATTTCAGCATGTTTGATGCGCCTAAATGTAACAAATGTTTAGTTATTTAATGCATCTGTTCATTATTGGATGCATTAAATTAACCCAAACTCGTAATTCTTACCCATGAGTAAACAGGGGTTTATGCATGCAGGGCCTGCTTTAGGGTTTTGAAAGCGGTGGGGCCGCACCGGGTGCTGACCTGGATTGGGGGCGCTGACCTCAGGAGGTGCGCTGTATTGATCAATAACTTATGAAACTTGCGATTTAAAAGCACCTACTGAAAAGTTCCTTGGGCATCCAGCCTTCAGAAGCAATTAAAATGCCAAGATACCTCTTGTGATTAAGGTTCCTGCTAGGGAGAGGGATGGGAGTTTTGTCCAGAGGCAGCTTTGATTCGCCATAAAGTAGCATAGAGGGTTGATATGCCTGCTGCAAAGAACAGAACTATATGTGGATAGCTGAGTGGATTAGTAAAGCCAGCCTTAAGCAGCCCTTTAAAAATCATGAAATGTGTGTGAGAGAGGGGCTATGGAGAGATCAGAGACACTTTTGTGAGGTGATAGTGAGGGAATCTGAGGAGGTGGTCATGGGGTGGGAGGCGCCAAAAAAGACTGTCCCACAGGGCGCCAGTAGCGCTAAAGCCGGCCCTGTATGCATTGGTCGGAGTTTAACAAGCAACTTGTAATCAGGGCCTAAGACGATTGCACACAGTGGTAAAGCTATGTCCTACACTTAACTCACTGTAACGTTTCTCGTTCATATTAATAAGGAATAGAAGAACATCACGGGACATCTTAAGTGGTCACCCTCCTGGTCTGTAGGTAGTGTTCAGTGTTCAGAGTGCCCCAAGTGCTTCTGCACTGCTACATTTGGCAACACTGGTTAATCAAAAATCGGTAATCATTTTGAGGTTTTTAAAACTCCAAGTAGCATACTGACGACCCCTCAGGAAACAACATTGAGTGGCTTTGGCATGAAAATAACATCACAGGAAATCATATGACATTAAACGGGATCCACATCAGAGGAATTGTCTGCATGGCTTCTGACACAGATAATATCATTACACATAAATCATGTGACATAAATAAGTATGCTTTGATCACTGTGCCCTCGTTAAGGCCGCACTAGTGCAGAACCAGTGACTCCAGCAGGCTAGTTTTCTTGGTATTTGATATGCAGTCCCTGTTATGTGGGTGTGCAGCATGCCTCGTCCGAAAGCAAAGTTTCAGGGGTATTGGTACCACTTATGCAACATCTGCATAACATCGTTGTGAGTTCGTGGGGCGTTCCTTCAGCGTAAGAATCTGCTACCAACACTGATGCTAATTTTCCACAAACAATGCACTATACGCTGTTTACCAGTGTGCAAATCTCAGTATTATATACTTATTCAATAAGTCCAGGAGGTGGGTGTAGCACCTGGACATGTGTTGTAAGGGTGTGCTATTTTTTTGCAGATGTGCTTCCTTTTAGGTACAACCATCAGAATACCTTATGCAAATTATTACAATATAAAAGTACAGTAGCCTAAATATAGAGTACCTTAATATCATGAAGGTAAGCATAGAGGTAACAATAGGTTTACTATACTCAATACCACTGGGAATGGAGGACACCCCTCCTCCTGTGTTGCTGGGCTGGATCTGTTCTGCAGGGAAAGGAAGTTTGCACTGTTTTGCCTTCAGTATGAGGGGGAAGCATTTTTGCTGTTGACTACCTGAGCCTTTTCTCGGAACAATGGGCCCTTCCACTGTAATTGCTCTGCTTGTACCCGTTCAGTGGGGGATGGATGCTTGCCCTGCTGCTGCCATGCTGCACATGTTCTAGGAATAAAAAGCATTTCCACCGATAGCGCTCGTCTGTATTTGTTCTATGAGGGAGAGAAGTTTGTACTGCGGATGCTCCAGTTGCAGCGATTCTGCGAGGAAGGGAAGCTTCCACTCGCTACCTGCTCTGTTTACGAAAGCACCTTGTGGTGCTCTTGCTGATACTTTTACCTTTTATTTACATGTCCTTAGTGTTAGGAACTATTACACTGAGGCTGCCATGCTGCATTTGTTGTTGGTGTAGTGGAGCACGCGATAAAACAATTCACTACAAAAAAGCTAAAGAGATTGGCATTTCCAGTGCTTGTTTCAATCGATGTTATAAACAAAGGAGTGGACCCTTACCAATATGTGAGACAATCTCACTTTTGTTTTTGAGAGTGAAACAAGTAGAGTTTTTTAAATGGACTAGAGTACTTTGTAAAATGTTAAAACATAGCTGGTACAAGCCTTCATGTCGTGGGTGACACCTTCAGCCAATTCTGGATTATTAATAAACATCATTTTCTATGTTAGGGACTGTTGGCCCATCATGGAGGTATTAAAAGCAAAGCTACAAGTCCCACAATGCAACATGTCATTGACTGAAAACCTAAGACTGGCTGATTGTATTACGTATTAGAGCAACTTGGCATCCTTGTGAAAAGTGAAATAAAAAGCATGTGTAATCTGCTGCATTTTCTCAGGTAGGCAGTCAGGAGTTTGTGCAGTGAGAGGGCGCAGATGGTGTTTCCAATGCAGCTGTGAGTACCCACTGCTAATAGGCTGAAATTAACACTCCTCTAACTCAAAAGGTGTGACAAAAGATAGATCAGTACCCAGCACAATTAGGAGTTCAATTACTTCACCATAGCGCCTCCTCCCCTACCCCCACCTCTCATGGGATTAAGTTGGAGAAATTGCAGCTAGAAAGGTTGAAGAAGCAGGAAAAATAAAACAACGTGCTTGTGCCACTCTTAAAGGCTCGCCGTTGCGCCGGTAACACCTCCTCGAAGCCCTCTGCTTTGAACTGGGGCAGCAAGAGCTCGAGGTGCTGTCCCCTAAGGGCCTCCAAAGGCCTGCAGGGTAGCTAAAGAAAGTGATGGATTGTCACCCCTGCAGTTCATTCGCGTATCAAACGATGACGAATTGAATATACAGCAAAGTAGAAAACATTTCAAATTTGTGCAGCTTACGTATTATTTGCACTGGTGAGTTCTGAGGCGTGGTAATGGCCAAATATGGTTTAAAATGTACAATCTGTAAAAACATACTCTAATAATCTCTTGTTGGCAATGCAAAACTGAAAATAAAGATATTCGGCATGGTTGGTTCATCGCAGCCCATCCAGATCGGAAAGCATTCCTTAGCCTGCAGCCCACTGGGAAAATGCCATTGAGCCATTATGACCACTGAGGCCCTGCTTGTCAGAGACCTTCTGACCTCGTGTAAAATTGCTTTTAAATGCCTTTAAATTGTGACCAGGGACAGCAGGCCAGCAGACTGGAATGTGCTTACTTTTAAGTCCCTGAGCAGAATCTCTAATCTTGCATCCCACCTTTACAGTCGCTTTTAGTTATGGCCAGTTTAGCACGTGTTAGTGGTGCTTTAAATGAGCCATTTTCACAGTATTTGATTTAAAGATTTGTTGTAAAAGAGATCCCAACCTTATTTAAATTATGTCATGTTTTGATCAATGATATTCGTCCATTGCTGTTTGAAATCCACAATTTTCCAATAAAGTTTCAAAATTTAATAGAGGACAGCATAAAGACACATCTGCAAAACTGGCTCGAAATTCTAACGTTGCTAGCACAGTGTGCTTCAAAATAGCACAGTTGCCACAAATCTTCCTTATTTCATATCCTTTCTTAAAATTTCCTTGAGGCAAAATACCTTCCCTGTGGTAAAATTGGAAAAAAGGCCTCTCCTATTTTCACAAATGATGCTTATTAAGCGTGTTGTAAATTAACCCATTCGACATTAATGGCAAAAGGCACGTGTTACAATGGACGCAACTATCAATAGTTCCGCAGGTACAGTGGCATTTTGGCACTGGAACCTTGGGAGCATTCCTAACCGGAAGGATGGCTGTATTGCACCACCCATTAAGTTGATATTGGTGGGGGTTATTTTGCTTGTTTGCATCAGGGCCCATGGCACCCTGCCTACGCCACTGGCATTACACTAATGTGAGTGTCACTTATTGAAGACCTGCCAACTCACAGGGTGCCACTGTGTGACACACGATATAGGCTCTCCGCACACGATCACCCAGTGAGGAGCCAATATCACACGGTGGCAGGAAAACGAACTGGAAACCTCGATAAACTGTGGTTTTCAGCTCATTCTCGAAAACTTAAAACTGCCTATGTCCAGTAATGGGTGGGACAACACCACAGAACACTGGCAGCAGTCTCAGTAAGTTTTTGTTTCTTTTTTTGGAGGAAGGGCTTTGAAGCGGAGTGGGGGGCAAAAGTGCCTCTTAGGTGTTTCTCGGCACGAGGAAACGCCCCCTTCGAGGCCCCGCCCTCTCCTCACATTGTGAGGTTTTTGGTGAAGTTGGCAGCTCTGCCTATTGGCATGTCCTTTAGGTAGTTTAGTGCCTTTATCAATGAACCCATTCATACCCACTTGCCATTCTCTGAGCACATGACAGACCATAAGCCGCCCGTTCTCAGAAGCCTTGCTGGGGTAAACAATTCAAGGACTTTCCATCGGAATGAAACCAGCTTTTATGGCACAAACGTGAATATGATTGAATGTTGAATGAAAATGCTGCCCCAGCGCTGTAGAAAATGAAGTCAAAGTTAGATGTTGAATATAGGGAAGTTAGTTGCCTTCCATTTAAAAAAACAGGATGGAAAATACAATTTTCTCTCTTTACAATTTTACAGTTTTTGACAACTTGTCCACTCAGCCCCTAGGAGGCACTAAAGTAAGGGATTTGGAGTTTGAAGCATTTTATGACCAGGGCCACTAGAATTTTGCGGCAGGAGAAGGACAAATTATGCAGCAGAGTTGATTAAATTATGTAGCCATAAAAGACAAATTTTGCTGCGTAATGCAGCAAATTTCATGATGGCATTACTGCGTTATTTTGTCATTTTTACACTTGGTAACACTGTGTAGGGATTGGGTGCACCAGTTTGACACCCAAATATAACAATAAGTAACATAATTGTGACCAGTCCAGCTTCACATAGGGGCTTTCAGTGCGCAGCAACATGATTTGCTGTGTTTTTAGACACTTTTGAACCGTTTGAGCTAGAAACATTTTTTTTGTTCAAAGCTGTAGATTATGAGGCACATGATGGATTATGTGGCACACGAGGTAAATCTAAAATTATGCAAAAAACACTGCAGCCCCACAATCACATAATTCCAGTGGCCCCTAACCCAACCTGACCCTGAAACCTCTCCTCGTGCCCACCATTATTCCCTGAAGGAAAGAACTGCCAGTGTTTCTTCCGATCAATTAATGTATTTATTTAGTATTCTAGTCCAACTCTGGAGCTTCCCGGGAGTGTTTGAAGGACTATACTTGCAATAATGAAATAGTAAAACTTAAAAAAAATTCGGATACAATGGCGCTGAGATAGCCTTGTAACTAGTACCCGAATTCTGCCCTTCTATAAATCGAAGTTCTGTGAAGGCAGAGAATATTTGCATCAATGACTGGCCTTTTGCTGGCCTCTTGTCTGATGGCTCCCTGGACGTGCTAACGCCTGGAACTCAGGAAGAGCTTGAAACGTACGTTTTGTGCTTATGTTTGGGAATTGATTCCGCAGGCAGCTTTCCGGGTGCTGAACCCCTCTTCGATTCCTAACGAATGGTCTCTGTCCCAAGACTCTGCAAATGCCTTGCACAAGTGGGTGCTCAAATTTCAGCTCTTCGTGGAATGTCTGAAACCTCCTCTGACTCTTTACTCAGACCTCCCTTGCCCACTTTCTGTCCTCTTCTTCCTAGGGTCTCAGTTTCTTGCAGCAGTTTTCTACTTTTCTTCTCATCTTCCCCTGTATGTTTCTATCAATTATCTAAACTTAATGTACCCTACATTGCGGTCCTTGCCATACATTTCTGTACAAACCTGGGGTCAGATTTACTATCAAACTTGTCTGAACATGGGGTCGCAAACTGCAACATGTATTTCATTTTGCAAAGTGACCCGGGTACTATTAAGTATTTTCACAAAATCATCAGCTTCAGCGGGTCATAGAACTTCCTATCTAATGACCAACTGAGGCAAGTCGTAATTTGGAAGGAACCCACTCTTTACACCCCTTGAAAATTCAGTATGGGCTGCAAAACCCCTTTTAGGAGTCAGCCTCTCGACTTGCAAAATGTGTTTTGAACCTAAGAAACATCGATTGTATAGTCATAAACACAGTGATTTTGCAAATAGCAAGGTTTACAATCAAAACATTGTATTGTGCTTCTTGCCTCTATATTCTTTACCCTTCGATGTGCTGCCCTCTTGATTGTTGTTGGTTCCTTCCATGCATTTTTATGTTTCACACAGCTTATTCTTCTGTATGCTTTCTTTCTCCATTGGGTTGTTAGCATTTCAGAATGTTATGACAAAGAACAATAACAACAATTGAATTATCTTGCCCTCGTTATTGTTTATTCTTATATGATTATTCTTTCCTTTGAATGTTAACATCTCTATCAGCCATTTTTCAGATTCCTCTCAATTTGACAACAGTGTTCTTTGGCCTTTCATTTACTAAACTTATATTTTTTGAATGTTTACCAGCAAGACACCTCTATGAAATGGCGTATAGTCATCAACAATGTAACATATCTCGAGTTAAAATCCCTTGAAATGTCTCATCTCAGGCATACATTGCACACTTTATGTGTGGAAAAAGGAAACTCCTGCTGTTTTTATAAACCCTTAACCATGCACTGTCAGCACAAAAATACCACATTCCATCAATCATTATCAATTGTTTTCATATTTTATTTCTACTTGTAATAATAATTTGATTTATTTTAATGTGTGAAATACTCCTCGTTACACACTCTTTTCAGCTCACTAACCAGACATTACTAATTATAACTCACCGCTCTACCATGCACTTTGTTCTCACAAAAAATTATACTTCTCTGTACACTGACCAAGACTCTCTGCCACTCTACTGCTTAACACTGAACTGTATGACACTCTATTCCACTGAACTCTACTCTATACCACTATACTCTGAAACACTGTGCTACACTCTATGCCACTCTATGACATTCTACTTGATGACACTCCACTCCGGTCTATTTCACAACACTCCAGTCGCCAACACTCCACTGTACAATAGTCAACTCTACTGTACAGAGACAACACACCACTCCTCTATAAAATACTTTTTTCCACTGTACGCTACTTCACACCACTCTACCCAACTCCACTCTTCTCCTCACTGGCGTAACATAGGCCCCTGCAGCTCCCACAGTGTGTGGGGGTGGGGCTGAGCTCCAGGGAGCCCCCTCAACTCTGTACCCTGGCATTGAACATGGCCTGAGCGTCCGGAGGTGGGCCCCTCCAAGTACTTTGCAGAGTGGCCCCTCAAGTTTCTTTATGCCACTGTCTATTCCACTCTACAGTACTCCACTCTATGACCCTAAAGTACAACACTGTCCTTCACTGTATGGTACTACACTCCAATGAATGACACTCAACACTGCAATTTTAAACACATTTTTATTAAAAGATAAAACCATTAACATACAATGAAAAAAGAAAGGGTAAGGATAATTTCTGGTTAGAAATACTTCATGCATTCTTTCTATACAAACCCAACATAAAATACACAAACATTAAAAGCTGTAAAGATAACATAAATATTTAATAACGCACACAGTCTTGTCACTTACCACACTACATTAGCAATAACTCATGCCTTTTCAATTGCATACTATATCACTTATCACACGTGAAATTCTAGCATTCATAACACTTATAACTCCTCAAATTACACCTTTAAGGTAGACTGTGTAACGAGTTGCACTTCTTATAATAATTTGAAGGTTGTGGATACATTGCAAATTAAATTTCTAACTACAACTTTCGATGTTTTGTTTAGTTTAAGCTTGGTTTGAATAGAGAAAAAAGTTTTCATAACTATAACTAACCTTTAATCTTTGTCTTTTTTCAATGAATTTCAATGTTTTTTGTTAATCTTTTAATAAATAGGTTTTTAAAATCTTAGACTCCAGTGTCATAAGTGGAGAGTTGCTATGTGAAATGTCGTACAGTACAGTGGAAGAGAGTGTTGTAAAGTTTATTGTCATAGAGGAGAGTATTGTATATTGAAATAGAGTGGAGTAGAATGTACTGGTGTGTTGTACAGTGTAGTAAAGTGTTATATGGTAGTGGCATGGTGTCTGATATAGTGGAGCCAAGTATCGTAGACTGGAACAGTGAGTTGTACAGTGGACTGGCATGTCGAACAGTAGAGTAGGGTGTCATGCACTGTCATAGAATGGAATAGAGTATTTTAGAGTGGAGTAGGGTGAAGCAAAGTGTTGCAGAGTGGAGTATCATCAAGTGGGGTGTTGTAGAGTATAGAGGTGGAGAGTGTCATGCAGTAGAGTGCCGTGTCATATGGTGCAATTGTGTATTGTAGAGAGAAGTTGAGTTATGTGTAGCACAGTAGCGCAGAGTAGATGGACATACAGAGGAGTAGAATGGCATAGAGATGCATAAAATGTAGAACTGTGTATAGTGGAGTTGCATACAGTGAAGTAGAGTGTCAGACAGTCGGATGGCATAGTATGTTACTGTAGTAAAGAGTGGGATAAAGTGGAGTACAGTGGAGTGGAGTACATTGGAGTGGGATAGTGTAGAGTGAAGTAAAATGTCATAGAGCGGATTGGCATGTTAGAGATTATAGTGACGTAGAGTGCAGTAGAGTGGAGTGGCATAGCATACAGTATTAAAAAGGGTTGTAGACTACAGTAGAGTAGAGTGCCATACTGTGTAGTTGAGTTTTGTAAAGTGGAGAGGCATACAGTGTTGCAGAGTGTGGTAGAGTGGATTGGCATACAGTATTACAGAGTACAATGGCATAGAGTGGCGTAGATTGGAGTGGCGCACAGTGGAGTAGTGGAGTAGAGTGGGGTACTGTGTTATAGAGTAGAGTGAAGTAAAGAGTTGTGTACAGTGTTGTATAGTGGACTAGAGTATCGTAGAACTGCGTAGAGTGGAGGAGAGTGCTCTACAGTGGCATAAAGTATAGTACAGTGTTGTCCAGTGGAGTGTAGGGGTATGGACAAGGGGTTAGGTGTCAGAGAGTGGCATACAGTGTAGTAGAGTGTTGTAGAGTGGAGTTGTATAGAATACAGAAGTGTGTCAAACAGTGGAGCTGCTTAAAATGGATTGTTGTATAGTAGTGTAGAGTGAGGTAAAGTCTTGTACAGTGGAGTAGAGTTGAGTGGAGTGGCCTAACATAGTGCAGAGTAAAGTACAATACAATACAATTGGTAGTGGCACAGAGTGGATTACCCTAAAGTTGAGTAGCATACAGTGGAATAGCATTCAGTGGAATACTGTACAGTGGAATGTAGAAGAGTGGAGTAGCACAGTGTGGAATGGTAGAGAGTGGATGGTGTACAGTGGAGTGGTATAGAGTGGAGTAGGGTACAGTGGATTAGCATAGAGAGGGGTTGCATACATTGAAGTGGTATAGCCTAGAGTCAAGGGAACTGTTATAAATTGGAGTGGCATCTCATAGAGTGGAGTGCTGTGTCACACATTATTGGGAACTGTTATAGTGTGTTATACAATTGAGTATACAGGCATGTGGTTGAGTATAAATTTAGACAGTGGAGTGTATGGAGAAATAGTGGAGTAGAGTCTGGTATAGTCACATACAGTGTAATAGAGAATTTGTAGAGTGGCGTTATATAGAGTCAGGGAGAGTACATTGGTGTGGTGTAGAATGGAGTATCATACAGTGGAGTTGCATAAAGTGGAATAGTGCAGACTAGAGTGGTGTATTGCGGGGTGGGGTAGTGTGTGGTAGCATACAGTGGAGTGACATGTAGTGGAATGGGGTAGAGAGGAATACCATACAGTAGATTGGCAAAGATTGAAGCTGCACACAGTGTAATAGCCTAGAGTCGAGTGGCATACAGTAGAATAGCATAGAATGGAGAACAGTGGAGAGGCATAGAAAGGAGTGATGCAGACTGGAGTGGGGTAGAGTGGAGTGGGGTAGAGTGAAATACCATATAGTAGAGTGGCGTAGGGTGAAGTGGTGTCCTGTGGGCTAGCATAGAATGGAGTGGCTTAGAGGTGAGTTGAGTGAAGTAGCATAAAATGGAGTTGCGTACAGTGGAACAGCATGGAGTTGAGTGGTGTACATTGGTGTGGCATAGAGTGGAATAGCGTATAGTGGTGTAGCGCACAGTGCAGTGGGGCACAGTGAAGTGGTGTAGAGGGGAGTGGCATGCACTGGAGTGGGATAGAATGTAATAGCAGGTTATATGTTGGAACAATGCGTGCCTTACAATGAAAATGCTGTTACCATGCATAACCTTTCCCATTAAGCCCTAAAACTCTACCCCTGCGCGACCCTAGACTCCCACCCTTCTAAAAACTCCCCAACCACTGCCCTAAGCCCTAAAAGCAGATCACAGCATGACCCCCACCAGCCCTTCTAAATAATACTCGTCCCACACCCTGAGCCCTATACCAGTACCCCCACCATGAGCCCTAAAATCGTCATAACACCAAGCCCAAAAACTGTTCCCCAACCCAAAACAGTATTCCCCATGCTCCAAGCCCTAAACCTGCCCCTGCCTCCAATCCTGAACCCTAAACCAGTACCCCCTAAGCCCTAAAATCGTTCCCCCGTACCAAGTCTGAAAACGGTCCTCCCACCCCAAAACAGTATTCCTCCCCTGCTCCAAACCCTAAACCTGCCCCCACCTTGAGCCCTAAATCAGTACCCCCCACTCTGAGCCCTAAAATTGTCCCCTGGCCCAAGCCCGAAAACCATCCCCCTGCCCCAAAACAGCATTCCCCCACTCCAAGACCGAAACCTGCCCCTGCCTCCCACCCTAAACCCTAAACCAGTATCCCCCTACCCCTGCCCTGAGCCCTAAAATCATCCCCATGTCCCCTGCACCAAGGATAAAAACCGTCCCCCACCGCCAAACAGTATTCCCCACCACCCAAGCCCTAAAAAAGTATCTCCCCCAGGCCCAATCCCCCTTGCCTCATTCATGAAACAAAGAGTCAGCTCCTCTGAGGCGCGGCACAGGTCGTTTTGAGAAAAGTGAAGGATCTCTGTTTCCTCTAACAACATTGTTGGCCTTTATCAGCACTACCACATATATCCCTTACCATGCATATCATTACAAGATCATTTGTTGTAATGATTTGTCTTGTAAAGGCTATTCATGGTAATGACACATGTGTTGTAATGCATACCTGGTAAAGAATAGTTGGGGAAACAGCAGAGTTGTGATGGCTCTTTCCCATAAATAGCATGTAGTAGAGTGGCATACAGTGGAGTGGGATCCAATGGAATAGCACAGAGTGGAGAAGCATACAATGTAGTGGCATACGGTGAAATAGCATACAGTGCAGTGTTGTAAAGTGGAGTGGCATACACTGGAATAATGTGGAATGGAGTGGCGTACAGTGGAATGTCGGAGAGTAGAATAGAGAATAGTGAAGTAGGGTCCAGCGGAGTGGCATACAGTGGAGTGGCGTAGACTGAAGGAGCATAAAGTGGAGGTGCATACAGTATAAGAGCAAAGAGTATAGTGGCGTACAGTGGGGTTGCGTGTAGTGCAATAGTATACAGTGGATTGGAATAGAGTGGAGTCTTGTAAAGTAAAGAGGCATAGAATGGAGCGATGTAGAGTGGAATAGCAAATAGTGGAGTGGCGGAAAGTGAAGTTGCATACATACATATATATGTGAAATTCAGCAGCAATTTAGATTGTTGTATGCAGAGTAATGCAAAGCAGACAATTGCGCTGCCTTGTGTTTCTCCAGATTTACCAGTCAACACAGGGCCATGCAGGGTGGCCTTGCATTACTTTGTAAATCTGCGTTCAGTATTGCATGAATTTGAATGCATGGTGGCGTTGCAGTACTATGGAAATCTGACTTAAGTATAGCGTTGCCCATGCAACACCGTGCATGATGCAAAGGTACCACAATCCAATAATACAGCTAGGCCTCAGGTATGTTTTGGGCCATGGTATACTGCAGTCAATCAGCAGAAGACTGTGGTACATGGCGATGACAAGCCAGTATATAATTGGGTAATGGCTTGTTTTTAGAGAATGGAAAGGCAGCTATATTGTTTTTACTACACCATGGCTATCTTCCTTATTAGAGCCTTAGACATAGGTAGGAAGTGGTCCCTACCATTACCACTTTACTAAATTAGTAAATGGGTAGGAAACATTTATTTATATTGTTTTACATATTTGACAATAAGGTTACGGCCAACTACCGTAGTTGTTTTATGAAATTTTGTGAAATTGTGCGAAAATACGTCACTGACAGACTTCACTAAGTTTAGGTGCCTTATAACTTAAAAGATACTTAACCTATTTAACTGCAATACCCACAAATCACCATCTGTGCACTATAATTTATAATCCTGCCAAATTTCATGTAAATCCTTTCAGACATTTTTGCACTAAGTCAGATTCAATAGTCTATAGAAAATGCATTAGTGGAAAGATGTGTTTTGCAACCCAACTTTCAACTTTGCACCCCTTAATGATTCACCACAATTTACATCATCTCAAAATGTAGAAAATGCTATAGGTCTGGAAAGTTTTGTGGTGATTCGTCAAATGGGTGGGAAGTTTTTAGGGACCTAAAATCTGAGGAATTCCTAGCTTTGAGAATACTAACTATAAGTACAGAGTGGCATTTGTATTTAATGTGTTTTTTTTCTTTTTATCTGTTATATTTGATATGTTTGTGGTTATAGTTTACATAATCTTGTGACCATAAATGTGTCTTTCAGTTGATCATGAAGTAATTTTGAAACTTTACACATTCAGTTTGGTTTATTTGTTTAGCTTCCTTGCTACTTTTAGTAGAACTGTGCTACACATGAAGCCCGAAGTGAATGAAAGCCAATAACAATTGAGATTATGTTTCTTCCTAGTTGCCAACTATCATGTCTTCCATATAGTAGTTTGTGTAGCTCACTGCTAGGTCACTTTTTTCATCTTGTAGCACAGGGGTGCATGAGAAAGATGATTTTTGTTTGGCTTGTTGGGCACTGTTTAATTTTGTGAGCCAGAAAGCATGCAAAGGAACATATGTAGATTAAGATGTATTCTGTTTATCATGTATTTGTTGATAGGCTTCTATTAGCAGGTGTCCATAAATGGGTATTTCACTTGTTCACGTAGTAAACCTGGAAGTTTACATATGCAGTTTGGTTTATTTTTTGGGCTTCCATGATACTTTTAGTAGTATTGTGTTACGCAGATAACCTTATGTTGTTGACCTGTATAACTTCATAACCACTTCATAACATCACTTGCAATAACAAAATGAATCTTCACCATAGTCTACTATACATTCCTGTGGCATTTCATTACAGTCCATTCAGCAGCTTTGCTGCTTCATGAAATACAAAAGTCTGTGTTACATGCATTGGAGTGCAAGTGTGTTTTGGGACCCCTCTTTGTTCTATCCACCCCCTTGAACAAACACTGGCAAGCTTTCAATCCTTCACCAACATAAAGGGTACAATAGGTCTGAAAAGCTTAGAAAAGATTTGTGGTAGACAAATATCAGAAGCATTTCTTTCTCTGGTAACCCTAACTATAATTACTGAGTGTCCACAGCCACTGTGAATGTATGTGTGTGTATATATATATATATATATATATATATATATATATATATATATATATATTTATATATAAATGCCAGTAACTCCAAACCGGTGCCCGAGCAGGGGTGGCGCATCATACGACAAAGAAAAATGTCATTAGACAATACCAACAGTCACAAAAGTAACTGAAAGATGAGCACTCTCACGTACTGTGCGCATAAAAAAAGTTTCTTGGGAAAAAAAACGCAGTTAGACTAAGCAGTCTTGTTCACAAAAGCAAAAACGGCCATACTCAGATTGCAATATTATAACAGTAATAAACAACAAAAAAGGACTAAACTACAAAACTGAAGGGAAAGAGAGGGAGCGGCAGCGCCTTATTGGAATGTAGTGTGTGATCCTATTCAGTGGCAGAAATGTCACAATAAATGCTGCTTGATGTCTCAAAATAAAAACTTACATCACAAAACATGAATATAACTCAAGAACAACAATGACCCAAAAAAACTATATATGACATTGTGCCCAACATAATACTAATATACATAGTAGCAACAAACCCCACCAAAATAGGTCCAGATAATGATCAATTGAATATAAAAAAATCATACTAAAATATATATACACACTGGTTCATGCACTTAGAAATTTAAAGGGGAAACGGCACACAGGCTTACCCAACTGGTCATGCAATATAAAATTACTGAAAAAAGAAATGAAAAATACATGCACACAAAGGCAATGACATGCACCAAACAACCATGATGTCTCTCTCTGAACCCTATCTATAAAGAAGTGAAGGTTAAGAGGATAAACAAATATGCAACAACATATTGTATATATCTTGTATCCATCAAACACCTGTACAAAGAAAGGGATGAAGAGACACAGACAGGGGGATGAGAAACACCATAGAAGAAATACTAATCACCCAAATGTACCTTCAATTCCTCTTCCATATTCAAACCTGTTGGGTACTTAGTTTCCAAGTTCAAAATGTATCTGGATTCACTTCTCCGATGTTTGAGGAACAGGTGTCCATCGCAGATGAGACTCAGGATGGATTTGAGCTTGTGGTGTTGTGGCTAAGCTATATTGACGACCTCTTTATGATCTGGGACGGCTCCAGAGAGGAAGCTGAATTATTTGTTAATTACCTTAACAATAATGAAAACAACTTTGTTTTTTCTGCAGCCATTAACTGAGAAGAGAATACTTTTTTGGATGTTTTGGGGAAGGTTAGTGGTAAGGTATTACAGACTAAACTATTCCGTAAATCAACAGCACTCAATACGATCTTACATGCCCGGAGCGACCACCCCGAACCCTAAATTGGAGCATTCCCTATCGAGAACTCCTCCATGCTTGCAGGAATTGCAGCACGGAGGAGTCCTCCCTCATTGAACAAAAAAAAAACATGATTACCAGATTCCGAAGGAGAGGCTACCCTGAACATGTTTTGCAAAGAGCTATCACAAGAGTAAGGGAGACGACCAGGGAATCTTTATTGCTTGAAAATGAAGTGCTAAGTCCTGCCAGAGGTAGAGATCAGATTAGATTTATCACCACATTCACTGAAGCTTCCAAAGAGATAAAAAGATTATTAATACAAATTGGCAGCTGCTCAAGTGTTATCCTATCATAAAGAATGAAATCAGTGATATTCCAAGGAAAACCTACAGGAATGGGAGGTTATTGAGAGATTCTTTGGTGTGCAGTGAATTCATTGATGCACGTGGCAACAGAGCTTGGGATTTGAAGGGTTTTTACTCTCGTAAAAATCGTAAGGCATGTAAGAATAGCAATGTCACAAAAGAGTTCATTTTGCCCCATGGGAAAAGGACCAGGAGTATCAACAAATTTCTAAGCTGTGGTTCTGACTATGTGATTTATGTGATGATGTGTCCCTGTGGAATGAAATATGTTGGCAGTACTATTCACCCAGGTAAAAAGCAAATTTTGGAACAAATGAGAGCGACTGACAACACTGATAGTCATTACCCTGGGGCACGCCATTTTGCAGAGTTCCATTACAGCAATAGAGATCTGTTACAATTTTTCGCTATTGATCAGATAAAATGGGATCCTCAAGGAGGTAATAGGGAACTCAAAACTCCAGAGAAGTGAATCCAGATACATTTTGGACTTGGAAACCAAGTACCCAACGGGTTTGAATATGGAAGAAGAATTGAGGGTACATTTGGGTGATTAGTATTTCTTCTATGATTTTTTTTCTTGCTCTGTCTGTGTCTCCTCATCTTTCTTTGTACAAGTGTTTGATGGATACAAGATGTATATGATATGTTGTTGATTATTTGTTTATCCTCTTAACCTTCACAGTTTTTCACTTCTTTACAGGCAAGGTTCAGAGAGAGACAATGTGGTCGTTTGGCGCATGTCATTGCCTTTGTGAACATGTATTTATTAATTTCTTTTTTCAGTAATTTTATATTGCATGACCAGTTGTTTAAGCCTGTGTGCTGTTTCCCCTTTGAATTTCTAAATACATGAACCAGTATACATACTTTAGTATGATTTTTGTATATTCAGTGGGGCGTTATGTGGACCTATTTTGGTGGGGTTTGTTACCACTATGTATATTGGTTT
This sequence comes from Pleurodeles waltl, assembly GCF_031143425.1. NCBI lineage: Eukaryota > Metazoa > Chordata > Amphibia > Caudata > Salamandridae > Pleurodeles > Pleurodeles waltl. The sequence goes on from NC_090445.1 coordinate 983,441,161, forward strand.
TATGTTGAGCATAATGTCATATATAGGTTTTTTGTGTCATTGTTCTTCTTAAGTTATAGTTATGTTTTGTGATGTAAATTTGTATTTTGGGACATCAAGCAGCATTTATTGTGACATTTCTGTAATTGAATAGGATTACATACTACATCCACTACGGCGCTGCCGCTCCCTCTCTTTCCCTTTAATTTTTCAGTTTAGTCCTTCTTGTTGTTTATTATTGTTATAATATTGCAATCTGAGTTTGTCCGGCTTTGCTTTTGTGAACAAGACTGCACACACGAAACATGTCTTCTTTTGCAATAAACGTTTTTTATGCACACGGTACACCTGATTGTGTGTCTTTCAGTTACTTTTGTGACTGTTGGTATTATATATATATATATATTTATATATATATATGTATATGGATATGTATATGTTGCCTTGTGGCGGATGCCACTAGGTAGTTATAGTTAGGACCTAGTTTCTATAGAAAAAGTGTTTTTTTTTGCAAATAACTTTGGTGTCAATTGATGAATCCTCACAAAATTTTCCCAAAAACAATAGATGTCATTTCAGTTGCTGTCTGGAATGTTTCAGGGTGATCCGTTAAGCGGGGGCTGAGAAAAAGGGGAGTCCTAAAACATTTTTTCCCCATTCGTTTTTCACTAGGGATTTTATACAGCGATAGCGCTGAAACCACTGAACAGAATTACACCAAATTGGGCAGACAGGTAGCTCTTGATCCAGAAAGAGGTCTTTTTTGATTATTTAGTGTAAATCGACTCAGTAGTTTTAGAGAAATTAAAGGAAATTTAAATTTGTTTATATGGGGACGCAAAGGATTTGTGACCCCTCCCGATCTTATGCTGAGATCTGATTGGCTGACAACATTTCAACAAGGAAATGTTGACAGCCATGTTGGGACTTGACTTCTGCTGAGTCCCACAAAAAAGGTTAAAAGTCAATAAAAGAGACCAGGGTAGACTCACCCTGACCCATTAGCTCTGGTGCTGGGGTCCCAGAGGGACCCCACCTGGCTAAAAAGCATTTTTTTTTAAAATGTATGCCATGGAAGCACGACAGTGTCGCAAATTTGCGGCAAAAAGCTTCAAAAAGAAGCACAGGCTCCCGTGCTTTGTTACTGAGAAGCCACCGGGTGGACCAGGGTCCCCCTCAAGGAGCAACTGATGGCCCTGGGGACCACCACCTCCCAGGGCCGGCTTACACACCCTCGCCATGCACTGCTAATTACCCCACAAATTACGGCACTGATGACATCTTTGATAACATCATTGATAATATCAATGTAATATTTTCAGTAAAATGTTTGATGAAAAAACTGTGCATGGTGGGGACGTGAGTTATAGTAACCTTAGGGCACGAGGTATAGTTACTTGGGATAGTTCTAACTATGACTGGTGAATTTCTATAGTTTGGTATGTTTGAAATATGAGCTTACCTATAACTTCCCTGTAACCTTTGAATAGATATATGCATATCTGGTCAAAGCAAGCAGGCCTTCTGGCTGCCATTCTGGCCCTTGTTCACCACACACCTTCGAGAACATTCTTTTATCTACCTCTGCTGCCACACCAGTGAGAAGAATTGTCAATAATTCTTTAACTATGGGAATCTTTCCTGAAGACCATAAAAAGACATACATATGTCCATTATTAAAGAAAACTAACCTAGACTCGCATGACTCCAACAACTACAGACCATGTATAAATGGACCTTTCCTGAGCAAACTGACAGAAAGAGGAGCATTCCCCCAGATGTCACAATTCATTGAAGATAACTCCATACTTCGGACTTCCAAATTGGATTCCACCCAGGAAGAGGCACTGAATCTGCCCTCATCACCATCTGGAATGATCTTAAAAACATTGCTGCACTACTTCTCTTGAACCTCTCAGCTGCCTTGGAAACAGTTGACAATGACACCCTAATACAAAGACTCTATGAAGCCAGCAGAGAGGGAACTGCTCTTGACTGGATCACATTCTACCTTCAGAATGGAGCAAATGTTATTCATACTCCCCTTTTCTCATCCAAACCTTACCTCACAAAAGCAGGGGACTTTCAAGGCTCAATCATCCCACCCATGGTTTTCAACTTCAACATGAAGTTATTACCGGCAATGATCAATTAATTTAAATTCACATGCTACAACTATGCAGATGACACACAAATACCCCTTAAACTAAAATGTCCCAAAGACATTGTAAACTCATAAACCTTCAGTTGCCTCAGAGCCGTTGATCAGTCGCTGACATGGAGCCATGTCAAACTGAATGCTTCCAAAACTGAAATGCTCACATGTGGCGATTGGAAAAAGTATGATCCACTGTGCGCCTGGCCTGATGATCTGGGGCCCCCTCCTAAAATATCTAAAGAAGTTAGAAACCTTGGTATTACCATGAACTCCAATTTAACAATAAATGCCCAACTGGACAAATTAGCAAGATCAAGCTTCATCACCATGAAAACTCTGTGATGCATTTTCCCCCACCTCAGATTTCTACGCAAGGCTCAGGCTACTGTCTCTCTTGTACTGTCTAAACTATATTACGCCAATGGCCTCTACCATGGATCATCTCTGTCTAGTATGAAATACTAGAACGCATTCAGAACTTGGCTGCCAGACTACTCTTACATGTAAAGGCCCATATTTCCCCTTCCTTGAGGGCCTTACATTGGTAACCGATTGCCAGAAGATAGAGCTTCAAGCTGCTTTGTATCACCACAAAGCAATCCATGGAACAGGACCGCTTTTCATCAGGAATAAAATCACCAAATACTTTCAACAAAGAAACCTCTGCTCAAGACTGGCACCCCACCTCAAAACCACATCATACAAAAAAAAGACAATAAGTGGTACATCCTTCTCTGTTCAAGCGGCCAAACTATGGAATTCATCACATCGAAATATAAGATCCACGGATAACTATTTTATCTTCAGAAGAGTACTCAAGAGTTGTCTCTTTCCTACATAACCACCATCCACAAACACCAACGGACTGCATACCCCTGTGTATGTAAACATTAATAATTTGATTATATGTATACATCTAGATGTGTGTATTTCTTTGTACAAGTATGCATAAAGAATATTTTATCTTAAAATATATACATACTCTTTGGGCCTGTTTAAACAAATGTATATATTATGGTTAAATGTATATAAGTATTTATGTGTATTTACGTGTGTGTGTGTGTATATATATATATATATATATATATATATATATATATATATATATATATATCAATCACCAAAATGCCAGAAACCAGAGGCTGCTTTAGTAATGGCGGTCCAGACATGGATCCCGCTCTTCACCAATATACTTGCAATTCCTCCAAAATTGTAGACGAATGCCCGGACAAGTTGAGGTCAAATAATCATTTCAATTCAAAATTGCCTCCTCTCAATACAACGCGTTTCAGCCGTAGCCTTGCTCACGGATATATACGTATATATATATCCTCATCAAAGAGTGCTAAAAAATGGGCTCTGAGCGGCCCTGGAGGGGTGGTGCGGCAGCAACCGGCAGAGCACTCCGGTTAATCTGAATTCAACATCAAATAAACTTCCAAGGTAACCGCACACTCAGGAGATCAAAAGTAGATTTTTTTTTGTACATGTGAGCAAGGCTGCTAGTAAGCCGAAACGCGTTGGGTTAAAATATATTTTTTTCTACTTTTGATCTCCTGAGTGTGCGGTTACCTTGGAAGTTTATTTGATGTTGAGTATATATATATATATATATATATATATATATATATATATATATATATATATATATATATGTGTATGTATGTATGTTTATATATATGTGTGTATATTATTCTACGCTTAACATGTTTACAGGTCATTGCATTGTTTTTATATAAGTTGTTTGATTAGATGCTTAGGAGTCTCTGTTTCTATTTTATCTAACACAATATGTAGTTATTAACTTAAATATTTATCTACAAGCATTTCACTGTTGAGGCAAGATACATACATCTTTTGGCTGATCCAACTCTTATCATCCTTGTCGCTGCTACTTTGGTCAAAGAAACTTTTCTAAATACAAAAATTAAGGCACACATTGACTTGGCACACGTTTCCATACTAACTCGTAACTATTTCCACACAAAGCTTAATCTGGGTATGGAACAATAATTGAATGGCACCAGCCCTGACACATGCCACAATTTATACTTGCAAATTTGCCTAGGCAATTTACCTGTTAAATCATACCTTGCCGAATTTGCTGACAATCATGTTGACTCCATCCTTTGCAATTGTGAAATGGGTGGCCAGGAGACAATAATGCACATTATGCTACTTTGAAGAAACACTAAGGCCCATATTTATACTTTTTGACGCTAAACTGCGCTAACGCAGTTTAGCGTCAAAAAATTTTGCGCCGTCTAACGCCATTCTGAAGCGCCATGCGGGCGCCGTATTTATGGAATGGCGTTAGCCGGCGCAAGCAGACCGGCGCTGCCTGGTGTGCGTGGAAAAAAACCACGTAGACCAGGCAGCGCCGGCGTTGGGCAAAAATGACGTTAGGGCGTCTTAAAATGGGGCAAGTCAGGTTGAGGCAAAAAAATCGTCTTAACCCGACTTGCGCCATTTTTTAACGACGCCCATCCCCCATCAACATGACTCCTATCATTGTAAAGATAGGAGTCATGCCCCCTTGCCCAATGGCCATGCCCAGGGGACTTCTGTCCCCTGGGCATGGTCATTGGGCATAGTGGCATGTAGGGGGGCACAAATCAGGCCCCCCTATGCCAAAAAAAATTATTAAAAAAAAAAAAAAAATACTTACCTGAACTTACCTGAATGTCCCTGGGGTGGGTCCCTCCAGCCTTGGGTGTCCTCCTGGGGTGGGCAAGGGTGGCAGGGGGGGTCCCTGGGGGCAGGGGAGGGCACTCTGGGCTCATTTTGAGCCCACTTGTCCCTTAACGCCATGCCTGACCCAGGCGTTAAAAAGCGGCGCAAATGCGCCGTTTTTAGCCACGCCCACTCCCGGGCGTCTCTTTTGCCCGGGAGTATAAATACCACGTAAAGGCCTGGGAGTCATTTTTTAGACGGGAACGCCTCCCTTGCATATCATTAACGCAAGGAAGGGGTTCACGCTAAAAAATGATGCACATTCCGGGAACTTTGGCGCTATACGCCTCTAACGCCATAGTATAAATATGGCGTTAGTTGGCGTTAGTTTAGCGTCGAATTTGCGTCGAAAAAAACGACGCAAAATCGGCGCAAACGGAGTATAAATACGGCCCTAAACATCTAGACCAGGGGTTCCCAACCTATGGTCCAGGAACCCCTGGGGGTTCGCGAAGCCTCCTCAGGGGGTCTGTGACTGCTTTGAAAATTTGATAATATTAACATATTAGGACACCAGCTTCCAGTAATGACTCAGTGGGGGTCCCTGGATTCCAATAATGATTCAGTGGGGGTCCGTGGGTTCCAGTTATGATAAAGTGGGGGTCCACAGAAGTCAAAAGTTTGGGAACTACTAATCTAGACACTAAAGGGCTTGCACCACTGTTTAAATAGTTTTACAGCCTTCATGAAAGCATTATCATTTTGTGTGAGATAGGAGTGTCGAGCTATTTCCAAGAATGTGGCAAGCTAAGTCATTAGAGCCTAGTTTGAGAGAAAAAGATCTCAGGAAACTCCCCTGACCAGCTGTAGTTTTACTAAAATGTTAATTAGCATAAGGACTAGTTGTATTATTCAATATTTTACATTGCTATATCAAGTGTTTCAAAAGGGTTATTTTAACATGTTACGGCATATATATGCTAATAAAGATTGGTTAATTGAATAGGTATTTCATATGGATTTAAGGGTGATAGTTCAAATTCATGCAGTGAGACCAAAACATATCTTGCTTCTCTTTTTGTCCTGATTATTGTTTAGCATTCACAACTTAAGGCTGAAAACTAAGGGTTTAATGCATTACATTCCATGCCTCTTATGTGTGTTTTCAGCACCTGAAAGAAGCCTATAGTGCAAATATAGGTCCTGATTTAGAGTTTGGTGGACAGGGTAGTCTGTTATAAGCAAGGGAGTGCTCTGTCTACCAAACCCTATGTCCATGTGCCTCATTTAGAGATCAGCAGACTTTAAATTTTCAGTTGGTGGAGCCAGCGAGGTCTCTGCCGACAACTTCCTCCAATTATCTATTAGAGTAGGGGCCATTGGAGGAAGGACATTACACCGCTCAACCCATTTAGATAGTTTGGGGGGCTTTAGGAGTTTGTTTCAGAAAAACTAAAACTTTGTAAAAGATTGGACAGCCATCAAAATCAATGGACTTCCACCAAACGTTTTGTACATTGAAAGGAACCTCTGTGAAGATGGTTTCTTTCAATGTAAAGAGATGACCACTGGGCTGGTAGTCAACTATAAATTTGTCAAAGGAAGTTTGTCTGTTAAACTATAACTCAAGCCCTTAGGTCTGAATTGATATTGTCTTTCTATAATCTTTTAAAGTTACATTCACAATTTTAAATGATGATGTCTGGCACTGTGTACATTTTGTTTCTTTCAAATACTAAGATTACCACCATTTTTTTTAAATAAACATTTAATATTGTTGATATTAATTTGTAAATCACCTTACTCCCTCTTTAACATAGTATGATGATTTTTGTATTAGCGCCATGACTGCAAGTGTTATTAGTTCTCTTTTGGACTCCTTTTGTGAACTGGCAAGAACATCGCTTACACATTTTCAATGAACAATTCAATGTGTTCTGTTCCTCGAGTTAAAATATACTCTACAATCCCTTTTTAGCAAAGTTTACTTATGCTATAAACTATACCTTATAATTTATTGTACTTGTGGTGCTCTTTGTTATTTAGAAGACCTGCAACTTCTTTGGTAAATTATTTGTGACACTCTTTGCTATGACTGTTCCAAATGCATATACCATTGAATTCGTTATTTATTCGGAAAGCTGCATTCCTTGCATTTTCTCCACTCTGGAACTACAACTCTCAAGAGAAATGACTTCGTTCAATGGCTGCCCTGCTCGCCCTAGTTAGAGCTGATAATATAACATTTGTTATTCCTATCCACCACAGCCAGGGAAAACATACAGGCACTGTGCACAGTGACAGGAAAAAAAACGACGACCTCCTTTCCCGGGGAATAAACTCCCAGGGTGTGAAGGCATTAGTTTTCATTTTTCTGTAACAAACTTCCACTTTGGAAGTCTGTTACAGAAAAATAGAAGAGGTTTTGAAAGGGAACTATCAGTGTTCACAACAAAGCAAATGGTGTAGGGTGCATGTGAAGCACACCACTCTGGAATAACCCAGGTGTCTAGTTTTCAGATGTGTCTAGGTCTTGTGGATCTTTCTACATGCCAGCATCCCAAAGTCCAAAAAGTGCTTCCCTCACCATTCCAAGTGGGACGATTTTGAGAGTTAGCCAAGCTCTCAGGGCCCAAATGTAAATCCAAAACCCAAAATAATCAAATGTCCTCTTTCTTGCCATGGGATAAGATGTTTTAGTGTGCGGGGAGAGCGGAAATACTGTTACCCCCTTCAGTTGGGGTGGTGGCATAATCAGGTCCATACTGGTTGGTAGCCACCACCCCAATATTTTTTTTAATTTCCTGGCATTCTGTAGAATTTCTGCCCACCCGGGTGTGGATTGGAGATAATTGCCCCATCTGCCCACTGATGGGCAGAACAACTTTGGCCCCATTTATTTGGGGTGGGGGTATGGCCATACCCCCACCCTCTTACTGGCCTACAGTAATGTGCCCCCATGGGGAGCGACCCTTGCCCAAAGGGCTGCTCCCCCAAACAAAACACACACATACACACACACCAATCCCTGGTGCCCAAGTGGTTTCTGCCCCACCCTCAGGGGGACAGATCGCCTAATAGGAATAGGCCAATCTGCCCCCAATGGGAGCAGAAATTACCTAAAATAATTAACCCCCCCCAGGGGAGCGACCCTTGCCTAATGGATCGCTCCCCTTGTGTGAAATTGTCGAAAAAAAAAACATTCCTGGTGCCTAGTGATTTCTGTCCCCCTTGAGGGCAGATCGGCCTAATAAAAATAGGCCGATCTGACCCCAAGGGAGGCAGAAATGGCCTAAAATAAATTTGACCCCTAAGGCCGCTCCTCACTTATAAAAAAAAAAAAAAAAAAAAAAAAAAAGATCCCTGGGGTCTAGGGGTTTCTGCCCCCTGGGGGCAGGAAAGCCTAATTATAATAGGCTGATCTGCCCCCGGGGGCGGGGCAGAAAAGGCCTAAAAATAGCCCAAGGGGCCGCTCCCCACATTCACAAATAAACAAAACAAACACTTTCCCTGGTGTCTAGTGGCATTTCTGCTTCCCGATTGCATCGCGATCAGGCCGCAGAAATACAGAGAGAGACATGAAAGGAGAGGATAGGCCTTTCCTCTTCTTTCATGCCTTTCTCACCCCCTCCACGTGATCAGAGGAGAAATGCTTTTGCATTTCTCTTCCAATCTGCGCGGGAAGCTGAGATTCCAGCGCGGAGGGGCAGGACTCTGATGAGGTCAGGGCGCAATCGCATGCTGATGCCATCACACTCCATGGGGGGGGACAGGGAGGGGAAGGGGTGGAAGGGGAAGTGCTTCCCGTTCCATCCCTGCCCAGGGGAGGGGTGTGCCTGGCCCTCGGGGGTAGCGCTAGCGCTTCCCCCAAGGGCCGGTAGCTGGACTAGGTGGTTACGTCCCTGGCACCTGAGTGCCACAGCAGCCAACGTAACCACCTCGTCCCGGGCACCCGAGGGGTTAATCCAAGCGGAAACCCTCACGCTTCCACATCTTTCTACTTTATGCTCATCCGTTTTTTACTTTGCTTTTAAGCGGTCTTCTGCCTACTTGTTCACCTCCCCACCAGCCCTGAAATGCTGCTTTGCAGCAAAATCATTAAATTATGGTATTGCAATTGAATGAAGCAGCGTTCCCACCATCTGTAAGGTTGGCTAAAAGCAGTGAGGTAGGTATTAAATGAAGGTGAGCTCCAACATTACATGAGAAAAAAGGTTTTTACATGGTGGAAAAGGACCAGTCTCTAGGAGAAGCCTAAAAAGTGTTCCTTACTAGCAAGAATTGACACAATGCATATAGCAGGCTTCTCCAATGTGTAGCTTTTGAGCTATTGGTAGATCTCCATCCACCTGTAAGTAGCTCTCTTGTGTGCAGTCCAGTTAACTTAATTGGAAGCTTTAGCTTAGCTGAATTAATATATGTATAACAAAATTGAAAAAGCATTTATTTGAGACACAAATGTGTGTATTTTCAAAACTCATAAGCTGATGGGGCAGGGGCATTGCTTCTATGACTGTTATACATGACACTCACATAGAGACATTCCACATTCCACATTGAGAAAGCCTTTTTACACTACTGCTGGCAACTGTTCCTGATGAGCTGAGGTGATCCCTGCTGGTAATGTTGCATATGGTTGTCACTGGTGTAATCTTGTCTGATATGGTCGCTGTTATAACTCTAATAATATTAGTAGTTCAGGATGCTTTTCTTCAAACATAAGTAGCTCTTTTTATAGAAAAGGTTGGAGACCCCTGGTGTATAGTCACTTAATTCCAACTGGGGCAAAGATTTGTGTTTGCCATACTCTTATTTAGTATATGCCTGGTAAACTTTCCATCCAGATTCTTTACTTCAATGGAGAAATATTTTTGTAAATACTGTTTAGGACTTGATATTTATTTTTTATTCTAACAATGATACTCTGATAGCATACCTGTAGATAAGCTCCTTCCCTCCACATGTTGGGGATGAGTTGGACCCATGCATGACACCAATGACAGCAGAATGCTCATCCAGATAGAGATAGGAATACAGCAGTTAGATGGCCTGGAAGATGAAAATGTAGACACATTTCTGGTCGTTGACACAAATAATAAAACCATTATCGTTGAGAAGCAAATTAAATCTACTTTTGACTGATGCCTGAATTTAAGTATTGTATTCTAGGTAAATTGATACAGTTACTTGGGGAATTACTGTCACTATAACACTAAATGAATGGGCCCATGAAGTAACGTAAATAAAGCCAACCATAGAATTGGACTTCTAAGATGTAAGTCACAGTATGAAGGACACTGGGCTGTCCTGCTATATCACATGTTCAAATGTAAGCACCAATAGTTTGTGGGCACATGATCTTTCCTGGTTCATTTGTGTTTCATGGAATACATATTATTCCCCCAAATTACTAAGTGAATGTGTGGTACCAGCCAAAACAAAAAGATCCTGAATACCACTATGTTTTAGCATGTACATCTAGCAATGTGTTTCCCTTCACATACCTTTCAACATACAATTATTGTGAAACGTTAGGCCAAAATGAATTGGTTTTCGTTTGTTCAATCACTTGTTTCCACAGTTATTAGATTTACTTAGATGCCTCTGTGTGTATTCATTTTGTATGACTGTAAGTGTGTTGTTCTACATGCATATTGTATGTTTATATTTGATCGTGTAGATTGCATATCCTAATACAATAAATTTCATTATTGCTTGTTTCCTTTTCGTATTTATGCTCAACCAAACATTTTTAAAATGCTCTGCTACTTTCTATCCAGGGTTTTCCATTAAACAAAAAATGCCATGTCTAAAAATATAGCTTTCCGAAAGTTTGCTGCCTCTGAAGATGTTCTCTTATTACCCTTATCACTATATTGTACTTCCATAACGTACACTCCGGCCATTACCATTCTACAGAGGCAGCCTATGTATATTTCTCATCATTTGGGTTATTACAGAGTACACTATCCAGAAATCAAATGAACAGATGTTGAGAACAGGAGCTTAGAAATGTAGCCTGTCTAAGGCAGGACAATGTTAGGTCGGCTGCCAGATTACCCATAAAATAGCATATAATACACACTTTTCAGGGAAAGGGTATCACTGTTAGGACTCATCCAAGAACAGGCTTTAAAGTTCACACTGCATACTCTAAAGGGGAGTGGGTACATGGCGGAATCAGGCTTCATAAAAAAAACAGAAGGGTGACAAAGGCATCTTAGGCTGCCAGGGAGAGGGAGGCTGAGGAATCAGACATGCAATTTTCACCATCATCCCCACTGTGGGATGACAGAGCTTCTCTATTTAGGGAATAGGAGCAATACCAGACCAAGATGGATTCTCTTCCGGGTGACATTAGGTAAAGTTGTCGATAAGGACTGCACTTTCAGATTGACTTTGCCTGGCAAATGTGTATGTTGGTGGACTTCTTCATTCCAGTTCACACCTTGCTTCCCTTCATTTGCATAAGTTGCTTCCCCGCGTTACGGTGGGTAGTTCCTTCAGGCAGGAATTGTTGTGGCTGATTTGCTATTTCTTCCCACTCTTACTTATTCAGCTTCTTACAAATGCTTGCATGTAATTTACATTCCCCATTCCTACCTGTACAGGATATTTTGAGACTCATTGAGTCATACCTCTACTTACAGGTCGTGATCAGGAGCTGCGTACAGCTCCCACTCCACTATTTCTCCCTTCTCATTCCTGTCTCCACTGTTTCCACAGAGTCTTAGTGCTTGTGATTCCAATATAAGTTCTTACCTAAAATCTTAGGCTTCAGCGAGTTTTGGGCCCACCTGCTTGGATTTGAATCCTGCAGACATGCATAACAGTCATAATGTCACTTAGACTAAGAATTCAGACATTTCAGGGTTGGAGTGAGAACCAAAACCCCCCTCTGACATAAATGTTAAAATCAGTCCAAGAAAGAGAGTGTACCAAGCAAGACTGACCCGCTCCAGTTAGTTTCAGGGAGGCATGCTACCTCTAAGGAAACATTTAGAAAAAACAGATCTAAAGGTGCATTTTACACTACAAGTGTTTAAAGATAGTATCTAAGTGTTCTCAAGACTGAGTCATGCCAGGCCAGGCAACCATAAAAGCAGCCACCCTGGCTTGCAGCCCACCATGGAAATGATAGAGTGACCAAATGGCCCGGCCATATCTGGCTCCAATAATAAGTCTCTCTATGACTAATCAGGTTTCTATAGTGGTTCTACTGAAGGAATTTATGTTGTGTTGGCAGTTGATATTTCAATGGTGCCTATTAAGATTGCTTTTATCTTCATTTTATCAGGTAGTCTGTTTTCATAACAAGTGTTTGCAAAATATCTCCATAAAACTGCTTCTACCTCAGCAGTTGGAGAATATCCTCCAACAAAGTGTGAAAACCAACATATGAATCTGCTGTAAATGGAGGAGACCACCTCTCTTCTCTGCTAAGACAAAAGCAGTTTTTGGAAGATCATTTGGAAATCTAGAACTGTTTTGCATCCGAAACATTAAACTATTGAATTCTTTAATCAGGGCTAGAGCTTGAGGTTTGTAGCCTGTATCCAGTATTAACGCAGCCAAGGCAATGGATGTATTATTTATATTCTTGATCATCAAACATGCTAACTTGTTAACCAGCTGAGTATTATAAACAGCTAATCCTGGAACTCCTATTATAGAAATACTTAAGCTTACATACTTAGATAATAACTTAATTTCAGAGCCACAGTCTTCACTTAATTGAATTGATTCTCTTGTGAGTCACTGATGTGCTCCAGAGTGAAATGGAAACATCACAGGTCCTAACCGCATGAAAGCACACGGTCCTCCGGTTATATTGGTAGGAATGTATGTATAGGTGGTATTTCCACAAGAGAACAACCACCCCACCGGTAGTTTAACGTGCTTGATGTGACTAGTAGCAGTCACAATGCGGTGGCAAGGCATGCTATTTTTCATGTTTTTACAAGTTTTATCATTTTTGTGCTGACACAGTACTCGTTGTTCCCATTGGATCTCTTGAGGAGACCCCGTTGTTGCTTCAAGACGCATTAGAGCACATGTTCTGATTTTGTAAATGTCACAAGTTAAGTTGTAGCAAACCCCACCAGTAGTAATGTTGTAAGTAATCACATATGTCAGGTTATCCCACTTTTCATCTGTTACCTCTTGGCAAAACCTACAATACTTGTAGGGAGTAAAGTAAGTTAATACATCACCTTCTTCCACGGTTTCATCTTTGTTGGTGGCATTGAAAATTTGCAGCAAAATAATGGGAGGAGCCGGTACGGCGACCAAACATGTTGAAATCACATCAACAGTACTTTTCATATCCGTCATGCAGAAATCTGATTTGTTAAGGACTGTACATGCCAGGTATCTCCAGATGTTTTAATTTAAATGCATAAAGGTGTTGATCATCGTGGTTGGTAAATCACTTTGGAGCTAGGGGATTTCAGTCCCTCCAGACCCCATACACACGCCCAATGGGAGACCACGTAGAACAGCTAGCACAAAGACTCCTCTTATTATCTGTAAAAGAGACAAGTGTGATAATTCTCGTAAATAACATTTATCAGCTGATACGTGTTCCCACTTGTAAGGCCAAATATCAGCTACCTCCTTAAATTTAGTGGGGGGAAACAGTACGTTCCCGCAGCATGTAACGACCTTGGAGACCGAAACCACGTAAACTATTCCGGCCCGCATGCCACAACAGCCTTCACTATTGAGAAGGACGTAGCTGCTGTTTGAAAGCACCTGGAACGTGGGTCTAATCAAAGGGACTGGGACTCCCTGAAGATAACAAGCCAAGTTTGCAGGCGAGGCGTTACACGCCCCATGCAAGGACAGCTGTTTACAAATCATTGAATGGCTGAAAGAAGTCTTGCATTCACTACCGCTAAGAAAGACCTCTTTCATGCCATTGAAGCATTTGTACGAGAAGGGAAGCTCCCACACCTCATGGATGTAACTATCTCCTAGCTTTTCATATCTGCCTACCGGAATTATGTCTGCATGCTCTGGTGATATATAGCGAGGGTCTGGCCTACTCGTCCTAAAACCCCTTGAGGAGTTAATAAAACGTTGATGACACCCATTGGTATCTATTGGCGACAATAACCACCCGCCAGGACGTATCAGTGAAGCATTAAACGTACCATTCTGGACCCACTCATCAAGCTCATTTTCAGTTGCATTAGTATATTTTTGCCATTTGTAAAATTTTGCGTGGACAGGTATACTGGGCATGTTTAATTCCCTGATTGTTGCTAAACCTAAACAACTCATTTTTTTGCACTGTTTCATTTAAAAAGGTCATTTGTACAGGAATGAGGCATGCTCTAAACACTGTTTCTTTTCCCTTAATTTGCCAATTTTTTGTTCCCCAGACACTTTTCAGATCAATTGATTTGGACCAATATTCATAGCCTTCTATCAATAACCGGGAAACAAAGGATTCCGAATATATAAATTGTGTATTGGTCAATAACATGTGTATATCCTTAGTAGGTGGTACCTTAAAATAATATGACTCAGCATTCTTTTGATTGTACCCAGAAAAATAAGCAAACTTTTCAAAATATGTTTTGGAACTCCCTTGCGATGGAGTTGGGCAATGTTCCCATTGCGTGTAAATAAATACAGTTTTGGGACTGCTCGCTCTATGTATGAAATGGTGCCCATAGTAATTATAGCAAAACATGTCACCATAATTTTCTTTAAATTGGTAAACATCTTTGCTTTCAAAGACAGTATAATATTGCAATTCAGTCATCATAGAATCAACTATTTTCACATCCCAATCATCAGAAACAATGCCTGGTATAACTATATCATTCATTGATAATTTGAACACATACAGTATTTGAATAACGTCTGTGGGACCATATATATCAAACATTACTTTGTCCCAAACAATCCCATCAGGAATTGGCACTGCGGAAATGTTCACAAAGGATAAGTCTCTTCAGACTTTACGTGATGAAAAATGTGGTTTTAAAACCTCCTCCACCAGTGCAACTGTCGATCTTTCAGGTAAAAAAATGATGATGACAAAACCAATCCAAAGAAGAAAGGCTAGGACAGTCAAAGAGAGCCATGGATAATTCCATGGAAAAATAAAATATGTTTCTTTAAGCCAGTTTGTTAGCTTACGTGCACTTGACAAATCAGCTGTCGAAGAGGCGAAGGAGTCTGAGAAATCATCGTTGAAGTCGGCAAAATAACCAGGCAGTTTGTGCAAATGGCAGATCCGTTGCCAGTGGTGGAGTTGGTGTTTCCTGCGGTGGCACAGTGTAGACAGCACCATCCGCTTGACTTGAAGTCGAGTTGACTTAGTCAAATGTTTCTAAATTAGTTGACATTAGTGGAACTAATGCAAGATCATCTTCCACCCTTCCCATGCTCGGAGACGTGTCGGTGTTGGTGTAAATAACTTGTAGAGGAACTTCTTCGCCAGTAGTGAGAGGGATTCGGGAACAACTGGATGTTCCTCTTGGTCGGCTGTGCAGGATCGGCCACATGGTGTAGCTTGTCATTGTCAATAGAGACAAAATGATTTTCTTTGGCACCTGCCAACGGTGGTAGAATGACAGTTCGGGTACCATGTATCCCTAGTACAGAGACTGGTGCTCGATAAGAAGGGCCAAATTCCTTTTTAACTGTGACTTTTTCAAGTACAATATCCCCAACTCTGGGAATCCAGCCGGTAGATGTTAGAGGCACATCCTTAATTCCTGTGGAGGTGGCACTTTTGGAAGAATTATCATCACGGAACTGTTGCAATTCCTGTAAGACAGTGACACGTTCATTTATGTCAAAAGGTGTTTCTGCTGCCTCCACGCCAGGACCATCAAGATCCGAACATACATTTGAGTTCCAAATAGGCACTCATATGAGGTATGACCCCCTAGGGACCTTCTAGGCAGGTTATTTAGTGCTCTCTGGACTCCCTACAGGTGATTAAGCCAACTACGACCCGTATCAAAGACTCTGGCTGTTAAGGATTGCCTTAAATCACGGTTTAATCGCTTCACAACACTATTTCCCTTGGGATGAAATGGAGACGAGTACTGGAGTTGGACCCCCAACGAAGCCATGGTGTCCCTGAATGCCCTTGAGGCGAAAGCAGGGCCCTGGTCCGAATGGAAAGCCACAACTGCATATGTACCAATAAAGATTTGCAAATCTTTAAGAACAGTCCGAGCGTCAGCCGAGCGTTGTGGCCACACCCATACAAATCTGGAGCATGAATCAACAGCGACATAATTTGTATGCACTATCAGGTGTTAAGGGACCACAGTGGTCCAAGTACACACATTGTAATGGTTTGTTTGAAATCAAGAGGGGTGTCTGCGGCGGGCGCTTGGCAGTGGAAACTTTGATTTGTTGACAGATGTCGCAACAAAGGACATACTGCTTAGTCTCTCTGTAGAGACCTGGCCACCAATAGCGGGCCTGCAAGATCAAAATTGTTGCTGCCACACCAGCATGGGCAGATGCCACCCCCTCATGCGCTGCTTTAATCAATTGTGATCTTATGTCTTTGTTGGGGATGTCTTGTACACCTATGCCTGGTATCTTAACCTCAGCGTTCAGCATACCTCCCATACGATAGTGATATTTATTAGGAAATCCTTTAGGATAGAGCGTACCATCAGCCGTAGCTGTCACGGCAGCCCAGATGTCTGCGTCCGGTTTTGAACTGAAACGAGTCACTGCAGCTACAGCGGCCACAGCCACTGCTGACTTTGCGGCTTCATCATCCAGTGTATTTCCAGCCATGTGTATTCCAACGCGCTGGTGTCCGAGTGTGTGTACAACATGGACATTCTGTAGCGTCTCTTTCAGGTCAGCTACTTTCCCCCACAGTAGTATGTGTTTAATGTTGTTGCCTTTGGAATCTCTGAACCCATTCTGGCGCCAATAATGCAGGTATTCATTAAAGGAATAGACACAGTAATATGAATCACAAACAGTCAGCGTAGGCTGTGCAGGGTCCGTGTGTTCCAGTGCCATCAGCAGAGCTTTTAGCTCAGCCAATTGTGCTGTACAATACCATAGGGTCTGTGTAAAGGTATGTAGAGGATAAAATGTATCGCCCTACATATAGTCACTTATGACTGCGCAAGCAGCAGAATATTGATGTTTAGTTCCAATTGCAGGTTGTGCAGAGCCATCGGTGTACATGACTCTATGATACTGATCAATAGGCAAAGTATTTGCTGGAACTGGATATTCTATTTCATATTGTAGAAATTCCTGAGTTTGTAGCTTTGGGTCAAAAATGTAGTCTACATCAGTGGCGGTCAGAGACATAGCCCATTGTATCCAACGTGCGTTTGGAACGCTAGCTTTTGTAACAGCCTCTAGGGCTGGGATTGGATAAACAACAATAATGCGTTTTCCTTGGGCAAGAGGTCTTTCTTTAATGACAGCCACCTGTACAGCAGTGAGAATTTTCTCTGTGGGAGCACAGCGTTGTTCTGCTGCTGAGTACAAATGCGATTTGCATGCTATTGGAACTGTCTCACCTTCATTAAACGTCACATAGGTGAAACCGATGGCCCCAGCTATTACTCTGATGACCAAATGTGTTTTGTTGTCCCTTGTGTGTAAATGTTGTGCTGCAAGCCTGTCTGTCTGCAACTCTCGAAGAATGCGTGTATGTTCAATTGTCCAGAATTTACTTGAAAAATCGGGACGTATTAAGTCATATAAAGGTTTTATGTGTGTAGCATAATCTGGAATGTAAGTTCTGCCAAAATTTTAGAAACGCAATAATGATTGGAGTTTTTTAATCGTATTCGGTGGTTGTAACTGTGCGCATTTCTCTAAAAAATGTGGTGCTAGGCTCTTCACTTCACTTGACAGCTCATATCCTAGGAACAGGACGCTGAGGAAGGCTATTTTTGTTTTTTTTAGTTACATTTTTAGCCAAATTCGACAAACCCTACAACAATGCGGGCTACCCATCTTAAATGTTGAAGTAGTTAATCATCCGTGAGATATATATCATCTACATAGGACAATGCTTTAGGGTCAATCTCGTGCAATATAGCAGTGACACGAGCTGTGAACAGTCCTGGGCTGTTCTTTTACCCCTGAGGTAAACAACAGAATTTTTTCTGGGAGCCTAGTGTGCTAAAACTTGTTAAGTCTCTACTCTCAGGCGCTATATTCTGGCAGAAAAACTCATTGGAAATGTCTAGTGTTTTGTATTTTTTACGCACTATGTTGCTCATTAGTGCTCTGTTATGCAAATTTTGGATAGCATAGGTACTTGTATGAATGTTTAATTGTCTGTAGTCTAAGACTATTCTGTATGAATGGTCTGGTTTAGCTACAGGGAATAATGGGTTATTCATTGGTGAGACACACGGTTCAATCACACCCTGGTACTCTAATTGTGTTAGTATTTCTCTCACTGGTGCTTTTGCTTCATGTTTTATAGGATACTGCGGTTGTGGCTGAGGTTCGTTCTTAATTGGGATTACATGGTAGGGAGATTCTTTATCCCATCCCACGTAATTTCTGTATAATGCTGGTGCTTGTGCCAAAGCCCATTCAATGGAATAGGATTCAGCTAGTTCCTCTGGAACAAGGGGCGAGAAAGAAGGCTTAATCACATCTTCTCCATATAGGCAGGTACGGACAAAGTCAGGCGGAAAATCTTGTTCGGCCAACAAGACATCATATACTTTTACTATGCAATCTCAAAAGATTGCGTCTATTGTGCGTTCAATGTCTCCTTCTAACTGTAGCGTTACCTTGTAAACCCTATCAGGCGTGGAGACACTCATGCCCACTGTTTCTACTTGTATAAAGTCATCAGTTGCTTTCACCTCCAGATGCTCTAGAAGATTCCGGCCAACTATTGTAACCTCTGCTGGGCTGTCTAGCAAGGCTAGAGCCCAATTCTTGTTCTTCAAGAGGACCCTCTTCCTGTGTGGCATGTCGGACTGCGGCTGCTGCCACTTTTTTCTTTTTAAAGAAGAGCGTTGTGATTCCTGTCTCGGTTTCACGTACTCTGTTCTTCGCTTTGATCGCCCACCTCTCTCATTTCTTTTTTGCGATGAGTCCTGAAAGGAACGAGATTGGTGTGTATAAGTATATTGATATCTATCAGGCGTTTTTATATTATCTCTATTTCTCAGATTATACCTATTTTGTGGGGTCTCCATATGCGGAGATTCTCCCCTCTCTTTCTTAGGAGTTTGTTGCTTTTTATCCCAGCGTTTCTTATTACCCTGAGGTGGTTGCTTGGGGGTATCTTTGTTTGATTTACCCTTGAAATTGAGGTTTTTGTGGTCTGGCCCCTAAGCTATCTCGACCAATACTTGAATAGGTCTCTGCTATTATTTTAAGCAGCTCTCGTTCTTGATCCTTCTGTGGAACGTCACGAAGCCGCATGCGCACTGCAAGTGCGGCTGCTTCCCCTTAAAGGCTACTTAAAATGATTGAGGATACTGTGGCAAAATTGCCCATCAATTGCATCCCCAAATCTAGGGCTGGGGCAGCCCCATATTCATCTTTAATTTGTTTAAACACTTCTGGTAAATTGGCAAGAGTTGGTGTACCGTGTGCGGTTTTGTAGAGCGCGGCAAATACCGTCCCCCAAGTATTACAGTGTTCTGCTGTAGGGACCATCCCAAAGGGCAATCATCGTTAATATTCTATGTTTATCCTGAGGTCCCATATGGGGAAACACTGCCTCCAGCGTATTCATTTTCTGTGCTAACCAAAAAGGAGTTTTCTCTTGTTTGGCGGGTACTTTACCCATAATCGAATATACAGTCGCAGGATTTATACCTGGCGTTACTGCATGTGGATGTGCTGGAGCAGCACGTGCCGGGTTTGTATTTAGTGTTTGCATCACAAATTGTACTAATCGTCTATATCTTACTATTAATTCTATATATAAGCGACGAATCTCAGCTACTGCTAAATTTGCAACCACAGGATGTGATGTATAGGTGGCCAATAAAGGCCAGGTAGGACCGTCATTACTTAGTGGACCTAACCTTACTGGTAATATTGTGTGGGGTAGGGCGCCATCAAGCCAATTATTATGTTCTTGATAAGATAAGGGCATCTCTAAATATGCGTATGGTCTGCATTGTCTAGGCGCATTCGCAGGTGTATATTGGTGAAATGTATTTGTGTTCCCATCAACTACTGGAAATGTGACCCAAGAGTAAAAAAGTTCTGTTCTATAAGCTGCATGGGCATCCGCCACAAATGTGACTGGACCTCCCTGGGCCGTTAGGCCATTTGCTAGTAAGTGTGCTGTTAGAGGTTGTCTCATATTAACAGCTATTTGTACCTGTTGGGGATTTGCCATGATAGTAACACTATGAGTTCAGAGAAGGCACACCAAAATGGGGTTTCCTTCTAAAGTTCAAGCTTGAACAACCGCCAGTTGTAGTAGGATTGCCTACACAGCTGTGGTGGAAATCCTCAGCACCACAGACATTTCCGCATACGGCATTGAGGTGTCATTATGTATAATGAGACAGAGATACTCCGGAGGACCCGAAAATTAGAGCCTGACCAAACGTTGGCGGTGCCATGTCGCGTAGGCTCTCATTATTCTAATGAGACTACTGGATTTTGAGCAGCAAGATCATCCATGGTGTGGGAGACTGAGTTTAACCCAGTGTGGGTGACACCTGTCGCTCTAAATCTGAGTTTTGCTCCGGCTAACTAGCAGTGCCTCATCTCTACCAGAAGATAGGGATGATTGGGCAGCCGAGCGCATGACATATTAGGCTTCTCAGGGAAGTCGTGATCACTCAGGTCACATCCGGTTCTCTCATTCACAATTCGGTCTCATATATAATTGACAACAAGAAGCAGTATAAGTTTTAATGACTGGTTTAATAAAAAGACTGCATTTTAGATAGCAAAGCGTGAGCTGCAATAACCAGGATGACACAACATGACACTATTGATATGGTGATGAGGAGAGTGAAGCATAAGAATAATGCTATCATATTGCCACTAGGATTTATGGACTATTTCCTATCTAAGTCATAATCTGAGCACAGCATGTTAAGCGCTAACTCTGCATTTCAGGTTCCCATGGGAGGACATCAACCCTCATACCTGAGCAAAGGCCTGTAGTCTGCGTTAGCATCTGCAGCGAAGCATTCAGCAATCAGCATACAGTCGTGGTTCCCTGGCTGGAATCTCCTTCTTAACGTGTAATGGGACTAAGAAGTGTTTTCATAATAACACAGCTGATGTTCTAAGAACAATGTCCCTACGTAAGGATGTGTATTTTCTATGAATGTTGGAGACTAAACTTCTACCACATTCACCGCAATTTACCAAACTGTAGCCTTGACTGAAGCACAAAGTGATCAAGAATGTCTTGTTTGAGAACACAGTGCTGGGCTAAGCAAAAACAGTTAGATAGATGAAAATAAAACAATACTGTAAAACTGGTTATTGTAAAAATAACAATGGGAAGTCAAATAAAATATATCTAGGTCAAAGTGCACAGCGGCCTAGTGTGTTAAACTAACGTGCATGGAGCTATAACGAAAAATGGCTACACAACAATACTACAGGAGGTTTGTTAAGGGATACGGTACCATTGTTACCCCCTTAACTGAGTTGACTTCTAAGAAGCAACCCCCAGGAAAGTGATCTGGACAGAGGCTTGCCAGAACGCTTTTGATGCCATGAAGGCTGCCATGTGCACAGTACCTGTGCTGAAGGCACCTGACTACTCCAAGGAGTTTGTTGTGCAAGCAGACTCCTCAGAGCATGGTATTGGAGCAGTACTCTCAGCTTAATGAAGAGGGCCTTGATCAACCCGTAGCCTTCATTAGCAGGAGGTTACTACCCTGGGAACGTAGGTGGAGTGCCATAGAACGTGAAGCGTTTGCTGTGGTCTGGGCACTGAAGAAGCTAAGACCCTACTTGTTTGGGACTAACTTTTGAGTTCAGACCGACCACAGGCCCCTCAGATGGTGAATGCAGATGAGTGGTGAGAATCCAAAACTGTTGAGGTGGTCCATTTCCCTACAGGGGATGGACTTTACGGTAGAACACCATCCTGGTACAGAGCACACCAGTGCTGATGGTCTGTCCAGGTTCTTCCACCATAGTGATGAGAACTCCCATGAGGTTGGGTAGTTGCTCCCCACTTTCAGCTGGGGGGACATGTGTTGGACTTTTCATCCTTGGCGTGGTCTCCCTGAACTTTTTGCCTCTGTTCCCCAGGTTGTTGATGTGTGCTGGACTCTGATTTTACTGTTTTTGTTCCTCTGGGCACTTTACCACTGCTAACCAGTGCTCCTTTACAAAATGTGTATGTAATTGGCTTATCCATGATTGGCATATTTGATTCATTAATAAGTCCCTAGTACAGTGCACTAGAGGTGCCCAGGGCCTGTAAATCAAATGCTACTAGTGGGCCTGCAGCACTGGTTGTGCCACCCACATACGTAGCTCTGTAATCATGTCTCAGACCTGCCATTACAGTGTCTGTGTGTGCAGTTTTAACTGTAAATTCGACTTGGCCAGTGTACCCACTTGCCAGGCCTAAACCTTCCCTTTTCTTACATGTCAGACACCCCTAAGGTATGCCCTAGGTAGCCCCAGGGGTAGGGTGCAGTGTATGGTTAAGGTAGGACCACGGAAGCACCGCCAACAGGCCGGCGGTGCTTCCTGTACAATTCTGACCGCGGCGGTAAAGCAAGCTCCATCATCGCACCCCAAATACCGAAGATCATCAACAGATCCTTCGAGTCCGCCACCTTCCCGGAGAGCAGGAAACACGCAGAGATCAACGCCCTCCTTAAAAAACCCAAGGCAGACCCAAAGGACCTCAAGAACTTCCGGCCTATCTCTCTGCTCCCCTTCCTGGCAAAAGTCATCAAGAAGGCTATGAACAGACAACTAATCTGCTTCCTCGAGGAGAACTGCACCCTTCCCAATCCAGATTCCGCAGCAACCACAGTACCAAAACCTCCCTCATCGCCGCCACCGAAGACATCAGAGCCATAATGGACAACAGTAAAACCGGGGGCCTCATCCTCTTGGATCTCTCGGCCGTGTTCAACACGGTCTGCCACCACACTCTATGCTCACACCTCAGCAATGCAGGAATCTGCAACAGAGCCCTGGACTGGGTCACCTCCTATCTCACCAGCAGAACCCAGAGAGTCTGCCTCCCCCCATTCCGCTCAGAGGCCACCAAAATCATCTGCGGCATACCCCAGGGTTCGTCCCTCTGCCCGACCCTCTTCGATGTCTACATGGCCCGCTCGCTAACATCGCCTGATCCCACAATCTCAACATCATCTCATACGCCGACGACAGCCAAGACTTACCTCCATGAAGGAAGGAAGGCCATCACCGAATGGATGAGGAACAGCTGCCTCAAACTCAATTCCGACAAGACGGAAGTCCTCATCTTCGGCTCCACCTCCTCCGCTTGGGATGACTCTTGGTGGTCTGCCACTCTCGGAGCTGCTCCCACTCCCACTGACCACGCACGCAACCTAGGATTCATCTTGGACTCCTCATTATCCATGACCCAGCAAGTCAACGCCATCTCCTCCTCCTCCTGCTTCAACACCCTCCGCATGCTCCGAGAGATCTACAAATGGATACCCACAGAAACCAAAATGACAGTCACCCAAGCCCTCGTAAGCAGCAAAGTGGACTACGGCAATGCCCTCTATGCAGGAACCACGGCCAAGCTCCAGAAGAGGATTCAACGCGTCCAGAACGCCTCCGTACACCTCATCCTGGACATCCCCTGCCACATCACAGACCACCTGAGAAACCCGCCCTGGCTCCCAGTCAACAAGAGAATCATCTTCAAACTCCTCACCCATGCTCACAAAGCACTGCACAACACCGGACCACAATACCTCAACAGACGGCTCTCCTTCTACACCCCGACCCGCCATCTCCGCTCCACCAACCTCACCCTCACAACCATTCCATGCGTCCGCAGAACTACAACCAGCAATAGATCATTCTCGCACCACGCCACCAAAATGTGGAACACTCTTCCCACCCACCTGCGCCAGACCAAAGACCTCCTTATCTTCAGGAAACTTCTCAAGACCTGGCTGTTCGAGCAGTAGCAGTACATCCTTCCCCCCCTTTGCCCCTCCCCCTCAGCATCTTGAAACCCTCACGGGTGAGTAGTGTGGTCTACAAATTCCTGATTGATACACAGTAACTTTGCTCTAGCATTTTCCAAATTTCTTACCACAAACCCTTGCCCCACACCTCCTTGGAATGTATTTGCCAGTTATGTGCATGCTATGTGGGAAGCCAGGTGGCTAACCCATTGGCGGTAGACCAAGAGTCAGTATAAATGTGACAGGTCCCAGGC
Source organism: Pleurodeles waltl (assembly GCF_031143425.1). NCBI lineage: Eukaryota > Metazoa > Chordata > Amphibia > Caudata > Salamandridae > Pleurodeles > Pleurodeles waltl. Next base: position 983,465,331 of record NC_090445.1, read on the forward strand.
AATTCTCGTTTCAGTGCCTGATATACAACATACAATTCTGCATATTGACTACTCTTCCCTTCTCCTGTAGTGGACAGCACCTCCTTGGTGACTGGGTTATATGACACTGCCTTCCAATGTCTTTTGGCCCCCACATTCTTGGTTGAACCATAGATGAACCATTGTTAAACCATGCATGCTTCCTATCCTCAGGGGACAAGGATTCAAATGGCTTACCCCCACCTAACAGGTGGCTCTCTTATCTCTTGAACCTCCTGCACCCTCTCATCATCCTGCATGGGGGCTTGTGCCACCTGTTCATGCAGAGCTGCTGTCCCTGCTGGTCCCACTCAGGCCTTGTCCTGTATGTACCACTTCCACTTGATTATATTGGCTTCTTGTGCATGTTCTATCTGGTGAAATTTAGATGAACTCATCACCCACTGCATTATTAGAATCTCAGGTCTCAGAATCACATTATGACCTACGGTTATTTGCTCAATAGCCCTAGAGCCCAGTAACACGCAAGTAACTGTTTCTCAAAAGGAGTATGTCACTCTCCAGCACCTGGTAGCTTTTTGGTCCAGAAACCCAGGGACACCCTCGTTCTTCCCTGTTTTTGCCACATGTTCCAATTTGCATATTGCTTCTGAACGGTTACATGTAACTCGATGTCTCCTTCCTGTACTGGCTTTACGTCTAAAGCCTGTTGAATTGCCTCCTTTGCCAATTCAGATGCACACTACTGCTGTCCTCCCCATTCAACCTCATGCTTCTTTCTTGTCACTTTGTACAAAGGGGCCAAAATCTGACTAAAGTGAGGGATATGCTGTCTCCAAAAATCAAACAATCCAATGAGTTGCTGAGGCTCCCGCTTGCTAGGGGGAGTGGCAAATTCTAATATATTTTGTTTTGCCTGCGACAACACCTTTCTATGTCCCTGTGAGAAAGTAGCTTCTTTCTAGCCTTGTTACCCCCACTTTTGGCCTGTTTGTGAGTATATGTCAGGTGTTTTCACTGTCTCACTGGGATCCTGCTAGCCAGGGCCTAGTGCTCATAGTGAAAACCCTATGTTTTCAGTACGTTTGTTATGTGTCACTGGGACCCTGCTAGTCAGGACCCCAGTGCTCATAAGTTTGTGACCTATATGTATGTGTTCCCTGTGTGATGCCTAACTGTCTCACTGAGGCTCTGCTAACCAGAACCTCAGTGGTTATGCTCTCTCTGTACAAAGTGTCACTAACAGGCTAGTGACCACTTTCACCAATTCATTTTGGCATACTGGAACACCCTTATAATTCCCTAGTATATGGTACTGAGGTACCCAGGGTATTGGGTTCCAGGAGATCCCTATGGGCTGCGGCATTTATTTTGCCACCCATAGGGAGCTCCGGCAATTCTTACACAGGCCTGCCACTGCAGCCTGAGTGAAATAACGTCCCCGTTATTTCACAGCCATTTACCACTGCACTTAAGTAACTTATAAGTCACCTATATGTCTAACCTTTACCTGGTAAAGGTTGGGTGCTAAGTTACTTAGTGTGTGGGCACCCTGGCACTAGCCAAGGTGCCCCCACATTGTTCAGGGCAAATTCCCCGGACTTTGTGAGTGCGGGGACACCATTACACGCGTGCACTATACATATGTCACTACATATGTATAGCGTCACAATGGTAACTCCGAACATGGCCATGTAACATGTCTAAGATCATGGAATTGTCACCCCAATGCCATGCTGGCATTGGGGAGACAATTCCATGATCCCCCGAGTCTCTAGCACAGACCCGGGTACTGCCAAACTACCTTTCCCGGGGTTTCACTGCAGCTGCTGCTGCTGCCAACCCCTCAGACAGGTTTCTGCCCTGCTGGGGTCCAGCCAGGCTTGGCCCAGGAAGGCAGAACAAAGGACTTCCTCAGAGAGCGGGTGTTACACCCTCTCCCTTTGGAAAAAGGTGTCAGGGCTGGGGAGGAGTAGCCTCCCCCAGCCTCTGGAAATGCTTTGATGGGCACAGATGGTGCCCATCTCTGCATAAGCTAGTCTACACCAGTTCAGGGATCCCCCAGCCCTGCTCCGGCGTGGAACTGGACAAAGGAAAGGGGAGTGACCACTCCCCTGACCTGCACCTCCCCTGGGAGGTGCCCAGAGCTCCTCCAGTGTGCTCCAGACCTCTGGCGTCTTGGAAACAGAGGTGCTGCTGGCACACTGGACTGCTCTGAGTGGCCAGGGCCAGCAGGTGATGTCAGAGACTCCTTCTGATAGGCTCTTACCTGTGTTTCTAGCCTATCCTCCTTCCTAGGTAGCCAAACCTCCTTTTCTGGCTATTTAGGGTCTCTGCTTTGGGGAATTGCAAGAGCTCATCAGAGTTCCTCTGTATATCTCTCTTCACCTTCTGCCAAGGAATCGACTGCTGACCGCGCTGGAAGCCTGCAAAACCGCAACAAAGTAGCAAGGACGACTACTGCAACTACTGCAACCTTGTGTCGCTGATCCTGCCGCCTTCTCGACTGTTTTCCTGGTGGTGCATGCTGTGGGGGTAGTCTGCCTCCTCTCTGCACTAGAAGCTTTGAAGAAATCTCCCGTGGGTCGACGGAATCTTCCCCCTGCAACCGCAGGCACCAAAAGACTGCATCACCGGTCCTCTGGGTCTCCTCTCAGCATGACGAGCGAGGTCCCTTGAACTCAGCAACTCTGTCCAAGTGACTCCCACAGTCCAGTGACTCTTCAGTCCAAGTTTGGTGGAGGTAAGTCCTTGCCTCCCCACGCTAGACTGCATTGCTGGGTTCCGCGTGATTTGCAGCTGCTCCGGCTCATGTGCACTCTTCCAGGATTTCCTTTGTGCACAGCCAAGCCTGGGTCCCCGACACTCTAACCTGCAGTGCACGACCTCCTGAGTTGTCCTCCGGCGTCATGGGACCTTCCTTTGTGACTTCGGGTGAGCTCCGGTTCACTCTTCTTTGTAGTGCTTGTTCCGGCACTTCTGCGGGTGCTGCTTGCTTCTGAGTGGGCTCCTTGTCTTGCTGGGCGCCCCCTCTGTCTCCTCACACAGTTGGTGACATCCTGGTACCTCCTGGGCCACCTTAACCCTTGCAGCTAGCAAGGCTTGTTTGCGGTCTTTCTGCACGGAAACACCTCTGCAAGCTTCTTCACAACGTGGGACATCCATCCTCCAAAGGGGAAGTTTCTAGCCCTCTTCGTTCTTGCAGAATCCACAGCTTCTACCATCCGGTGGCAGCTTCTTTGCACCCACGGCTGGCATTTCCTGGGCATCTGCCCACTCCCGACTTGATCGTGACTCTTGGACTTGGTCCCCTTGTTCCACAGATACTCTCGTCTGGAAATCCATTGTTGTTGCATTGCTGGTGTTGGTCTTCCTTGCAGAATTCCCCAATCACGATTTCTGTGCTAGCTGGGGAACTTAGGTGCACTTTGCACCCACTTTTCAGGGTCTTGGGGTGGGCTATTTTTCTAACCCTCACTGTTTTCTTACAGTCCCAGCGACCCTCTACAAGGTCACATAGGTTTGGGCTCCATTCGTGATTCGCATTCCACTTTTGGAGTATATGGTTTGTGTTGCCCCTATACCTATGTGCTCTAATTGCAATCTATTGTGACTATACATTGCTTGCACTGTTTTCTATTGCTATTACTGCATATTTTTGGTATTGTGTACATATATCTTGTGTATATTTGCTATCCTCATACTGAGGGTACTCACTGAGATACTTTTGGCATATTGTCATAAAAATAAAGTACCTTTATTTTTAGTATATCTGTGTATTGTGTTTTCTTATGATATTGTGCATATGACACCAGTGGTATAGTAGGAGCTTCACACGCCTCCTAGTTCAGCCTAAGCTGCTCTGCTAAGCTACCTTTTCTATCAGCCTAAGCTGCTAGACACCCCTCTACACTAATAAGGGATACCTGGACCTGGTGCAAGGTGTAAGTACCTCTTGGTACCCACTACAAGCCAGGCCAGTCTCCTACAGTCCCTAATTCCACTGGGTTCCTAGAAACTTCACATTTTGAGAGGATCCTTGTGACTTATCTGGATTGATCATCCACACTTTGTTCTGCAAAGGTTCCACAACCCTGTCCAACTGAGCCTGCACCTGTTCTTGTGTCTCCCCCTGAATCATCACATAATTGATGTAATGAGACATTGCACCCCTGGAATGATAGATACTTCATCCAGGTTTGTTGCCACCAGCCGGTGACAGATGGTGGGGCTATGTACATAACCTTGGGAGCCTTGAAATCTTGAATTGACTGCCATTCCACAAGAAACTAAATTGCTCCTGACTCTCAGGGGCCAATGGTATGGAAAAGAAGGCATTAGCAGTATCAATAATTGCATACCAGGTCCCTTTATGTTTTTTTATCCTCTCAATCAAAATGATGGTGTTGGGGACTGCAGAAGTCAGAGGGGGCGTATATTTGTCTAATTCACAGTGATCGATTGTCATTCTATAGCGCCCATCTGCTCGGTACACAGGTCACAAAGGATTGGTGGCTGGAAGCTCCATGCCTGCCTCCATCAGCTCCAGTATTGTCTTACTTATTTCCTAATGCCCTCCTGGAATTCAATATTAATTCAAATGAACCACCTTGGTTGCTGGGGGCACCTTCACTGGGGGTATCTTTAGATGACCCATCCTCACAGCTACCATTGAAATGTATCGCGCTGACCCAAATTGACAACAACCATCGTCCAAGTATGGAGTCATCCCCTTCAAAATGTAAATTCCTAGTATATACTCTAGGAGAGGCACAATTAAAACAGTGTATTCTCTTTTAGGCGTTCTCCCTATTTTCATTTGAACAGTAGTCTGCACTGTGGGGGTTTGCTTTCCACATGGCATAGTGCTGACCTGTAAACTTTTTTGGATTTACATGAATTAAAGAGTCCTCCACTCCAGTGTCCGCCAAGGCCTGAACTTTTGAACATTTCTATTTTTCCAATGAATTTCTAAATCAACATGCAGTCTGTTAACTTTATGAGCCCATCCCTGTACCAGAGCTTGGCCTATTTCCTAATCTGATTTAAACCTGTCAACCTTTGCCCAAATCAGGTCTGGATGTATGCTCTCATATCTGTGGGGAGATTACTGTCCTTCCCTGTTTTTAGCAGTTAACCAATCAATGTCCAAATCTTTCTCCTCCTTTCCCTGTGAAGAAACATATTTCTCCCTCTCTGTTCTTTCCTCCGACATCTGTGATTGGCCCCGATTCACTTGTTTGTTATCCTGCTTATTTACTGTTCTGCTGCCCTCCGTTCTGTCCAGCCCTCGCATACGGTACATCTCCAACAGACTCTTAGTATCTATCCCATCTCTCTGCTCTTTGTTGACGCCATCCTTCAACAACACCATAAACAGATCTCTCTAAATAATCTGTGATTGTCTGTGCAACTCTCAGACCTTGAGGCTCTCTCAGGTTTTGTCCAGTCTCCAAGCTCTCCTACCTCACAAACTGCCTCCAGTCCATCTTTAATGCCTGCTCTGTCTGATTAATTAAGAGGCTCCTTATTACCTGCTGTAAGCTGGGGAAGCTAACCGAATGATTTTGTTTCATACTGAAACTGTCAGTTGAACATCTAACAAATTGTGAGGCTCCTCCAAGAGAATAGCAATTTGTATACTTTCTTTGTAATTCTTTGCATCGCATAGAATTAACATGTACAAAGGCTTATCATTTGATTGTCAGTCTGAGTCAGTACGATATTTCTGGCTCCATCCCACAACTGCCAATTGCATCAAGTTAGTTGCTCCTTGATTCCCATAGCCTCTAAACTGCTCTTGAATTATGGGGTCAGTGCTAAGGGTACAAAACTTTCTCGCATCTCCCTTATCCAGTGCCACCCCAGAAGCTCCTGTGTCAAACAACTGCACCATCCATGTAAGCAATGCTTCCCCACTTTTTTTTGGGCGAAGCCTATCCATAATGTTGTTTATCTCCTTCTGAGAATAATCTTCTAAGGAATGCATCCCAAACCCCTCCCCCCCTGGGTTTTGTGGAGTGCCCTGGATTTTCCATCTAAATACATGCTGTGCACGAACCACTTTCTGTTTGTCTGGATCAATCTGCCCCCAACTTTTGTAACTTTCTCATGACTTGAAACAGAAAAATTGGTGGAATCACAAATATTGGCATCGCAAAAATCAGGGTCCCAATCTATCCCTGCTTTAGAAATGGCTAAATGAACTTTCTTTTGTTTGATTCTACCCCTATGTTTATGGCATCTATATAGCACAAGGCGAACGGCTGCTTTATTTGTGACAGACATGCTAAGTATCAGCTTTGTCCTCCAATAACTTATTCTGACAAGACAGCATGGTTACGTTATTTTTGGCTTTAACTAGCCGCCTCTCCATTTGCTGATTTTCTTGTTCTAACTGAGCACATTTCTCAGACATTTTTTTATAAGCAGATAACAGGATCCAGAGCGTCTGCCTAAAATAGATAAATCACGTCCCCGTTCTACTGGCACTTTTTGCAAGCCAAGTAATACTGTTTTTGGTTCAGCATCGATAAGACATCCACTCCAATCCCTGCTTCACAAGACCATTTATTCACAAGAACATCATAGGGGGCTTTTCCCCACCCTGGTATGTCATTTGGCACCTGGGAAACTGCCTTTGACTTTTTGCCAAACATTTCCACTTTTAAATCTTTCACTTCCTACCCTGCCGACTATGCTAAATTGTTCTGCTTGACATCAAACTAAGAGGAAAACGATGTCAAAGAATGCAGCACTCCTAGTTTGAGTAATGAATTTATTAAGGCACTTCCCAGATATCAAAATAAAGCACACGGAAATATGAACATGTGCATTCAACTTGAATGCAGTAAAAAATGTGTGAATGCTAAAAAACTCACAGCAGTTAAACAATGTCAGGCATAAAAAGTACAATGCATCAACAATGAATATTTATGCAGTGAATATATATATATATACATGTATGTGTACAGCAAAGCTAGATAATGAAGAATAAAACTGCATCACCATGGGGATCGAATCCAACATCATCCTGGTGCCAACATCAAGCTGTGGAACCCTAGACAGCTAAGACAGGAGAAACCTTCCTCATTGGGATTGTGTTCTGGGCAGTGCGTCCACTCCCAAAATGTCTTCATTCTACTTCAGCGCCAAGCTTCCCCACCTTATTTACCTTCAACAAACCCAAGAGGAAGGTTCTAGCAACCTCGCTGTAAGGAAATGCCTCCTTGGCATGGTTACCCCCTGACTTTTTGCCTCTTGCTGATGCCAGTTATGATTGAAAGTGTGCTGGGACCATGCTAACCAGGACCCAGCACCAGTGTTTTTTCCCTAAACTGTACCTTTGTTCCCACAATTGGCACAGCCCTGGCACTCAGATACGTCCCTTGTAAATGGTACCCCTGATACCAGGGGCCCTGATGCCAGGGAAGGTCTCTAAGGGCTGCAGAATGTATTATGCCACCCTGGGGACCCCTCACTCAGCACATGCACACTGCCTCACAGCTTGTGTGCTGGTGGGGAGAAAATGACTAAGTCGACATGGCACTCCCCTCAGAGTGCCATGCCAACCTCACACTGCCTGTGGCATAGGTAAGTCACCCCTCTACAGGCCTTACAGCCCTAAGGCAGGGTGCACTATACCACAGGTGAGGGCATATGTGCATGAGCACTATGCCCCTACAGTGTCTAAGCAAAACCTTAGACATTGTAAGTGCAGGGTAGCCATAAAGAGTATATGGTCTGGGAGTTTGTCAAACACGAACTCCACAGTTCCATAATGGCTACACTGAAATCTGGGAAGTTTGGTATCAAACGTCTCAGCACAATAAATGCACACTGATGCCAGAGTGGAATTTATTGTAAAATGCACCCAAAGGGCATCTTAGAGATGACCCCTGAATACCAGTCTGACTCCTATTGCTAGGCTGACCAGTTTCTGCCAGCCTGCCACAACCAGATCAGTTGCTGGCACATGGGGAGAGTGCCTTTGTCACTCTGTGGCCAGGAACAAAGCCTGTACTAGGTGACGATGCATCTCACCTCCCCCTGCAGGAACTGTAACACCTGGCAGTGAGCCTCAAAGGCTCATGCCTTTTTTTACTGCACCCCAGGGCATCCCAGCTAGTGTAAATGCCCGCCCCTCCGTCCACTTCCTCCACTTTTGGCGTCAAGGCTGGAGGAGATATTGAGAAAAACAAGGAGGAGTCACCCACCAGTCAGGACAGCCCCTAAGGTGTCCTGAGCTGAGGTTACCCCTGCCTTTAGAAATCCTCCATCTTGAGATTGGAGAATTCCCCCAATAGGATTAGGGATATGCCCCCCTCCCCTCAGGGAGGAGGCACAAAGAGGGTGCAGGCACTCTTCAGGACAGTAGCCATTGGCTGCTGCCCTCCTGACTTAAACACCCCCCTAAATGTAGTATTGAGGGGCACCCCAGAACCCAGGATATCAGATTCCTGCAACCTGAAACAAGAAGAAGGACTGCTGACCTGAAAGCCCTGCAGAGACGACGGAGACAACAACTGCTTTGGCCCCAGCCCTACCGGCCTGTCTCCTGACAAAGAAAATTGCACAGCGACGCATCCGACAGGGACCAGCAACCTCTGAAGCCTCAGAGGACTGCCCTTAAACCCAAAGGACAAAGAAACTCCTGAGAACAGTGGCACTGTTCACCCACAGCAACTTCTTTGCAACAAAGAAGCAACTTTTAAAGAATTCATTCTTCCCGCTGGAAGCATGAGAATTCACCCTACCCACCGGAAGCTTGAGACTTCACCCTCTGCACCCAACGCCCCTGGCTCGAGCTCCAGAGAACCAACATTACAGGGAGGACTCCCAGGCGACTGCGACCTCGTGAGTAACCCGAGACAACCCTCCTGGACCCACACAGCGACGCATGCAGATAGAATCCAGAGGCTCCTCTTGACTGCGACTGTCTGTAACAAGGAACCTGATGGCTGGACCAAGCACTGCACCCGCAGCCCCCAGGACCAGAAGGAACTGAACTTCAGTGCAGGAGTGACCATCAGGTGACCCTCTGCCTAGCCCAGTCAGTAGCTGGCCCGAGAAGCCCCCCTTTGCCCTGCCAGCACCACTAGAGTGACCCCCCGGGTCCCTCCATTGACTCCTATACAAAACCCGACGCCTGCTTTGCACACTGCACCCTGCTGCCCCTGTGCCGCTGAGGGTGTGTTTTGTGTGCCTATTTGTGTCCCCCCTAGTGCTCTACAAAACCCCTCTGGTCTGCCCTCCAAAGACGCAGGTACTTACCTGTAGGCAGACTGGAACCAGAGCACCCCTGATCTTCATAAGCACCTGTGTGTTTTGGGCCCTCCTTTGACCTCTGCACCTGACCGGCCCTGTGTTGCTGGTGCGATAACTTTGGGGTTGCCTTGAACCCCCAATGGTGGGCTGCCTATGCCCAGGAACTTGAACTTGTAAGTGCCTTACTTACCTGACAAACTAACCATTACTTACCTCCCCCAGGAACTGTTGATTTGTGCACAGTGTCCACTTTTAAAATAGCTTATTGACATTTTAACTAAAACTGTGTATGTTACTGCTCTAATTCAAAGTTCCTAACTTACCTATGTGGGGTACCTTCATGTTATGTATTTACTTCAAATCTTGAACTTGGGGTTAAGAAATTTTATTTTTTTATATAAAAACTATTGGCCTGGAGTTAGGTCTTTGAGTGTGTGTTTCTCATTTATTGCCTGTGTGTGTACAACAAATGCTTAACACTACCCTCTAATAAGCCTACTGCTCAACCCCACTACCACAAAATAGAGCATTGGAATTATCTAATTTTGCCACTATCTTACCTCTAAGGGGAACCCTTGGACTCTGTGCACACTATCTCTTATTTTGAGATAGTATATACAGAGCCAACTTCCTTAGCGTAAGTTATGAAATCCAAGCGCTGGCTGTACTCAGTCTGCTTTGAAAACACACAAAGGAACGGGCCCTGCCCCAATGTGCATTCCAGAGGCAGAGGAGCAGTACTTTTCTGTAGTGAAAACATTGAAACCATTCCCAGGCTCAGGCTCTCTTATCAAGTCTACATCCACATCCCTCATGTTATGTTCCTGCACAGAGCAACCCAGTGCTGGTAAGAAGAAGCGAAATCATGTTCAGTGTAGAAAACAAGTTTTGTGGAAAAATAACTGTGCCACCGATGTAATGGCATCTGAAGCTAAGCACAAAATGGAGTCAGTGGTCAAGATGGAGCCGGTGGTTAAATACAGATAGTATTTACAATATGTTGGGGCGACAGACACCTCAAGCATTGGGGTGGTGGTTAGTATTAAATCCACAACATGAGGTGGTTGAGAGAGTTGGTCTGAGGGGATTTTTAGAGGCATACGGAGTCATAATCTACTTGCAGAACCATTGAACAGAGGTCACCAGATATGGCAACATATCCATCATACTCCTCAAACCCGGGGCTAACACATAAAGGGGGTCATTCTAACATTGGCGGGCGGCGGAGGCCGCCTGCCAATGTTCCCCTTCCAAAATACCGCTCCGCGGTCGCAAGACCGCTGAGGGTATTTTGGGATTTGCCCTGGGCTGGCGGGCGGCCGCCAAAAGGCCGCCCGCCAGCCCAGGGCAAATCAACCTTCCCACTAGGACGCCGGCTCAGAATTGAGCCAGCGGAGTGGGAAGGTGCGACGGGTGCAGTTGCACCCGTCGCGTATTTCAGTGTCTGCAAAGCAGACACTGAAATACTAAGTGGGACCCTCTTACGGGGCCCCCAGGGGCCCCGCGGCACCCCCTACCGCCATCCTGTTCCTGGCGGGAGACCCGCCAGGAATAGGATGGCCGTAGGGGGTGTCAGAATCCCCATGGCGGCGGAGCGCGCTCCGCCGCCATGGAGGATTCCCCCGAGCAGCGGAAAGTCGGCGGGAGACCGCCGACTTTCCGTTTCTGACCGCGGCTGAACCGCCGCAGTCAGAATGCTCGAGGGAGCACCGCCAGCCTGTTGGCGGTGCTCCCGTGGTCGGTGACCCTGGCGGTCACCGGCCGCCAGGGTCAGAATGACCCCCAAAGTGTTATCCTGGAATGTAAATGGTCTAGGCAGCAAATTTAAAAGGGAAGTCATGTGAAAATACCTGGTGTGGCAAAACCCTGACATAATCCTACCACAGGAAACTCACCTTGCAGGCAACACTTGCAGATTGCTGAACTACCGCAGATATACTTTGCTGGCATATGTGGCATTCTCGACAGGCTCCCAGGAAGTGGGCATCCTCACTGTGAATCTTTGTTATTCCAAGTGACCCAAACATGGGTGGTTGAGCTTAAGTGCCAGGTAGCGAAGAGCAGACAGTAGAATGGGGAAAACCTGTTGCACGCATCCTGGTATATCCCCCCAGGGCTGCAGACCGAGGAGATAGACAAAAAGGGAAGATTGATAGCTGAGACGCCAGAGGCATTGCTCCTGATTAGAGAAGATCTTAATCTAACTACACACACTGACCTATACAAAACAACATCGTTGAGGGGATAGGCCCTGGCCGGATCCCTATCTCACCTCCTTCCTCAGTTCCCTGGGGATAGCGGACCTGTGGTGGGATGGGCACTCAGGGGACAAGACAATACATGTATGTTTCCAACCTTATGTTGCCAATGTCCAAACTGGACTACTTCCTAACACCACACCACCCAATGAGCAGGTTCAGTCATTCAGATATCATGCCTGAGGAATCTTAGACCATTCACCCCTGATAATGCAGCTGAAAACTGCCACCACAGGAGCAAGGGGAATGGACCAGTGGGAAATGTCAGATTGGGCACAAGAAAGCTGATTATGGAATCCACAGACCTATACTTCAAGGAAAATATTGGCTCAGTAGCATCTGAGATAGAATGATCCGAGGCCTATAAGACAGTTATACAAGGGCAATTCATTGCTCATGTGTCTGGGGAGCAGAAGGAGAGAGACAAGGAGGCCAGGGAGTAGGACTCTAGGTTGCTACAGGCAGAGGCAAGCTGCATAGACCCTCCATCCATGATAGAAGAGCAGAGGGAGGAAGTGAAAAGTCTGGTCTACCAGGAGGCAAAACACAATACAGGGCAAAACAACAAAAGCTGTAGGAGGTGGGGAACAAGGCAGGCAGAGAATTAGCCTGAATAGCTAAAAAAGAGGAGGGGCAGAGGAGGATATCAGCCACAGAGCACAGATCAGCGGGGATGGCTGAAACACCGATGTTGGTGGCTCAGGCATTGGCCACACCATTGGCTAGACTATACCAGGCACAGGGATGGATAGAGCAGTCTAACTTGGAGAACATTATCAAGGAATACCTCAGCCACGCCGACACCAGAAAGAAGTGAGTCCCACAGAATTACTAGAAAGAGAAATCTCTGATGCCGTACAACAGATAATTAGTACTAAATCCCAGGGCCTCAAAGGCCTGCCACCTGAATTCTTTAAATGTATAAAATCCCACATTGTAGGCTCGCTCTGTGCAATCTTGTGCAGACCAAGACAAGAGACTGTTCTGCCTCGAGACGTGTGACAGGCTACACTACTCATGATCCATTATAAGGGGAAGCCACAAGAGGCTTGTGCCTCTACAGGTCAATCTCGCTCCTAAATATAGAAACCAAAGTATTGGAAAAGGTTCTGGCAAACATCCTGATGCAGGTGGTTGATACACTGGTGGCTACTGACCAATCGGTCTTCATGCTCCATAAGACTAAAAAGGCATTATCTGTGTAGACTAGCTGGATGTCTGGCCCACTGTGATCGGGTCGGAGAGCTGACTATCCTGCGACCATTGTGTGCCAAACGGTCTTTGACTCAGTGGAAAGGCCCTACTTAATGGCACTACTTCACAAAATGGAGTAGTCCCATCTTTCCAGGCCTGGGTGAAATTTTTATACACAGACCCTATAGCAAGAGTCAAAGCGAATTCAAGCTTGGCAGACACACCGGACTCGGATGCCCACTAACCCCCCTTCTCTTTGCATTGGCAATAGAACCTTTGGCTTGCTGGCTGAGGAGAGATGCACTGCTAAGGGGCATGTGGTGGGCTGGAGAAGTGAGAGGATGTTGACTCCCTCAGTGCTGATGGCGTTCTCCTGTACCTGGCTGACTCAGAGCTCTCCACTCCCAGGGTTTTGGAGAAGCTGGAAGCGTCTGGCTCCTATTCGGGAATCCACATCCACTGGCACAAGTCAACTGTGTTTCGTCTAATGTATGATACAAAGAGGGGGGCCGTTATCACCCCCCAAGCTGGGAATTCTAGGACCGCAAGCTTCTCCTTAGGGAAAACCTGGATAAAATTCTGGACTCCTATAGAGTTGATACAGGATGCTGGAGCAAACTCTCAATATCTCTGATGGGCAGAAAGGCCCTTTATAATATGATCTACCTGTCAAAATTATTTTATGTGCTGCAGGTCCCTGATGGCTTCTTCCGGGCAGTGGCAGACATGAAACAAGGATTACTGTGAGAAAGTGGATCACCTAGGATTGCTTGTACCACTTTTACTAGAAAGCCCCTGGTGGGTGGAATCTCTCTTCCAGATTTGAGACTATACTGCTGGGTGACACAATTTCAGGTGATAAATGATTGTGCCTTTTAGTCTCTACAGGAGCTATCAGTGTTAGCTCACAGAAGGGCCTTGGACCCAGAGGGGTACATATTTCCCCTCTACAGCGAATGGGGGATGATGACTCTACCGACCCTTATAGCAGTGGTTGTCAGGATATGGCACAAGGTGGCTTGGGCCCTGGACTGGAAAGGGAAATTGAAGATGGAGAGCCAGCTGTGGGACCCCAAGCTCTTGAAGGGACTGTGTGCTATAGAGGGTCATAACAATCGGGACCAGGTGGGTATATCAAAAACAGGCAATGTTTAGAGAGGAACTGAGGTGGTACCTTTAACCATACTGCAAGAGCAGTACAAGCTGACAGGGAACAAATATCTCAGACAATTACGATATCTACTGTAAGGACATAGGGAGATGCTGCTGGAGGAGCCTGTTGAGACAACTTTAAAATACAGGGTCCTAGGGGCCTCCCTGACCAGCCAAGCAGTGTCCCGACTATACTCCTCCCTCCTGCATTACAGCCATCCTCCCCTAGAAGGACATGTGGACAAATGGGAGCACGACCTGGTCAGGATAGAGGACAATGATTGAGGAGCGGCATGCTGCGGCCAATGTGAGGTTACCATGAGACCAGGATTCATACTATTTCATTTGAAAATTCTTCACAGTGTATTATACAAGGGCCAGATTGTTCCGCATGGGAAGAATCGAGTCAGACCTCTGCTGAAGGGGATGCAGGGAAAAGGGTACCCTGAATCACATATTTTGTGAGATGCCCCAAGACACAGGAAAATACTGGAGGAAAATAGGCCATACAATAGCTGCAGTGTTAGAGGTCACACTGGAACTCACCTAACAGTTGATCACCCTGGATATATGGGGTAACAAATGTTAGACCGCTACACACTTCTATTTTACAATGTCACTCTATGGTGGGAAGGCGAGATGTGGTCAGAAACAGGGGGCAGGGCAGGATCCCATTGATACGTGTCTGGGAAAAACAACTTAGACTGGTGTGTGAGGACTGAGTAATTAGTATACCAGGCAAGGGGCTGCCCACAAAAGTTCAAAGAAATATTGGGACTCGGAGAGCTGCTGAAGATATGCCCCCCCCGTCATTGCAGGCTTGAATCCACATTGCCAGAGGGAGGGGTGAACACAGAGATCTTGCCATCATGGGATACCCTCACAAGTTGGGTGGCCCTTTTATCTGCCATTCAGCTGTATAGACCTATGATTGGACATGGTTGTTAGAGTAATACGACCGGTATGCCTCACAAGTTGGTTTATGTGTTGTAGATCTCGTGTACCAAACTCAATAAAAAAAATGTAAAAAGAAGTCTGTTTTGTCAGATTTGATCAGTTACGATAAATATCAACCCTAATTACTTGACTAAGAGAACAATATAAACAAGCCCTTACTGTGCATTTGACGACGCAGTGCATTGAGGGATCTTTTGAAAACAAGTACTCGTTCCTGCCATAATTATTCAGACTCCATCCCAGTGCTTAATTTGTAAATAAAAAGGTGCTGGTGCCCTAAGTCCTCCTCTTAAACACGTGGCTGCTGTAATTAAATGTGCGAACGCGGAATACTGAGACAGTGTAATATTGAAGCCATCTCGGTCCTCTTCAATCAATTTAAAGCCACTCCCTACCCCTCAGCTCACTCTCGCAGCTTTCTGCTTTTCCTCATTATGACGCATTTTAGTTTTTCTCTTCCTCTGTCTTTCCCAAACGTATCTTTTGCTCGTAGCAAATGCTTGAGGCAGAAGCCTAAGCGCCGGCCCTCAAAAATAAGTGCCGGTGCTCAGCACCGGAAACAACAAGCACAAATTAAGCACTGCTTCATCCTAAAACCAGATGAATACAATGTAATTCTAATCTAGATGCCATGTTTATGTTTGTCTTTTTTAAGTCTCACCTCCGCTACGATTTTTCTTGTATGTTGTTACAGACCAACTCTGCATAATAGCAAGACTTTTAGTGAGCTTTGGATCAGCTCCCAGGCTATCTTATGCATCTTGTGGGCTTATGTCTTATTCAATACCTTGCCTTCTCTTGTTCTGTTTCTCCCTTTGTTGAAGTATAGCTTCTTTACCATCCTTTTGTTTGGATAAATGCACTCTTCTACAGCTTGCATCCTAAGAATCTCTTCTTATGGTCTGACTTGACAGCAGAGCTGTTGCCAGACAATCAAGTGAGAACTACTGGGAGAGAGGCTTAGGCTCCAGCCACATGTTGGGAGACTGGAGTACATGTTTTGATTGGGCAGAAGGTATATGCTTCCACAAAAAACAGCGCTTGCCCTCCACACAGGTGTGATTCTTTTGTTTATTTATCCAGCTGTATGACCTTGCGCTTTAAGGGGCACACACATTCCATTGTAATGCTATTAAGGTGTCTCAATTAACTAAATAATTAATGGCTTTTTACTCTGGTGGCAGCACAGAACAGAGCAGGCAGTCATTAAGTAGGTATTTTTAAGTTGAGCTTGACTGTGCATTCATAAGTGAGATCTATTGGCATTACCAATGCTTGTTTCTTTTTCTTTCAGCACTCTAGGAAAATGCATGTGTTTTCTTGCTCTGTCACTCGCATGTTGCTTCCTCACTTAAATCTCTGCATCCCCATGCTCTTCGTATTGCTCCTCCCTTCCAACTACAGCTCATTTGTTGCTCCCCACCAATTCTGTATTTGCCTGTTTTTAAAATGTTTACACCCCCATTCAGCTCCTTTGTCCTCCCACTATCCCCAACTTTCATCAGTACTTAATCCCACTCTAACATCGACCCCCTCTCTCCATATATTTTGTTTTAAATGCATTTTTGAAGGCCTCTTCAGATACAATTTTTTTGAGAGGCTGTAGTGCTCTAATAATTTATACAAATATCTTAATTTAGTACTCCAAGGCGGTATCTTGGAAGAGTAATTTAACTCAAAAACAAAATGAGCGCCGCCTCGCGGCGCATATGCCACATGCCTGGAGATGCATGTGCTTGTATGCCCCGTTGCACTGTGTTTTCTTATCCACAATGCCCCACATTGGCAAGAACGTTTTTTAGCTATGTGGAACAGCATTGGTAAAAAGCATTACCAACACTAAGAGGTCGATAACGCCATTAAAAGGCAAGGCCCACTGGTGTGCCAACGCTTGTTATTAGCTGCAGTAAAAGATATGTCTAATTTCTAGATGCTGGCATAAGAAATAATACCTTCTGAGGCACAAAGATGAAGTTGGACTATATTGCACAGTTCACGGGTCATAATATCACCCCCTCCGAGGTATGAATCTATCATTTTAGGATTTGAACCTGTGATCTTTTGTCTCCGAATCTTGCACTTAATCTATGGTACTTTGTTACCACCTTCTGACGTTCCATGGCACTTCATAGAAAATGTTAACATTACCCAATACAAGTGATACTGCGTTTATCATTCTTTTAAGGCTCAACAGCTACGTCAGCCTGTAGTTCTCGGTTGGCCCAAAGTTCAGGGTAACCTGTGGATCAGGTCAGGAGCTATACAACGATTTACAGAAAAGGCTATGTTGCCGTTTACAGAGGTGGCTATTCCTCGTTTTGGTGACATACGTTTCTTCATTACTTTCTAATCCAAGATAAGGCGCAGATAAAATGATGCATATCCCAACCAACTGGTCTCTTTTACTTGGTCGACTAGGCTTCTCTGCGAACATTTCAAAATTAGAATACTCTAATTAGAATGCGCCTTTGACCAGGTCAAATCGTCTGGCAACTAGCGGTCTCTTTGCACACCATCTCAAACATTTTAGCTATTACTGCCCTCTGAAAACACTAACGCGCCTCTGTAGCGTGAGCTTTGACCCCTGAGGCGTTTGGCTTTCGTGATCCATTAAGCATGGTAAGTCCTAGCCAAAGTTACCTATGCACTCCATATCACTGTTTTAAAAAATCTCATTTTCTGGAATTGCCAGCGTGTAAGAAAGAATTAAAAACGTTAGTTTCGTGTCACTGACAACAAAACGTTAGTTCAGTTATAAAACACAGTGTGCAAAAACTCGCATAAAACACACTTCGGTAAACGCTTTTCCAATGAATGATGAAAAGGTTGTTTCTAAATGACTTCTAGACTCTCTGTTAATGTTGTACCGGACTGTGAATGTGTAATATTCTGTATAAAGTGGATTGATTCACCAGGAGTTCAAAGGCCATCAAGCTGAAATCACAGCTCTTAAAATTCGGGGCCAGTTTCAGTTTGACCAGTTGCCAAAATATTTAAAACATCTAGATTCTAGGTGGAAGTGTAGTGATTAAGGTTTCTAAAGAAGAATGTGTGAAGCTATTCAATCAATACTGCCCAAGAAAAATGTATTGAAAATGAAAATTTGTGGGGCTTAAATAGACGGACCACAAGCACGCATGGTTCAGGACACATTGGAGATGATGAGGCATTTTCCATCATTTTCATGTGTATAGGCACATGCAAATATGAGAAGGCCCGGCCCATAGAGCAGCTGCTGGATTGCTTCTCTAATGTTTGTGCCATGTCACCACCATATCCTGCCTTTGCAGGTAACCTGAGGGCAGTGACGGCTCATCCGTTTGGGCAGAGGAGCATCGCCCCCGCGGTATCTGCAAACCTTTTTAAAGAAAAGGATAATAAACATAGTTTATTATCCTTTTCTTTAAAAGGGGCAGGCCACGGGGTGATGTGCACTGAGGGGGGGAGTGCTCAACACTCCCCCTTCACAGCGCATGTGTGTTTGGCCGGCCGTCTCTGGCCGGCCAAACACACAGGCGCTGTAGGCTCCCTCCAGCCCGGCAACACAGTTGGCGGGCTGGAGAGAGCCTGCACAGGCTCCCAGTCTGCCTGGGAGCACCCTGGGTGGGCTCTCCCAGCCAATCCTGACGCTGCTCCGAGCAGTGTCAGAATTTGCATAGGGCAGGCTGGGAGCCTGTGGCTGCAGAGGCAGAGAAGCGTTGAGGGACAGAGGAGCAGCGGAGGAGGTAAGTGTTTTTTGTGTTTTTTTAAATTAAATTTAATTTGTATTCCCTCCCCACTCCCAAGCTCCCCCCCCTTCCACGGCCCTTGAGCCGCTACTGCCTGAGGGTCCCTAGTCATTGGCAGAATCAGAGGAGCATTAGCCCAGTAAAGTGGGTGAACATCCCATCGCACAGGCTCATGGACTTCAATTCACCAAAATACCAGGGGTAGCGACAGTGACATTGCTTGCTCTTTGTCCTACAGATGACATCACAGGAAGTGACATCACACTAACCAAATTACACCATGGAAAATGACATCAGGTGACCTTTGATATATGGACTATGTGTCCTGGACCGGAGCATGTAAATGCAGTCTGGCTGTGTGGTACCAGAATGTCAGAGACTAAATGTAGTCTGACAAAACTATTGTGGTCTAAATGCAATTTACTACTCTATTGGAGTTGGTAACATAAAATCTATACCTAATGGGATGATATCTCTGTGAACAATATTTAGGACACACCCTTTATGCCAGATTCTATTTTTGAAAGTGATATTCTGACATGCAGTCAATTCTGTCCAACTGTAAAGTTGAGCAATGTCTCATGCATTTTACATACTCATTCAGGTTAACATTTTTGACAAGGTATGACCACAGTGGTGTAACAAAACCTGAGGGGACCCACCTGGAAAGTACATGGAGGGGGTCCCTCGACCCAGTGAGGAGATCTCAGGCCAGAGGCCTGCTGTCCGTGCACAGTGCCAGCCACTGTGCAGAGCATGACTGCGTGCTGCTGAAGGGTGGACCCTGGAACTCAGGGGCCCCCAGCAGGGCGGGGGCTGCAGGGGCTATTGTAACACCACTGTATAACCATCATTTTGACCACAAATTGCACATTTCAACACACCAAGGGCCTCATTCTCACCCTGGCGGTAATTACCGCCAGGGCGGAGGTCGGCGGTAGCACCGCCAACAGGCTGGCGGTGCTCGGCCGGGCATTCTGACCGCGGCGGTACAGCCGCGGGCAGAAGCGGAAAGCCGGCGGGCTACCGCCGACTTTCCGCTGCCCGTCTGAATCCTCCATGGCGGCGGAGCGCGCTCCGCCGCCATGGGGATTCAGACACCCCCTACCGCCATCCTGTTCATGGCGGCTCTCCCGCCATGAACAGGATGGCGGTAGGGGGTGCCGCGGGGCCCCTGGGGGCCCCTGCCATGCCCATGCCAATGGCATGGGCACGGCAGGGGCCCCCGTAAGAGGGCCCCAAAAAGTATTTCAGTGTCTGCTTTGCAGACACTGAAATACGCGACGGGTGCAACTGCACCCGTCGCACCTTCCCACTCCGCCGGCTCAATTCTGAGCCGGCATCCTAGTGGGAAGGTTGATTTGCCCTGGGCTGGCGGGCGGCCTTTTGGCGGCCGCCCGCCAGCCCAGGGCAAATGTCAGAATCATCGCCGCGGTCTTTCGACCGCGGTGCGGTGTTCTGACGGCGGTACCTTGGCGGACGGCCTCCGCCGTCCGCCAAGGTCAGAATGACCGCCCAAGTATTTGATTTATATGAATTTATTTATGTACATATTAGGTGTTTGTATTGAGCGGGCCTAGCCACAAAGCAGCAGTGCCAGACAGATCACTTAAATTTTTACAAGATGCAAAATACAATAACCTATATTTATAGACTCCAATGCAATGCCCTGACCCATGTTACAATGTTCACAAAATGCACAGTACAACACCTAAGTAAGATAAATAAGCTTGTAACTGTCTGATGTGGTTTGTTACTTTTGTGGCCATTCAAAAAAGTCCTGATCCAGCCCAGTGCATCAATATTTGAAAGATGACTATCATGCTCTATCATAAACCTTGCACAATGAAAGGATTCGCTTCAAGGCAAACTGCTTAGGGACTTATTCTGGGTCTAATAGAGTAGCTACACTGCTTTAATGATCAAATGTATGACATTTGGTCCAGATAAGAAAGGTAAAATGGACCACCTTACTCTTCTGCATGATTATGACATAAATTGCCTTATGCCTTAAATCCCCATGTTGAAAGACATATCCAGTAGAATGTCCTGTGCATACTGCTCACTTAAAATAATTCCACAATTACATTTCCAAATACATGACACATTAGGCCTCAGGTGATCCTCACTTGGAGGGGCTGACCCTTATTTTAGCAATATTTAAAAATATTTGAAAGTCCTGATTAACTCTCGTTTTAAAACTGAAATAATGCAATGCTGCAAGAAGGTTGACATGCTGGGGACAACGCCCAATGCATTTTAGTTAGGGTAAGCGTGCTCTAAAGGGCCAGGTTTTGTGCCCTACACACAATATTTATTGGCAATTTGATTTTTTAATCTCTGACAAAGGATTGGGCAGATAAACAAGTACATCCAATAAATGCAAAAATAAGCTCTTCATTTCAATCCATCTGTCTTTATGCTTGATTTAAAAGTAGGCCTGTGAGTAATTTTAATTACAATGGAGTAACATAAGTAATCTCAGTAACTTTGTGATATTATTTGATGCAGAATTACAGATGAGAAAGCTATTATGCCCATTCGCAAAATTAAGAGTAATTTGGAGGAAAACTACTGCAAGAGTACATTTAGCTGCTGTTCGTGTTCTGTCGAATTTTTTGCTATTTTCTTAGTGCCTGATGCATCCTTGTGTTCATTTTGGACGCGAGGGTACATTTTGCACTAAGAGACTGGCGCCAAATGGCGGGTGTAGGTTGGGAGAAATCCTACCCCAAGTGCACATTTAGCAAGCGCGAGCCGCGACTCCTGCTGCATATCCTATTCTGCTGTACTTAGAGCTACTTCTTATTGCAAAATGCATCCACGCGTCCATTTTGGAAGGGATGGGCATTTTTGTGCTAAGAAAATGGCGATAATTGCAGAATTACTCTTCTTGTGTAGTTCTGCCTAATCTCGCAGAATGTTTAGCTAATTCCGTGTGATAGCGCTACACAGTATTACGTAAATTGTGCAAATCTCTGTTATCAAGGCATGTGAAGGGCGAGCAGCTGCTCTTTTCATGTAGCTGCAAGGAAACCTGCTTAGGAAAGAGTCCTCTCCTATTTCCTGAATTACCGCTTTCCGAAGAAGGAAGTAGCATGTTTGCAGAAAGTATACAATTGCGAGCTTTCTCAGCAGGAACAGGGATAAAACATGCCTGCATGCACACAGCAGCTGTAGATTTTGAGTGGATACAAAAGTCAGAGAGCATGGTGCCTCTTAAAGAGTACTGTTTGTTTTTGTTGTCCCAGGCACGGAGATCTCTCTATCACAGAGGTCGCAAGGACCGTGCAAAGGGTCGCAAATGGAAAGCTAGGGGTCGCTGTTCTGACACCTGGCGACCTCAGATGACGTCCATGCACTAGCCGCTCGGCATGTGCAAGGCACCTGCGGCTGGTTCATCAAAACAAAAGTGCGCGTCTGCCTACTGGAACCCACCAGTCTTTCATGTGAAATATTTCATAGTGGGCTGAATATTTATGTAAAAGCCACATAAACAATTTCATGTGCCCTGTAAGTGGACATTCTGTCTGCTTTGCTGAGTCGGGTCCATATTTTTATTACATTTTTAAATTAAAAAAAAAACATGTTTAAAACAGTGACGTTCCACAGATGGCTATTCCATTTGAGACACATTCTCCTCTTTCAACAACCATGTGGTTGTACGAGGGGACTGCTGAGATGTCTACATTTTGAAGTTTGAGACCCCATGCTAATCTGTCAGTGTCACTCCTTCTCAGGAACAAGCATTAGCACAGCCAAAAAAGTCTGACTTATTATTTTCTTCTGTAAACATATGCAATAAGCATTGCATGTGCAAACGTAATAAAAAAGTAAACATTCTGCTGCCCAAAGGTGGCTTGCGATTATTTGCAAATAAATAACTAAATAAGGAAAAAAAATCCAAAAGTTAGTTAAAAAAATAAACTAAAAACAGAAATAATACAGAGATCGGCCCACCGGCCCTGGCACTGAAGTATTTTAGGACGATCTATATATGTGCACACGCAAAATGCTGTCACTCACGTTGAAGCGTGGCACTGTCTGAAGTGGGCTGACCAACGGGCCCAATCTGTATGCTGTGGTGGATGGAAGGAGAATGTGAATGACTCTTGTACAGACGACTGCACGAAGAGGACTGACCGAAAGCTACTGTATGTATATTTATACATGAATGAACTTTTATTATGAGGTTTATGGAAAAGGTGGGCCTTGTGAAAAGGTTAAGCTGTTTTAGAAGCTGAAAACACACCTTATCATCAACCTATAAGCACTCGCATGCATGATGACATGTACCTATATGCTGTTTAGAAGGACAAGGGAAACCCAAGAATACTCAGGGACGAGGGTTATAATATGCTATAGGGAACAAGGTTCCCTAAGCTAAAGGTAAGTAAGAACCAATACACTGGGAAATTTTTTTAACCCTGGAAACATTCAAGAATATATGTATGAATATATGTAAGCCAGGATGTAGTCTTGTGCCTGCATATGCTTTGTACCTGTATATAAAAAACACCCAGTAAGGGAATTACCCTTACTTCTGATACTGAATTTTTGTGAAAATAAACGAATGATTTTAAATATCTGCTTGAATGTTTCCTGGATCAAATTTGTTTTCCCAGTATGTTGGTTGTTACTTACCTTTAGCTTAGGGACCTGTGTTCCTTATAGCATGTCATATTTACGTTTGTGCGCCTACAAAATGATGCAGGCACCATTTTCTTTTTTTATCAATCTGAGGCGGATTTGTGAATAAAAAAAGTAAGAAGTAGCATGAAAGCCATTTTTAAGGTGAAGGGGCTGGCAGCAATTAGCTGCCTGGACCTCCCCCAAAAATATATAATAAAATATTTAAAGAAATGGCAGCGGGCATTAGGGGACGAAGGGACAGCGGGAGGCGGAAGCAATGGGGAGTGGATGCAGGAAAGCAACAGCAGCACGGGTGGGAGAGCAACATGGGGGAGGAGAGAAATGCACAAGTGAGAAAACAATATAGGGCATGGAGAAAGGTGGGAGTTTGGTAGGGAGAAGTCTACAAGAGAAGGCTTGCAAAAAGATAGAGTCAGCAACATAGAGTGCAGGGCGAGTGCTTTGGAGGGGCAAAGCACCCAGGTGGGAGAAATGGAGACCATTTACTATCATGGAGTTCCTGAGCAAAAAAAGAGCAGTTCTATAAAAGTGAGGAGTGGAAGGATAGAAGCCAACAGTCACAGAAAGACAAAAAGACTATGTTCCAGTGCTGGGAAATAAAACAGAATGGAGAATCTTGGACAAGGACAGCCATTGAATGGGAAGGAAGCAAATGTGAGTGGAAATAAAGCCATACAATGGTAAGCAATGGTCAAGCTGCAAGACCTTGCAAGTTCCTGGCAAGCCCACAATAGGGCCCAGATTTATACTCTGTTTGCAACAGGTTAGCGTCATTTTTTTTACGCAAATCCGGTGCAAACTTAACTCCATATTTATATTTTGATGCTACACCCATCTAGCATCAAAAATATGGAGTTTGCATAATTTCAAAGATGCGAGAAACTGGCTTGCGTCAATGAGATGCAAGGTAGGCGTTCCCATCCAAAAAAATGACTCAAACATCCTATCCCCATATTTATCCAACAGGACAAAAATGACGCACGGGTGGGAGGCGCACCCGAAAAATTACGCAAAGCCCAATTTGCATCAAATTTTAACGCCTGGGTCAGGGCAGGCATTAAAATTAGGCAAATACACAACTACTTAAGGAAAACACACACAAGCAACATCATTGCTCAATTAGGACAACATGGAGGTGCTACTGATGCAGCATGCCAGACGATGCAGAAAACAGGACCAACAGCAGCAGCCACCACCACCCCAACGTGGCCGTCAAAGGCAACGCAGAAGGCAGGAGAGTGTCTTCAGGACCAGGACAACCCTCCAGAGCCTCAGGGAACAGGATACCATCCTGAGGTATGGACTCAACTGGAAAGCCATCCAGCAGCTGCTGCGCCATATTGAGCCACATATAACAACCAGCCTGCAGACACCACACAATATACCACCGGTGACCAAGCTGCTAGCTGTCCTGCACATGTTGGCACATTGCTCCTTCCAAACAACATGTTCCCTGGTCGCTTGGGTATCACAGCCCTCATTCTCCTCCTTCCTTCCTAAGGTCCTAGATGCCATCATCTCCCTCACACCCTGTCGCGTGGGCTCTCATTATCCTAAATGAGACTACTGGATTTCTATGTAGCAGGGTCGTTCCTGGTATGGGAGACTGAGTCTTACCCACTTAGAAGGACCTCTGTCACCTTCAATCCGGTTTTGCTCCGGCTAACTAGCAGTGCCTCATCTCTCCCAAGGGGAAGGGATGATTGGGCAGCCGAGCGCATGACATCTTTAGAACTTCTCAGGGAAGTCGTGGTCACTCAGATCCCAACCAGCTCTCTCATTTACAGTATGATCTCATATACAAATGACAAAGGCAGTTTGAATTTTATAGATTGTTTTTAATAAAACAACGGCATTTTAGATAATAAGGCGTGAGCCGCAATAACCAGAACCATACAACACAGTAGGATTGAAATAGTCACGAGGAGAGTGAAACATAAGAACAACGCTATCATAGTGTTAATAGGTTACGTTCTCTCTAAGTAAGTTTTATTTCGAGCACAACATGTTAAGCTCTAAGCTTGCCTTTCAGATTCCCTGGGAAGACATCAACCCTCATACCTGAGCAAAGGCCTGTGATCTGGATCAGCATCTGCAACAGGGCAGTCAGCGTCTAGTTGTGGTTCCCTGGTCGGAATCTCCCTCTTCTGTGTATTAGGACAAGGAAGTGTTTTTATAACTAACATGTCAGTATGATCACAAAACGTCCCTACGCAAGAATGTATCCAAAGACTAAACTCCTACCACGTGTATCGGCAATGTACCAGACTGTATCCTTGACTGGAGCACAGAGTGAGCAAGAATGTGTTATTGAGAACTCCAGTGCTGAAGTAGGCTAAACAGTGTGATATAAAAAATAAAACAAGACCGTAGAACTGGCTATTTGAAAAATAACAGTACGAAGCTGAATAAAATGCATTTAGAGCAAAGTGCACAGAGGCTCTATTCTGCGAGCAAAGGAATAAAATACATCCAGGGCAAAGTGCACAAAGGCCTAACGCCTGAAGCAGGATACACAAAAATGAACACACTACAACCCCACCACATCAGCTTCCCCAACACCCAGCAGAAGCAGCAGGAGATCAAACATGGGTTTTACTAAATACATGGCTTCCTGCATGTGCTTGGTACAATTGACTGCACCGATGTCCGGATTGTTCCACCTGCTGCAACAGAGCATCTATACCGTAACTGAAAGCACACCCACTCCATAAATGTGCAGGCCATAGTTGACCACCAGTGATTGTTTAGCAACATCTTAGCCAAGCATCCTGGGAGTGTACATGATTCCTTCATCTTCAGCCACAGCACCATCAATCAGCACTTCCAGGACGGACAATATGGCAATCGCCTTCTTTTCTGTAAGTCCATAAACCTAGCAATACACACACGGCACAGCAACCCTGTAGGACACATAGTACATACACCACTACATTGACATGTGGGCAGGAAGACACAGAGGTGTGACACAGGTAGCCATGTTGTACACCCTGACACAATGGGATACACACCTATGGACAAATGACGGCTGCCAATAACAATTGATGGCACTCTAGAGCTACAAGGGACCAATGTCAAAACACACAGTGACAATGACATGACCTGCACTGGAAGTACAACTTGAAATATGAACCATTTACTATTACATTAGGCCACATAGTCAATCCCACACCCTCCCAAGAAATAAGTACTGTGGAAGGGGTGTGCAATGTGTTTTGCTGCAGGTCATACACCATGGGACACATACCATGATGATGCTGACTCACATGTAGGTGACATGGCAATACTGAGTCAGTCCCAACATCACACATCACTCCTGGGGTGTCGTTGTAGGTAGCAATAAGGAAGTGGACTGTGCTATTAACACATATTGATGAGCCACTAATGCAAACTACGCACTGCTGCACACACTGAAAGAGCCAATTGTCCATAAAAATAACAAATGTACAGGGAGATGGCCATTCCCGCACAGATACATCCATCTCCACAAGGCAGTTATCCAGGTTACCTTGAGCAAGTTGGTAGTGTAGGTGCACGGTTGCACATGAGCCACTGGCAGAGGGAACTACAAAGGTCTGCATAGAACCAAGTCACACATGGGACAATTGTGCATTGTCAATACTGAACACCTCTTTGCTGCCAACTTAGGGAGATGTGTTGGGCATTGTCACCAAGCCTAATCAAAGGACCTCACTCTTGGATTTCATCTGCAATGACATATGTCTAAGTAGAGGGGATGTCCAGGCCATGTAGTGCAACCATGTTACCACCACATCGGAATCTATTGTGTGTATGGAAGTATCATGTCCGCTCCAGTGAAAGCACACTAAAACATGTTGCTCACTAAGCAACGCATAGTACATACATACTGACCAGCAGTTTGGAAACAAAATCATAGATATCAGGTCAATGAGCCAAACACAAATTGTCAAGTCAAACAACCTAATACAGAAAAAACCTCACAGAAGCCCAGGATCTCACACAATGCCACAAACACGTATGAGTCACAGACGACACAAGAAATCAACTGCCATGCTATTTGACATTCCTGGTGCAAGCACTAACAAAATACTTACCCCTATTTGCTTTTTCAGCTGATCAGGGTTATGGGATCCAGCCATGGATCATGACCCCATTCCCCAACCCAAGCACAGCAGCAGAGCGTGCCTTTAATGAGGCACATCGGAGGACATGCACCATTGTGGAATGGATCTTTGGCGTCCTGAAGTCCAGATTCAGCTGCCTGGACATCACAGGAGGCAGCCTCCTATATGCCCCAAAATGGTCTGCAAGATCACATTGACTTGTGCCATCCTGCACAACATTTGTGTTAGGAGGAACATCCCCCTATATCAACCCGAGCAAGAACTGCCTGAAGAGGAGGAAGAGGCAGATGGTGCCAGGGAAAATTAGGGGGAACATCCAAGCACAGCTGTAGGAATGCACCGCAGACAGCAGATTGTTCAAAACCTTTTTCACCAATAGTCACTCTAAACAAATTGTTAGGCTATGTAATTAAATACCTCACTTCATCAAACAGTCCTGGTCTGGTTACTTATTTGTCCATCACATGTTCTTTAGGAATGTGAGTATTACCTCAGGGAGCATGTCACAAAGACAAATCTGACTACTTCTGATGCAACGTCACATGTGATGCGTATGATTGTACAGCAAACATCACACATACAAAAAAAAACATATTTTGAATTCCACATATGAAGGTCGAAATCATAGGACCATAGCATATGACACACACTCATGTTGCCAACATGGTCTACTGTAGCACATGACACACAACTATGACATCTCCAATCATAAGGTAAATAAGTGCCTCATAAATGAGGCACTGGATGTGAAATATCAGTTGTAACAGGAATATATGAGCAGACCCCTGACATTAGTAAGTGTGGCATCTGCTATATCTGCAAGGAGCTTGTGTGACAAGAGGTGCATCAATTCTGAAATTGGATAGCATGAGTGTCCCAGGGATGACAAGCAATGGTCACAACACATGCCCTGCGCAGTCCATCCCTGGCAATAAGTCCTGTCACTGCCATATGTTAAGTCTCTGCCCTCCCATCTCTAGGGGGTGCTGTAAATGGACTATCTATACCCTGGGAATCATTATTAACACTCACCCAGACTCCCATTCTGAATCCTGTTTGCTTCCCTTTTCCATATGGCATGCTATAGAAGAACTACATTAGCCTGCATGGACTTCAGGTCCCATAATGCTCTGCCTGGTAGTTGGTAAGACCTGTCATCTTCTGTCCATTGCTTCCTATGGGAAAAGTCCAGTTGTCTCCTCATACTGGATTCTCTTCTCCAGGACTAGTGAAAGACTGAAGCTGCACACACCTATGAGCTCTCTTGTGCAGTCCAGCCATGTGACTCTGCCCTGGCCTTGCTGCTGCCTGGGAAAGCTTAGAAGCTGCCATTCCCTA
The DNA here is from genome assembly GCF_031143425.1 of Pleurodeles waltl. NCBI lineage: Eukaryota > Metazoa > Chordata > Amphibia > Caudata > Salamandridae > Pleurodeles > Pleurodeles waltl. The sequence goes on from NC_090445.1 coordinate 983,493,963, forward strand.
AAGATCCTCGTTGTGCATTGGAGTGTAATTCATTTGTGTACCAGAGACCTTGTTGGATTTTGTTATAGTCTTGATTACGCATGAACCTACTCTCTGTTTACATAGTGCTGTTCCTGCCTGTTCCAGTCAGACTCTGATCCTTGTTTCTCAGCCTTGTCCATGTTTGTTTCTGCCAGAGCCTGCTTTCTGTTACACATACCTGTTCCAGTCCTTGCGTCAACTAGAGCCTGTACCCTGTGCCTGCCTTTGCCTCCTAGTTAGTTCCCTTGCCTTCTGTTTCCTCTTGGGGTATCGCGCCTGGTAAGTGTACTATCAGTCCTCACCTGTATAGAAGTGTTTAACTATGGTTTTGGTCTGGCACCTGGTTTCCAGGAGGCTAATCTAGCCCCCATCCTTTGTCCAGTGTTGCATGTAGTTATTAGTGCCTAACAGTCACAGTGTGCTAGGGCTGTATTCCAGGATTCGTTACTGAGTCTCCAGCCCGACAAACAATGGCTAGTCTTGTGCATGTAAGGACAATCCTTGTTTGTGCCCTAAGGGTCCAGATACATATTCACTTCTGCTGCCACCTTTCTAAGTGGGCTTGCGTGGTGACTAGCTGTAAGATTAATCTGCACAGAGGCACTGATGTTCCCTGTTGCTGTGGGAAGTTCTGAGCCATGCCCTGTGTACAATCGTAGTGATGTGCCCTGCGTGTTTGTCCATTACTGACCCGTTCCATATTTGTTCACACTAAGGTTGCTCTGTATTCACTCTTCTGTATTATCTGCCTTACCATAGCTTCCCTATCCCCTTGTATGCCCTTAGCTGCTCTTCTGCTTTGGGACAATTCTACCTTGCAAGATACTCTGCGAAATCAAGGGTTGCCCCAACAGACTCCTGACTAGACCTGCACGAAACCGTAACATCATGGAGCCCAATACTGACACAGGGTACACATGCCCACACACTTCAACAGGACACTTTTGTGCAATGCACCTCTGAAAATATGTGAACACATGCAGCCAAGGCTGCAGGTCCACCACAGAAACATAAGTAACATAGGTCATTTTCATTAGTCAAACTGATGTGTACATAATAATTTCATGACTGGAATTAAGGCACAGTGTTGCAAACACTGTACCTACTAAACATGTACAAATGGCTGACATATGGGTAGTTTACACACAAGTCACCATGAAGTCGTAGCCAACAACTGATGACGTGAGGGGTAACATATCCGACATAGCCCTCATCAGCCATCCTCCATCATCCCTGTGTTTTGTTTGTCATCGGAAATGTTATGTCCCCAAAGTCAAACAACTACACACATCAAATCAGTCAACACATATTACAAACACATATCATGGCTGTTATACATCACTGATTGCCATCTGATGTAGATACCCATTTGCACCACATTCATATATGAGCATTACGTCAAATGTATTGCATGCCGTTCCATCAGAAACACACATATTGTTGTAACAGTTAATTCATACACAAAACACACAGACCATGATTTATACTTTTGTAGCGCCGCATTGCTGTCATTATTGACACAAAATCAGTGCAAATTTACAAATTATAATTGTATTTTGTAACTTTACGCAGCTTTTGCATCAGAAAATGATGGAAATGCTGAGCAAAGATAGTATAAATGTAGGCGACAGTTGCATGCTCTACCACATGTGGCCAACCACTATACCACACACTGCAGGCCATACCATCCTATCTTCATCTAGATACAGGCTGCATGCATGTTAAACATTTAAAATTCACGGAAACATAGTTTGAGTCAGACATTTTGACACAAATGGGTAGAAAAACAATGCAAACTAAACATCAATGGGCCCCTAGCGTTAATTTCACCAGCACACCCCACACATGCGGATTTCCATTAAAATAGTAGTTTCCCGGTAATGCGTGGTATTTTGCCGCACATGTAGGTTATGCATCAAATATATTCACGCAAACTACGTATGCCTAAATTAAAATACACGCAAGACGGAAAATGGGCTGCAAAGGGGACAGGAAGTGATGTAATAGGAAATCCTGTTTACAGACATGGTACTGTGGGTGTACTTTCACCTTACAGTCTGTGCTGTTTCTTGACTGTGTGGCTGTGCCTTGGTGTTGCTCATGTTTGGATTGCGTATATTGTATCTTGTGGTGTCTATCCTGTGCCTTTTTGTGTATTCTATTTGTATATTGTACCTCTTTAAGTGTTTTTGTGTTGTTTAGTGTTTTTTTAATTGTATTTGTACTGTCGGTGTCTGGGGAATAGATTAGTTGGGTTAGTTGGGGTTTGTATTTTGGGTTGTAAGTTTCCTTTTTTTAGATTTATTTTCTCTCCTTTTTCCCTTTTATTCATTAAATTGTTGTGCTACAACATGTCGGGAAGAGAGAGGCTGAGCCGCATGGGTGAGGAGGAGCTTGTGGCCTTTGTGTGGCTAGTGTGCTACATTTTGCCGATGATGCTGGAGTTGGTGGGCCATGTGATACAGGGGTATCACAGGGAGGCAAGGAATCTGCGTTGGGCCAATGTGCTCCACCACCTGAAACGTGTTTTCAACATATCAAAGAACGAGTACCAGCTGAAGCATCGCCAGGCTGACCTGGTGGCCCGAGAACAGGACCTGCTGGACCACCTAGGTGTGGTGATCGGTGGCCCTGTTGGTGAGTATCACATTGAGAAATGTGTATAGTAGAATGCTCCTGAGTGACAGTAGCAGATGTCTTGACGTGCTGCATTTGTGGCCATTTTGAATGCAAGTAGAACAAACTGTTAGTGTACCAGTACTGAGATGTATTACACGTTTATACATGTTAACAATGCAATCTAGAGCTTCGTTGAGTCCTGTCCGACTATTACTTAGGACCACATGTACCAAACTATTTATAATTTTCACAAATGGCCTAGTTTTCAGAATTTTTGTGTTTACGTCAGGAAAAATATTCATTCAAATGCACAACCCCATTTCTGCCATTCTGCTATCACATTGCCCAATCTCAAAACAGGGTTTCCTAGTGGCATTTAGGAAGAGGCGTTCCTATTCTATTATTGAGTTGCAGTCCGCTGATTGATTCTTTCTTGAGCACAAATGCTGGCACCAAACAATTGCAGTTACCATCCGTTTCATGTTGGTGCTAACCCATTTGCAAAAGGGGAGGGGTCCCCAGGAGATCCCTTCCCCTTAGTGAATGCATGTCCAAAAACTGTTTATGAGCAGGAAGTTGTCCCACGGACCACTGACTGCTTCCATACAATTATTTCTGTCATAACTTAGGTTTTTGAAATACTTTCTGTTTACCCCTGCTGAAATAAGGCCGCATTTAAACAAATATTTACATCCCTATTTGAAAGCAGTCACAGACATGGTGGTCTGCTGAGCCCAACAGGCCAGAATCCCTGTGAGTACCACCATTCCCAAGGGGTTTGCAAAATGAAACCTACCTCATCATTATTCATGAGGTAGGTCATTTTCTACCCCATTTGTGAATTGCAAACAGTGTCATTGAAAGTACTACCTCAGGTCAACCTACTTGCTAATTGCTAGTTGCTAAGTCTCGCAAGGTGTGACTCACAAAACCTGATCTTGGTGCATTGTGTCAATGAGGATCAGCTAAGACACTGTCAGCATACCATATTCCACTGTTTTGGAACAGAAAATTGGGCTATCCATGTTTAGCGCTACATTGTCATCATTACACACACATGATCCCTGCCCTCATGTTTGCAAAGGGGTCATATATGGCTTAGGGGACACTGCCAATGGGGCATTTGTTACCTACATACAACTGTGCTACATCTGTTATGGACCACTGAATGTATGATATTTGGGGCCAGATGTACATAGTTTCTGAATTGTGACTCACAAATTGCAAGTCAGAGAGACTCGCAATTTGCAAGTTGCAATTCAGAATGCAGGATGGTGACCCTGACACCATCTGCGACTCGCAAGGGGGTCGCCAAGGCCCACCTCATTAATATTAATGAGGTGGATCGCAATTTGCGACCCCCTTGAGACTCGCAGCACTCACAGGGATGGTGGACTGCTAGAGACAGCAGACCACCATGTCTGTGACTGCTTTTAAATAAAGCATTTTTTTTTTTTTTGTAATGCAGCCCGTTTTTCTTTAAGGAAAACGAGATGCATTACAAAACGAAAAAATTAAACGTTTTCGTTTCATTTTTTCAGAGCAGGCAGTGGTCCATAGGACCACTGCCTGCTCTGAAAAAATGTTTTCCATGCCATTCACAAAGGGGAAGGGGTCCCATGGTGACCCCTTCCCTTTTGCGAATGGGTTACCACCAGTGTGACACTGGTGGTAACTGCGATTGCTTTGTGACCGCGTTCGCGGTCAGAAAGCAATACAGCATTACGCTGCGACTCACAATTAGGAAGGGGAACACCCCTTCCTAATTGCGACTCGCAGTCCTGTTTTGCGAGTCGGTATCCAGGTTACCGAATCACAAAACGGGGATCAGGCATCACAATGTGCTTTTTGCACATCGCAAACAGCGAAATTCGCTGTTTGCGAAATTTAAAAAGTTTGCTACACCTGGCCCTTGCTGACTGAAAATTGACCCACATGTCCATCACAGTTAATCATTGTCCCTTAATGCACAAGCAATAATAACTAAGTCACTTGTATTGCAGTGCACCAGGGAAGTGCCATTTAAATTGTCACCCAATTATAAATCATGACATGGAGTACCATCTGAAATGGATTAGTCACAAATCTTTGTAGTCAGGATTAGCACCACATGTGTGCCTATGTGTGTCTATCACTCACTGGAGTGCCAGTGTCAATGCGAGTTTGCAGTGGTAAGTCTGTTGGAGTGTCTACATGCAGGATCAGCAGCTCACTCACACAAAGTGTTAGACACTGTGATATGTTGTCCACACATTTGTACAGTGATCAGATATTGAACATATATTTCCTTTCCATGTCTTACAGGTGGACTGGCACCCTATACCATTGGGGAAGTGGCTCGATTTGAGTATCCAGACGTATACAGTAAGTGTGAAAATGTCTGTCCTGTGTAGTGATTGCAGCTGTTGTGTGAGTGACTCTTGTGTGTTGCACTCATTGCAAGATATGATGAGCTAGCACGTGATCTGATATATTACTTGACAGGAGGTTGACATAGTGTTCCATGCAAAGGTTAGACATTCACAGGCAGACAGTCATATCTTGGGAGTCTTGTGCTGTGCAATAGGCAGCGGCATGTGAACAAGGTGATTAGTAGCCACATGTATGCCCACATTTGATTTGGAAGTGCTCCAGTGCCAGAATATTGGCAGCAAATCATACCCCAATTTTTTACAAGACAGTGATGCATCAGTTTTCCACGCAAAATTGCGCATCCCTGTATTGTAATGTACACGTAGGACTGTATGGGTAACTGTCCCTCAGCATCTAGCCCCATATGTTGTACTCCATTTACGTGACACTTATGTGGTATGTAATAGGCATGCATGCAGGTCAAGGGCAGACGTGTGCTGGCATCAATGTGGATGATTTTGGAAATGTGTTGGCAGATCTGGTGTTGATGGTTGTCCACAAATGGAAAAATGAATGTAGATGTGATTGACCAATGGATACCTCACTCCTAGTTGGCAGCCCTCCTCACATGTGTTCCACTCACTAAATCCATGTACAGGTGGTCATGCCTTTGTGGTTGTCCTTGACAGTTATGATGATGTATTGCATGCCCATCCCCCCTGAGGAACAGGGGTAGGGGAAGAACATATATGTAGGTAGATGTGATGGTCACAGTGTAGATGACAGTCATCTAATTCAAGCCTGCATGTGTCCCAGACAACACTGACTCCTTATGATTAGCAACAGCATACCATCCTGCCAATTACATCTACAAATCACTGGTCTTGGGTGCCTTTAAGTTGACCCAGATGATAAGGATTAGTCGGCCTGGCCCATGTTAAGTACTTGCTGCATTTGCATTGTGACACATTGCACTACATCAATGCACAGATCACTTTATTTGGTACACCTCTTGTTGTGCTTTGCTGTGCTGTTCAATACTTGATGGTTAGGCAGCGTTGCCATGTCATTCCTCAGGGACAATATAGCATCTGTACTGTGATTTGGACTTCATGTGCAATTTGAGGGAGGGTGTTAGATTATAATATTTTCATGCATCACACAATGATGACACTAATGGTTGCCTGTCTCATGTTTACAGCTGCCAACATGAATGCCGATGAGATAAAGGATTTCCAGAGGCAGGCAGTGAGGTACAGGCACATCTTGAATGTTGAGTCTGGGTTCCAGGGGATGGCAAGACTCTATAGGAGAGAGAGAGCCATAGGAGAATGGCTGGCTTTCAGCCAAGGGGGACTGGCATTGGCCACAACAGGTGGAGCCACCACCACAACTGCAGCCAGCAGCACAGCGGCCACCTGTTCATCAGCCCCACCTGCTGCACCCTCAACCTCGGGACCAATACCCACAACACCTACTGCACCTTCCATTCCAGCACCACCAACCACAACACCTGCAGGAGCAACTACGTCTGGTACACAGAACATCACATCAGCTGCTGTGGACATGGCCACCATTTCACAGCTACAGAGGGACTTGAGGATAGTCATCAAGAACCTTGAAACTCTTCAGCGGGACACTGACAGAAATGGCCATAGGCTGAAGTCCATCAAGAGAACTCTGAAGAGGGCAAACCTCTAAACTCCTGCCTTACTTCACCCCTAATTCCATCCCCTCCCTCCTCTTTCCTTATCCAATTTTTTAGGGGGGTAGGGGGTTTAGTGGTAGGTTAGAGTACGCTAGTAGTTTAGATAGGATAAGTAGGTTGGGATGGGGGGTTTCATATTACATGTTAGTTTGTGGGTGGGTGGGGGTTAATGTTGCAGCTTTTGTGTACTCTATTAAAAAAATAAAATTAAACAATTAAAAAAAATACAAAAATATATATTTGTTTAGTATTAGTTGATATCTGTTTAGGTTAGTATATGTTGTCCTACATGTGTCCAGTCATATAATGGGTGTGGGGGGCAAATGTTTAGAGTGTTTTGTTAAATGTGGTAAGTAAGCTTAGCATAGGGTAGTTAGGGCCAGTTGTGGGTAATGTATAGTTAGGATAGATTAGGTTAGTATAGGTGTGTAACATAGTTTTAAGTTCTCTTTTGTACACATTAAAGATTTAGGTACTCCTTTACGGCATGTGTCATATGCTTGGGGATCTGGGTCTTCTCATGAGTATACACTGCCAATTTTCTGTTGGCCTGTGTATTCCGTTCTGCATCCACATCCCACTCTTGGCATGTTAATTCTCACTTCTAACTGAGCTGTCACATTGGCAGCTACAACAAAGCTAAATCTCTATGCATCTGCCATCTGTTGTACCCAGCACTCAACGTGACTATGGTTCCCATGTATTGGACAGATAGGTGTGATTTTAAAGCTGTCATTGTTTGGGTCCCGTGTTGGAATGTTGGGCACTGTGGGGTGGCTGCCTGCAGCCTGATGTCCATATGAACACTGCTAAACTGAGTAGTGTCAATTTCTGATGAGGTTGAGCATACAAAACTCACACCTATGTGTTTTAATTGTACTCCCAGCTGACGTTTTTGGCCAAACACTCTTACACAGCCATTCCTGCTGCATGTTGTGGGTGTGGCATGTTTGTTTTGAAGCAAATGTCACATACACAATGACTTTCTTGTAGGGGATGTGGCCAGCATAGATTTTCATCTTGTAGATACCTTGGGCCTGAAATATACTATTATTACACTGCATTTGCCTCATTATGTAACGCAACAGCAGCGCAAACTTACAAATTACAATTATATTTTGTAAGATTGTGCTGCTTTTACCTCAGAAATATCTGCCCACATTATTTCTGCACTCTTTTATTGACACTCTGTGACCATTGACATGTTACATGCATCACAAATCTCCAGCAAAGTAGATGTGTCACATTGCACAGAGACAAAGTGGTTGTGTAGGTGCTGTTTATTTTAAAGTGCTGTAGTGCAATATTTACATAGTCCACATTTGTGAGCTCATTAGTGTAAAGCATCCTATTGTGACGCAACACAAGTGCAAGGTTGAGGGACATGTCATTGGACATGCTGAGATTAAGTGTCATTCATTGCAGAGGAACATGAATTGCCAATTGGGTAGTGAGAGACAATTGCAGTCCATATTGGTAAGGTTAACAGTGTGTCGGTGATGAGTGCATGTCACCAACTGTAGCAACACTGGCATGTTGTTAAGCACAGGACAAAGGAAAATCAGGGCCCATGTGGCATGGGGTGGTGCTAACGGGTACTCTGAGGGGTGAAGATGATCTGTTCCACATCTTCATCCTCTTATGTGTGTGTCATCTCCTCTGCCCTTGATGGTGGTGGTGGTTGGTTTGAGCGGGCAACACACACCTCAGTGGTTGCAGAAGTGGACTCCGAATTCCCAACAGCTGCCATCTGTGGAACTAGATATGGCATAACTGCAGCAAGGAGGAGCTGCTGATTATTGAGTATGGCAGCAACATCCCTGTGGTAGGCAGCCATGTCTGCCCTGAGGGAGTCCACCTTGTTGTCATGCATACAGCTGCAAGATTGGGAGGGCAGGTGTTGTGGCAACTCCCTCACAGCAGTGGTGAGGCTCCTCACACACTGCTGGACTCCTTGCTGTAGTGATTGTGTGACTTGTATGGCTGCTGACTGTTCTGCGGATGTCATCATGCACATGCGCATCCCCTCAAGGCTGGATGCCATAGTTTGCATCCCCACCCGCACCTCCTTGGCCAGCTCCAGCTGTACTCTCACAACTGTCCTCTCAAAGGTGGTCCCAGTGTCATCAGAGTCCTCAGTTGTGTTTGAGCTGGCAGGTCATACTATTGGGTTGGTAGGTGGGTCCTCTGGGATGGCAGCTACATGTATGCTCCTACTTGCAGCTGGAGGTGGTGTCTGGAGGGTTCCCAGGACATCTTGGACATTTTCGTGGCTAATGGTTGTCAGCTGGACATCCATGTCATCAGGGTTGTCCAGGATAGTGAAAGCCACAGGAAAGCCATTATCCTCTGCAATGAGATATTGTATAATTAGTGTGTCTGTGTTGTGGCAGTGGTAATGTGACGTCACTGACTTCCTATTGGTGGTACATTGTACTCTTGGTTCCCATGCATTGTTACTGTCATTAATGTTTGCAGTCTCTCGGGCCTATGCCCCACCTGCATGTCACATGTAGTGTGGGCAGTTGGGGGATTTGTCTGTGTCACACCTTCTAGGTGTGGGTTCTGTCCAAATTGTGGCTTGCCACCTTCTTGTCCTAATCAACCCTCCCTCTGCCTCCATTATCATGGTGAGGCCTTGCAATGCTTGTGGTGTGCTGATGCCACTTGCACAACAAATAACAATATGGCCCTGTCCCAGTCTATCATTTTTCACATACACCTATACGGTGCTGAGACCTAGCACCATACCATGTATTGCATTTCCATGAAATAATACAGGTGTCACCATTGGTTGTTTCTCATGTTGATGTTTGCGTATGTGTGCTATGTTGCATTGCACTGATGGGATTGGCAGAGCTCCATTTCCTCTTATGACTGTGCAGATGTGTTTGCCTAGCTACACACATGTGTCCTCTCCCTCAATGCAGTTGTCTTGGCACTATGACACTTGAGATGTTGCATGGTGGCATTGCAGCTATTGTGACACAGGCACAGGGTTAGACCCTGGAATGGGCAGCATGAGTATGAGATTACTGCTGTGTACTTCATAATGTATGCGACAGTGCCTGATGTTTATTGAGTCTATCGACATGAGCAGTTGACAGGAGTTGCACTTGGATAGGGATTGATGGGGCTTGATCACGTAGTCAAACTGATCCCTCATTTTGAGTGTGTTTGTGCCATGGGCACCTAAATGCCGCTTGAGCCAATGGCCTGAGACTGGGCATAGCCCTCTAGGTTACATTCTGACAATACCAGCTGTCCTGTGGCAGCAGCCCAGTTTTAAGTTCTACCCTACCCTCCTGGTCTGCTTCAGCATTTCCAGCAGCCTTGGTATGGCGGTGTACCCTCATGCAAAGGTTGTTGGTGTTGTGTTATGCCCCTGAATGCCCCTGCACAGCCCATGCACCTGTGCCGTGGCGCTTTCCACAGCCTGATTTTCAGGACTGACATGCATTGTGCAGTAGGTATGTACCTCCCCCTTCTTGCACCTGACATTGAGGTATTTATGTCCCCCATGCAACTTACCCTACATATAAGTTGTTTCCTGGTAGTCTGCGCTGTCCTGCGATTCCTGTGACGATTTCCACTGGGATGACGGCTGCAACCATCTATTCCATCTCGTCCAGGTCCTCTTGTGGTGCTGGACTCCCACCAATATCAATATATGAGGGACAGGGAGGATTAGGACAGGTCCAGTGTGCAGTCTCCCTAAACAATTGGTATGTAAATAAGTGAGCAAACTGTTCCTAAATTACAAGTAAAGGAAAGATATAGGGGACTTTTAGCTTTAGAAGGTAAAACCCTCACACATCCATTGGAGGTCATGTTTCATCCTCGGGTTTGCTCCTCGACGGGCTGGCGCAGCAATGCCCAATGGGCCCATGGAAGGGGCTCTATGCCAGAGATCTTATAGGAGTTTGTGCCATCAAGGCGAGTAGCAAAGAATTCAGACCTACTCATTGAGACAGAGAGCTAGAAAAAAAGTAAAATTGGCTCGGTAGCCACCCTACAACTAGTTTATTGTGAATGGTGGGTCTTGGTCAAGGTTAAAAACAAGTAGAGCATTTGGGAAATAATGTTCCCCTACTCTAACAAAACACACATGGGGCAGAGGACATTAACTTCAGCCCTACTTATAAGGTCGACATGTTTCACGCCTCAGGCGTCACTAAGGATCAATGGAGTTTCATCAGGACCGATAGGAAAAACTTTAGCTACTCAAAAATCAAAAAGGAAACTTACATGAACAGCTACGCATAAAAATGCCACACTTGGTGTGAAACCTGAAAAGAGAAAATAAAACAAAGGAGATGAACCACAACAGTATTTAGCTTAAAAATAAAAAAAAACATATATGAATATTATCAAAAGTGGTGGCATGCTAAAATGTTGCAAGTAACAATGCGTCCAATGCTGAGCCATCAAAGAACCCCTTGAACAAAACCAGGAGCTTACCCTCCTATATTTAGGCAGGTACATCATGGGAAGAATGCTGGCCGAAGGGCTATCATCACCTTGAAGGAAAGTGGTCACAATAGATATATAGTATCTCAAAATAGTTCACAATCAAAAACAAAGTTTTGTCAGGATATGCAGAAGGAACAAAGGGTAAATCTATACCCTAATGTTGATGCTTGTGGTAAATTCCATATGCCTCATATACGCTTGTATATACATAAAATAAATGTCTTGAAAATAATCACTTAGCTGGCACCAAAAGGATGTCAAAATATACATCTCAATTCAATTATCAAAAGAAGCGGGGAGAGAGCATACTCACTATTTGTGGATGGGGCCCCTGTGGGGAGACCTACCCGCGGCCGCATACCAGGAAGTAAAGTCAGCTTCAAGCTGCCGGGTTAAATGGAGCCGCGAGGCCGGCCTTGGGCCAAACACTGGCATCGCTCCACCTTCTGGGATGCTCCGATGCAGAGTGTCTCCATGTGTAGGCAAAAGGAAAGAAGGACCATCAACCCGAATGTATTGCAACTGCGATCGTAATGATGGTCGTGGTTGCGAATACTGCAGAACAGAATTATATGATGATCGTACAGATCATTCTACGAGGTGTGCCTGGGCCTTCATGTCAATAAATCCAAAAAGTGTGGCTACCTCATGTAGGTCACAAAAACGGAGAAAGTGTAAAAGGACTGAAAATCCCGATTATATAGCAGCCGTGATTGTGATGGTGGTCATAGTTTTTAATAACATGTACAGTGACGTAAAAAGGATAACCAATGGCATAAAAAATAGTTTAGAAAGGATATCAGAGAATCCAGAAGTCTCTCAAAGAGAGGCAATAAAAACTTGGGAAACTAGGAGGCAAGACAGAAAAAATTAGGTTATGTCTCAGACAGGGGCAAGAAATATTATATAATATCTAGTCCCTAATACTCTAGAACAAAAGTTCATCCATTGTATGTCATCGTTCAGACCCTGGATATGAGTTTTTAACCTAAAAACCCAAAGCTGTTCCTATTCCACTAAAAAGAGTTGGTCAACTCTGATGCCATCAAATGTCTCGAGAACTACCCATTTCAAATCATTGGGAGAGTGTTTAGTCTCTGTACTATAAATGCTTAGTTTTGTAGAGGGACGTCCACACCTGATAATACTACGGTGTTCGTTGATGCGGATCCTAACTGGTCTGGTTGTCATCCCTATATAACGCAACTTGCATGGGCATGTGATCATGAGGATACAATTACTGGTATTGCAATTAGTATGTTTATTGAGATGCCAAATGCCAATAGGTTCTAAATCTAACCAATCTACTCGTTTGGTCAGTGGACATACAGAACAGTTGTCACAAGGGTGGTGTCCACGCACTGGAGGAAGGCCCCATAAGGTGCTTTGTCTAGGCTCAAGAGTACCTATCTTGGGACAAGTATGAACCACCAGATCCCTGATGTTTTTAGTGTGTTTAAAAGCGAATAAAGATTTAGGTATTTTACAAGGATAGGCCACCGTTTATTGATTATTTTCTTAATGGTGTTGGACAGTGGTGTGTAAGTAGATACACAGGTCAATTTGGGATCCATTGCTTTAGGTTCTGTCGATAATAGAGAGTCTCTATGATTATTGCGTGCTCATCTCCGAGCCGTATTGATGATTTGGCATGGATAGTGTCTGTTTCTGAGTTTCTGGACTAAGGGCCTGATTACAACTTTGGAGGACGGTGTTAAACCGTCCCAAAAGTGGCGGATATACCACCTACCGTATTACGAGTCCATTATATCCTATGGAACTCGTAATACGGTAGGTGGTATATCCGTCACTTTTGGGTCAGTTTAACACCGTCCTCCAACTTGTAATCAGGCCCTAAATCATCTGATTGTTTCTCAAAAGTCAGGGTGTTGCTACAGTTGCGGCAAAGTCTCAAGAATTGGCCAAAAGGTAGATTGTCATGTAGTAGTTTTGGATGGCGACTTTGGTAAAGGAGCAAAGTGTTACAGTCCGTCATCTTGTGGTATGTGCTTGTCTCCAATTTACCATGGTTAATGTAAATCTGTAAATCTAAGAACAAGATCTGGGATGTAGACGTCGTTGAGGAAAATTTCAAGAAAGGTTCGAGGCTATTGACCCAAGTGATGAAGGAGTCAACTAATTGTAATTCTCCTTGCCAAACAATCAAGATGTCGTCTATGTAATGGCGCCAGAGTTTGATGTTATCACTAAATGGGTTATAATTGCTCAGGATGTGAATTTGTTCAAAATTGAACATATAGGGGGTTATTCTAACTTTGGAGGAGGTGTTAATCCGTCCCAAAAGTGACGGAAAAGTGACGGATTTACCACCAGCCGTATTACGAGTCCATTATATCCTATGGAACTCGTAATATGGCTGGTGGTATATCCGTCACTTTACCATCACTTTTGGGACGGATTAACACTCCTCCAAAGTTAGAATAACCCCCATACAAACAAGCTATACTAGGAGCAAAGGTGCATCGAGGTTCCCTGCATCTGGTGATATGTTTGGTTTTCAAACTGAAAAAAGATTTCAGTAAGAGCCAAGGTGGCACACTGCATAACAAACTGAACAGGTGTAGGAGAGGACCAAGTACTAGCTGTTAGCGTATCCTCAACGACATAAAGGGTAGCCTCTTGAGGGATGTTGGTATATAATGAACCTATCCCTGAGACAATGGGACATCCAGGGGGATGAGAAGTATTCTTATGAATCTTGGGGAGACTATAAAAATACAGCATACGTGGATGTGGAGAATCCAAGATTTCAGCCTCCTTCCGGGATATCCATTTGTTCTACTCTGCCTCATGTATGATAGATCGTATAGTTGTCTGTAATCTCATGGTGGGATATCTTGAGATTGGTTTATAGTAAGATGAATCACTCAGGAGGCGGAGGCATTCTTGTCTGTATGCTTCTGAATCCAAGATCACAATAGCACCCGCTTTGTCAGCAGGTTTGATGACAATGCTAGGGTCAGTGGACAATGTCTTAAGAGACTCTGGGGGTGATTCAGACTATGGCGGACGGCGGAGGCCGTCCGCCATAGTACCGCCGCCAAATGACTGCACCGCGGTCAAAAGACCGCGGCGGCCATTCAGACATTTCCTCTGGGCCGGCGGGCACTCTCCAAAAGAGCGCCCGCCGGCCCAGAGGAAATGCCCCTGCAACGAGGACGCCGGCTCAGAATTGAGCCGGCGTAGTTGCAGGGGTGCGACGGGTGCAGTTGCACCCGTCGCGTATTTCAGTGTCTGCAAGGCAGACACTGAAATACTTAGCGGGGCCCTCTTACGGGGGCCCCTGCCATGCCATGCCATTGGCATGGGCACGGCAGGGGCCCCCAGGGGCCCCGCGGCACCCCCTACCGCCATCCTGTTCATGGCGGGTTTCCCGCCATGAACAGGATGGCGGTAGGGGCTGTCAGAATCCTCATGGAGGCGGAGCGCGCTCCGCCGCCATGAAGGATTCCCCCGAGCAGCGGTAAGTCGGCGGGAGCCCGCCGACTTGCCGCTTCTGACCGCGGCTGAACCGCCGCGGTCAGAATGCTCGTGGGAGCACCGCCAGCCTGTTGGCGGTGCTCCCGTGGTCGGTGGCCCTGGCGGCCACCGGCCGCCAGGGTCAGAATGACCCCCTCTTTCTCTTCTGATGTAACATTGACAAAGGTATGTTAGGGACGCAGTATGTTGACTTCCAGGGAGTCAGCTTTCTCAAAAGCAAGTAATTTGTATGGCATCGATGCAGATGGAGGAATAAATGTGGAAAGATTTCTCAGACCAGAATCTTCTTGTGTAGGTTCCATGGGTCTACCCTTAAAAAATAATTGTAAACGGATCTTTCTGGAAAACTGTGTCAGTTCACAATTCAAACAAAAGAAGTCTTCCCTAGGGAAGGGCACAAAACCCAGCCCTTTGTTAAGGGCACATTGCTCATCCGTGGAAAGTTCTCTGGGAGACAAATTGACCACTAGGTTGTCTTTGTGTGGTTCCGGCCTTGACTCCTTGTGACCATTTGGGGTGCCTCTCTGCCCCAATGCACATGTTGTCCTCTTCCTCTGCATCTGCCTCTTCCTCTGGCCCGGCCTCTGCCTAAAAAAGGCACAAACAGCATCATGGGTCGTGGTTGATAGAAAGGATACGAGGGCTGCCAAGTAGGGGGTTGGTGCATCGGATAAGCGGATATTGATAGAAGGTTTGCGGTGTGGCCTCGTCAGTACTCCAGCCGTCTGATGATGAGCTAGTGCTGTAGGTCCGAGGTTTTTTGCAAAAGGATCCCGATTCATCTGAGGACTCTGACTGTACATCAAGATCGAAATCTTCCTTGATGTACAGATACACCTTTTCTTTACTGAATTAGGAGATATCCTTTTGTAATTTGGTTATCTTCTGTTGGGTAAGGTATTCTTTGTTCTCGTCAAGCTCTGTGTTGATTTCTGCCAAACCTTGTTTGAATGCGGTTAATGACAGTGTGGTTTTTAGGGCATTCTCTGCCAGATTTATCTCAACCATAATGGAGTCAGCTAGACGTTTTGAAGTATTAATGATCAAAACTAACCAGTCCTGAGTGCATTTCCAAGCAATCTGGGCCCAATCTTCCCTAAAGATGAGGTTTTGAAGGAAGATTCTTGGCACATTAGTCACAATTAAACCATTAGGCTCGATATTAACCCGCAAATATTCTGTGATGATGGTACCATGGAGAATAGTTCTTATAAGGTCTCTTTTAGGTGAAGACAGTTTTTCCCAGTCTTCTTTGAGGCTGCCAGCGGGGCCTGTTCCATCGTGGCCTAAGATGGAGGGGGTATGTAAGATGACTGTGACAACATCATCATCAAAGCTAAGGCCTTGGAAATCTTCCATTATGAATTCACTAATGGAGGAGTAGGACTTCATATCCCCCCAAACAAAATAATAATAATAATATTAAAGAGTCCCACAGCTGGGCCGCTGTGCAAATCAATATCAATATATGAGGGACAGGGAGGATTAGGACAGGTCCAGTGTGCGGTTTCCCTAAACAATTGGTGTGAAAATAAGTGAGCACACTGTTCCTAAATTACAAGTAAAGAAAAGATGTAGGGCACTTCTAGCTGTGAAAGCTAAAACCCTCCCACATCCACTGGATGTCATGCTTCATCCTCGGGTTTGCTCCTCGTCAGACTGGTGCTGCAATGCCCAATGGGCCCCTGGAAGGGGCTCTATGTCGGAGATCTTTTAGGAGTATGTGCCATCAAGGTGACTATGAAAGAATTCAGAACTATTCATGAGACAGAGAGCTAGAAAAAACTAAAATTGGCTCGGGAGCCACCCTACTACCCGTTTATTGTGAATGGTGCTGCCTTCCTGTTCCTTGCCATTTTCTCCTTTGTCCATCACTTGCAATCATGCCAGCGTTTCTTACACTCGGTGACAGTTCTCCTGACGTCTGCCCCACTGTTAATCTTGTCCACAATTTGTTGCCAAATTGCCTCTCTCCTTCCAATTGGCAATGTAGAGGTGATGAATAATTGATGTTGGTGCTCCGTCACCTCTCTGACCAGGATTTCATGATCCTCTGTGCTGAAGTGACACTTCCTCTTCTTCTTGTCTCTCCCCTGGGTCTTGTCTTTCTCCTTCTGGCTGGCTCCTGGTTGATTGGGGTCTCCATAGGGTTTCTCGTAGCTTCTGGGATCCCTTTTGGGGCTCCTTAGCACAGTTTGCTTCGTTTGCGTCTCTTTTTGACGCTATTGCGGTGAAAAATGGTGCATATCCATTTTGCTAAATTTTTCCATGTTGCAAACCGGATTAGAGTCATTTTTCCTGCGTTAATGTCATTTTGTCCTACAACAAGGCGTAATGGTTAGCGTCAGGAAAAATTACTCTAACCTGTTCTTAGCGCCACCGTGCCTCCAATTATAAATATGACGCACAGGTGGCATTAAGAAATGACAGTAGCCAGCGCTAAAACTTTTGGCACAAAACTGCGTTTGTGCAGTTTTGCGTCAAAAAGTATGAATCTGGCCCTACATGTTTTGCAACTAGACAGCTTGCTCTGTAATGTAGACTCGACCTACTAAGTATCACTGTGCCCAGTGCATTGGTACAGACAAGGGGGACCCTAGTAAAAGGAGGTGAGAGAAGGAGTGAATTTATCATGTCCTTCAAAAGTTATTTCTTTGAAAAGGGTATTAATCTCTTTGAGAGCAAAAGGTGACAGCATATCAAATTGGCAACAACAAATGTGATAGTAAATCTGCTCTGGCTTACTTAATTAGCCACAAACAGCTGGTATTTTAAAAATAGTTCACAAACTTAAGGCATCTGCTGCAGAGATCTTTGCCTAACTAGCAACTTCGACAGTATAATAGCTGTAAGATAAATCTGATGTTAACACACTTGCTGGAGACATCTGTGCACCTTCTACTCACAGGATTGAGTTATCATAAAAAAAATATAGCACATTGCTTCCCAAACTTTCTAGAACTATGTCTCACTTTTTAGAACAATAAACTTTCGCAACCCATCCCTCTTCAACTGACATGCAGTGGACTATTTTTTTAGGTAACTAAAGCATCATGTGGTAGCTCACTGTCATTTAGAGACAGAATATGTTCCATTGAAATAAAATGAACACTTAATTTGCCCAGGCATACAATCGTAATGATAAAACTATGTTGTGTGGAAATTGGGTTTCAGTAAATAATTATTAATTTGTGCATTACCAAGTAAAGTGTTGTGATGTGTTTTGATCCTATTAACTTAAATCTTTGCTTTCATTACCCTTCATATTTACAAAAAAGTGCTTATTTTTTGTTTCCTGACTGCTGAATGTGTACTGTGCATTTACATGCATTTATAATTTGTTGTGTGCTACAAAAAATGGCATCCTACAGCTTTCCCTCTTACTCTCTCCGTACACCTGCAAGATTGTCAAATAATTTATTTTACTTTTATTCCTCTGACTGCAGTGAGAGGAGTTTATGAACACCAATCCCGATGCTAAAAAAACATAAGCAACAATTTGTGAGAAGAAACAACCTGACATTTCACTTCGGTCTTTGAAGCGCAGCAAATGTGACAATATAAATACAGCAATTAAAGGCATCTTTACTTATTGCTCGGATTTTCACGACCCACCAAAAACTGGCTCAGTACTCACCAGTGGGTCACCACCCATAGTTTGGGAAACACTGATATAGAGGGTTCGATTTGTATTTTATGTAGATAGCTGAGTAATTCATTCTTACATATGAAGCTTGGAAAAGTCAAAAACATGCTTCTAAATCTTGAGCACTATTAAAGTGTTAAGCCAGGCTTTGGCATCAAGGTGTCTAGCTCCAGCTAGGTCCTAACAAAGAATGTGGCTCCAGCTTCCAATACAAGGAGTGAAGATTAATTTTTTAAGAGAAGAACGTGTTATGAGACTAAATGGAACTAAAAGTAGCAGACCTCCCTCATACCTGCAACAGTGGCTTAACATTAGCCCCCGCTGTGTGGCACTGTACACAGGCAGTAGGTCCCCCCATACATGTCAATATTTGAGAAGACAGAAGTGGGAAATTAAAAAAGAATTATCAGGAGAATGTATTTCCCCAAATGACTTCAATTGAAGGAGACAGCCAAAATAAAACCATTTTTTGCTTAAAAAATCGGGAGACTCCTTCCTGAATCGAGTCTGTTGGCCAGGGGCGGCTCCTTCGCAATGGTGAAGGGGGGTTGCCCCCCTGGCTTAGCGCCAGCAGCTGAACAATAAAACAATGTTTTGTGATTGTTTTATTTTTCAGCTGCTGGCTCAGCTAGGGTTGGGGCTGGTCCATAGGCGGGGCGAGGAAGGCAGTGGAGTCATTGCACTAAGTGCGCATGTCAGTTTGGCCGGCTGTCTCAGGCCAGCCAAACTGACATACGCACTTAGGTTTCTTCAAGGGTTGGAGAAACTGCACAGACTCCCACGCAGTGTCTGAGCAGCAGAAAAAGCTGCTCAGACCAATTCTGGCACTGCTCTTATGCTCGGCATAGCATGAGAGCAGTGCCAGGATTGCATGGGGGAGCCTGTGCTGGTGTCCCAGGTATTGCTGGGACACCAACACCATCAGAAGAGGAGCAAAGCGGACAGCAGTGGCAGGAAAAAGTATGTTTATTTTTTTGTTTATTATTTTTGTTTATTTTCCCCGTTCCCACGTTCCCATCTCCCGTCTCTCCTCTTGAGATCTGAAGCGACCACTGCTGCTGTTAATATGTAGGCCTCTGGCCTGACAGCTCCTGACTGGGGCTGGTTGAGCCCTTCATGTACTTTGCAGCGGAGCCCCTTCACATTTTTTTACACCACTGCCCTGCAGGTTGCTGTTCTAAACGCAAAGCACACAAAGTGTGAGTGCTGTTGCATGCATACTGGTATTGCCAATTGCACCCTATAACAAATTTAAGGGACACTACCATAGACCCAGGATCTGACTCAATGGTAGTTGCCAGATTTGGAAGGTGGCTGGTTTCCCCTCTTTTGCAGTCCTGTATAGGATGCATGCAGCCTGTGAGAGTGAGTCTGCCAGATGACTTGATGTCCATATACCAGACAGGCATCATCTCAGAGAGAAAGTGAACTCCGGTTTTATAACACTATGCTCTGCCACGCCTGGGCACTGCTCCTAAAGAGGAGAACCGAAGAAAAATAAATGAGTTGCGCAGACACAAAAAGATCTTTTCACAAGTTTTGAACTGTAAAGGGGTAAGTGAGTTTAACTGCCATAGCAAACCCTGATGCTATGCAAGGCAAAGAAACTGGCAGCCACAGTAATGATATCCTAAGCTGATACCAAAGCCCACGAAGGGCTTGCGTTGCTCGCACTGAAGACACTACCCGCTCAGCCTAATAGCTGGCTCACCCCCCACATTAGAATGTGTTTTTTTCAAGTGCTACCAGGTTCCACTTGTACCCACTAACTGTTAATTTTCCCTTAACTGGTAGGACACTACAAGTTGGGAAATTAAGAGTAGTTGTTATTTGTCCTGCAGAGAATTGCGAAAATCACATTTAAGTACACAAGAAGACATATGGTGTTTCTGTTAGCCAGTGCTAAACCCAATTACAATTTTAATTACACTCGTGTTACACAAAATGTAGATTACACAATTATGTACAATTTTTACACTCTGGCAAGTTGTTCAAGCAGACAGTGTCTCCCTGATCGACAGTTTCTGCTTGAACAGTCTCCTGCTAGTATCTTGCATGATTTTATTACGTGTGCTACGTCCTAGTGCGGATATTTAATATGAGACACTGGCAAACCACATTTCACACGATTTACATAATTCTGCAAACTTTTTGTGAAATATATTAAAAAACATATACGTCCTAGTGCGTATATTTAAAATGAGACACTGGCAAACCACATTTCACACGATTTACATAATTCTGCAAACTTTTTGTGAAATATATTAAAAAACATAATCAATTTTGCACACCTCGATGAATGAATATCAGGGTAAAAGTGCAGGAAAGCGATTTGGGCAATAGTTCTCTGAAATGAAAAAAAGTGCAAAAATGAAAGTTGAGGCAAACGTCAATATCCACTGAATGTGTCCATACTTCTTCTGGAAAATCATCACCGAGTCTGAGGTAACTGGAACTTGAGTAAGAGTTTCGCTGGATGACTACATATGGCTCCACTGATCAGAAAGGCAGGAACTCCATGCGCCGTTTTCTCAAATATGTTCACCTGCGTCCAGGAATGAGCCCAGGTACCTTCTTTTAATTAAGTGCAGAACGTAGAGGTTTCGCCTGTTTTGCCTGTCCTTTTACCAAAACGTGAGAGAACAAAAACTTCCATCCCACCCATTTCTAGGGGCTATCGTTCTGGAACACAGAAAGTACACAGTCATCGGTGTGCCCCCTGAATATCGAAACCAGAAGATAAAAGGGACACAATATCAAAAATAAAATATTAACAGGTGATAGAGCGTTCCGTACTAATAATTTACCTGTATTTTGGACGCTCTTTAGGCCGATGAATCTTTTGGCTAAGTGGGACTCTCCTCACCCGAGACCAGTCAATTTAATGTAATCAATAATCAATAACGAACGTAAGCAATACCCTGATCAACATAACATTTAACAATTAATCCAGAATACATTTCGGCGAACCATAACCTTTCGGTCATGAATAACCACACCAAATTTATGCAAAGTTAATGAATTTATTTCCCTATATTAACAAAGCTAGCACAATATAAATGTGTCTCAACACCAAATGATAAACGTAAATGAACATTAATAGCTGTCCATAACGGCGGAAAAGATGCAATCTATGCAGCATTTGAATAACAAGGCATTCGATAATAGCAACACAAATCACTAAAACTATAATCTGTAATGAGCTAATTGCATACATTAGTCAGCATAACAAGGTCTCAAATTGCATCGTGCAAAAGGAATCCTCATCTATCCTCAAATTAGCATCGGCATGTGGGACTTCATGCAAAAACAATTTAGCAACATTAATTTAGAAAACTCCTAAGTAGGGATCTTATCAAAAATCAGCAGTTGGTTACCTAAAGAAACACAATGCAATTGTACAATTTCTTTTCATATTTACCAATTTCAATCAGCATTCAAGGAAGTCTTCGTCTCACAGGTACCGTTTCTCGATCAGCATGGGTACCATTTCGATCAGCATGGGACGGGGCAAAAGGGCAGGGGTGGACGGGGCAGTTGCCTCACGGCGGCAAGATAAAACTACTACTACTTCATGCAAAGGGATCAAATCAAAGTTAAAGTCTCTAGGGCGAGAATTTCTCAAAGTCTCTTTCTCTCGATTAGAGAAAGCATCAAAGTCTCTCAAAATGGCGTCGCAGCAAGGTGGGCCATAATAGCTGCAAAGTCTACAAAATGGCGGTAATGTCCGATGGGTAATGGCTACTTTCTTCTCGTGCACCTGGTTTAAATAGACAACAGTTCAAATCCAGTAGGGTCTTCCATTGGAGGGTTCATAGGTTGGCTTCAAATTATCCAATCAAAAACAACAGTTCTCAAGCTTTTACTTAAGCATACATTATCCTTGGAGACGGGTACGCAAGTTGCAACATTTTATACCAATTAACTCACTTTCAGAGCTTCCATTGTCCGCACCTGCAGATTGACCTTGGAGCAAAGAGAAAAAATGGCAAGCTGGCACGAAACCTTAAGATAAGCATGTGAACGATCTCAGTGGAAAAGTACAGCTTCAAGCAAAAATACACGTTTAATAGCACATTGGAAAAATACGAGCATCTAAATCGTGAGACCAGGCAACTAGGCCGAAGCCTGCACTAAAGTTATGCTAAGCTAAAACATTTAAAGCAAGCAAATCGTAGCACACGTTTATGATTAGGTCGGATTAGTGCAATTCTAATACATCACGTTATATAAAGCACGCTTATAAATGTTGGCAAACTACTCTGAGGGCACATTTTGTCCCCGTACAATCTTTATTAGTTCGGTTAAAATCACACTTGATTATTGCAGTACTACGTTTATGCGCTAATAAATGAAAACCTTCATTTTCTGCTTCATCAATCCCTCCTCTGATGACTACTTGTCATCACACAAAACTATTCCCACAAATTTTATTCCATTAAAATTCTGTCAGTTCTCTTTTCCTTTTAGTTCCCCTAGTTCTTTCTTTATATTCTTCTGCCATTCTTTTCATCACTTTCTCTTCCTTCTTTCTTTTAATTCTTTCCATGATCATTATTATTCCCCTTTTTATTCCCCAAATTCCAAATATGCAAATCAGTACTATTAATATTCCCTGTATTATTTTTAGTAATATTCCATTCCAAATGCCACCAAGCCAATTTCCCACTGAAGCAAGTCCTTTTCCAACCTTCTCCCACACTCCTGGTTCTTTCAATTCCTTCAAATCTGCACTCTCTTTTGTTAGATTAGCAAGCATAGTTTTAATTTTCACACTGTTGTCGGGAATATACGTGCAACAGTGGCGCGCACCAAGCATTTTGCAAACGCCGCCATCCTTCGCTAAAAGAATGTCTAAAGCAAGCCTATTTTGAAGAGTCATAGCTCTTTCCGCTGCAAGTTCAGCATCTATCAGGATTATAGCACCTGAAAACTTTGTCAACATGTTATCTACTATAGTAGACAACTTTCTTATTTTGATGGAATTCAACACAACTCCCAATGAAGGAATCATGGCTCCAAATATATCTCCTACCACAGCAGCTGCGGTCTCTCTTTTCTGGATACGATGGGATCCAGATGTCTTTGGAATCATCGATAAGTCATCCAGTTGATAAACCTTTGGGAACACTATACCCAAATAACATCTCCCCCACCATCCCTTTGGAAGACGATAATAGGCATTATACCCACAAATGTAATATACACCTGGTATGACAGGGTCAAGTCCGTTCATCATGAATGTCCATTTGGCCTTAAAGATAAACGTATGTTTACACTCACTCGCTCCTACGAAAATGTTATCATAATAAGATTCACCTCGATATATACAAAATTTCCCTACATGCCAAGCATCTAAAGCTATTCTCCCTTGTGTTTTTATTGCGGCAAAATCATAATGATCTACTGAAGTCCTCTTACTTAGCTCCTTTTCTAATTTCGCATTCATTTGTGCCCTTCTATCATCTGTGCGATCTAAAAAGCTTATTTCTACTGCAGAGAGCGAGCAGGTAAGGTTTTCCCTATGAGCGTGAGCCGTTTCAAAAGGTAGCATTGGCTCGAAAAATTCCCTCATTATTTTAGCATCCCAATCTTTAGCAATCTGGCTTAGCTGCGCTATTATAGGAACATATGCAAAGGTAACATTGTAATTCGAGTAAAAATACTGTATATTTGTCTGACCATAAAATCTAGAAGTTACTATACTACATGTAATCCCGTATGTAAGAGGCATGTGGTGATAAGTCACCCCTTCCTTTACTGATGTCGGTATCTGTGTACACACATAACAATCTTTCGCATCCATAGTCTCAACATATTCTGTTAGCAAGCGATAGAAAACATTATACGAAAGCTCCTTTTTATCATGCAAGTGTCTCTCATCTAATTCTAGTCTTTTTAGTGCGGTTAGTTCAGTGACAGTAACAGGAGCAAAAGTAGAAGCATCAATTTTCTCATTCTCACCCTTACCATGCATTGCAAGCACTATTGCCATTATCATTAGTACGCATGCAATTATCAAGCCTATACACACATATTTACAATATTTCACTCTACTGTTTTGTGTAGCCATGATCTGTATAGAATCAGAGAGCTAGAAGCACCTATAACTAAACTATTTAGCAATTCAGTTACAAAGCTGAACGAGCGCAATGTTCACACAGTTTTCTTCAAGAGGCCAGTCACTCATTGGTTAGCAGCATTTGTCTCAATTCGGCAATAACTCAGTCTTTATCAGTTCAGCAAATGTCTTATCCGGTTTAGCAATGTCTCAGCTGGTTGTGTCACGTTAAATTGTAGCAAGCAATGTCATTTATCATCCTTTCTATCAACAGTGTCCATAAAACTTTTCTTTTCTATTGGTATCTCTTCTTCTTCGTTCTCGAGGCTTAGAGATACAAATTCATCAGTCCAATCGTCATTGACTGCATATGCCCATTCTGGACCGGAATATCTCCTGTTTGGTATCCTTTTCCTTTTCAATTTTGCTTCTCTTTTCGATTCTGCCTCACTGGTACTTTCCACTTTTGTCAAGTCTTTTTCTGCACTCGAGGATGGTACCACGACAGACACTTCCTTTCTTTTCTCTTTCACTTTTGGCCTTTCTCCATCGTTCAAATTTTCTCTAGTTCTTTGTTTTACTGGTGATATACTTAGTCTCCTCTTTGCACCGTGTCCATTTGATGGACCTGCGACCTTTTCTGTGGAACCTTGAACTGTTTTGTTCTGTTCTGCCTTGTCCCCTCCTTCTGGGGAATCAATCACGTTCTCTTTTTCTTTCTCTGTATCGTCTGCTTCTGGGAAAGCCCTCCTCTGATCAGGCTCTCCTGCTTTTTCACCTTTTTCGAGCCCTTCGTCACCGTTACTTTCGTCAGGCTCTTTATCACTTTCAGCTGCTTCAGGTTCTTTGTCACCTTCAGCTGCTTCAGGCTCTTTGCTACCCTCAGCTGCTTCAGGCTCTTTGTCACCTTCAGCTGCTTCGTCGCTATCTGAGGTTTCTCCTTGGTCTTCCCCAAGTGAGTCTGTTGCTTCGTCCTCAGAGAATGTTTCCCTCTCTTCTGTTCCTGCCTGTTCGCTTTCCGTTCCGTTTTGCTCTGTCTCAGCACTCAGCACTGTTTTATCAGGCACTGGCAGTTTCAGCGCTTCAACTTCCTCATCTGTGGGACACAACACTTTCTTTGTGTGACTGGCGTGAATCCAGTTGGGAACTCCCGCACACTTCACAGCGGTAGTTGTCGTCAGGATCACTTGGAAAGGGCCTTTCCAACGGGGTTCCAGACACGACTTTCTCACGTGCTTCTTTACCACGACCCAGTCACCTGCTTTCAGTGTGTGTCCTGGACCTTGGATCGGTGGCAAGGTGGTTGCTTCCACCTGGTGAGAGAAAGAGCGAACCACGTCAGCCAGACCTTTGCAGTAGTTTAACACCATATCATCTGTAATATTCAAAAGCGCATTTGCGGGAACTGCAGGCAGTCTCATGGCCCTGCCCATGAGAATTTCGTGCGGGGACAATCCAGTCTTTCTGTCAGAGGTGTTTCTCATTGACATTAACACCAAGGGCAATGCGTCAGGCCATTTCAAATTTGTCGATGCACATATTTTCGCCATTCTTGATTTCAGTGTACCATTCATCTGCTCCACCAGTCCTGAAGCTTCTGGGCGATAGCTACAATGCAGTTTTTGCTCAATGTTCAGCGCTTCGCAAAGTAACTTTATCACCTCGTTATTGAAGTGACTTCCTCTATCTGATTCTAAAGAGATCGGGAATCCGAAACGTGGTATCAACTCCCTCAACAATAGTTTTGCAACTGTAAGGCTGTCATTTCTACGTGTAGGGTATGCTTCAATCCAGTGACTAAAAATGCACACAATCACCAACACATACTTCAGACCTCCATGCACAGGCATCTCAATGAAGTCTATCTGCATTCTACTAAACGGGCCACTCGCCTTACCAATGTGGCTCACGTTCACAACCGTTCCCTTCCCTGGGTTCATCTGCTGGCAAGTGACACATCGATGGCAAAATGCTTCTGCAGCTTGACGAAATCTGGGGTTAAACCAATCAGTTTTGAACAATCTTATCATGGCATCTCTCCCTAGGTGAGCTTGCCCATGATAGAACCGCGCAAGCTGTGATAAGAGACTATTTGGCAAAACAAATTTTTCCTCATTTGAAACCCATAACTCGTCGGGTCTTTTTATACATTGTGATTTAATCCAGGAATCTCTTTCATCCTCCCTGACGTTATTCTGTAATGCTTTAAGTTCATCTATTGTATCTACGACCTTCAAGGCAAATGCTTCAGCTGGTTCGAGTTCTGGTTCACTTATCGAATTCCATTCATCTCTGAGTAATATACAATTCAAGGCACAAAATCTTGCAACTTGATCCGCATATGCATTTCCCAGAGAAACATAATCCTGTCCTTTTGTATGAGCACTACACTTTACCACTGCAACTTCGGCTGGCATTTGAATGGCGTGTAACAATTCCCTTATTCTCTCCCCGTTTTTCACTGGGGATCCTGAAGAAGTCAGGAAACCTCTCTGTGACCATAGTTGGCCAAAGTCGTGCACAATCCCAAACCCGTACTGACTATCAGTGTAAATGGTGACTTTCATCAATGCAGACAGTTGACATGCTCTTGTAAGGGCTACAAGTTCTGCTACTTGTGCAGAATAGACTCCTTGAAGCCAGGACGCTTCCAAGACACCTGTTACAGTACATACAGCATATCCTGCTTTCAAAATTCCCATCCCATCTCTTAGACATGAACCATCAACAAAAACAATTTGGTCATTTTCATCAAGCTTAGTATCCTTAATGTCAGGTCGAGGTTTTGTGCAAAATTCAGTCACCTGAAGGCAGTCATGCTCGACGTCTTCAGCGTTCTCAATTTCAGCATTTTCACCAGGAAGCAAGGTTGCTGGATTCAACGTAGTGCACCTTTTCAGCTGCACATTCGGTGAGCCCAGAATTATCGTTTCATACCTTGTGAGTCTTGCTCCGGTCATGTGTTGCGTTCGGGAGCGGGTCAAAAGTATCTCAACTGAGTGAGGGACCATGACTGTTACTGGGTGTTCCATCACTATTCCTTCACTCTGAGTGAGGCTGATACCAACTGCTGCTACGGCGCGCAAACACCCTGGGAGTGCTGCTGCGACCGGATCCAAAGTAGCTGAAAAATACGCTACTGGTCTGTTTATGCCACCATGGGCTTGGGTCAAGACAGACAAAGAACATGCATCACGTTCATGACAAAACAATGTGAAAGGCTTTGTGTAGTCAGGCATACCTAAAGCTGGAGCCCTACACATGCATTCCTTTAATTCAATAAAAGCATCCATCTCATCTCCTTTCAGCTCAATTTGATCCAAGGCATCCTTCTGGGTCAATTTCAGTAAAGGCTTCGCTAGAGTTGAGAAGTTGGGAATCCACTGGCGACAGTAGCCCACCATTCCCAAAAACTTCCTCACCTCCCTCCTTGTCTTTGGTAGACTCATTTGAAGTACACTTGTAATTCTTTCCTTCATTATTCTCCGTGACCCTTTCTCTATTTGGTGACCCAAGTATTTCACTTTCTTCTGACAGAACTGCAACTTTGAAGGAGACACCTTGTGTCCATTCCTTCCCAAATGGTTCAGTAGGGCAATGGTATCGGCCGTGCAGCCACTTTCTGTCTTAGATGCAATCAGTAAGTCATCAATGTACTGTAGTAGAGTTGACTCGAATGGCAATTCTAGTGCTTCCAAATCTTTCTTTAGAATCTGATTGAAGATTGACGGTGACTCAGAAAACCCTTGAGGAATTCGACACCAACTGTACACTCTGTCTAAGAATTTGAAACAAAAGAGAAATTGGCTGTCCTCATGAAGAGGCACCGAGAAGAATGCCTGTGACAAGTCGATGACTGAGAACCACTCGGCATCGCAAGGGACTTGAAACATTATCACAGCTGGATTTGGTACGACAGGGCAACATTTAATTACGATGTCATTTATTTTCCTCAAGTCCTGCACTAGTCGGACCTTTCCACTTGGCTTTATTAGTCCCATTATTGGTGAATTACATGGACTGCTTAACACTTCTTTCAGTACTCCCTGTTTTACAAATTCGTCAATGAGTTGGGCAACTTTCATGAGGGTGTCTTGTGCCATGTGGTATTGTGGGGTCTGGGGAAATATTGCATTAGGTTTTACAGTCACTTTCACTGGTTCCACTCCTTTCATCAATCCCACCTCTTTCCCTGTCATATCCCACACTTCCTTTCCGACTGTTTCCCGTAATTCAGCTGGAATATCTTCTTCAGTTATCATCGGGAAAAGGCAAATCAGAGGATACTCTTCATCGACAGTTTCCATCTCGTCCCCTTCTACACTGTCCTCTTCTTCCCCATCACTGCTCGTCTGAATTTTAATTCCCTCGTTCGAACACATAATCGAACATCCCAATTTGCACAATAGGTCTCTCCCTAACAGTGCTATCGGGCTTGAGTCACATACCACAAATTTATGTAACCCTTGATAGTTACCGATGCTGACTGGTACCGGATCTGTGATTGGGTTTGTCAGGTGCCTGTGTGCTACTCCCACCACTTGAACTGTTCTCCCTGAGAGTGGCAAATTTGGTACTTCAATGCTCTTAACAGTTGAACGTGTTGCTCCTGTGTCAACCAAGAATGAGACACGATGACCCATTACTCTTCCCTCTACGTACGGACCCTTTTGATCAACTTCCAAGGATGCTGCAAGCACACAATCTCCTTCCTCTCCTGAACTTTCACTCTCCCATACATTGTTTATTCCACTCTCACTGTGTAATGGGAACTGTTGTACGGTGCCATTTGTATTCATTACCTGACCCGAGACCTGTGGAGGAACCATCACTTGCTGCTGACTCATTGGTGCCAAAGGTATTTGCATTTGCTGATTAGGTACCATGGGAAACTGCTGTTGCATTGGCTGCATTTGCGTCATCTGCATACGGGGCATCTGCATCTGCTGCGGCTGCATAGGTTGTAATCCCTGCAACTGATTTATGGTTTGAAAATTTGGGTTTGGACCTCTCATTTTCGGTCCCCTCATTGTCTGAAATGCATTGACATCATTGTTTTGCTGACCAACACCTGCACCTTCCTGCACCACCATCGGGCACTCGCGTTTCCAATGACCGACAATTCCGCACACGTGACACGGCATCACCTTTTTCAATGCCTGCACACCATTCGGAGTCACAACAGTGTTCAAATCCGGACCATTATTCACAAAACCCCCTCAGCCTCTGCCTCTCGCCTGGGGCTGAAATGCCATATTTCCCTGTAACTGCGGCTGCGGTTGCGGTACCTGCTGTTGGAACCCTTGCAACCCTTGCAAACCTTGCAGACCTGTCTGAGCTGCTTTAAGTTGCATCATCATCACCTTCTCTTTCAACTTTTTCTGTTTCACTTCAATTTCGTCGCTACAGTATTTCGCATAATTCAACACCTCATCAATAGGTTTCAATTGCCAACAAATCAAATGCGACTTTATCATCTGACTTATCTCTGGTCTCAGCCCTTCCACAAATCTAAACACAAAATGAAGCATGTCCTTCGCCTCTATTGTTTCCGTGCCACTGTAGTTCTTGAACGCCTTCAACAACCTCTCATAGTAACTATGAATCGACTCTTTAGCCTCTTGGGCAGTTCGATCTATCTTCTGCCAATCCACATTTTTCGCGGCCACCTTCGTCTTCAAATGCTCAATCACCTTATAGTACAGGCTCATCACCATAGGTGATGGTGCACCCGTATCTCTGTCTCTCTCTGGTTCACTTGTCGGCCAACCTACAGCTCTTTTGCAATCTTCCCACAAATCTGCCGGAACCACAATCTCAAAGAGAGTGTTCAGGTCTTCCCAAAGGCATTTTGCAAGCTTCACAAACCTATCAGTCTGTTGATACCATTCAATCGGTTTCTCTCTCAGTTTGGGAAAATCATCCGTAAAAGACTGAATGTCGCTTCTGTGCCATGGTACATGTATTAATTTCCCCCCTGCTGTCTCCCTCATTGGTAACATGGTTACTGCATCACTACTCTGCGGTCTTTTCTCGTTGAGCTCTGGGACACTGTCTTTCCTCTTTTCCTTTCTCTTTACCCATCTGCTTTCCCATTTGTCTAAGCACCTCCACACTTGTGCACTCTGCAGCAATTCTCTAAGGTGTGCCTTCATGCCTGCTGACCTCATGTGTTCAAAATCTGTGGTCCCGAAATCCAACCTATAGCTCCTGCTCAAGTGTTTTGTTTTGTCTATATCAACCCCGTTTTTGTCAGCTATTTCTTGCAAACTTCTATGTACCTTGTTCACTTCTCTCGTAATCCTGGGACATAGATATCTCAGCTCTTCTTCCGAGTAGGACTCTAACCTATTCACACCCATAGTCCCTTCCACCAATTCTTGTGCTTCCATGTTCAACCTGACCCTATTCAGATAATCTTCTCCCTTCCCACTGGCTGAGCTTTGTGTGGAATTCAGACTGTTGAACCACTGTGTCAGCTGTTGCGCATTCAACCCCATAAGTGTAGCATTCACGTCGACTGCCATTGATGGTTGCGGCAACTTTTCAGTGTTCGATGACAGCGGTATCACCAGTGGGGGACTCGACCTCACCAGTGTCGACTGAGCACATATGGGACTAAACTCCATCAAGGACCCAGATCCAGTTGGCTGAGCCGCTATCGGAGTTATCCCTGGAGTGTTTTCTATGCACCTCCTTTCTGTCCCATTCTGCGGCATTGATCCTTGACTGCTCATACCTGAATTTGGCTGCATGTACAAAGGTACCGGTGGACCTACAGTAATGGGTAGGGATATCGCATCTGGGTTCTGTCCATTTCCCATGTTCTGGGACATGTTCATTCCCACACTATGGGTCATCATTGCCGGCATGCCCATCTGACTCCCCGTCATCTGAGCATGTGCGTTTCCCCCCTGCATCTGCTTTTGAGGCATCAAAAACTGAGTTGATTCAGCTTGTGCCAATGTTGGGTTGTGACCATTCTGTCCTCCCATTACGGTTGGATCTAGAATCATTCCCGTACTGTTATCACTGCTGTAGTACCTTGGGACCTGCGGCTGATAATTTTCTGCTGGTTTCAACATGGGCACATCTGGATATATTCTTCTAACCTGCGGTATCTGCGGGGTGAACAGTAGACTCGGGTCCTTAGATCCCGATGATGCTCCTGAACTCTGAGTTTCACCGTTCTGTACCGATGCCGGAGGGGCAGAACTGGTACTTGGACCTTGTCCACTCTCTGCATAAGGTGGTGGACGGTCGTTCAGCAATTGCATGATTAACTCCTCATCCTCTAACTCCTCTTCTCAACTTTTCCTCGTCCTCTCTATCCTTGGAACACCTCCTGTTTGTCTTACAGGTAGCTTTCTTGCCTGTCGTCTCTTCTTCCTTAGTGATTGCGGGAAACAGTTTTATTCCCTGCAATACATCTGACCTCCACACCTTCTGTGCATTATCCCACCTAGCGTCCACTAGTGTCTTTTCTACCTTTCTCATCCTGGTCTCGAATTTATTTTGCTGTTGCTGTCTAGCCATCAGTTCCCAAATTGCTAGAGCCTCAAACTGTGCTGGCCTTGGAGGTACC
This sequence comes from Pleurodeles waltl, assembly GCF_031143425.1. Lineage (NCBI taxonomy): Eukaryota > Metazoa > Chordata > Amphibia > Caudata > Salamandridae > Pleurodeles > Pleurodeles waltl. The sequence continues at coordinate 983,525,929 of NC_090445.1, forward strand.
TTCATGTCGTACATCGCAAATCTCAAATTCTCTAGGATCCTTATATTGAATGTCCCATGGATCGGGAACGCTACGCTCCCATGTTTCTCTGTCAGTTTGTGCCATTGCTTTAGCTAAAGGCACGGAGCTACCCCTTTTTCCTCCATTACAATGTAAGCTGGTGTACCTTCGGGCGGCGTCTCCTCTCCTACGCTCGATTTAATGTAAGACTCCCCCTTCATCGCACTCCTTAATGCTTTAAAAAATTTCATTTTTTTCTCGTCTTTTATTTCACAAAGTTTGTAATCAATAGGTGACTTTAATTCCCGGAATACTCTTCGCTTGCCTTTCCCCTTCCAATCGAGCCCCACGGACTGCGTCCAATCCGTGCGCGACCCTTCTCTCCAACCAACCTATCCCAGCGCGGCTCCTAGTGACGTCACACTCACACACACTGCGGCTGACAAAGCCTCGCGGTTTGTCCTCCTTCACTCAGCTCCTCTCGTAACAACTTCTTGCATGTATCGCGAGCTACCAAAAATATAAAACAGATCTGTCGGTTTACTACAGGAAGGGTAACACAATCGCTTCAGGACCTTAGGGATTTTTCACTAGCCTCGGCAGTTATTCCATCTTTCTCGGTCCCCACGTTCGCAAGCAAATCTGACCCGCAGACTGCTCTCAACTTGTCAATGATCTATTCTAGTGCACTTAGAATTTTGTCAGAGCCCGAAGTCGAAGTTTCTTTCACTCCCTTAACACACGTACCGACTCGTTGACCACGCCCGATCAACCTACTAAACCGACCAGACCACAACATAAAACAACATACTCCGGAGTCTCTTGACCTCGCAGGGCCCGTCTCAACAACAACAACCACGTGGACCTTTTTATGCACGAAGCGCCACATGCACATGAAGTTCGACGACTTCCCTACTCTCACACTCGGAGTCGCACCTCCGCTATTTCTATGAAGTTCGACGACTTCCCTACTTCTACACTCGGAGTCGCACCTCCGCTATCCTCTAAAATCCTCGCAACCTTTTCACACAATCTGCGGCAATAAGCTGTGCAAGCGCAAAACCCTAACTTCACTCATACCATCACTAGTACCGCCAACGCCGATCTCACACCTCCATTCTTTCCATTCGCAAGCTCCGAGATCCCGGGAAAGTCGCGGTGGACCTAGCCCATCATCATTTTCTCAATCAGTTTTATCTAAGAAAAATCTAATTCAACTTCTCGAGTGGGGTCTCAAAGGGCGTAATCGTTAATTCAATACCATGTACTTTAAGAGTGAGGGGTCCCAAAAGGCGGAACCGTCCTCTGCTACCATCTACTGATAGAGCGTTCCGTACTAATAATTTACCTGTATTTTGGACGCTCTTTAGGCCGATGAATCTTTTGGCTAAGTGGGACTCTCCTCACCGAGACCAGTCAATTTAATGTAATCAATAATCAATAACGAACGTAAGCAATACCCTGATCAACATAACATTTAACAATTAATCCAGAATACATTTCGGCGAACCATAACCTTTCGGTCATGAATAACCACACCAAATTTATGCAAAGTTAATGAATTTATTTCCCTATATTAACAAAGCTAGCACAATATAAATGTGTCTCAACACCAAATGATAAACGTAAATGAACATTAATAGCTGTCCATAACGGCGGAAAAGATGCAATCTATGCAGCATTTGAATAACAAGGCATTCGATAATAGCAACGCAAATCACTAAAACTATAATCTGTAATGAGCTAATTGCATACATTAGTCAGCATAACAAGGTCTCAAATTGCATCGTGCAAAAGGAATCCTCATCTATCCTCAAATTAGCATCGGCATGTGGGACTTCATGCAAAAACAATTTAGCAACATTAATTTAGAAAACTCCTAACTAGGGATCTTATCAAAAATCAGCAGTTGGTTACCTAAAGAAACACAATGCAATTGTACAATTTCTTTTCATATTTACCAATTTCAATCAGCATTCAAGGAAGTCTTCGTCTCACAGGTACCGTTTCTCGATCAGCATGGGTACCGTTTCGATCAGCATGGGACGGGGCAAAAGGGCAGGGGTGGACGGGGCAGTTGCCTCACGGCGGCAAGATAAAACTACTACTACTTCATGCAAAGGGATCAAATCAAAGTTAAAGTCTCTAGGGCGAGAATTTCTCAAAGTCTCTTTCTCTCGATTAGAGAAAGCATCAAAGTCTCTCAAAATGGCGTCGCAGCAAGGTGGGCCATAATAGCTGCAAAGTCTACAAAATGGCGGTAATCTCCAATGGGTAATGGCTACTTTCTTCTCGTGCACCTGGTTTAAATAGACAACAGTTCAAATCCAGTAGGGTCTTCCATTGGAGGGTTCATAGGTTGGCTTCAAATTATCCAATCAAAAACAACAGTTCTCAAACTTTTACTTAAGCATACATTATCCTTGGAGACGGGTACGCAAGTTGCAACATTTTATACCAATTAACTCACTTTCAGAGCTTCCATTGTCCGCACCTGCAGATTGACCTTGGAGCAAAGAGAAAAAATGCCAAGCTGGCACGAAACCTTAAGATAAGCATGTGAACGATCTCAGTGGAAAAGTACAGCTTCAAGCAAAAATACACGTTTAATAGCACATTGGAAAAATACGAGCATCTAAATCGTGAGACCAGGCAACTAGGCCGAAGCCTGCACTAAAGTTATGCTAAGCTAAAACATTTCAAGCAAGCAAATCGTAGCACACGTTTATGATTAGGTCGGATTAGTGCAATTCTAATACATCACGTTATATAAAGCACGCTTATAAATGTTGGCAAACTACTCTGAGGGCACATTTTGTCCCCGTACAATCTTTATTAGTTCGGTTAAAATCACACTTGATTATTGCAGTACTACGTTTATGCGCTAATAAATGAAAACCTTCATTTTCTGCTTCATCACAGGTTAGGCTAGATTATCTATACCTAACTCCACATATCGGCTTTTATGCGTATATGTCTTCAAGGTAAGTAAATGTGAAGTTGGGACTAGTAAATCTATACTTCCAGGTATGCTCTTACTTTCTGATGTTTTGTTCCTCTATATTCTGTCCTTGATATTCTTGTACCATCATATTGTTGGTGTCAATTGAAATAGTACAATCTCGCAGGTGTGCCCCTGAATATTGAAACTGCAACATCAAAGGGACACATTATCAAGGACAGAATATCGAAAATAAAATATCAAAAGGCAAAGGTAAGTAAGTCTGGATTTTCTATATCTAACTCCACATATATATACCTATATATATCTGTAAGGTAGGTAGCTTTGGAGTGCTAGTAAATCTATAGTTCCTTATATGCATTTACGTTTATATCTATGGTCCCTCGATATTCTTTCCTCCATATTCTTGTACAAAGTTATTATTGGTGTACACATTAATTACTACAGTAATTAGAAGCAGAATCGCATAGCCTTTTTTATGTTTTTTTGTATAATTTAAAAAACAAAAACTCACAATATGCAAAAAAATTAACAACGTATAAGACATAGTAATGTTACACATTTCTGAATACCTAAACAGACAATATTAAAAATCTTACGAAAGAGTCCTAAGATTAATAAAAGACAAGCATGCATCGCTAATTGCAGCGGCGTCATCACGGGGACATGCACTGCTCCTTGCTTATTCCATGATAGCACAACTCTAATCTCACATGCTTATTTACCTCAAAGTTGGGGCACAGGTTTTAGATTTACAGTTAAAAAGTGCTGGTGCAGTTTCTTGAAAAGCCTTTGCTATAGGAGGGAGGCTGCAGGCTGACAGTCTGATGGAAGGTTGTCCCCGTCTGTGAAGAATAAATCACTTTCAGTGCGTGCCACGCTGCCTTTTTCACTGGCTCGGAGTACTGGACACGGGAGTCTGGCCCTGTTATAGGTCCACAAACAGGTGCTCCTATAAATAATATCTGTTTTGCCAATGTCGAATATAAAAGAGTCTGATTTGCCCTGCAATGTGTGCTCATTACTGCAAGCTTCAGCTTCATTCGCATGGTTTGCAGTAAGACCCTGCACGTGCCTGTGTGTTCCGAATTGACAGTGAAATACATAAGTACAGAATGATGCACACGCGTGCTTTGTGAAGGCTTTCTATTAGTGCCATGAACCTTAAAAACCTTAAGTCAGTTACAGAACGGCCATATTAATGATTAATGCAGTGGTAGCTGGGTTCTTTATTTCCGTGAACATATGGGGCATGGTGTTGCATTAATGATGCACACATTATTCTTCCACCATGCAAGCTTTTAAGTTGCATGAGGATAGCTGTTTCTTCTCTAGTTTCCTCTTGCTGTTTTTCTTGCTTTAATGCTTAATTCAAGAAGTGGACCTCGGGCAAACGTGAGCACATGCAAGTGCTGGTATGAGAACATCATTAGTCGTGCAATTTCCTGTTGGTCAGTTGCCACAACTCAGAGCCAAGGCAACAATCATAAGCGAGAGAAAGATAACAACAGAAAAAGTGAAAACGAGTGAGAGGAAGACGGAGTGAGGAAGGGATAGGTAGGAGAGAAGGAAAGGGAGAAGGACAGAAGCCGTGTAAAGGAGTGAGCAAGAGACTGGGAGGTAAAGAGAGAGGGAGGGAGAACGAGAGTGTGTGAGAAAGGGATGGAGCGAGAGACCGAGGGTGGGAGGGACGAAGGAGCAAGGGGGTGAGCAATGGTGAGGAGATAGACAGCCAGACGGATGGATGGGTGGATGAGTGGATGGATGTAGAGACAGAGGAGAGAGACAGACCATCATTAAAAGTGAAAAGAAAGCAAAATATTTAGTACATTTTTATGAAGTATGGGAAATGGCCGATGTAAGTATTAGATATTAACTTAAAACCCTATTCCAGGAACATATATGTAGGCAATACGAGAGGCACGAAATTCATCAAGACAATGAGTCGATCGAGCTTTCAGATCCATTGCCTCATTCCTTCATCAAAACATCCATTATGGCTCCTGTTTCAAAATGTTTGTGTCCCCCAAACCTTAGGGATTCTGAAAATTACTTGCAGCTACGTCTTGACAAGATTAGCATTCCTAATCAATCCCTCTTATTGAAACGAAGACTTCTATTGGTCTCTATCGTGTATTTGGATAGCAAAATAGAAAAACGTTTGATATTTACTCCTAACTTCCAATGTAGAAAAGCTTTGAAAACACAGGGATGTCTGTTCAAGTATTAAGCTAATGATTTGCAGTAAGAAAGGTGATTTACATTTAAGGGGCCTAATCACTACAGTAATACCATATAGGCAGAGGAGTTTTTAAGTATCATGGAATAAGTATAAACCAAGTTTAAAGAAGAGAATACCCAAAAAATGGCACACGTGGCACAGGATTGGCATAATCCTGTAGTATCTTGATGGCAGACAGGGCTGGCTTTAGGGCGCTGCAACTGGGGAATGAAGCGCTGACCTCAGGGGGGCGCTGTGTTTAGCAATAATTTACCAGTTAAAAACACCTTCTGCAGAGTACCTTGTCCATCCATCTTTCAGTCAGCAATAAAAATGTCAAGATAACTCTTGGGATTAATGTTCCTCCTAGAGAGAGAAAGATCTGAGTTTTGTCCAGTGGCATTTTAGACTCACCATAAAGAAGCACAGAGGGTTAATATGCCTGCTGCAAAGAACACGACCGTGCAGATTACAGATCTGTATGTTATGTGGATAGCTGAGTGGATTACTGCTTTTGTCACAGGGATTCATTTGCTACCACAGTTCATAAAATACAATCCCAAAATAGAACTGTGACTGCTACAAGCTATCATCAAAGAGCTGCATTCAAACTGCATAAAATAGGTTAGGACATTAAGGGGGTCATTCTGACGCACCGCCAACAGGCTGGCGGTGCTTTTTTCCATATTCTGACCGCGGCGGTACCGCCAGTGTAGTGCTGCAAGCAGCGCTGCCCTGGGGATTATGACCCCCTTACCGCCAGCCTGTTTCTGGCGGTTTGCACCGCCAGGAAGAGGCTGGCGGTAAGGGGTGTCCTGGGGCCCCTGGAGGCCCCTGCACTGCCCATGCCACAGGCATGGGCAGTGCAGGGGCCCCCTGACAGGGCCCCGGCCATCTTTTCACTGTCTGCATAGCAGACAGTGAAAAGCGCGACGGGTGCAACTGCACCCGTTGCACGGCCGCAACACCGCCGGCTCCATTAGGAGCCGGCTCCTGTGTTGCGGCCTCATTCCTGCTGGGCCGGCGGGCGCAAACTTGGTTTGCGCCCGCCAGCCCAGCGGGAATGTCGGAATGGGGGCCGCGTGAGTGTGGCCGCATGGCGGCTTCCGCCTGGCGGGCGGCGGTAGCCGCCCGCCAAGGTCGGAATGACCCCCTATGTTTTTTTTTCTCACTCTTTCATTATCTATTCCTAATGTGAAAAAGGGTTTGTTTAGATAGCTATATACATTCTTATTATTACAGCTAGCCTTCACCAGTCTTTTAGAACGAATGGAATGTATGTAAAAGAGGATCTTTGGCGAGATGACAGGCACTTTTGCCAGGTGGTTGTGTGAGAATCCAAGGAAGAGGTCAGGCAGGAACTGGGGGGCACCAAAAAACGAATGTCGCACTAAGTGCCACCAGCGCTAAAGCCAGCCCTGATGGCAGAGCTCCACAGTATTTCAGAATTAACATAAAAACACCCTTCAGGTCATGCCAGTCTGTTCACTCATTACCAAAGAGACTCTAAATATGAATTCTTAATACATCGCTTAAAAGAAACATTACTCAGTAACAACGCCTGGATAAACACTCTGGGTAGGCTATACTGCCTTTAGTACAGTCACAGAGGTATCCTTTTCATAGAGGTTGATACAGAAATAAGCTACTGCTACAATTACATCTGTGTGTCAACCTGTCAGGGGCTCTTTGTCTTCAAGTTATGTTGCTATTCTTAGACCAAAATGGCTTCTGATAAAATCATGCTCTACCTGCAGTTGCACAGAAATTGCAGTCAATTGCATGCTCTTTTAGAGGTGGATACAAGGCAACCTATTTCCACCCCACCTGCGCAGACGACATATCAGCTCTGACTAAGAGTGTGTATCTGGTGAGAACCAGTGGGTCACGCTGTGAGGAGAATTGGAATCCCCCATTTCTCAAGACAAATTTGATACAATGGTCGTGAGGAAGGAACACACACTTCTTATATAGTCCAGAAGAGGCCAGTAATATTTAAGCCAAAACGCATCAACATTTTATCTACAAGGGGTCAACAACAATTTATAAAGTATTTGGGGAGAAGAAGACGATCATCCTAAATCCACATCACTTGTGAGATAATTGGAACATCAGGCTATTGGTCTCTGTATTATGGACTACCTCCATAAACAGACCAAACAAGATGGACTAAAAATAGTTGGCCATCACCTTTGAAAGCTTGAGAAATAAGGATACGTGTGGAACAATATAATGATTTTTTTAGATGTTCACATAATGGTGAGATGGCGATCCTCAGTTCTTCAAAAATCTGCTTATATGCACACAATATTGGTACTTTAGTGAGACTTATTGACTCTATATCCTAGTAGTGCCTGTTATAAATTGAACTAAAATGGAATATGAGAAAAATAAAAAAAACATGAATCCAATCATAATTAGTATGTTATTGTTGATAATACATAGATCTAAGGATCCATCCCTCAAGAGCCAGTTTTCATGATTTTGTCTGTTGATATGACTCAAGAGGGGTAAATTCGGCAGTCCCCCGTAATTTTCAGATACTCTTGGCCCACATGGCAGCAACAGCAGTGCAGGTTCCCTCTCCTGAGTGGCACTGCCATAATCTTTATCAGTTGTCGGAGCAGGTCGCTGAGATGCATTAGGCTGGCTTTACCTGGTAGTGGGATGGGGGGTGTTCTTTGCTTCTGACTGGACCCCAGTGTGGGTCCAACATAGCCCATGGCATCTTAGATAGCCCTCTGGTCAGTCAGGAGTAGTTACCTCGCAGTGCAGGTCCAGCCCGCACAACATAGCCTTAGTCTCTCCTTCATGTAACAAGGAGGGACAAGCAACCCCTCCTAGCATACAAGGTTGTTGCAGTACCCAGAAAAACAAACACCAACTTTGTTGGTGCATGCACCCACGCTGAGACAGTGACAGGTCCCAATGATTAAGCAGTGACAAGTTTACCAGTGGCCTGCTCTGACATAAGGGGTTTCTGCAGCATAGCAGTATGGGTTCACCCAGGCATGCATAGCGCTTCACTCTAGGCTCAGTCTCCAGCGGCCCACTCCTGGCATGCAGGGCTTTCAGAGCTGACATAACACATGGGCAATAGACCGATCAGTGCACAGCCTCACACCCCACTCCGGGATCCTCTTGAAGGGCTCCCCACTGGACCTTATTTCCTCCAAGGCTCTCCTCTCTCTCACAGAGCACAGTGGTCTCGGCAAGCAAGAAGGCACTTGTGCTTAAGGCTCCAGGGCAGGTGATGTTGGTGTCCTTGGTGATAAATCCTCACGCAACAGGATGATTAGCAGGCCTTTGCCACCAATCCTGGTCACAAGCAGAAGTCTTTCAGAGCATTTCTTCTTAAACAGCCTGCCTGGCTGCATGCCGAGGTCTCAATCTCCCCTTCTTATAGTTCAGATCGAACCACCAAATGTGATTTAAGGATTGAGGGGCATACTTAAGAAAAAAGGTTCTGAACACAGAGCAGTGCCACTTTTCTTGCGCCCCTTAGTGCCCCCCTAAAACCACCATGTGTGCACCGTATTTAAAATATGGCGCACCATGGGGGTAGTTAGGGGACTAGCGTCAGAATTTGTGATGCTAGTCCGGAGTTTTGCAGGATTAGCGCTGCACAGCACTTCACCCTTTGTACTTCACACAAGCACCCATACACCCAGCACCTGTTTCCATTACATACACACTGCACATCACTACATCGTGGGAAACAGCCTTCACCACGAAGGCGGAACCCTGCATGGCTTAAAGGCGCAGGCTTAACCACTCAGGCTTAACCAAGCAGGTGTCTTTATCACGCATGTCTTTACAATGAATATGCCTTTACCACACATACTATTACAACAACTTTGGTTGTAAAGACATAAACTGTAAATGCATATTTGTTGTAAAGGTTTTACAGGTAAATATTGAGTATATATATACATATATATATATATATATATATGTACATATATATATATATATATATATATATATATATATATATATATATATATATATATACATATACACATATATGTTTATATATATATATATAATAAATGTATACATATATATGTTTGTGTATATATATATATACATATACAAATATATATATATATACATACATATATGTTTATAAATATATGTGTGTTATTTTTAGGGATTAGAGTGGGTATGGGTTTTTGGGTGGTAAGTGTTTTTTTAGGGTTTAGGGTGGGTAAGGGTTTTTGAGTGGTAATGGTATTTTTACATTTTAGGGTGGTTATGGGTTTTTGGATGGTAAGTGTCTTGTTAGAGTTTAGGGTGGGTATGGGTTTTTATATAGTAAATGTATTTTTCGGTTTTAAGGTGGTTATCGGTTTTTTAGTGGTAAGTGTTTTTTAGGGTTTGGGGTGGTATGGGTTTTTGGGTGGTATATGTTTTTTAGGGTTCAAGGTGGATATGTGTTTACGGGGTAAGGGTTTTTTAGGGCTCAGGGTGGGTATAGGTTTTTGTGTGGGGAGTGTTTTTTGGGGTTTAGGTTGAGATATATATATATATATATATATATATATATATATATATATATATATATATATATATATATATATATATACATATATTTACGTATGTATATGTATGTGCAAAAAACAAAGGAGAACTCTGGGAAGTTCCCAAATTTAGGTGGAGAGCAGCTTTAGTAAGGAGCACCCTGCAAAACCATATATATATATATATATATATATATATATATATATATATTGCAAAACAATTGGACTGAAAAGCGGCGCGCTCTGACTGCCAGTGCCAGCATAGGGTTGAGACCAGGACCCTCGAAAAATAAGCCAACAAGAATTGCTGCCCTCCCAGAGGTAATCCTGAAATCAGTGGGGCATCCTTATCAAGATGTTTGGTGAGTTGAAGTCCTACAATTATACAACACCAATGCAGCCCTACCTGAATAACTGTTCAGGGGAAAAGGGCCCAGGCAACGCAGTAAATCACAATTTGATTATCACAGAGACAGAGGTCAAAGGAGCTGGCAAAGAATTATTCTGGAAAGATTTATTTTGAACAGTATGCCTGCAGAGAAGCTTTACTGAAATGTTCAAACACAGGTTCTGCTAATGAATGAACTCTATGTGAATGTTGTCTTTATTAATGGTGCACAAGTATAAAAGCACTGAGCATAAACTACACAGAGACTGTTATGACCTCTCATAGTATGTTTACTTGTGAAATGAGCAGAACGCAAATATTGATTAGCAACATTTAAAGAAGGACTCTGAAGGTGGCACTTTGAACTATAACTCCCAGAATGCCCCTGTGTTTATATAAGGCAGATAAATGAGAACCATGTGTGCCTACAAACTAAAACCACCTGAGGAAGACGAAATGTTGAAACGCATAGTGGTGTTTGAAGTGCTGCTCTGTGAATAAATGGAATCTGCTAATCTTTACTCTGGGAGTGTAGCAATTCTTGTTGGCTTATATATATAAATAACTTTCTTGGATATTGAACTGTACATTGAATGTGACAAAATCTGTACGAGGGTATATCGCAAACCCACCAGTTGCAACAGTATTTTATTTGCCAACAGATCACATCCTAAAGCACTTAAGTTGGGTGTCCCTTATGGAGGGTTTTTGAGAGCTAGGAGAAACTGCCCTGAATTGAGTGACTTCAAAATACAAGGTGGAGATATGTTTCAGAGGTTTGTTAAAAGAGGACACCCGATATCCGTATTGGAGAATACAATGAAAAGAGTGTTGAAAAAAGATAGGGAGGATCTGTTAATTCCAAAGAATGAAAGGGTAAAGGGAAGTGACCTAAATCAAACCATCAGATATATCATGGATTTTAATTGATTGCTCAGAGAAGGACGTTAAGACAGCCCCTGAGGAAGAATTGGAAAATTATAAAGAAAGATGAAGAGTTGAGAGAATGGATAGCGGAGCATCCTAGAATCACATACAAAAAACATAATCTTTTAATTATTCATTGGTTAAAAGTTACCTACCTCTGCAAAGGAGTGAGACAAGAAATTGGATGCAGATAGAGGGTTTCTTTAAATGTACCAAATGAAAAGCATGTCGCTATGGTAAAAATATGACAGAGTTTAAATGCTTTGATGGTTCTATGAGGAAGATCAGAGAACGGATATTTTGTGAAACCCCATTTGTAGTTTACTCCCTGGAACGTGGCTGTGGCAAGAGATACATAGGGAGTACTGTAAATATGTTGAGGTTACGTATATAACAACATTTAAGAGCAATAGTCAACAAAGACTTTTCCTATGTTATTGCCAAACATGTTTGGGAAAAGCACAACAGAGAATATGAGGATCTCCGCTATTATGGGATTCAGCATGTAAGAATGAATGTCAGAGGAAGAGATCGCGAATTGACCCTCAGGAGGGCGGAGTCAAGGTTGATTATGACAATTGGAACAGAAATACCCTTGGGTTTAAATACTGATGCTGAACTTTATGAACATTTATGAATCTAAGATAGAACTGGAGAAGGAATCTTCTATCTGATCTAGGGATTTATTGCTCAGCAATTGACTATTGTTATATTGATATTATTTGGAACATCTGTGCTCCTATGATCTCAGGGATTGACCATAATTATACGGATGCTGTTTGGAATATCTAGGTCCCTGTAATCTTTAGTTTATATGCTCCAGAAAGGTTGCACATGGTCATGAATATGTATGTGGATATGAGATTAACTGCTCATCGAGTGGAGGGCATGGGGAATGGAGTCTTGGTTAATTCTGTACTTTACCGGATTAAAATCATGGGATATAGCAGGATTATTGTAATTTCCACTAACATACATTGTTGATAAATTACTTTTGGGATTCAGGTCCTGATTGGGTCGAATTGTCATCGTTTTATTGATTATACTTTATTGATATTAATATTATGTGATGACAGCCTGACTCAATAGGGAGGACAGTTGATCTGTTTGAAATGACAACTGTGGAAAGAGATATATCAGCTATTATCCTTTAGAGACTTTCTGCATATCTTATTTTGCATGCATTACATCATGATCATATGATCAACTACACTGTATTATGGGAATGTGAACAGGGAGGACTATTGAGATCAAAAGAGAAAAAAACTTCCTTTTCTCCTGTATAGGGAAGAGATTGACTGAGTGAGAAAAATTGCATGAAGCAAAGATGTGAATATTTGTTGTTATATGTTCTGTGTGTGCACTGTTACTTAATGGTGTGGGTATACTAGAAAAGGTGAAAAAAAAAGAAAAAAATGGAGTATGTTCCTTTAAATTGCTGTTTTGCACTGCACCTTGGGATGGCCCAGTCGAAGGCTTTTGCTGAAATGCGTAGGCCAGGTCTCTTTATGTGGCACCTCGCAATTTGCACTTTATAATAATGGACAAAGAAACCCCTTTTAATAGCAAGTTTGTGTACCGGATTGTGCCGTTTTTCTGGATTCGCCCGGAGGTGAAGGTTGTGTACTTGGAGATATTATACTGTATATATATGTATATATATATATATATATATATATATATATATATATATAGTACACTTATAGTTAAACTTTTACTATGCATGTGCTTTACCAAACGCTTCTACAATGAAATTTTGTTAGTAAAGGCATGTGTAGTAAGGGCATATTTGTGGTAAAAATTATCATTGTAAACACATGGGTGGTAGTGTTGGGGTTGTTGTAATGACTGTGGAGTAAAGGGATGTGTGGTAAATGCATGCATTGTTAGATCATACAACCCTACTTCTTTCATGTGATGTATTCCTTGTAGGCATACATACACAAAGGTCATGCACACTTGCACCGCACTGCCCTATCCCTGTACTGTACCCTTCCAAGGAACACATTCATCCAGTGCAGAGTCACTACTCCCAAGCTACACAGCACTTCACATCTACCAGATATAGGCCAAGGTTGAGGTAAGCTCAAAGCAACTGAACATTTTAAAAGGAGACTGAGCCTGAAAGACCTCAACCCAGTGACACAGGATAAAAAGATCCTGTGCACCACTACTGATCACTATATGGTATGCTACCACCACCATGCTCGAGTTGTTTAACACCTGGTGAAGGTGGTAGCCTTTCATTACAAGGAGAGTAGTGCTTTGGGTGCTCCTCCAGGTCCAACAAGACTGCAAGACTGCAATCTATAAGACAGGCCTATGTCATGGCGCACATGCATGATCACTGTTCACCTATGACAAACAAATTCAGCATTAGGGATCCAGACATCAGAGGACATTTCCAACCCAACAATTTCCCATTGTTGATCAGGAGGAGAGGCAAACATAAACAATCACCAGCAAAGCCAAAGAGCCTGGCTTGTATTGTATTGATGTTACATTGACCTCAAAATGAATGCCTGCAATGCAGACAGTGAACATAGGGTAGTGCCACTATTCCATGCATGCCTAATTGTGAAATAGAAAATGACTGTAGAAATCACATCATCTACCACACCCTCAGTGACATGATGTAAAGTCAACGGCGCAGTGTAACTATCCATGATAAGGCAATGTAGGCAGATGTTAAAAACACTGTCAACAATTTAAAGAAAGTGACAAAAGTAAAATACTTCCTCACTCAAAAGAACACAAACAACAACCCCTAGATTAGTCCTCCAAATATTTATATAAAAAACTCAGGATATGATGGAGCAAAGCTGCAATAGCTGACCATTCCTGATGCTGTCCCTGCCCAGATTAGGGCCCAGATGTACAAAGGGTTAAATCATTCTCAAACCATGTGATTTGGTAAATCAGTGGGTTTCAGAATTCTAGAACCCTTTTTGTAATGCACTAAACCCATTTAGCTGTTTGCTAAATGGGTTTATGGTTAGCATATCACAATTCAGAAGTGGATTGTTTAGGGCATCCCTTCCACATTGCAAGTGGTATTCAAGTTTAATTTCAGTCTCAAACCACTGGAAAGTTACACAACTTCAAGTTGGGGTGGTAATTCATTCCTGAGAGGAAAGAAGCCCCCTTTATGCCCATTACACTGGAATTGTGGTAAAGGTGTCTCTGGGAGTGGGGCAGTGGCCAAGTGCCCAAGTGCCCTTTCCCTTGCAAAAATCAGGTTACTCAAAAAAATAAAAAAAAGGCTTCTTTACTTAAATGCAATCACAGGAATGGCGGTCTGTTGACCTTTTGTAGCTCCCATTCCTGATACTCTACCCAAACGGTGTGAGACACAATTTGTAACCCACCTAATGAATAATAATTGGATGGGTCTGTTTGCCATTTATTCCAATTCAGAATGCTATGAGCAAAGTCAACAGGTCCCACCTTTGAAGGATGTTAACAGACCTGTTAGCTTTGCCAGTACTTGTTGATGATGGTCAGTACTGGTAAAAAAAGGTTGTTGTCATGGCTGAACAGCATTGGCATAAACCAATTGCAAAGTCAGTAGGAGTGACTATATTTAGAGAACATATATGCTTAGTTGCCATAATTTTTGCATGTACTAATTAAGGGGCAAATTTATAGTGCCCTAGCGCCACCTTGCGCCACATTAACGTAATTCTTTTTGACGTTAATGTGGCCCAGTGAGGCCAAAATCCCCACGCCTTATTTACAGTGTGGCGCAATGCAAGCATTGTGCCACCCTGTAACCCTTTGTGCTACATTATGCCAGCGCCAGACATAATGTATGCATAGGGGGCGTTCCCCCATTAGGGAAGCTGGAAAAATGGTGTAAGGAAATCTATGAGATTTCCTTACACCATTTTGTACGGCACTTTTAACGCCTGTGGGGCTTCCATTCTTTAGAATGGGGCCCTATGTACTCTGCAGGAGTAGCACCAATATTTTGGCGCTACTCCTGCAGAGTACATAAATAGCGTAATGAATAATGACGCTATTGCCCCCTACCCTGCACCATGGTGTGCAGTATTTTAAATATGATGCACACATGGTGGCGGTAGGGGGTGATTGGGGGTGCAGGGAAAGTGGCGCAGCACCACTTTCTATAAATCTGCCCCTAATTGTATAATCAGGCATTATTTGAAAAGCATTGTTTGTGCTCCAGACAGCCCAGAGAGGTGTTGCAGAGAAGAGGAAGGAGCAGTGCATTGTATGATATTTGACTGATGTCATTTTCTTTTTAGTATAGATGGGAAGATTTATTTGTGAAGAGAGAGTTGTGTGTGTGTGAAACAGTTTTAAGTATTATAAGTGCTTAAGTGCTTACGCAATGAATACTGTGAAAGGAAATTAATTTATTGCACGTAAGACCCACAGCTTGCCTTCTTTTGCAATGGAGGTTATCATTGTTTATCAGTGGGAACAGGGTATCCACTCACAAAGTCATTTCTTGTGTCCCATGGTGAGTTGAAAAGGAAATGTTTTATTTACAGAAAATAATAAAATGCAATTGAATTGTTATTGGTCTGCTGTGACAGCAGATGTGTAATCTTTATCTTTTCTTTCATTGAGGTGCATACTTTGAGACCAAATGTTTCAAACTAATGTTTCATCTTTGATCACAGTAATAAAGATACACTAATAGTTTGAGTAAAGAATAATATAGCTGGCAATATGAACATAAAAATTATGTTTTGTGTTTTTTACATAACAGCCTAAATGACTGATGGGTGCGCTGAACACTAACAGTGGAATAGAGGAAGGTAACAGAGAAAATATTAAAAGAAATATTAACCCGAAAAAGACTCATGGGCAGGGTATCAAGATCACACTTCAGCAATTGTTGGATGAATAGTACTATGATCCTAAAATAGTAGCGCAAGAAAAGGCTGCCAGCATACCAAAAAGAAAAAACAACAGATGATGGACGGAATGCAGAAAAAATCAAACATTCACCCCCAGTCAAAGATGTGGGTTCAATCCATCAGTTTTTTTGCTTGCCATGCTATTCTGAACACAGCCATATGCAAATCAGTCTTGCCCCTGTTCCCCATAGGACCTGTCCAGCCTGAACTGCCAGACCAGGTCCTCTCTGGACCAGAAACAAGCATCCTGGGAACGGTTTCAGGGTATCACCCTTTATCAGCCGTGCTAGCTTGAATCTGGTGGCATAGCAAGCACAGGACCCACGTCTGGGAATACCCTCCCCTCTTGGGACAACAAATGCTTGCCATGCCATTCCAGTTTGGGCCCAGCCATATTCAGATAATTATTGGCTATTTTTCCAAACTGGTGTGGAGTACTTTTGTGGTGTTTTCACTCTGTTACTGTGTGTGTGTGTGTGTGTGTGTGTGTGTAAATACTTTACACATTGCCTCTGATATGAGCCTGACTGCTTGAGCCAAGCTACTGAGGGGGTGAGCAGGGGTTATCCTAGCTGTGGGACTCCTTTACCCTGACTAGAGTGAAGGTCCCTATTTGGACAGGGTGCAAACCACTGCCAACTAGAGACCTCATTTCTAACAATCATCTTTCCAGAAACTTAGAGGAGTTATAGTTTATTTTTTTAAATATTTAGATCTACTCAAAGTTATCAAAGCAGCCAAGGCCAAAGGTCATATCCTATGGTCTGGATCAAATTTGTTTTTTGTGCAAGAGTTGCAAACGAAGCAAATTTCCTGATAAGCGACTAGCCCTTCACTCTCTGAATGAAACATTTGATCTGGTCCATCCGTGCTTATTCGAAGTAAGTTACAATAACAAAACTACCACTTCCAGGATCCTTCTCTTCTGTAAAAATGTATTGCTAGTTGCAGAGAAGAGGCAATGTAAATTTCCAAGTTTAATGTTTCCTGATTTTCTTGAGTTTTAAATATTTTGTAATGGAATCTTTCTGATATCTTCCTTGTCATCATCCGTTTAACTGACAGATAAATGGCCCGCTCAATTTGTTCGTATTTTATATGTTCTAATTTGTTGCTAATACGTTTATATCCCTCCTTGCAGGCATGTTCCCTGTCCCTTCAAGAATACACAGATATCGTTTTGTGTGGCCTGGTCTCCCTTCTTTGTCTGCTGTTTTGGAGTTCGGTTGTGTCATCACCTTTATGAGGCTCCACCTTCCTCCACTATTTATTTATTATAAAGGTATGTCTTTTTGTTATTTTTGCCAGTATATTTCTTGTCTATTTTTCTCTCTTTCCTCTTTTCCCCACTCCCTCTTTTCTTATGTCTATTCTTCATTCTTTTGTTTTTTATGACTACATCCAACTTTTCTCATAATATCCGTGTATACTATTGCCTCATTGCTTTCTTTTTCAAATATTTCATCATACCTACATTGTTATTGATTTTTTTACTGTTATAGTTATGTCCAAAATGTTATAGAATCCTTGCTACACCTTGAAGGGCTTCAAGAATTGTTTCATGGAATATTAAAAGTTTGGGTTTCCCTATAAAACATCAAAGGGTTCTGACACACATCTCTAAACTGAAAGGTGACATTCTTGATGTAAAAAACTCACATATCAGAAAAAGGAATTATTAAACCTAGAAAGCAATGGATTGGCCATACTTTTTCTTTCTCAGATACAGGGAAACGTAATGAAGTGGCTATACTCTGAAATAAATCTTCAGACATTCAAGTTATTTCCAAAGACTCACACTCCATGGGCAGATGGGTTGCTGTTTCCATAACTATCAATAAAATATCTGTAACAGTGTTGAATATCAGTGCTCCCACACATTTAGATGGATCTTTTTAGCCTGATGTTTTATCTAAGTTAATGACTTTATATGACAATCATTTACTTTTTGGTGGTGATTATGATACAGTTGTGAACCCCCATTATTGATCATTACTCAAAATCTAAGTTTACTCTCTCTTTACTACTCTTTGGCAGCTGCTTCTCTAACTGCTGAAAAGGTGTTTGACTGAGTTAGTTGGCCTTTTATTTTCTCCACTCTTTCTTGGCTCAGTTTCAGTCTTAAATGTATTAATTTAATTTATCTGCTATATCTATATTCCCCTGTCAAAGCTTTCATCATTGTCAATGGTTTCATTTCCCAATCATTTTCACTTCATCAAAGTGTTTGTGTAGGCTGCCTTCTCTCTCTCCTATTATTTGTTCTTGCTCTAGTGGCCTTTCTGCTGAAACTTCGTGTAAATTCAGACATTGATGGTTTCCAGTATGGAGACAAACAGTTACAATTGTGGGTATTCGCTGACAATATGCTTTCCTCCATGTCACATACACAAATGTTTTTACCTGGCTTCTTAAGGAAAATCACAAATGTGGTTCTCTTTCAAGTTATAAACTAAATGAAGAAAAAATAGAAACACTCCCATTAAACAAATTATGTGATGATGCTGATTTCATTACATCTAATTTCCATTAGAATCATGATAAAATCAAATACCTTAGCCTTTGGTTTAATGCTTCTATAAAAGAGGCAGTTTCTATCAATATAGAAGGGGTTCTCACAACCCTAACTTCTCTCACACCCTCTGTTCATATCTTGGCGGAGCAATAAGATACGCTAAAGATGATGCTAGTTTCTATAATATTTTTGTATCTATCTAGTATTCCTATAAATATCCATGGTCTTTATTTGTTTTTAAATTCTGCTTAGCTTTTTGTGGAATAATAAAAAAACTTTCACGTCTCTTCAAAAGCTTTGACGTCCAAAACACACGAGAGTGTAAATTTTCCTAATTTTAGCTCTTACCACACAACGTTTTGTCTCAAACATGCGTCTTTTTCTCTAACCGAAGAGGAATTTATTACACTTCTCCTTTGGGTTGCTATTGAAAACATTTTTTCTTCGCCCTTTTCCTTTAGAGAATTTGTATCTTTTACTCAGAAACCTCAATCTATGTCCCTCCCTCTGCTAGAAAATGCATGCAACCTTCTCTGTCCTATTTGTGTCTCCTACCATAATGTCAAAGAACAATTTCTCCATTCTTCAATTTGGCATAATACATATGCGAAAATAAATAATAAAAATGTTTTTGGAAGTCCTGGCATGAAAAAAGTCTAGGCTGGGTCCATCAACTCTTTGATAATGGTTCTTGCCTTCCTTTTGCACATGCTCAACAATGTTTCTTCTGTCCTACCTCATATTGCACATAATATATGTCACTAATATCTGTGACTCATTCAACCGATTAACAACTTTCACATAATGTTGTTTCTATTACTCCTACCCCTCAATTGGCTATGTTCTTGTTATCCTTTCCTTCAGCACCCTAGATGTATAATAAAACATCCACTCCTCCAGATGTTTGAGACAAACCAGAGGTAGAGCTACAACAGGAACGTCACCTACACACCTCTTTTTCAATTCATTCATGGAACAAGATCTGGCTTAAGCTACAGATTTCCTCTAGAGCAGCTAATACTATCTAAACTTTATTTTTATTTTTATTTACAATAGACTCTTGATTACCCCAGCCTCTTTACATAGAATAAATCCTACTCCCCTCTCTTCTTGGTCGTGCAATATCATTCTTCCTGACCTCAAACATATGTTATTTGGTTGAAACTCTGGAAACAAATAAATGCTATTTCTCACTCACAAGTCCCTTTTAACTTCAAAAATGTTTTCCTCTCGGGTATCTGAGGATTGGTCTTCTCATTCAGATAAAGTTCTTCTACTAGGTTTACTTCTTACAGTTGCCATAAAGCAGATCATCAAATCTTGGAAAGACTCTTCAAATATATCTTTCTTTTCAAGCTTTTTGGTATGGTGCTTGCTATAATTACAGACTTTGCAGAACATATGTCAACCCAATATCACTTGCCATTAAAAGAAACAGTCTATGGTTAACTGTGATGACCATCCTAGGCTTTTCTGCAAAATCTGCCAACTCACATGATCCTCAGATTGAAGTACCCAACCCCCCATTACTCTTTACTACTGTTATATATAATTATTATACATTTTCTTATTAATGTACATTTATTTCTTATGTTTTAGCAATGATATTGTATTTTTTAATAGTATACAGTTATATTATATTTTCTTTCTCTTTCAAATTTTCTTATTCTTCTTCTTCCCTGTAATCATTTTCCCTTGCTTAATATGTACTCTCATGTTCTTCTTATCATAATGTTTTACGTGACTGCATATTCATGGAATATATTACCTCAAATCTAAATAAACTTTTTCTTTTAGACTGAAAAAAAAAAAAAAAAGAAGCAGCATGCTACCACCAATCAGGAAGGAGCCCATCAGGAAGGACGATTAGAGCAACAGAGGAGCTTTGGAGAGGGATTAAAAACAAATAAAAATGAATAAAACTGAGCTTGGGGGCAGTTGACAAGATAGGGGAGAATAAGTTTAGAGTGAAAGAGAAACATAAAGTGCTGGAGTATTACAAGGCGAAGAACACAAGAGAGAGAGGGTAGGAAAACACATGCACTCTCATGAAGTGCTTAACCAAAAAGAAAGAAGGAGTGCATCAAAATTCAGCAGTGGAAGAACACACTTAATAAGGCCAGGCTCTAGGAGTGGGGCAAACACAAGAAGAGGAAGGAGTGTCCATGCAAGCTAATGAATAAAAAGCAAGCAAATGAGAGTGATAACAAAGCCAACCAATGGTATGCAATTGGAGGGCTTTGAGTCTAAGCCCACTTTAGGCTGACAATAGTAATTGTTTCAAACAGGCAGTTTGCGCTGTCAAGTAGGCTGACCTAAATCAAACATCACATTGTTCACAGTACTTTCTTTACCAGGATGAGCGTATGTTTGACTCCCGAGGTTTATAATCCCATTTGATATGGTATTATAAACACAGGTAGAAGACAGAACAACATATAGTCAAAAGTGAAGGTCCTCCTTCAAGGGATTCTTTCGGACAAATTAGACATTTATTTTTCATTTGCTTTCATTTTATAATCCCGAAATGATGCCTTCTGTAAATTATCAAAAGATATCACATTGATTAATCACAAGTGTAAGCTTTGCAGTTCTATTTTACATCATAATGTAGCATCTCGCTACAGGGTCCCAAAGAAGATTGATTTTAAAATAGCGAAACATCACATGGGTTAATCCCAGCTGTAAGCTTTGCAGTTCTTTTTTACATCATTGTGTTAAATCTTTCCACAGGACTCTGAAAAAGAATGATTGCACAATAGCCAACACATGTTTTACGTATGTCATACAAGCCTAGGGTTTTCTCAAAGTTTATGCTAGTACAATAATATGTAAGGGGTGCACAGAACAGATTCATTTGGAGTGCTCATGTTACTTGTTAATAATCTTGCTAATAGGAACGGTCACGAGATGAAAGCCATTTTGGGATTGTGTCACTGAGGTCCCTGTCGTAAGGTTCCAACGTGCAGAGTATACAGATGTTGCACATTATCAAGTCTTCTATTCAAAAGGATAGACTTTCCTCAAACATTCTTTAGAAATCCACGTTGAGTGGAAACATTTCAAAAACAATCACCCACAAGATAATTTGCAACAAATCCACTTTGTGCGAAAAGCTGATTTTTACAAGCTATGCATCAAAAAATAATTTTAAAAAACAAGACGATATGCACAAAAAAAGAGAAGAGACTCAGAACTGTGCAATATTGGGTTTTATTAAAAGAGAAATCAGGCACAACTAATACCATACCTCCTCCCAAATTCTCCAGATTCTACAGCAATGCCACTTAAATCATTCACACTCACTGCAGAATGTATATGGATTGAAGGGAGAAAAGGGTGTAGTTCAGGGAACTTATCATTGCTCAATCCAGCAGAAGCAGACCTTGTAGCAGTAGCCTGGAGAACGGGGTTGTCTTCAAAGTTGATGCAAATTGGACATAGTGTTCAGGCTGGCCACGACAGTCACAAGAGGGTAACAGCAGACACCAACAGACTGCTTTTCCTAACATATGGACTAGTCCATAACATGCCTCAAACCCTAGTGGTCTATACCCAATATGCTTCTGATGCAAAGCATCTCTCATTTCCTGCCAATATCAGGCATTTACTCTGAACTGCCAACACTGCTTGCCTCCCACACACATTTTCTTTCACTGTCCTAAATGCCATTCTGGTGGCATCTCTATGATGAAATCAAACTCATACAATGCTACCCACTCTTCCTGTTATCAGTTCCTTGGCATCTGACTTGCTCATGTAAGACATATTGGCCCTCATTACAACATTGGCGGTAAATCCCGCTTACCGCCGTGCAGAAGACCGCCAACACACCGCTGCGGCGGCGGGATCCCGCTACAGCTATTACGACCCACAGCCCGGAATCCGCCAAAACCCAGACACCCACACAAGTCTGCAACACCAAAGGTCAGTGATAAACTGGCGATAACAAAACCAACACCATCACGCCAACAAGAATACGCCCACACTATCACGACCCACAAATCCACACGGCGGTCTTTCAACCGCGGTATTCCATTGGCGTTCCAAGAACACAGGATGACATCAGGAAGAGGTGGAGCGACCTACGGGGGAAGGTGCATTCCATGGTCTCAAGACACCAGATTGCAGTACAGAGGACTGGCGGCGGACCCTCACCTCCTCCCCCACAACTAACAACATGGGAGGATCAAGTCTTGGCTATACTGCATCACCAAAGCATGTCCATTACAGATACCCACACAGACCCCAAACCAAATATCACACAAGGTCCTAGAAAAGAATGCAAGCACTGGAGTACAGGGTCACCCACCAATTGCACACAATGGCACACACAGATGCAATAATCATGCCTTTACACCCCTGCAGGACCCCTACCCAACGTCACCGGACAGGAGGTTCCAGACATGTCCACTCCCCCCACAGAAGAGGCCCACAATGATGACAGCAGCTCTGTCCAACTGGATCAAGATGACCAGCCAGGTCCATCTGGGACCTCGGGACAGTCGGTTCCCCTGACACTGGCAGATGCCACCACAGAGCCTCCCCCCTCAGGAAACACCAGCACAGCACCCACCCAGCGGGCCCATCCCTCTGTCCCCAGGACAAGTCAAGCAGCAGTGTGTCCACCACTACAGGGAACCCAGGCAAACCAACCACCCCAAGAAAATCAGGGGCTTGGGGGCAGTGGCAGTGGGCACACGGTTCAGGGGACAGAGGCCCAGGAAAACAGGGAAACTGGGAGGACTGCTGTGCGACAGGGGGAGGACAGGCCCAGGGAACCCACTCTAACGAGGCCCTCTCCAACATCATGGGAGTGTACCATCATTCCCAGGAGACAATGGCAACGGTACTGGCCAACTTTCAGGAGACCCCGCGACTGCAGGAGGACCAGTATCTGGGGATCAGGGAGGAACTTAAGTCCATCAACACCACCCTGGTCACCATTGTAGGGGGGCTGAAGGATCTTGTGAACACCGGGATGGACACTGTGGCACAACAAGGGGCCCCTGACACTAGCCTGGATGATGAACCACCCACCACCTCCGCTGGTGCTAGTGGACAGGAGGCACCGCCACAGGACCACAACACCAGCACCCCGCCCCCTGCAGATGGAGAACCACCCCGCAAACGGTCCCTGAGATCCAGGACAAAGACAGAGAACAATGCCAAGACCCCCGCCAGGAAATGAGACCCCCCTGAATGTCATCCTTCTGTCCCACTTTGTCACCCTGTCCATCCTTAAACTGCCATTGCTCCACTTCCTATGCCCCTTTGGACAATGCCCCTGTGAAACAAATAGACTGGACTCTGCCATGGACATTCCTCCACCATCACCCCTGCCCATTTTACAACCCCCTCCCCTAATTAGCACTGAAATAAACATCCTTGAATCACAAAACAATCTGGAGTCAGTCTGTGCTTTCACAAATGTATATTTGCAATAACTATGGAATACAGCAATGTCAATTGTATTGTCAACATACCGATGTAACACAGCTGTAGTCCATGAGGTAATATAGCAGAGGTTACACAGTGGGAACCACATCTGTGAAATAGAAAGGCAAAGTGACAAGTCAGGGTCCATACAGTGGGTGAAAGTGACAAACTTATGCTAGCTCCAACAATAGTATGAGATGTGTGAGGTAGTGACATCTTCTTACCTGTGTCTCATTGGAAGTATTGCTGGATAACGTTGTTTCTGTTGTCGATATCCTCTTCTTCTGCCTCCTCTTCTTCACTGTCCACAGGTGCCACAGCTGCCACAAGACATCCTTCTGGACCATCCTCCTGCAGAAAAGGCACCTTTCATCGCAAAGCCAGGTTCTGCAGCATACAGCAGGCCATGATGATCTGGCACACCTTCTTTGGTGAGTAGTAGAGAGAACCACCTGTCATATGGAGGCACCGGAACCTGGACTTCAGGAGGCCGAAGTTCCTTTCAATCACTCTCCTAGTTCGCCCATGTGCCTCATTGTAGCGTTCCTCTGCCCTTGTCCTGGGATTTCTCACTGGTGTCAGTAGCCAAGACAGGTTGGGGTACCCAGAGTCTCCTGCAAATGTTGAGGGACAACTGTTAGACACACACTAACCCTTAGGGACAACCCCAGACAACTATTCACAGGGTATGGGCTCCTTGTCCTCACCCATTAGCCACACACTGTGTCTCTGGAGTTGCCTCATCACATAAGGGATGCTGCTATTCGTCAGAATGTAAGCGTCATGCACTGAGCCCGGAAACTTGGCATACACATGGGAGATGTACTGGTCGGCCAAACACACCATCTGCACATTCATAGAATGGTAGCTCTTCCGGTTTCTGTACACCTGTTGACTCCTGCAGGGGGTACCAAGGCCACCTGTGTCCCATCAATAGCACCAATGATGTTGGGGATATGTCCCAGGGCATAGAAGTCACCTTTCACTGTAGGCAAATCCTCCACCTGAGGGAACACGATGTAGCTGCGCATGTGTTTCAGCAGGGCAGACAACACTCTGGACAACACGTTGAAGAACATAGGCTGGAACATCCCTGATGCAATGGCCACTGTAGTTTGAAAAGACCCACTTGCCAGGAAATGGAGTACTGACAGGACCTGCACTAGAGGGGGGATCCCTGTGGGATGGCGGATTGCTGACATCAGGTCTGGCTCCAACTGGGCACACAGTTCCAGGATTGTTGCACGATGAAGTCTGTAGGTGACTATTACGTGTCTCTCTTCCATTGTTGACAGGTTCACCAGCGGTCTGTACACCGGAGGATGCTGCCATCTCATCACCTGCCCGAGAGGACGTACACTATGGACGAGAACAGCGAGCATAGAGTCAGCCAACACTGAGGTATTACAAAAAGTCTTTAGCACACATTTGTCAATCCGCAATGTGCCTGCTACTGTGTGTATGCAAGGCCTAGATAGGTGTGACACAGTTATTATTAATGCCATATGGCCCCCTGAAATGGCGGCTGCCTGACCTGTAAGGTGGGACAAGGGGTTATGATGTAACTGCGCTGGAGTTCTACACTGTTGCAGTAGGCGGTCAAAGACCGCAGCGCAATCCTGCATTGGTTAACATTGGACCCTATGGGTCTGAGTAGCCAATGACAATGTACGCCGGCGGTGACGGTACGCACCGCCGTGGACATGACCGCCATTTTCTATCTTTTCACTCAGTTGATACCTGACCTTCGACAGGAGAGGACCTACACTGCAAGTGCTGCTGTGACCTCAGTCTGGAAGCGACGATGGCTCATGTGTCTGGGGAAAGGGCCCCTGCCTTCACTTCGGAGGAGTTGGGGATGTTAGTGGATGGGGTCCTCTCCCAGTACACGTTACTCTTCGGTCCCCCAGACAAACAGCTGAGTACAATGTGAGCATGCTGCATGGGCAATGCCTGTTTGGAGTCGTGTGGATGGAAGATACATGGGGGGGACTGAGCCCTGCATGAGCGGACGGTAAGTGTATGTGCGTCAGGGCAAGGGTGAGAACGTGGGCCAATGACTGTGACGGTCCGGACAGTTAAAGTTTTTCCTTTTCCCCCCTACTATTCCTTTAGGTCAACGCCCACCCGAAGAAGAATATTTGGCGTGCCATCGCCAAGGACGTCCGGACCCTGGGGGTCCACCACTGATGGAGCACCCACTGCCAGAAAAGATGGGATGACTTTCGCCGCTGGAGCAAGAAGACGGCGGAGGCCCAGCTGGGGATGGCCTCCCAATGTGGGAGGGGTGCCCGTCGCACCAATACCCCCTTGATGTTCCGGATCCTGGCGGTGGCGTATCCGGAGTTGGATGGGCGCTTGAGGGCATCACAGCAGCCACAAGGTGGTGAGTACCGTCACATCCATCTGACTCTCCACGCATTACGAGGTGTCTGGGTGGGGGAGGTGGGCAGTAGGTTCCCCTAGGCCAGGGCGAGCTTTGTAGGCAAAGTCGCTTTGTGAGGTAGGCTATGTGGCACCCCAACCCCACCGGTGGTAAGAGCCATCTACACCTAGTCAGGCTCCTGTGACTTCCATATGTGCAGCAATCGGGCATAGGCCTTGTACCCCATGGCCCTGTGAATAATCTAGGAACTATAAGTGCATGGCGTAGTGCAGAGGGCTTCTGTGTCTGTAGTGTCCACCAACAGTAGTGGTATTGCATGCACTGAACATGTCTTTCTTCTGTCTCCCCCCCCCTTTTTGTGATCTCCCTGTTCTTGTGTGAAATAGCATCATAAGGCGGAGGAGCAGTGGCACCTGAGCAGAAGGGAGCTGCATCCCACTTGGCCCTGGAGGGCGAGACAACGGAGTCTGAAGCCACCAGTGGTACGGAGGGCGAGGGGAGCTCCACGGCAGGGACAGGAGCAGAGACCAGCGACAGCGACTCCTCCTCTGATGGGAGCTCCCTTGCGGTGGTGGGCCCCTCTGTGCCCCCGCATCAACAGGTACAGCCGACACACCCCTACCAGCACCGCCCTCCCAGCAGCCCCTCAGCGTGTGTCCCGTGGCCGCTCACCCAGGAAGGTGGGCATCTCCTTCGCCCCAGGCACCTCAGGCCCTGCCCTAGTCAGCCCTGCTGCCCTCAGTGAGGAGGCTATTGACCTCCTGAGATCCCTCACTGTTGGGCAATCAACCATTCTGAATGCCATCCAGGGTGTTGAGAGGCATTTGCAACAAACAAATGCATACCTGGAGGGCATTCATTCTGGCGTGGAAGCCCAACAGAGAGCATTTCAGGCTCTGGCCTCAGCACTGATGGCAGCCATTGTCCCTGTGTCCAGCCTCCCCCCTCCAACCTCCTCCACCCAGACCCAATCCCCTGTACCTCAACCTATCCCAAGCACACCATCAGACCAGCATGCACACACTTCAACACACAAGGGTGGCTCAGGCAAACATAAGCACCACACATCCTACAGGCACTCACACAAGTATCATACCCATGCAGACATACCAACATCCACTGCCTCCACTGTGTCCCCCTCCTCCACGTCGTCCTTCTCCCTCCCTGTCTCGTCTCCACTCACACCTGCATGCACTCCATCTTCAGCCACTACCTCCATCACCAGCACGCCCATCACCACACACCGTTCACGTGCACTCAACACCCCTGCTACCATTCACACATCCCCAGTGTCCTCTCCCAATTGTGTCAGTGAGCCCTCCTTCCAAAGTACACAAACGCAGGCACAAACCCACCCAACAGCTATCCATCTCACAACAGCCTCCAGCCCATGCACCTTCACCATAATTCAGCAAACATACACCTCCTACAACCACTACCTCTTCCTCCAATCCCAAACCCCCTCCATCTACCCGTCCCAGTGTGTTTAAAAAACATTTCCTGGCTAATATTGACCTCTTCTCTACACCTCCCCCCCCAATCATTCCCTAGGGCCAGGCTATCCAGGTCCCAACCCAGCACCTCAGCCACCACATCACCAGGCACAGTGGTGCCGGCAACTGCGGGCTATTGGAGTGCGCCAACTAACAGGGCTGCCAGTGTGCCACGGAGCGAGGGCAAGGACATTCCGCCACCTGCAAAAGTTAAGAAGTTGCACACATCCCGGAGGGAGAAGCCGAAAACACCTGCCACCAAGGGCTCAGGGAAAACGAAAGGGGATGGTGGCAAGACAGCAGCACCACCATCCAAGGTGGGGAAGGGCCAGAAAATAAAGGGCAGGTCAGGGGAGGGCATGGTGGCACCGACAATTGGACCAGTGTCACACCTTCAGTCCACGCCAACGCCAACCTGTACGGTGGAGGAGACCGCCACCTGCACCGCCACCTGCACTGCCAGCAGCACCGCTGTCATTGATCCCGCCACCAGCACTGCAGCCACTGAGGCTGCCACCAGCACTGCCGCCACAGAGCCCGCCACCAGCACCGCCGCCACAGAGGCCGCCACAGAGCCCGCCACCAGCCACAATGCCACAGAGCCTGCCACCAGCCACCACGCCACAGAGGCCGCCACAAGCACCGCCGCCACAGAGCATGCCACCAGCCACGATGCCACAGAGGCCGCCGCAAGCAACGCCGCCACAGAGCCCGCCGCCACAGAGCCCACCGCCAGCACCGATGCCACAGAGGCCGCCGCAAGCACCGCCACCACAGAGCCCACCACCAGCACCGCTGCCACAGAGGCCGCCGCCAGCACTGCCGCGACTGACCCCGCCGCAAGCACCACCAGCGGCCCCGCGACATCCTGAGCCTGTCGTACCACCGTAGACATGGCTGCCATCCCCAGTGGTCAGTCCCCTGAGGCTGATGTCAGTTCCAGGAGCCTGGCCAGCTTCCATGATGCACGACTTTCAGTGGAGAAAGGCATCCACTACCTGAGTCCTTGGCAGGATGAAGCACTCTGGGCACAAAGCCCCCTCCAGAACCAGTGGAGAAAGGCATCCACTACCTGAGTCCTTGGCAGGATGAAGCACTCTGGGCACAAATCCCCCTCCAGAACCAGTGAAGACTGTTATCCACTTGAGAGACTGTGGCTTTTCACTCCCCAGGATAAAGCAGTGGTCAACCCACCCACTGGAGAGACTTGAGAGACTGTGGCTTTGCACTCCCCAGGATAAAGCAGTGGTCAACCCACCCACTGGAGAGACTTGAGAGACTGTGGCTTTGCACTCCCCAGGATAAAGCAGTGGTCAACCCACCCACTGGAGAGACTTGAGAGACTGTGACTTTGCACTTCCCAGGATAAAGCAGTGGGCAAACCACCCACTGGAGAGACTTGAGAGACTGTGGCTTTGCTCTCCCCAGGATACAGCAGTGGGCATGGAGCCCCCTCATGGAGCAGTGGCGTCATGCATTCATCAGGCTGAGGTGCCCCCCCTCCCCCTGAGGTGCCTGTTTCATTTCGATCTGATGCCCCTGCAGTGTTCTCTCCGTTTGAAGTCTGGTGTCATGTGTGGGCCTCGCCCATGCCTTTTGGGACTCTAATCCACGGACGATGTTTGAGTAATATCCGGACTTGTGTACTTGGTGTACATATTTGTATTTACTGAATTTTGAAATGTCACTATCTGATTTTTATTGATGACATTTGTTCACATCATTTCCTTTTGTCCTTGCGTTATTGAAGGGGGGGTGGTGGTGATATGTAATGTTGCTGCATGTATTTGTAAGTATGGTGTTGTGGGTGAGGGTGGGGGTGGGGTGTTGCGTGTGTGTGTCACTCTCTTTTTCCTCCCCCCTCCCCTGTGTTGTAGGTGCAGTACTCACTGTGGTCGTCGCCGCTGTCTTTGGTGCTCCTGATAGAGGAGCAGGAATACCATTACAGGGAGTATCTGGAGTTCTGGCTCCATGGCGTCCTGATTCCTCGTGGGGTGTGGAGAGGTGAGTGTTTTCCCTTCCAAGTCCTGTTTCCGCTGTGTTTTTGTTCGCGTTGGTTCCACCCCGGAAAAGGTGGCGGGTTGCCAGGTTGTGATAGGGTGGGTGGTACTTTGTCTTCCGCCTGTCTATTGGCGGTGACTGCCGCGCTGTTTGTTTATACCGCCGTGGCGGTCGGAGTGTTAAAGGGGCTGTCTATGTTGGCGGTTTCCGCCATGGTCCTGATTCCATTTTTTTCCACCGGCCTGTTGGCGGTATTACCGCCACTTTAACACTGACCACCAGGGTTGTAATGAGGGCCATTGTTGGCAGAAAACTCAATTTAGCACTCTCAGTAGAATCAACAGCATAGCCAACATCTGTGAGAAATTCCTTCTGTCCTAATAATAATCTCATTTTGGACCTCTGGATTTAGCTCATTTCTGGAAACTCAATCCTGAAAACAGGGCCAAGACCTACATGCTTTGTATTAAAAGGGCACACCCTTCAATTTCAGAGTAGCTGCTGCTCCTGCACGCCAGTTTTGACAGTTGATCAGAAGACTAGACAGGCTCTTAAGGGTGTGCATGAAGTATTAACTGGCATATGTAAGTTGGATGTCAAGAGTGCTTAAAGATTGCTGTTTTAAACATGCGTGGCATTTTGAAATGAAGGAGGAGAGTGTTATTTCCCTAGCGCTGAATGACATCACGGTGATGTAATGAATCGCAAGGCAAGCATTACAGTTTCTTGCACTTTGTCTCACAGCTCAAGGGATAAAATAAAACCTTCATTGTGCTACTTTCTGAACTCAACTGAACTGAAATTTAGGAAGCTGCTAAAGACTAGGCTCTTTGAGGAGGTTTCGTATGACAGTTGTTCCTGTAGTTGGTTAGCACTGGGAGGCTCTGCTGGGTAGCCATGTGCTTTACAAATATAGAGGAATTGGAATAATGGTGGCAGTCGATGATCCCAGATATGGATCCTAAGTGCAGGCTACCTTGGGTTCTGCTAATGTTCATGTTCAATATCTACCAGCAGTAGCTGAACAAGAAAATCACTGGACCCGAGATAGTACGGGTAGTTACGGATAATATTGTAACCAAGTGGATGTGATAAACTCCTGTGAAAACATATTTTCAGCAAAGTCCTATTGGATGTAGTAAGCCAACAGGTAAGTTTGCTTGCTGGGCTGATCAACACAAGTGAATTCCTGTGTTCGTTTGACTGAAAAACTGCAACTAAGCTTTTTTAAATATTGGGAGAATGTGTTCCAGCTTGGTAAGTCTTATGACATAGTCAATTGAATCTAGCAGTGAAATTTGGAGCACTGAAAACCAAATCTCACAGAAGTCTAGTGATCTCAAAGGGACTCTCCTCCCTCCAGCACTTACCACTGACACCACTCCAACATCCCTATGACCATGGTCGCTAGTGGTATTTGCAGTGGCGGCCAGCTCGTATTTACAATGGAGGAAGGTGGGTGGAGGGAGGATACAATAAAAATAAAATAAAAAAAGGCACCTACCTGTCAAAGATCTTCTCTCTTCATGTTGCATCATCTCTCCCAGCTCCAACACGCAATGGACACAGGACTGAGGGAAATACACAAGCCAATCCTGACGCTGGTTTCATGCTGATAACCAGCATGAAACCAGCATCAGGATTGCTGGGAGTGGGCTCTCTCAGCTCTCACTAGACCGCTAGAGGCTTGTGCCTGCTCTGACCCAGCCGTCTTAAGACAGTTGGGTTAGAGAAGTTTAAAGTGCGCATGTCAGGCCGGCCATCACAAGGCGATCGGCAAAAGGGACATGCTCACTTGGAACAAGTGCACAGTTCCTTGCTGCCACTCGGGGGCAATTGCCACGCCCATCCTGGTACTCGGTTCAGGACAGGACTCTGAAAAATAAAATGGGAATAAACAAAGTTTATTACCATTTTATTTTTTTATTATGGGGGTCATTTTTTTGGTGGGCGATGCTCCTCCGCCCACGTGGAGGGGCCGCCCCTGAGTATTTGACTTTCATTACAGTGATGAATAGGCCTTGCAAGGGAAACAGCGGGGAGGTGATGCATTTGTCTCTCAAGGAACATTGTTAGTTCTGGTTCAGATCTGAAGGCCCTTCTTAAACCTCACTTTGAAAGTATTTATTTTCAGACAGATAACTCACTGGGATTGCATCACCTAGTGCCCAAAACGGGCCCATTCGCCAAGGAGCATAGATCACTTTTATAGGGGAAACATCCTGAACAACTAGGTCTAAACCACTACTTGCCTGAACCACTACTGCTAAACAACTAAAAAGTCTCTACAACTAAGTACTGAACAACTACTGTCTAAACAACAATTGTGCCTGAATAACAATTGCCTGAACAACTAATTTTAAGGTAAGGTTTTCCTTTTGGGTTTTATGGTTTATTAGTTGTTTAGAATATATATATATATTAGTTGTTCAGGCAATTGTTAATCAGACACAATAGTTGTTCAGACAGTAGTTGTTCAGTACTTAGTTGTAGAGACTTTTTAGTTGTTTAGCAGTAGTGGTTTAGGCTATAGTTGTTTAGGACCTAGTTGTTCTGTCACATATTCCTTGTATAGAAGTCAGTTGGTACAGTTTCATTATGTTCCAAGTCTAATGTTTTCCTCAATGTCTTTTTTTTTCTTGTACTACAAACTTTGGTGCATAATTGTATAACCATTTCTTTCAATGGGGATATTATTTTACCTTATTTTCAATGTTTCTGTAATTTTAAATACTCCATGGTGTCATTTTGTTTTATCTGTATTGCTGTTAGCCCCTTTAAACATTTTATTTCAATTTCGTTTTTCTTTTCCTGTCAAATGTTTATTGTGCACTCTAAAATGGTTGGGACGTTTATTTCTTACAGCAATGTTGTAATATTGGGATTTTTGCAACCAGCTACACAAACAATGTGTTTCACTGCTCAGGCCAAGCTTCTAAAGGTGAGGTAAAGTTTCCCTCAGTGAGGCCTACTTACCTCTGTGGACTGGACTGACTGGGCCGGACTCGTTACTCACTAGGCTTGATTTTCACAACCTCTGCCTTGGACAACCAACTGCTTCTCTCTGGCATCCATTCCTGTAATTACGGTCTGTGCCCTCATCCATGAGGCAGAAATGTTGTAGTTGTCACACCTAGAATAACAACGTGAATTTGGAGTGACTGAATTTATCTCTCGCCCCTGGTAACTACTCAGGCCTCAATTACATCATTTTCTTACCATTTATGCCACCGCAGATAGAACTGATAACGCGTCCCTTTATGTTAATTTTATACACATCAGGACTCGTTTTAGGCAGATGAATCTTTTGACCAAGTGGTGAGACACCGTAGAACGAGATAACTGATCAATATGTCAAGCAATATGTCAATGACGTTATCAACATATATCACCACAATATACTTTACTTTAGATGAAGTCATTTATTAAACTGTTGACGCAACCATGACCCTTCAGCCATGAATAACCACACTTTTATTGTAGTTTTTGTGAATTTTATTCCCTATTGATTACAATCTAATAATAGAAGTGTCAATCTCAAAACCAAGAAACATATGAGCAAAGTCATAACATGACAGCTATGATAAGACTTCAATAATGCGAACATCACAAACATAAGAGCATCAACCTGAGATACGCATAGATCAGAGTGCATAGAATATCATACATGTCTCAGTTCAGCATAGCACAATGTCAGTTACGTCTATTTGCGTCAGTCAAAGTGATCACCTAGCCTAACCACTAATTAGCATCAGCATGTTGGACTTCATGCAAAACAATTTGAACACAAATTTAGAAAAACATCTGACTAAGGTCTCTATCTAAAAATACAGCAGTTGGTACCTAGAAAGGAAAAGCAAGCAGACAAGTTACGATAGTATTGGCATAATTACCCTCCTAAGAGTAAGTCAGCATACAGGATCAGTCTTCGTCTTCAGGACATCAGTTAGATCACCGACAGTCTATGGAGGTCATTACAACATTGGCGGTAAAAGGCGCTTACCGCCGTGCAGAAGACCGCCAATACACCGCCGCGGCGGCATTCCGCCACAGCTATTATGACACACATCTTGGAATCTGCCGAAATTCAGACACCCACACAAGACCGCCACACCAAAGGTCAGTGATAAACTGGCGGAAACAAATCCTCCACGCCAACAGAAACACGCCCATGCTATTACGACCCACGAATCCACGCGGCGGTCTTTCAACCGCGGTATTCCATTGGCGGTACACACCGCCACGCTCAAAATACACCCATATCTCCAAAACACCGCCACATTGGACAATTACAAATACACACACCTAACACACATACAAACAACACTCCCACACACCCAATACAATATAAAACACACACCCACATCACCCACAAACCCCTACGACCAAAAATTACAGACGAAGGCGACAGAGAGAGAGCACAGAATAGACAACCCCACTACACAGAGGCACACAACACCATCACCCACACAACATCCACGCACAAAACACCACACACCACTACACTCACCACAACCATCACCACATACACCACCCCACACATCACCCACACCACCCCATGTCACGCCAAAGACACCCCTGCTTCTCCGAGGAGGAGCTCAGGGTCATGATGGAGGAAATCGTCCGGGTAGAGCCACAGCTATTTGGCTCAGAGGTACAGCACACATCAATAGCCAGGAAGATGGAGTTATGGCACAGAATAGTGGACAGGGTCAACGCCGTGGGACAGCACCCAAGAAATAGGGAGGACATCAGGAAGAGGTGGAACGACCTACGGGGGAAGGTGCGTTCAACGGTCTCCA
The DNA here is from genome assembly GCF_031143425.1 of Pleurodeles waltl. NCBI lineage: Eukaryota > Metazoa > Chordata > Amphibia > Caudata > Salamandridae > Pleurodeles > Pleurodeles waltl. The sequence goes on from NC_090445.1 coordinate 983,560,475, forward strand.
GGCACAACATCGCGGTAGAGCGGACTGGCGGCGGACCCCCACCTCCTCCCCCATAACTAACAACATGGGAGGAGCAAGTCTTGACCATCTTGAATCCTGAGGGCCTCGCAGGAGTCGGTGGAGGATGGGACACTGGTAAGTCAATTGTTAACTATCATATCCCCCACCCTACCTGCATGCTATCACACACCCCCTACCTCACCCCCTCCCCTATCACTACAACTCCTCACTAATGTACTAATATCACAAACCACCCATCCCAACACCAAGCCCTGCATGACACAACTAAGCATGGACACCCCTCACTAAAGCATGCCAACTGCACATACCCAGTACACCCCCCCAACCATCACCACACAACCCCACACACAGGAATGCTTGCACTGGGGTACACGGTCACCCACCCATTGCACACCATTACACACACACGTGCAATAATCTAGCTCTTATGCCCCTGCAGGAACCCGAAGGACCGTCACCACACCAGAGGGTCCAGACAACACCACTCCACCCCCAGAAGAGGCCCACAGTGACGAGAGCAGCGCTGCCCTACTGGATCCTGATGACCAGCCTGGACCATCATGGGCCTCAGGACAGTCGGTTCCCCTTGCACAGGCACAGCCCAACACTGACCTTCCACCCTCTGGTAACACCAGCACAGCACCCACCTAGCTGGCCCAAACCTCCCTACCCAGGACAGATCAATCAGCGGTGTGTCCACCACTACAGGGCACCCAGGGTAACTCACCACCCCAACAACAACAGGGACCTGGGGGCAGTGGTAGTGGGCACACGGTCCAGGGGACGGAGGCACAGGAACACAGGGGAACTGGGAGGGCTGCTGTGCGACAGGGGGCGGACAGGCCAAGGGAACCCACTCTCCACGAGGCCCTATCCTCCATCATGGGAGCATACCACCACTCCCAGGAGACGATGGTGACGGTCCTGGACAAGTTTCAGGAGACCCTGCGCCTGCAGGACAAACTGTATTTGGGGTTCAGGGAGGAGCTCAGGACCATCAGCTCCGCCCTGGGCACCATCGTAGGGGTGCTGAAGGACATACAGCAGACCATGAGGGACACTGTGGCACTCCAAAGGGCCCCTGACACTAGCATGGACGATGAACTGCCCACCACCTCCACCGGTGCTAGTGGACAGGCCGCCCCACCACAGGATCACCACACCAGCACCCCACCCCCTGCAGACGGACAACCACCACGCAAGCGGTCCCTGAGATCCAGGAACAGGACAGAGCAAGATGGCAAGACCCCCGCCAGGAAATGAGACCACCCTGTTTGTCCTCCCACTGTCCCACTTTGTTACCCTGTCCATACTTAAACTGCCCCAGCTCCACTTCCTATGCCCAGATGGGCAGTGCACCTGTGTGACCAATAGACTGGACTCTGCCATGGACATTCCTCCGCCATCACCCATCCTCATTTTACAACCCCCTCCCATTTCTGAGCACTTCAATAAACACCCTTGAAACACAAAACAATCTTGAGTCAGTCTGTGATTTAGTAAAAATGTATTATCAATGACAGTGTCATAATGGGTGTACCATTGTAAAGCTAACATACCTATGTCACACATCACAAGCCCTTGAAGGATGCAAGCAGTTGACACGTAGGTAACCACACCTGTGAAACCGTAATGGAAGGGTACAACTCAGTAACCAAATAGTGATTTAAATCGAAAAACAGGATAGAGGTAGACGTGTGAAAGTTAATGTAATGCTAATAATGACAATGTTCTCACCTGTGTCTCACTGGAAATATTGCTGTATGACTGACTCCCTGTTGTCGTTGTCTTCTTCCTCAGGTTCATCCTCATCACTGTCCACAGGCTCCACAGGCTCCACAGCTGCTACAACACCGTCATCGAGATCATCCTCCTACAGAAAAGGCACCTGGCGTCACAAAGCCAAATTAGGGAGCATGGAGCAGGCGATGATGATGTCGCACACCTTCTTCGTTGAGTAGAATAGGGATCCACCTGTCATATGGAGGCACCTGAACCTGGCCTTCAGGAGGCCGAAAGTCCGCTCGATCACCCTCCTAGTCCGCCCATGGGCCTCATTGTACCGTTCCTCTGCCCTGGACCTGGGATTCCTCACTGGGGTCAATAGCCAGGACAGGTTGGGGTAACCAGAGTCCCCAATAGCCATACACGGTGCCTCTGGAGTTGACCCATCATATCAGGGATGCTGCTATTCCGCAGGAAGTAGGCATCATGCACAGAGCCAGGGAACATAGCATTTACTTGCGAGATGTACTGGTCTGCCAAACAGAACATCTGTACATCCATAGAATGATAACTCTTCCTGTTCCTGTACACCTGTTCACTCCTGTGGGGGGGGGGCAGAGCTACATGGGTCCCATCAATAGCACCTATGACGTTGGGGATTTGTCCAAGGGCATAGAAGTCACCTTTCACTGTAGGCAAATCCTCCACCTGAGGGAAAATGATGTATCTCCTTACGTGTTTCAGCAGGGCAGACAACACTCTGGACAACACGTTGGAAAACATAGGCTGGGACATCCCTGATGCCATGGCCACTGTTGTCTGAAAAGACCCACTTGCAAGGAAATGGAGCACTGACAGCACCTGCACGTCAGGGGGGATTCCAGTCAGATGGCGGATTGGTGACATCAGGTCTGGCTCCAAATGGGTACATAGTTCCTGGATTGTGGCACGGTCAAACCGGTAGGTTACGATGACATGTCGCTCTTCCATTGTCAACAGGTCCACCAGCGGTCGGTACACCAGAGGATTCCGCCATCTTCTCATATGTCCCAGCAGACGGTGCCTACGAAGGACAACAGCGAAGAACCAGTCATTAGTCCTCCATGTATGTACCCACAGTCACACACAAGACTACACCACTCACATAACCCTTCCTGTATGTGTGTTGAGTGTAGGCCTAGCTATGTGTGACGCAGTATGAAATGAAGCCATGTGGGCCCCTGAAATGGCGGCTGCCTGACCTCTAAACTGGGACAATGGGATTGTGGGGTAACTGTGCTGGCGTTACACACCGTCGCGGTAGGTGGTCGTTGACCGTGGCGCAATGCTGCATTGGTTAACATTGGACCCTATGGTTCCCAGGAGCCAATGAACAGGTGCGCCGGCGGTGATGATGCGCACCGCCGCGGACGTCACTTCCGCGGACGTCACCGCCATTTTCTATCTGTTCAATCACTACATACCTGACCTTCGACAGGAGAGGACCTACACTGCAAGTGCTGCTGTGACCTCTGTCTGGAAGCGACGATGGCTGCTGCGTATGGGGAAAGGGCCCCTGCCTTCACTGCACAGGAGTTGGAGAAACTGGTAGACGGGGTCCTCCCCCAGTACACGCTACTCTACGGTCCTCCAGACCAACAGGTTAGTACACAGGGAGCACGTTGTAAGGGCTAGGCCTGGGTGGAGAGGGCTGGTTGGAAGAGGGAAGGGGGCAGAGTCCATAGAACATTAATGCATGGGAATGAATGGGCCACATGGCCAGAGTAGGGAGGGGGCCACTCACAACAACGGTGCAGTTGGTAATGACTGTTCCTCTTTCCTTGTGCATGTCATGTAGGTCAGCGCCCACCAGAAGAAGGACATGTGGCGTGCCATCGCCAAGGAGGTCCGGACCCTGGGGGCCGACCAGAGACGGGGCACCCACTGCCGTAAGAGATGGGAGGACATTCGCTGCTGCAGCAAGAAGACGGCGGAGGCTCAGCTGGGGATGGCCTCCCAACGTGGGAGGGGTGCCCGTCGCACCATGACCCCCCTGATGTTCCGGATCCTGGCGGTGGCCTACCCGGAGTTGGATGGGCGCTTGAGGGCATCACAGCAGACACAAGGGGGTGAGTACAACCTCATTCTGCGGACTTTGCGTGCAGTGGTGGTGTCTGGGTGGAGGAGGTGGGCTGTGGGTGTCCCTAGGCCAGGGCGAGTTAGGTAGGCAAGGCCCCTCCGTAATGTTGCCCATGTGGCACTCTACCCCACCTCAGCAGAGTGCCAAGTCGAGGTATAGTTGCCCCTGTGGCATCCATGTGCGCCGATGTCCACCATTGCCATATAGGCCATATCCCAGAAATTGCATGTGCAGAGGGCAGGAGCACGGTGTAATGCAGGGGGCATCTGCGTTTGTCTTGTCCGCCAACGGTAGCGGTATGCCATGCACTAAAACCCTCTTTCTTCTGTCTCCCCCCCTTTGTCTGCTCTCCTTGTCCTTTTGTACATCAGCATCAACAGGTTGAGGTACAGTGGCACCGGAGCACGAGGGAGCTGCATCCCACATGGCCATGGAGGGCCACACCACAGACTCTGAATGCACCAGTGGGACGGAGGGTGAGGGGAGCTTCACGTCGGCCACCGGATCACCAAGCAGCGACACAGACTCGTTCGACGATGGGAGCTCCCTTGTGGTGGCAGCACCATCTGTGCCCCCCACCTCTACAGGTACAGCCGCCACCTCCTCTACCAGCACCGCCCTCCCAGCAGCCCCTCAGCATTCGCCCCGTGCCCGCTCACCCAGGAGGGTGGGCATCACCTTTGCCCCAGGCATCTCAGGCCCTGCCCCAGTCACCCCTGCTGCCCTCAGTGAGGAGGCCATTGACCTCCTCAGGTCACTCACTGTTGGGCAGTCTACCATTGTGAATGCCATCCAGGGTGTAGAACGAGAGTTGCAACACGGTAATGCATTCCTGGAGGGCATTCATTCTGGTCAGGCTGTCCTTCAGCGAACCCTGCAATCTTTGGCCTTGTCCCTGTGTCTAGCCTCCCCCCTCCAACTTCCTCCACCCAGACCCAATCTCCAGTACCCCAGCCCATCCCAAGCACACCTACAGACCAGCATGCACACAAGTCAACACACCCAAGTAGCTCAAGCAAACATAGGCACCACACACACCACAAGCACTCACGCAAGCCTCACCCACATACAGACACAACAACATCCACTGCCTCCACTGTGTCCCCTCCTCCTCTTCTCCCTCCTCCCTCCCAGTGTCGTCTACACTCTCACCTGCATGCACTACATCTACAGCCACTAGGACTCGCACCAGTACACCCAGCACCACACCCCGCTCACCTGCACTCACCACCTCCACTGCCATTTACACGTCCCCTGTGTCCTCTCCCAGTGTGTCTGTGACGCCCCCTCCCAAAGTACACAAACGCCGGCAATCACTCACTCAACATCCATCCACCTCACGACAGCCTCCAGTACCTGCACCTGCACCCAAAACACCTAAAGTGACACCTCCGACAACCACCTCCTCTTCCTCCACTCCCAGACCCCCTCCAGCTACACATCCCAGTGTTCGTCAGAAACTTTCCCTCTGTAAAGTTGACCTTTTTGCCCCCACCCCACCCCCTCCAATTCATCAGTCCCGTCGTAGCGCCTCAGCCAAAAAGCCTCCAATACCAGTGGTGCCTGTTCAAGGTTTTTGGAGTGCACCGGCAACCAGGGCAGGCAGTAGGACCCGGAGCCAAGGCACTGGCAGCCCACCCCCTGTAAAGGCAATAAAATTGGAGAGTGGACGACGGGACCGTGTTAAGACTCCAGGTGGGAAAACAACTGACATGGGTTCCAAGGGGATTGGAGAGTCAGCTGTGACTCCACCAAAGGTGGGGAAGGGCCAGAGGAAGTCTGCCCAGCCTGTTGTGAGTGTCACGGCGGAGAAGTGCGCCATCATTTCCGGCGGTCGAGACACAACCGCCAGCACCGTCGTTACTGGTCCAGAGACCACCGCCATAGTCACAGCCCAGGAGGACCCCACTATCGTCACTGGTCAGGAGACCACCGCCAGAGTCACAGCCCAGGAGGGCCCAAGTATCGTCACTGGTCAGGAGACCACCACCAGAGTCACAGCCCAGGAGGGCCCAAGTATCGTCACTGGTCAGGAGACCACCGCCAGAGTCAGTGCCCAGGAGGGCCCAAGTATCGTCACTGGTCAGGAGACCACCACCAGAGTCACAGCCTAGGAGGGCCCAAGTATCGTCACTCGTCAGGAGACCACCGCCAGAGTGACAACCCAGGAGGGCCCAAGTATCGTCACTGGTCAGGAGACCACCGCCAGAGTCACAGCCTAGGAGGGCCCAAGTATCGTCACTGGTCAGGAGACCACCGCCAGAGTGACACCCCAGGAGGGCCCAAGTATCGTCACTGGTCAGGAGACCACCGCCACCACCGGAGTCAGTGCCCTGGAGGGCTCCGGCTGCCACAGCCCCGCTGGGCAATAATGAAACGTCATGCCACACACCAATGTCCTTATCAGAACCGCCATGGCAAAGCACCGCTGAACTGTCCTGAACCGCCATGGCAAAGCACCGCTGAACTGTCCTGAACCACCATGGCAAAGCACCGCTGAACTGTCCTGAACGCCATGGCAAAGCACCGCTGAACAGGGCACAGACCGCCATGTCAATGCACCGCTGAACAGGGCACAGACCGCCATGGCAAAGCACAGCTGAACTGTCCTGAACCGCCATGGCAAAGCACCGCTGAACAGGGCAATGCACCGGGTAGGAATGAATGGCCCGCCACATCAGGCATCCTTATCCCATTTGCAGCTGGGACAGTGACAGGACACGACCTTTCACGGGGAGACTCATCCAGTCTGGGCACCAGTCCCCCCCAGTACCAGTAGAGACCTGCATCAACTTGAGAGGCTGTGGCTTTGCACTCCCCAGGATGGCACAGTGGGCAAACCACCCACTGTATAGACTTGAGAGACTGTGGCTTTGCACTCCCCAAGATGGCACAGTGGGCAAACCACCCACTGTAGAGACTTGAGAGACTGTGGCTTTGCACTCCCCAGGAGGGCATGAATGGGCATGGAGCCCCGTCGTGGATCTCGCTTTGCAGTCATCCGGCTGAGGTGCCCCCCTTTCCCTTCCCCCTGAGGTGCTTGTAGAATTTCTATCTGATGCCCCGGCAGTGTTCTCTCCGATTGTGGTCAGGTATCGTTTGTGGGCCTCGCCCATGTATTTTTGGACTGATGGTGCACGGACATTGTTATGTACATATCTGCACTACTTCTCGTCTTGTATTTAATTATGACTGATTTTCAAATATATATCTGTATATTTTTGTATGACATGTATATTGGCACATTACATTGTTTGACCGATTTTCGCTTTGTGTATTCATAGTTCCGGGGGGATTGTGGGTTGTTACTGTGATTTTTGTGAATGCATTGGTGTGTATGTTGTAATATGCGAGGGTGGGGGTGGGGGTGTTTGGTGTGTGTCCCCCTAACTTTTGCCTCCCCCATGGCATAGGTGCAGTACTCACCGTTGTCTGCGGCGCCTACATAGCTGTTGGTCGTAGAAGAGCAGAAACACAAGGGCAGGGAGTATTTGGAGTTACGGCTCCATGGAGTCGTCGTTCCTCGTGGGATATGTTCAGGTGAGTGTTTTCCCATAGCAAAAGCTGTTTCCGCCGTGTTTTTATCCACGGTGAATCCGCCCCGGAAAAGGTGGCGGATTGGCGGGTTGTAATAGTGTGGGCGGTACATTGTCTTCCGCCTGTCTGTTGGCGGTGACCGCCACGCTGCTACTCTGTACCGCCGTGGCGGGCGAAGTGTTAAAGTGGCTGTCTTTGTTGGCGATTTCCACCAGGGTCATTATTCCCTTTTTTTGTCCTCTGGACTGTTTGCGGTATTTCCGCTGCTTTAACACCGTCCGCCAGGGTTGTAATGACCACCTATTTCATCTAAGAAACAGGGGACACTTCCCTCATAAGGAGGAAAAGTGTAAAGGGCCAGTCTATGGATGAGGATGGTTTAGTTTAAGTCTCAAATCACCAAACAGAGTGACAGAGTTTCTGGATGCAATCGATATCATTCCCTACCTAATTCTAATGACCCTTCTGTGTCATGAGTTTTTATCCCTTTCTCACAATACATTCCCCCAAAATTCTATTGGATAATAGCTATACCCCACTATCTTTAGCCTATCAAATTATACATTAGGTAATCCAAACTGTCACCCCACGATAATTTATAACGCTTTGATTGGTCTTTGTAATTGACGTCTTCGTAGGCGGCACATCCGGAGGGTGTCATCTCCTTGGCACGTTTCTTGGGTCAAAAGTTCTCCAGTCCGTGGTTGAATGTCCTTGAATATTTCTACTTTTGTTGCAAAACGTATAAAACTTATACTAAGGCAGCTAGCATGCGGATGAGAACAGGGCAAATCTTGCAACATAAAACAAAGGAAAAGAGCACATGCTGGGTCATGGCCTTTTACGAGTCAGCACACTGAAAAACAGAAAATATGCTTTAATATGAGAGTTACACGGCTAAAACTTCGACTCACGCTAACTTAAGGCCTATATAATTTTCAATGTAATATCGTAAATACTTATAGAAGTTTGATTAATCATATCATAAACTAGTTTACTCATTATTGTCATTAGTTCAGTTTATCATAGTCATGATTCAAATGTACGTTAAGCAAATAACTAAATTATTATTGTTTTCTATGTGCAGCATTGTTAAGTATTTCACGTTAGCATATGTAATATTTAAGCTGCGCTCTCTCAGTCCCTCCTCTGATGACGCTCGTCATCACACAAACCTTTCCCTTTGACCTTTCACTTTTAATTTTTCACCTTGCGCATAATACGCATTTCAACATCTTGCCCTTTATGTGAACTCTCCCAAATTTCATTAAACATTTTCTCTCTTTCACTTTCTTCGTTTCTCCTGGTTCTTTTAGTCCAATTTCTCTTTATTTTGTCATTAATTTTGCATGCCTCCCATAATCCTAATAGACAGACCAAAACAATTAATAAACCCATCAAGATTTTTGCAAGTACCCCATTCCAAATGTTGGTAAACCAGCTCCCAACTCTGGCAATTCCCTTTCCAAATTTCTCCCAAATACCGAGTTCTTTCAAATCCTTCAAATCTGTACTATCTCTAGTAAGGTCAGTAAGCATACTTCTAATTTTTTTACTATTATCTGGAATGAATGAACAACAATGACGCTCATTGAGCGTCTTGCAGACTCCCCCACTCTTATCTAAAAGAATGTCTAAAACAAGCTGATTTTGAAGAGTCATAGCTCTTTCTGCAGCAAGTTCAGTATCCATCAGGAGTATAGCCCCTGTAAAGTTTGTCAACATGTTATCCACAATAGTAGACAACTTCTGTATCTTCATAGAGTTTAAGATAACCCCTACTGAAGGGATTATAGCTCCAAATATATCACCAATGACAGCCGCCACTGATTCTCGTTTCTGTCTGGGATGTTGTAATTCAGACGTCTTAGGTTTCTGTTTTAAGTCATCAATTTGGTAGATCTTTGGGAATACTATTCCCAAATAACATGTCCCGTACCATCCCCTAGGGAGAGGGTAATAAGCATTTATCCCACAGATATATTAGATCCCAGGAATCGCTGGATCTTGTCCATTTAGCATAAAGGTCCATTTACTCTGAAATAAAAACACATGCCTACATTCACTCGTTCCCACAAACAAATTATCCTGTTCAGATTTTGGCCTATATATGCAAAGCCTACCTACATGTAATGCATCTATAGCTAATTTACCTTGTGTCTTGATTGCAGTGTAAGCATAATCATTTGCGTATATGCGTTTTTCTAATCCTTTTTCTAATCTTTCTTTTAATGCTTTGCGTCTATCATCTGTGTGATCTAAAAAGCTTTTCTCTACAGGCGATAGTAAGCAAGTTAAATTATTGCGATGTGCATAAGCTGTCCCAAATGTAAGCGTCGGCTCAAAGAAACCCCTAACTATTTTTATGTCATGTTCTTTAGCTAATTCATTTAAAAATTCAATCACAGGCTCAAAAGAAAACACAACATCCAAGTTTGAATAGAAATATTGCACATGTTCTTGATTATAGAATCTCGTTAATAGCAAGCTACAACTAATCCCGTAAGTAAGAGGGAGGCTATGAAATGTAACTCCCTCCTGCACAGATGAAGGAATTTTAGTACATACATAACGATCTTTCGCATCCATAGTTTCCACATACTCATTTAGTAAACGATAGAAGACATTAGTAGAAAGTTCCCCTTTTGCATTAGTTCCCTCATGCATATGTCTTGCATCCTGCTCAAATCTTTCCCATGGTGTTAGTGTGGTAGTCTCGGGTTTTAAAGTAGCGTTAATAGTTTCTTTCTCTATCCATGGCATTCCTACAATCACTCCCACAATTATCACTGCGCACACAACACCTATTATAAGTCCTAGCCAACCACACACTTTACTTCCCTTGCTACTACCTCTATTATAAGCCATGTTTGTGCAGAATCAGACAGTAGAGCAGCAATCAATTAGAGGATAGTTCGAACTCTCTGGCTTTCTGCGTTTATTTACAGAGTCTTCACTCACTCCAGGACCCTTTCTTGTCAAATCCGGTTAGCAGCTTGTCGTAATCAAGTTTTTCAATAGTCAAATCCGGTTCTAGTGTCACTTTATGTAATTCATAAAGTCTCTTTTTCTTTCCGATTTTCAGTTTCAGATTTTATTCAAAATTTTCCTCAGATTTGCTCAAGTTCCGTAGTATTGACCTGGTACTTCTCGGTCAAAACAGAAGGCTAGAAATTCTTGTTGCCATTCCGATGTAGTGGCATACGCCCATTCAGGACCTGTATATCTTCTGTTTGCGAATCTTTTTCGTTTCAGTCTTCGTTCGCCCTGTTGTTCTCCTTTACTTAGTTCTTCCACTTGAGTGGTATCGTTCTCTTCTATTATTGTGTCGTTTGATACGTTCCTTATCTTGAACAGTGATTTATCTGGCCAATTGTCACCTTTATGTGTTTTCTCTTGATGTGTTCGTTCAGGACCCTGGACAGCACTCTCCTCTTGTGATATGGTGTTTTCTCTTGATGGGCCTGCAGCTGGCTCAGGAGACTCTGGTGCGTTTTGATCTCTCTCTACGATTTCTCCTTCTTCTTCTTCTTCTTCTTCTGTGCCGGGTTCAAGTTCTAACCCGTATTTATCTACTTCTGGGAGAACTTCTTCTTGATTTAATTCTCCTGCCGCCTCTACTGAGATAGGCACTCTGTCACCTCTCTCGAACTCATTGACTGTTTGAGGGACAAGGCTGTTCTCAGTGGGCCCTCCGGTAGTCTCAGTTCCTTCTTGACTGTTTTCTAGCCCTGAGACTTCTCTTTCTGAAGTTGTTGTACCGGGATCTTCAAGTTCCTCTTCAACAGGGCACGTCACTCTTTTTGTGTGACTAGCATGTATCAAGTTGGGAACTCCAGCACACTTTACAGCAGTAGTAGTCGTCAAGATTATTTGATACGGCCCTTTCCAACGTGGTTCTAGACACAATTTTCTCATGTGCTTCTTGACAACCACCCAGTCACCAGCTTGTAGAGAATGGCCTGGATCGCCAATCGGTGGCAATGTGTTAGCTTCCACCTGGTGAGAGATAGGGCGAATCACATCAGCCAAACCTTTGCAGTAATCCAACACCATATCATCTGTAATATTCAGTAGCGCATTTGCAGGTACTGCTGGTAATCTCATAGCTCTACCCATGAGGATTTCATGGGGGGACAGTCCCGTTTTCTTGTCTGCGGTGTTTCTCATTGACATCAGTACTAGAGGCAAGGCGTCTGGCCACTTCATGTTAGTTGCTGTGCACATTTTTGCCATTCTTGATTTCAAAGTACCATTCATTTGTTCTACTAGTCCTGATGCTTCGGGCGGTAGCTACAATACAGCTTTTGCTCGATGTCAAGTGCAGCATACAAGAGTTTGATCACCTCATTGTCGAAGTGTCTACCCCTATCTGATTCTATAGAAACCGGAAACCCGAATCTTGGTATCAGTTCCTTAAGTAGTAGTTTTGCTACTGTAAGACTGTCATTTCTACGTGTGGGATATGCCTCAATCCAATGACTGAAAACACACACGATCACCAACACATACTTCAGTCCTCCACAAACAGGCATTTCAATGAAATCCATTTGCATTTTGTTAAATGGACCTCCAGCTCTTCCAATGTGGCTCAAAGTCACCACGGTCCCTTTTCCTGCATTCATCTGTTGACAGATGATGCATCTGTGACAAGTAATTTCTGCGGCGTGTCTGAATTTTGGCTTAAACCAATCAATTTTGAATGATCTAATCATGGCATCCCTTCCCAGGTGAGCCTGTCCATGATAGAGCCTGGCAAATTGGGATAAAAGGCTGTTTGGCAAAACTAGTTTCCCTTCTTCTGAGACCCATAGATCATCTGCTCTTTGTACACATTGCATTCTTTGCCAAGAGCGTTTTTCTTCTTTGCTTGCATGACTTTGTAATGTCTTTAACTCATCTAATGTGTCAACCACCCGCAATGCAAAGTTCAAACATGGGTCATTTTCAGTTTGCGGTAACAATTCCCATTGTTCCTTGAACGATATACAGTTTAATGCACAAAATCTTGCGACTTGATCTGCATAACTGTTTCCCATGGACACAAAATCTTGTGATCTGATATGAGCACTGCATTTCACCACGGCAATTTCAAGAGGTAACTGAATCGCATGTAACAAATCCTTTATTTGTTCACCATTTTTCACAGGAGAACCAGATGAGGTCATAAAACCTCTCTGTGACCAAAGTTGGCCAAAATCATGTACAATTCCAAATCCGTATCTGCTGTCAGTGTAGATAGTGACTTTCAAATTTACAGCTGCGTGGCATGCCTTAGTAAGGGCAATCAATTCTGCCACTTGTCCAGAAAACACTTTTTTGAGCCAGGAAGCTTCAACAATACCAGTTATGGTACATACCGCATAGCCGGCTCTCAGTGTTCCAGTAGAATCTCTTAGACAGGACCCATCAACGAACATGATACAATCATTTTCTTTTAACTGGGTGTCCTGTATGTCTGGACGCGGTTTGGTACACAGCTCCGTTACCTCAAGACAATCATGTTCAAATTCTTCCTCGTTTTTGGTTTCAGTATTTTCATTATGAAGTAGAGTTGCCGGGTTCAATACACTGCACCTTTTAAGTGTTACATTTGCTGACCCCAGTATGATCGTCTCATACCTAGTGAGACGTGCATTTGTCATGTGCTGAGTCTTAGTTCGAGTCAACAGTATTTCAACTGAATGTGGAACCATTACTGTTAGAGGGTATCCCATGACTATGCCTTCACATTGTGTAAGGCTCTGACCAACTGCTGCGACTGCACGCAAACAGCCCGGTAAGGCTGCTGCGACAGGATCCAAGGTAGCTGAAAAATATGCTACAGGGCGATTTGCATCTCCGTGGACCTGTGTTAAGACAGACAAAGAACAAGCATCACGTTCATGACAAAACAACAGAAATGGTTTCTCGTAATCTGGCATTCCTAGTGCTGGTGCCCTGCACATGCATTCTCTCAATTCCATAAATGACTCAAGCTCTTCTTTTGACAAGGTTATAGTATATGGCTCATCCTTGATTTCTTTTCCTGTCAGTTTTATTAATGGCTTTGAAATGATCGAGAAGTTGGGTATCCACTGGCAACAGTAGCCCACCATCCCTAAAAACATCCTGACATCTCTTTTTGTTGTTGGGGGGGTTCATTTGCAAAACAAATGTTATTCTTTCTTTTGATATTCTCCTGGAACCTTTCTCGATCAAATGTCCTAAGTATTTCACCTCCTTCTGACAGTATTGTAGTTTTCTGGGTGACACCTTGTGTCCATTCTTTCCCAGATGATTTAGTAATGCAATGGTATCATATTTGCAACTGTCTCTTGTTTTGGATGCAATTAGCAAATCATCAATGTACTGCACAAGAGTTGAATTAAAAGGCAGCACCAGTGGCTCCAGATCCTTCTTCAATATCTGATTGAAGATGGACGGTGACTCAGAAAACCCCTGAGGAATTCTGCACCAACTGTACACCTTATCCAGGAATTTGAAACTGAACAAAAATTGGCTATCCTCATGAAGAGGTACTGAAAAGAAAGCTTGTGATAGGTCTACTACGGTAAACCATTCAGCATCACAGGGGACCTGAAACATGATGACTGCTGGGTTGGGCACCACAGGGCAACATTTTATCACAATTTCATTTATTTTTCTCAAATCTTGCACAATTCGAACTTTTCCACAGGGTTTCTTTAATCCCATTATTGGAGAGTTACATGGACTGCTCAAGACCTCTTTCAGGACTCCCTGTCTGAGAAAGTCTGCAACTATTTGTGACACTTCGATAAGAACATCTTGGGTCATGTGGTATTGTGGCACTTGAGGGAACACTGCATTTGGTTTTATCTGAACTTTAACAGGTTCCAGTCCTTTTATCAATCCTACTTCTTTCCCAGTCAAGTCCCACACTTTCTCTGTCACTGTCCCTTGTAGTTCTACAGGTAAATCGATCAGACTATGCATTGGGAATAAAGTAATTAGAGGATAGTCTTCATTTGTTCCTGTTTCTTCCTCTAAAAGCTGACTTTTGTCACCTTCATCGTCACTATTTGTCTGTACTTCAATTCCGCCATTGGAACAGGTAATCGAACATTTTGTTTTGCACAACAAATCTCTTCCCAGTAGGGATACTGGACTCGAGTCACAAACTACAAAACTATGTAGCCCCTGGAAGTTGCCAATCTCAACCTGCACTGGATCTGTAATCAGGTTAGTCAAATACTGATTTGCTACTCCGACTACTCTTATGGTTCATCCTGACAGAGGCAATCTTGGAACTTCTGCACTTCTGACTGTGGAACATGTGGCTCCTGTGTCGACCAGAAATGAAACCTTATATCCCATCACCTTTCCCTCTACGTATGGGCCTCTCTGATCCACCTCTAAGGATGCTGCAAGCCTGCACTCTTCACTGTCTGAGCTATCATCTGACCAGTCTTCATTCATGCCACTTTCACCTCGTAATGGGAATTGTTGTACAGTATTGTTTTGATTTGTTACCTGGCCTGTGACCTGCTGAGGAAGCATCACCTGTTGCTGTCCCATTGGGGCCATTGGTAATTGCATTTGCTGTCTAGGCACCATAGGAATCTGCTGCTGTACTGGCTGTAATTGTATTGGCTGAAAACGAGGCATTTGTATTTGCTGCATGGGCTGTACCCCTTGCATTTGCACCAGATTGTTCTGAAAGTTCGGGTTCTGATGTCTTATTTTCGGACCTCGTGAATTTTGTAATGCACCAACATTAGTACCTTGCTGAACAACACCATCCTGTACCAAATTCGGGCACTCCCGTTTCCAATGCCCCACGCCCCCGCTCCACGTGACATGGTGACATCTTTTTCGCCCCTTGCCCATCATTTTGAATTACAACCGTATTCAAGTCTGAACCACGGTTCACAAAACCTCGACCTCGACCCCTCGGTTGGGTCTGAAACACACCATTCATCTGCGGTTGCTGCTGTATCATCTGTTGAACTCCATTTCCCTGTATTCCTGCCTGTGCAGCCCTTATCTGCATCACCATCACCTTTTCTTTCAACTTTTTCTGCTTCAACTCAATTTCGTCACTGCAGTATTTCGCATACTGTAGCACCTCATCAATCGGCTTAGCTTGCCAACAGATCAAATGATTCTTAATCATCTGGCTAACCTCTGGTCGCAATCCTTCAACAAATCTGAACACGAGATGGTTCATATCCTTTGGTTCAATTGTCTCAGTACCACTGTAATGTTTGAATGCCTTCAACAATCTTTCATAATATGCATGTATTGATTCCTTAACCTCTTGGGAGGTCCGGTCGATTTTCTGCCAATCAGTCACTTTCGGCGACACCTTTTGTTTCAAAAACTCAATCACTTTATGATAATACTTCATTACCTCCTCTGAAGGTGCCCCTTATCTCTTGCTGGTTCCTTTGTCGGCCAATCAACACTTCTCTAACACTCAAGCCATAAATCAGGCAGAACAATGATCTCAAACAAGGTATTCAAGTCTTCCCAGAGACATTTTGCGAGTTTCACGAACCTGTCTGTCTGCTGATACCACTCGATCGGTTTCTCTCTCAGTCTGGGGTAATCGTTAGTAAAGGATAAAATATCCCCTCTGGTCCATGGCACATGAATTAGGACACCACCAGCTTTCTCTCTCATAGGTAATATTTTTACGGATTCCAAATCGGGTGAAGCCTTTGCTTGATTAGATCCTGGGCTATCTCCTTTTCCCTTGTCTCTTTTCTTTGCCCATCTGCCTTCCCATTTTTCCAGTGCCCCCCAAATTTGTGCACTTTGCAACAATTCTCTCAAATGTGCTTTCATTCCCACAGACCTCATGTGTTCAAAATCTTTTAAGTCGAAATCTAATCTATAACTTCTTTTCAAATGTTTGGTGTTTCCGATATCGATATTGTATTTATCTGCCAAGTTTGCCAATCTCTGATGTACTTTGCCTACTTCTTTGGTAATCTTAGGGCATAAATATCTCAATTCTGCCTCCGTGTATGACTCCAATCTATTTACTCCCATTGTACCTTCCACTAACTCAGCAGCTTCTGCCCCTAATCTCACAAAGTTCAGGTATTCATCCTGCTTTTCCTTCTCTGGTTCGATGGTAACCGCTGCAGTCTTTTGAGAGGTATAAGTCTTTTCTAACCATTCATTTAACGGTTGGACTGTAAATCCCTGCAACAAAATGTTCCCTGCATGTATCATTGGGGAATGTGAGGTGTTCGTACTCATTGTCTGTGGAGTTAAAACTCCTAGCCCTGCTTGACGCATAGCTTCGAGGGATGCTCCTACCGGACTAAGGTCCATTAAAGGCCTTGTTTGTTCAAATGTTTGCTCTCCTGGAGCCATAATCTGGGGAGTTCCCGTCGACCCTCCTCTTATCACATCTTGAGTCATCACTCCCTGATCACGCATGCCTGTCTTGTCTTGTGCATATAGTGGTACTGGTGGACCAACAGTAATTGGTAATGATATGGCAGCAGGTGTCTGACCCGGACCCAAACTCCGTGGAACAGTGACTCTATATGTCTGTTCTAAAGTACCCGGGACAGGTACTAATGGCGGTCCAGCCACTGGATTATACCTTGGTATTAGCTGTGGCTGTGGTTGCGAAAGCAACTTCGGAGTCGATTCAATCTGTATTAGCTTTGGCTTTGTATATATCGGGTCTGGCAGCACTATCAAATTTGTAGTTGTTTCAAGTACTGGGACATCTGGGTAGATTCTCTGTATCTGCGGTGGAGGCTGCAACTGTATTGGCATGTCTGGTGCAGTGGGTACATTGACACCATTCTGTATCGGGGCAGTATCATTAATCTGTACCGTATCAGTAACTCCCTTTTCCTGCGTCTGGTTCCCAGAGTCTGTGCTAGTACTTGGGGCATTGTCGCTTACTGCATAAGGTGGAGGACGATCATGTAATAATCTGTCCATGAATTCCTCATCATCTGAATCATCTTCCTCTTCCCAAGATCTTTTATTCTCTTTAGATTTGTTCGAGTCTTTATCTGTTTTACAAGAAGCCTTTTTTCCAAGCGTCTCCTCTCCCTGTGCTATTGCTGGGAACAGTTTTAACCCATCTACAATTCCCCGTCTCCACATTTTGTTTTCATTGTCCCACCTAGCCTCTGCATAGGATTTTTCTGCCCTTCTCAATCTTCTCTGAAACCTTTCTTGTCTATGTTTAAGTGCCATCAGATCCCAGATTGCTAGCGCTTCATATTGAGCTGGTCTTGGAGGTGGTTTCTGTGTACTTAGCATCCACCTCAAATTCTCTAGTACCTTAGGATTGAATGTTCCATGTTCTGGGAACGCTAGACACCCTTCTTTCTCTGTTAATTTGTGCCACTGTTTCATCCATAAACAAGGTGCGACACCCTTTTCTTCCATGACCATATAAGCTGGAGTACCCTCGGGTGGTGTAGGTTCCCCATCGGTTGCAACAATATACACGTCTCCTTTCAGAGCGCTCTTGAACGCTTTAACAAAATTCATTTTGCAATTCTCTTTTAGTCTTGTATTTAATCAGAAGTGACTTGGTTCCCAGGACACTCTTCACCTGCCCTTCTCAATCCATTGCCTCTCACGGACGGCAGCCAATCCGTGCGCGACCCCTCTCGACAACTGACCTATCTCAGCGCGGCACCACTGACGTCACACTCACACACACTGCAGCTGACAAAGTCTTGCGGCTCGTCCGCTTCTCACTGAACCCATACAAACCCACATAAACTAATGCGAATTATTGCGAGCAACTTAAATGACAACACAATTCTGGCGGTTTACTACAGGAAGGGTAAAACATTTGCTTTAGAATTTTAACAAGATTTCACTTGAAGCCTCGGCCGCTACTCTCTCCTTATCAATTCCCGCATACGCAAGCAGAATTCGACCCGCAAATTCTACTCTCGATTTGTCAATGACTCCTTCTAGTGCACTTTAGAATTTGTCAAATCTCCATCGAAGGTTTCATACACACATTATGACTCGAACTTGACTTGTCAACCACGCCCGATTGACCTATTAAACCGCATAGATTACAACATAAACCACATTTGTCATACTCCGGAGTCTTAGACCTCAACAGGTCCGTACATAAACAACCAACCACGTGGATAATTTTGAGCACCAAGCGCCACACTCATATGAAGTACGCCGACTTCCCTACTCTCATACTGTAGAGTACGCCCACTCCTATTAACAACACGTATTTTGGCCTAATTACACACAAACTTTCACAATCACCTGCAAAAATGCATAAGCTAAGCAAGCGCAAAAACCCTAACCACATACACTATGGCGCCAAGAACATTCCCAACTCACTTAGGCAGGCTCCGAGATCCAGGGAAAGTCATGGTGAACTTAGAAACCCATCATACCTCCAATTTGCATTATCACAGAAAAAACAAATTAAACAATGAATCTCCATCCTAGGGCCCCCAAGGGCCTAACCGTCGCTCTGCTACCAGAACTGATAACGCGTCCCTTTATGTTAATTTTATACACATCAGGACTCGTTTTAGGCCGATGAATCTTTTGACCCAGTGGTGAGACACCGTAGAACGAGATAACTGATCAATATGTCAAGCAATATGTCAATGACGTTATCAACATATATCACCACAATATACTCTACTTTAGATGAAGTAATTTATTAAACTGTCGACGCAACCATGACCCTTCAGCCATGAATAACCACACTTTTATTGTAGTTTTTGTGAATTTTATTCCCTATTGATTACAATCTAATAATAGAAGTGTCAATCTCAAAACCAAGAAACATATGAGCAAAGTCACAACATGACAGCTATGATAAGACTTCAATAATGCAAAGATCACAAACATAAGAGCATCAACCTGAGATACGCATAGATCAGAGTGCATAGAATATCATACATGTCTCAGTTCAGCATAGCACAATGTCAGTCACGTCTATTTGCGTCAGTCAAAGTGATCACCTAGCCTAACCACTAATTAGCATCAGCATGTTGGACTTCATGCAAAACAATTTGAACACAAATTTAGAAAAACATCTGACTAAGGTCTTTATCTAAAAATACAGCAGTTGGTACCTAGAAAGGAAAAGCAAGCAGACAAGTTACAATAGTATTGTCATAATTACCCTCCTAAGAGTAAGTCAGCATACAGGATCAGTCTTCGTCTTCAGGACATCAGTTAGATCACAGACAGTCTATTTCATCTAAGGAACAGGGGACACTTCCCTCATAAGAAGGAAAAGTGTAAAGGGGCAGTCTATGGATGAGGATGGTTTAGTTTAAGTCTCAAATCACCAAACAGAGTGACAGAGTTTCTGGATGCAATCAATATCATTCCCTACCTAATTCTAATGACCCTTCTGTGTCATGAGTTTTTATCCCTTTCTCACAATACATTCCCCCAAACTTCTATTGGATAATAGCTATACCCCACTATCTTTAGCCTATCAAATTATACATTAGGTAATCCAAATTGTCACTCCACAATAATTTATAACACTTTGATTGGTCTTTGTAATTGACGTCTTCGTAGGCGGCACATCCGGAGGGTGTCATCTCCTTGGCACGTTTCTTGGGTCAAAAGTTCTCCAGTCCGTGATTGAATGTCCTTGAATATTTCTACTTTTGTTGCAAAACGTATAAAACTTATACTAAGGCAGCTAGCATGCGGATGAGAACAGGGCAAATCTTGCAACATAAAACAAAGGAAAAGAACACATGCTGGGTCATGGCCTTTTACGAGTCAGCACACTGAAAAACAGAAAATATGCTTTAATATGAGAGTTACACGGCTAAAACTTTGACTCACGCTAACTTAAGGCCTATATAATTTTCAATGTAATATCGTAAATACTAATAGAAGTTTGATTAATCATATCATAAACAAGTTTACTCATTATTGTCATTAGTTCAGTTTATCATAGTCATGATTCAAATATATGTTAAGCAAATAACTAAATTATTATCGTTTTCTATTTGCAGCATTGTTAAGTATTTCACGTTAGCATATGTAATATTTAAGCTGCGCTCTCTCAGAAAGGATCCATAACAAATCAGCTTTGGTCGTGCCTCAGTAGCAGCAAATCTAGTCTATGTGTTACTTTGGGAACGTAAGTAACCTTCCACATTGTTGGGTCTCATCAGTGGGATGCAGCTTGAGTCCGAAGACACGGCGAGCCCGAGACCCAGGTCTTGAAACACCCTTTGCACTTAGGGAATCAAATGCAAACAACAAACGTTCTACAGCAGGCCTGTCATCGCCTGCCCCTGCTGTGCTGTTCCTACCGGAGCAGAACCACCTCTGATTTTCACAGAGGTGGTGCTTGTCTGATCAAAAAATGATGGACTTGAATTCAGCCTTAAGTCATTACCAGTGGCTTACATTAATTAAAGCATTCCACCCATCTCGTGTTTTAATAAGGCTCTATGTACTAAGGAAACCAGACTGAATGAACTCGGATAGATATAAAAAAGAAAAGCTGACGGTATCTTTAGATGTCATTGTTAGCTCCCAGGAATGAGAGTCGGAAGCAAAAATAAACCGGAAGGGCCTTGTCTCACCAAAATAAACGTTTCTAAGATTTCCAGGGTTTGTGTATTGCTTTGTTTACAGCCTGGTTGTTTGAAGATGGTTCCTAAAAACACAACATGCAATCAGTCTAGGCCCGGTGGTGCGTTTTCACAGCAGTGCAGCAAAGCGCGGAAATGAGAGCAATGTGACAGAGCTCAAGAAGACAAACATTTGAGTAAGAAGAAAGGGGTTTGTGTTTATGTCACTCATTTACGTCCTACATCCAACACAGAAGCAGCTCTGCCCATTCGCTGTGGGAAGTCACTAGCAGAAGTCTGTGTCGAATTCGGAGAAGTCTGTAAAATGTATATGGCACATAGTTGTGGAACCGCTGAGATGGACTGGGAAAAGTCATTAAAATGCTAAAGTGTGATATGCAGCATGTTATTATATCTCTACTCAGACTTAAAAAGTGAATGCTAAAAACGTTAAACATCCTAAAATGGGAGTGTTCAAGGCTTTAGTTACACGTCTGAGTCGCTTCCACGTGGCATGTTTTGAAGAAAAACATTATCAAATGTAATCAAGAAAACGGGCCGCTTTCTGCTGGTGTTAGGGCTGAACTAGAAAGTGTGAAATCGCATTAAGGGGCATATTTATACTCCGTTTGCGCTGAATTAGCGTCGTTTTTTTCGACGCAAATTCGGCGCAAAACTAACGCCATATTTATACTTTGGCGTTAGACGCGTCTAGCGCCAAAGTATGGGCAAATAGCGTCATTTTTTGGCGTGAACGCCTTCCTTGCGTTAATGAGATGCAAGGAAGGCGTTCCCGTCTAAAAAAATGACGGCGACGCAAATGCGCCGTATTTATACTCCCGGGCAAAAATCACGCCCGGGAGTGGTCGGGTCAAAAAACCCCGCATTTGCGCCACTTTTTAACGCCTTGGTCAGGGTAGGCGTTAAGGGGCCTGTGGGCTCAAAATGAGCCCACAGGTGCCCTCCCCTGCCCCCAGGGACCCCCCTGCCACCCTTGCCCACCCCAGGAGGACACCCAAGGCTGGAGGGACCCACCCCAGGGACATTCAGGTAAGTTCAGGTAAGTATACATTTTTTTTTTTTATATTTTTTTTTTGGCATAGGGGGGCCTGATTTGTGCCCCCCTACATGCCACAATGCCCAATGACCATGCCCAGGGGACATAAGTCCCCTGGGCATGGCCATTGGGCAAGGGGGCATGACTCCTGTCTTTACTAAGACAGGAGTCATGTAAATGGCGTCTGGGCGTCGTTTCAAATGGCGCAAATCGGGTTAAGACGATTTTTTAGCGTCAACCTGACTTGCGCCATTTTAAGATGCCCTAACGCCATTTTTCCCAACGCCGGCGCTGCCTGGTGTACGTGGTTTTTTTCCACGCACACCAGGCAGCGCCGGTCTGCTTGGCCGGCTAACGCCATTCTATAAATACGGCGCCCGCATGGTGCTTCAGAATGGCGTTAGCCGGCGCAAAATTTTTTGACGCTAAACTGCGTTAGCGCAGTTTAGCGTCAAAAAGTATAAATACGGGCCTAAATGAGAAGGAGCCACTGGCAATAAATATTCGCCCGAAGGAGATCAAGTGACAAACGTTGCGTGCCTTTACTGAGTAAATGTCTAGAAGACACCGAAGCATAGACACATACCCACAAATACATTAATGAATAGCACGCCCACACAAAATCGAAATCTGGACGGAAGAGGACCAGTGCTTTAATTTGTGCTTGTTGTTTCCGGTGCTGAGCACCGACACATATTTTTGAGGGCCGGGGCTTATTCATATGCCTAAAGCCTTTGCTGCGAGCAAAAGACACATATGGGAAAAACGGATGAAGGGAAAAACGAAAAAGCGTCACAATGGGAGAAAGCAGAAAGCTGCAAGAGTGAGCTGAAGGGGCAGGGAGTGGCTTCATATGGATTGAAGAGGCCCGAGATGGCTTCAGGATTAAGCTGCCTCCGTATTCCATGCGTGTTTAAGAGAAGGGATTTAGGCACTGGCACCTTTAAATTTACAAATTAAGCTCTGAATCGGACTGGCCTGTAGCGCCATCAGGCAGGCACTGATAAGTTGTCTGATAGGTCAGTGTGTGAGTATGTATTTTGCTGCTTACAAGCCTGTTTTATGGTCGGCTTGTCCGATTTATTTTACTGTTGATTTCCTTGGCATTAAATCAAACATTGCCAGCAACAATCTCAAATCCATGCATTACAAAACAGTCATACCGCGTGTCTTTCTAAGTTCAAAACTCCCCTATTTGCATACAAGGGCTACTTGTTTTTTTTTTTTTTTTTTTTTTTTTACAAATTCACTAGTGGGGAGCACTTCTCTTTTGGTGCTCTTTCTAATTTTCTATCCCCGTTCCACCCTGAATATGGACATTATCGCCCAAGCATGACAAACGGTACTTTAATGAAGCAACCACCTTCCCAAACGACCACAGACCATAACCATCAGTGCTACTGAACTGGATTGGGGTTTTAACCACATGCCGCACAGGGTAAAACAGGGAAATACAGGATCATTCATTCAGACCAGCACACATGTAAACATGTGAGAAAGTGCATTGAAATTCACCAACAGAGTACACCTCTCAGGTAGCAGAATGAACATAAAGTTGCATGGCACCCTCTAATCATTTCAACAAATCTTAAATGTCCAGCCTTGCAAATGAGGTACAATCACACATAAACCATCTCTAGTATTATCCACTAGGGTGTTTCAGTGAGTTAAATATGTACTGTTGGTTTCAGTCTAGGCCATTTGGTCAGAGGTTGAAATCCTAGCAGGATGAGCTCAGCCTGCGATCCCTCTGAGATAGAAATATTTAGATGGCAACATCCAAAAATACACAATATCTGAAAGAGGTTTACTTCGGTTTACTAATATGCTTCAACCAGTTTGGTCTTTTGTGTAACAGCATCATATTAAAATGCAAAAAGAATTACAGAAGAGAGGAAAAACTATATTAAAAGATGTAAAGGTCCCAGCATTGTTGTCGATCACTAGATGAAAGAGGGGTCGAGTCTTTACTACAAGTGCAGGGCTAGATTCCGATCCCTGTGGCCCTCATTGCATGAGCAGGGCTAAATTCCAGTCCTTGCGAAAAAGCTTGTCTGAACAGGAATCGGAATTACAAGTTGTGTTCTAATTATCACAGTCTCACAGTTTTCTCTGGATAGATTCCAGCAGCTTAAACATGTCCACAATTATCAGGGAAAAGAGCAGTGAAAAGGGAAAGACAAGCTAAATTGGATTCCGAACCTGCATCTTTTGCCTCATTTGCAAATTAAAGTCACAAAACACGAGGTCTATATCTTACCTCACAGCAGTGTAATGTTATTTATCATGTATAGTAAATTCCACACCCTATTCTGCCTAACTTGTAATGAGAAATTGCATGTCAAAAGATAACGCCCTTACACATCAAGGACAATTTGAGCAGGACATGACTGAGAAGAAAATGTAAACCAATGATATATGCATGGAATACATATTATGCTGGGCTATACCAAAGGCTATTGCCTGATTCACTCAATTAATCAATTAGACCATCAGGGGTAGTAAAGATTTGTCAAGTAGTAAGCCTAAAAGGGAGGCATGGTGGAGCAAAAAACAAAGGCAATAGTGAGCAATTTTTCTGAAATATATAGACAGCTGATAGAAAGAAACAGATTTTCATTTTCCAATTCAAATCTGTTCAATCGAAGGATTGGTTGATAATTATTTTACTATCAGAAATTGTCATCCTAAGGGCATGATTATTCCCTCTGGTCTCTGGAAGATTCCTTTTACTAAACTGGGTGATAATAGATTCCCTTGTACACTTTCATCAGAGGCCAGTATTCTCAATAAGTTTAAATCACAAAGCCTAATCATCCATGGGTTGATTTTCTTGATAAGCCAGATCCATTGCATTTTAGCAGCACCCACAGGTCATGTAATTTGCATCTGGGACACTGCAAACTTCCACTGGGAATGCGTCCTATTGGTGGTTATGTAACTAAATGAGGCAGGGGCAACTGCATCCCAAACATCTAGTGGTTATGACAGAAGGGAAGCGGTTGTGCCTGTAGACTCATGAAGAAGAAATGCATCCAAGTGCATTTAATGATACACATAACATAAACCAATGAAGACGAAATAAAAAAAGATATTATTATGACCCATTTACCTCTGCTGGGCTAGTCAATCTGAGATTTCTATTTCACCTGGTTACATTAAATATATAATGAAGTTACATTTATTACCAACATTAGTGCGTCCATTCTGGTTTGTATGGCACTACATTGAGACCCTCACGTGCTCTATAAATGTTTCATTGATTGATTGATTGATCGACCGTAAAAATACTATGATACAAAACAATTTTTGCCTTAATATCGTTTGGACCATTACTGACTTTCCACACCCCTAGCGTAAAATATAATATCAATAATATACATTTGTACTACAAAAATAACAAAGATAAAACTATTGAGTATACATGTATAGAAAACCAAAATAAAAATAATTAAATGAGACAAAATATCAATGCCATAAACATCATGACCAAACATATAATTTAAACATATTAAAAACTGCACACAAATAAATATATAACCGAAATACCAAAAATGTAAAATAAAATAATGAACAAATCACATTTTAAACAAAATCTAACAACAAATAGCAAGCCAACCTAATCATTTAGGGTTATAAATAGAGGATGCTACAAACGAAGAAAGCTTGTGACAAACCTGTCTGAGGAGAGAGGAGAACGTTACTCTGCACAACAGAAGCAACTACAAGTCCAATAATCATTAACAAACACCTGCATGTAATATTAAATTAAATTTTTATTCAAAAAGACCCTTATCATGTTCACACAACATTTGCATCTTCTGAAAATATATCTAATTGAATATACTATAACAGAAGACATCTACAATGTTTTCCTGCATATTTAAAATTGCACGACCAATCACGCAAGACAACCTGTACATTACAATTTTATTTTTGCAATCTAATCCTGAGAACAACATTAATGGGAACATGCTCCTAAAACTATAAAATGAAACCAATAAATCTATTTTATTTAAATTTATATATTTTATGCATTCCACAATGTGAACTGAACTAACATATAGTACTTCCCACTAAGGGAAGCCACTGTTAATTTATATGAGCTGCACCTACTCTAAACAAAACACAAAAAATGAACAAACAAATTGGAGGTGTACAAAAGGTCAATGCAATAGGTGTGATACAATAATTAATGAAGCTGTTGAAAATGTCAGCAAGCACAACCATTTGCCTTCAATGGCTGAATTAGAAATAAGAAGCATAGTCCATGCCCTAAAGGCTGTTGAATCAAGCTCTGCAATATCAACTTGCACAATATTAAAAACTATGCTTGCTGAATTCCGAGCAACTTACTGGCCAAATGCCACCAGGACAAAACCTCAAAACAACTACGAACAGAAAACAGGCCCTCAGTACCCCAAACTGTTGAAGAAATATCATCTCCACCTCACTTCTACCTGCACCAAGGATGAGTTAATCCCATATTACAACAGTACCAATGGGGAAATACAACTTTTCTGCACGCAAAATAGCATAATAACCTTATTCTAAATGCAAATTTGGTTAATGAAAGGGTAAATGTTGCTCCCCTTTAGCCAAATCTACACTATTTATGGAGAACATCAAAACAGCAATATTCCCTTACCAAATGCCCTTCCTGCAGATTAGCCTACTCAAAAATACCTGTCAGTAATACATCAAAAAAACTAAAACTATATAAAAACAAAGGCAATAGCCGACTCTGAGCATGCCATGATGAACACCATTAACAAAATCTTCACTGAAACTCATATACTTTCATTTCAGCCAAGCTATTTGGCAGCACTTACAAAAATCTACATGAAATGCAAAATACTCCACAAATGCAAATTTGCTTTAAGTTAAAAACATGAATTGCTCCAGCTTTCGTCCCCCTCTCTCAAGTTATTAAACCCTACAACATACTCATGAGTCATCATACTACAAAACGAGTGAAAATAAACTTGCCTCTTTTCTTGACTATTTTGAAGACACCTGGGTAAGTTGCATGCACCATTCAGTACACAGCCACCAACCATTGTGGAACCATTTGTGGAACGAACATCTGCAAGGGTCCACTAAACAAAAAGCCAAAGCAAACAATGCTAGAGAAGGTAAAACAACTCTTTCCATGGGGTGCTGGGGAGACACCACTATGTCCTTTACCAGTTTATGAAAGTGTTAATAAGAACACAGCTATCACAACTTTAGAGAAAAGTAATTCCTGGCCCATATTCTCTAACGTAATGTAACCAAACAAGCTAAATGCATACATGGCATGCTAGCCAACACAATAAGGCTTACTATATCCCTTACACATATACCAGACGAGGAGAAGGAGGTCTTGTTCACATTTACATCCTTAGATACCTTGGAAGCCGAGGAAGAAGGGTCTTGTTACCCAGCATTTTGAGTTCCTTTGAAAATCACTCAGCATGGACCTTTGGAGTGAAGCGGTCTCTTGCTCTAAGTTTAAGGCACCCTGAAGAACTCCATTGTTATGGATGAAATGTGTTGTCTGTCTTCATTATATACGTGTGACGTTTTTAAGAAAAGATAATAAAGAAGAGAAGTTTACACAGTTCACACATGCGATTGGGACTTTCTTTTTGTTGACTTCTGATGTGGTGCACCTCTGTGCTTTGTATTATTATTATAACCTTGTTTTTAGAGTTGCACCTTAGCAGCAGGTGCTTGTAGTGAGTGTACACAGCTAGAAAATTGAAGGTTTGAGAACTATGCTCTTGGAACACGGGTTCGGTGCAGCCCTTTAGGGTCCTCTGCCCTCTCTGCATAGTACATTATGAGGAAGTCTTATTTTAAATTGCAGTTCTGAAAATTCTACTTTTAGAAAGTTAGTGTTTTCTTACTTTAGCCATTTGGTGCCTACTGCTTGTCTTCATTACATGTCTGGGATGGGTTGACAGCTGGGTTTGTGCATTCCCTCTAGACATCCACAAACAAATATAGTGTAGGTGTGATTGATAAGCCTTCAACATCCTTATAGGCCATCCTGGGCAGGATGGGTTGGAGCAGCTGACACTAACACCTGGAAGGACAGTGTCCTACCACACACAAAAGGCTGCATACCCCTCCTGCATTGAGTCTGGAGCCCGGGCAGGAAAGAAGGACCACAGTGTGCTTCAGAGACCCTTTTTGGAAGTCTCCTCTACTTCAAAGGCACAACTGGGTATAAGTACTGGACCTCTGACACCACCAACTTAGTACACTTCTGGACTGGTGGATACTCTGGCAGGAAGAAGGACTGCTGTGCTGCTACAAGGACTGCCACTCTGCTGAGCTGCTACTCTGCTGGCCCCTAATTGCCTGAGCTGGCCTGCTGCCTGCTGCCCTTCTACACAGGAGTGAGAAGAACTGGACCTGCATCTCTCCATCTCAGAACCAAAGTGATTCCAAGAGCTTGCTGGCTTGCCTCCTGTTCTGAAGTCACAGGGACATCCAAGACATCCCTTCCATCTACAAACAGCACCTGGACTGGCTGTAAGTCTTGCTCTGCCAAGTGGTGCCAACCCAGTCCAGGGCCCTTGGAAGGGAATGTAAAGTGCTGCAACTGCCAAAACCTGCACACCACTGCCACTGCCCCAATCAGGACCAACGCATCCCTTGCTGCAAGATCAAGATCAATGCATCACTTCTGCTGCAGGGACCTGACTGGCACATCCCACTCAGGACCGCTGAGTGCCCTGGAATCACCGCTTCGGAACCAACGCTTCACCACCACCGTGTGGAGAAGATCCACACATTGCCCCTTCAGCATGGACTAACCCGGCGCATCGCATTCAGAACTGCAGCATCCAGAAGTGGCACATTGCACTCGAACATGACACATATCCGCCATTCTGTGGAGAATTCCAGTGCAACCCTCCAATTGTGTGGGGATCAACGATGCATCTTGTGCTGCAACAAGGTTTAAGGTACAGTTGTTCAGCAGGCCCTGCTTGAGTCCTTTAGCCAAACTGCACATCATCGCCGGCGGACTGGACTCTTGACTTTGTCTCGCTCCACTGCAACTGGCTTCTAGGTGCTACTTTACAGAGAAAATAAAAAAATCATATCTCAACTACTGTTTAGTGGATTTATATCATTTCGATCTTGTTTTGTTCATTAAAGTAGGCTCTATTTCTGTAATCTAGTGTGTATTAGTTTTGGGTGGTATTCTTACTGTTGTACTATTTGAACTGTTGCACACATACTTTACAGATTGCTAATAACCTGACTGCTCTGTGCCTAGCTACCAGAGGGTGAATACAGTCTAACTTTTAGGGCCAGATGTACCAAGAAGGCCTTTTGCGAGTCGGAAATAGCGATTTTTAAGAAATCGCTATTTCTGATTCGCAAAATGCAATGTATCACATTTGCGATTCGGTAATAGCGATTTCTTAAAAATCGCAAACGCTATTACCGAATCGCAAATTGCGATACCGGCCCCAATCGCACCTATGGGCCTGTATCTGAAAATTTTTTGCATTTCCAAAATTGCGATTTCTTAACTGGAAATCGCAATTTCGGAAATGCAAAACCCCAGGGTGCTGGGGGTCTAAGGCCCCCTCTGCTACACCCCAAAATAATTTTGTACAACATGTAAGGTGCACACATGCCAAAAGGGCATGTGTGCTTTACATGTAAATCTTAAAAATGCATTTTAAATGCATTTTTTAAATTTGCACATGGTTACCACCAGGTCCTGGTGGTAAATAGCGATTCCTAAATGCCCAATTCGCATTTAGGAATTGCTTCTTACATGTGCTTTAGAAATCGCAAATAAGGAATCCTTATTTGCGAATTCTTATTGAGAGCGTTGCAATTTGCAACTCTCTAAACAGGGTTGCAAATTTAAGGAATCGCTATTTTTGCCTTTAATACATTCTGAAATGGCTTTTTGCATTCGCAAACGGGCATTCGCACCGTTTGCGAATGCAAAAAGCTTTCAAACATCCGGCCCTTAGGGTCTATCTGACTTACCCTGACTAGGATTGTGGTTCGTGCTTGGACAGGGTGCATACCTCTACCAACTAGTCACCCAATTTCCAACAAGAAGCCAACATTCTTTGGAATGAAACATGTTCCAAATAAATTGCATGCACCATATACATCATGCAGAACTATTACACTCAATTAAAAATAAAAACAAATGTCAACATACCAATAAACTCCTAATTTATATCTAAATACAAATTACAACACATTTCCTGGATATTATAAAATTCATTATACAAAGCACATGTTACCGTCACATATAAACATTACACTCTTGAAAAAATACCAAATAAAAGCAATGAATAATTATACTTTTTTTTGAATGGACGTCAACCTTACAACAAAATGAAAGCAAAAAATAACAGTAGTTGTTCTGTTGCTGTAGAAGATCCAAACTGAGCATTTCTCTACCACAGCATATCATCTACATGATAATTCCCCAAAACAAGTGCAAAAGCACTGGGCTGCATGACCACGAATCGGCATAGAGGTAATGATGAGCTGTGGTGGTCATTTGTTTTATTAGTTTTAACTTTACAGGTGAAATTCAGACCAGCTAAAGTGACTCCCAAATGGTTTTATTCAGTGATGCCTCCTTATGACCATATAAGTAAATCAATGAGAGACAAGAGGGGATTACCTAACTCTAAAGCCACCCCATCTTGGGGAAAATCACACTCAGAGAGAGAGTTGGAGGATATGCATGTCAGGAACATTACACAGGGCAAATCTGCTCTTTGTGACCCCCTGCAGGGCTTAAAGACCACCACAAAAGAGATGGCAGACACAGTTGGAGACCACTGTAACAAAGATCCAAACCAGAGCAGAAGAGACAGAATGTCATGTAAAGAAACTCACAGGGAGAGCATCGGCCAGGGTCTTGCAGTTTCAGTTCCAGTTTTCTGAGATTCAACAGCAAAAACAATCAGATTGTGGAGTGACAAGTATGTCCAAACCCAAACTAGAGTCCAAAATAGAAGAGTCACTGTACTCAGACTGAGAGTGTTGAGGCTTCCCCTGAACTTAAATGACGAGAATGTCAAATCCCTATGGCTGTCACTCTCCAAAACTGAGGACGTGGTTCACAAAGGGCCTCCGAACTCATAGTGGAGGTCGCAGTCATGGCAGGAGAGCCCACACTCATATGGGGACCTCCGAAATGGGTAATTGTAATACGGAGGTTGCACCACGAGAGCAGAGCTTCCATCACGAGTGTGGAGACCTTTTGTGAATCAGGCCCTGAGGGTTTTGGACTTCTCCGGTCCAGATAGAATTTCACCAAATGGCCAGGCTCCCTAACAGAGGCCCTTGGGGTTCACCTTTGCAGTAGACCTGGACTCTTGGACACAAAAATATGGGGGAATCAGAGGATCCCAGTTTTCCCCTTTCTTTCACATGCAACCCAGCTGAGGAGACAAAACCTGTAGATTATGAAAGAGAGACAGATTGCACTGGGATTAAGGAATCGTTCTGGCACCTGGCACCGTGGAAGGTGGTAATGGATGGTACAGTGACGGTGTTTACACAACCAGAAGTGGACAAGGATTCCCTGACAAAAAGTGAATAATGGGGAGTGACAGGCGACTAGAGTTCTCCTGTGCCACTAAGTACATTACATAGTGTTGTAATTTATCATAAGTAATGTTTTGTATAAAATGTACATTCTCTATTTCCCCCTTCCTTTCATTGTGTACCCACCTGCCCATAGGGATCCAAGTGTAACATTCCATTCCTCCCCATTTTCCCCTTGTCTTCCCAGTTGGTTCCTACCAGCATTCTATAACTGTTGCTGTGACAGTTGAGAGCTGTGAGGAGAAATGCTCGCTACCGGTTGTGGCTGGAGGCTGTTGTTAATTCATCTTGCCAATAAATTATTTCTTAAAGAACATCATCGGAGTTAAGGAACATTTATAATACTGGCGACGAATTGCTGGTGGGGGACAGCAGTCTCAGCCTCCTCCCCTACAACTTACAGCCACCTGTGTCACAGACGGATGCTGGAAATAAACAACAGGAGATCGAGAATAATTCCCTGAGGTGAGCAGAACTTTCAGTCTGGAAATAATTTGAGAAAGTACTGTCTGTTTATACATTTAACCTGCCACGCTGTCTAACGCAGGTTATTATTATAAAATATACTCTCAGCATAAACACTTGAACAACCAAACCGAACCATTCAAGGGGTTTAGCTAAGTATTTTCAGTACAACATGACAATTAACGGCAAGTTTATGTTTAACTTCAGAATTTCCTCTGTATTTTTTTCAAATTCAACCTGTCAGAGCAGCAATTTAGAAAAATGTATAGCCCTTTGCTGGCAACAACCAGGAAACCTTATTAACCCCTCCTTTGTTATAGTAACATATTATAGATGATTTTATATGTCTTTCTATTGCTGAGGTAAACAGTGAACTTTAAACATTTACGAATATATGCCAGTGATACTAATTCTTTTCTGTGATCATATTGAGTATATTGTTATCTTTTTACATTATACATGGCGGCGACAAATATGTCTCAACCCCCACCCTTTTTGGATGAAGCAGGAGAACCAACCATACCCTGGAAGGAATGGGAGAAAATATTAATCTCATATCTGATTGCAATAGGAGGAGAAAAATTCTCTCCCTTAAGGAAACAACACATATTACTTCACAACTTAGGTATTCAAGGGAGAAAAGTTTATGAGAATCTGCCAGATCCTGAAAGTGAGGATGAAGATGCAGATAGCAAAGCAGATGTTTACTATAAAACTTTCAACAAATTAGAGAAACATTTTGGTCAAAGAATAAACATTGTATTAGAAAGGCACAAGTTCTTTTGTAGAATACAAGGAAAAACAGAGAAAATTTCTAGTTACATTGCTGTGTTAAGAGGTTTGGCTAGTATGTGTAACTTTGGCCCATTGTGTGATTCCTTAATTAGAGACCAGCTAGATCGTTGCACGAACAACCACAAGATTCAAGAAAAACTATTAGCAGGAAATCCAGACTTAAAAGAAGCAATAGAAATAGCTAAAAGTATAGAACACACAGAAGAGTGCATTAGAGAAATGAAACAAAACAACAATTCAGAGACTATCCACTTAGTGAAAGATCACCCAGGCAAAGAAGTACAAGGCACAGGAGAAAGGAAGAAAATTCCAGACTCTCTCAATAAAAAGACATTTGAAGAAGAGAGAAAAGACAAATAAAAATGTTTTCGATGTGGAAGTTTTAACCATTTAGCCAACAATATCAATTGTCCTGCACGTTCCGTAGTCTGTAGGAAATGCAATAAGAGAGGGCATTATGCTAGACTATGTAAAAACTTAAAAGATGAAAGAAAAAGTGTACATGTTGTGGGACATGTGGGGGAATGTACTAACAAATATGTTTTCCAAGTGGTAAGTGAAGTATCTACTACTGGGAGTAGTTATCCCACTTGTGACGTAGTGTTGGATGGAGTATTGTTCAAAATGTATGCTGACTCATGCTCTCCCTACACGTTGATCGATTACAACAATTTTCAAGAAAAATGTAAGGACAAAACGTATGTTATCTTACAACCTGATGTAGAACCTGGGGGTACAACAAGGATTCCATACCATTAGTAGGAATGGTGAATATGAATATAACCTTTAAGGACCGTTCCACTGCGGGAAAGATCTATCTAACAAAAAAAGGATCTAATTTATTAGGTTGGGCTCACCAAAAAGCTTTAGGAATCAAACTTGATCCTAACAGCCCAGAACCTGTGTTATCAATTTTGGAAGGAAGAGAGAACTTAAGACGGTATGAGAAACTATGCGAAGAGTTCTCTGAAGTATTTAATGATGATTTAGGCCATCTTAAAAATTTCCAACATAAAATCAAACTAAATTACAACACATAGCTTGCTTGAAGGGCATTTGTCAGATCATCATGGGGTGGGGGGGTTTAAATGATGTGCGATATTGAGCTTCTGTGAAGTCGGGATGTTTGCAAGACTCCTCTTTTGTTTTACATATACCTAGTAACATACAATATCACTGACAAATATTAGGAAACCTTCTACCCCATACTCCATCCCCAGTCTGTACCCTTCCTATTTGTTTTGAGGTAGAGCCAGGATGGTTGCCATTTTTACTTCAGGTTGTTCCTCTGATTGAAAATCGACGCGGGGCAGCTTTATGTAAGCTACTCTGTCCGTGTTTAATTGGTGTTTCTATGCTGTCGTACCGTAGGCATGCCAGTAAAAAGGTTTAAACTAAACAAAATCCATAAGTCTCATATCATATTGATGGATAACCACCACAATGTAAAAAGTCACTAAAAAGTAGTAATTTGAAAACTACAGGAAAATTAAAAATATGAATACAAAATTGTATCTCATTTTGCTAAAAACAACATTAGAAAATGCTGTAATACAACTAAAAAAACAGACGATCCTCAGTGAAGGTCTTCCAATACCTGTAAAAATTAGGACATTACATATTCCCAGCTCCCAACTTCTAATTAATTTCAATCTTCCTACCTAGCACAATTACGCTATCTACAAACTCTAAATTTTGTAAGTCACCCCAATTTAACCATTAACTGTTAACCCCCAAATAGCTCGAACACTAAAACACCAAACACATACTAACGAAATACTAAAAATGTTCACCAACACATTTTCTAACAACACATCACGTACAAATGAACTAAAACTTCACCAAACCGTCCTACGTTTTGCAAATATGTATAAAATGTAGGTTTCCATACCTGATACAACAAAATGAGAATCGGCTGCCAATGTTCTTTTAGTCCATTGTGCAATGTTATGTTATTGCGTTTTATATAGCGCCAAACTACCCGGAGGCTTTGTGGCGCTGAGAAGGACTCTAGCCTCAGAGCAAGCAGGAAGATACTGGGTCACAGAAAATAATTATTGAAGAATTAAAATTAAAATTGAAAAAAAAAAGCCAAGTTTTGATGGCTTTCTGAAATTCCAACTCCTGCCTATACACCCGGATGTTGAGGGGAAGCGAGTTCCACAGTTTGGCTCCTTGATATTTCAGCGATCTACCACCCCTTCTTGCTTTTCTTACTTTGGGGAGCACAACTAAAGCTTTGAGGAAGATCTTAGAGCTCTAGTAGGGGCATAAAATGAAACCAAAGTTTTCAATTGATGTGGGCCCCTATTATATAGGGCTCTGTGAAAGATGCACAAAGATTTAAATTTAATTCTTTTCCCTCCTGGAAGCCAATGCAGGGTGGTCAAAGCTTGCTTGGCCGATGTATGCTTTGGCATATTAAACAGTAACCAAGCAGCTGCATTTTGTACTGTTTGCAATTTCTTGATCACATATTCCAGCGAGCCCAGAAAAAGACCATTACCATAATCAAGCCTAGATAAAATAAGGGCCTGTACCGTAAGTCTTCTGGCCAGGGGAGGAAGCAAGCCAATAACCTTTTGGAGTAACCTTAATAATCCAAAACAGGAGGCGGAGAGCATCCTAGCTTGGTACTCTAGCGTTAGTTTGGAATCTAACCAAATTCCCAGGGCTTTAATATGATCTTTCGGAGGAGGTAAATGTTTCAACTGGATAGCCAGCAGAATATTATTCGCCGGGTTGGAAAGCTTTCCTAGGAACATTGGCCCATATTTATACTTTTTGACGCTAAACTGCGCTAACGCAGTTTAGCGTCAAAAAATTTAGCGCCGTCTAACGCCATTCTGAAGCGCCATGCGGGCGCCGTATTTATGGAATGGCGTTAGCCGGCGCTAGCAGACCGGCGCTGCCTGGTGTGCGTGGAAAAAAACCACGTAGACCAGGCAGCGCCGGCGCAGGGGGAAAATGGCGTTAGGGCGTCTTAAAATGGGGCAAGTCAGGTTGAGGCAAAAAAATCGCCTCAACCCGATTTGCGCCATTTTTTTCGACGCCCAGACGCCATTTAAATGACTCCTGTCTTAGTAAAGACAGGAGTCATGCCCCCTTGCCCAATGGCCATGCCCAGGGGACTTATGTCCCCTGGGCATGGTCATTGGGCATAGTGGCATGTAGGGGGGCACAAATAAGGCCCCCCTATGCCACCCAAAAAAATAAAAAAAAATAAAAAATTATACTTACCTGAACTTACCTGAATGTCCCTGGGATGGGTCCCTCCATCCTTGGGTGTCCTCCTGGGGTGGGCAAGGTTGGCAGGGGGGGTCCCTGGGGGCATGGGAGGGCACCTGTGGGCTCATTTTGAGCCCACAGGCCCCTTAACGCCTACCCTGACCCAGGCGTTAAAAAGTGGCGCAAATACAGGGTTTTTTGACCCGACCACTCCCGGGCGTGATTTTTGCCCGGGAGTATAAATACGACGCATTTGCGTCGCCGTCATTTTTTTAGACGGGAACGCCTTCCTTGCATCTCATTAACGCAAGGAAGGCGTTCACGCAAAAAAATGACGCTATTTGCCCATACTTTGGCGCTAGACGCGTCTAACGCCAAAGTATAAATATGGCGTTAGTTTTGCGCCGAATTTGCGTCGAAAAAAACAACGCTAATTCGGCGCAAACGGAGTATAAATACGGGCCATTATGTCTGTCTTTTCTTTGTTGAGTTGGAACCTGCTGTCAGTCATCGAACTCAAAACAGCTTGCATGCAAGCTGGCAAAGCCGAATTATCTGCAACCTTCACCGGAGTAAAAGACACCACCAACTGCGTGTCGTCAGCATAGGATATCAGGGACAAACCAAAAGGTTCCACTAAATCTGCTAGAGGAGCCATATAAATATTAAAAAGAGTAGGACTCAAAGATGAGCCCTGGGGTACCCCACAATTTAATTTAAACTGTTCCGACAGAAAAGAGCGATCGAAGACCTGAAAGGGTCTATTTTGAATAAAAGACCTCATCCGTTTAAGTGCCTGGCCTTTAATTCCAGCTTTTTCCATTCTTTGGATCAGGAGACCATGATTAACCGTATCAAATGCAGCACTTAGATCCAGCATTATGATAGCTGTAACCAGTCCCTGATCCATCCGTTTTCTAGCCTCTTCTGTAACAGGTATCATAGCTGATTCTGTGCTATGGGCTGGTCTAAAGCCCATTTGCGTGGGATGCAGGATATCATGATCTTCAAGAAAGCTGGAAATTTGCATATTGACACATTTGTCAATTAGTTTTGCCATAACTGGAAGAAGTGATATCGGCTTATAGTTTTTGAATTCGGCCCAATCTAGGTTAGGTTTTTTTAACAGGGGTTTGACCACTGCATGCTTCCATTGTTCGGGGACACTGCCACTTTGTAAGGAGCTGATCAAAAGCTCCGTTACATCAGATGTTGTGGCAGGTGCTCCCAGAGTTAGTGCGTAAGGGGGAGCAGGATCTAGAGGAGAACCCGATTTCAGTTTGCCCAGAAACAAAGCAGTGCTTTCCTCTGAAATAGGTGAAAAACACTGTAAAATGGCTGGGCCATCGATACTATCACTAGTCTGCTCAGACATTATCTCCTCTTCCCCTGGGAAGTTCTTATATATATCCTCAATCTTCTGTAGGAAGAATGTGGCTAAGTTGTTACTATGTTCCTCTGATGCTTCCGTTGCTTCAGGGCAGGTAGGAGAGTAAAGCATTTCCTTTGCTAACGCGTCCTTTTATGTTAATTTATTACACATTAGGACTCGTTTTAGGCCAATGAATCTTTTGACCCAGTTGAGAGACACCGTAGGACGAGATAACTGATCAATATGTCAATCAATATATCAATAATGTCATCAATATTTATCACAACAATACATTTCACTTTGGTCAAAGACATTAATCAAATTGACGACGCAACCATGACCTTTCAGCCATGAATAACCACACCAGTTAATAGAATTTTATGAATTTTATTCCCTATTAGTTACAATCTAAGATTAAGTGCGTCAATCTTAAAGCCAAGAAACACAACAACATAGTTACGATATGGCAACTTTGGTAAGATTTCAATAAGGCAAAAATCATAAACATTAGAATATAACACGACGTAAACATAGATCAGAATATAGCATAGTATTGATATCACGTCAGTTCAACAAAGCATTGTCAGTCGTTTGTCTATTTACGTCAATTTGATGATCACCTGTCCTAACCACTAATTAGCATTGGCATGTTGGGCTTCATGCAAAACAATTTAGAACACCAATTTGGAAAACATCTAGCTATGGTCTCTGTCAAAAGCAAGCAGTTGGTACCTAGAAAGGAAAAGCAAACAGACAAATTACAAATTGCATTGTCATAATTACCCTCCAAAGATTAGGTCAGCGCACAGGTTCAGTCTTCGTCTTCAGGACATCAGTCGAACGCCATCAGTCAAGGCTCAACTAAAAGGGCATAGGGGCATTTCCCTCTTAAGGAGGAAAAGTGTAAAAAGGCAGTCTATGGGTGAGGATGGTTTCAATAAGTCTCAAAGTCACCAAACAGAGTGACAGAGTTTCTGGATAAAATCAATAGCATTCCCTACCTAATTCTAATGACCCTTCTGTGACATGCGTTTTTATCCCTTTTTCGTAGTACATTCCCCCAAAATTCTATTGGACACTTACTATACCCCACTATCTTTAACCCATCAAATTTAGCATTTGGTAATCCCAATTGTCACCCCACATTAATTTACGGTTCTTTGATTGGTCTTCATAATTGACGTCTTCGGAGGTGGCACATCCGGCGTTACTTCACTCTTTGGCACGTCTTTTGGCTCAGCAGATTCATTGTCCATCGGTCTAAGTG
The DNA here is from genome assembly GCF_031143425.1 of Pleurodeles waltl. Lineage (NCBI taxonomy): Eukaryota > Metazoa > Chordata > Amphibia > Caudata > Salamandridae > Pleurodeles > Pleurodeles waltl. Next base: position 983,599,196 of record NC_090445.1, read on the forward strand.
ACCTTGTACATTTCATTAATCTACATTTGTTTCAATTTACTCATAACTTTTAAACCAAGGCACTGAATATGCGCTTGGGAACGGATTTAGTATGGTTACATTCATCTTCCAATTTGAAGAAAAAGAACATTTGCAGGGTCATGGCCCTTTGCGAGTCAGCACACTGGAAAAACCGAAAAATGCATTTAATATGAGAGCTGGGCAGCTAAAACCCATAGCTCACGCTAACTTAAGGCCTATAAAGATTACGAATGTTAATATAAGCTTAATTAAACATGACATAAATATTTTATTCATCATTATTAGTTTGCGTATACATTGGTGGCCATTCACCGTGGTCAAAATTCAGGTGCACGTTTAAGCAATTCACTATTATTATAGTTTTCTATGCAGCATCATCACACATGGATATAAGCATTTCATTTTAATATAGGTTATGTAAGCTACGCTCTCTCAGTCCCTCCTCTGATGACGCTCGTCATCACACAAACTTTTCCCTGTAACCTTTCATTTTAAATTTTTCACTTTACGCATAATGCGCATTTCAACATCTTGTCCCTCATGTTAGCTTTCCCAAATTCCATTAAACGTTTTCTCTCTTTCACTTTCTTCATTTCTCCTGGTTCTTTTGGTCCAATTTCTCCTAATTTTATCATTAATTTTGCAAGCCCCCCATAATCCTAATAGGCAGGCCAGAACAATTAGTAGACCCATTAGTATTTTTGCAAGTACCCCATCCCAAATGTTGGTAAACCAGCTCCCTACTATGGCAATTCCTTTTCCAAATTTCTCCCAAACTCCAAATTCCCTCAATTCCTTCAAATCTGCACTATCTCTAGTTAGGTTAGTAAGCATACCTCTAATCTTTTTACTATTGTCCGGAATGAATGAGCAACAATGGCGCTCGTTGAGCATCTTGCAGACCCCTCCACTCTTTGCTAAAAGAATGTCTAAAGCAAGCCGATTTTGAAGAGTCATAGCTCTTTCTGCAGCAAGTTCAGTATCCATCAGGAGTATAGCCCCTGTAAAAGTTGTCAGCATGTTATCCACAATAGTAGACAACTTTTGAATCTTCATAGAATTCAAGATAACCCCTACTGAAGGGATTATTGCTCCAAATATATCACCAATGACAGCAGCCACTGATTCTCGTTTTTGTCTAGCATGTTGTAATTCAGACGTTTTAGGTATTTGCTTTAAGTCATCAATCTGGTAAATCTGTGGGAAAACTATTCCCAAATAACATGTCCCATACCATCCCTTAGGGAGACGGAAATAAGCATTAAGTCCACAGATGTAATAGATCCCAGGGATCGCTGGATCCTGTCCATTCAACATAAATGTCCATCTACTCTGAAACAAAAACACGTCTACATTCACTCGTTCCCACAAACAAATTGTCCTGCTCAGATTTCGGCCTATATATACACAAAGCCTACCTACATGTAATGCATCTATAGCTAATTTGTCTTGCGTTTTGATTGCAGTGTAAGCATAATCATTTGCATATGTGCGCTTTTCTAACCCTTTTTCTAATCTTTCTTTTAATGCTTTGCGTCTATCATCAGTGTGATCTAAAAAGCTTTTCTCTACAGGTGACAGTAAGCAGGTCAGATTATTGCGATGTGCATAAGCAGTTCCAAATGTAAGCGTCGGCTCAAAGAATCCTTTAACTAGTTTTATATCATGTTCCTTAGCTAGCTTGTTCAGGAATTCAATCACAGGCACAAAAGAGAACACAACATCCAGATTTGAATAAAAGTATTGCACATGCTCTTGATTATAGAAACTGGTTAGTAGCAAACTACAGCTAATCCCGTATGTTAGAGGAAGACTATGATAGGTAACCCCTTCTTGCACAGATGAAGGAATCTTGGTACACACACACATAACAGTCTTTCGCATCCATGGTCTCTACATACTCATTCAACAAGCCATAGAAGACATTAGTAGAAAGTTCCCCTTTTGAATTAGTTCCCTCATGCAAGTGTCTTGCATCCTGCTCAAACCTTTCCCACGGTGTTAGTGTTGTAGTTTCAGGTTTTGAAGTAGCGTTAATAGTCTTTTTATCCGACCACGGCATTCCCACAATCACTCTGACAATTATTATTGCACACACAATACCTATTATAAGGCTTAACCGACCACACACCTTACTTTTCTTGTTACTATTTCTATTATAAGCCATGTCTGTATAGAATCAGATAGCAGAATAACAATCAACTCGAGGATGATATAGAACTCTTTTTTTTTTTTCTTGCTCTCTGCGTGTATTTACAGCGTTTTCACTCGCTCCAGGACCCCTTTGTCAAATCAGGTTAGCAGCTTGTCATAATCAGGTTTCTCAAAGTCAAATAAGGTTCTAATGTCACATACGGTAATTTATAAGTCTCTTTCTTAGTTTTCAATTTCGATTTTTAACAAAGTCTTTTCTTTGAGTTAATTCAGGTACCGTAGTATTGACCTGATACTTCTCGATCAAAACAGAATGCTAGGAATTCTTGTTGCCATTCAGATGTTGTAGCACACGCCCATTCAGGGCCTGTATATCTTCTGTTTGCGACTCTCTTTCTCTTCAACCTGCGTTCACCTTGCAGTTCTCCTTCACTTAGATCTTCCACTCGGGATGTATTAGTTTCCGCTGTTATTGTTTCACCTGGTATGCTTCTTATCCTTAAAAGTGGTTTCTCTGGCCAGTTATCACCCTTATGCGTCTTCTTCTGATATGTCTTTTCAGGACGCTGGACAGCACCCTCCTATTGTAATATGGTGTTTTCACCTGATGGGCCTGCAACTGGCTCAGGGGATGCTGGTACACTCTGATCTCTTTCTATTATTTCCCCTTCTTCTCCTTCTTCTTCTTGATCTGTAACGGGTTCAAGTTCTAACCCGTATCCGTCTATTTCTGGGAGAATCTCTCCTTGACTTAGTTCTCCTGCCGCCTCTACTGAGATAGGCACTCTGTCACCTCTCTCGAACTCATTCACTATTTGAGGGACGAGGCTGTTCTCAGTGGGCTCTCCTGCAGTCTCAGTTCCTTCTTGGCTGCTTTCTGGCCCTGAGACTTCTCTTCCTGGAACTGTTGTGCCGGAAACTTCAAGTTCCTCGTCAGTTGGGCACGTTACCTTCTTTGTGTGACTGGCATGTATCCAATTTGGAACGCCTGCACATTTCACAGCAGTGGTTGTCGTCAAGATTACTTGATATGGCCCTTTCCAACGTGGCTCCAAACACAACTTTCTCACACGCTTCTTGACAACCACCCAGTCACCGGCCTGTAGGGTGTGACCTGGATCTCCAATCGGTGGCAATGTGTTAGCCTCTACCTGGTGAGAGAAAGAGCGAATCACATCAGCCAAGCCTTTGCAGTAGTCCAACACCATATCATCTGTGATATTCACTAGAGCATTCGCAGGTACTGCTGGCAACCTCATAGCTCTCCCCATGAGGATTTCATGGGAGGATAGTCCTGTTTTCTTATCAGGGGTGTTCCTCATTGACATCAGCACTAAGGGCAATGCATCTGGCCATTTCATATTGGTAGCTGCGCACATCTTTGCCATTCTTGATTTCAGAGTACCATTCATTTGCTCTACTAGTCCTGATGCTTCAGGGCGGTAGCTACAATGCAGCTTTTGTTCGATGTCTAGTGCGGCACACAGAAGTTTAATCACCTCATTGTCGAAGTGTCTGCCCCTATCTGATTCTATAGAGACCGGAAACCCGAACCTTGGTATTAGTTCCCTAAGTAGCAGTTTTACAACTGTGAGACTGTCATTTCTACGTGTGGGGTAGGCTTCAATCCAGTGACTGAAAACACACACAATCACCAACACGTACTTCAATCCTCCACAAACAGGCATTTCAATGAAGTCCATTTGCATTTTGCTGAAAGGACCACCAGCTCTCCCAATGTGGCTCAAAGTTACCACAGTCCCTTTTCCGGCATTCATCTGTTGATAGATGATGCATCTGTGACAGGTAACCTCTGCGGCATGTCTGAATTTTGGGTTGAACCAATCGATTTTAAATGACCTGATCATTGCATCCCTCCCAAGGTGAGCCTGTCCATGATATAACCTGGCGAATTGTGATAGAAGGCTGTTTGGCAAGACTAATTTCCCCTCCTCTGAGACCCACAAATCATCAGCCCTCTGTACACATTGCATTCTTTGCCAGGAACGTTTATCCTCTTTGCTAGCACAACCCTGTAATGTCTTTAGCTCATCTAGGGTATCAACCACCCTTAATGCAAGGTTCAAACATGTGTCATTTTCAGTTTGCAGTAACAATGCCCACTGTTCCTTGAACGATATACAGTTCAATGCGCAAAACCTTGTGACTTGATCTGCATAGCCGTTTCCCATAGACACAAAGGGGGTCATTACAACCTCGGCGGTCTTTTCACAAGACCGCCGAGGGACCGCCGTGCTGAAGACCGCCAGTGGTGGCGGTTTTCCGCTCGGCGTATTATGACTGTTGGCAGCTCTACGTCGTTTTTCCGACAGAGAGCCGCCAACAGCCCTAGTGACGGGCGGCGGGGAAGTGGAAGTTGCTCCACCACCACCGCCACACCAACAGAACACCGCCCAGTGAATCACATCCTGTGATTCGGCGCGGCGGTGTTCTGTTGGCGGTGTGGTGTCGGCAGAGCTGCCCCCATGGCTCCCGTCCCCTCTCGGAGGATCGCCGGAACAGGTAAGTCGATCGTCCATTAGGGGAGGGGGGTGGGTGGGGTGTTGTGTGTTGTGTGGGTGCATGGGGGTGTGCGTGGGTGTATGTGGAAGGGGTGTGTGAGTGCGTGTATGCTTGCGGGGGTGTTGTGTGATTGGGAATGAGTCCATGTATGTCTGTAGGTATGTCTGTATGGATGTGCGTGTGTATGTTTGAATGTGGGTGTGCGTGGATGTGTGTTGGTGGTGCCTGCGTGCGTGTCAGGTGTGTATGTGTAAGGTAATGTCGGGGGTCGGGGTGGGGAGGGGGGTCCTGCCACCTTTGGGGGGGTGGCAGGAGTGGTGGGGGGTGTAGGGGAGGGATTCGGGGTGGGGGAGACCCCTATCAGTGCCAGGGAAGGAATTCCCTGGCACTGATAGTGCTTACCGCCATGGATTTCATGGCGGTTCCTACCGCTGGAAATCCACGGCGGTAAGCCGGGTCGAAATACCGGCGGCGGTATTGTCACGGCCGCCGGGCTGGAGACCCAGGTCTCCAGCCCAGCGGTCATCTCCGCCCTGGCGGGCGGAACAGAGAAGCGGCGGATGACCATGGCGGTAACCGCCATGGTCATAATCCTCAAAAAAAGACCGCCAGCCTGTTGGCGGTCTTACCGCCGCTTTAACACCGTCCACCAGGGTTGTAATGACCCCCAAAGTCTTGTGACTTATCGTGAGCATTGCATTTCACCACAGCAATTTCAAGAGGTAAATGAATCGCATGCAACAAATCCTTTATTTGTTCACCATTTTTCACAGGAGAACCAGAAGAGGTCATGAAACCTCTCAGCGACCACAGTTGGCCAAAATCATGTACAATTCCGAATCCATATCTGCTGTCAGTATATATAGTGACTCTCAGATTCACAGCTGCGTGGCATGCCTTAGTAAGGGCAATTAATTCTGCCACTTGTGCGGAAAACACTTTCTCGAGCCAGGGAGCTTAATTGATATCAGCTATGGTACATACAGCGTAACCAGCCCTCAGTGTTCTGACGGAATCTCTTGAACAAGACCCATCAACAAACATAATGCAGTCATTTTCTTTCAGCTGTGTGTCTTGAATATCTGGTCGTGGCTTGGTACATAATTCCGTTACCTCAAAACAATCATGTTCAAATTCTTCCTCATTGTTAACTTCAGTATTCTCAACGGGAAGTAAAGTTGCCGGGTTTAACACTGTACATCTTTTCAGCGAAACATTTGGTGACCCCAGTATAATTGTCTCATATTTAGTAAGACGGGCATTTGTCATGTGCTGAGTTTTAGTTCGAGTCAATAGAATTTCAACTGAATGCGGAACCATTACTGTTAGGGGGTATCCCATGACTATGCCTTCACACTGCGTAAGGCTCTGACCAACTGCTGCAACTGCGCGCAAACAACCCAGTAAGGCTGCTGCGACGGGGTCCAAGGTAGCTGAAAAATACACTACAGGGCGATTTGCACCTCCATGGACCTGTGTCAAGACAGACAAAGAACAAGCATCACGTTCATGACAAAACAGCAGAAAAGGCTTCGTATAATCAGGCATACCCAACGCTGGTGCTCTGCACATGCACTCTCTCAATTCCATGAATGACTCAAGCTCTTCTTTGGACAATGCAATAGTATATGGCTCATTCTTGATCTCTTTGCCTGTCAGTTTTATCAAATGTTTTGAGATGATCGAGAAGTTGGGTATCCACTGGCGACAGTAGCCCACCATTCCCAAGAACATTCTGACATCCCTTTTTGTTGTTGGAGGGTTTATTTGCAAAATGGCTGTTATTCTTTCCTTCGATATTCTCCTGGACCCTCTTTCAATTAGATGCCCTAGGTATTTCACCTCTTTCTGACAGTATTGCAGCTTCTTGGGTGACACCTTATGTCCGTTCTTTCCCAAATGATTCAGTAAGGCAATTGTGTCATATTTACAGTTATTCCTTGTTTTAGATGCAATCAGCAAGTCATCAATGTACTGCACTAGAGTCGAGTTAAAAGGCAGTACTAAGGATTCTAAATCCTTTTTCAATATCTGATTGAAGACGGACGGTGATTCAGAAAACCCTTGAGGAATTCTGCACCAACTGTACACCTTATCCAGGAATTTGAAACTGAACAAAAATTGGCTGTCCGCGTGAAGAGGTATCGAAAAGAATGCTTGTGACAAGTCTATAACGGTGAACCATTCAGCATCACACGGAACCTGAAACATGATCACTGCTGGATTGGGCACTATGGGGCAACATTTTACCACAATCTCATTTATTTTCCTCAAATCCTGCACAATTTGAACTTTCCCACAGGGCTTTTTCAGACCCATTATTGGAGAATTACATGGACTGCTCAAGACTTCCTTCAGGACTCCCTGTTTTAGAAAATCTGCAATTATTTGTGAAACTTCAATAAGAACATCTTGTGTGATATGATATTGTGGCACCTGGGGAAACACTGCATTTAGCTTCACTTGTACTTTAACTGGTTCCAAGCCTGCACTCTTCACTATCTGAGCTATCATCCGACCACTCTCATTCATGCCATTTTCACCTCGTAATGGGAATTGCTGTACTGTATTATTTTGACTCAATACCTGACCTGTGACCTGTTGAGGAAGCATGACCTGTTGCTGTCCCATCGGAGCCATTGGTAATTGCATTTGCTGTCTAGGTACCATGGGAACCTGCTGTTGTATTTGCTGCATCTGCACTGGCTGAATACGCGGCATATGCATCTGCTGCATGGGCTGTACCCCTTGCGTCTGTACCAGGTTATTTTGAAAATTCGGATTTTGATATCTCAGTTTTGGACCTCTTACATTTTGCAATGTAACGACATTAGTGCTTTGTTGAACGACACCATCCTGTACCACATTCGGGCACTCCCGTTTCCAGTGCCCCGCACGCGTGAGATGGTGACATCTTTTTCACCCCTTGTGCGTCATTTTGAACCACAACGGTATTCAAGTCTGGACCGCGATTCACGAACCCTCGGCCTCGACCTCTCGGTTGCGCCTGAAACACACCATTAATTTGCGGTTGCTGCTGTATCATCTGCTGGAATCCATTTCCCTGTATTCCTGCCTGTGCAGCCCTTATCTGCATCACCATTACTTTCTCTTTCAACTTTTTCTGCTTTAACTAAATTTCGTCGCTACAATATTTTGCATACTGCAACACCTCATCAATCAGCTTCGCTTGCCAACAAATCAAATGATTCTTAAACATTTGACTGACCTCTGGTCTCAGCCCTTCAACAAATCTGAACAAGAGATGGTTCATGTCCTTTGGCTCAATAGTCTCAGTACCACTGTAATGTTTGAATGCTTTCAATAGCCTTTCATAATAAGCATGTATAGATTCCTTAACCTCTTGCAAGGTCCGGTCGATTTTCTGCCAATCAGTCACTTTCGGTGACACCTTTTGTTTCAAAAACTCAATCACTTTGTGATAGTACTTCATCACCTCCTCAGAGGGAGCTCCGGTCACCTTATCCCTTGCCGGCTCCTTCATCGGCCAATCTACCCCTCTTTTACACTCGAGCCACAAATCAGGCAGAACAATGATCTCAAACAAGGTATTAAAATCTTCCCAGAGACACTTCGCAAGCTTCACAAACCTGACTGTTTGCTGATACCACTCAATCGGTTTCTCCCTCAATCTGGGATAATCATTTGTAAAGGATAGGATGTCTCCTCTGGACCACAGTACATGTACTAAAACACCACCAGCTGTTTCTCTCATGCGTAGTATTTTTACTGATTCTGTATCGAGTGAGGCGTTGGTCTGACTTGACCCTGGACTGTCACCTTTTTCCTTATCTCTTTTCTTTGCCCATCTGCATTCCCATTTTTCTAATGCACCCCAAATTTGCGCACTTTGTAATCGTTCTTTTAAGTGTGCCTTCATTCCGGCAGACCTCATGTGCTCAAAATCTTTCGAATCAAAGTCTAATCTGTAGCTTCTTTTCAAGTGTTTAGTGCTCTCAATGTCAATATTGTATTTGTCTGCCAGGTTTGCTAATCTCTGATGCACCTTGCCCACTTCTTTGGTAATCTTGGGGCACAGGAATCTCAGTTCTGCTTCAGTGCATGACTCCAATCTGTTTACCCCCATGGTCCTGTCCACTAGTTCAGCAGCTTCCACTCCCAGTCTCACAAAATTTAGGTAGTCATCTTGCCCTGCCTTTTCCGGTTCCACTGCAGTCACTGTAGTCTTTTGTGAAGTTTAAGTTTTTTCTAGCCATTAATTCAGCTGTTGCACTGTAAAACCTTGCAGTGAAATGTTCCCTGCATGTATCATTGGCAACTGTGAAGTGTTCATACTTATCGTCTGTGGAGTAAAAACCCCTAACCCTCCCTGACGCATTGCTTCCAAGGGTGCTTCTACTGGGCTAAGGTCTATTAAGGACCTCCGCTTTTCAACTGCTTGTTCTCCTGGGGCCATTATCTGGGGAGTTCCTATAGACCCTCCTCTTATCGCATCTTGGGTCATTACTCCCTGATCACATACGCCAGATTTGCCTTGTGCATACAATGGCACTGGTGGACCAACAGTGATTGGTAACGATATGGCAGCAGGTGTCTGACCTGGTCCCATACTCCGTGGAGCAGTAACTCCATAGGTCTGTTCCAAAGTACCCGGGACAGGTACTAATGGAGGACCAGCCAATGGGTTATACCCTGGTATCAATTGTGGTTGCGGCTGGGACAGCAATATCGGAGTTGACTCAATCTGCACTAACCTTGATTTTGTATATATCGGGTCTGGCGGCACTATCAGATTTGTAGTAGTATCAAGTACTGGGACGTCTGGATAGATTCTCTGTATCTGCGGTGGAGGTTGCAACTGTATCTGCATGTCTGGCGCAGTGGGTACACTGACACCATTCTGTATCGAAGTCATATCACTAGTCTGTACCGTATCAGTAACTCCCTTCTCCTGCGTCTGGTTCCCAGGACCCACGCTAGTGCTTGGAACACTGTCGCTCACCGCGTAAGGTGGCGGGCGATCATGTAATAATCGGTCCATGAATTCTTCATCGTCTGAATCGTCTTCCTCTTCCCAAGGTCTCTCATTCTCTTTAGACTTACTAGAGTCCTTATCTGTTTTACAGGAGGCTTTCTTTCCCTGTGACTCTTCTCCCTGAGCTATTGCTGGGAACAATTTTAATCCGTCAACGATTCCCCGTCTCCACATTTTGTTCTCGTTATCCCACCTAGCTTCTGCATAAGATTTTTCTGCCCTTTTTAGCCTTCTCTGGAACCTTTCTTGTCTATGTTTAAGAGCCATCAAATCCCAAATTGCTAAAGCCTCATATTGAGCTGGCCTCGGAGGTGGTTTTTGTGTGCTTAACATCCACCTTAAATTCTCTAGCACCTTCGTATTGAGCGTCCCATGTTCTGGGAATGCTAAACATCCCTCTTTCTTTGTTAATTTGCGTCACTGTTTCATCCATAAACAAGGCGCGACACCCTTCTCCTCCATAACCATGTAAGCTGGAGTACCCTCAGGCGGTGTAGGCTCCCCATCAGTTGCCATAATATATGCATCTCCCTTCAGAGCGCTCTTAAATGCCTTAACAAAATTAATTTTGCGATTTTCTCTTATTTGTGTTTAATCAGAAAGTGACTTAGTTCCCAGGATACTCTTCACCCACCTTTACCAACCTATTGCGTCTCACGGACGGCAGCCAATCCATGCGCGACCCCTCTCGACAATTGACCTATCTCAGCGCGGCACCACTGACGTCACACTCACACACTGCAGCTGACAAAGTCTTGCGCCTCATCCGCCCCTCACTGAATACACACAAACTAATGCAAAATTATTGCGAGCACCTTTAATGACAACACAAATCTGCTGGTTTACTACAGGAAGGGTAACACATTTGCTTCAGAACTTTACAGAGATTTCACTTGAAGCCTCGGCCGCTACTCTCTCCTTCACAGCTCCCGCATACGCAAGCAGAATTCGACCCGCAAATTCTACTCTCGACTTGTCAATGGTTCGTCCTAGTGCACTTTAGAACTTGCCAAATCTCCATTGAAGGTTTCACACATACGTTTCGACTCAAACTTGACTTGGCAACCACGCCCGATTGACCTATTAAACCGCACAGATTATAACATAAACCCAAGTGTCTCCTACACTTGTCAATATACTCCGGAGTCTTAGACCACGACGGGTCCGTATATGAACAACCAACCACGTGGATAATTTTGAGCACAAAGCGCCACACTCATATGAAGTACGCCGACTTCCCTACTCTCATACTGCGGAGTACGCCCACTCCTACTAAAACAACATTTACCTGGCCTAGATACACACAGATTTCACAATCACCTGCAAAAAGTCATAAGCTGAGCAAGCGCAAAACCCTATACAACACACGCTATAACGCCGAGAACATTCCCAACTCACTTAGGCAGGCTCCGAGATCCCGGGAAAGTCATGGTGAACTTAGAAACCCATCATACCTCCGATTTGCATTATCACAGAAAAACAATTTAAACAATGATTCTCCGTCCTAGGGCCCTAAAGGGCCAAACCGTCGCTCTGCTACCAGAACTGCTAACGCGTCCTTTTATGTTAATTTATTACACATTAGGACTCGTTTTAGGCCAATGAATCTTTTGACCCAGTTGAGAGATACCGTAGGACGAGATAACTGATCAATATGTCAATCAATATATCAATAATGTTGTCAATATTTATCACAACAATACATTTCACTTTGGTCAAAGACATTAATCAAATTGACGACGCAACCATGACCTTTCAGCCATGAATAACCACACCAGTTAATAGAATTTTATTAATTTTATTCCCTATTAGTTACAATCTAAGATTAAGGGGGTCATTCTGACCCTGGCGGTCTATGACCACCAGGGTCGCGGATGACTGAAGCACCGCCAACAGGCTGACGGTGCTTCAAAGCCCATTCCGACCGCGGCGGGAAAGCCGCGGTCGGAAAACCGGGTCCGGCGGTATCCTGCCGGATTTCCCCCGGCTGGGCTAATCCTCCATGGCGGCGCTGCAAGCAGCGCCGCCATGGGGATTTCAACCCCCTTCCCGCCAGCCTGTTCCTGGCGGTTTTCACCACTAGGAACAGGATGGCGGGAACAGGTGTCCTGGGGCCCCTGGGGGCCCCTGCACTGCCAATGCCACTGGCATGGGCAGTGCAGGGGCCCCCTAACAGGGCCCCAGCATGCTTTTCACTGTCTGCTTAGCAGACAGTGAAAAGCGCGACGGGTGCAACTGCACCGTCGCACACCTGCAACACCGCCGGCTCCATTCGGAGCCGGCTTCAGTGTTGCAGGCCGCCTTCCCGAAGGCCGGCGGGCGCTAACAATGTTAGCGCTCGCTGGCCCAGCGGGAAGGTCGGAATGGCCCCAGCGGTCTAGAGTAGGAATAGGAATCAGGGCCTAAGTGTGTCAATCTTAAAGCCAAGAAACACAACAGCATAGTTACGATATGGCAACTTTGGTAAGATTTCAATAAGGCAAAAATCATAAACATTAGAATATAACACGACGTAAACATAGATCAGAATATAGCATAGTATTGATATCACGTCAGTTCAACAAAGCATTGTCAGTCGTTTGTCTATTTGCGCCAATTTGATGATCACCTGTCCTAACCACTAATTAGCATTGGCATGTTGGGCTTCATGCAAAACAATTTAGAACAACAATTTGGAAAACATATAGCTATGGTCTCTGTCAAAAGCAAGCAGTTGGTACCTAGAAAGAAAAAGCAAACAGACAAATTACGAATTGCATTGTCATAATTACCCTCCAAAGAGTAGGTCAGCGCACAGGTTCAGTCTTCGTCTTCAGGACATCAGTCGAACGCCATCAGTCAAGGCTCAACTAAAAGGGCATAGGGGCATTTCCCTCTTAAGGAGGAAAAGTGTAAAAAGGCAGTCTATGGGTGAGGATGGTTTCAATAAGTCTTAAAGTCACCAAACAGAGTGACAGAGTTTCTGGATAAAATCAATAGCATTCCCTACCTAATTCTAATGACCCTTCTGTGACGTGAGTTTTTATCCCTTTTTCGTAGTACATTCCCCCAAAATTCTATTGGACACTTACTATACCCCACTATCTTTAACCTATCAAATTTTGCATTTGGTAATCCCAATTGTCACCCCACATTAATTTACGGTTCTTTGATTGGTCTTCATAATTGACGTCTTCAGAGGTGGCACATCCGGCATTACTTCACTCTTTGGCACGTCTTTTGGGTCAGCAGATTCATTGTCCATCTGTCTAAGTGATCTTGTACATTTCAATAATCTACATTTGTTTCAATTTACTCATAACTTTTAAACCAAGGCACCGAATATGCGCTTGGGAATGCTAAACATCCTTTATGCCGACTTTTTTATAACGAAGTCCTGGTTAACGAAAGCGGAACAACGCTTTCTTTAACCACGACATCGTTATTTTGTGCCTTAACCACGCATGTCCTGAACTACGAACATGCATGGTTAAGGTACAAACAAGGGAGTCGGCTGAGGAGGATGATGCAGATGAGGTGACGACTCAGGTAAGTGGGGGGTTTTAGGTTTTGGGGAGGGGGTGGGGGGGTCGGGGTTTTAGGTTTTGGGGTGGGGTTGGGGGGTGGAGCGTTTTTGGTTTTGGGGAGGGGGTGGGGGGTCGGGGTTTTAGGTTTTGGGGTGGGGTTGGGGGGGTGGGGTGTTTTTGTTTTTGGGGAGGGGGTCGGGGGTTTTAGGTTTTGGGGTGGGGTTGGGGGGGTGGGGTGTTTTTGGTTTTGGGGAGGGGTGGGGGGTCGGGGTTTTAGGTTTTTGGGTGGGGTTGGGGGGTGGGGCGTTTTTGGTTTTGGGGAGGGGGTGGGGGGTCGGGGTTTTAGGTTTTGGGGTGGGGTTGGGGGGGTGGGGCGTTTTAGGTTTTGGGGAGGGGGTGGGGGGTTGGGTTTTAGGTTTTGGGGTGGGGTTGGGGGGTGGGGCGTTTTTGGTTTTGGGGAGGGGTTGGGGGGTCGGGGGTTTTAGGTTTTGGGGTGGGGTTGGGGGGTGGGGCGTTTTTGGTTTTGGGGAGGGGGTGGGGGGTCGGGGTTTTAGGTTTTGGGGTGGGGTTGGGGGGGTGGGGTGAGGCATGCAGGATCAATGCGTGCCTGTTACTAATGACTTTACCAGGAATGCCTTTACAACGAAATATCGTTGTTAAGGCATTCATGGTAAAGGCATTAGTAGTAACAACGAGGTCGGTGTTCCGACCTCGTTGTTTAGGCACCCGTTGTTTTGTCAGTCGGCATTCCGTCGTACAACCCTTGGGAACGGATTTAGTATGGTTACATTCGTCTTCCAAGTTGAAGAAAAAGAACATTTGCAGGGTCATGGCCCTTTGCGAGTCAGCACACTGGAAAAACAGAAACATGCATTTAATATGAGAGCTGGGCAGCTAAAACCCGTAGCTCACGCTAACTTAAAGCCTATAAAGATTATGAATGTTAATATAAGCTTAATTAAACATAACATAAATATTTTATTCATCATTATTAGTTTGCGTATACATTGGTGGCCATTCACCGCGGTCAAAATTCAGGTGCACGTTTAAGCAATTCACTATTATTATAGTTTTCTATGCAGCATCATCACACATTGATATAAGCATTTCATTTTAATATAGGTTATGCAAGCTACGCTCTCTCACCTTCAACACCCGAAAGATTTCTTTCGGAGATCCCAATGCCAGTTCAATCTTATCCCCATAATAGAAGGCTTGAGCTAGCCTTATTTCTCCATGATAATGCCTAATTGCTTGTCTATACTCTTCCCTATCTTATTGTTTTAAGGATTTCCTCCATTTTCTCTCTAGACGCCTACAATTCCTCTTCAGTGTTGTCAAATGAGGGGAAAAACACAAGGTTTTGTCCCTTCTCCTGTACCTGGAAAATTCCTTATAAGGGAGCAGAGTATCAGGACAACTGGTAATCCAGCCATTAAAAAGAGTG